>NC_064627.1:705139685-707539685 GCF_023864275.1 Schistocerca cancellata
TTAGGCATGTTATGGGGCTCCTTAGGGACTTGGCTGACAAGAAGGGTAAGAAAACCAATGTGCACTCCGTGTCATACCAGGTGGAGTCATTCCAGATGTGGAAGGAGTCCTCCCGGATGCCAGGAAGAGCAAAGGGTGCAGCCAACTGTAGGTGGTTGCTCACTTCTGTACTAATGATGTGTGTCACTTTGGATCAGAGGAGAGTGTCTCTGGTTTCGAGTGGCTAACAGAAGTGGTAAAGGCTGCCAGTCTTGCTTGCAAGATGAAAGCAGAGCTGACTATTTGCAGCATAGTCGACAGGACTGATTGTGGACCTCTGGTACAGAGCCGAGTGGAGGGTCTGAATCAAGAGGATCAGACAGTTCTGTGACCATGTAGGCTGCAGATTCCTCTACTTGCGCCAAAGGGTGGTTGGGTTTCGGATTCTGCTGAATACGTCAGGTGTCCACTATATGCATGAGGCGGCTACACAGGTAGCAGGAGCTGTGTGGCATGGACTAGACGGTTTTTTAGGTTAGAGGGTCTCGGGAAAACACAAGAATGGCTTCAGTCACAGAACACAGGGAGAACGTAGATACAGGAACCATTGGTATAACAGTTGTAAATCGTCGTAGCTGTGTTGGGAAAGTACCAGAGCTGCAAGCGCTAATAGAAAGCACTGATGCTCAAATCATTATAGGCACTGAAAGCTGACTGAAGCCGGATATAAGCTCAGCCGAAATTTTTGTGAAGAACCTAACGGTGTTTTGAAACGATAGGCTAAACACGGTTTGCAGTGGCTTGTTTGTTGCTGTCAAAAGTAGTTTAACTTGTCGTGAAATTGAAGTATACTTCCTGTGAGTTAGTATGGGCAGAGGTCATTGTTGGCAACTGGAATAAAATAATAATTGGATCCTTTTACTGACCTCCCAATTCAGATGCTACAGTTGCTGAAAGGTTCAAAGAAAACTTGAGTTTGATTTCAAACACGTACCTGACGCATACAACAATAGTTGGTGGTGACTTTAATTTACCCTTGATATAATGGTGAAAAGACATGTTGAATTCCGGAGGTACACATAAAATATCATCCGAAATTGTGCTAAATGCATTCTCTGAAAATTATTTCGAGCAGTTAGTTCATGAGCCCACGCGAATAGTAAATGGTTGTGAAAACACACTAGACCTCTTAGCAACAAATAATCCTGAGCTTATAGGTAGCATCAAAAACGATTCAGGAATTAGTGAACACAGGGTTGTTGTAGCGAGATTGAATACTGTAATTCCCAAATCCTTGAAAAATAAGCGAAAAATATACCTATTCAAAAAAGCAGAAAAAATTCTCTTGACCCCTTCTTGAGAGACAACCTCCACTCATTCCAGATTAATAATATAAGTGCAGACCAGATGTGGCTTGAATTCAAAGAAATAGTATCAGCAGCAATTGAGAGATTTATACCAAATAAATTAACAAACGACAGAGCTGATCCTCCTTTGTACACAAAACGAGTTAGAAAACTGTTGCAGAAACAACGAAATAAACATGCCAGATTTAAACGGACACCAAATCCCCAAGAGTGTTGGTCTTTCACAGAAGCTCGAAATTTAGCGCAGACTTCAATGCCTATAACAGTTTCCACAGTGAAACTTTGTCTCGAAACCTGGCAGAAACCCAAAGAGATTCTGGTCGTATGTGAAGTATGTTAGTGGCAAGAAACAATCGATGCTTTCTCTGCACGATAGCAATGGAGATACTATTGAAGACATGCTGCCAAAGCAGAGTTACTAAACACAGCCTTCCAAAATGCCCTCACAAAAGAAGATGAAGTAAATATTCCAGAATTTGAATCGAGAACAGCTGCCAACATGAGTAATGTAGAAGTAAATGTCCTCGGAGTAGTGAAGCAACTTAAATCACTTAATAAAAGCAAGTCTTCTGGTCCATACTGTATACCAGTTAGGTTCCTTTCGGAGTATGCTGATGCATTAGCTCCATACTTAATAATCATATACAACCATTCGCTCGACGAAAGATCTGTACTCAAAGACTGGAAAGTTGCAAAGGTCACACCAATATTCAAGAAAGGTAATAGGAGTAATCCACTAAATTGCAGGGCGCACATTGTTAATGTCGATATGCAGCAGGATTTTAGAACATATATTGTGTTCAATCATTATGAATTACCTCAAAGAAAATGCCCTATTGACACACAGTCAACATGGGCTTAGAAAAACATCATTCCTGTGTAACACAACTAGCTCTTTATTCACATGAAATTTTGAGTGCTATTGACAAGGAATTTCAGATTTGTTCCGTATTACTGGATTTCCAGAAGGCTTTTAACACTATGCCACACAAGTGGCTCATAGTGAAATTGCTTACTTATGGAATATCATCTCAGTTATGTGACTGGATTTGTGATTTCCTGTCAGAGAGGTCACAGTTCGTAGTAATTGATGAAAAGTCATCGAGTAAAACAGAAATCATTTCTGGCATTTCCCAAGGTAGTGTTATAGGCCCTTTGCTGTTCCTTATCTATATAAATGATTTGGGAGACAATCTGAGCAGCCGTCTTTGGTTGTGTGCAGATGGTGCTGTCGTTTATTGAATAATAAAGTCATCAGAAGATCAAATCAAACTGCAAAACAATTTGGAAAAAATATCTGAGAGGTGCGTAAAGTGGCAGTAGACCCTAAATAACGAAAAGTGTGAGGTCATCCACATGAGTGCTAAAAGGAACTCATTAAACTTCAGTTATATGATAAATCATTCTAATCTAAAAGCCATAAATTCAACTAAATACCTAGGTATTACAATTACGAACAACTTAAATTGGAAGGAACACACAGAAAATGTTGTGTGGAAGGCTAACCAAAGACTGCGTTTTGTTGGCAGGACACTCAGAAAATGTAACAGACCTACTAAGGTGACTGCTTACACTACGCTTGTCCGTCCTCTTTTAGAATACTGCTGCGCGGTGTGGGATCCTTACCAGATAGGACTGACGGAGTACATCGAAAATGTTCAAAGAAAGGCAGCATGTTTTGTATTATCATGAAATATGGGCAGAGTGTCACAGGAATGATACAGGATTTGGGCTGGACATCATTGAAAGAAAGGCGTTTTTCGTTGCGACTGAATCTTCTCACAAAATCCCAGACACCAGCTTTCTCCTCCGAATGCGAAAATATTTTGTTGACACCGACCTACACAATGAGGAATGATCACCACGATAAAATAAGGGAAATCAGAGCTCGTGTGCAAAGATATAGGTGTTCATTCTTTCTGTGTGCTGTAAGAGATTGGAATAATAGAGAATTGTGAAGGTGGTTCGATGAACCCTCTGCCAGGCACTTAAATGTGATTTGCAACGAGTGATTGGCGAAGAGGATGGGATCAATGTGGTGTGCGTACTGTAAGACCTTCAGTACACACACCATCAGATTGACTTGTCGCTCTAATGAAGTAGGTGAGTGTCAGCACTATGTCTCATGGTCTTATCGTGGCGTGTTTATCTTCGTCTTAAGTCAGATGATAGAAATGCCACTTGCACGCTTAGAGTAGCAGGTTGACGGTGACCAACTTTAAACAGAACTTGATTAATTTTCACACACATTTATTAAAATAATAACAAACATAAAAATTACTTAACTTGGTTCTGAATGCTATTTACAATTGACAATTTGAAGTTCCTTTGGTATTGGTACGTTAATCTTATTCTCACATATATGTCTGATACTTGACAAAAGTGTCTATACATTTATCTGCATGGCTATGTACAGGAATATGGTAATCTTATTAGGCGCAGACTGAAACTTGACTATAGACTGGTACAGACTAATGTAGACTGATACAGACTGGTGCAGACAAATTCAGACTGACTAATCGGAAGTCTGTACACTCGTTATAATACCTTGTGCATTCATGTATGACTGCACGAGTGTGATTCGCGAGGAGAAAAGGTTCTACGTTAGCAGCAATCTCATTGGCTGCGTTACATATTAATACGCGGATTGGCGGAAGCAGAATTTGGTTTGTCACTATGGCAGTGCCATCTCGTAATGCGGAGACGGACGAGCGCTGCGCCTGCGCTGTTGTCCTTAGCGGGGCGCACTGTAGTGGGAAAGTTATGTACGCGCTGACTACGCGGAACTATGTACACAACACATACTTTACATAGTTAACTTTCTTGACACTAGGGTGCTCTACTCAGCAAATATTAAGTCGGAACAAATCGTTATTTGTATACTGCCGCTGCCAACAACAACTCGGCATGATGGCCAATGGGAGTAACTGTTTCGATAGAAGCCGGAACAACATGCAACTTCTGAGAAACATTCATTTGTTTCGGGTCAGTACCAACTTTATCTGTCTGTACTGTGTCCTACAATAAGGAGTGACCTTACTTTATCGTATCTGCATTGTTTTGGTGTTAACTTCACCCTGTGATAATGATCCCTTACAGAGGATACCCATTTCCCAGTGTTTGTAACTTGCTGTTATATGGTAGTTTCCTTTTTGGTTCGTATACGCATTGTACAGTGTTGTTTGCCATCTGAGGTTGACAACGATTTCAATCGACGCAGCTACTCTCGACAACTGCTGTGTGAAGAGTTTGTGTTTCTGACTTTGCTTTTGTGTGTGTGTGTGTGTGTGTGTGTGTGTGTGTGTGTGTAGCCTTGTGCATGTTTGTAGCCTTGTGTGAAGTGATTGAAGTCTGTGGTTAGTTGATTCTTTCACGTTGTTGTTTTCTGTCACAATTTAAGATGGAAAACTCTGGTACTGCCAAAAGGGACAGGGAAACCCTTTCTATGGAAGAAAAGGTAAAAATCCTGGAAAGAGTTGAAGCTCACCATGGAACACGTGTTGTATTAGCACAGAGTTTAGGAATACCACTATCTACATTGAACCCTATTGTGAAAAACAGAGACTCTATTTTGGAAAGTGTAAGCAACAGTGGGGAAAAAAAATATGACAGCTATTCAAAATTCACAGAACTGGAAGAAATTGCAAAGAACTGGTTTCATGCAGCACGTGTGTCGAATATTCCAATAAATGGTGTGATGATGCGCGAAAAGGCACTGAAAGGCGCCAATATGCTTGGGATCAAGGACTTTACAGCATCTAATGGGTGGACAGATAGATACAAGAAGCAGTACAATGCAGTGTATAAAACTGTATGTGGTGAAGAAAACAGAGTGGCAGGTTGCAAGAACTTTTGAAACAATATAAACTGAAGGATATCGTCAATATTGACGAAACGGGTCTCTATGTCAGCGTATTTCCAAATAAAATGCTTGCCTGTAAAAACTAAAACTTCCATGGATGCAAACACAGTAAAGCTCACCTGTCAGCAATATTAGGCACGATCAGGGGTGGTTCTGAAAAAATTAAACCGCTTGTGACGGGCAAATGTAAAATACATGGTGTTTTAAACACACAAAAACAGTGCCAACGAACTACAGTGCCAACAAGAAAGTGTGGATGATGTCGGAATTACTCGAGAAGCAATTACGTTGCCTGATGCAAGAATGGGTACTAACAACAGAAAAGTTCTTCTATTAGTGGATTGTTGCCGTGCGCATCCCAGAAATTTACGTCTGTGTAATGTGCAATTAGAGTTTCTGCTACCAAACTGCACAAGCAAATTACAGCCTTTGGATTTGGGTATTATCCATGCCTTCAAAAAACGCTGTAGGAAGGTGATTGTGCAGAAGACATTAACTTTGATGGAAATTAGGAATGACCCAGCCTTCTTTAAAGTGTCAATTTTAGATGCTTTGCATTATATTGCAAAGGCATGGACAGAAGTTATGGCGGCCACCATCTCCAGTTGCCTCCGAAGAGTGAGATTCATTGAAGCCGACCATGGAAATGGATCTGACACACTAGATGTGAGTGTTAGTGATAACTGTGAAAAACTGCTTATTTCATCATGGGAAAAGCTGCAGCTGCAGCATCCAGTTCACGATTTCTTATACATTGATGTGATGTCATTGTGGAAAGTGTTTCTATGGATGACGTGATCGACTTTCACACACAAGAAAATATAGAAAGTGACAGTGATGAGGGCAATGAGGTTTCCTCATTTGCAGTTGTTAATGCTGAAGTGAAGTGGAAACAATTAAAAAATATATTTCAGCTGCAGATGTTGACGACAAGGTTTTCCATTGTGTTGAACTCGAAAACCACATTGAAAAAATTAATCAGAAAAAATTAAAACAACCCACAATTCTGGATTTTTTTTTTTTTTTTTTTTGTGAAAAAGTATTAACTACTGTACCCATTTGTTCACGTCATATTTATAGACCAACCAAATTAAAGTCAGTATAATAAATATAAATGGCATATTAATGTTTTGTAAATGTGTGCTTGAAATTCTTCAGTGTAGTATGATTTTCTTCCCTGTAATTTTGGCTGTGGATACAGACTGATCTCTTCGTAACCCCGATGTCTATGTTGATTTGAAAGTGTCAATTTCGCTGCGATCTGACGAATCCAGTGGGTGTGAAATAAAGGCTGTGGTTACTGATTGATCTATAGTTTAGTGCCATATTTAACATAGTTTACAATATTTCACGCACCTATATATACAAAATCAAAAAAAGCAAGATAAATGGCTGGTACTGTATACATCTGCTGACATCACTTTTGCAAGAAAGTTACACTAAAAATTATGCAGTTTAGGGAGGTTTTTAATGCAGTATACACTTGACCTGCACTTTTCATAGGCATCTAGTGTAAATACTAAAACTGCCAATTGCATCACTTTAGCTTTGCAAACATGTAAATCAACATGGCAGTCGGGTGGTTTGCATTATTTTTAATGCGATTTGTTGTGCTAAAGTGTCGGTGAATGTCATATTACATGCTAAACATAGCACTAAATTCAGATAACCTTTATTAAATAATAAACATTCCCTGATGAGTATTTTGTTCCCTATTATCTACATATATCATACAAAACTACGAAAATGGAAAGGGGGCCCCATAAATAACCAGTAAAACTTAAAAAGTAATTTCCACATTTTACATTTTCTCACAGTTTATGTCATTTCTTTTCAAGTCCCTTGAAAAGTGTAAAAGTGGGGTTTTACTGTGCTTGCCTTACACTTTTACTGAGTTAGTATTGAAACGTTTTGTGAGGAAGCAAACTGCTAGTTTACACAAGAAAGAGAACAATGCATGCTATTGGTCAAGTGATTCCCTTCTAGGTGTCACTGCTGTGTCTGAGCTTATGACAAAGACAAGACTAAAATTATTTGTAGAAAATTTGCACTGCAATGACAATACAAAAACTATACCTAGAGGCAATGCTGAATATGATTACCTTCAGAGTATCCATAATTCAGAAACTCAGTGCTTGTTTGAAACAAGTTCACGTTCCATCAAGCGTATTGCTGTTGATGAGAGCACGATACCTTTCAAAGACCAATCCTCATTAAGCATTATATGCCAGTAAAAGTGCAGTTGTAAATTATGGGGCTTAGCCAACACTAAAACAGATTTTGTTTCTAATTTTCAAATTTATACAGGGAAAATGTGCAGAACAGGAAGATTCCAGATTTTCTCTTGAAGGGTGGTTTCTAATGAGACTATGTGAGACTTTCATGGATTGTCATTGTCTTGTTGCCTTTGACAATTTTTTCACCTTATTCAGACTAATGGTATCCTTATATGAATTGGTCTTTGTGCTGTTGGCACAGTCAGGCAAAATAGGAAGGTCCTGGTTGATGTTATAAAGAGGAAAGGCCAGTTACAATGTGGAGAGTTTGTCTTCTGTACGAAAGGGTGTGTATCTGCAATAAAATGGTAAGACAAAAAGCCAGTAACAGTTTTGCCAACTGCTAACCACCTGAAAATAAAAGATTTGTCACAAAAAAATAGAGATGGTACCATCTGATCTACAACCTGCCCTGCATCTGTCATGGAGTACACAACTGCAGTGGGAGCTGTAGATCAAATTTGACCAGCAGAGAGAAAGACATCCTTATTGGCAGCAGATCACTCAAATGGTGCATTGTGTTTTTTCTTTTGTTTTGGACATTGAAATAGTAAACAGTTTCATAATGTGAAACTGTAATAATGAAGGAAAATGTAATCAACTTCCTTTTCCCCTTGTTCTTGTAAGGGAGCTTTCACCTGGGAGAAATGTAAAAAAAAAGGGGAAGGGAAGCATTCATTGCAAAAAAACAAACCAGTAGTTTGTGAAGTTGCTGATGATGTGTGCTTGTGTGCAGCTGCAAAATATTTTCCACCAGAGCACAGGGAGGTGATACAGGCAATGCAGTACAAGGAAGCAAGAGATTAAGACTAATTTCATATGTAGATACTGTAAAGTACCACTATTTCTTCAGCCATGTTTTGAAAAATTTCAAAAAAATGTTAAGCTGCAAATAAATAAATTTGTTTGACATAATAATGGTGCTTAGTTTCTTCCTTTAACAGTGAGTGAGAGAGAGAGTTGACATAATAATGGTGCTTAGTTTCTTCCTTTAACAGTGAGTGAGAGAGAGAGAGAGAGAGAGAGAGAGAGAGAGAGAGGGGGGGGGGAGGGGGGGAGGGATTTCTCAATTTATTCCTCCTCGAGTCCAGTGGGACATATACATCCTACTTAAAATAATAATTATAAAACTATAAACAACAATCAAACTTTAGAAATATGGCCTGATTCGGTATCCATTCCAAAATAAGGAAGCCAATTTTTACAGTAATATGCAAAATTTTAACTAATGCAATCGTGAAAGGGTTAAACAGTATCTTGTCTTTAGGAGGTGGTTTGCGTGAGAGTTCTTTGGAGAGCTTAAAGATGTCTTGGCTGTCAGTGAATATGGAGATGTCTTCAGCTTTTAGGAGTCCTGTTGAGGACTGAATGGGCCCATATAGGTAGCTCTTTTATTCTAGTACAAAGGTATTGTAGGTGTACAGTATCATATGAGTCTTGTAGGTTTCTTATTTTTTGTTGCCACCACATGTTCATATCCCTTACTTTGGTCTGACGTTTATTTTTTAGCTCTTGAAAATGTATCTTCTTCACTCTAGAGATTCCATCCTACATATGTATGAGGTGTGATAAAAAAGAAACGGAACTTTACGTTTTTCTTAAAGAATATTTATTTATTCATCAACAGCTTCGTTCCCTTCAAAGTAATCCTCCTCAGATATAATATACTTGTGCCAGCACTTTTCATTGTGGTGTTCAGCTCCTTGGCGATTATATTTTTATCTCATCAGTGGTGGCAAAACGGCATCTTCTCGTGGTTCTTTTCAGCCTCAGGAATAGAAAGAAGTCGTAGGAGGCTATGTCCGACAAATATGGTGGCTGACGCAATATAACAGTTTTGTTTTTGCCAAAAAATCACAAACAAGCATTGTAATGTGATCATTATATTGTGATGCAATTTCCATGAGTGGTTTTGCCACAAGTCCAGTCATTTTATTCGGGTTGCTTCATGGAAATAGGGCATAACTTCCAGGTAGTATTCCATATTGACTGTACGACTGTAAGACAGGAACTGATGATGCACTACCCCACTGTAATCGAAGAAAACAGTGAGAACAACTTCCGCTTGTGATTGAACTTGTGAAAATTACTTTTGTCTCGGCTGTTCAGGCAGTTTCCATTGGAACGATTGGGCCTCGGTTTCGACATTGTACCAGTATACCTGTGTTTTGTCACTTGTTATAACCTCCTTTAGAAATTCTGGATCACGGTTGCCTTCATTCAGCAATTCATGAGCGATGTCTACACAATGTCAGTTTTGGCTAAAATTCAACAGTTTCGGAATATATTTTGCTGCTACTCGTTTTGTGCCCAAAACAAATGGTGATTCAATGATTGTCCACAACCATTTTCTGCACTTCTTCCACAATGTAATCAGTAATTGATGTGCTAAGGCATCCATCTCAGTCACTTTCAATGTCTTTTCAACACTCTTTGAAATATTTATATCACTCATAAACTCATGTCAGACTGACAGCAGATTCGCCACAAGCCACAGTCACCATTTGAATGTGGTGCTGCACTTTATTCCATTTTTCTTGCAAACTTTAATCAAATTCTGTCACTTTCAATGTCTTTTCAACACTCTTTGAAATATTTATATCACTCATAAACTCATGTCAGACTGACAGCAGATTCGCCACAAGCCACAGTCACCATTTGAATGTGGTGCTGCACTTTATTCCATTTTTCTTGCAAAATTTAATCAAATTCTGTAATCCATCTTTTTTGAAAGTAAAAATTCACCGAGCTCTCAAACACACACAACCATTTTGACTGTCATCAATAAATTAAATATTCAAAACAGCTGAAAATGCAAACAATGTGCAGGAAAATGTGAAACAACAAGATAAAAAAATATGAAAATCAGATGTACAATGGTTATTTTTGAAGTAAGAAATGATCTTGTCCATGCATCCTGCCACTACATCTCTGCTGGTGCTGGTTGTATGATCATACTGCTTTGTTTGTCACCATGTCAGTCAGTAATCCTGCCAATTGTGAGGTGCACTCGGTTATTCAGCTCTTCAAGGCAAAACAAGTTCGTCCTGCTGAAATTCACTGACAGCTTGTTGAAATTTATGGTGCAGGTGTAATGAATGATGGAAATGTGCCTAAATGGTGTAGGCTGTTTAGTGAAGGGAGGACAAATGTTTGTGATGAACGATCTGGAGGGCCTACTTTGAAGCATGAAGACTGACACAAGAAGTGGATGAGGCACTTTGCCAAAACAGGTGCTTCACAATTGACAAGCTGCATCAGAAATTTCCACAAGTTTCAAGATCGGTAGTTTTTCACATTGTTACTGACAAACTTCACTAAAAAAAAAGTGTGCAAGATAGGTGCCGAAAATGTTGACAGAAGAACACAAAACAAAGCGAATGGCACATTCTTTGTCTGTTTTGGAGCACTGTCACAAGGATGGTGACGAGTTCTTGACCCACATTTGTGACTGGTGATGAGACATGAATTGCCCACTACACTCCAGAGAATAAATGTCAATCCAATGAGTGAGTGGCATCATTCAAACTACCCAATGAAACCAAGAAAATTCAAACAAGAACCTTCAACATAGAAAGTAGAACGACGCTGCTAGAGAGCAATCCCCCACTTGCAATTTTGAATAACACGCCTAACCTTTAATAATGTTTCCCAATACTTTCAGCGTTTATTGCCATTCCTCTTGGCAAAAGTCAAACAGAAAAATGTCTTTCTGGTCCCAAAAAACTGTGGTCATGATTTTCTATGGTGGTGTTCTTAAACCAGGCACTAGGCTTCTGTCACAGAACTCACACCATTTCCGAACTTTATACTCCACTCGAGCACTTGCTGCAGCGAGAAATGCATCACCATACTGGACCTTCATTTGCTGATGGATTTCAATAGCTTTCATATCTTCACTGCTCAGAAAATGTATGACAGAATGTTGTTCTTTCTTGCTGCATGTCACAAGTGGGGTAGCCATTTTGAACTGGTATTGTGGCCGCATTTTGCTTGTCTGTAGCATGCTGCCCCCTATAGGTCTTTCCTTACATCATTGGTAACAGTACTGCCAACTTACAGAGCAATGGTGCAAAATGTCTATTTTTAATTACATTTTTAAGATTTTCATTTGACTCTTTGGATTTATTCTTTCTTGGACCATTCAGTGTAATAAAACTGGACATGTCATAAACAATACAGAAATGATATATATGAGATGTGATCAAAAAGTAATGGGAATTTTTTAATTTCGTGGGTCATTTTCAAAGTAAGAACTGATTTGTAATAAAGTATGAGAAACTTTATTTATGAACATAAATTGAATCACAAACTACAATATGCACATATTTTTCACTTTTCAACACAGTCACCACGAACACTTAAACATTCATCAAGTTGTGGCATCAGAGTCTACTGCAGCAGTTGAAGCCATCGTGATGGTAAATCACCATCTCTTGTTGGTTGAAATAGCTGCAAATATGAACACTGGTCATGGCTCAACATGTAACATTATTCATGAAGTGCATAAATTTTACAAAGTGTCTGCAAGGTTGGTGCCATGGCTGCTCACTCCAGAACTGAAAGAGTGAGGCATTAACGTCTGAGAACTTTCGCTGTGCTTTGAAGCAGAGGGTGATGGCTTTTATGTGAGAATTGTTACAGGAGACTAAACTAAAAAATAGGTGATGGGAGGAAAGAAATTTTGTTCTGATGAAGACGTGCAGCAGGCAGTTCAGAACTGACTGCACACATGATCAAAAATCCCCCCCCCCTCCCCCCTTGGCCCTTAGAGGAATCTGTGCACTTCGTACATGCTAGAGGAAGTGTGTTGTAGGAGACTATGTCAAAAAATGATACGTGATTTCCACTTTTGTTCAACAAAAAACAAAAATTACAAAAAAATTTGTGGTTTTCATTTTACTCTCTCTTGTAAATAAAACAGAGCAAGTAATAAATAGATTTATATTTTGGTATTATTCAAAGTATGGTCCATTCTTACTCTAATTTTGTTATGTTGAGTGGATGGTGAGTCAGCTGGTGACAGTTTCATTTTGAAATTTTGATTTGTGAAATTTCCTATTAGATTGGGAAAATGGCTACAACACTTTTGATATAAAGTTGGTCTGTCCACTAATCACATATATTCCCTGAGGTCTTCGTATATATCCATGTGTTCTTTAAGTGTTTTGGTAGGATGAACTGAGTGTGAAAGATAAAGACTTTATGTTCACTACTAAGACTAAGTAGTAGTGTGTGTTGGAAGTGCAATTTCCTACTTACTTCCCAGTAACACTGCTACACTCTAAACATTAACCCTTTCAGACCCTGTGGTTACAATTGTGTACATTAATTTTCACGACGTCTTAAATGCAATAGAAATATTTCCTCAATTGGGAGCTGATGTGCACATTTGTGAATGTTCATTCTTTTCACCGTGCACAAGTGCTGCCATCTGTTGTGCAGTGCTATAAACATATCAACAGATTAATGTAGCAGTGCAGAGCAGTTTGTGACCTTGAAAGTACGTGGTAGTCCTCGGTAAGCTGTAACCCACAGTATGGTTTAGTACCAGTATTATTGTTTCGCATGAACATTGTAGAATGTTCGATTTATTTATTACAACAATCAATATTTCAAAATCATTTGTTTTAGTCAACAAAAAGAAGCGATGTTTTTCTGTGTGCACAATTGTAGCCATGAGGTCTCAAGAACAATGTTTTACATAACACTGAGTATCTTGTGTTTCCTTCACATGAAGTGCTTGTTGGAACAGTTTCTTTTTATCCTGAAGATTGTATGAGTTTTGACTGGGATTTATTCAAAATATATGAAGTATGTTGTATTACTAAGTATTGTTATGAGCAACATTTAGGAAAATAGACATAGCATTGAAGCTCCAGTTGATGACTACTGTAAATTATTATTTTAGGGAAATACCAGTACTGATATTATTATTTGTGAATATTTCAGTTCTGTTCATCATGTCGAAGAAACAGTATTTCAACATTGAGCGAGATGCAGATGCCATTTTAGAGATGCTGAATGGAGAGGTGTCAGATTTCGATTTATCATCAGGTGAAGAATCAGTTCCTGATGTAGAATCCTACTGTACTTAAAGAGAGAAGGAAGTGAGAGTGGGGGCTGACAAAATAAACAGCGGAGAAACCAATGATGAGTCAACTGCAAATAATGGAAGTGGTGTGTGCAGTGACAGTGATAACAACAATAGTGATATTCAAGACAGTGATCCACTTACCAACAATGAGCTCAGTGATGTAAAATACATTTTGTCAGGAAAAAAGGACATCAAGTGGTGTCATCGTCCTCTCTCTCTATACTGGATTCATATTACGAATGGGAACAATGTATTAAAGAACAGGAAATACTTTCTCCTTCAAATTATTTCAGCAAGTACATTACCAATGATCTGTTCAGTACTATGGCTGATATGACAAACCTATATGCCTTGCAGAGTGGAACAATTAGACCAGCAGAACTCCAAATCTTGTTTGGGCTTCATAAAATTATTGGAACTCTAAAATTTCCTAGAGTCCGAATGTATTGGGACACAACATTGAAAATGCAACTATTCTTGGACAGTATGCCCAGAAATAGATTCTTCCAACTCGGAACAAATTTACATCTTGTTAACAACATGGCTATACCAGCAGACAATCAATAAATAAATAAAGTTCAGCCTATATGTACTGCCATCTGTAACAGATGTCTGGAGTTATCTGTGGAGGAAGAGCTTGCTGTTGATGAGGCAATGATCCCATTCACAGGGAAGCTGTCAGTAGAACAGTATGTGAAGGGAAAACCTTCTCCGTGGGGTATCAAAATGTACATGTTATGTGGTAAGAGTGGACAAGCCTATGATTTTATTCTTTATCAGGGAGCATCGACTGTTGAAGGAATTTGGCCAAGGTCCAACAATTAGCCCAGAGAATAAAAAACCAAATGGGGCATAAGATATGTTTTGACAATTTCTTTTCTTCATACAACCTTTTCCAAGCGTAGAAATGAGAAAAAATTTGTGCTTCTGGAACTGTCCGAGTTAATCGTTTTGCAAATCCTCCTCTAATACCAGATAAGGAGGCAATGAAGGAGGAAAGAGGATTTTCAGAAGAAATTTGTAGTGCAGATGACATAACACTGGTAAAATGGGTTGACAACAAAACAGTTGCTCTAGGCTCTAATTTTATTGGAAAAGAAGAAATTGACAAAGTTGAACACTGGGACAAAAAAGAAAGTAAATACGTTACTATTGATCAACCAGAGATTGTAAAATGCTACAACCATGGCATGGGCGGAGTTGATCTTTTTGATCAATTGATGTCATACTACAGAATTTTTATAAAGTCAAAGAAATGGATGCTCAGAACTATTTTCCATGCTGTAGATTTTGCTGTGGTACAGAGCTGGCTCGAATACAGGAAAATGCCAAAGCAGTTGGTCTACAAACGAAGAAAATAATGGATCTCCTACACTTCTGTATGAAGCTGGCTGATGTTCTAGTGTTAAGTGGGATGGATACCTTGAATAGAAAATGAGGCCGACCATCTGCCACACCTCCAGATACACCTGTTCAAAGACGACGAGGAGAAACTAGGCCTCCTGAAGAGATTCAGTATGATGGAACACAACACTTGCCTCTTCATGAAAGTGGTGCCCTGCCTACCAGGTGCAAATTTCCGGGATGCAAGGGACGTTCAAGAATAAAATGTGAAAAATGTAATGTACATCTTTGTTTGTCAAAGGAAAAAAAACTGTTTCCTTTCATTTCATGTCAATTAGAACCACATAATGAACATAATTCCTGACTCATTTCATTTTTAATTAAAACTATGGTGAATTTTGCATGTATTTTGTGTGTAAATGATTTCAAATTTATGTGTAATGTTTAAATAAATTAGTTTTGTCTGCTATGATTTCAGTGTTGATTGAGACCCAGTTTACACAAATGTGTACTTTTTTTTTTCGAAAATGGTAACATATGTTAAAAAATGTTGCTTCTAAAATCATTAAAAAATCATCCAAGTCCATTACAGTATTTAAAAAAATTTTCCTTCCTCCAGAAAAAAAATCAAGTCTGAAAGGGTTAAAATTACAAAGTCATAAAACAGTCTATCCATTGGCACCTTGGCGAAAATAGTGTTCAGATGATCATAGAAACTGTTCTTTTAATGCTCAATATCAGTTAAGGTGTATGTTGTGTGTCTGTTTCTTCAGCAACACAGACATTATTATGGACAACTTATTTACAATTAAGTCATAGAAAGTAATAAGTAGCTCCTGACTTTTCTGAAAATACACAGCAGAGACTTCTGGAGGTTGGATACCTCATGGTCAATGCAGACCTCTGAATGTGTGTTGAATAACAGTGGAATATAGGAAGTCTTTATAGTTGCACTTGTAAAAAAATTGTCTGTCTGGATTGCACTTTCAATCTCCAAATTGATAATGTGTTTCAACAGACTGTCATCATCAGATCAGTTGAAGACAAAAGTGAATAAACATGGGATAAGTGTTATTTCACATAATACTAGAAATAAAATTATGGAAAATTCAGGATGGAATTACAACAATATTATGATTGCTACTCGCCAAATAGAGATGTTGAGTTGTGGACAGGCACAACGAAAAGACTGCTATATGTTTGAGCTTTCAGCTGAAATGCCTTATTCTACAGGGGGCGGGAGGGAGGGAGGGGGGGAGAGAGAGAGAGAGAGAGAGGGTGAGGGTGAGGGTGAGGGTGAGGGTGAGGGTGAGGGTGAGGGTGAGGGTGAGGGTGAGGGTGAGGGTGAGGGTGAGGGTGAGGGTGAGGGTGAGGGTGAGGGTGAGGGTGAGGGTGAGGGTGAGGGTGAGGGTGAGGGTGAGGGTGAGGGTGAGGGTGAGGGTGAGGGTGAGGGTGAGGGTGAGGGTGAGGGTGAGGGTGAGGGTGAGGGTGAGGGTGAGGGTGAGGGTGAGGGTGAGGGTGAGGGTGAGGGTGAGGGTGAGGGTGAGGGTGAGGGTGAGGGTGAGGGTGAGGGTGAGGGTGAGGGTTATGCGCCCCCCCCCCCCCACACACACACACACACAGAGGCTGGAGACAATTGCTTGATTCCGTCCTCAGTGGTCTAGTGTGTGATTTGTGTGTTAGAAGAAGGCCTTTGGGCTGAAAGCTCAAATGTATGGCAGTCGTTTTGTTGTTCCTGTCTGTAACTCAACATCTCCTTTATACACTGATCAGCCAAAACATTATGATCACCTACCTACTATGTTCACATGTGACATGGATAACAGCAACCATGTTTCGTGGCATGGAGCAGTTTTGTCTTGGTAGGCCACAGGAGGGAGTTGGCACCACATCTGCACACAAGTCACATAATTCCTATAAATTCAGGTGAGGGGGGAGGGGGGGTGAAGAGCTCTGACACCTCGTTCAATCAGGTCCCAGATGTGTCTAATTGGGTTCAGATCTGCCAAGTTAGGGTGCCAGCACATTAATTGGAACTGGCCACTGTGTTCTTCGAATCACTTCATCATACTCCTGGCCTTGTGACATGGATCATTATGTTGTTTAAAAATACCACTGCCATCTGGAAACATGATCGTCATGAAGGGTTGTATATGGTCTGCAACCAGTGTGTGATACTCCTTGGCCATCATGGTCTCTTGCACGAGCTCTAGTGGTCATGAGTGCCCCCGTGACTGTTCCCCAGAGCATAGTGGGGCTGCTGCCAGCTTACCACCACTCTGCAGTACAGGTGTCAAGGATCTGTTCTGGAGGACGACGGATTCACACTCTCTCATCAGCACAATGAAGAAGGTATTGGGAGTCAGCAAACCATGCAATGCTCTGCCACTGTGCCAACTCTAGTGCCGAAGGTCACATCCCCTTTCAGTCATAGTTGCTGATGTAGCGGTGTTAATATTGGCACATGCATGGGTCATTGGCTGTGGAGGCCCATTGTTAGGAGTGTTCTGATGCACTTGTACTCAGCCTAGCATTAATGTGTGATCTTAGCACTGCAGCAGTTTGCCACCTGTCCTGTTTTACCAGTCTGCCCAGCTTATGACATCCGACATCTGTAATGAGGGATGGCCTCCAAACACGACAATGTTGTGCAGGTTCCACCGCTCGCACCAAGCCTCCGAACCATCACAGTGATGGTGAAACTGGTGAAAGTATTCTGTTATTCAGGTGGCTTCAAATGATAATTAAAAGAAATAAAGTTTCTGAACTCTAAAACAGCTGTATTCAGTAATATTTGCCACCCTGAAATATTAACCCAAAATACTTTTACCTTCAGCAGTATTATAAAAACACAATAGCTCCATTTACAATAGCTCTTCCACCAGACTGACCATTTTTCACCTAAGATTGTCCATTTACAACTATTCTCCCATCAAGACTATGCAGTAAAGAACAACACAGACATAAAATCAAAGAGGATTTACAGCTTGATTGATAATAATAGTGGGTACTTCTTCTTTGAAGCAATTAATAAAAATTAATTTACAGACATTTAAATAAAATGCTTCAACATTAATGCAAATATGTGTAATATGACCATGTAAATAGGAAAACAATGATTATGTGTGCATAGGAAGTTATTTTCACCCAACTGTAAATATCATTACTCACTGATATCATTAAGTTTCTTATTGTGTTATTATTTAAAAATCGTAGGGGGAGACCAAGAGACGAATACACTAAGCAGATTCAGAAGGATGTAGGTTGCAGTAGGTACTGGGAGATGAAGAAGCTTGCACAGGATAGAGTAGCATGGAGAGCTGCATCAAACCAGTCTCAGGACTGAAGACCACAACAACAAACAATTGTGTTATTGACTTGATTGGGTTTCAGTGCTCACTTATGGATGAAAAATAAATATGGTATAGAGGTACAAAAGATACATACTACAAACTTACAAATAGTCAGTAAATCATATTACATCAAATAGTACATGATCATTCCAAGTATAAGTGCTACCGATGGTAACAAAGTCATAGGTGGCACTCATAACACACAAAAGCATTCTATAATAGAAATATAACAGGCCCAACAAAAGTAAAATACAAATTAAATTAAAATATATTAAATATTTGTGTTTCCATACTTCAGTAAGAAAATGCACAAATCCTTATTGATAATTCATGTATGTGTATAGAAGTCTTGAAAACTTCATGAACGTGCATAAGGATTGGACAATATGAGACAGCTTTGCAATAAAGGACATGAAACATGCTTGATACAGAATTTAATAAAATAAAAAATATTCACACACTAGCTGCTGGACCTGAATCACCCAAGGTAATGTACCAGGCTGAGACTATTTTCAGGGGTGAGCAGGATTTGTTTGGACTCGTTTCATCTGTGTGTTGCAAAAATGAAATTGGAAATACCTACCAAACACCAGATAAAATTCGTCTGATGGTCCATAGAAGGGACCCACTATATCTATTTGAACTCAATATAGCTGTGTATAAGAATGGAATACGTGTATAATTTGGGGCACATGACCTGCCAGGGAAGTCACCTTATGTATCAGTTTGGTACACCTGGCAGCTGGTGTGTTATAACAAGGGAAGACCAAAGAGGAGATTTAACAAGAAAATGTATATTTGTATTGGTGGATGTACAGTTTATTTTATTATTATTTTTTTCACCTATGACTTTTTTACCGCAAGTACCAAAGTGCTCAGTATGATCATGTACTATTTGACATTGTACAGTGTATTGGGTCTAAGTTTTTTTTTTTAGTATGTATCTTTTATACTGAATTTTTCTTTCATCAATTAGTGAGCCTATCTTCTTTCTAATAAGATGTGAAATGACACGTATTCTATGTTTATTTTTGTTTTACAAAAGATTTGATTATGGAAGTCTGCTGAAACAAGTTATCCATTTGAAAAAATAAAATGCCATCTAGACAAGCAGTTTCTCTATATTTGTTGAATAACTCTCACATCTGTCCTGGAGAACACTGACTGTAGGTTCGATTAGGAAACTTTCGGATATGAACTGTGCTCTCAGTCCACCCGTAAGCCATCAGTTTGTTCACTGAAAACACAACAGTCATATGAATAGTGAGCAAAGACCACCTCACATTAGGCAGACAGGCAAATGCTTTGTGCTAGCTAAACATCATTGGTTGGTAAAAACAAAGTCCAAATCACAGTCCAGAAGGAAACCACACAGTGAAGAAGTATCTTCAGTAGATAAATTAGAGAGCCTGGTTGGCAAAGGAGATTGTGGCTGTCTATGGCAGTCCTTAAATCTGCTACGGATGTTTTTCTGCATGCCCTAGTGCCAACAGATATATATGTCTATGCCACATATAGCAACTTTGCTCAGCATATCCATAATTATACTGAGTAAACCATTGATACGTCCATTGGGATTATAAGAGTGATAACATATGAGGAAGTGAGTATCATGTAGCCGTTTCCAGAGAGAGGCATGGGAAGAGTCATATTGCAACATGAGGAAGGCATTGCTCATTCGCCAAATTAGTCTACACTGCAAATCCAACACCACGGATGCAGCATTCTCTTTATGCCTACCCCTTCCAAAAAGGTGGTGCAATTTGTTTCATTCTCAGTGATCTTTCCTGCTGATACCCTGGTTTTACCCATATATCAACATCACTGTTTAAGAGCTCTTGTGTTACAAGAGCTCTTCTTTCTGATCATGTGTTATAAATTATGTCTGTTAATGTTCTTACATACTATATTCCAATATTCATTCTGATTGCATTTTGTTTTCAACTGCAAAGCTAACAACCACTGCATCTGTGATTGCACAACAGGACTCAAATGCCAGTTAGGTCACATTTTCGTGAGGTTTCCTGAGTGGTATGGGCAGTGGTATTCTTAAACTGGCCTGCTCAGACACAGGCGCGAGTACAGATCCTTGCGCAAGTACAGATCCTTGAATAGCTATAATATATACATATCCTATAACTGTGCAGGCTGGATCATAGAGATTTCCGGTTCTGCCCAAAACTGGCCACTCTTAACCATCTGTTGTTCGATTTTCAGTGTACATAAAATACAAAAGAAAGACAGAGGAGGAAACAGACAGAGAAAACACATTTGAACTAACTTCTCGTTGTATCTCGTTTTGACAAATAATGGTACATAAGCTGATATTTGAAGACAGGCCATGAAACCTCACAGACTGCCTTGCATTACAGGATATTTGAGTTAAGCATATGTAGCCAGTATATGTGGTATAACCTCAAAGTTAAAGCATTGTTAGAGCTTCCTGTTCAATCTTCTCAGTCACTGGGTATTTCCTTCTGCCCCCCACCTTGCGTGTCCAGGGGTTAGAATAGGCCCGAGGTATTCCTGCTTGTTGTAAGAGGTGACTAACAGGAGTCTCACACGTTTCAGCCTTTATGTGATGGTCCGTTTTATGGTTTGACCACCATTTTTCAAAATTTTCCTGAAGAGCGAGCCAATTGGGGAAGGGTGCCTTACATGGTGCATCGTGTCCATCGTACATTGAGATCCTTAGCCCACTTCCTCGTTGTTGCACTGCAGTTCTGCCCATTCTCCATCTCTTGGGCGAGGACACCTTCCAGGATGCATTTTCCACTGTACACTATGCAGTGCCACCTCCTGTGCCAACAATGACCATGGACTTCTTGGCACCTCATATCCAACACGGTAGCCAGTCCGTTGTGGTGGAGCTGCCATGTACCCTGTTGACTGTGGCCCCTGACCACACAGGGATTTCTCTGCTGATGCCTGCACCGTTAACTCCCCCACACATGCCAAGGAGTAGGTGCCCGTCACCCTGGGGCATCGATACTCCCGGCAATAGCCATCCTGCCAGGTGGCCTTAGCTGTGACTGGGTGGCACCTATGGGGAGGTCCTCTGGCTGGAGTGGATGGCATCAGGGCGGATGACACGCCATGAAGCGTAGTACATCATCTCTTGCTGGTGGTCCATCACCAGCAGTCTTTAAGCGGGCAAAATCTAACTTTAATGCTAAGAAATATGACTGCAAGACATTTCCCTCCCTGGCCACACCATGGGAGGAACACCAGGCTAAGGATGGCAGTGAAGCTTACTCGTCCCAGTACCTCATATGTACGAGAGTTGAAGCCTCAGTTTTTTGTGGAGCATTTGGAGGACAAGTTTGGGGAGGTGGAGGGCTTGTCCAAAATGTCCTCTGGGTCAGTTTTGATAAAAACAGTATCCTCTGCTCAGTCAAGGGCATTACTCGCTTGTGGCAAGTTGGGGGATGTTTCTGTTACCATTGCTCCTCATAAGAGCTGAAATATGGTCCAGGGTATTGTATTCCACAGGGACCATCTTTTGCAGTCTGATGACGAGCTGTGCACCAATTTAAGGTGGCGAGGTATTCATTTCATCTGGCGCGTCCAGTGGGGTCCGAGGGATAACCAGGTTGCCATTGCTGCCTTCGTCTTGGCCTTAGAGGGTGACACATTGCCTGAGAAGGACAAGGTGATGGTCTACCGCTGTGACGTCAAGTCATATATCCCTCCCCTGATGTGGTGCTTTACGTGCTGGAAGTTCGGCCATATGTCTTCCCGCTGTACTTCCAGCCCCACCTGTCAAGATTGTGGATGTCCATCGCATCCCAGTACTCCATGTGCCCCGCCTCCCATCAGTGTCAACTGAGGAGAGCATCATTTACCTTGCCCGCCAGACTGCAGGATTTTAAAGAAAGAGAGGAAAATAGTGGAATATAAAGACCCTGGACCGACTGACTACACTGAGGCTAAGGGAAATTTGAGTGCTTACATCCTGTGCCTATGACTTCCCCATAGGCCGTTGCTATGAGAACAGTTGTCACCCCATCAGATACCTGAATTCTGAATTCCTGTCGCCTCTCAGAACCAAGAGACTAGACCTGCCCCCTTGATGGTGACGGGCACTTCCCTCCCTGTTGCTCCTGCACCACCTACTTCGAGAGCAACCCCCACCCCTGACCATTGGGGATTTCAGTCCCCACTTCTGAGCCAGATAAGCGTAAGGCTTCTTCAGCTCCTCTCGCCAGGAAGAGGTCCCTTGGGTCATTCCCTTCCCAGGTTTCAGCTAGTGGGAAAGATGACACCAGACAGTGGGTGAAGAGCCCAAAAGCAGCTGGTCATAGGGCTTCATGCTCATTCTCAGTCCCGGAGACTGATTCAGTGAATTCCTCCCAACCAGGGAAACCCAAGGAGCAGGTGAGAAATCGAAAAAGAAGACCCATAAGAACAAGGAACTTCCAGTGGCACCCACACCACTGCTAGCTACAAACTCTTTGTCTGAGGATGGGGTGGAGATTCTGGTGTCTGCTGAGGACCTAGATCTCGCCGTACCCTCAGACACAATGGATACAGGCTGCTCAGCAAAAAGTTGGTGGCAGCAAGTGACCCTGAGGTGTAAACTGCCTCATTAAATGTTCCATGCCTTCCCAGTCACATGATGATGTCATTGTCCATTGGAATTGCAGCGGTTTTTTCCACAGGCTGGCTGAGCTACAGCAGCTGTTAGGCTTTACACCTGTTTTCTGCATTGCTCTCAAGGAAACCTGGTTCCCGGCAATGCGGACCCTTGCTCTCCGTTGTTATAAGGGATATTACAGGAACCTTAGCGACTATAATCGAGTGTCATGTGGAGTTTGCGTTTATGTCCTAAACTCAGTCTGTGGTGCAACTGTGCCACTTCAAACCCCTCTTGAAGCTGTGGCTGTTAGAACACAGACGATGCAGGAAATAACTGTATGCAATATGTATCTTCCCCCAGATGGTGCAGTACCCCTGAATGTATTAGCTACACTGATTGATCAACTCCCTCAACCTTTCCTACTTTTGGGAGATTTTCATGCCCACAACCCCTTGTGGGGTGGTAGCATGCTTATGGCTGAGGCAGAGATGTTGAAATTTTACTGTCTCAGTTCGACCTCTGCCTCTTAAACACTGGGGCCACCACACATTTCAGTGTGGCTCATGGTAGTTATTCGGCCATTGATTTATCAATTTGCAGCCCAGGACTTCTCCTGTCTATCCAATGGAAAGCACATGATGATGACCTGTGTGGTAGTGACCACTTCCCCATCTTCCTGTCACTGCCCTGGCCCTTGGATGCCTGCCCAGATGGGCTTTAACAAGGCAGACTGGGAAACTTTCACCTCTGATGTCACCGTTGACTCCCCCCCACATGGTAACATCAATGTGATGGTTGAGCAGGTGACTACCACAGTCGTTTCTGCGGCAGAAAATGCGATCCCTCATTCTTTAGGATGCCCCCGGCGAAAGACAGTCCCTTGGTGGTTGCTGGAAGTCGCTGAGGCAATTACAGAAGGTTGGCAAGCTCTACAGCGACACCCTTCCCTAGAGCATCTGATAGCCTTTAAGCAGCTCCGTGCCTGTACGCCAGCTTATATAACGACGGAAACAGGAATGTTGGGAGAGGTATGTGTCAACCTTTGGGTGCAATACGTCACTTTCCCAAGTCTGGACGAAGATCAGACGTCTTTTTGGGTATCAGACCCCAACAGGTGCCCCTGGTGTTACCACCAATGGTGTGCTATGTACCGATGCAAACGCGATTGTCGGGCGCTTTGCTGAGCACTATGCTTGAGCCTCTCCATCTGAGAACTACCCCCAGCCTTTTGCACCCTCAAACGGCAGATGGAAAGGAAAGTATTCTCGTTCACTACGCGCCACAGTGAATCGTATAATGCTCCATTTACGGAGTGGGAGCTCCTCAGTGCACTTGCACATTGCCCCAACACAGCTCCTGGGCTGGATCAGAGGCACAGTCAGATGATCAAACATCTCTCATCTGACCCCCAGCCTTTCGCACCCTCAAACGGCAGATGGAAAGGAAAGTATTCTCGTTCACTACGCGCCACAGTGAATCGTATAATGCTCCATTTACGGAGTGGGAGCTCCTCAGTGCACTTGCACATTGCCCCAACACAGCTCCTGGGCTGGATCAGAGGCACAGTCAGATGATCAAACATCTCTCATCTGACTACAAGCACCATCTCCTCATCATCTTTAACCAGATCTGGTGCGATGGCATCTTTCCATCGCAATGGCGGGTGAGCGCCCTCATTCCGGTGCTCAAACCCAGCAAAAACCCTCTTGATGTGGATAGCTATCAGCCCATCAGCCTTGCCAACGTTGTTTGTAAGCTGATGGAACGAATGGTGTGTCAACGGTTGGGTTGGGTCCTGGAGTCGCGTGGCCTACTGGCTCCATGTCAAGGCGGCTTCCGCCAGGGGAGATCTACCACTGATAATCTTGTGTCCCTCGAGTCTGCCATCCAAACAGCCTTTTGCAGATGCCAACACCTTGTTGCCGTCTTTTATGATCTACACAAAGCGTATCTCACCACCTGGCGACAGCATATCCTTGCTATATTATACGGGTGGGGTCTCCAAGGCCCGCTTCCAGTTTTTATCCAGAATTTCCTGCCATTCTGTACTTTCTATGTCCAGGTTGATGCCTCCCATAGTCCACCCCCCCCCCCTCCTCCCCCCATGTCCAGGAGAATGGGGTCCTGCAGGGCTCTGTATTGAATGTATCACTACTTGTAGTGGCCATTAACGGTCTAGCGGCAGCTGTAGGGCTGTCCATCTCACCTTCTCTGTATGCAGACGACTTCTGCATTTTGTACTTCTCCACCAGTACTGGTGTTGCTGACAAGGGAACCTCCCCATCGCACCCCCCTCAGATTTAGTTATAAGTTGGCACAGTGGATAGGGCTTGAAAAACTGAACACAGATCAATCGAGAAAACAGGAAGAAGTTGTATCGAACTATGGAAAAATAAGCAAAATATACAAACTGAGTAGTCCATCTGCAAGATAGGCAACATCAAGGACAGCGTAAGCTGAGGAGTGCCGTGGTCCCGTGGTTAGCGAGAGTAGCTGCGGAACAAAAGGTCCTTGTTTCAAGTCTTCCCTCCAGTGAAAAATTTATTTTCGCAAAGTTATGATCTGTCCGTTCACTGACGTCTATGTTCACTGTAATAAGTTTAGTGTCTGTGTTTTGCGTCCGCACCGCAAAACCGTGCGATTAGTAGACGAAAGGACGTGCCTCTCCAATGGGAACGAAAACAGTTGATCGCAAAGCCATAGTCAACCGATTCCTCCGCAGGAAAACACGTCTGATATATTCTATACGACACTGGTGACGGCATGTGCATCACATGACAGGAATATGTTGTCGACCCACCGAACTTGTACACTTGGTGAATGGGTAAAAAGATTCTTCTACCTTGCCCTGTTTAGGTTTCCTTGTGGATGTGATAATCACTCCCAAAAAAGTGATGAAAACATAAGAGTTTGTGACATAATAAAAAATTAAATTTTTCACTCGAGAGAAGGCTTGAACCAAGGACCTCTCGCTCCGCAGCTGCTCACGCTAACCAAGGGACCATGGCACTGCTGCGCTGACAACGTCCTTGATGTTGCCTATCTTGCACATGGACTACTCAGTTTGTATATTTTGCTTATTTTTTCATAGTTACACACAACTTCTTCCTGTTTTCTCGATTGATCTGTGTTCAGTTTTTCAAGGCCTATCCACTGTGCCAACTTATAACTAAATCTGAGGGGGGTGCGATGGGGAGGTTCCCTTGTGAGCAGTGCCTACAGGGGGCCATCCACAAGGTGCAGTCATTGGCTGTCGCCCACGGCTTCCAGTTTGTGGCCGCTAAATTGTGTGTCATGCACTTCTTTCAGCGATGTACTGTTCATCTGGGACCATAACTTTACCTTCATGATGATCCACTCACTGTAGTGGAGACATATCGATTCTTAGGACTGGTTTTTGACGGCCGACTGACTTGGCTACTTCACCTTCGTCAGCTTAAGCAGAAGTGCTGGCAGCACCTCAATGCCCTCCACTGCCTGAGCAACACCAACTGGGGTGCAGCTTGCTCTACTCTGCTGCAGCTTTTTAAGCCCTTGTTCAATCCCCCTTGACTATGGGAGTCTGGTTTATGGTTTGGCAGCCCTCAGCGTTGTGTGTACTCAACCCGCGTTGCGTGTACTCAACCCAGTGCACCACTGTGGTGTTTGCCTAGCGATGGGAGCTTTTAGAATGAGTCCTGTGACCAGTATCCTGGTGGAGGCTGGAGTCCCTCCACTGCAGATCGACGTGCACAACTGCTCACCAGTTACTTTGCCCACATTCGTAGTTCTCCTGAGCATTCAAATGACCGACTCCTTTTTCCACCCATGACAGTTCATCTCCCGCATCGGTGGCCCAGGTCAGGGCTAACGATTGCGGTTTGCGTGCGGTCCCTTTTGTCTGAAGGACCCTTTACCATCTCCCATCCAGGTCTGTCCACATACACCTCCATGGTGTAGACCTAGGCTGCAGATTTGTCTGGACCTTTCGCATGACTCAGTTACTCCTGCCGCTCTCCACTGTCACTTCCTCCCAATTCTTGATGTGTTCTGGGGCTCTGAAGTGATTTACACCTATGTCTCGATGGCTGATAGTCATGTTGGCTTCGCCTACGTCCACAGAGGCAGTTTGGAACAGCATTCCTTGCCCGATGGCTGCAGTGTATTCACTGCAGAGCTGGTGGCCATCTCTCGTACACTTCAGTATATCTGTTCATGCCCCGGGAAATCGTTTCTTTTGTGTACTGACTCCTTGAGCAGCCTACAAGCTATCAATCACTGCTACTCTCGGCATCCTTTGGTAGCATCCACCCAGGAGTCATCTATGCCCTCGACCAGTCCCGTCTTTCAGTGGTGTTTTGTGTAGACACCAAGATATGTCGGCTTCGCAGGCAATGAACTTGCCGACTGGCTGGCCAAACAGGCTACGGAAACTGCTTCTGTAGATGGGCATCTCTGAACCTGACCTGCATTCTGACTTGCGCCACAGGGTTTTTTGGCTCTGGAAGACGGAATGACATAACAGTACACACAAGAAGATGCGAAGGAGACTACGAATGTGCGGAAGTCTTCCATGTGGGCCTCTCACAGGGAATCAGTTGTCCTCTGCCGGCTCCACATTGGCCATGCTTAGGCGACCCACAGTTACCTCCTGCACCATGAAGACCCACCTGAGTGTTGGTGCGATGCCCGGTTGACAGTGGCCCATAATCTGGTGCACTGTCCCACTTTACGCAGCGACGAAATCTTGCGTTACTGAACTCGTTGCCGCTAATTTTATCTGACAACGCCTCATTGGCTGATTTAGTTTTACGTTTTAGTCATGAGGTTGGGTTTTATCATTTGATCTAAGTTCCAGTGGATGTCCTTTGTCCCTCTGTGTCCTCCAGTGCTTCTAGGGTGGAGGTTTTAATGTGTTGCAGAATGGCTGGCTTCTCCTTTTTTACATTCTGATGGTCAGCCAGCCAAGGTAATCGGCTTTGTTGTTTTAATGTCTTCTTCCCATTTCTTGCATTTCTGTGGTTTTCTTGCCCCCTTTTGTCCAATTGCATGGTTGTTGCCCTTCATTGTTCCTGTGATTTTTTTCCTTTCATTCTGTTTTGGGGTGTCAGTCTCATTTATTTTATTCTCACACTTGTGGCATTGTTTTATTCAGAACAAGGGACTGAAGACCTTGTAGTTTGGTACCTTTCCCCCTCTTTTAATCCAACCAATCAATTTCCTATTGCTTCAACTGCTTATTTGGTGACGCCTTACAAAAATGAAAGACTATTAAGGAGGATGAGGCATCATATGAATTTGAATAACTCACCAATGAAAATTAGTATTTTGTCTGTCTGTCCTGGAAACATTCCACAGATTTTGAGATATAATTTAAAAAATTATTGTTGAGAATATTATGTGGTTAAAAATGGTTTGTAGTTGTGTAATTATCACCCATGCCTTTTCTTGTTTTTGTGTTGTGTGTTATTGTGCAGTATATCGATGGTAGGCAATGAAAACCTTGTAACTCCATCTGTCTGTGAAAACTTGTTATTCCAGTAACTTCATAATCAAAGAGAGATTTGAAAGTGCTGAATTTCTCTAATCTGTCAATAACTAGACTTCTGCCATGCAGTTACATATGCACCAACTTTCTGTTCCACCTTATATTATTTTTTAAGAAACTGTTTTTGCTTCACCTGCGAAGTTTGACGAAATGGGCAACTGAACCTTATTGCCCACAATCATATAGTGTTTTGAAGATACATGTGTAGCTTTCCTTTACTAAGTGTAAGAATCGTATTAAATTCAAAGATTTATCAACCATTAATCCTGTTTGACAACTTATAACTTGGGGGGGGGGGGGGGGGGCATGTGAGTGTTGTGTCCAGTGGGATGGGTAGAGGGAGAAAGAGGTGGGAAACTAGAGGAGAGTTGAGCAGCTAGTGACTCAGAGGGAGGCAGCAGGTTTGTAGGCGAGGAATGAGGAAGGGAGGGTGGTAGGTACACATCCTAGGCAAGTGACACACACGTACCGGACCTAGTGAGGCATGGCACACATGAGGGGGATGTAGAGGTGGGGATTGGGGTGGAGTGACAGGACCGAGGGAGAGGAAACTAATGGGTAGAGGGTGTAAGGACAGTGGGTTAGCGGAGCAGTTGCCCTAGTCTAGGGCAACTGAACCATATGCTCTGGGAGTCATATCCCTGTGGAAAACCCGGGTGCAAGACCTGCCTGATTCACCCACCCAGCACATTCTACTCCAGTCCTGTCACTGGCTTATCCTCTCTCATCAGGGTTCTCCCAACAAAGGCAACCATGCCATACACCAGCTCGAACAGCATTTTATGTGGGAATGACCACCAAGCAGCTGTTATCTCAGAATGAATGAACACTGACAAACAGTGGCGAAGAACAAAGTTTAATCCCAGTTCTACAACACACTGCTGAGAACAATACACTCAATTTTGGTGGCTACTTCGCAGCCGGAGCCAGGCCATCTGGATCCTTCCTCCAGCACCAACTCTTCTGAACTACATAGACAGGAATTATTCTTGCAACATATTCTTCACCCCCATAACCCTCTTGGTCTCAGTCCCCACTAACCCACTGTTCCTACACCCTCTACCCAATAGTTTTCCCTCCCCCGGCCTGATCCCATGATCTCAAAATGTTCTGTTCAGAAGCTCTGTAATTATCTGTGTGAAATAGGTGGCTTCATCATATTGGTATCACATGGCTTGCCTTATGTCCATTGGGATGTCTTCCAAGAATTGCTGCAGCATATCTGTTAGGAACTGCAGAAACGTGTTGCTATTTAGAATACCAACAATATACGAGGGCTGTTAAATAAAGAATGATCATAATTTTTTTATGGTCATAATTTCTCTCACTAAAATTTAATCTTACGATATTCTGTTAGCTTAATGTGCAGCAAACATGCCGTAGCAGTTTCATTGTTGGGACTCCTGGTTTCTGCTTTTGAGAGGCAGGCAAGGTTAGACATGTTCAGTATCGCCTACCGCTGCAGTGGAGGTAACACGTGAGGAGCAATATGTGGCTTTGAAATTCTGCTTTTGTCTCAACAAATCTTCAGCTTAGGCCTATACAATGTTACAGGAGGCTTATGGAGAGTCTGTTCTTTCCTACAGCACAGCTCAAAGTTGGTTTAAAATGTTTAAAGAGCGGAGACAATCAATTTCAAAGGAAGGTGGACCCGATGCTCCAGTCACTGCTCTTATGGAAGAAAACATCAACACTGTAGCTGTCACTATGAGAGGGGATTGACAAATTACCTTAAGATCACTTTCTGATATACTGAACATTTCATTGGGTGCCACCCACACGTTGGTGACAGAAAAATTACACGAGGCGTGTTTGTGCGCGATGGGTTCCAAGACTGTTGATCCTGAAGAAAAGGACATTTGCGTGCAGGTGTCTGCGTGCAGTTAAAGTTGATGTTAGAGGAAGATCCGGTGTTTCTTTCAAATGTAATCCCTGCTAATAAAACTTGGCAACACCATTTTGATCTTTACAGCAAGCAGCAAGGCTCAGTGTGGTAATCTCCATCATCACCAACCCCCAAAAAGGCAAAAGTGGTTGCTTCTCCTGGGAAAGTTATGGTCATCTCATTCTTTACTACTCATTGTATGATTTATTAGCATGTGCCTACACACACATCAGTACCTGGACAATATTACAGGGATGTCCCAAAAACATTGCAGGTGCAAAAGACCACATATCTGTGAAGCAGGCTGGATGCTGCACCATGACAACACGCAGCCGCATATTGCCAATGTTTCTGCTGAATATCTTGCAAAAATCAACGTGAAGTGCATCTTTCACCCTCTCTATAGTCTGGAAGTCCACATTTAGCCCCTTGTGACTTTTTTCTATTTCCTAAAATGAAGAAATGCGATCTTGGGAGGCATTATCAATGGTCAGAAGCATTGGTGAAGGCTACGGAGACAATTTTGAAGGACCTCTCAAAAAATGGTTTCCAGCAAAGTATTTGAAGACTGTCAGAAATGCTGGGACAAGTGCATCACATCCATGGGATACTACATTGAGAAGGACCATCAGAATTATGAGTAAACGTGTGTCATCAAAAAAAAAAATTGTGATCATTCTTTATTGAACAGCCCTTGTAATAAACCAGTTATAAAGTTCTTGAAAAACTGGCATTATGCATATTGCAAAGATTGATTTGCCCATGGGTTATAAATGTTTCATTTTTAAAAAAATGTTTCATTTTAAAACAAAGTATTGCACTGAAACACCATATTACATTGCAGTTGTTGTAGACATTGTTTAGTGAAATGAAATGTGTTGGAATGAATCATTCCTTCAGCTCATCCCACTCTCACGTTCAAGTTGCCTTGCGTATTACCACTACTAAAATGTTAGTTGCATTTCTCTCATCAGTTGCTGTTCTTTTTTGTTGACATGTTTTGTTCATATCACTTCCAGTGTATTGGCATTGAAACTTTTTTTGCAATGTTTTTGAAGACAGATTGCGAGGGCTTGGCACAATCAGAATAGCTTTTGACTTACAACCACACTACTGTTAATAGTTTGGCATTTGTCATAAATAGAAACATAAAACTTTCCCATTGTGAAAGACTGAAGAACTTAGTGAGCATGTTGTGTGATGTTTACAATAGCATAGCACAGACTGATGGGCTTCTAGCACACAGGTAAATGTGTGAACCATACCCGAGTTACATTTGATGCAGTAATGAAGATTTCATTCTTATTTGATCAAGCTCAGCACATTACATTGTTGAAGTCCACTTCAGTGAATCCTTCCTGTGGCAGTTTCATGTGGAAAACAGGAGCCACCCATATTACATGCCAAAGCAAACTGAAGACATGGTTAATGTGGCAGCACCATCCTGTTTACACTGGAGAAACTGGGAATGGAGTTAATAGTGTCAGTCCAGTATTCTTACAAGAGAAAGGCTGCCACACACTGCCAATACGCCGCATAGTACAATGATTAAACAGAGCTGGCAATTTCGTTTGGCAATATCATTTGCACACATTTATTGTCAACATTTATTCACAGTGTAACTTGCCTGAATAAGCCACTGGCCACTTTGTTGTCTTGTTTACATATCACAGCTTGTTTATCTTGACACATTTTAAAACCAAATGCCATAGACAGCAGTTTTTCTCAGAACTTCCTTGCTAACCTTCACATCCAGATATGTGCAACAACGGGGTGTATAAGACCTGGGAATTTTTTTCATCTGGGGAAAACCTGGGGATTTTTTAGAATTCCAGGAATTTTTCATTGTTTTAGTTTTCAGTTAGGTAATTTTGACTGGTAAGAACCAATAGTCTAACAAAGGATACTGCTGTATGCCGGTACTGCAGATTAATCAGTAACAATAAAACATGAACGAGAAAAGAAAGACGAAAATAAAACTTATGTTGCAAACGAAATGCGTCATTTACAACAACAAAACACAGTGCTCATACAAGCGTCTGCCAACAGCAAAATGTGTCAGTGGCTTTAGGAATACTATGCAGTGCTTCAGAACAACAAATTGCCTCCGATGAGCGTGACGTCAACTGTTTATATTAGATTCGTTTGAGCAATTGCGAGCGGGCTCATGCACATGCACAGTTGAGTCGCGTATGTGTAGTACCTTCTCCCGCTTCTGGCTACAGAAACATGGCTGTTAGCTGTATAAGAAAAAGCAGCAAGCGACCGGATGCTACCAGGAAAAATTTTACTGGCGCGCCCAAGCTACCAGCGTCACGCATGCGCAACAGGCTCGGATCTAAGGGCGGAGGCAAACCGTGGTATCTTCTCCGGAACCCATCCCTGTTAGTTTTTGAATGTTGATTTCTGAATGAATCATAAGTTGATTTTTGAATGCGCGCACAGTGTACGTGATGTGTCTGCCAGGGGAATCCCCGTCGCATCTAGAAATAAACTTTCCTACAGACAAAAGGCGACAGGGCTATACGAGCTGAGCGGAATAAAGCCGAACGGGTGAATGCCAGTCGCTGTTTATGTGGTTGACTGGTCTGCGAATAATCAGCATTGTTATAATTACTAGCGAAAGCGATAGAGTCAAACTACCAGAGTGGAAATAAACGGCAAACAGGAATAACGGGTAAGAAAGATTACGTGCTATCTTCTCGGTGTATCCAAGAAAATTAAATTTAGACAAAGTTTTTAACCAGACGCTACACTATTAAGGGTCAGTTGTACAGTCCCCCAGCTAGCAGGCGCTTACATTCTATTCTGGAAGTAGCGGGGAAAACGGCGCCTAACCGGAGATTAACTAAACCGGTGATTGTGGCAGGATTAGTGAAGTTAACCGGAGAATAAGTTTTGACACTGACAGGAATAGTTTTTAGAATTGGTGATGACAAGATTGTTTGTTAGAACCAGGAAGGAAAAGAAACGGGGACATCACACAAATTATAGAAGAATATGACGATTCCAAATTTATATAAAAATTTCGTACTACTACTTTTCGATCTTACGCTTGAGAAATTGGAGCGTATGAATGAAATGTGAAACTATTTCCTAACATAAAGCTATTTGCCATGTAAAGCTATAGTAAGATTAGAGAGAAAAAAGTACTAGGACCTAAGGATTGAAGAAATGTGTACTGTCTTGCTTGTCTCTTGTCTTTACTGGTTTTATGTGTCCTATGTTTAATTTTATGTCACACAAAACAGCAAGTTATTAGCTAATAGTCAATAAAGATTGCAGATTTTCTGAAGAGTTCTTGCTCTCCTATTTAGAAGTAATCCCGTCCAGTGTTAATTGCGAGGTTTTTTTTTTTTTTTTTTTTTTTTTTTTTTTTTTTTTTTTTTTTTTTTTTTTTTAAGACAAGATGTCAAAACAGCCGGCTTGGAGCAGGAGAGGCACCACTGGACATTTTAATTTCCACTGTCCTGAATATAGTTTGATGGCATCTATTACAAAGTATAGACGTTTGAATTCGACAGAGCGAAATACAGTGATGCGCGATAGAAGAATGCTGTGTGAAGAATTCGTGGCACTACACTTTGACACACTTAAGAGCAAAAAACATGTCTACATATCCTCGAAGACATATGTTTTATGTATCAGACTTCAGAAAGATGTGCGCTACAAAATGAACATTTTTTGGAAAGTCAATTTAATTTTTGGCGTCGTACCTCGAACGCTGGAGCGAGGGGGCGGGCACTATCTAGCATTTCCCCGGTGCGGAAATATAATTCCGGACTGGGTGCCTATTCTGTATCTTTCCGCCACTGTGCCGATCGTTTCGGTACTCAAGAGCACCGAATGGTCTAGTGCTTGAATTAGAGTCCCATCTTTATTCAGTATACATTTCGGTAGCGATACCGTTCGGGTCTAGAAAACCGAAGCGCTGTCGTCGGTTCGCGTCGCGCAAGCCAATCAAAAGCAAGCGGCCGCACATCCGCGTATGTGCACTGCAGCGCGCACAGCGCCACGAACACAAAGCGGCTAGCAGACGACACAGGCGCGCTATTCTTCGCAGTATTGAACTTGCGTTTTCGCAGTACAGTGTTGCTAAAATACCAGCGGAAATGTCGGACAAAAATTATTCTCAGCTGAAATGCATCTAAATTTTCAGTTTCCCTGACCGCATGTTTCCATGCATGCATAATATAACGATAGTGTTTTTGACTGTATTCTGCAGATTGTCGTTAATTCCGCATTGTCATCTTATACTCATTCACACTGACATCGTGTTTTGGATTTTACGTTTCGGAAAATGAGTTAGGAGTAGTGTGTAGTACCACATTGCACTGATACATCTATAAAAACACCCAAAAAATTGAGTTTCAAAGAAGATAAACAGAATGTGGTTGTAACTCGCTCCGACAGATCCAAATGATTTAAGTAGCCCGTTTCCCTATATGATACAACGATTTCGGTCTTAAAAACAAAATTGAAAAAACGCGTTTTCGAGAGCTCCTGCAGTTCATCGAAGTTTATAATATGCATCTCATGAATGAAAATGTTTCGCATATTGTGCTACAGTCTAAAAATATTACGGCGGAGATCTTTCATCTGTTTACTGTTGTTGAGGATTCGATCGCAGATAAAGACTTGTGACAAGCAAGATTATGAAGATGACTGCTGCTAGTTACATTCCCAGTAATTTAAGTTGTGCTTTTAGATTCCTGTCTAACCGCATACTCGGAAATCGCTACATATTCGGAAAAAAATGGTGAATTATTTCTGACAAGAAAAAAATATAAAGGTCACTGTCAGTTGTTTCACTCACAGCAATTTCATCTCCAACAATTTCATATTTCGTATTTTAAACACACAGAAATCAGTAAATCATTACTGAGGAAGTGCGCTCTTACATGTAAGTAATATTGCAGAAAAATCTTAACTTACATGAATAACAATGTCTCAGAACGTGTTGCATATATGGAAAAAAAAAAAAAATCTTGTATCCATCCGTGCGCGGACCCGTGTTCTTACGTGTAGCAATCCCGCGCGCTAACCACTTCGCTATGCTAAACAACAGCTACGCATGGCTGAATTATTGTACTGTTGCGGAGGAACGGAGGCTGACTTCATTGCCAAACGATGCTGCGTAAGTCAGAAATGCGTAATAGTTTGGAAGGTTTCTAATATCAGACTTCACATAATTGCTTTCCATTGTTACTTGAAAGTTGTAAACGCGTTTCGATAATTACTAACTAAACCATTTGTGGGAAAAAGTACACGAAGTCACCAGTAATGTCAGTTCACACTCATGTAATATACGTAAGCAGAACTGATGTCTTGCTATTTAATGATCTTTAAACTCTTATTTGCATTAAAATAGCACGTATTTTGAGAGAATATTGAACGAAAACGTTTTCTTTTTGGATGTAATCATTCACAGTAACAACCTAATCTAACCATATCTCTAACAAAGGAAAATAGTCTATTATGAACTCAGTTTCCAACCGGATGCGTCCTCTGGTGACTCTTTAGTAACAAATCACTAAATCCAAAGCTAAAACCGCTAAATATGTTTAAAATAACAAATTATAGGTCTACATAAACCACAACTCACCAATCGACAGGGCCACACCGAAATCCAAAACCTCTCCGTACAATTGTCATAAAATCGGTGGGAGGACCGTTCGGTAACAGGTCTCAGAAGCTTACTGACTAGGATATTTCGATAAAGAACCGAAAATGACGTCATTACCGAAACGAACCAACTACACCGATCAATATGAACGATACAGAATAGCGCCACTGATACACAGAGCAGTTTGCGTCGTAGTGGGGAGGTGGGAAGTCTCCACTTCACCCGTATTTACATTTAGTGATTTTGCTGTTTCCTCTTCGTTTATTGCTCTCACGTCATATGAAACGAAACAGATTTCTATGGCCAGTAGCTATCAAGTGAATTAAAATACATTTACATAATTATGGAAGGCTAAAATATGAGTTTGTTTTTATTTCCACATTTATGACAGTTAAACATTAATCGCCCTGCAGAACAATGAAGTTATTTTTGTCGGTTAATTAATAAATCTTTTCCGCTGAGGTTTAATTCCACACCATTGGCTAGTTTCAAATGTTCGCTGCATTTCAACTGCACGTTTGCATCTTCTAGCACGTATGGTATTATGCCATGAAAAAGAACCAAACATGAGATAATACACTACTGTTACTCCAAGAAAATTTACATCTGACTCTGCACATACGAATGTGCACTTTAAGCCGAATTACGCATTTTAGTATGGGTCACGAAATTCTGATGCTCTTCAAGTATCCTCTGATGTCTTGTTTCTTTTATGATGATATATCATGTTTTACACGTACGAAGATACGGGCTTCCTGTATCGGCGTAGCTGCGCAAGCGCGGTGGCGCCTGTTATCTGGCGCTCTGTGGCAACTGCTGAAACGAACGTATTTCTAACAGTCGCGGTAAAATATTGCGAATGGTAGTTTGAAAAGCGTTACTTTCGAAGTAAATTTCCTTTTACACAAGATAAAATATGTGCGAGAATGTACGATGAATTTCTTAAATCACAGCGTTTGACTCTCATTTAAAAATCGACTCTTTGTGGACGACTATTAGAAGAATTTCGAGCCCAGATGATCAAGACATTAATGTCGTTATTAAAAATTTTACTGGCACATTTGCATGATGTATATTAAAGTGTAACACACGCAAAAAAGATCAAATTAGATTCTCTTGTAGCTTATTAATCTTAGAGACCAATATCACATGTGAAAGCTTTGCTTTTCTTGTAACACCATGTATATTAATTTAAACCATTAACTTTTCATATTTGTGTGGTCGTGCTACTGAACAATGATGTTGCTATTGGCTGACCACATCATGTCCTATACTCTGAATATCCGCCTGGCGAGATCACGTGACGTGAGCTATGACTGGCTGCACATCGCAATCTCGATTTCAATGCTTCACAAAGTAAGATACGGTGTTCCGTGGAATTCGAATTTATACTTTCGTCATACGAAAATATGCAGCCTACATGCTGCTGCACATCACAGATCTTCCGAAAACGTGTTCTCTCTTCCCCACCCCACCCCACCCCACCCCCGTTTCGTTTTGTAAAGTGCCGGGAAATTCTACATCGGTGTATAAAACCGTAACGATTCAATGGGTTGATAAGTTTTACAATTCCGAGGAAAAGTATACTGTCACTTAACACGGAAAAAGCGTTATTTTCACCCAGGAGAAGGGGATTTGTAACCGGAAAATCCGGGCTTTTTTTTTTTCCTTGCCCACGTGTACGCCCTGCACAAAAAAAGCCATATTTTACACAAAGTTGGTGTTCGTGTTTTTCATAATATCATAAAAATTGCTGCCTAATAACATAATTATCCTTATTATCAATATTATGTTTGTATATACCTTCTTCTTCTTCGAGGTGTTACTCGCCTTACATAGTGCAAGGCATTGTCGCTCTCTCCTTCAGTAATTCGCACACCACCAACTTATTAAAATTTGACATTATGCTTGCTTGCCCCATCACCTTCCTTTCCTTCATAAATGTCCCTTCATTCTCTTTGTCATTGTCATTAAGTCTTCAAGGCTGCCTGGAATTGCATTTTCTGTCACCAAATTTTGTTTTGTGTAGTAACAACTTGCACTTCTCTGAACTGGAACATAGCTGTACCCGGTCACATGAGTTCTTCATAGTACCTATTATCTCCTCACTTTACCAATTAATAAATACTGAACAGAGCCAAAAGTATTGAAACTAGCAGTTTTTGTGAATACTGCAAGTTAAATAAAAAGCATGTGCATGTAGGTTACCGCTGTGGAATGTCGTCGTGGTCTTCAGTCCGAAGATTGGTTTGCTGCAGCTTTCCATGCTAGTCTATCTGGTGCAAGCCCCTTCATTTCCAAATAACTACTGTAAGTTACATCCATTTTATCCTGCTAACTATGTTCATCCCTTGGTTTCTCTCTACAATTTTTAATCCCCACACTTCCCTTCAGTACCAAATTAATGCCTCAGAATGTGTGCTATCAACTGATCTTTTTTTTTGGTCAAGGTGTGCCATAAATATCTTCCATCCCCAGTTTGATTCAGTACCTCCTCATTAATTATGCACCACATTTCAAAAGCTGTATTCTCTTCTTGTTTGAACTACTTTTTGGCCACATGTCACTTCTGTACAAGGCTGTACTCCAGACAAACACCTGCAGGAAAGACTTCCTAACACTTGAAGTAATATTCAGTGTTAACAAATTTCTCTTTTTCAGATATGCTTTCCTTGCTATAGCCAATTTGCATTTTATATCTTCTTACTTTGGCCATCACTTATTTTGCTGCCCAAATAGCAGAGCTGAACTGCTACTTTTATGGTCTCATTTCCTAATCTAATGTCTTGACTTGACTGAATTACATTACCCTTGTTTTATTGCTATATCATTCATAGTTCCTGTAATTTTGGAAGTCTTACATATCTATATTCGGAAACTTTCAGTGTTTTATTTCAGTGGTGAATTTTTCATCTCGTGTATATCAAAGCAGACCCCAAATGATAATATTTTCATAGAATGTGTTCCGGTCACAAAATATGTTTATTTGTCCCACACATTCTGGATAAGATATTCAAGGAAGGAATGTGAACAATGTAATAACGTGCTGCTCTGAGATGTGTTAAACAAAACAGAAGATCATTAATGATTCCAGGAGTACAATGTTCCAAGAATAAGTTAACAAGTGGATGTGATGAGATGTAAACAGAAGAAAAAGAATTTCCAATGTATCCATAGGAAAATTCACTTGAGAAGACTAAAATTGTAAGTAGCAGAATGGCTGGCCGGTTCTTACATTCAGGAAGCGAAATTCTAAGTGCTGTCAATAGAAACATATAGGGGTGGGGGGTTGGCATTCTAGCCTTTTGAAACATTAGTCCCTTCCTCTGACAGCAAAGAGGAATTGGTTGGGGACAGTTACAAAGGATAGACACCAGGCTGAGAGAGGAACAGAGGATGAGGTTAGTCAGTTACATGTTCCATACTACATTTCAATGATTATTTTAACAAAATGTGTTATGATTCAATGTAAAAGATGTGTTTACATGATTAGTGTTAACATTAATGAACACATTTGTAGTCCTAATCCAGTTTTTAAATATAAATTCATCCACTGAATACAGGGAGTTGTCCACTATAAACGATTTTATATTAGATTTAAAACTTGCTTTGCTACCTATCCTCAGACCTTTTACATTATTGGCCAAATAATCAACATTTTTTGCTTCATACTGAACTCCTTTTCTGAGCCACTGACAGCTTTAACCTTCAAGCAGGTGGCCTATGTAGAATGTATGCCAACCACAAATTTCATTACTGTTTTACAGTTCCAAGGCTGTACCTATTCCTTCATTATTGCTTCAGTTAACACAGTGACAAATTGTGTTGTTATATGTCCAAATGAGCAGAAGTAATATAAAATAAACAGTGAGCTAGGTAAAATAAAATTTCCAATCTGTGCAAGAAAAGCACACAGATTATGAGCTACCAGCACAAACCCACACTGAGGCATTCGTGCACAAGATATCAAATAAGTGGTTGGCGGGGATCTGTTGCAAGTGAGGTATTTAACGCTTTGAGTAGGTCGTTACTGTGGGGTAACATTTGTCCAAAGCAACAGAGTATATAATGAAAGTTTATTTTTTTATTGTTTAATTAAACTGATTTTGCTTATACAGTACCATGAAGACAGATATTCTTTACATGTGTATAAAGTATGCTGCGCACCCACGTGTTATAAAAAATTGTGCACCCACTCGAGGTTTAATAATGGGTAACAAAGGTAATTTTTTCATGTTCTGCTGTAGGTATGGACATCACTGCTCTTCGCAAATTGTAAGGAATAATTTATGACAAATTTCACTTGTGACTATATGATATGTATTGTAACAGTGCAGTTAAAATGCCTAACTCCGTGATGAGGTACTGGGTGAACGCCACAGATTATTCTTACTGCTTTTTTTTGTGCAATCAGTATTTCTTTCTAAGTGGTGAATTATCTAAGGAAATTGTATCATAATGCATTATTGAGTGGAAATATGCAAAATATGTCAGGAGGTTGATTCATTTGTTTCCAAGGCCAGCAATTATATAAAGAGCAAAAGTAGCTGAACTCAGTAGTTTGAGATCTCATTAACATTCTTCTTCTAGTTAAAGTTTTGATCAATATGTACACCTACAAATTTGGAGCAATATACCAGAGGAGGAAAACATCAGAGTGAGCATATTTGAAAGGACTGTGCAAGGTAGAGGAATGTATAGCCTACTTCAGTTAAGAACTACAGTGTAAGCAAGAAAGGATGAGAGGGAGATGGAGAAAGAAGGGGGGAGGGTGACAACAAAGACAAAAAGTAGAAAATAATGCTATAAAAATACTACCAAGGGATAAAAGGAAATAGGATTTGGGGTCTGATAACAGAGGTAGTGTCTAAGATGGGGCAATCCAATGGCCTGTGTGGTGTAGCAGATACTACAGTTCCCATGAGACATGCTCTAGAGTGCTCAGGAACTTAAGAACTGGGTGTGCACAATACATGTTATCACTTCCTCCAGTTTCAGCATTGTTAAGTCCTATAACATGAAAAAGACAGGGCACAATGTAGAGTCATGTATGTTATTTACATTCCCGGAGGGGTCAGGGATTTTCTCTGCCTCGTGATGACTGTGTGTTGGGTGATGTCCTTATGTTAGTTAGGTTTCAGTAGTTCTAAGTTCTAGGGGACTGATGACCATAGATGTTAAGTCCCATTAGTGCTCAGAGCCATTTGAACCATTTTTATGTTATTTACCAACTAACATGTGTCCACTGCACAATTTTTGTGTGTGGTTGACCACCACAAAACCAGCTGAGCATAAGCATGAACACAGAACAAGTCCACCTTGGGGCCACCCTATACTTATTTGCTGAGTTCAGTAGGATTGCTTAACCCAAAATGCCATTACAAGTCTTAAATATCAAAATATCAGCTATTCATGATCTCTTCAAGGTGCTTGTGTAGATCACGAAGTGTTACTGAATTAATGGAGTTGCAAAAAAATAAACATATTTAACACAAATAATGCTCAGTGGTGCTGAACATTTAAAATAATGTCAGATGATTAAGTGACTTTCAGTTACTGGGGAGAAATCGTGAATGTGGAATCAGGCAGGGTTCAGTTTTGAGTCCATTTATAAATGAATGACATTCAACATAACATGCATAAAGTAGTTGGTGCTCTTTGCAGATGACACGTGTTCGGAGTAATCCTGTTAGAGAGATAGCAACAACAGAAATGTTGTCAAAGAATTAATAAGTGATACTACGGAGAAAGATTCTTCCTTAATTTTAGGGAAGGAAAGATTTTCAGTTCTACAGTAATTGTATCGTTAGTGAATCAGGTAGAATGGTCCAAAGTTTTGGGTGTACAAATTGGTGAAAATTAAAACTGCAAAAAATTTGTTGAGCTTCAAGACAATTAAAGTCTGCGACACTCTCTCTCTCTCTCTCTCTCTCTCTCTCTCTCTCTCTCTTCACAATTGCATTAGTTTCAGAAGCAAAGAAGAAATAATAATCCACATTTTGCACTTTTCCACTCCTTAATCTACTACAACAATTTTATTTGTAATCCATCACTTAGAAACTGTGTGTTCATCTGCAGTCATGTTTTAGGTGCCTCTTTACATAGTATTTCAGTGTATTAATGAAATTCATTATAGATAGGCCATCAAATGTTGAAGAATAGTATTGTCCACAGCTATAACACTAGAAGGAAAAAAAATCTTCACTAATGGAGATTTTTTCCATTACTAAAGAAGTCAGATATTTAAAAAGGAGTACAATAAACAACCACAAAAGCCTTCAGTCAGTTTCTTAACAACATGAAACAATTGACAGGTAGTAAAGCAAATGTTAAGTCTAATCTGGAAATAATTTCTTCTAAACAACTATCCCATACAAGAATATGTAATTAAACATTGGTAGAATGTACAGGAGAGTAGGAAAATAAAATGTTTGTTACATCTGCATTTTAGTTGCAACGGAGTCTAATACATCCACATTTATTAACTCTGATATCTGTGTCTTGTATATGTAGCATGTAAACAGACTTGTACATCATAATTTCGATAGAAATTATGCAGCTGATCTTTGGAACATCTAACTAAATATTTGTGCACTATACCATTATTAGAATGTATGCAAGAACTGATACTATAGGCATAACTAAAGTATGAGTAATAGTAAATTTTTCATGCAAATCTGAATAAGAGAATGCTATGTCCAAGTTAAGTTGTGGACTATTACTTTGTGTCAGAAATGAAACTGCAATCAGAACAATGTATAGGAGCTGCTGCTGATGTACCAAAACGTGTGAAGGTGATTTCATCTAGTAGAAAGTCTGGGAAGCGTTTTTTAGTATGAGCAAGCAATTATTCTTACTGATTATGTTGCAAATGGTCAAACAGTAACTAGCAAATACAAGTTTTCAGGACAAACTCAATGAAGACACTTGCCTCCTATCTATACTTACATCTAAACACATTTGTCTGGGAGCTTATTCTGCAAAATAGGTTACAGCATCTGTAGATGAGCTTTATTTTTGTCACAACCAGGTCAAGAAAAGTAATTTTGCTCTCACAGATTTATCAATAGTTCTCATTTGCTGCCTAAATTTGTGGTGTGTTGCTGTAATTTATTTCCAGACACTGAAATTTTATTGTAAACTCTTCATATTTCTTTCACAGGTTCCTCGAGTCGATGATCCAGCAAAATTGTGGGAAAAAGTTAAAGAATTTGCAGATCAACATAAAAAGCAAAAATGATCCATTTGGCTTTATGCGTGTGTAGGTCCCTAGCTGTCATGCGCAATTTACTGTATTTAAATGGTAAGATAAAATATTAAACTGTATAGTACATTTTGTATGCATAGAGTTGATAATTCATTTTATATTTGCATAAAAAACTGAATTTCCTTGTCTCTGCAATTGAATGGGTGAGTTGAAAAAGGTACACATTCTACAAATTAAACCGAGATAGCCATTTTCTTCTTTGGACGTATCAACACCCATTGAGCATAAGAAAGAACATCTTCCTCTACTTCAAATGCGCTTGCCAACAATAGTTAGATACAAGTGAGTTGAAGAAGGGACATGTTCCTGGAATAGGTTCCTTCTTCAACTCAAAGCTGCGCTAGTGTCGGCGACACCCACCACAGCACTAGTGCTCGCTGCTCAGTAGTGTTTGGCGTGTAATGTAGCAGATGAGCGAGCTGTTTAAGGTTATCTTGGTTATGTTTACAGTGTAAACTGATAAGATCAGTGCCAAAATTAGTTTTGTGAAGTTTATTAGTTTTTGGTTTACTTTAACCAAGTAACAATGTCAGCAACAGACAGTGACAGCAGTGAACCAAGACGTAAAAAAGGGAAGACATCACAAAGAAAAACATGTACGGGAGATGGAAAAGTTAGCAAGGCGTCGTGGTGAGGAGTTTGTAACTTCAGCAGGTGTTCATGTTCCAGCCAAAACAACCGGCCCTAACTGTAAGTGTAGGAAGAAATGCATGAATAGTTTCTGTATTGAGGAAAAGGACAACAGTATTAAAACCTTATATAGTGGCAAGACACATTGTTAATCAGCCTAATTGAGAGGTATGAGGTTGCAAGTACTTTGCCATGAAAGGGACAACATTGTTGAAGTATGTCATAATGCTTGCATAAGCCTACATGCAGTATCTCACAAAGTCGTCATTAGGATGACACATATTTTGGCCTCTGGGAAATCCCCTATTGACATGAGAGGTAAACATGTAAACCGTTCTAATGCTGTTCCAGCCTCACATCTAGTTAAAGTGCATGAACATATTGATGTATTTCCAAAATATGTTGCACACTATACGTCTACACCAGTCACATATATCTATTATCAACTTAATGTGGCAAAAATGCATGAACTTTTCATATACAAATTTCCTGACATGAAGAATGTAATTAAGTATGTGTTTTACTTGGATTATATCAAGAAAAACTTCGGTTACTGATTTGGCAGACCTCAGGTCGATGTCTGCACTACTTGTGAAGACCTGAAGATCAAAATTAAATCAAACACGCTTAATGACAATGCAAAACGTGTAGCATCTTCTGAATTAATGGAGCATAACAGACGTGCTAAGTGTTTTTATAACAAGATGCAGGCAATAAAAGAACTATCAAAATCCAGGCCTGATATCATGGGACTTGCTTTTGATTATATGCAAAACCTGCCACTGCCACTGCTGCCTGTACAAGAAGTATTTTACCTTAGAAAACTATGGTTCTATGTCTTCAATGTTTATGACATAAAAAATGACAAGGCCTATTTTTATACCTATCCAGAAGGTGAGGGAAACAAAGGGCCAAATGATGTATGTTCAATGGATTTTATCACACATCACATTCCCGAAAAAGTGCAGTACCTCCATGTATTTAGCAATGCATGTGGAGGCCAAAATAGAAATCATGCTCTGTGCAGACTTTTGTGCTCATTTACCATGAACAGTAGATTCAAGGTTATACATCAGTATGACTCAATTAGAGGACATAGCTTTATGCCATGTGATCGTATGTTTGGCACAGTGAAGCTTGAAGTCCGTCAACATGATCGTGTCTACTCATTTGAACAGTACAACTCAATGATTGGTAGTGCGAAGAAAACACAGCCTACTTTCAAAGTGACTACTATGCAATATGATTTATTTTTGGAATTCAAGAACTGGTGGCCACAGTACTTTCTGAAACAGCCTAGAAGTGTAGAAAGCAGAGCAGGTACTTTCAAAATAAGCACATACAGACACTTAGTCTTCAAAAGTGATGCAAAAGGGTTTATTGAAACATCCATCTATATTGACAACCCCGTAAAAATGGACTTTCAAGCTGAAGGAAACAAACACTGTTGAAATTCCTGACACAAAGGCATATCCAACGGGAAAGGTTCCCATAAAGAAAGAAAAACTGCAGTATTTCAGAAAGTTAGACTTTTTTTTTTTATGAAAGACTCTTCGCCAACCAGAGATACAAGAGACGTTAATGAAGATGATGATGATGATGATGATGATGATGATGATGATGATGATGACTAACTGAGCCACCTACAAGGTAGGAGTAATAAAAACATATTTTAAAGTAACATTTATGGGCTATGTATTGCATACTACTAAATGATAGTAAAAATAAAAAAGAACATTATAAAAAATGTTTTTCGAACAAGGCTTTTTTTTCAGCTGCTGATCGACTAGAATACAAAGATTGAGGACTGTCTATGAAAAGTCTAACAATGAAAAAAATGTTCAATCGGAAAACACTTTTTTTTTGTAAATGTGTGTAGCCAACAGTTTTGAAATGTATTTTTTTGCCTTTTTACAAAGATTGAATAATTTTACTTGCTTATTTCTGAAACCTTTTTAGCATAATCCACAAATTCGGATAAAGTTTGTGCATTTAAAAACTGAGCTGAAAAAGGTACATATTTATGCAGTTACATGGTATATTTATACATAAGTACCACGTGAAATGTGTTTGCTACAGTTAATTCTACACATTCACAAGAGTAAATTTTTCTGTATAACAACCAGTTTTCTCACAAAAGTTTTCTTATCTGCAGAAAGTTTGTTTTTGGAATGTGTACCTTTTTCAACTCACCCATTCAATTTTTAACTCCCACAGTTCCCTCTAATAGCAAAGTGAAAATTTCTCGATACCTCGGAATGTGTCCGATCCCTTCTTTTAGTTGAGTTGCACAACAATTTTGTCGCTCCATTCTATTTAGTGCATCATTAGTTAGGTGGTCTACCCATATAACGTTCAGCATTCTTCTGTAGTGCCACATTGCAAAAGCTTCTATATTCTTCTTTTCTGAACTGTTTATCATCCACATTTCACTTTCGTACAAGACTACACTCCAAACCTATATCTTCCTTGCTTCAGCCATCATTGTCAAGAATGTAAAGAGGTTTAGCAGAAGTTTCCTCCAGCACATTCTCACCTCATTGCTGATGCTATAAAACGTTTTATGTAACAATGTAAAATGACCATGTAAATCATAATTATCACCATCACATTTGTCTTTGAATGGTATTCTCAAATCCCATAGTTATGTTTAAGTTAACTCAGGTAGTCCGAAGAAGCATTAAATTAATCTTCAATCTACAGAGTTTCATAAAACCCCCTGCTATCCCAGCTGTGGTGACAGTGTAGCAACTGTAGGAGAGTTCCAAAAATGTGCCATTGATTAGAATTCCCTTCTGTATAAGCATCTACAGAACATACCCTGCCAGCACACGTAAATCCATAAAACCATCCTGGACAGTGTGTGTCAAGAACAGGCTGCTGATTATTAACGATCAACTCTCATTTCCCGACTCTGGTAGCATCACTAAGAGATGGACTCCAGTACTGTGGAATGGTGTTGCTGCAGGTGGAATAAATACTAGGTGTCCCATAAGTAATTGTGGTACATGCTCCCCATCTCTGGCATTCCTTACACCAGTTGACTATCAGTGGAGACCCAGCAAGGGATACCTGTGTATGATTCTGTCTAGTCTTCATGAATCCCAGGTGGTGATGAGTTGGAGCATCATGGAAAAACTTCAAAGTAGCAGGCCATAGATGAGCTGTGCTGACTAGAAACCATTTCAGTCTCACTGAATCATAGTTCCTCTTACACAGTAAAATGCTGTTTATTAAACGGAATTCTTATTTGGTTGGATTGCATTCTTCAAGATTTCTATGGGTTTCAGCAATGTTGGATGTTTCTCCATTCTGCAGCAATGGCTGATATTTTGTCCATGTTACTGTGTTCTGGCAAAGGATTCAAAGGATTACTTGAAATCATTTAAGAAATCATTTAAGTACTCCTGAAGCCTCAATACCAATCTCCCCAGTTCATTCCAGCCAATCAGTTGGCATAGAGAATGGTGGTCTGTCGTGACGAATGGTTTGCCAGATAAATATGACCAGGACATGCAGATGAACCAAAGAATTGCAAGGCTCCCTTTCTTGATTGTACTGTAGTTCCTCTCAGACATAGTGTACTCCAGAAACATAAGCTGTCACTTTTTCGGCTGTAGAAGTGCACCTAAACATAACCACTAACAACAGTGTAAAGTTCTGTCTCGTCATACAGTACTAGGACTGGAGATTTCATTCTATGGACAAAGGAAGATCTTTCTTGTACCTCATTCCAGGAAAATTTGGCATCTCCCTGCAGTAGTTCTTGGAAAAGACATGCCTTGGTACAGAAATCTTTCAGATGTAGAAGTAACTTCAGGTGCGCCCTAGAGAAATGTGGTGAGACCCTTGCCTCGTATTCATGTTGTATATTGGTTACTAGAGACCGGGTTATATGTTCATCGGTTATTGCATATTTTAACGAAAAACTAGTGACGATGCATATTTCTGCTTTGCTCTACGTTTACAATATTTTAAAAACAGACAGGTAGGCTAGCTCGATCTAGTTACGGTGTGTCACAGATTGACCGCGACCAACTGCATGCAATCGCCAACTGAGAGGCCACTGCCTAGCGAAATCATTACAGAAGAGGAACAAGAACAGGCAGACAGAGTCAGTGCTCCTGTGCCCATGCTCCTCATTAATCTCCTCCACTGTCATACCATACTCGTTGGCAACAATTAAACTACTCGTACGTCCATTGTTTCAGTTTAGCTTTCTGTTTACTTGTACACAGTTGAATGTGTTTACGATGTGTAGTGTGAAATGTGTTATGCACCGTGCTGCACACAAAAAAAGGCATTTTGTGTGTAGCTGACCATCCTGGAACATGTATTTATGACAGAATTGTTTTACATTGTAGAGTTCGTGAGAAAAACAGTCTTCTTATCGCAGAACTGCAGAAGAAAGGACCATGACAACTCCTGACAGCAGCAGGGATTTGTCCAACAGTAACCAAAAAAGTCAGTTTAACATGGATCTATGTGTAGCATTCCTTGCAAGTAATATTCCTGTTCACAACTTACAATCCCTATCCTCAAAGGCTTTCAGCACAAATATTGCTTAAATAAAAATACACCAGATGAAGGAACATTGCGTAAAAATTACATACCGACAATTTATGTAAATTTTCTGAAAGAAATACACAATCAACTCAAGGGCAGCATTATCTGGATTTGTAGACAAAACTACAGACACATGTGACCATTACAGTGCAAATTTAATTGTTGGTACTTTAAAAGAAGAGCCATCTTTTTTCCTATATATCGGCCAGCAAAGAACTTGAAAAAGTAAATCATTCTACGATCACCAGATTTGTGAATGAGGGTATTAAAAAAATATTTCCAGAATCTTCTGCAGCTAAAAGGGTGTTTGTGTTTTTCAGATGCTATTCCCTATATGATCAAAACAGGAAAAGCCCTCAGAGCATTTTATCCCAATTTGATTCACGTGACATGCTTTGTTCATGTAGTACATCATATTGCTGAAGAAGTGCATTCCACATTTGTGAATGTAATTAAACTGATTTCATCCACAAAGAAAGTGTTTCTAAAGGCTCCTGCTTGCATAAAGACCAAGAAAGAAAAACTACCAAATGTGCCTGTACCTCCCGGACCAGTGTTTACTTGTTAGGGTACATGGGTCGAACCTGTGTCGTTTTACAGTGAACATTTCGAGGACATTAGAGGGGTAGTAAACAGCTTCAGTAGTGCAGAGGCTAGCAGTTTGCCAGTGCAAGGAAACTCTTAATGATTCTGGTATTAAAAAAGACATTGCTGTGATTAGCACTCATTTTTCCTCCCATGAACCTGCAAGTATTAAAAAGCTTGAAACTCAATGTTTGGCACTGAATGAATCTATTCAGTTAATGAATAAAATTATTCTAGTGAACTCCTCATTGCTAGAGGTATTCCCAAGAAAACTTAAAAAGTTTGAAAATATTTTAAACAATAACCCAGGCTTTGAACCGTTGTTTCTGGTAAGTTCACCCATCCCATTAGTAAAACTGTAAGTGCCCAAATTCAAATACTGCCCAGTTACCTCAGTTGGTGTAGAACGGTCCTTTTCTGCTTATAAAAATGTTTTGAGTGATCAAAGACACAATCTTACTACCGCCGAACATTGGGAACAGTACTTGGTCATTTATCTTTACAACAGTAGAAAAATGTAAAATAAACTGTAAACGATGCTTTGGTCCAATAGTATTAATTGAAAATTAATGCTCTTCAAAAAATTCATGATGGTTGTTTTTTATATAAACTACTACAGAGTATTTGAGCGTGCCCCTGCGATATATCTTGAAGCTGGTCCTGTAAAAATCGATGGTTTCACTGCGACTCGCTCACATTACATCTGCTTGTTATCACCAACAATAGCAAAGAAGGAACAATTCTTTAAACACAGTATGCAAATTTTTAGAAAATAATCCCAGAAAGGCCTTCTTCATAACCTGTACCAGACAGTATTCAGAAAATGATATCAGCATTATAAATGTACTGACCTTTTGTGTGGCTAGCGCACTTCTTCATAATTGATATGCAAAGGTTCGACTTTGAGATATAATGCACACAGTATCTACCATGTTTAATTATTTGATCTTGTATATTTTGACACTTTCCATGCATATTTGCACGCCTATATTAATGTTTTTATGATGCATATCATGCAGTGTCTATTGATCACCTTGCAGATAATATTAATAGCAATAGTAACCTCAGACTTTTTGCAGATCATGTAGCTATCTGCAGTGAAGTGCTGTCTGAAAGATGCTATATAGTATCATAACTATGATGTCTATGAAGCACTGTTGGAATCAGCCAACTCATACAAATACCTGGGTATAACACCCCATACCAAGTAGGTCTAACAGGGATATTGAACGTAGACAGAGAAGGGCAGCACAAATGGTCAACGTTTGTTTGACCTAGAGAGTACCAAGAGTTGCTGAAGAAACTGGACAGGCAGACTCTCGAAGATAGACATAAACTATCCTAAGGAAGCCTACTTACAAAGTTTCAAGAACCGTCTTTAAGTGACGATTCTAAGAGTAAACTACAAACCCCTATGTATCACTCACACAGGGATCGTGAGCAGAAGATTAAATTAATCACAACATGCACTGTGGCATTTAAACAATCATTCTTCCTGCACTCTATTTGTGAATGGAACGGGAAGAAATACTGATAATGTATCCTCTGTCGTGCACTTCAAGGTGGTTTGCAGAGAGTAGATGTAGGTGTGCTGAGGAGTTTGAAAATTCATGACAGCTCTTATTTTCTCAGAACCTGGAGGGACTCCATTGTCATTCAGTTTGATTTGATTTTGGCAGGGAAGCTAAAACAGCTTAGGTTTAACCCGCCTCTGCCCACACCGAAACTGAGTTTATTGTGCGGTATTGATCCCTGTGTATCTAGTAAAGCCAACCAATGCTCTTAAGTAGTGCAAGGAGACCCTTTACCAGTTCTTTGTTAGACACAATTTCTTCAGGTCTAGTTGTCCCAAAAATTGTGTGTCTCTTGCCATGCATTTGCAGATTGGGTGTGATGCAGTTTCCTCATTCTCATCACAGGTCCTACATTTACAGTCCTCTTCCATTATACCCATTGTATGTAGGTGTTTTTTGAAATTCCCATTGCCGGTCACCAGTCAGACCTTGAGTTTAATCTCTTTCCTGTTCAAGCCCAGGATTACAGAGATTCTTTTAAAAGATGGCTTTGGCATCATTACCTTACCATGTTTTTGTTTATAGACTTTGGTCCAGTATTCTACATGCTGTCTTATAAGCCAGTTCTGTAGTTCTAGATTGATTATAGCCTTAGTGATTGTCAGAACAGGTTCCAATCCAGGGAATGAAGTCATTGCCACCGATCCGTGAGTGGCCAGGGTCCCACACTAGGTTTACCCTAATGCTTCCCCCTAGCTCCACCAGAGCTCTGCAACAATCTTAGATCTTGTTGCAGGAGCTGCCAATGATTTCAGGGCTGCCTGACTAAATGTAGATGCTACAGTCCTTGTAGCACCTACGCATATTCTCCTCCACACACGCCCTGATTGCAGTAATTTCAGCTTGAAATACCGAGGCCAGTTTTCCTAGAGAGATGATGCCTCCCAGTCTTGGCTGAACCCCGTACCCCTGGCCCCAGCACCTTGGTCTGATTTCGACCCATTAGTGAACCAGAGAATGTCCCCCAGGCGGTGTCAAACTGTTTTTCCTGCTACTTCCTGCTTCCAATTACTATATTGTAAGGCTTGTTGAAGCAGTTGGGAATTATTATATAGTCAGCCGGCATTTCCCCAGCCATTCCTTTATTTACCTCACTCACTACTTTAGTATGTGATTCTGGATGTCTCAATGAGATCCAGTTTTGAGTCTGTATGCACCAGTGCTGCCTTCATCTTGACCCAAAGGTATAGTGGAGGCGTGTCATGCTTGGCTTTCATCCAAGCGGTTGGTGTGCTGCTAATTCCTCCTCTTATGGTTAAGCAGGCCAGTCTGCACCTTAACTGTAACCTGCTGTTCTACCTTCTTCCACCACACCATGGTGTGTATATCCAGTGTAAACCTCTGGGGCTTAGGCTCCAGTTTTTGCCATGCCCTTCTGGTACTCACTAAAGTACCTATCGCCTTAGTGTGAGGGGTCCATGTTAGTTTCTCATCTGAGGTTACCCCCTAGATATTTCACTAATCAAAGGTTGTTTAAGGGAACCTGGAACCTAAAAATGATGACATTTTGGGAAAGTTTATTGTGAAATAAAATACTACACATCTTCCTCTTTAAAATGACATATCAATCTTACCTGTAGCTCAACTCCAAGTATTAAAAATATTACTTTCAATCGTGTGCTGTAGAGGGTATGTCGCGACATTGAATTTCCATGGATACATGTTCATTGAAAACATCGTTTTTCAAAACTTCTGGTCTTTACAAAGACTTTATATTATGTTGGCAACACGATTTGATAGGCAATTGTTTTGTCTGCGTATTGTAGTCTTTGGATACTGTTGTTTACATTGAGCATTTGGTGGTAATTGCACGATTTGTGTTGTATTTCTATTGCGTAACTGGAACTTATCAAATATGCCTCGATTTAGTAACAGAGTTTACAAGAGGAAGAAGCCTCCTCCGAGGTACACTAGTGGAACTGTGACAATTTCTCCGACCTTGGAAAATGATTCTGAAAACAGTGAGGTTATTCATGAAGTGAAATGTACTCCTGTCTCTAGCACAAGCAAGAAGTTGCATAGATCAACTGAAAAATACTGCAGTTTATTGGAGAAGTGTAGTGAGGATAATGTGAACAAAATAATTAACATTTCAATACTGTGTAAGGAATGTTGCAAATTGAGTATGTCAGTAAATGTCAAGTGACACGTAGGACTTGCAGCAGAAAATTGTCTCCATTGTACTAGTTGTCATTACAGCGTTTCATTTTGGAACTCAGAATATGTCGAAATAGGCCAAGGTGAAACTGATAGTGAGTAAAGCAAGTACTATGGTGTAAATATTAGATGTGTTTATGCTCTAAGGTCAATCGGTAAGGGATACTCTGCTGGTCAAATGTTTTGTGGTGTAATGAATCTACTACCACCAACGAAATTCTCAAAATGTAACTCGGTTGTTGGATCCTGTGTTGAAGATATTGCCCAAAAAACCATGAAGCAGTGGAGGAGGCTGTGGTGGTGAATGAAGAAATTCCATATGTTTAGAATCCTGGACCTGACTGTCGCACTAGATGGTATGTGGCAGAAGTGCTGATACTAGATGTTGTAATAAAATCCAAGCACTGTAGGTGTCCTAAAAGAGTGAAGGATGAGCATGCAGAAATCTGTCGAAGGAATTACAGGGGGTTTAGTGGGGCCATGGAAGTTTCCGGTGTGAAAGACATTTTCAGTCGCTCTCTTCTGTGGTACAAGGTCAGACTCCTACAGTTCCTGGGTGATAGTGATTTGAAGTCTTTTGCTGCTGTATCTGAGCTGAAACCCTATGGAAATGATGTTACCATTACTAAACAGGAGTGCATAGGTCACATTCAGAAACGTATTGACTGAAGACCACAATAAAAGGCCAAGTACTCAGTGATGGAAAACCTTTGGGTGGAGCTAAAAGATTGACAGACAAGGTAATCAACAGATTGCAGAGATACTATGGACTGGCAATACGACAAAATACTCAGTGTTGATGCCAATGGAAAAGGCTGTAATGGCACTTTACTACCACACCTTATCAACTGATGAGGAACCACTACATGGACTATGCCCACAGGGGCCCAATTCCTGGTGCAAGTACAACAAATATCAGGGATCTGAACGTGTATACAAGCATCATCACAGTCTACCAGAAACTGTCATGAAGGCTATAAAACCAATTTTCAGAGATCTTTCTGCAACTGAACTTTTGAAGAAATGTCTCCATGGAACACACAAAATCAAAATGAGAGTGTGAATAATGTAATTTGGACCAGAATCCCAAAAAATGTGTTTGTGGAAATTCATACTTCTCATTTTGGAGTATATGATGCCATTGCTACATACAACAAAGGTAGCATTATTGAGTGCAATGTGCTGCAGAAGGTGGATGTGATGCCCGGAAAGTACATGGTGAGTGCAATGATGTAGATAGAAAATGAGAGGAAACGGGATGCTGAAAGGAGTGTGAGAGGCAAGCCAGACAAAGAATGAAGGTGTGAAAAGAAGGCTAGATGGGGAGATGTCTAGTGACAGTGAAAACACCTCTTATGGTGCTGGACTCCACTAAAATGCTAGTGAAACTTTGAAACTCGTTTTCCACAAGTTCACTTTTTTGCCATATAAGGAACATTTTCTGCTAAACTATTAGAGATAAAGACTTAAAATTTTCAAGGAATGTAAACAGTGCCAATATACACCTTGTATCATAGCCTTTTTGTGATAAATAATTGATAACAGATTTTATTTCAAAGATACTATGCCAAAAAAAGTGTCAATTACTTTCAGTAACAAAATAATTAATATCTTCCCGAAAAATACCAATAAATTAAAATCCATATGGTACATGGTATTAAATATATGTAATATTATACTGTAAAAGTCATCATTCTGGTGTTAATAGTTCATAAGAAAATGTTCCTTACATTTAACATTGGAGGTATAGGACGTTCCGGGTCCCCTTAACTAAAAGCCTCCTCGATGTCCAGAAAGATGCAGAGGGCTATTTCTTGAAAGTGAAGTGCTTTTTGCACCAACCCAATGAGCTGTCTCACATGATTTACCTGGTTGATTTGTGTGTTGGTTTGAATGTAGAGGAGCCCTAGTTAGCCTCTTCTCCCAAATATGTTCACTAACCAGTTTTTTCAGTGCTTTAAGAATAAAGGAGGTTAGAGTGGATTGGTCTCATATCCTTGTCCTTGCTATAATCAGTTCTCCCTGGCTTTGGAATAAAGACAACCTTCACTGCCCTCCAGGCATTTGGAATGATTCCTGCTGCTAGGCTACTTGTCATTCACTAAGTGCATATTTTTAAAATTTGTTGGATGGCTAAGAGGCACAGGCCTGCGGTCTGAACATATTTCAATACAATTGTCAGGTGGCTAAGATATTCTTCTCTTGTCTTAAAGAAAAAGACATGTCATCCAGGCAGCACAGACCCATTGTCCCTTTAAGGAATTGAAGCAGGTTGGCAATCTTATTCCCAGTCAGTCTCGTCAACCTCTATTTCCCCGCAGCCTGTCTGCATGCACATAGTCGAGAAAGACTAAACTTCTCTCCAGCAATCTAGGGTGTCACCAGTGCACAGCAATATGTAGACATCATCTTTTGTGATTTTGTTCAGCCATCTGTATTCTGTGCAAAAATGCTTTGTGCCAGGTCATAAAGTTCCTGCATGGTGCTAGCCCCTGATCATGCAAGGATCACTGTTGGTGCCTGAGCTGAAACCTCCCCCTGTACACCAAGGAGTATGTTCCCGCTGTGACTGGGGCACAGAGATTACTGACTAGGTAGACATTGCTGAGTCTGTGGGAGGAGTGTAGGGCTAAGCAGCAACAAGCAGAGAAATACTCCATCCCCCCTCCCCCCATATTTCGTTTGTAAATGAGCAGATGGATATTCTTTTTTGGCCACAAAGCCTTTATTGTTTGTAGAGATTACAAAGGACAAGTTTGGGAGCCATCTACATAAGGAAGAGTGGGTCAGTTTTGATTAAAATAGCATACTCTGCCCAATCACAGGTGTTGCTTGCTTGCGACAAGCTGGATAACATCCTGGTGAGTATCACTCCCCATAATAGTCTTAACATGGTTCAAGGCATTGTTTTCCAAGACCACCTGTTGTAGTCTGATGATGAGCTATGCAGCAGTGGAGTGTACACTTTGTCTATCATGTCCATGGTGGGCCAAAGAAAAATAGGGTTGTTACTGGGGCCGCCATCTTGGCCTTTGAGGGCAATTCATTGCCTGAAAAGATCAAGATGATGGTATACCAATGTGACTTGAACCAATCTCCTCCTCCCCCCCCCCCCTTCAGTTGCATTAAATTCAGGCACGTGTCTTTGACACAGGCTAGTCTGTAGGGACTGTGAGTGACTGTTGCATGCAGACATTCCTTGTAATCCTCCCTTGTCAGTGTTAACTGTGGAGAGCGCCATTCTCCCTGCTCAACCGACTGCACTGTCTATCAGAGATTTAAGGGGATCATGGAAAATCTAAATCAGGATGAGTGGACGAGGATTCGTACAGCCTTCCTCCCAAATGTGAATCCACTGCGCTGCCCCACTCGGTAGAAACAGTGTGTGCACTACATCCTGCTCATATGACAATATTGTACTGTTGTATGCTGCAGCTATGAAAATGTCACCCTCTCTGCCGACAGTACTCCTCCCATTATGCCATACTACACCTGACCCCGATTATTGAGGGCTTTCTTCCTGTTCCTTCCCCCACACCTACTTTGGGAGCAATGGCTCGCCATCCACCAGGTACGCCAATCCTCCTCCTCACAGCTGGAGATACATCAGCCTTATCCAGCTTATCACATCAGGAAAGGGTCTCTTTGGACACTCCCCTCCAAGATTTCTGCAACCGGATTCTGGCTATTGGCTGAAGCAGTCACAGGCTGTTGATATCGTAGGGCATCATGTTCTTTAGTTCCTGAAACTTAAGTCAAAGAAGTCATCGAAACCCATCAAGTTAGAAAGACAAAAAGAAGGCTTCCAAGACAAAGGAAATTCTGGCGGTTCCCACTCCATCAGATCCCACACATTTTGTTTCTGTGACCATGGTTGCTATCCCAGTGGCCCCTGAACCTCCAGATCACACCATGTGTGTTGATAACATCACCTGCCAGCTAGTGGCAGCAGATGACTCAAGGACACGTGCCTCTTCTGTCCCTTCTTGCCCTCACAGTATACCAACAGCTTAATTCTCCAGTGGAATTGTAGCAGTTTTTCCATTACCTTACTTAGCTGTGACATCTCTTAAGCTCCTTCCCTGCTTTCTGCATTGCCCTTCAGGAAAGTGTTTCTAGCAATGCAGTCCCCTGCCCTCTGTGGCTACCAAGGTATTTTAAGAATTATGCCGATTATGGTATGCTGTCGGGTGGAGTTTGCACATATGTTCTGGACTTCGTATAAAGCGAACTTGTGCCTCTTGATCCAAGTTTGGGGGCTGTGGCTGTTCAGGTAAGGGCACTTCAACTCTAGTATCTGTAATGTTTATCTTCCTCCCGATGGTGGAGTGGCCCGAACGTATTATCTGCACAAATTTTTCAGCTATCCCCACCTTTCCGATCTTGGGCAACTTTGATGCCCATAACCTTCTGTGGTGTGGAACCATGGTCACTTGCCGTGCTAGAGACATCAAAAACTTATTGTCTCTTGAATACTGGTGTCTCCACACACTTCATTGTGGCACATGGAACTTACTAGGCACTGATCTTTCAATATGCAGTCCTGGTGTTCTCAACCATCCATCCACTGGAGTGTCCACAAAGTGATCATCTTGTCCCTCAGTGTCATTCCCCAATGGGCTCTCCACAATACCGATGGGGTGCTTTTGCCTCCACTGTTGTTCTGAGCTCCCTACCACATGGAGGCATTGACACAGTTGTCCAGAGTGCAACAGCTGCCAACTGAGCGATCCCCTATTCTTGGTGATCCCCCGCATGGAGATGTACCTTGGTGGACCTCGGAAATTGCCAAGAACTATAGAGATTGCAGGGGGACTCTCTCATCATAAGCAGCATCCATCGATCGAGTGAGCACCTCATTGCGGCTCCATACCTACTTAATAAAATGACGGAAGCAAGAATGCTAGGAACAGAACATTTCAATAATTGGACCAAATGCGCCTCCTTCACAGGTCTGGGTAGAGATCAGACACATCTACGCATACCAGTCATCTGAAGGTGTACTTGGTATTTCATTGAACGATGCTCTTTCCACCGACCTGGACGCTGTAGCCAAACATTATGCTCTGAATTGTACTCTAGCTTCTGCGTGTGAGAACTATCAACATGCCTTTTGTGTTCAAGAGCAGATGGAGCCTTTGCACTTACCTTTCACTACACACCACTTGGACCCCTATAATGCTCCATTCAGTGAAAGGGAATTCATCAGCATCCTAGCCCTTTGCACCAATACAGCCCCAGAACCAGACTGCATCTACACCCAAATGCTCAGGTACTCAGCAGTGGATTGTCAGCATCATTTCCTTACTGTCTTAAACTGTATATGGAGTGAGGGTGAGTTCTCATTTCAGTGGTGAGAAAGCACCATTATCCCATTACTGAAACCATTTAAGCACCCACTAGAGATGGGCAGCTATTGCACAGTTAGTCTCACCAATATTCTCTGCAAGTTGCTCGAATGCATGGTCAGCCATGGGCTGTGTTGGCTCCTCGAGTCTTGGGGCCCTTTGGCTCCATCCTGGGGCAGTTTTTGCCAAGGCCATTTCACTGTCTATAAGTTGGTTTCCCTGGAATCTGCCATCTGATTACTTTTGACCAATGTTAACTCTTACAAAAGGCTTAAGACATCACATGGCGACACCACATCCTCTCTACCTTTCATGAAGGGTGTCTCCGGGGCCTGCTTCTAATTTTTGTCCAGAAACGCATCTCTTTCTGTACATTCTGGGTTCAAGTTGGTGCTTCCCATAGTACACCCCCCCCCCCCCCCCATATCCAAGAGAATGTGATTCGGTACTAAGGGTCCCTCTTTCTAGTGGCCATCCATGGTCTAGCAGCAGCCATGGGGTCTTCGGTATCATCCGCCCTGTATGCTGACGATTTTCACTCTTCTAATGTGGGTGTTGCTGAATACCAACTTTAGGGCACCATTTGAAAGGCACAGTCAAGGGCCATCCCCGCGGCTTTGTTTCCAGCCGCAAAGACCCACGTTATGCACTTCTGTCACTGCCAGACTCCTCATCCACAACCAGAACTTTACCTTGATGACCAGTCACTCAATGTGGTGGGTACTTATCACTTCTTGGGGCTGGTCTTCAATGCCTGATTGTCGCAGCTTCCCATCTTTGCCAAGATGCTTGTGACACCTTAGTACACTTCACTGCCTCAGTACCATCACCTGGGGTACAGACTGCATTACCCTTGTGTACCATCTTGATTATGGGAGTCAGGGATATGGTTCAACATCGCCTTCATCATTATGGTCACTGAACCTGATACATCACTGAGGGGTCCGACTTGCAACAGCCTTTCGAATTAGCACTGTGAACAGCATAATCAGAGGCTGGGGTCCCTCTCACTATGGATCAGGTGAACTGGGATCACAATTGCAGTTAGATTACAGTGTCTTTGCTCTGAATTCCAACTTTCCCCACTGTCACCTTTTGTCTGGAAGCAATCACATACATCTCCATGACATGTACTTTGGCCTCGGTCCTATCTTGATTTATCCTTTGGAGATTGAAAGATTCAGTTGATCCCATTATGTTTCACCATTTGTTTCTGGCTGTCCTTGATGCATTTTTGGGTTTGTGAGTGGTATAAACTGATGGCTCAATGGTCAATGGACAAAACGGTTTTGCACATACACCCGCACGCAAGGTGCAGTGAACAACACTCTCTACCAAATGGATGTGTCTTCACTTCTAGATTCATGGCCATCAAACGAGCCTTTAGCCTCACTCGTTCTTGCACTGGCAAGATGCTTTAATATGCATCATCTTCCTGAGCAGCCATCATCTGTCTGACCTCCATCAAGCTGGATGGCTGTCACCTTTGTTTTGAGCCCTGGACATCTTGGGATCGCACAGAATGAACATGCCGACCATTTGGCAAAGTTAATGAGGTGTCCTCTTGACAGCTACTTTGTGGCAATATCTTAACTTCCCTGACATGCTTCCTTTGATGATGTTAGTGGACGATGCCAAAGCACCTGACCTGGTTTTAAGTTTCATTAGCAAATGTGGCTTCTACTCGTCTCTGTGAGGTGGGGCACTTCGACCTCATTGACCACCTGAGGGGTTGGAGGGGCTCCCCTCACCTGCTCTGGCCGGAAGCCCAAGCAGCCCTTGCTCAGCAATCTAGCCTGGCCCTGCTCCTACCTTTCCCACCCTTTTATTTTTCTTTTATGCTAGCCATTTCAAATGTTTTATCTTTCGTAAAATTTTATCATCGTGTGTGCTGCCCTTCTTGGGGTAATCGACGGCAAGTTGGAGTTGACGGAATGCAGAGGGTGCATATCCTACTGCATACCATGCTCTGGGGACTCCAGCTGCATTCTGGGCAGAATGGCTCACCCATCTTATCCTCTCACTCCTGTCCTACTTCTCCTTGATTTTTTGCTGGGTTATTCTATCTTGTTTACAGTCAGGCTTCTCAGCATTTGCCTTTAGTGCCCTCCTTAGGATTATTCCTGCAACCAACAAAAGGGTGACAGTTGTCTACAGTTGACTGGCTTGAGTAGAACTGTTGTGACACGGTAGCATATAATGAGTCCAAGGTTCCACAGTGACAACATACCAGTGTGGTGTCCCAGTCCTCCAAATGTCTGTTCTGTGGGATGTTGCTTGTACCTTCATTGTTGGTTGGTTGCTGGGTGGTCGTGTGATGGTACTAAAAATCAGTACACCTGTTCAACATTCTTGGTCATCTCCACCCATGGGGTCAGCGTTCATTCATGGCTGCCCCCTCTTGCTTACTCAGTTCAACATTTCTGGCTGCCATAAACGTGGCGTATGAAGTGAGGTCATGGTGGTGGTCTTGCACAACTTCCGAAGGGACAACATTTGGGAGTCATGAATTGCTAGCACCATGTAATCAATTCTTCTGTTGTGACTTCCTATACCAGAAGAGCCTAGTGCAAATCTTTCATCAAATGTGAAATTTTGTCATTGATGTTCACTATGTGGCACAGGGCTGTGTTATTTCTCCATAACATTGAGCCCTGTTGTTCAACTGTTCTTACACTAAGCAAACATTGCTACTGATTGTTCCTAAAAATTGGCTTCAGTTTGGGCTAGAATTTATTCATGTGGGAAACAATGGAAAAAACATTTGAGAGATGTCAGACGGTGGGATTGGAACCCACATCACCTTCCAGTGGTAAAATCATCAGGCTATGCGTGGATAATCCACAAATGGTATACCCTTCACCATGATAATGGAGAGTTTGCTGTATGTTCATTTTTAAACATACTGTAACAGGGTGTATACGGCCCGGGACATCCGGGAAAAACCTGGGAATTTTTTAGAATTCCGGGATTTTTCATTGTTTTAGATTTCAGTTAAAGTTTTGTAGGTTTGACGTGTAAGATCTGATACGCTGACAAAGAACATTAGTCCACTACTGTTGAATAATACTGCAGCAATGAAGCATAAATCAGAGAATAACACCAAAATAAAAGTTTAGTTGCATAGAAAATGGGTAATTTACGCAATGCACAGACCAGTTTGCCGACACCGAAAAGTGTCAAAGGCTTTAAGTCGAAGATTATGCAGTACATCCGTAACAACTAACGTGCATTCGATGTGCGTGACGTCACAATTGTTTCCATTTCTAACAGATCACCAGAAAAAAATATTACGAATAGTGGCTTGAGATGAGTTACTTTCAAAGTAAATTTCCACGCAAGATGATTTGTTACGTGTGAGAATGTGCAGTGAATTTCTTAAATCACAGGGCATTATAACTCTCATTCAAAACCTAACACTTTGAGGATCAGCCATTTGAAAAATGTCGGATCCAGAAGATAAGTCATTTAAGCCACTATTTAAAATTTTACCGGCACATTTGTATTTGATATGACAATGTGTAACACACGTAAAAAAATACCGAGCTTCAAGTTAGTTTTCATATTTAATGTTGTTCTTTCATAGATAAATTATGCAATCGATGGCAAAAAGTGTAAGTGACCGTAAAAAAAAAAAAAAAAAAAAAAAAAAAAAAAAAAAAAAAAAATGTGCATAATGTGTTACTGAGCAATGTCATAAGTCTCTTCATGCCAGAACACTTCGACTTTTCTACTCAACTGATAATCCTTAAGGCACGATTTTAATTGCCAAATTACAGCCTGTTAGTAGGCCTACGGACTTCCTACCATTGTAGGACTAATAACAGTGGATGCCAATAGATGCAATTCTCGTTCATACATACACATCTACTTAAGAGTTAAGCGGTGTAGAAACGCATTTTGCTGAGTTGAGCGAGCTCGGCCTACCTTCGTAACGTACGCGCCGTGGCCTGTCTTTCTCATAGGCCTCGTGCTCTGAATAACTGCCGTCATTCGCTAGCGAGATCATGTGACATGAGCTATGACTGGCTGACAAAAGTGCATCGCTCAACGCAATCTCTATTTTAGAGTTTCGGAAGCTACTGTGCTGTAATTTGTGTATATACTTTCGCAATACAAAAATAAACTGTGTATATTGTCTCGCATCAAACAACTTTCCAAACGCATTGTTTCTCCTGGATTTCGTTTCCTAAAGTGCTGGGACGTCCTCCGCCGGTATAAGACCTTTACGATTCAAAGGACTGATAGGTTTTACAGCTCCAAGATAAAGTATACTGTTACTTAACACAGATGTATTTTCACCCGCTTTATACGTAATTTCATCCGGTAATTTTTTTTTCTTATCCACGTAGACACCCTGTGTAAGTACAGCAGTAACTCGAGAGGCACCATAATAAGATGTGACTACAACCACTCAGTCCTGTTAATGAAGGACAGTTTTTCGTCTCATGCATGTCTGGATTTGTTTAATATCTGAGTGAATCAGGGTGCTCAAAAATTTTAGCAGTAAGAGAAAAATACATGTTCTTGTGATGGTGACCTGAGCCTATTATGGAGAATTTCCTTCTGTGTCAAGAGTGATATTGGATAGTAGTAAATCAGTTTGTCAGGCACATGGCCTCCACAAGTTCTTTCAAAGGATTGTGAATTGACAAGAGTTGTTATTCATTTAATTTAAAGGCCTCAGGTCCCAGTATGAAACCAATCTCCATGTGCCCCTCTATAACGAACTTGTGCCCATTGAATGTTAGTAAGTTGTATTGCACACTATTCTGTGTGTACTTTGTGGCTCAGCTTCCCACCCACATGTCATCTGTTTGCCCATATCTATTCACCTGTGCAGGTGGGCACTCAGGCTGGAACAGCCTGCTGTAGTCAATTACTTCATACTATCTCATAATTTAGACATAGTGTTTTTGCATTTACAAGAAGTGTATGCCACCATTTGACATGACATCATCCTCTCATTTCTCCAGAAATGGGAGTGTGGGGGAATCTTGCAACTTTCATCTGGCTATTTTGTCACTTCAGCTGTTTTATGTTAATACGCTTGGGAGAACAAAATGCAAACAGACAATGGTTGGCCAATACTTAACTTTCAGAAGGCAAAACTGCAGTATTGCTGTTATACAAATTTAAGTTTCCTTGACTACAGAGGTAAGATCTCACACCCTTGCAGCTTGTGACTTTTCTAAACTTCATATTTGCTGTATCTCCTTTTCAACTTTGTTTACTGCACTGTTCCAGACACTTTCCTCCATCCTTGACATTTTTCAGTCCAAAGTGTTTACCAGTATATTATCTTTGACCTGTAGACACCTGCCCACCTCACCTTTGTCCTTACAAAAGGTGGGACACTCCTTCCCTAAAGAATTCCTCTTTCCTCTGTAAGGAAAGAATTAGCTGTTCTGAATGCTAAGTATGACTGTTTCTTTAAATATGTGTGTGCTGAGTTTTGCCTCATAAAGAAACCCTTGTACCCAACTGAATATATTTTAGCTGAAGAAAGCGTTATAGTCAGTCTCAGTGTGTGTTTCTTTTTGAAGCCCTGAATAATCAAATGTCACATTTTCCCTACAACTTGCACTTTAAATTGGGCAATAATCAGCCTTATAAGACTACTAAATTGTGTTTTGTTGCAGGTAATGCCTTAAAGGAAAGGAGAGGGGGAGAAGACTGAATTGCAGAGCAAACATTTCTTGCCAACAGAAAGTTCACCTGCAGCCCAGGTCCTCCGAACACTTAGGAGATTATATACATAGATGTATTAACAGTTATCTTTTAGTTATGTGTTTTAATATTATATACAAATTAAGGATAAATATACACAGAATTTTTACACATTCATGAGTGTTTATGCAAGATGTATTCCTCCTCCTGAATATTCCATCCGTAATTGAGGTTCCACAAAAGCTAGCCAGTCAGAAGCATGAGATGGTAGCAGTCCCATTGAGTGACACTTGTAAAGTGCCAGAGCAACACTTACTATGTTTCCAAGTAGGTATGCAAATTTTTGCACCACTGCATGATCACCTTCAATCATTTTGAATGCTGGCAAAAGAAAACACAAGTTTAGTCCTTTGATGAACATGAAATTTTGATACCTCAACTTTAAAATGAAGGCAAATGTCTGACTGTGTAATGCTCTGCACCATTAAAGTAAAGGATGATCATTTAATCACATGCAGTCCAGCTGCAATCTACTGAATTTTGTTTTCAGAGAAAGCTGGAGCTCTTACATACCTCATTTTACAAAACTGCCTCTTTCACTGCAGACTAACCGAATAATTAGTTATCAACTTGTTTAGTGTGTAACAAAATTATCTTACTGTATATCATAAATATTGCAATGACTAATTTTATTACTTCAAAGTTTTAAACAGTAAACTATAATTTTTACATGAATATTGGAAACATGAATGTAAACATTAAATATATATTTATTTATTACTCAATAGCTGTTGCATGCATCACTTGTTTCTGAGTGACAAATATAAAATTAGTAACTACTTTTATTATTCACTACTCCAGGGGAGAAACATGGCCTTTATTGTTTCAAAAATGTGTGTTTACATTGCATCAGTGTTCCAGCCAAAAGCTTCAGTTGGTCATGCTATATAATAAAGTTGTTTCACAAATCTTATTAGTTTATCATTTGTGCTAACCCTAATTTGACTGTGTGTTAGCCTTGCAGCTCAATGTGTACTCCTCTAGAAGTTTTGTAAAATGTCTTGCTGCACTCCAGTTCATTTTATGTTTTCCACTTGATGAAATACCAGTAAGTATGGATATGGGAACTGTGCATGGAAAGCAGTGAGAACCTGACACCATCAAAATATCTTCAAGAATCAAAATGGGGTGTAGTCCTAATTCAAGGCCTGAAGAAGAAAATGCTAATGAAGGCAGTTAAAATTTTTTCCCTACCAACCATTAGTTGTGTTTGTAAGAACATTATGTCAATATGGAATGTTTCTGTTTCCGACTATTGTTATTAAATTCAGAAAATTAATTTTTAAAAGTATACCCACTAGAAGAGTAATTTTAATATATGCAACTGAACATCTTGACCACCGCATTAGTAGCCTTCAACAACATACAGAATGTTTTGCTTTGTCCTGTCAGAGGTCTGTAACCATGTGTGTACACAGTCAGTTGAAGAATCAGATGAACATCACTCATGGGCAGAATAACTAATGAATGTAAAAACTGTTTCACCATTGGCATAAAACTGGTTGTAGTTGTGAAGATGCTGTCTGCTGCAAACTGATCAAAATAAATGATATAACTTGTAACAATAAATGTATCAAATTCATCCAGCATGGCTGAACTATTCTACCTTCCCCCCATCTAAATACAGAGAGATGTCACTTTTGTATACTTGTGTTGGAATAAATTTACAAATTTCTTTGCCAAGTTTACGATCTCTGAAGTTTCCTCTAACTTTTAGCAGCTTACAGGCACTGCACGCTGCCCCTCTTTCTGCAACCACCTCTTCTTCCTATTGCTGATAATATTTTTCAATTGATTGTGTAACATAAGTACATATTACTCAGCAGTCTACCCTCAAACAATCTAATTAATCAGAGTAAATTTCTTGAAAATTTTCAAAACAGTCCCAGCGTGATTCCCAACTCTTAGCATATGTGGTACACAATACTGCTAATAATTAGATTAGGGTGCAGAAATCTGTGTGTGAAGAGCGGGTTGCAAGAATTTTTGAAATGAAACTTCCTGGCAGATTAAAATGGTGTGCCGGACCAAGATTTGAACTCGGGACCTTTGCCTTTCGTGGGCAACTGCTCTACCAGGTAGGGCAGTTGCCTGCGAAAGGCAAAGGTCCCGAGTTCAAGTCTCGGTCCGGCACACAGTTTTAATCTGCCAGGAAGTTTCATATCAGCGCACACTCCGCTGTAGAGTGAAAATTTCATTCTAGACATTTTTGAAATGGTGACAAACTTTTACAACACACAAAGAATGTTCGCCAATTTTAGTTTATTTCTTCTATCAGACAGCAAAAATTAAATTGTGGGGCTTTCATAATTCGTTATTAAAAACATTGTACATTATCACAGCACATGTTGATTAACTTGCTGAAGCACTGTCATGATACTGCAGCTTATTATCTTGATAAATTAATGGCATTATGGTATTACCAATCACATGTAAACAGTGGTGTATCATTACTGAATATAGCTAGGAACTCTGCTAGCTTCAAGAATTATCTTGCCCTAATTTAACCAATAATTGTGCCTTTAACATGGCAGGTATTAGCAGGGCAGGTCAGGTAAAAGACGTAATTTTGCATTGTCACTGATTGGCTGTAGTTTCACAGTTGTGGCTCCACAACGGTACATTTACGACCCATTATTAGGAGGCAAATTTTGCTCAATTCAAAGTCCCCCACTGTGCTCTGGTTCTTCAGAATCATCCACCAGATTCACTTCCCAATGTAACAGCAAACTTCCCAATCATACTGCAATAATTGGAGAAGACTATCATCCAACAATTAATTGAGAAATTACATTCTGTAAGCAGCGAGTATCAGAAGACATCCTGTGAAACATTACAAAAAGTATAAAGGGTAACTAAACCACGCAGGATTCATATTTTCAGCAAACTAGCTACAGAGGCAGTTGTGTCATCTCAGTAAGGAACCCAAAACGTTCAACTCTGGAGAGGACCATGTAGAAGAAATGTGGCTTGGGTGTACAGGAATAGTTGACCTTGCACTTGCAAGATATGCACCGAGTAGAATAGTTCATGATGGGAGAGACCATCAATTTATACAGTCACAGTAAAGAGTAAAGAAACAGAGACTACTGCATAATATGTGTAAAACAAATCATACGGCTGTAGATAGAGATATGCTGGATGAAACATTTGTCTTTAAAGAGAGAAATGTATGTATGTATGTATGTATGTATGTAATGGTTCCAATTCAAGTTTTTCATAATTCTAGTCCCTAGGTGTTTAGTTGAATTGACAACTTTTAAACTTTTCTTATTTATTATGTAACCAAAATTTAATGAATTATTTTTAGTCCTTACATAGGGGACTTCACACTTTCTATTGTTCAGGGACAATTGCCACTTTTCACACCATACGGGTATCTTGTCTAGATCATTTTATAATTTGTGTTCTTCTTCTTCTGAAGACTTTACTAGATGATAAATGACAGCAGCACTTACAAACAATCTAAGAAGGCTGTTCACATTGTCTCCCATATCATTTAGAGAGATAAGAACAGCAGAGGGGCCATAGCACTTCCTTTGGAATGCCAAATATCGTTTCTGTTTCACTCAATGATTTTCCATCAATAACTATGAATTGTGTTGTTTCTGACAGGAAAAATAAAGAATCCAGTCAAACAAATGACACAGTACTCCATAATTACGCGTGATAATCGTTTTGAATACTAATGGATGCAATATTTGGTCTTGATTCTTAGGTGCTGAGAGAAATCCAAGCAGCAACCATTTTATCAAGGAGTTTTTACAGACCAAAGAACTGCATCTTCATCAGATAATACAACAAGCTTTTTATCTGCAGGATAATGCTAAATGTGGCAAATAATGACTGGTGCCACTGCTTCCATGCCCACCGAATCTACTTTGTGTGTCTTTCATCCCTAGCATCAGCACTACCTTCAGTGTCTCTCCTTTACCACGTCTATGTACCTCCCTTATCCAGTCACATTCCTGATGGACATGACTGAACCCTTAACCAACAGACTGATGAACTCTTTTTGTCTCTTACAACACTTGGCTGCCGCCCCGCCCCCCCCCCCCCCAACCCCCCCTCAAATCAACCAACCAACATCTACCTGGTGTGTCATTTATTGAGCTCATCTGGGAGATTGCTGGTTGCCAGCCTTGAGACCTTTGGATCCCATACTTAAACATTTAGCACCTACAAACTACTGCTACTTCAAGTGATTTTTAAGGTTTGTATGTTATTAAATTGCATGACTTACTTGTTTGCATGGTGAAAAGGGCTTTTACTGGACGAACAATTAACATGCCAACCATCATAATTGGAAATATAGAAATGGAATTTCCTGCCATGTACATTATGAACAGGTTCATTGGCATCTGAAACAAAGTTGAACAATGGAAAGTAAATTCAAATTACAACCCTCCTTTAAACATCACTAATAGGAATAAGAAAAGGAGTAAAGATATCTTAACTTCTGAAATCTCATGCACACACTTTGGGAAATATTAAGTGCATATACATCCTTATATGGCATATAGCAATTTGCTTTAAAAGTGACTTGTGCTCTGTTCTCTCAACAACAGTACTTCTCAGAGCTTTTCCTTATCATACAAACACCTGTTACAAGTTATAATCGTAAAGTGACTATTATAATACAACAAATATCAACTCTTAAGTCTACTTCATGCATAAAAAACCACTTTGGATTAAGAAATAGGAAGCAGCATTATTTCATTAGCAACTGGTAATTTGATCTACAGGGCTATTGCTCGCGTAAATACACATTCATCCTACAATAAGTTTTAAGTGGGAATAACAAATTGGGCTAATGTTCTTATACTGAAAACAGAACAGCTTAGGAAGACTGTAAATTGGGTGTTGAGGAACACTGTACATTACACAATACACTTGCATCATCATCCAGGCAATTCTGTTGCTGTTCCTACAAGTTTAGAAAGATGTTCCACCAGCACTGCAATGCCTATGCCCACATTTCTTGTGTTACCAAATATAACACCCGAAGCCTGGTTCACATCAGAGAACATGGAAACTAATACAAGCATTCACCAACAATTCATCACCATTCACAGTGATTTGCTTGTCACTGCACCTACGTCACGCATTCTACAAAAGCCAAAGAGTGCTCTGTAGGGTTCCGAGAGCTCTGCTGTGAATGTCTTATCCAATATATGGATTAAACATGTTCATAGCGAGTTAGGGAATTTTTATTTGATTTGTTGCGAGCTGTAATTGCTGATGGTGGTGGTAAGCTACAAATTCTACATAAGCAAGTGAGAGACATATTTACAGGATACAAGCTTTCTTCAAACACAAAGCACACACATGCGCATACTGCAACTGATGCTTAGAACTGGCAAGGCTGTAATCCCTGTTTGTTCCTGGACCTGGGTGAACTGCCACCATTTTTTAATCTGACTATAGTAATTGGCACCATGCTTTTAGTCAATACTGTGCTAGTTTTAACCATGATGTGACATTTAGACGGGATTATCCTGCATGGTGGGTGCCCTGTTTCAGACAAAATAAGCAAAATGGTGTAGGAAAAGCAAAATATAGATGTCTGAATTTTAACACAAGGTTGGAGACACTGTACTTATCACTGAATTGCCTGCTTTAGCATTGTTTCAAAACCTTGCACATATGCTTCTCATTGCAGCTGAGGAAGAAATTCAAAAGCAGGACACTACGTACACATGAAGGAGTTGCTATTTTTGTAAAAATCCCTACAACACTGAATATGTAACATGAATAGTTGGAAGATTTGCAAGAGGCAACTTTCTGAAATTGTAGCAGTAGTGTATACTAAACCTAAGTTAGTGCTTATCTCTCTCTTTTACATCCCCAGTCTCTGATATTTATCAATTTACTGATGAAATGGAAGCTCTAAATAAGTAGCTGCTGGCAAAATGCAGCCCTCACAAGATAACATAAGGGGCAGTCACATGAAAACGAGACAGATGGAAAACACAAATTGTTTATTATTTCAAAAGTAATCACTATAATGGTTAATATATTCATCCCATCATGAAACAAGACGGCAATAACTTCATGGAATAATGCTTGTGGTTGCCCACCGAACCATGATTGTACCCAGACATGCACCTCTTCATCCAAAACAAATCTACAGCCACAAACTTATCTTTTTCAGGGCTCCAAGGATATTGAAATCGCATGGGAAGTGATCGGGACTGTGCGAGGGCTTTCCAGCAAAACTTTTGCAATATAGTCTAAACACCCTTGGCAAGCCCACATGCAACAGAAAAATGCAATCCCTGGGTATAAGCTGCTGATTCACTGTTGCCTGTCAATCACCTGCCAGAATAGGAAAGGCAATTGCTTTCTGTACAGCCACACCTCCGTAGGCATCTTAATTCTGAAGTGGTCAATAATGTTCCAGTATAATGCAGAGAGCCAAGCAGAGACCCCTCTGTGTGAAGTCAGGACGGCTGTTGGTAACCTGTGAAGCATGTGCGACACTAGTAAAACATAACTAACATTCAGTCATTTATTCACAATGTTTACAAGACCTAGTTCTTCCACACCAGCCTCAGCTTTTTTTCTTATCCAGCTCCATCTGCAAGCCCATGAGATGATGTCAGCAACCCTTGCACCACAGAAGGTTGCCAGCTGGCAGGTGTGGCCATTGCCCAGCACACAATGATCCTCATGTTGGCTGCTGGAGTGTCCTCGGTCCCACTTCGAGTTCTACGATGACTCTTGATGACCTATCCACGATTTACCTAGTGTCAGTAGTTGTGTGGTCGGTTGATTTCCTCCCTATGCCCAATAGTTTTCAACACATGGAGGTGCCCGAGAGTTGAACAGGAATGTGGCCTCCAACAGATAAAGTTGCTGGATTCTGTGTTTAAATTCAGTACTGGCAACTCTCTGCGACGTGGTGTTGGAAGACAGTCAGTTTCTCCATTAGCATATGGTAGGCAGCCAGCAGCATGAAATTCATCAGGTGGAGGCCATCATCTTGATTAGATCTCCAGCTCTTCATAGACTGTGCTGGAGCATCTATCACAGTTTCCCTACAGTACAGTGATAATGGAATTCGAGTGCTATTACTGTGAATGGCACTGATCCCAATGACTGACTGATTGGGGTTTTTAACGGGAGCTAACGTGAGGCTATGATTCAAGGCTCTGTTCATAATGAATGTCTTCCAAATGTTCACTTAATAGTCTGTTAACTGCTGTGTCAGGTCTTGCTATGTGGTCTTGTGAAAGAAGGAGAGACAGTGAATGTGAGTTTCTCGCATCATGTCTGACGAGCTAATGAATTTTTTTTTTTTTTTTTTTTTTTTTCACTCCCCTTGTTTCTCTGTTACAATCTCCTATCTGCTGAATGCATATCCTTACTCGACAGCCTCTGTCTTTGGCATGACTTGAGTTTGCCTGTGGCAATGTGAGTTTTAATAATTTTCTTTCCAATTTCTACCCCTTACTATTCAGTTGTGATGCTGGTTGTCACGTAACAACTGAATTAGGATGTGTGAGAGTTTAGTAGGATAAAATTTTATGTCTTCTAGTCCTCCTGAACTCTTATCCAGCTTAGTCTGCAAAATGCAGACATACTTATGTTACTCATGCTTACTTCAGTCAGTAGCTAAGGTCTTGAGTATAACAGATTTATTGCAGCATATAAGTACACAGGCCTTGTCAACTTAAATGATTTCAAATGATCGACTCTCTCCGGCCCAACTGACATTAGTTTTTTATACAACACTTCATTTTTGCAAGGAAGGCTTCTGCTTGAAGTATTCCATCTAACAATGGAAGGTGTCTGGATCTCTCTGCTTTACACAGTGTCAGAGCATCTGTCACCGCATCTACAACACTGCACAAAGCCCAATGAATATGTCAAAAGTAATTACAAACTTTTGGCAGAAACTTATTCTAATACATAATTAAGTCACTGACAAAAAACAAAAACCTTATTTAATGATATTTTGTATTATTTCACAGCCACGTGTAGACTGTTTGCTCATGCCCAGAGTACTGAAATTTAGAACAAAGCAGATATTCATGGGAATTTTCTCAAACTAAAACTCCAGAATTTCTGTACCCCCACAAATGGTATGTAGGGAAGACCATCCCCATTAACCAGTTGTACGCAGCAGTCCTTTTCAGGGTGGCCAAAGATGTTTAAAACATGAGTTTTAATTTTTAATGTAGTAGGAAAGTTCTTGTAGAGCCTAATCGGCACCATGTAAGAGCATAGTTATGTGTGTGCGTGTGCTCTCCAGCTCAAAGGATAACTCCAAAAGCTAGTAAGTTCTTCGTCTTGTGTGTGCGCCTATTGATGACTCAACACTTCTACTTCTCAGTGAGTGATCTCATTTAGGATTAAAGGTTTAAAATTTATTTACTTTAAGTTCAAAATAGATTTTATTCACATTTGTTTTTGTTTGGCAGTTTGTTCAGTGGACTTCTTGCATCCCATATGCACTTATGATATCTATATTTTTTTTACTAGCCAAGTACCCATCACAGCCTGTGTATGTATTTATTCCAGTCTTCTGCTAGTCCACCTCTTATCTCTTCTTTCATTCTCCTCCATCCATTTCCTCTCCCCCCTCCTTTCCTCTATTGGTCTCCTCTTCACCCTTCTGTCTATCCATTTCCTCTCCCTCTGCCCACTTTTTTTTCCTCCTCCCCCCCCTTTTCTGCTTATTTCTCCCTCCTGCTGTCTGTGGATCTCCTCCTCTTTCCTTCCTCTGTCCATATCCCCCTCCCACCTATCGGTGCCCTTCTTCTTCTCCTCCTCCTCCTCCTCCTCCTCCTCCTCCTCATTGTCATTGTCTGTCCTTGTTCTCCTTTTCCTCCTCTCTCCACATTATCAAACTCACCCCAATAGGAGGCTGGCAGTCTTACGCCCACAGTATTTCTTTCCAGATTATAAGCAATGTATGTACCAAGTTTGTTTGAAATCATTCCAGGGGTTCAGGAATGGCTTTTTACCCATGGCTTTGCTCACATACACACACGTCAAATACATTTAATTTAACGCATATTTGCACACATTTTTCACCTGTATTCTAGCGAATACCATTTGTAAGGTCTTTGAAAATGCTTTTACACCATAAAAGTGGACATTTTAACTTTGAAACCAAGTGTGAAACCAAAGTCAAAGATGGAAACGATTATATCATTTCGTTGCTAAAATATTTACTAGGTTGAGAGGATGTTGATGCAGAGTATGTCACAAAATAGATGGCAAATGATGAAGTTGATGAACTAACTGACAATACTATTGTGGAAATGGTAATGCATGGGAAAGCAACACCAGAGAAAGAGGCGAACTTGGATGACAGAAGAAATCTCGTCCCACAGTCTGAAGTTTTCAGGACGATTAAGGTAGTGTTGCAGTGCGTCAGTGAGCAGGAGGAAGCAATGCCAGCTGATATCCTTTTGTGTAAGTGCATGGATACTGCAACATAGAAGAGAGCTAAAAGAGGAAACACTCATCTATTAAAACATTTTTTAAATCTATAAGTTTATAGAACTACAAATCACAATTTCTCCTCTCTGTTCCAGAATCACTTGTGCTAAGCACACTAGCATACTTTCTCCCTCTCACTCTGTTAAAAGTGGTTTAGTGGATTTCAGCCCACACTGTTGTTCACGTCTTGACTGCACTACGTAGACCACACCTACATCCATACTGGGCCAGAACGTGGCAAAATGAAAATTTTATGCCAGTTGTGCATGGTGGAGTGTGTTGAGGCATTCCAAAACAGGGGATCAGATGATAGAATATCAGAGAGCAGTAGCAAGACTACTGGAATCAGTTCCTGAAATTGTGTACAGCAAGAAGATTCAAAAACAGGCCTTTGGAACAGGTCAAAAGAAGTAGAAGCCATCCCCGAGAGCCCAGCAGAAACTAGGTAACTAGTCCAGACCAGACCAATTACAGGAGAGCCCTGCAGAGGAAGAACTACTTGTGGAAATAGCTGCAGGGGAAATGAGAAAGAACTACTACACTATAAACAAAAAGCTTCAGGAAGTGACAACAGGAATAGTTGTAAGACTGTATAACACTGTATCAATGATGACTTCAGCTAGTATTCAGACATTAGAGGCATCAGTGTGAAGCAAGATCTTAGGTTAACAAATAAACCATTTAGTGGGACAAAGTTCGAGCTTAGGGAGCTTGTCGAGTATGTTGTGCTCGAAGAAGTCTGAATGAATGATACACCACTATTTCAATACATAATGTCTAAAATTTTGGGCGAAGCTAAGACAAAATCAACTGTCCGGGATAGAGCTAACAACACAAATCGAGTTACCAGAGTAACAGAGATGGCTCAACTACAAGGCACAAAAGAACTGGTATTTGCACTGGGTCGGATTTCATACACTGTCTAGCAAACGGCAGGATTTAGACAATTATTTGAAGTGAGGATGAACAAATTAGCTTCAGTGACACAGTGGAATTAACATTGCAAGACGAAAGTGTCCTAGTCTATGAAAGAAAAGGGTCAGTTCCCAAGAGTGTTTCATAAGGAACTTTAATACTGAAGTAACATAGGAGGAAGATGATGTAATTGTGGGCAGAAAGGTCACGTGGCTAGAGACTATGGGAAGCCAAAGAGGAGCACCTATGAATGCAGAAACAGCTAAGAGCCTCCGGAATTTTTTGTTATCACTGAGAAAAGCCAGGTCACATGGATGACAAAAGTAAAAATATGATCATTTGTGAAAAGTGCAAAAGGCAAAGGTATCAAGCACTGATATGTAAAACTCCTACTTGTTCCATGTGCAACCAATATGGACACATTACACACCAGTACAATGAGAAATTAAGTACAGTATCCACAAGGACTGTATCTGCAATTAAAAATGTAAACTAAGAGTGCACAACACAAAGCACGATGAAATGGCCAAAAGTTAAGAGTCACGGACTGAGAAGCATGCAATGAAATTACGAAGGCATATTGTTATGCATCAGGAAGGCATTTACAGTTATTATTAGATACTGGAGCATGTTTAAGCCTTATAAAGATAGGCTCATAGAAGAAGCAATAATTACCTGGAAGATATCAGTAGACTGAAGGGTGTGATGCAAGGTACAGTGGATACATTTTGAACCACAGATCTGTAATTTCTAATAACAGGGAAAGTTCCAGTGAAACACTAAGTCCATATCATAGGAAGAGGATCGTATATGCCTTATGACGGTCTAATAAGAAGGGGCTTCTTAAGGAAGCAAAACACTGATTAACTATTATGAGAGGATGATCAGAATACAGGGTTAAGATACTCTGCTGCTGCTGCCAATACCTGAGACAGAAGGAGAACCACAAGTCTGCAGGAAACCCATGGGTCAAGTGGGAACCATGGCTAATGGAAAATGCATTAACAGACACAAAAGGAGGCATGTTTTGAGGCAGTCTGGGAGTCAGGCTGAATCAAAGACAAGTCGTGAGACAAATATTGATTAACTACCTATCAGGCAAAATAGTGTGGCACCAGAAAATGACATGACAATAGGTTCTAGGGAAGGAAAAAATCTTAAAGATATGTGTGGAAACAGAGCCAAATTCCAGTAACAATAAAGGAATTATTACTCTCAAACAAAAAGTAAGGACAGGAGTGCATACAGCCAAATCTATGGTACAAACAGAGCTAGAAGAATGTATTCTCATTGTATTGAATACACATGAGGTAGAAAGTGGCAGTGAAAATGATATACAAACTGATAAAGAATGTGACATCAATGTGAGCAGTACAGGAAGCAATGAATGGGATGGACATGTACAGAAATCTCACTGTCCAGGTTAAAGAAGCAATTCGAACCAACCATTTGAGTAAAGAAGAGCGACAGCAATTGGAAAGACTCTGTAGCACATACTGTGGTGTATTGTACCTAAACAGTGATAAATTGTAATATACAGAAACAGTACAGAAGCCCTGCTGGAACACAAAGGAAGGGTTGTGAATGTACATTCATATGGTATACCAGAAATGCAAAAGATAGTATTACAGGAGCAAATTGGGAAAATCATTAACAAGGCTACAATAGTTGAATGTCAGTCTATGGAATGCAACTGTGTCATTAGTAGCAAAAAAACGAGATACCAGTGGAATAGTGAAATATAGATTTTTAACAGACTATAAAAGTTGATTGAAATTTCAGTGGGTGAAGTCTTTTCCATCTCCAACATAAATGAGATACTGGTCCAAATGGGGAAAGCCGAGTATTTCTCCACTTTAGATTTGGCCAATGGATAATGTCAGATGTTAGCTGAACCATCAGATAGAGAAAATATAGCATTTAGTGCAAAATACCAGCACTATGCATACAAAAATGCTTCCAACGGGGCTAAATAATGCACCAAGAACATTTCAGACATTAAAGAATGTTGCTTCGGCAGGATTGCAAGGGATCCACAGTATTTGGATGCCATAATCTGCCACAGAGGGGTCATTAAAGGAACATAATGAGAATCCTTGGATAGATTAAGGGTACATACGTTAAAGTTACAACCAGATAAGGGTGAATTCCTGAGAAAGCAAGAAATAGTTTTAGGACACAAAGTAACAGATAAAGTTGTAGAGCCAGATGACCATAAAGTAGAAAAAGTGAAAAACTTTATAGTTATAAAATCCATGAAGGAATTAAAAGGGTTTTTAGGCTTGCTGGATATTATCGCCTGTTCATTCTCAAGTTCACTAAAATTGTGAATCCATTTCATAAGTTATGGGAGACAGTGCCATGTAAGTGAGAAGATCCATAAAAAGCAGCATTTGAAGAAAAGAGAAAGATTAGTAAATCCTCCCATACTGAGCTATTCAGATTTAGAGAAACCATTTATATAGATTAACGCCACTGACGATGCATTGGGAGCAGTTCTGTCACAAAGGAAGGTAAGTACAGATTTGACAATTGCCTATATTTCACAGTCATTGAACAAGGCTGACAGGAACTGCCCTGCAACCAGAGTACTCAGTGATTGTATGGAACACAAAGCAGTTCAAACCATGTGTCTGTCAAACATTTTACCATAGTAACACATTACAAGCCACTGACACGGATTTTAAGTGTCAAAGAGACATTGTCAAGGTTACTAAACTGGATGTTCAAACTACGAGTATTCCCATGACATTGTGCATAAATCTAGAGAGCCCAATGCAAAAGCTGATGCATTATGTCGAATGTGGTCTGACGATGTAGAGGATGTAGGTGAAAATACAGGACACAAAAATGTGATTAAGGGAAACCAAAAACAGAAGAAAGAAAACTAGGAAATTAGCACAGAGGAAAAGGCTGAAATTATGAGGGAAATAAACAATAATCTGTTAGGTGGATATCATGGAATGTGTAGAACCTTAGACCTAATAAAGCATAATTTATAAGCAGTGGAAAGGGATGAAAAAGACCCAGAAGAATACATTACAAAGTGTGACAAATGTCAAATGTAATAGTTCATACGAAGCACAACAAATATGCCTCTATTAATTATAGACACAGTGATGAATGTAGTAGAGTAATGTAACATGGACATTGTAGGTCCATTAGATACTACAACTGGCAATTGATCCAGCTTGATATTCCTAGTTTTCGGTAATGGTGCCAATCAACAGCCAAGACTCCAATGTTCACGAGGATACGTAAATTATTGAAGATCCAGAATATCCAAACCACACCATTCCTCCTCCCCCCCCCCCCCCCCCCCCAGACAAATGGTGGTGCTCGAGGGAACACGCAGAATCCTGGTTGAATATTTATGACACTTCATAAGGAAGAACTGTAGTATGGTATTCCAGGAGTCCTACAGAAAGAGGAAAGAACTGCTGTGTATAATTATGAAGATTATGTATATGTGTTGTGAACTAGAACACAAGAGTGAATGCAATAGACTTACGAACGTGACGATTAAGATGCCAGAAATGCTAAGTTGAAGCTCAACCTCAAGGAAGTGCAGGAAACTGAGGACATACATGGGCACTGCATGCTTTTGAACATGAGATAAACACTGCTTGTTTTCAGTGGTGACCATTCAAGTGTGCACCCGCCTCATCAAGTGAGGCATAAATTACAAATATTGCGAAAGCCCATCACAGAGAAGTTGATTTTCAAACAATCCCATTACGTTAGGTTGGCAGTAGTTGGAAACATAATACAGTGGATGTAAAGTGTACCAACATGTGCTATGTTATAATTAGAAACGTGTCACACTTTCTTAACATGATAATCTGCATAAGCACGTCAGTGTGAAAACCTAATTGCAGGATATCAAATTTTATCGTAATCATTTTTGTTGCCATTTTATCAGTAAATCTAACTATGGTGAACACACAGTTGAATTTAAAAAAGAAAATAGGATCCAGTCTATTATTCAGTTAGAGAATCAAGTCAGTGGAGAATCAGAGTGTTTACCACCTGATCCACATTTATGGTCTCCACTTATCTGGTTCATCTTAAATTATTCAGCTACTTAAGGTTGCACATGAGATTTCAGAAAAAGCATTTTGTCCTTTACTTTTTTTCTGGCTTTTTATTAACCACAATTCACTTTTGCTTTCCATATTCATTACTTTGGACCCATTGTCGTCATCTGTCTTCATCTTCAGTCCAAAGACTGGTCTGATAAAGCTCTCCATGCTACTCATCTTGTGCAAGTGTCCTCATCTGGTTACTGTATTCATCTCTTGGTCCCTCTACCATTTTTAATCTGCCCCCCCCCCCCCCCCCACAGTGTTAAATTGGCGATCCCTTGATGCCACAGAATGTGTCCTACCAACTGAACCCTTCTTTTAGTCAGGTTGTGCCACAAATTCCTCTTCTCCCCAATTCTATTCAGTACTTCCTCATTAGTTATGTGATCTACCCATCTAATCTTCAGCATTCTTCTGTAGTGCCACATTTCAAAAGCTTCTATCCTCTTCTTGTCTAAACCATTTATCATCCACATTTCCTCTTCCACACATTGCTACACTGCACACAAATACTTTCAGAGAGGACTTCCTGACATTTAAATCTATACTAATGTTAACAAATTTCTCTTCTTCAGAGATACTTTTCTTGCCATTGCCAGTCTACATTTTACATCTTCCCTACTTCGACCATCATCCATTGTTTTGCTTCCCAAATAGCAAAACTCGTCTAATACTTCAAGTGTCTCATTTCCTAATCTGATTCCCTCAGCATCGCCTGATTTAATTCAACTACATTCCATTATCCTCGTTTTGCTCTTGTTCATTTTCATCTTAAATCCTCCTTTCCAGATACCGTTCATTATTTCCAGTTGCTGTTCCAAGTCCTTTGCTGTCTCTGACAGAATTACAACGTCATCAGCAAACCTCACATTTTTTTATTTCTTCTCCATGGATTTTACTTCCTACTCTGAATTTTTCTTTTGTTTCCTTTTACTGCTTGCTCAATATACAGATTGAATAGCATTGGGCACAGCTATAGCCCTGTCTCACTCCCTTCTCAAACACTGATTCCCTTCCATGCCCCCTGTCTCTCATAACCACCATCTGGTTTCTGTACAAATTGTAAACAGCCTTTCGCTCCCTGTATTTTACCCCTGTCACCTTCAGAATTTGAAAGAGTAATCCAGTCAACATTGTCAAAAGCTTTCTCTAAGTCTACAAATGCTATAAACGTAGGTTTGTCTTTCCTTAACTTATCTCCTATGAGAAGTCATAGGGTCAGTCTTGCCTTGCGTGTTCCAACTTTTTCTACGGAATCCAAACTGATCTTCCCCAAGGTCAGCTTCTACCAGTTTTTCCATTTGTCTGTAAAGAATTTGTATTAGTGTTTTGTAGCAGTGACTCCTTCCAACTTTCTGCTTTCCCTTCTTTGCTTGGGACTGGATTTCCATCTGCACTCTTGATAGTCATACAGGTGGTTCTCTTTTCTCCAATGATCTCTCTAATTTTTCCGTAGGCAGTATCTATCTTACCCCTAGTGATACACACTTCTACATCCTTACATTTGTCCTCTAGCCATTCCTGCTTAGCCATTTTGCACTTCCTGTTGATCTCATTTTTGAGACGTTTGTATTCTCTCTCACCCACTTCGCTTATTGCATTTTTATATTTTCTCCCATCATCAATTAAATTCAATATCTCTTGTGTTACCCAATGATTTGTAGTAGCCCTCTTCTTTTTACCTATGTGATCCTCTGCTGCCTTCACTATTTCATCTCTCAAAGCAACCCATTCTTCTTCTATTGAATTCCTTTCCCCTGTTCTTCTCAATCGTTCCCTAATGCTTGCTTTGAAACCTACAACTTCTGCTTCTTTCCATTTATCCAGGTCCCATCTCCTTAAATTCCTGCCTTTTTGCAGTTTCTTCAGTTTTAAACTGCAGTTCATAATGAATAAATTGTTGTCAGAGTCCACATCTGACCCTGGAAATGCCTTACAATTTAAAATCTGGTTCCTAAATCTGCCTTACCATTATATAATCTACCTGAAACCTTCAGGTGTCTCCAGGTCTCTTCCACATATACAACTTTCTCCCATGATTCTTAAACCAAGTTTTAGCTATGATTAAATTATGTTATGTGCAAAGTTCTACCAAGTGACTTCATCTTTCATGCCTTTCCCTCAGTCCATATTCAGCTACTACTTTTCTTCTCTTCCTTTTCTCATTATCGAATTTTTGGCTCCCTTAACCATTCGAGTAATTTCTTTTAGCTCCTCTCAAATTTCCTCACTTACCTCCTCATCTGGAGAACTTGTTGGCATATAAACTTGTACTGCTGTGATGGATGTGGGCTTTGTGTCTATCTTGGCTACAATAATGCATTCACTATGACGTTCGTAGTAGCTTATCCGCATTCCCTTTTCTCTCTCTCTCTCTCTCTCTCTCTCTCTCTCTCTCTCTCTCTCATTATTAAACCTACTTCTGCATTACTCCTATCTGATTTTGTATTTATAACTCTGTATTTACTGACTAGAAGTCCTGTTCTCCTGCCACCAAACTTCATGAATTCCCACTATATCTAACTTTAACCTATCCATTTCCATTTTTAAATTTTCTAACCTACCTGGCTGATGATGGGATCTGACATTCCAAGCTCCGATGCGTAGACCCATGGGTGTAAATTTTCGTCTGAATTATGTTACTTAAAAAAGTCAGAAAGCCATTTTAAAGCACCTGAATATTGTACCGTGTGCGACTGTAGGCAAGTATAATTCACGTTGCTGAACTTTGTTCTAACATATCATATCAGCACATACTCTGTCAATTTCTACAATACAATTACAAGCAAATGTGGATTATTTAATACTGAGGAATATAAGATATTCTGTTTCCTTTTTCTGCACCGATGGACCCATCTATGGTTAATTTCACTGCATTTATTCAGCAATATGGTCACCAGAAATGCCATATTTTAATTCTCCAGGTTACCACTTACACTAAGCAAAGCAGTTTTCTGGACCAACCAACATCTCATCTCATGATGGTGGTGGAACAGACAGTTAAGAACAAAGTGTTATCTAATGAAATGAATTAAAGAAATAATGTATATAGTGAACATACATCTCTTACTCCATATATAAAAAAGAAATAAAATATGAATGATAAATTATTATTGCCACTTCAACATTAATTTATTTTAGCTCAGACGAGTGTCAGTCCATCCCTTTCACATGAACCAATCACAAGCAGGACATCGAAGCTGAACTTAGCAATGTGAATAGGGGGTTTGATTAATTTTAACTGATGAAACAGCATGTACTTACTCATGAATTATGTATTATTCCTGTTTAGTTTTATTCAGAATTTTGATGTTGATACCTCTAACACTTAACAAGTATTTTACCGATGTACTTTAATAAGATTTATTAGAAAAAGTATTTGCAATACTGCCAACAATACTGTGTTGCTACAATAACTAGTTCTTTGCCACACAGAATGCTGGCAAGAGAAGGAGGCCTAAAGATACTATTGTTGACTGACTTGGTGGTACGATGAAACGACTTTCCATGCTGACAAAACAATTGTGGCCTACAGATCAACTGTTTCTTGAAAGTGCATTACAGAGACATTCTTGCTGATTTGATTATGAAATGAGTTAATGGAGGCTGTTGTACCTCAATTACTCCAAGGCAGAAAAGGGATGACATTTTGAATGTTAATGTGCAGGTAGGCAATGTGTTGCCACACTGTTAGATCAAATATTTTCGCAGTTGTTACAAAAATGACGACTCAACTTCTACTGACTATTATTATGAGGAAGTGACCAAGTTAAGGATGGCAGCACTATATAAGCTATTTTCACACAGAATTTAAACTGGAAGAAATGACTAATGTTATTGGTAATCATGAGCACACGAAGTTTTCTGGTTGTGCTAATCTGTGGCTCAGTATCTCTGCTATGTGGTGAATAGCAACTTTCCTTTTCATAATATTGGGAAATTTTATTGCGTTTATCTATCTAACCCACTCCCACAATTTTTCACTTCCAACAATGACACCCACAAATTAAGTGCTCTAATACATATCTAATTATCCCATTCATTTCACTGCCCCACATTAGAACGAAGTACAATTCAGTTTCAGTGATTTGCTAATTTACAGCATGGAAGTCACAATATATTATCTATTGCTCTCAGCATTTCATAATATTGAATTTGACACATGCTTCTGTTTCCTATTCACTGATTGTGATCATCTGTTCTTTGATGAAATGAATGACTTCCCCTTCCTACTGATATTCCCAGTTTCATTCACCAATAAATGGGATCAGATGCATTGAACCAAGCATACAAAAATTAATTTCAATTCAATATGTAATGGCTTTTACCTGTTTCAGTGGTCCCAATGCAAGTTCCCATGATTTTTTAATTATGAGATGGTTCGGATCAGACTCCCTAGTGGCTTCAGTATAAACTTGTCCAGCTGAAGGATTATATCCAGGTGGTGAAGCAAGATCAGAACTTCTCTCCTGTTTGCTCCTGTAATCAACATATTGTTACAAGATTGCAGAATTACATTATTTGTATAATGAAGACAATTCTGTTTATGAATTTATTAAATTTATAAAGTGCGTCAATACTTGTCAAGTTGTGTCACTTACAATACAGCCAACTGAAAAATTATATTTGCCTCCTTCCTTATTAAAACGGGTAATGCTTGTTCTGTCTCCCTACCTCTTAAACATTCAACTATTTTCCCTTTTCCACCCTGACAAAGGAACATCTGGGTACAATGGAACACACACAACTAACAAACATTCTGTTCCATCCAATACATTTAGTAACATCCCATGGATACACAAATATGTTTGCATGACCCAAATAATGTCTTTATTTAGAGGTAACAAAGAAAGAAACGCACAACACAGTGCTACAATGTCCTGGCAGTGTAGCCGAATTGGGGCAATGGACATGCCAGGTGGGGCATATGAGAGGCTATGTTGTCCCAGTGCTGTGTCCTGACATGGATGACAGGATGTGTCAATTGGAGTAGATTGGGATAAGCAACAAGAAGAGGAACGGTGAGAGGTGCCGTGAGGAGAAGGAGGAGCGCAGTAACAGGAGAGGATAAAAATATGGCAACCAAAGGATTCACTCTGCTGTAGGCAATGGAAGTTTGTGTGTAGTATATAATGAAACATGAAGATGGGGTTAAAATGGTGCAGGGGTGCTAGCAGGATAGAAAAAAATGGAAAGGGGGACAAAGGAAGAAACAGTGTTTGTGTATTTCACTAGACAAACTAAACTGAAGTCTAGTGGTAAGCAGCTGTCTGAGATGGAAGGAAAGCATAAAAATATGGAGGGTGCTAAAGGACAAGGAATATAGGGGAGATTTAACCCAAGAGATTTGAAAGACGTGTTGTAAAGATGATATCCATGTAAAAAATTAAGATAAAGCCGATCTTTGGGAAGTACCTCGATGGCATGTGTTATCATTCAGCCAGTGAAGTTGAGCACTGATCAATGGCATGCTCCAGTACTGTGTGGTGAGCTTTGTTCTTGGTCAAAGTTTGGTGGTGACCATTCATTTTGGTGAACAGCTAGTTAGAAGGCTGCGCAGAAGTCATTTGGCATGTCTCCGTTTACATGTGGAGTATGATATTCCGCTAAAGGTAATGGAACAGGACGTGTTGGGTGGGTGTGTGGGAAAGCTCTTTCGCAAAGGATGGATGTAGGTATTGCCCTCAACCAGTATCAACCACGATTTTGCACACACTGACCGGGCAGCAGAATATCACTTTAGTAGTAGAGGCTACTAGCCATCTTTGAAGGCCTTAGACACTATCAGCACTCTCGGCAATGGATTGCTTGTCACTGTGGATGGGCTGTCCATGACTGGCAAAACTGTACGAGATACTTTTTTGTGTGGAAGGGATAGCAGCTATTGATGTGGAAGTACTATTGTTTAATGGTAACTTTCACATGGATGGAAGTTTTAGTTGGTTGGTTTAAAAGAGGGGGGGAAGGGATCAAACTATGAGGCCATCGGTCCCTTGTTCTGGAGGAAACAATTCCACAAGGGTGAGAATAAGACAATGAGACAACACAAAACAGAATGAAAGAAAAATCCACAGCAACGACTGAAGGGCAACAAGCACTAAAGCAGACAAGAAAACCATAAAGACGCAAGAAACAGGTAGAAGAGGTTAAAACAAGAAAGCAGGTTACCATAGCTGGCTGACCATGAGGAAGAAGGAAAAGCCAGTCACTCTGCAACACATTAAAATCCCAACCCTGAAAGTACTAGGGAGGAGGACACACAGGGACAAAGGACATGTGCTAAAACTTAGAGCAAATGATAAACCTCACCCTCATGAATAAAACTTAAAACTAAAGCTGGTGTTGAGGCATTGTCACCCAACACCAAAGGTAGGGTGCTGGGAAGGTTAAAAGTCATCGCGGATTGGTTAAAAGTGGGGAGTCAAGCAAGAGATGGACAACCATCATAAATGAGCCACAGCGACACCGAGGTGGGTCCTCGTGATGGAGGAGGTAACCATCCGTCAGCCACGTATGGCCAATGCGGAGCCGAAAGAGAACCACCAAGAGGCGCACACAGAGGTCTTCCACACATTTGTCGTTTCCTTAATGGCACACAGCTTGTGGTACGTACCAAGATTATGCCATTCTGTCTCCCAAAGCCTCAAAACCTTGCGACGTAATTCTGAACACAGGTCAGTTTCAGAGAAGCCGACCTCCATAAGCAGTTTCTGCGTAGCCTGTTTGGCCAACCTGTTGGCAAGTTCGTTGCATGGGATTCCGATGTGATCTGGGGTCCAGACAAACACCACTGAATGACTGGACCGTTCCAGGGCATAGATGGACTCCTGGATGGTTGCTACCAAAGGATGATGAGGCTAGCACTGGTCGATAGCTTGTAGGCTGCTCAGGAGTCAGTACACAGGAGAAATGACTCACCTGGGCACGAGCGGATGTGCTCAAGAGCATGAGATATGGCCGCCAGCTCTGCTGTGAAAGCACTGCAGCCATCTGGCAAGGAGTGCTGTTCAATATGTTGTCCATGAACATATGCAAAGCCTACATGACCATCAGCCATTGAGCTGTAGGTGTAAACCACTTCATGGCCCCAGTACATGTCAAGAATCGAGAGAAAGTGACAGCGGAGAGTCGCAGGGTTAACTGAGACCTTAGAACCACGTGAAAGGTCCAGGCGAAGCCGCAGCTTAGTTGCACACCATGAAGCTGTTCGTGAATGAACCTCAAGTATAGGTGGTAAAGGCAAGGACTCCGGTTTGGAGAGAAGGGATTGCACACGAACTGCAATTGGAAGCCCTGAGCTGGGCCACTGATGTGGGAGATGAAATGCCGTGGGTAGCAAAAGGAGACGGTAATTCAGATGCGCAAGAGAACTACGAACATGTGCAACGTAACTGGAGAGCAACTGCGCATGCCTAACCCACAATGGAGGGACTCCGGCCTCCACCAGGATGATGGTCACTGGACTAGTCCTAAAAGCTCCTGCCGCTAGGCGAACACCACAGAGGTGCATTGGGTCGAGTAAACATAATGCTGAGGGCGTCGCTGAACCATAAACCAGACTCCCGTAGTCAAGGCGGGATTGAATAAGGGCTCTGTAGAGCTGCAGCAGCATAGAGCAATCTGCACCCCAGATGGTGTTGCTCAGGCAGCGGGGGGCACTGAGGTGCTGCCAGCACTTCCACTTAAGCTGACGAAGGTGAGGTAGTCAAGTCAATCTGGCGTCAAAAGCCAGTCCTAAGAATCAATATGTCTCCACTACAGTGAGTGGATCTTCATTAAGTTAAAGTTCTGGTTCCGGATGAATGGTACTATGCTGACAGACTCCCGTAGTCAAGGCGGGATTGAATAAGGGCTCTGTAGAGCTGCAGCAGCATAGAGCAATCTGCACCCCAGATGGTGTTGCTCAGGCAGCGGGGGGCACTGAGGTGCTGCCAGCACTTCCACTTAAGCTGACGAAGGTGAGGTAGTCAAGTCAATCTGGCGTCAAAAGCCAGTCCTAAGAATCAATATGTCTCCACTACAGTGAGTGGATCTTCATTAAGTTAAAGTTCTGGTTCCGGATGAATGGTACTATGCTGACAGAAGTGCATAACACATGAATTTGCGGCCGAAAACTGGAAACCGTGGGCTAGAGGCCCATGACTGCGCTTTGTGGATGGCTCCCTGTAGGCACCGCTCAGCAACACCAATACTGGTGGAGCAGTACGAAACGCAGACGTCGTCTGCATACAAAGGTGAGTGACAGCCCGACAGCTGCTGCTAGACCATTAATGGCCACTAAAAATAGAGATACACTCAATACGGAGCGCTGCAGGACCCCACTCTCCTGGATATGGGGTGAACTATGGGAGGCACCTACTTGGACACGGGAAGTACGAAGCAAGAGGAAATTTTGGATAAAAATCGAGAGCAGGCCTCTGAGACCCCACTCATAAATGTGGCAAGGATATGATGTCGCCAGGTCATGTCATACGCTTTTCGTAAATAAAAAAAAAAAGACAGCAACAAGATGTTGGTGTCTGGAAAAGGCTGTTCAGATGACACACTCTAGAGACACGATATTATCAGTGGTACAGCGGCCATGGCAGAAACCACCCTGAGATGGAGCCAGTAGGCCACGTGGCTCCAGGACCCAACCCAACTGCCAACATAACATACGTTCCAGCAGCTTACAAAGAATGTTGGTGAGGCTGATGGGCCGATAGCTATCCACATCAAGCAGGTTTTTACCGGGTTTAAGCACCGGAATGATGGTGCTCTCCTGCCATTGCAATGGAAAGATGCCATTGCATCAGATCCAGTTGAAGATGAGATGTCGCTTGTAGTCAAATAAAAGATGTTTAATCAACTGACTGTGGATCCGATCTGGCCCAGGAGCTGTGTCGGGGCAATGTGCAAGGGCACTGAGGAGCTCCCACTCTGTAAATGCCGTGTTATAGGGTTCACTGTGGCATGTAGCAAATGAGAGGATTTCCTTTCCATCCGCTGTTTGAGGGTGTGAAAGGCTGGGAGGTAGTTCTCCGATGCAGGGGCTTGAGCATAGTGCTCAGAATCATGTTTGCGCCGGCAGACAACACACCATTGATGTTAATGGCAGGGACACCTGTTAGGTTCTGGTACCCAAAAAGATGTCTAATCTTCGTCTAGACTTGGGAAAGTCATCCAATGGTCGAGACGTACCTCTCCCAACACTCCTGCTTCCGTCTTTTAAGGAGCTGGTGAATGCAGGCATGGAGCCTATGAGGTGCTCCAGGGAAGGGCGCCACTTATGCCGCTGTAGAGCTTGCCGACCCTCTGTAATTGCCTCAGCGACTTCTGGCGACCACCAAGGGACTGCCTTTCGCCGGGGGGCACCAGAAAGAGCGAGGGATCACGTTTTCTGCTGCATTAATGATTGTTGTAGTCACCTGCTCAACCATCACATCGATGTTACCGTGTGGGGGAGAGTCAACGGTGACATCAGTGGTAAAAGTTTCCCAGTCTGCTTGTTTTAAAGGCCATCTGGGCAAGCATCCATGTGTGACGCTGGGGCAATGACAGGAAGATGGGGAAAGTTGTCACTACCACACAGGTCGTCATGTGCTTTCCAGTGGATAGATGGGAGAAGTCCTGGGCTGCAAATGGATAAATCAATGACCAAGTAACTACCACAAGCCACACTGAAATGTGTGGTGGCCCCAATGTTTAAGAGGCAGGTCTAACTGAGACAGTAAATTTTCGACATCTCTACCTCGGCCAGTAAGGACGGTGTCACCCCACAAAGGGTTACGGGTGTTAGAATCACCCAAAAGTAGGGAAGGTTTAGGGAGTTGAACAATCAGTGCAGCAAATACGTTCAGGGATTCTGCACCATCTGGAGGAAGATATACATTGCAGACAGTTATTTCCTGTGCCATACATATTCTGACAGCCACAGCTTCGAGAGGGGTTTGAAGTGGCACAGTTGCAGTACAGACTGAGTTTAGGACATAAACGCAAACTCCACCTGACACACTATTATAGTCGCTAATGTTCCTGTAATATCCCTTATAGTTGCAGAGGGCAGGGGTCCACATTACCGGGGACCAGATTTCCTGGAGGGCAACGCAGAAAGCAGGTGTAAAGCTTAACAGTTGCCGTAGCTCAGCCAGGCGATGGAAAAAGCCACCTCAATTCCACTGGAGGATGATATCCTGAGACAAGGAAGGCATGGAACATTCAATGACACAGCTTAGGCCTCAGGGTCACCTGCTGTCACCGAATTATTGCTTGTGCAGTCTACATCCGAGAGTCCGGTGAGATCTAGGTCCTCAGCGGACGCCGGAATCTCCTCCTCATCCCCATATGCAGAGCTTGTAGGTAGCAATGGTGTGTGTGCCACCACAATTTCCTTGGTCTTGGGGGTCTTCTCGCTGCTCCTTGGGTTTCTCTGGCTGGGAGGGCTTCACTGATTCAGTCTCCGGGACTGAGGAAGATCCTGAAGCCCTACGACCAGCTGCTTTTGGGCACTTCAGCCGCTGGCGGGCATCATCTTTCCCACTAGCAGAAACTTGGGAAGAAAGCGAGCCAAGGGATCCCTTCCTGGCAAGAGGAGCTGAAGAAGACTTACACTTCTCTGGCTGGGAGGTGGGGACTGGTGTCCCCGATGGTTGGGGGGGCAGTGCTCCTGAGGTATGTGGTGTGGGAGCAACAGGGATGGCATCTACTCATTGGCATACATGGGGAGTTAACGACACAGGATCAGCAAAGCAATCCCTGTGTTGTCAGGGGGCTACAACCAACAGGGTACATGGTGGCCACACCACAACAGACTGGCTACTGTGCTAGATATTTAGTGCAAAGAAGTCCAGGGTCATCGTTGGCGTAGAAAGCGACACTGCATAGTGCAATACACACCCAGGAAGGCAGCATTTGTGCACCGCCGCCGTCAGTGTCAGCCAGTTTGCCGTGGCATACGGAGCTCCATCGCAGTCTTTAACACTGGTAGCATGCCGCGACAGCGTGGACGTGAACCGTATGTGCAGTTGACGGACTTTGAGCGAGGGCGTATAGTGGGCATGCGGGAGGCCGGGTGGACGTACCGCCGAATTGCTCAACACGTGGGGCGTGAGGTCTCCACAGTACATCGATGTTGTCGCCAGTGGTCGGCGGAAGGTGCACGTGCCCGTCGACCTGGGACCGGACCGCAGCGACGCACGGATGCACGCCAAGACCGTAGGATCCTACGCAGTGCCGTAGGGGACCGCACCGCCACTTCCCAGCAAATTAGGGACACTGTTGCTCCTGGGGTACCGGCGAGGACCATTCGCAACCGTCTCCATGAAGCTGGGCTACGGTCCCGCACAACGTTAGGCCGTCTTCCGCTCACGCCCCAACATCGTGCAGCCCGCCTCCAGTGGTGTCGCGACAGGCGTGGATGGAGGGACGAATGGAGACGTGTCGTCTTCAGCGATGAGAGTCGCTTCTGCCTTGGTGCCAATGATGGTCGTATGCGTGTTTGGCGCCGTGCAGGTGAGCGCCACAATCAGGACTGCATACGACCGAGGCACACAGGGCCAACACCCGGCATCATGGTGTGGAGAGCGATCTCCTACACCGGCCGTACACCACTGGTGATCGTCGAGGGGACACTGAATAGTGCACGGTACATCCAAACCGTCATCGAACCCATCGTTCTACCATTCCTAGACCGGCAAGGGAACTTGCTGTTCCAACAGGACAATGCACGTCCGCATGTATCCCGTGCCACCCAACGTGCTCTAGAAGGTGTACCCTGGCCAGCAAGATCTCCGGCTCTGTCCCCCATTGAGCATCCATTGAGCATGTTTGGGACTGGATGAAGCGTCGTCTCACGCGGTCTGCACGTCCAGCACGAACGATGGTCCAATTGAGGCGGCAGGTGGAAATGGCATGGCAAGCCGTTCCACAGGACTACATCCAGCATCTCTACGATCGTCTCCATGGGAGAATAGCAGCCTGCATTGCTGCGAAAGGTGGATATACACTGTACTAGTGCCGACATTGTGCATGCTCTGTTGCCTGTGTCTATGTGCCTGTGGTTCTGTCAGTGTGATCATGTGATGTATCTGACCCCAGGAATGTGTCAATAAAGTTTCCCCTTCCTGGGACAATGAATTCACGGTGTTCTTATTTCAATTTCCAGGAGTGTAGATACAATGTGGTGTTCAGGGTGAATACATTTTTGGTTTTAGGAAACATACAGAAGGTGGGTGTGCTGTAGGTGGTTTGTGTGATGAAGGAGATGGATGTGCGGCATAGGATCAGGGATGGGCTTAGGAACTTTAACAGAGATTGGAGCTTGTGATGGACTTCTAGGATGGATTCACTATAACAAGACTTTTAAGAGGAAATGTCTGGCAGCTGGTAGACATTCTGTCAAGAAATAACTGACTTGGATGGCAGTATGACCTGAAAGAAGTAAAGTTCAATGTTTGCTTTTGGTCAAATGTATTGGCAGTGAGTGAGGCATTGTGCCAAGATGATCGCATGAGGATTAAGTGAAGAGGGGGGGGGGGGGGGGGTTGGCAGGAATTATGAGGATAGTCAAGGAAAGGGGACAGGAATATGTACTTTTCTTACATGTTCAAATACTTCAGTTTCTGGCACATACTAGAGTCTGAAATTCCAAGTAAAGTAAAAGGTGTTAATTTATCAGCTGCAAATTATTTCTCAGCAACATTAGGATCACAGCTGGGGCAAACAGATACTACCCAATTTTTTTATATATATATATATTTTTTGTGTATCGAGAAATATCACATTCTGTATTGTATAATGTGTGTATACAGAGTGTATGACATTTCTTTGTGATGAAAAAAAAGTTATTACTTTCCTCAAACTTTAGGTCGTGTAAGATTTACAGGATACAAGGAAGGAGCCTCCATGAAGATCGTACAAGGAACATTATTCTGAATGAGCAAAATGAGATTTCAGATGATCAGGTGTACAATGAGAAATGTTAGGAGGAATCATAGCAACAGATTCTTCCACCACCAAGACCAAAAAGGACATTTTTCAAAGCCAGCTCTTAGAATAGCATCAGTTAATATTGAAAGCATTTCATCTGATGAAGTTTTATTGTCTAATTTTTGCAAACAAGCAGCCTTTGATTTTCTGTTAATCCAAGAGACTCACAGAGATACAAATGACTGAAGAACAAATATAAAAGGAATGAATAACATAACTGAAAGATCAAATAAAATGCTTGATATAGAAATTCAGACCATTGAGATAGAGTCATGTAGGGTGACATCCATACAAAAACCACCTAATACTATCTTCAGCTTCAAGGGACCACCTAACTTCCTCTCAGAATCAACTAACCACATAATTAGTGACTCACTGCCACAGTACATCATGAGGCTACAAGGAAACTGATACAAATAGAGAATAACTAGAAGACTGGATTGAACGGATGGGTTTCATGTTAATCTATAACCCAAAGATGCCACTATCCTTCAACCATGTTGATAAGCCAATACCGTGCATGCAGCATTGACCTATTATTTGTTCTGTTGAAGCAATTGTGAAGCCAGACAATGTAACTGCAATTTAAGTGCAATGAGAGAATTTCACACAAGTTCTAAAACTCGGCCCATGTCAGGAGATGTATGATGAATTTGTTAAATCAGATCAAGTCATCTCTCACAAATATATCTCAAGAGGATGCAGAAAGAACTATATCCCAGGACATAAGATTCCAACACACTCTTGGAGAGATTCGAACAGATGTTTGATGATGACCTATCCTGTGAGGAAACAATCCAAACAGGTGAAGACCTTCTGCAAACTGTATCAGCTTCCACAAGTAAAAATGCTATGACCTAGTATCAAATCTAAATAGAAACAGAACAGCCAAAAAGCATGGAAATTATTGAATACCCTCAACAATGATTCAACCACTGCTCCTCCTGATGTCTCTAAGGTAACTCCTGACCTAATTGTCCATCAGTTACTTCTGAATGGTAAGACAAAAGGAAGATGTAAAAACTCCATATTTATTAGGAAGCGTGATGCGAGACTCCCTCTGCACTCCTTTCACTTTCAAAAAACTGGATACATTATTCAAGTCTATGAAAAACAATAACGTTGCAGGCCTAGATGAACTATGAACAGAGCAAATTAAAATGCATGGACCTGCTACAATACAGTGGGCATTACATCTTATGAACACTTGTGTTTCAAAACTGTGAGTTCCTAAGATCTGGAGCAAAGACAAAGTATTAGCACTTCTAAAGCCTGAGAAAGAGCCAAAAGAAGCAAGAAACTTTTGTCCAGTTGTACATCTCTGCCATTTGTAAGAGGTACAGGAAAGACAGATTCTAAATTGAATATTATGATATGATCAAAACAATGGAAAATCCCGAATGGAATGTAACAATATTATGAAAAGGAAACAAACAGACCCAAGGTACAGCTACGGGCATCCAGATGGCACCATCCTATTCATGGGCCACCTAGAGGAATCCTTCCTAAAAAACCAGAATCCTAAACCCCTAACCTTGTTCAGATTCACTGATGACATCTTTGCCATCAGGATTGAGAGTGAGGACACCCTACCCACATTCCTCCAGAACCTCAACAACTTCTCCCCCATTTACTTCACCTGGTCCTACTCAACCCAACAAGCCGCCTTCCTAGATGTTGACCTCCACCTGAGATGGCCTGCATCAGTACCTCCATCCATATCAAACCTATTAACCACCAGCAATACCTACACTTTGACAGCTGCCACCCATTCCATACCAAGAAGTCCCTTCCGTACAGCCTAGTCACCCATGGTCATTGCATCTGCATTGATGAGTGGTCCCTCTCGAAATATACTGTGGGTCTCACTGAAGCGTTCAGAGACGGTAATTGTCCTCCCAACATTGTACAAAACAAATCTCCTTTGCCTTATCTTTCCAGTCTCCCACCACCACCACCACCACCACCACCACCAACCCCCCAAAGTCCCACTGTCTGGCCACAGAAGAGCATTCCCCTCTGTGACTCTGTACTGGAGCAACTGGTTTTGACTACCTATTGTTGTACCCTGAAATGAGAAATGTCCTGCCCACTGTCCTTCCCACCCCTCCCAGTGGTATTCTGCCATCCACCAAACCTACACAATATACTAATCCATCCCTGCACAATGCCTGCTCCCAACCCTTTACCTCATTGCTCATATCCCTTTCTAAACCTAGATGTAAGACCTGTCCCATACATCCTCATACCACCACCACCACCACCACCACCACCTACTCCAGTCCGGTCACAAACATCACCTATCCTATAAAAGGAAGGGATAACTGTGAAACCAGCCACGTGACCTACAACCTAAGCTGCAACCACTGTGCTGCATTCTATGGGGCACGACAACCCACAAGCTGTCTGTCTGCATGAATGGCCACCAACAGACTGTGGGCAAGAAACAAGTGGACCACACTGTTGCTGAACACACTGCCAAACATGACATCCTTCATTTTAATGACTGCTTCACACCCTGTGCCATATGGATCCTTCCCGCCACCACCAGCTTTTCTGAAATGTGCTGGTGGAAACTTTCCCTGCAATACATCCTACGTTCCCATAACCCCCCTGGCCTCAAACTTTTATAGCCATTGTCCTCACCCATTCAGCCCCTTCCCTGTTCCCATTCCAGCACTACACAGCCATCATTCCTCCACCACACACAGTCTTTTTATTTCTCTTCTATTCCACTACTTCCCTCCCCACCTCTCCCCTAGCCCTCCATCTAACCTGCAGCAATTCACTGTCTGCCTCCCCCACCATAGTATCCGTCCCCCTCCCTGCCTCCTCCTCCTTACTCTGACTCAGTTGCCGTTCCCACCAAGCACTGGTGCTGCTGCTCGCTGTGTGATTGCAGTTTTGTGTGTGTAAGTTGCATTTGCGCGAGTGTGTGTGTGTGTGTGTGTGTGTGTGTGTGTGTGTGTGTGTGTGTGTGTTTTGACGAAGGCCTTAATAGCCAAAAACTTTATTTGTGACAGTCTTTTTGTTGTGCCTATCTGCGACTCAGCATTGCCACTATATAGTGAGTAGCAACTTTCCTTTTGATAATAATATTAAGATATGTTGAGAAAAGCCTCATAAAAGGGCAGTGAGGCTTTTGCACGAAGTTCTTGCTGTTGACATATCCTTAATTTGGTCCAATACATTGAAGACAGTTGTGAAAGAGGTCAGGTCATACTTGTGGCTTTCACTGACACCATAGCAGCCTATGCTATGTCAGCCACAAAAAGCTGGTTGGAGAAGAGTATTCAGTTACAAAGGATTACCGCTTAACATATTTTATCCAATGTCTCTTGCAAAACAGGAGATTACTTTGTCACGCTGCAGACAGTTTATCCAATGTCTGTTGCAAAATTGGAGACTACTTTGTAACACGGCAATATAAGAAAAGTCAGTGGAGGATTCAGAAAAATTGAGTCCCTCAGGGAAGTGTCTTGCCCCTAGTCTTGTATAACATCTACACTAATGACCACCCAATTAGCCATAAAGCTAGAGCATTTATTTCTGCTGACGTTACGGCAATTGCTACCCAAGGCCAAATCTTTGAGGAGTTGAAGACAGAGCTGACAATAGCTCTCAAAGAGCTGGCCACGTACTACAATGCTAGCCATTTGAAGGCAAATCCTGGAGAAACAAGTTTCTGTATTCAATCTAGGAAACAGGCAAACTGAAAGAAAACTGAACATCACTTGGTGGGGAGAACAGCTATTCCACTACGACATTCCTAAATACCCTGGAGTATAGATGGACCATTCCCTTACATTCAAAGTCTACTGCAAAGAAGTAAACCTCAGAGTACCTGCATGGAACAATATCATACATAAACTTACAGACACCACCTTGCCCACTCAACCGAAATTGGTTCAAAGATCTTCCCTGGCACTATGTTTCACCACAGCAGAATGTGCTGCACAAGTCTGGCAAAATTCTACACACGCCAAACCGGCTGATACACGTCTGAGCAAGACTGGGCACATTTTGACAGGCTGTCTACTAACAAGTCCTGTCAGTAAACTGTACCAAATTATGGGTATAGCAACCCCCCCCCCCCCCCCAAGGAATTCGCATGAAAGCAGATGCACAAGTGGAAAAGAAACAAGAAACTGATCCCAGACATATCCTGTTTGGACACAAGCCCCAATGACCACGACTCCAATCAAGAGAGCTTCATGCAGGAAACTACAGCAATTCCTTCATCTCCCGGAACTCTGGCGAGATTCTTTGCCTGAAGCACACTGAGTCAGTGTCAGAGTGGACCAGCCAGAGGCTCAGACCTGCCTTATGGCAGATAGAAGATGCTGAACGGACTGAGAACTGGGGTGTAACAGTACAAAGTCAACCTCAGGAAATGGGAGTTCTGTAGTCATGATGAAATTTGCCAGTGTGGTGACCTGCAGGACCAACAACATCAACTAGTCTCCAGGAACCTGCCAGACATCTACACTACTGGTGATCTTGCTGCAGTTAACAAACCAGCAGTCAAAGCCACTAAATACTGGGTTTCTTTATCTTCCTGTCTGTATTTCGTAAATTCGTTTTGTATATATCAATCATTATAATTTTATATATTGTCATTACTTTCTAACTTTACTGAATTATCTCTGAAATGGATACTTTGTATGTAATTAATCTCTTCATGTTATTAATGCTCTAAGAGTAATGTAATAAATTCATGTCCTAGACACACAAAATACACAAGTAACTAAGATTTCTAAATGAATTTCCCGTGTTTCCTTGCAAGATGTTGGCATGTTTGTTTGTTATGATAGGATGGTCCACTAGCTGCGTAATAAGCAATAGCCAGTTCTCATATACAGAGCACCATGTATGGTTGCCTAGCAGAAGGTCTGTCTTCCATTACCTTACAGTGATACTGAACAGTTCAATTCAACTGGCAGTGAAGGCAATTTCTGCTAATTGTTCTGCCACTGCCTCGAATGTCTTGTGTTTTCCAAAGAAACCAATTTTCAGTAGATTAGGGATGGGGATGGACCCGGACGATTTCCTGTAATAAACGGCATAGCACAATTGACCCCACGATTTCAAATTGCCAGCTTTATGTAGTGCAGTTCAAAGTCAAATGATCATGGCAGACCATCAATTAAGTGAACCTAATGTGCTTGCTATAGTGTGTTTCTTTTAAAATTATCATTTGACTGCCAAGATGCAGCATAAATTTAGAATACATTACAACAAGGTTGACAGCTACAGCCTTGTCGAAGAAGAATCCTGCTAATCTACGATTGCCGCATCCCCACAAAAATGTGAAAAGGTAAAGAACAGCCCTACAGTAATTACGAATGCTCTTGCAGACAGCAATTCCTCACATTATGAATTTCAAGCAGAATGTTACAAGAATGTTACCCGTGCATTTACTCTCATTCCTTCGGCACAAAAATCGAATAACAAATTACTGCAAAGTAAGAGGAACATATTACTGGAAATTATTAACTACTGCAATTTTTTCCAAACCTGAAATCAGCTTCATCTCACAGCTTATGTCACAAACAAAATTCTTTGTAGAAGAAAACTCATTTACTGCACCAGTTACATAGCGAGGTTTACAATATGGAGCACATCTGGTTCCTTTGGCCTTTTGGGAGATTAATTTTGTTTGAAGACAATAATTGGCATGCAATTACAGCAAATTTTGAGCAATAATTGAAAATGCTCAATCATCTCCCAGAATTCCATTCATGTTGTAATTACATTCACTTAGTAAGATTTCAAAAAGACAATGTGACACGCCACATGGTATGAACATCAATGAAACCTACCCGAGGCCAGGGCGTTAACATCCGTAATACCAAAAGGATTTAGACACTGGCCTTGAAACCTTTCATTGTGTTAGTATGAGAAATGTTCTCAGGGAATGTAACATCAAGTAACTGTGAGGTGGTATGGCCTCCCAGCTCATCAAATTTAGTATCTTTCAATTACTTCTTACAGAGTATTTAAGTGCAGGGCCAACAGCAACCGCCCTCATGCAACTGAAGGAAAAAAATAAGCTATACAAACAATGATTCAAATTCAAGGGAAATTCTAAAGAAAACTATGAACGCTCTTCAAAATGCTGGGAGTGTATAGAGAAAAACAAATCACCTCACTGACAACCTAAAATAGCATATAAAAAGCTATTATATCAATGTCCCAAAGCTGTACACATTTTTTGTGTTAGGTGAAAATAAATTAACATTACTATGTATTTACATTGTGTAGTTAATTTTACAAGAACATTTATAGCAAGTATTATAGAAATTTTTACTATTAAATTAAAACTGTCTTTTTGATCTTTTAAATAATATGACAAATAGCTATCACAAACCCAAAAGTTCCAGAGTTCCTTTCAAAGTAAATTCAACTCTTGATTGCAGAGCAACATTCTTGGAGTCCAAAACACAAGAGACAGGGAAGTCAGCTTGAGTGTCAAACCAAAGGCTTTCCATTGATCAGCACTCATAATTCAACAAGAGGACAATGGATTAATGGTGGAAGAATGCTTCTTATGAATTTCAACAATTTTTTTTAACACCTGAGGCTCAGAAATAGACAAAGACTTGCAAACATTAAAAAGTGAGGTCCACAACATGTTGATTGTATTTAATATTTTACAAGGTTTATAGACCTATATTGGATAATGAGATATTACTAAAAGTTTCTCTATTTAGTAATCAGTAAGATGCAAGGCACAATGGACAAGTAATGCTAACCCACAAAAATTTATTTTGAGTTATTGCTTTTTATATGTTTGGTTAAATTCAAAGGCAAGAACATAAATACAATAAGACAAAATAATTTATATAGTAGACAATGATTTCTCCTCCTCAGGGGACACCGCCTTAAGGTGGGTGAGGTGGTTTGCGTGCTCTGGATCCGGAGGACTATGCCAGCGGTAGCTTAGCTCACAGCAGGGTTATCCATGCCGGACAGACCAAAGGGGAGGAGCCAGACGAAGTGTGTCCCACAATGACCTATCCTAAACCTCTCCTTTTTCCTTACCATTATCAAACCCTTGCCAGGGATATGGCGAAGTCCTTAACGGCAGCCATGGCAGAGAAGAATTTTGTTTGTACGACGCAGCTGGCGGAGGAGGCACCCTATCCCTCCTAAGGGCAAATGAGGAGTGGAACCACTGCCGTGGCGAACAGGGATCTTCAAAGGCCGAGGGAATAAACCCTGAAAGAAAATTAGGCTTAGCAGGCCATCAGATGAGAAAAAGTTGTCATTGCTCTCAATCAAAGAACGAGCCTCGGGTTAAAAATACCTAATGTAGACAGCCCTTCTTGTTCCCCTGGAACAAATGACAGCTCTTCACAGCCTTAAGAAAAATCAAGGAATGCAAGAAGATACACTAAACAAGAACAGAGAACTAGAACCCAACAAAAAGACGAAAACCAGTTGAAAGTGGGAACATTATATGTAATCACTTTGACAGGAAAGACTGAAGAAATTGTAGACATGGAGAGGAGAAAGATTCATATCCTTGGATTGAGTGAGACCAAGTGGAAGCGAAAAAAAACTCTAAATTGCTGAGAGGTGGGTACGAATTATACTGGCAGGGTCACAATAAAGTGGCAAAAAAATGGAGTGAGATTTGTGTTTCACAAAGACATTGACCCAGTTACAGATGTGAGCTTTGTAAATGAAAGGATAATTAGAGCAAGAGTGAACTTGGGAAAGAACAGTTTTACTATACTCCCAAGTGTATGCACCTCAGCAAGGGTGCAGTGAGGAAGGAAAAATGAAATTCCTTGAATAACTGGAAGACTAAGTAAGAGAAGATAACATTATGATAATTGCCAATCTGAATGTTCAGATCGGCATGGCTAGAAATGGATATGAGGAGGTACTGGGCCCTTTTGAATACGGAAGACGAAATGTTGAGGGTGAAGAAGGTGCATAAGGAACCATCTTTTAGTGAAGAATCATTTTTCAAGAAACACGATAGCCATAAGATTTTGGTTGTTATAGACAATATATTAATGAACAAATTAATTGGAGGAAAAGTAAGGGACACTAAAGTCATACCAAGTGAGCACTTTGATAGCGACCACAGGTTACTAGTAGCTGATCTAAATTATATGTAAAGTTTGAACGCTGTACAAAGAATGCCAAAAATTAAGAAGTGGAAGTAGAAAGAAAAAGAAAACAAGACAAGTTTCCAAAATCTAGTAGCACAAAAATTGCCAAAAACTGAAAGGGGTAGTGTAGAGGAGTGGAGCCTATTTAAAATACCAGTATTTAACTGTGCTGTGCATATATGTGGCAAAATAAAGGGTAAAGTGAAAGACAAAGAAACCAGCAGGTGGAATGATAGAGTAAAAGATGCAATTAAAAAACTTAATATGATAAAGAAAAACATGGACTTTGAAAAAAGAAATCAGAACCAGGGACTGGTACCAGAAGATGAAAAAGTGACAACACTGCGGAAGGAATACCGACAGAAGAAACTCCAAGCAAAGAGAATTGTGAAAGAAGAAAAGGAGAAGAGCTGGGAAATATTCAGCCAGAAGCTGGAGCAGGATAGCAAAGGGTCCCAAAAACTGCTATATGGGTTATTGAAAAGTAAAAGATCTGATAGAGAAGACATAAAAGCCATTGAAACAGAGGATGTGGATACAATCAGAGACATGGACGGTATCAGAAAAGAGATGAATTATTTTGAATCTTACTGAATGGGGAAGTGCACAAGAAAGTGACACCGAAGTCATTGAATTAGAGGAAGAGCAGGATCCAATCTCTCGGTTAGAAACTGAGAATTCCCTGAAACAGATAGAAAGTGGGAAGGCAGCTGGGGTAAATGTAGATGAGCTCACAGTGGATATGGTTAAAATTGCAGGAATCCATGGAATACAATGGTTACACTGGGTGCTGGGAGTGATATGGAAAGAAAAAGTGCCAGACAAATAGAAAAAAAGAAATTATAATACCATTGTTAAAGAAAGGTAATAGAAAGAAATGCACCAAGTACCGAGGAGTCACACTTATCACACTGCCACAAGATAATGGAAAAGGTCACAGAAAAAAAGATTGTGGAAAATTCTAGAACACCAATTAGACGAACAACAGCATGGGTTCAGAAGTAATAGGGGAACAATAGATCTCATTTTCTCCCTCCATCAGTTAATGGAGAAATATTGGGGAAAAAGAAAGGACTTGATAGTAGTATTCGTGGATTTGGAAAAAGCATATTACAGTGTACCAAGGGATAACATATGGGAATGCTTGAGAAAACAATGATCCTGATTCATTAATTTAAAAAGTCCAGATGCTGTATGATGGTTGTGAGAGGGAAGATCAAAATGGTGGAAGATCAAAATGGTTTAAGACAAAGAGGGGTGTTCAGCAAGGCAGTTCGCTCTCCCTTTACTATTCATTACACTTATGGACACCATCGTCAAAGAAATCAAGGAAGAAGAAACTTAAGATCTTAACGCTTTTGTTTTTGCTGATGACATCACCACTTGGGGAGAGACAGAAATGGAGGTTCAGAGGAGACTAGCTTAATGGAACACAAAATTTAAAAAATTCAAGTTAACTATGAGTAGGAACAAGACAGTGGCAATGAAGATAAGCAGGACACCCACACCTTGTCACATCATGCTGGAGGGGGAGAAAGTTGAATGTGTGAAAAGCTTCAATTATCCGAGTAGCATCACATAATGGGACAAAAGTTCCAAACTAGAAGTCTTAAACAGAATAACAAAAGGATCTAGCGTCTTCCACCAAATATGAAATCTAATCTGGGACAAGGAAGTCCCTCACAGAGCCAAAGAGACCATGTATACAATTTCTCTCCTGCCAATCATGATGTAAGCCTATTGTCTACAGGCCTGTGTCATAAATAAGATAGAAGAGAGTCAAATACAAGCACTTGAAATGGAGTTCATTGCGTCAGCTCCACACAAAAACTAGAAGACAGAGAGAGAGTCAGGAATGATTATGTAACGAGAGACTTAAGTGACATTGACTGCAGAGGAGAGGGCGAGTGCTTTGAGATTCAAGTGGTTCGGTCATGTGAAGCAAATGCACCCAACTAACTCCATGCCAGTACCTGGAGATGGATGTGCCAGGAAGAAGACCAATTGGACAGCCTAGAAAGAGATGGACAGACCAGGTTAAGGAAAATCTCAAGAGGAGAGGAGTAAAATGGGATGTAGTGGAGAGGAAAAAGCTATATCAGGACAGAAACCAATGGAGGCATATCTTTCACAAAGTTACTACCCGGCTCGCTGGGAGGAAATCCTGATGATGATGACGACAATGCTTTCTAATGGCACATAGAAAATTACTAGGTGCTAGGATGTGATGCACTCAGAAACACAACAGGTAATAAGAGAAGACTAATCTATGTTAAATTGAGGGTTACAACATTTTTCTAATGGCCCCTTCAAACCAAGGTGTCATGTGCAGAGTAACTACAACTGCATTTATCTTTGCAGAGAGCAATAGGACAATGCAAAGTCATTCCTCACCAAAGTAATCCTTAATGCAATCTTCTACTGCAGCAGACCCAGCAACTTTCAAACGAGTTTGAAACAAACATGAGAATAGTATATTAAGTGACTTGAGCTTCAAAGAATGATTGACTATGCTATTGGTAAGACTAGATAACTCTCCATCCAGTCCAGATGACAGCTGGGTGAGGCCCAGAAGTATCAGTGTAAGTTAAAAAGAAATGCCTCCTCCTCCTCCCCCCAAGTTAAAAGTATTAAACTTTTAGTAGTTATCTGCGAAGCATTCGAAACATAGTGTTGGAGTTTCAGGTGCTCCTAAAAAGAAGTGAAGCTGACAATACTAGGTACATGGAAGCTGGTTAAAACCTGAAGCTGATAAGTTACATTTTTGGGGAAAATTTAAGCAAGTACCAAAATTATAGGCTCATGAGAAATGTTGAAGTAGACAAGATGGAAATTGAAGCTGCATGTGAGACTGCTTGGTCAATACTCTCAGGGATGGGTATAAAATTAAAACTACATTACTTTATCCACCTTCAGACTCGCCTCCTCACACAGGCTAACTGAAAACATTACAGAAACCTTTATCTATACTGATCAAAAACAATTTTCCTGTGTTGCAACTTCTACAACTATTACTAACATAATGAAGCTGAATGCTGAATCCTCGTATCTTGTGAAGGGCCTCTTAGAATTGTGAGCAACCTCAAATAATTAGTAAACTATGAAAATTTCAATAAATGGATTTAAATTTTCATAAAATGTTTGTTAATTCCTAATTGTTGCCACCCACAGAAATTAAAAAGTATAGCTTCCATATACAATTATATATGTCACAAATCAGCACTCATAGAATGGAAAACAGTGACACTGCAATATCTCTACGACAGTAGGTGAAATCTCAGTCCCTTGACTTTTTCCCTCAATTTAATTCACAATTTCCGGTTTGCTATTTTAGAGAGTGCAGCAGAAACAATTTTCTGTTCCTGAGCGAGCAAACTACAAACAGGAGTTGTTTTCAAAGATAACCATCCAAGTCACAGCAATTTTCAAGATGTTTGAGGAGCCATCAACAAAATGATCTAACTATAAACATTTTAACAAGATTAACAGTAACAAATTCTTGTATTATCAGTTCCTTTAAATGTCCAATAACTTCACTGCAAAATTGTGTAGTTAATTTTTAAATTCTATAAGAGGAAGAAAAATAACTTTAGAATGAATAAGATGAACTTATGTGGCAACTTATGTCACCATATATAAATATCACATAATCGTTGGAATACCAGAACAGACTAACACTTGACCCATATTACTGTTAGGAAAGCCGTAACAATAATTTGTATTCATAACAAATGTGTGAATCTTATTCTTCATCACTTTTCAAATAAAGTGATTTGTAGTACTTCAAAATGTGAGCATTAACATATGCAACACCCTGTACTACAGTAGAAAAGGTCTTTAAGTTAACTGTTTAACACAATTCTTAATAACAATAACACCTTTAACGTTCTAAAGAAAGTTTATAACTAAACACAATTACCTGTGCGACAAAGTAACAAAACCAACCAAAGTAGTGCTTTGGGTAGAGAAAACTGACATAGTCCCTAGATTCCATTACGAATTGGCATGGTGTAGTGTTGTAAACAAAGACTACAATACAAGGATGCTTCGTGAGCTGTAATAGCAACAGGACTAAATATGACAGCTAACGACGTTGTAAATGTTGTGGAACGAACGTTGTTCTCATTAATGCAGCACATGCACTATTACAGGTAAGTCAACTGTGTTGTTTATTACCTCAGCGACCTAACAATTCTTCACGGTCTCTACAAAGCATAAGTTATCTTCCCCAGATTTTTTTGTGTATCTACTTACTGTATTTAGATTCCTGCAGGGCTAATTTTTCAAACGTGTCACATGAATTTGCTATTTATGCAACAGTACTTATACTGTTAGTCATAAAAATAAATCACCGATAAAAACGAATTTCTCAATTGTGTTCAGTATATTGCAGTCCAGAGCCTAGATAAATTTTCCTTTTTCCTTCTTATATAGGTTGCATTAAAACTTTTTTTCCACCATTAACCCCATTTAACATAACTTTTACGGCTATGTTCCGTAAACAAATGACTTCTTGCACTATAAACCTTACAAAAGAGTTGCCAAGCAAAATCACACCTTAAGACAATAGTTGCAATAAGAAATTACAAACAACTGTGAAAATTACCTGGAACCAGTGTCCAAGGCCCATTTATATTTTCTATGGTTAACTCGTGCAGTAGCCATACCTCCTGTCAGCTGTACCATTCAACTGCCAACAAAAAATTAACAAACACGCTCGTCAGAGATTCATCTGACTAAACAGCATGCGTTCGTTGTCTGCGACCGCCACAGGCATCTAGCACCAGCAGAAATAGTCACCCTGGCGGTAGCCATTTCAGAAAACGAATTACACAAATTATATCTCCGGTCGGTACCATCGCCCTGGAGTGCTCATTGCGGCGACGATTCCCAGTGAAGTTAATTGTACGATGTTTTTACCGACCACCCGTTTCCGCCATGACAGTTTTAAAGTCATTCAAAGAAAGTGTACGGTCAGTGACGGACAAATATCTAGATCATGCAATATTAGTTGGAGGCAACTTTAACCTACCGCGTGTAGACTAGAACGTCTATGGATTCACTGCAAGGTGTACAGGCAGACAGTCTTTTGAAGTACTTTTGAACACATTTTCCGAAAACTGCCTTGAGCAGCTAGTTCGATGGCCCACATGCAGTGGATATATTTTAGATCTTCTAGCTACAAACAGAACTGACTTTACCGACAGCATCAGTACGGATAGAGACAGTGGTAGTGATAATAACGTCGTCATAGTGACTATGGTTACTGAATTTGATAAATCAGTGATGAAGACTGGGAGAGTATTTCTGCTAGAAAGAGGATGAAGCATGCCAATTAAACAATGAAACGACATCGTTCAGTTCCAGTATGATGAACACAGAAGAATTATGGGCAAAGTTTAAACGGATTGTATATCGTACTCTGGAGAAGTATGTCCTGAGTAAGGGGATTAAGGGCGGAAAAGAGCCACCGTGACTTAACAACGGAATTCGCAAAATGCTGAAGAATCAAAGGCCGCTGCACACTCTTTTTAAAAGAGAACATGAAAATGACGACAGACGAAAGTTACTAGAGATCAGTAAAATGACTGATGCGCAGAGCCTACAACTACCATGGCCATACCTTCGCAAAAGGTCTTGCCTACAACCCGAGAAAATTCTGGTCCTACGTAAATTCGCTAAGTGAGTCTAAGGCGTCTCTCCAGTCGCTCATTGACCAGTCTGCTGTTGCAGTAGAAGATAGCAAAAGAAAAGCCAAAGTTTTAAATTTCGCGTTTAAGAAATCATTCATGCAGGAGAATCATACAAACATATCATCATTTGACCAACACACAGACTCACATATAAAGGACGTAGTAATAGGCATCCCTGGCACAGAAAAACAACTGAAAGAAATGAAAACAAATAAATCCCCAGATCTCGATGGAATCCCAATTCTGTTTTACAAAGAGTACTCTATGGCACTGGTCCATTACTTGCATTTATCGCGAATCTGTCACCCAGTGCAAACTGCCAAGCGACTGCAAAAAAGCGCAGTTGACTCCTGCATATATGAAGGGTTAAAGAACGGACCCACAAAATTACAGCCAATATCCTCAACATCTCTTTGCTGCAGAATTCTAGAACATATGCTGGGTTCGAATATAATAAATTTCCTTGAAATAGTAAAGCTTCTGTCCATGAATCGGCATGACTATAGATAGCATCGCTCGTGCCAAATTCGTGCCATTTTCTCACACAGAACTATAAATGAAAGCCACCAGAAAGAGTCCATATTTCTAGATTCTCGAAAAGCATTTGACACAGTGCCCCATTGTAGAATGTTAACGAAGGTATGAGCATATGGAATAGGTTCTCAAATTCGTGAGAAGCTTGGAGACTTCTTAAGTAACAGAATCCAGTATGTTGTCCTCGATGGCGAGCGTTCGTCAGAGGCAAGAGTATCGTCAGGAATGCCCCAGGGAACTCTGACAGGACTGCTGTTAATTTTTATATACATGAATGATCTAACAAACAGGGTGAGCTGCAATCGGTGGCTGACTGCTGATGATGCTGTGGTGTAGAGATGGGTGTCATCACTGAGTTACTTTAGGAGGCTACAAGATGACTTAGACAAAATTTCTAGTTGTGTGATGAATGGCAGCTAGCTTTAAATGTAGAACCATGTAATTTAATGCAGATGAGTAGGAAAATCAAATCTATAATGTTCAAATACAGCATTAATAGTGTGCTGCTTGACAGAGTCACATCGTTTAAATATCTAGTGGTAACATTTCAAAGCAGCATAAAATGGAATGAGCATGAAAAGATTGTATTAAGGAAGGAGAATGATGGACTTCGAATTATTGGGAGAATTTCAGGAAAATGTGGTTCATCTGTTAAGAAGCTCACTTATAGGACACTATTGCGATCGTTCTTGAGTATTACTTGAGTGTTTAGGATCTGTATCAGGTCAGATTAAAGGAAGACATTGAAGCAATTTGGAAGTGGGCTGCTGAATTTTTTACTGTTTCAACCTTGAAACAACATGCAAGTGTTATGGAGATGCTTTGCAAACACAAATAGGAATCCCTGGAGTAAAGATCGCATTCTTGAGGAACACTATTGAGAAAATTTAGGGAGCTGGCATGTACATAACAATAAGAACCACAAAGATAAGAGAAATCAGAGCTCATAATGGAGCATATAGTCTTTTTTCTCTTGTGATGTTTGCACGTGAAACAGGAAAGGAAGTGGCTAGTAGTGTTATAGGCTACCTTCCACCACACACCATATGGTGGCTTATGGAGTTTATATGTAGATGTAGATCATAATCTTGACTGTAATAGTCCCACCTGACATCCAGCACTAATATTTACAATGAAGTTTCCTTCTCCTGCAGCACAACTTAATCATGACAGCGCTTTTCCATGTTGAGACATATTATCAGTGGAGATTTGCTGAGTCTACATATAGTTTTATGCAGAAGAGTTACTGTACTATACTGAAGAACAGAACCATGCCATACTGCTTGTATGTACTATAGTTCTATAGGCCTACATCTATGAAACAAAGCACAGGTGAATATGTATTTTCCAAACTTCATTCCTTGTTTCTCCCCTTCAAGAAGTATTAATATATTATTTTTGAAGGTTATTTTTGTTTATATCCCACACGATTTCCCCAATCATTAGTATTTCTTTTTTCTGTTTCAGGTTCTTAACTTTAGGTGTCAATCTTATTGGTATTAGATTAGATTAGATTAGATTTACTTTCATTCCAATTGATCCGTAGTGAGGAGGTCCTCCAGGATGTGGAACATGTCAGAAGAACAACAATACATGACAAATATTTACAACTAAAACAAATAAGCTAATGTACCATTCCACAGGTCCCAAGTGGAATGATCGTCATTTTTTTTAATGAACATTAAGAGTCATTTTACAAATACTAATGCACTGAATTAAAAATAAAAAAGTTTTTTATTTATTTATAAGGTAATAAACATGTATTACAACTACTGTAATATTTATTTACAATAAACACATTACTGCACTGAAATGGTGCAGAAGTTAGATTATACTTACACACACACACACACACACACACACACAATCTTTCCTTTTTTGTAAACTACTCATTGGATACCATTATTTACATTTTATTTTAAGAAGGACGTAATTTCAAACTGTTGGGTTAAGAAAATGTCATTCATGTTCCTATGAATAATATTAAACAACGTACTTTGCATATGTTAATGAAATATGCTTGTTGCCGCAATGCCTTTCTAGAGTGGACTTCTCAACCCACAGGCAGATGGGCCAACCTGCTGCCTGCATGATTCTTATGTACGTGCTGGAGAAGTGAGGCGACATGAGGCACACCACCACCCTGGCACAGTGGATTCCTAGGTTACCTCATGCTGCGCTGTTTTGATCCCTCTACATGCTCAGAAGTGGCACATTGTCATAAGAGAACCTAGAGGAGTCAGTATAAATACTGCTCCAGTACTAGTTGGTAGTTGATGTTTGGTGACACGACATCATTATTACAGGTAGTCTGTGGAAACCAGTTCTTAGCTGTTGGCCACAGATGGAATCATGTATACGATTGGAGTTAACCCCCTCAGCGTCAGTGCACTGAAGCACTGAAACTGGTAGCCATATAACAAATAACATCGAAAGAACAGCTGTAGGTGTTTCATTTTATTACATGAGTGAGTGGCCAAAGTCCCTCAAACCTCTAGTGAGAAGGATGAACATACAAAAAATGAGTGGTGTAAGTTTACAAACCTCTTGTTGACTCCTGTTCATTAGTCTGGGTATTTTGACTTTGACCTCTGAATACGTATATTCTTTAAAGTTGTTTAACAATATTAGCTTATTTTCAAGAACTAGCAGCTTTCTTTCAGTTAATACTGGGCAGAAATTCAATCTGCATTTGGATTGCACTTCCTTGACACTTGTGTAGAAAGTGCGTGCAGTATTCTGCTGGATCCATTTTCAATAAGCTATCACAAAAATTCTAAAATCTTATTAGTGATCCGCAGGCTCTTAAATAGAAACTGAAGTGTTTCCTCATGAGCCACTCCATCTATTCCGCTGAGGAGATCCTTGAAGAGTTAAGCTGATTCCTGTATTATATTGTTGATTGTGTTTATCTAAACTTTTTGGCTTGTCATCTTTTTAGGATTAATAAACATTTTATTTAATTTTATTTATTATTACACTTCTGTCGCAATTTCATGTACTGACAAATTCCATGACCATGGAGATTTGCTACTCAAGTAGGGCCTATGGAGCTAGACATGTAAAATAAAATAAACAAATGAATAAAAGGAGAGTAGGTCACTCCCTTGCAGAGTGGCAATAAGTACAGACTGCTGATGAGGATATGGTGTATCATGTAAGATGACAAAGGTTCGACCACATGTTGTGGTTCCACTCACATTGCAGGAAGAAGTGTTAAAGCAGGGACATGATCACATATTATCTGGTCATGGGGGCTGTAGAACCACAGAAGAGCTGAATATTCCTAGTGACATAGGCATATACAAAGCGTGGAACAGTACGTTAAGATCTGTGAACTATGTGCATAGCAGGCTGAGTTATCAGCATATTCCACTGTGAAGGTTACCAGAAGCTAGTAAGATTTCTGAAATGATTGGTATGGACATTTTATGACCTTCTGGACAAATGCCATTGGAGTACTATTGTATTCTGGCTATAATAGATCACTTTTCACGAAAAATAGTAATGGTAGCTATCCTGATCAACAAGCCATCATACTATCACAGTCTGCCCCCAGTAGCTGAGTGGTCAGCGTAACATAATGTCAATCCTAAGGGCCCAGGTTCGATTCCTGGCTGGGTCGGAGATTTTCTCCGCTCAGGGACTTGGTGTTGTGTTATCCTAATAATCATCATTTCATTCCCATCGAAGCACAAGTCGCCGAAGTGGCGTCAAATCGAAAGATTTGCACCCAGCGAACCGTCTACCCAATGGGAGGCTCCAGTCACACGACATTTACGTTTTATCCTAGCACAGGAAATGGATAATAATGGGTTACTGAAGTTTGGTGTTCTATAAACGTTAACCATAGATCAGCACACAATTTTCATATCGGAACTGACGAAGTAATTGTTTCATCTATTGTGTATTCATAACACGAGGAAAACCCATTACATCCTCAGGCAAATGGCACAACAGAGGGTGCATTGGAGTAGGAAAAATACTAAGTCGCTATGTAAATATCCAGTACAATGATTTGACTATTCTGTTGCCATATGTTGTCATTGCCTGTAATTCTAACATCCATGAAAGTACAGGCCTGTCACCATATCAGTAGTGTATGGTCGGAAAATGGTGTTTATTATTTGTGATTATCAAACATAGAGTAGCAAAGAATGGATAACCAGTGTGAAATTTTGCAAGGGCGTTATGAAAAGTGTGGAAGTATGCATGGAAACCCAATGGAAAGACTATCTAATGTCAGGAGCAAATGGGACTGTGCAGCTGAAAACTACTGGAGTATTAGGTATGGCAAATGGTGATGTAAATGAGTCCATACACTCCAAAGGGGAAAAATGAAGCAATTCGTCACTCGGTATCAAGATCTATACCAAGTAATTGAAGTGTCTTTCCAGTGAGCATTAAGGTACAGCTTATGACACAAACAAAGGCATACATATCAGAAATGTACATATTTTCCGGGGCATGCCAAATTCACTGCTGCCGTTACCAGCATGTGGGGACAGTAAGAGGAGGTAAAGACAGATCACATCCATGAAAGCTACATACACATTATCGTATGCTTGACGGCTATGAAAGCGATAGTGTAGAGAGAATTTGGGTTTCTTAGATGTTGTCTGAAATACCACAGGAATGAGAATTTGGGGAGTGGATGGCACAAGTGGAATAAGTGTTTTGTGTTATTCACAAGTATTTATTTTATGAGGAGTTCTACTTTGTTTATGTGTATTTGCTTGATATGTTAAATTTTGGTTTACAATAGTAGGATAGCACTGTGTGTATGGTGTCAGAGTAAACACTTGGCCGACTTACATCCAAGGCTACCCCATCTCCCTCACCCTTTGTGGAAACACTGAGAATTGTTCAAGGTCACCCAGGGGAATCACCCAGCAACTGTGTAATTTTCATCCAAGGGCATGACAAAATTCGATAGTCATCATCTGACATAAAAATGACGGAAAACACCTCTCAGCCAATGGAAGCATAATAAACTGTCGGAAATGCCAATGGACCAATAGGAAATTAGCTCTCATCTCCCCTCCCTCTGTTATATTATGAATCCAGTATTCCAAGCCCCATGTCTGAACTCCATTTTGAGAAGATGGTGAATTGCCAGTGCCAGCAACAGTGGCCAGCCAGCACCCTCTGCCATGAGGAATGAGACTGCAAGTAAGTATCAAATACTAATTATTACTATCGTTACTAACAAATATAAATTAGAATATATACTTATGATTTGTTATTGTTTCTTCAACACAGTGCACACCTGAACCTGTGGTAGCAGAGCTACTGGATTAGGACAACCACATACTATTGGTCATAATGCCACAGCAGCAACAGCTGCAGATGGTGTTCCTGATATATTGGACTTGGTATCTTTCAGCAATACTGTGCAGCCATCTTCATTCAAGTATCCTGTGCTGCATCAGCAGCAGCAGCGACCATCACCACTGCAGCTCACAGAACTGCAGGAATGATCTCCATAAACAGTACTATAGCTCACAAGCACAAACAACATTACTGCATGTGGATCTAAACGTCTAAATGAGGGTCTGGATCCTGATGAAGACTGTGCTGTGGTTATTAAAATTGAAAACGCGCAACGTGTTGGTTCTAAAGTTCAATAGTCATGATTCGAGTGGGAAAATATGAGCAGTATGGTCGGTTATATAAAGAATAAGATGTAGGACGAGTATGATGCTTCCCATATTTTTACTGACATTCAAGTACTAGGCCATGAAGTCACAATAGCTGATATTTACGTGAGGTGATGTTAGAATTAATATATTTAAAATATTAGAGAGTTGTGAAATTAGGTGATAAGTACTGTGCAATAACGAATGCCACAGAAAGATGGTGTCATTGGCAACCGCATCTAATACCTACAGTATGAGTTAGTAGAATATTTGATAAAAAATAATGTTACAATAAACCAAGTGGAGCAACAAATAAATTGCTGTATACCCCCTGTGCCAAAGTGTGTATCTTTAAGACCTGTAAAGACTGTCGAGGGTGAATTCACAGATGGAATTCCTATGTGGGTAATGCCACCTGTCGGCTTGTATGCCATTCAGGCTGAGTTTAAGTCCTACAGACGGCTGTTATTTTTCAAATTCTGTGCAGCCACTATGCATTGTACCTAAAAGTCAATAAAGAACGATTTCTGTGCATAAAGAGTTGTTGTTCTTTCAGTCCCCCCCCCTTCTACTCCCGCACACACATGTCCTATCTGACCACTGAATGGAAGAATGTATAGCTTCCCCATACCAGGGCTCAGTGTGCCATCCCCAGGCCACTGCTAGGCTACTGCAGCTGCTATAGCCGCCGCCCCCGGCTCACTGCTACCCATATCCTTGGGGTGTTAGTACTACCTCCCTGGAGACGTTAGTACCACCTCCCTGGAGATGTAAGTAATGCCAACCAGGATGCTGTCAGCAAGTCAATGAGAATTGAATGAATGTTATACAAGAAGTGCACATTGAGACAGCCACAGGCAGGTGGTTATCAGCTCCCTGATAAACAGCCCACACTTTGTGAGCATCTCATAAGGCACCCTGCAATAGTCAGAGTGACTGAGCAACGTCCAGCGTCTCTCATTGGTAAACATCTACAAAATAAATACACACACTGAACAGGAAAAAATCATTTATTGTTTTCCATTTTACTACCAACATAATGCAGTTTAATAGCTGGAGACCATCGAACTGGCATCAAGCATTTACATCATAATGTACAGAGAAAGAAGTTCATCCCTTTTAAACACTTGAGGTAGTAACTTAAATCTATGTGAAATTTCACACAGCTAAGTTATAAGCTGTGTAAGAAAGAGGAAACAACCCACTGCATTTAATTATTTTAATCTGTTACATGTTTCAGTAAGTTTCCTATAAATGTCCATAAGCGCTCCACAAATATTTCGTGATTTCAGCCACTTAAAGGTGGAATATACTGTAGTAAGCCACTTATCATCCTCTTAGAACCCATAATCCTTCAGCTGAATCAATGTAACATATTCAGGAAGTCCAGAATGTGTAGGTTAAGCAGTCATAATGAGTACACTGAAGTTCTGCAGTCACTAAATAGAGATGTAATGGTCGACACATCAGTGAGTCTGTCTTCCAGTATACACTCACTGCCTTCACTTAAGTTAACAACAAGCACAGTCACTTCACAAATGATCATCACCTTGTTAATTCTGGGGATGAACTGGTCGTAGTGGCCAGAATAACAATTATTTATAGTTTTTTTAAAGTTGCTCACACTGTTGCAAAAATGTGTATAAACAGTGATCGATAAATAGCTCATTCAGTTGTGAGAGAACCAGCAAAGTACTAAGAAGTCAAGGCATATAGCAGCAGCAGCAGGTGAGTTGAAGAGACCACATGATGTGATAATTATGTTGCCTAACAGTAGCAACAGTTTAAACAATGCAGGCTGTAAATGCACCAATGTTGATATGATATCTGACTGAGAGTTTTATCCGTTGGACTTATTGCATATCCACGATTTCATGAGATTAAAGGTATATTATCTGTTGATAAGTGGTACTGACTACGTGATACATCCATGCAACTTCAGCACTGTTGCACAGCAACGTTCATTCGCCATCAATAATGCTGGGGGATCATATTGACACAGTAGGTGACTTCCCTGGAACCGTTACAGTATTTAACGGCAGATAGTGTTTCCATCTGCAGGAAAAGATGATTGAAAATCTAATGTACACAAGTCATAGTATGGTGTAGACTGTTGACTAAGGTGACAATTGCATGTTCACTAGTTCTAGGGAGACAATGTGCAATAAGCTTTTGGAGTCTGCTCGCTGAACTCTGCATCCATCAGAAGAAACCGTCGCTCAATTGTATGATACAGGTTGCTTTGGACTGGTGGTGGCAAATGTATGAGCCAAGAGTCCCACATGTAGGCAAAAAACTGCTCTCTTACTTAAGTCTGTTCATATACTCTGCAAAATGTTAGTGTTTATAAGTTTACTGTGTGGTCCCCTATAAAGCGCCCTGTATGTCAATGTGAACATCTACCTGTTGTTATGGCGGAGTGGATGGCTGTTGTTATGGCGGAGTGGACGAAGTAGCCCCTTCACAACAGTTTTGTGGTAACCGACTGGACTGTTAGTGATGACACTGGAAACTGGAGGAGGAAGAAGAAGAAAGGGTCATTACTTTGCGATTACATTTGCGATTTAATTGTGGAGTCTTCAGGCTGTGGAGAAACTAATTTAGTTCTAGCATTGTTAACACATCCTGAAGGTGTCTGCTTCGATCACATATACATTTTTTCAGAAACCCTACTTCAGCCGAAACATTAGCTATTGCAGGAGATTTTGCACGCCATGGAAGGGGTGATGTAACAGACATTAAGCGAAAATAGAGATATTCCACCATCCGAGAAAGCAAAGCCAAACAGTGTGTTCATACTTGACGATGTCACAATGGAAAACCTGGATGAGATTAGAAAATATTTCTGCTTTGGTCGTCATATGCAAGTCGATATACACTAATCAGCTAGTATGATTTGACCACCAACCTAATAGTCGCTATGTCCACCTTTTGCATGGATGACAGTGGGGCTGCCTCATGGCAAGGAAGCAATATGGCCTTGGTAGATCGCTGGAGGGAGTTGGCACCACATCAGCACACACGTCACCTAATTTCAATAATTCTGGATAGGGGTGCGATGAGCTCTGACTCTATGTTCAATCACATCCCAGATGTGTTCGATCGGGATCAGATCTGGAGAGCTGGGGGGGTGAGCACATCAATTATAACTCATCACTGTGTTCCTCAAACCACTTCATCACACTCCTTGCGTTATGACATGGCGTATTATCTTGTTAAAAAAACGCCACTGCTGTCAGGAAACATGACCGTCATGAAGGGTTGTACATGGTCTCCAACCAGTGTGCCTTACACACGCTCCACTGTACCCATGGATGCCCACATGAATGTTCCCTACAGCATAGGCCTAATGGAGCTGCTGCCAGCTTGTCTCCATCCCACAGTACAGGTGTCATGGAGCTGTTCTCGTGGAAGATGACAGATTTGCGCCCTCCTGTTGGCATGATGAAGAAAGTATCAGGATTCATCAGACGATACAATGTTCTGTCACTGCATCAATGACCAATGCCGATGGTTACATGCTCATTTCAGTCATAGTTGCCGATGTCATGGTATTAACATTTACATTTACAAGGTTGTTGGCTGTGGGGGCCCATTGTTAGTTATGTTTGGCGCACTGTGTGTTCAGACAAGCTTGTACTTTGGTCAACATTAAAGTCTGATGTCAGTTCCGACACAATTTTGCCACCTGTCATGTTTTACCAGTCTGCCCAGCATATGATGTCCGACACCTGTACTGAGGGGTTGCCTGCCCAACCCCACAACGTGGTTTCACCTTGATTTCACCATGTGTTGAAGACACTAACCACAGCCCTCCTCAAACACCTGCAAAATCGTGCCATTTCCAGGCCATAACAATCTGACCTTGGTCAAACTCAGATAGACCGTGTGCCTTCCGCATCCTACACATGGACAGTATACTCACTGGTATTACATACACTGTGCGTGTGTCTGACTAGCAGTCATTCTTCAACAGGTGACACTGCTATCGCCTGGATGGGTTTATGTCATAGTAGGTCGGTGGTCATAATGTTCTTCCTGAACAGTGTATTTTATTTGAACCAGACATACTCAAGGATCCCAAAGCAGTTGATCCAGGAAAATGCAAGCTTATTATAGATTTCAAGCTGGAAAGTCCGAATTTAAAGCATATTTACCAAACTCATGTAGAAAGTGACATGTTATTCAATGAATTCGTAACCATATGCAAGGATTGATGGAATATCTCGCAGTATGGATTTATGATTATTAATAAAACGAAGAAACTGAATGAGGGGCGATATAGACGAAACTTCAATGAGATACTGTATAAAAGGCAGATTAGGAGAAGGTAGGGTAAGTTGATGAGGATGACGAATTTTGAATTTCTCTGATAACTCTACAGATGATGATACATGTACTATGGCATTATGTCATTAGCATGTCCTGTTGACGTGTCTGTTGAACTAGACTCACTTGGTCGTTTTGTTTTGTTGAGAACAGAGGCTTCAAAGCGAACACTGGTTTTGTAGTAGTTTTGCCTACTGTTTAAATAAGTATCATGTAAGTAGTACTTCCTTCTAGATTTAATGTTGTTCTCATAACGGTTTAATGACATTGTTCTTTGCCAGTTTAAGTCTGTATCCAAAATGTCGACTGCAGTTAAGATGGCGAATTATGCAGAGGCTAAGGTGGTGAATCCGCCATCTTACTCACCTCTCTCTGTTGCCATACTTCTAATTCCTCTGTTACTTTATAGTCATGTCATTTTTATTACAGGAGACGTAGTAATCATGGTATAATAATCATGCTTAGAACCCATGGCTGCCACTTACGGCTCACAGTCAATAAAAATAAACACTGCTTCAAACTGCACCTGCACGGAGGGCGTGGGAACTGCAAAGCAGTGCCGATCTCACTGACGCATCGATACAGGAAGGTAAAGGATTGGGATTTCTCTGTTCACGCCCACTTCGATATACAGAGGTATCATATGAAAGACTTCGATATAAAGAGGTGACTTCGATATGAAGAGTTTTCGTCCACTGAACTTCGGCTTACATACGTAAAATCTACCCTTCTTGTGCCTTCCAAAAACTTCGATATAACGGCGGGTTTTCTTCGAAATGTTAAGGTTTTGGGCTTTCAGAGGAAGGGAATGAAGCGAAAATTCAATATCGACACGTCTCCGATACATCGAGATTAGATATATCGAGGTTAGTACCACATCTCCTTATGGTTAGTCAGGAGTGACAGTCAGAGATGTGATCGAGTGTCGTCAGGTACGAATTGTTTGCTTAGTTACTATTCGGTTTCGATCCATATCTGGAACAAAAGAATCGATCATGTCACATCATGTCACAGACATGTGCACAACTGGCTGCTCATCATTAACTTTCATTTTTAATGTCATTTTGTGTTAGATAACAAGTACAGTGGGTGGTTTTCGAACAGCACATAGATGAATTTGCTATCATGAATACTCTGAAATTATTTGTGATACATTGTTGATGGTGATGTCTCAATAGATCATTTCATGCTGTTAATCATGGTATTCCCAATTAGTTAGTTCATTAATCAGTTTATGAAAATGCATTCGCCAAGCGAACAATGATTAACAGATGGTTGGAAAATCCTTTAGATAGTGAGAATGCAAGTATGATTGATGTGTTAGAGTTTGGTCATTATTTGTGTCCGTTACTAATAAGACCGCAAACACGTTAGAAATGACGTTTTTTCTAATAAATTTGAGTTTATAAGTGCTAAGGACTGTCTCGGGTGTTCCCTGATATTTGTAGCATCGTGGTATTACTTTACGTCTGGAGTTATTGCCATACAGAGCATTTCTTTCTAGTGGTTACTTGTAGTAAACATTTTGCATAGTCAAGCAACTGTACCAAAACGAGATTAGCGGATCTGCAGGCCACATGCAAATCAGGAAGAACGCAATTCAGGTCGTTTGGATACTTTTGAGCATGATAGTACATTACTAGATGCTGTAAACTTTGGAAACTTATGATTAGACCTTTACATTTATGTAAAATCATAATCGTTAAGTTTATCTTTATTTGTCATTTTGTTGCATTCGTTTCTGCTTTCAACAAAAGAATGGTCCATTCCGAATGTACTATGCTGATTATTACATGCACATTGTACGTATTATTATGAGTAATAGAATCACTAGCACTTGTTAACCCGCTGCACATATTCTGTCATATTCTGAGAAATATTTAAGCCAGTCAATAGCGTTGGCATATCGTTACTTAGGAAGGTGTTGTAGTTGGTACTATGAGGTGACAATTATGTAACTTTATGGACTAACATGGACAATATATAGACACAAGGTTGCCTTGTGGGGATATTGGTATTTATATCCACGCAAAATATCTCTCAGGAGCTTAAACATCTACAAAAATGTATAGTGAAATATTAAAGTAATAGCACCTGCAGAGATTCAGGATGCTTAGCTACTGTCATGGTCGCTTCCTGAATGTGTATCTGTAAACATTAAATTTGTGTTTCTTTCAAGTAAAAGACTAGTTGCATTTACAGCACATGTGAATATTAAAGCAGATGTTGGACTTTCTGAATGACAAGCCACTTTTTGAAAAGTTACACTTTCAAAGTAAAATATCACTTTATCCTTTACTTTAAGTGAACAGAAAATTACGTTTGTCACATAATTCACGAAACTGTGTAGACTGTAATCCAGCGAGGTATTTTCTACTAGGAAAAATATAAAGTCACAATACCTTTCGTCGTCATCTCCTGGCGTCCAGTATCTGTTACACATTACATTTTTTTAAAGAATTTAGACAGTAAATATTTATGGTTGGTTGCACAAACTTGTCTTCATGTACATAATTGCAATGCTTTATATTACAAAATACTATACCAGCTTTATAACCACTGAAAATTACAAGGTTTGTAATATACGTTTAGCACGAAAAACGAATTACTACTAAATACGCAAATAAACTCAATGAAATAAAATTTTTGTTTTAACCAATAGTCACACATATATTACTTAACTTTTACACAGCAGTTAGAACATGCCTTTTACAGAAGAATAAGTCTTCCTGTTGTAAAGTTCACATTATACTGACTGCACAAATAAATAATATACTTCCGTCTTTTGCACTGATGGTGACCTATCTTCAAGCCTCTAGCGAGAAATGCCAAAAGATGAAGAATCAGCAGCCTACTTTTGTGGCTTGAAGTAACATCGTTACTTCAGTAGTATTTCGTAGCTTATATAATGTACCTTGATTTAGTGTAGTGCGTAAGGTTACCCAGACACACTAGCTTGGAACTGGCAATTAATTATATCTTCTTCTTTGGATTATCTCTGCATAAATAGTCTGTGGATATACAAGTAGCATTTATGTCTCGTCCATCTGATGCTATTCTTGCCAATAAGCTCCGAATTCCACCACACGCTACTACACTAAGTTCAGAAGGATGAGTGGCGCGGTGGCTAGCACACTGGACTCGTATTTGGGAGGACGACGGTTCAATCCCGCGTCCGGCCATCCTGATTTAGGTTTTCCGTGATTTCCCTAAATCGCTCCAGGCAAACGCCAGGATGGTTCCTTTGAAAGGGCATGGCCGGCTTCCTTCCCCGTCCTTCCCTAATCCAATGAGACCGATGACCTTGCTGTCTGGTCTTCTTCTCCAAACAACCCAACTCCCCCCCCCCCCCCCCCCCCTCAGAAGACTGAGTAAGAGACTTCTTCTAGAACCTCCACATGATATGAAAAGCGTGGTAACTTCGCCACCTAAACCCATCTTGGGGGGATCTGCCTAATGATTCTGACTTAATACTAAAGCCATGACCATGTACACTAACATTTCACTGAGTGAGGTGGCACAGTGGTTAGCACACTGGACTCTCATTTGGGAGGACGACAGTTCAATCCCACGTCCAGCCATCTTGATTTAGATTTTCCGTGTTTTCCCTAAATTGCTCCAGGCAAATGCTGGGATGGTTCCTTTGAAAGGGCATGGCCGACTTCCTTTCCCATCCTTCCCTAATCTGATGAGACTAATGACCTCACTGTTTGGTGTCTTCCCCCAAACAACCCCAACCCAACCCAACTAACATTTCAGATAACATAATCTCCCTAAGGAAATCTATAAAACGATACAAAACAATTACTTAAACAGTATCATTCACAAATATGCATATCAGTTTACACTGTACGGTTACTCACTTGGTGATAGCACTCTTCAGGGCCTGTTTGAGGAGCTGCTACCTACACTAAGTTGGTTTTTTGCTATTGCAACTATATGGCATATGCTTACTTTAAGATGTCGTCTGCCACCTGTATCGCTTCTGTTAGCAGGCAGATGCTTATTTGTTGCCACCCATGATAATAAAACTATTGCAAAAAAACTTGAATGGTTGAAATACTATGGTATACAGAGGTACATCATTGTTTAAATGATAATAATGATTAATATTAACGTATTTTTGAACTAAAGGTATAAATAAATTTTTCATATTCCTTTTTGGGAATGTGTTGCCATGGTGTTTGTTAAAGGATCTTTGCAGCTGATGTGGAAAAACCTAATGTGAATTTAAATTTAAGTGTATAATTCTAATAATGTAATAAATTGTCACTAAATAACAAATAATGATTTGACAGCCTCATTTTTTTTTTTTTAGATATTACATCTACATCTACACGATACTCTGCAATCCATTGTACAGCATGTGGCAGAGGGTACCCCTTACCATTACACCACTAATAGTCATTTCCTTTCCTGTTCCCCTCACAAATAGAGAGAGGGAAAAACGACTGTCTATATGCCTCCATATGGGCCCTAATTTCTCGTATCATGGTCCTTAAGTTCAATGTATGTTGGAGGCAAAATAATTAATCTGCTGTCAGCTTCAAATGATGATTCTCTAAATTTTCTCAATATTGTTCCTTGAAAAGAATGCCGCCTTCCATCCAGCGATTCCCGTTTGAGTTCCTGATGTGTGGCTGTAAGAAGTGTGTGCTTTTCAAACCTGCCAGTAACAAATCTAGCACAAGCCCAAAGCACTTACCAGTAAAATAAAATTAATGTTAATATGTTTCCTCTGAAACATCATCATGAAATTTAGCACACACATTAACAAATAATGTAGGACTTATATACATTATTTCGAAACAAAAAAAACCACTTTGGAATTTCCAAAATTAAAAATTATTTGATCTGGTAAAATTTAGCACCATTATGAATCTTGCCAATTAGCATATCCTTTGAAAGCTTATAAGAAACTGACTGAAATGGTACAAATTTTAGGACTGTAAGTCAAATAGTTGTTGAGAATAGTGATTTTAAGGTTTTAAAAGTAACAAAATTAGCATAATTTTGGAGGTTTTAAGCATTAATAACTCAAACACCCCCATGAACCATGGACCTTGTCATTGATGGGCAGGCTTGCATGCCTCAGAAATAGATAGCCATACAAGAGGTGCAACCGCAATGGATGGGATCTATTGAGGGGAAAGACAAATATGTGGTTCCTGAAGAGGAGCAGCAGAGTTTTCAGTAGTTGCAGGGGCAACAGTCTGGATGACTGACTGATCTGGCCTTGTAATATTAACCAAAACGACCTTGCTGTGCTGGTACTTCAAACAGCTGAAAGCGAGGGGAAACTACAGCTAGAATTTTTTCTGATGGCATGCTGCTTTACTATATGGTTAAACGATAATAGCGTCCTCTTGGGTAAAATATTCTAGAGCTAAAATAGTTCCCCCGTTTGAATCTACAGGTGGGAAATACTCAGGAGAACATCATCGTCAGGAGAAACAAAACTGGCGTTCTACAGATCGGATCGTGGACTAACAGAGCCTTTAACTGTGCATGTAGGTTAGAAAATTTAAAAGGGAAATGCATAGGTTAAAGTTAGATGCATTGGGAATTAGTGTAGTTCGATGGCAGGGGGAAAAAGACTTATAGTTAGGTGAATACAAGGTTATAAATACAAAATCAAGTAATGGTATTGCAGGAGAAGATTTAATCATGAATAAAAAAAATAGGAAGCTACTAAAAACAGCATAGCGTATGCATTATTGTAGGCTAGATAGACACGAAGCCCACACCTACCACAGTAGTACAACTTTATATGCCATCTAATTCCGCAGATAATGAAGAGATTGAAGAAATGTATGTTGTGATAAAAGAAGTTCTTCAGATAGTTAAGAGGGACGAAAATTTAATAGTCATGGGGAAGTTGATTCGATTGTAGGAAAAGGAAGAGAAGGAAAAGTAGTAGGTGAATACGGACTGGGATAAGGAATGAAAGAGGAAGCCGCCTGGTAGAATTTTGAACAGAGCATAATTTAATCATAACTAACACTTGGTTTAAGAATCATGAAAGAAGGTTGTATATGTGGGAGAGGCCTGGAGACACTGGAAGGTTTCAGATTGATTATACAGGGTGAGGCGTTTAAAACTACTTGCCGGAATATTCGGCGAAATACACATCGAATTAAAAAAAAAGTGATAATAAACAATGTTCACCTCGAAGACGGACACCTATTAACAAAATGCACCACCCGTGGTGGCGGGAGGGCGGGAATGATTTTGAAATCTTAACTGAAAAACTCTATTTTTATTGTGGTTTTGGATTCTCCGTGCAAAAATGTGTAACTTTTGAATGAAACATTTCTTTCATTTGATGATAGATGGCGACGTAATCGGTACACATGAATATCGGGTGACAATCTACATCTACATCTATATGGATACTCTGCAAATCACATTTAAGTGCCATTATTCCAATCTCTTATAGCACACGGAAAGAATGAACACCTATATCTTTTCGTACGAGCTCTGATTTCCCTTATTTCATCGAGCTCCCTATGTAAGTCGCTGTCAACAAAATATTTTTGCATTCGGAGGAGAAAGTTGGTGATTGGAATTTCGTGAGAAGATTCCGTCGCAACGAAAAACGCCTTTCTTTTAATGATGTCCATCCCAAATCCTGTATGATTTCTGTAACACTCTCTCCCATATTTCGTGATAATAGAAAACGTGCTACCTTTCTTTGAAGTTTTTCGATGTACTCCATCAGTCCTACCTGGTAAGGATCCCACATCGCACAGCAGTATTCTAAAAGAGGACGGACAAGCACGTAGTGTAGGCAGTCTCCTTAGTAGGTCTGTTACATATTCTAAGCGTCCTGCCAATAAAACGCAGTCTTTGGTTAGCCTTCCCCACAACATTTTTTATGTGCTCCTTCCAATTTAATTTGTTCGTAATTGTAATACTTAGGTATTTAGTTGAATTTACGGCTTTTAGATTGGACTGATTTATCGTGTAACCGAAATTTAACGAGCTCCTTTTAGCACTCATGTGGATGACCTCACAATTTTCGTTATTTAAGGCCAACTGCCACATTTCGCACCATTCCGATATTTCTTCTAAATCGTTTTGCAGTCTGTTTTGATCTTCTGACGATTTTATTAGTCGATAAACGACAGCATCATCTGCAAACAACCGAAGACGGCTGCTCAGATTGTCTCCCGTATCGTTTATATAGATAAGGAACAGCAAAGGGCCTATAACACAACCTTGGGGAGCGCCAGAAATCACTTCTGTTTTACTCGATGACTTTCCGTCAATTACTACGAACTGTGACCTCTCTGACAGGAAATCACAGGTCCAGTCACATAACTGAGACGATATTCAATAAGCACGCAATTTCACTACGAGCCGTTTGTGTGGTAAGTGTCAAAAAGCCTTCCGGAAATCCAGAAATACGGAACCGATATGAAATCCCTTGTCAATAGCACTCAGCACTTCATGTGAGTAAAGAGCTAGTTGTGTTTCACAAGAACAATGTTTTCTAAACCCATGTTGACTGTGTGTCAAATGGCTCTGAGCACTATGGGACTTAACTTCTGAGGTCATCAGTCCCCTAGAACTTAGAACTACTTAAACTTAACTAACATCCATGCCAGAGATAAGGTTCGAACCTGCGACCGTAGCGGTCGCGCGGTGCCAGACTGTAGCGCCTAGAACCGCTCGGCCACCCAGGCCGGCGACTGTGTGTCAATATATGTTCTAAAATCCTGCTGCATAATGTCATTAACGATATGGGCCTGTAATTTAGTGTATTACTCCTACTATCTTTCTTGAATATTGGTGTGACCTGTGCAACTTTCCAGTCTTTGGGTACGGATCTTTCGTTGAGCGAACGGTTGTGGATGATTGTTAAGTTTGGAGCTAATGCATCAGCATACTCCGAAAGGAACCTAATTGGTATACAGTCTGGACCAGAAGACTTGCTTTTATTAAGCAATTTAAGTTGCTTCACTACTGCGAGGATATTTTCTTCTACATTACTCGTGTTGGCAGCTGTTCTCGATTCGAATTCTGGAATATTTACTTCGTCTTCTTTTGTGAAGGCACTTCGGAAGGCTGTGTTTAGTAACTCTGCTTTGGCAGCACTGTCTTCGATAGTATCTCCATCGCTATCGCGCAGAGAAGGCATTTATTGTTTCTTGCCGCTAACATACTTCACATACGAGCAGCATCTCTTCGTATTTTCTGCCAGGTTTCGAGACAAAGTTTCGTTGTGGAAACTGTTATAGGCATGTAGCATTGAAGTCCGCGCTAAATTTCGAGCTTCTGTAAAGGATAGCCTCGCAACCTTGGAGATTTTGCGTCTGTTTAAATTTGGCATGTTTGTTTAGTTGTTTCTGCAACAGTGTTCTAACCCGTTTTGTGTACCAAGGAGGATCAGCTCCGTCGTTTGTTAATTTCTCAATTAAACATTTTGCATAGTCAAATTACTTTTCACTTGGTTGCTATGCATGTTGGGAGTTGTATGTGGTCTTGCTTTTAGTTTTCTCTGTTACTTCCCTGTATGGCTTGTGAGGCGAGCATCGGAGAACGCGACACACTGTGTTTCCGTGGGGGGGGTCTGCATTTCCACAAACACGGAGAGGGTTGTACACAATGCGCATCTGCGCCTGGTGAGTCGAGTGACCTCGGTCGAGTTTCGCCTACTGTAAGAGAGGCGAAACGATCTACGAGCCGTCTGAGTGTCGCCACTGTTTACGTGTTTACCGTTCCGGTGCGTCTGGAATGGAGACTGTTGGCACCAAGTGACTGTATTGTCTTCATGATTCTGAGAATTCTTGTGGACGATGCCCTGCTTGGTGCGACTGTCTGGCGCCAGATGGCCTGTGGCCTTGGAATGCAGTTATCTAACCGGTCAAACAGCAAGTTTAGTGCCCCCAACTATGACTTCGGTCATATTCCAGATTCATTCTGCTACTTAAGACCCAGATTCTTACTCTGCGTTTTCGTGCCTGAAGCGACAGGGCGAGTTTAGGCAGTTTTGCTGTGTCTCTTCCTGGAGTTAAATTCTTGTGCATCCAGGAGTTTCTCTGGTTCGGCCACGTGAGGAGAACTTAGAACTCTCGGATAGCATTCGAGGCCGCAGGTTGAAATAGAGTTGCTGCGCAGCAGGAGTCGGCGCCTACATCATCACGATGACTTGCTGCAGGTTTCAGGACTGGTAAAGTATTTTGCGGCTCTGGCATTATAGGACCTATCATTTTTATACTGAAGTCTTAAGCACTAACTCGCGCTCACATTGCTACAAGTCCACTTTTTTGTTTCTCCATGTGTTCCGATTTGAGCTACTAATCGCGAAACTACATTATAGTCGGTGGAGTAATATTTGATTCATTAGGACCTCCAGTTATTACCAAAAAAAAAAAAGTTCTAATGTGTGTGAAATCTTATGGGACTTAACTGCTAAGGTCATCAGTCGCTAAGCTTACACACTACTTAACCTAAATTATCCTAAGGACAAACACACACACCCATGCCCGAGGGAGGACTCGAACCTCCGCGGGGACTAGCCGCTAATCCCGCGCGGCAGTTATTACCGTCAGTCACAGAGAGTAGGAGCCGCTTGTTCTCGAGCAAACTCTTATTCTCATAATAGTTCAGTATACCCTATCCTTTAGCCTACTGTTTGTATCGACAATCAAGTAAGTACCTTTATCTTTTGACATATAAAAAAATCAAGAACTCCAAACTGCATCAGGACCTATTGCAAGTACTATGATAGTTAGGTGGGAGATGAGAAAATTTGGATTTCATGGTCGAGCGGCTGCTCATAAGCCACACATCATGCCAGTAAATGACAAACGATGCCTCGGTTGGTGCAAGGAGAATATACATTGGACGATTGAACGGTGGAAAAACGTTGTGTGGAGTGACGAATCACGGTACACAATGTGGATATGGTAAATGCCCAATGAACGTCATCTGCCAGCGTGCGTAGTGCCAACAGTGAAATTCAGAGGCGATGGTGTTATGATGTGATCATGTTCTTCATGGAGGGAGCTTGCACCCCTTGTTGTTTTGAGTGGCACTATTACAGTACAGGCCTACATTGATGTTATGAAACGTCCCCTTAGAAAATTATATATTACTGTGTTGGTAAACCTCTTACGTTATTTGTTTTTCAAACTGTTGAGTGAAACTGAACGTATTGAGACATTTCTCTCTTTACTTATTCAGATCATCACTAAACTGACACTCAATATTTTTAGCGCAACGCAATCTGACTTTCAATAATTCCCAAAAAAGATAGGCCCTGACTAGCAATAACCTGTAGCTTTTATGAATCACTTACCTCACAAAAATCTTCGTTACTCGAACTACTGCAATACAGCGAGCGCCAATACTGCCAGCTAAGTAAAAGATTCTAACTACTGAAGGCACTAACTACTGATAGGCATAGATTTTGATAAAGAACAAACAATGCTCTGCTGAAGAAATCGGACTTACCAGAGCAAATGAAGAAGCGTCTGTACCCCACAGCTCCAGCGATACCACGCCTCTATGGACTCCCCAAGATCCATAAGCTGCCCATGGACCCGAGTTGCGACCTAACCGCCATGGAGGATTCTGCCCCGACAGAGCACGCTCTGGCGGCGGCAACTTCCGCTCCACCCGATTCTAGCGTCACCATGTCCATGGTCGGCGCTTCTACTGCCGCCTCCCCCCCCCCCCCCCCAGGCTATCGCCCCCTCTCTGGGATCGAACTGTTCGCGATTATGAATCGCATGGCAAAAGCCACCACAGCTCCAGAAAGAGAGGCAGCAGAAAAAGCGTACGAAATGTTCGTGCGCTACGAACTTGTCGCCGTAAAGGCGCAACAGCTGCAAAGCGAGACGTCCATGTTGCCGAGTGAACTGCCGCGCTCGGCCACAGAAGAGGAGATTGCTCCGCCGGGAGCCCTGCCGGGCGCAGCAACTCAAGATGTTGCTGCCCCGGCGGAGGCGGCCCCGATTGGTGTTGCGCCACCGGACCTGGCTACCCAAGAATCCAGTGCGCCGCTGGTCGCCCAAACGGACGATCCCAGTCAAGAAGCCGCTAGTGCGCCAGTTATCGTCGCGCAAGGACAGACTGACTGCGATCACCCCGTCCCCACACGACCTACAACTACTCCAGATTCTCTGGAAATACCATAGGCCAACCTGGAGACACTTCTATCGGCAGAAATGCCAATGGAAGTGCAACAGGCATTGAGAAAACGACCGGCCACCTCCGACTCAGACGAACAGTCCGCAACAACTGCGCCTGATAGGCGACAAACGAAGAAGAAGGCTGCAACAACAGACGCCCCCATGGCGCCCCCAGCAGCCGATGAAGACGGTTTCACTGCACCGAATCGGCGGCACACCACCAAGCCCAAGAGGCTTGAGCATGTGCTTCCCCCACCTCCAACCACTTCAAACCGATTCGCAGTGGCAATGGAAGAGGTCATGGAAGCAGAACCAGCCACCCCCCCCCCCCCTGATCCGTAAACAGACGCGCCCTCCACCGGTAGTCATGAAGTGAGAGGACTACTACATGAACTTCCGCAACAAAATTAAAGACGTCATAGAGGTCAAGTCGTTCAAGGTCACAGGGAACGACCTGTACAAGTTCTTCCCAGCGACCCTAGACGAACACAAAAAGCTTATGGAGTTTGTTAGGGCGCAGGGACTCCACTGTTATAAGCATAACACAGAGTCCCTAAAACTCCTGAAAGTGGTTATACGCCATCTTCCTCTTAAGATGGATCCTAACCACCTAAAACAGGAACTCTCCGAACAGGGCTACGCCGCCCGCACTGTAGAACTTATGACGTCCCCCCCGGACCCATAAGAAGATGCTGCTGTTCCTCGTTGTCCTGGTGGACAACGAGGCCAACCAAAAGATTTTCCAGTTGGAAAACATCACGGACGTCGACGTCACAGTCGAACCGCTCCGGGTCAAGGGCAAGAGAGCACAATGCTACTCTAGTCAGGGCCTCGATCACGTGGTGTACAACTGTACAATGCCAGCACGATGTGTTAAGTGCGCAGTCCCGCAAAAAAGCCGCGACTGCGCCATAAAGCGCGAAGAGCAGCCCAAATGCTGCAACTGCAGTGAACCGCATGTTGCCAGCTACAGGGGCTGCAACGCGTTCAAGGCGCGCAACCGGCGCAAGGCTGCAAAGAAAATGCAGCCTGGCGTTAGTTTTGCCTCTGTTGCCGGGAGGCAAACTACCGAACAGCGACCCCCACTTCGTGGCGTCCGCCGCCAACCCACCCACAACCCACAGCCACCACAAAACCGGAAATCACTGCCGCTGGGCCACCACCACCTCCTCCTTCAGCTCGCACCGAAGACGAACAGCCAGCCCCCATTGCTCAGAGTCTCATCGGAGAATAGGGCCAGCCTGGTCGTACCCCTGCGCCCCCCGCTCCCGCGGCCGCGGGCGCTATCGCCGGCGATCTGCATACTCTTCTACAGACGCTAAACACAATCATGTCACAGATTTCCACGCTAGTCTCCGCAGCTGCGACGGCCCTCCAGGCCATCGCCCAGCCCTCCAGGCATGGATAACAACCACACACATGCCCTGACTGTTTGAGTCTTCAAAGCAAACAGCCTAGCTCCACAGCAGGGTGAGTTTAGGGAATTTCTCCACAGCGAGGCAGTGGATCTGTCTCGTCTGTGAAACATTCCTAAAACCCGGAGTGCACGTCAGGGTCGCGAATTAGAACAGCTACTGCACCGACCACCTGACCCACGGTGGTGGTACGGCGGCTTACATCAGGTCGTCCCTGGGGCACTATCCTGTGCAATTACCGCAGCTCGACACCCTCGAAGCCACTGGTGTGGTCGTCCACACGTCTATCGGCAAAATCACTTTCGTGGCGGCCTACCGGCCGCCGCGGGATGTTTTGCAGGAGGCCGACTTAGACTCCCTACTGGCCATGGGGGGAGGGGGGGTGGCTGTTCATCGGTGGGGACTTCAATGCTAAGTCTGCCCGCTGGAACTCCCACCTCACCAATGTCAGTGGGCGTCGAGTCGAACGCGCTACCCTAAGACACGGCGCCATCATCCTAGGACCCTACGACCCTACCTTCCACCCAGCGCGAGGACAACCTGACGTGCTCGACATCGCCATACTGAGGGGGGTCGATCGGTTTACGACCGCCGAGACTAGGACGGCTTTGTCATCAGATCGCTTGCCGGCCGTCCGTCCTTCAGGAAGGTCAATGTCGAGCACTTCTAAGACGAGGCACGGGCGTACCTCACAAATGCTCCTGACCCAGAAGAGGTGGGGGCGGAAGCCGCCATCACCTCCCTAAATCAGGCGCTCCTGCGTGCTGCAGAGGCGGCCACTCCTGGTCGCCCTCGACAGCCACAAGACAGGTCGCGTCGCTTCCTGCAAGAAATACGCGATCTCATCGTGGCAAAAAACAATCTTTTTCGCGAGTGGCAACTAACAAGGCATCCAGTGACTAAACGCCGCGTGAGCAGCATGCGTCGTGTCATCACTGCTGCCGTCCGTGAACACCGCAATAAAGTATGGGCTGACCTCGTCAGTCCCTTGACCCGGCCGACGGCAGTGCATGGCGTGTCGTGAGAGGTTTCCTGCGCTGCAGACAGAGCATTCCCCCTCTGCAGATTGGCCAGGATCACGTATGTGAACCTGACGCCAAAGCAAGCGTTCTGGCTGATGCCTTCGAGGCTAACTACCGGCCTGTAGCAGACATCGACGAGGCCCACGTCCAGCTTGTGGAACAACATCTTCCTGCATTCCTCACCGCGCGAGATGAGGAGGATGTCATAGATAACACCATTGCCGAAGAAGTCGCTCTGCAACTCCGTTCACTAAACGCCAAGAGGGCAAGCGGCAACGACTGCATTCTTAACGTACTCCTACAGCGTCTCCTCCAGGACTACCACCCATACCTAGCCTCCATCTTTAACAAGATACTTGCTTCGGGTGTTTACCCCTCAGTGTGGAAGCATGCCGAGGTGGTGGCCATCCCGAAGCAGGATAAGGACCCCCGGCTCCCGTCCAGCTACAGGCCCTTGCCTCTCGAAGGTCTTTGAAAGGCTTTACGTGAGGCGACTTCTCTGGCACGTGGACCAAGAACAAGTACTGCCAGACAAGCAGTTTGGTTTCTGTGGAGGTCATTCCACCACCCACCAGCTGCTCCATCTCGTAGAACCCGCGATGAGGGCGCTGGAGACGAGGGAATACCTTGGGGCGGTATCCCTGGACGTCTCCCGCGTCTTCGACTCCGTGTGGCATGACGGCCTCGTTTACAAATTGTTTGTACTCGGGGTACGACGTCGCACGGAGTCCTTATGAGTTCTTACCTCTCTGGCAGGACCTTCCACGTCCGGGCGGACCAGGGAACGTCCACAGACAGGCCTATCCGTGCCGGAGTACCGCACAGGTCCGTACTTGGCCCCCTGCTTTACTCTCTTTTTACGGCTGACGCACCGCGAGTGGACAGAGTAGAGCTGGCCCTCTACGCGGACGACACGGCTGACCAAGCAGTCATGTACATCCAGGCACAGACGTCGCCAGTGGACTTCTCCCGCCTGAAGAAAATAGAATTCGGGCAACCAGGGAGCAGTAAGAAGAAGAAGAACAAGAAGCCACCGGAATCAGCTGGCAGATAAATTTCTGCATCCACAGAAACCATAGGCCAATCCAACACGCGAAGAAAAACATTCCCAACAGAGAGGATTTCAGGAGGAACAGCTCAGACAGCTTAAACTCCGTTACCTCGGACCAAGGCAGGCCCGTCAATGTAGTGAGTGAGTGATTGAGTGAATCTCGGCACAGAAGCGGCCTGAGCTAGCGAGGCGAGCGCATCGCTGCCGTTGCGCGCTACGCTTACTCGGCCGTTGGGAGCTCGTGAAGAGGTTTCTGTGCTGTGGGCGCCGCGGAAAGCAAATTGTCGTGTGTAGTTTTTACAACGCCTGCAGATTGTCGTGTTCCGCGCCTCGCAGCATGGGAAAGAAGGGCGCGCAGAGGAAACCTGCCGCTACGAAGGGTCCTTCGGTTGTGCAACTCACTGAGTCTGCCGGCCATGCAAGGAATTCCCGAGAAGATGAGTCGCGGCCTGTCCCCCCTTTGTACGTCAAGTGCAAAGGCGGGTGGACAGCGCTGTTCGACACCATGACGAATTGCGCTAGAAACGAGGTGGTCTACGAATCTGTCGATACAGACTCGTTGATCTGCGTTCGAGCTGCAAACGTTGCCGACCACAGGGCGATCGAGGTCGCAGTGGCCGACCACATCGTCGACGCGCCGCCGGCGCGTGAGAAGGCACCTTCCGTAGGAAGGATGAAGACGACCGAGGCACTCCTCAGGGATCTTGGTGCTGTGATGAGGCAGCGGTCCGGGTTTGGTAATGCGAGTCGGGTTTGGTAATGCAACCGCAAGGTTGCACAACCGGATCAACAGGAAGAGGGCGCCGCTCTATGCCGTGACCGTGCAAACGGTCGACGGCGGGAGCGACATCTTCGACTTGCAGAAGTTGCTGGGCTTCCCGGTTACGACAGAAGCTCTCCCGACCGCCATGGACCCCCAGCCCTAGTGCTTCAGGTGCCAGGGCAAGGGCCATGTGGCGAAGTATTGTCGCAACGTGGCGCGGTGCGTCAAGTGCTCAGGCGAGCACGACAGCTGCGCCTGCGACCGCGGCAGCAACGTTATGCCGACTTCTGTCCATTGTGGCGGCCCGCACGTCGCCAGTTGGCGCGGTTGCACGGCTTTCTCAAGCCCCAACCGTGCCGAAGGCGACGAGGCGGCCGCGGCCGCGGCCGCACCGATGCGACGGAAGAAGAGAAGACGACGTCGGCAACGACGTAGGGCGCAGACCCACCCGACGCAGCCGAGGGACAGGGCAGAAGCAGCTCCACCTGCCAGGGGCAGGGACGTCCGCCCGGAAACGGGCAGTCAGGATGCAGCTCGCGCTCCCGAGAAGAAATGTGACCTCGAACTCGGCCTCAGTGCAGCAGTACCTGCGAACACTCCTGCGACTTCGCAGAAGCACGTTCGCGCGCCTGTCCCACCGGTTGCCTCAGCAGCACCGCAGGTGAAAGGTGCAAAGAAGGAAACCGCCACCCCAGCGGAACCGGTGGCAAAGCCGACCATTGCGAGAGTGGCCCCCGCAAGGGACCGAGAAGACAAAAAGGCAGCCTTCATCGCACGAGCGCGAGCGAACGGCCTGAATTTCTCCGACGCTGAAGCGGCGCAGCTCTCTGAACAAACGGAGCTGCTCTAAGCTACAATACAGAAGGCCTGCGCCGTGCAGTAGAGGAGGACGCTGAACGGTGGCCGGCCGCCGCCGTCCTGCACCAGCCTGATGAAGCTGTACCAAGTCACTGACGACAAGGCGCAGAAGAGGGCGTAACAGCAACGCATGCGTTGCCACGCCGAATTCCTTTGTTACAGGGAGGAAGCCACTGCAGCAGGCCCAGGAGACTACACAGGAGCCCAGCCGCAGCACCAGGACGGACCCAGTTAACGAACGTGCAGTACATAGGTAACAATGCACGATACCTCACACTAACCTTATCTCACCTTGCATGCTGTGTCGCAGCTAGCAAGCCGCTACTGCTCTTAGTACCCGCCCGACTGTCGCAGAGGTTTTTTTCCCTTGGCGCTTGCCTTGGCACTTTTCTTCCTCTGCCCTTACAACCGCTACCCTTCAATCGTTTTTGACCACTTCTATCTCCTGATGGACCATGTTAATGAGTAATCTTACCCAGATGCATGGATAACATCACAGCCCGCATCCTGTGACGCCTGATTCAAAAACTAACATGTTCACGGAGGTGACAGTAGAACTTTTGGTTTGGTCACCACGTTGGTGTCGGCGTGGAGGGGCCCCATCCTTCAGTTTAAAGAATCTCGACACTTTGCCAGAAGATGGGTAGTATGACACTTCCTGAAACGTCGCGAGATATCAACACACCACCCAGCTGGAGACCCGAGAAACCTTCATCAATGTACAGTATTTACCTTAATAATGTTCAAAAGTCGTCATATATACCAATTCATGACATCCATCTTTACAAATTTCCTTTTTCTGGCGGACACACGTCCAGGTCGTCCACTTATAGTGACCTCTCAAAACTCTGACATCTCTCTTTCCACATCCACCACTGCTGCCGGATCACCTCCAACTGCGCAACGCTCCATGCTCTTCACATCCATCTGCCCAACACTACAATAGTGAATATTCCAACAATGCCAACCAGCCACAGACTGCACACAGCACAGTCAGTGATTTTCATACAGAGCGCTATGTGGCGTTACCAACACAAAAACCTAAACAGCCTACTTACAATGTTTTAAGCATCTTCTTGCTTCTCACTGCTGAAGAGCAATTCGGGGATGGCAACTGCGTCTTTCAACACGATCGAGGACCTGTTCATAATTCACGGCCTGTGGCGGAATGGTTACACAACATCCCTGTAACGGACTGGCCTGCACAAAGTCCTGACCTGAATCCTATAGAACACTGTTGGGATGTTTTGGTACTCCTACTTCGTGCCAGGCCTCACCGACCGTCATTGATACCTCTCCTTAGCACAGCACACCATGAAGAATGGGCTGCCATTCCCCAAGAATCCTTCCAGCACCTGATTTAACATATGCCTGCGAGAGTGGAAGCTATCATCATGGGTAAGGGTGAGCCAACACCATATTGAATTCCAGCATTACCAGTGGAGGGTGCCATGAACTTGTAAGTCATTTTCGGCCAGGTGTCCGGATACATGTGCACATGAGACCCTTAAACTTATATAGTTTGAAGAACCATGCTCATTAACAAAACTACCCCACTATGTATCATAAAAAAACGTAAGTACTCTTATTATTAATTATTAGTTAAGCAAATCACAACAAACTATAACACTTCAAATAACAAATGTGCTTTCATAAGCAGTCTTTTGACCTACTCAAAATTATAATTGGCTGTGCAAATAACAACACGACATTATAGAATGTTTAATCACTGTCTCATAATAAATTAAGACACTCAGAATTAAATTCACTAGGATAGGATTCCTATCCAGGTTTCTGATTTGGGATGATCACGGGTATAAGATAGAATTTTTAGCAACACCACAATTATTATTAAAATAAACCAAATTCCACATTTACAGAGTGCCAAATGCAAACAATTTAGTGTAAGACTGGAGGCACTGAGAGCGCAATTTGCAGTGGCTGTTAACTTGGCAGCGATGCAATCATGGCAGTACTGTTGGCCTCGCCCTATTACTGATCTTCTTGGCGTCAAAATCATATTTTTATACGGCCAAACCATGCCACTGTGACCTCCCCTCTCTTTCTTTCTCTCTCTTGCTCTGTCGTCATCGTTTTCTTCTTTTCTCCTCGGCTGTCCAAACCCTCTTCATTCTTCCTTTGCCGTACTGCGGCTATATCTCAGAGTTTTCGACAAAAGGGAGGAAGAAGGGGACACATATGTGGTTGATCACGATGACGTAGTGCTATGTGTGAGTGTCACCATTATCTCTGTTTTGGGAAGATTGATGACTAAAGCTGAAACATTTTTCTAAAAAGATAAGTGCTCTCTTTTTCAAAAGGTGAAAATTGTAGTGTAGAACATAATTTTTATTGATCTACTAAATTGAAGGAACATGACACAGTTTATAAAGTTCCAGCTTCGGATGAAGTTTATTTATCCCGAGGAGCTGATACAAAACCCATCCATTCCAAAGTCATTCACATTCACAACGAGAGTACTTAGTTTTCTGATGTGCATGTGGTGGTCACCAATGATTGAAATGATCGTTCCGGCAATTCCATTACGAACTGTTTATTGGTTTCTAACCAACATATCAATCAATCGACTATTCCTTGATAAATATATGTCGTATTGTGAGATAACGGGCGAGTTGCCGCGCCCTGGAAATATTCTAAGTTCAGAGTTGGCAGCCACCACTCGGGCTGCTGGACAAACCGTGGATCATTAGCAACCGCGTGATGTCGCACAACGGCCGGACCACGTGGTCCATCAGCCGCGTGGCTGGGAATTCCATAATGACGCTGTGTCGGAGAAGGAGACACGCCGGTAGTGCCAAAGATGGCGGACTTTGTGAAACCATCATGGCAAACATGTCACAGTTTGTATAGAAATTAATAATAGCCAGATGAATCATGATACCTCAAAAAGAAAAATATGCATTACTATTATTTGCACGACGATTCTGATGGTGTAAACAGGTTTCCAATATCTTTGTTAGTTTAAAGTTTAGTATCTGACGGTAAACTGTAGAAGTAACACCCAGCAACGAATTTCCAAAATCTAAACGGTTCATCGTATTTCGTCGATCTAAGTGTCTATAAAAGGATATTAGTATAAACCTAAATTGGTATAAATTACAGGCATGTAACTTGAATAGTACATGAGTTATTGGAGTTCAAAGTGGCCGATTACTATCGATCGCGTCAGGCCGTAAGTACTTCATAGTTACACGAAATAACGGTAGCAGCATGCTTATAAATATATTTATTCATCTGTGTCTTTGTTTATATTCGTTATGTACTATTCATGAAGAAATTGGTTAAATATTTACTGTGTGTTAGAAAGCACAGAGACATTAGACTACTGGCCTACCTTTTGTTCTATTCCTTTGATATATGTTTATTTAATTTGCTTATGTGTCTAATAACGTGTGTTAGAGCGTGTTTATGGTCCAACCGTAGGAATATTTATTTCATTTCAAGTATTTAAATGTAAATCCATTCTTTCGAAAGTGCTTAAATATGTTTGCGGGTGTACGTTGCCTTGGAGACATGGAGGGAGCGCTCTAGCCAATCACAGCGCTCGTTAATGGTGAGACTGTATGAAAGTGGGGGAGGAGGATCGTTTCGAGAGAGGGCACTGGGGCAGTTTGGGACAGTGCAGCAACTACGTATCCCACACCCTAGACAACGAAACCAGCCAAAACTTTTAATATTGCAACTCTGAGGGTACGTAGTTGAGGGCCAACACATCGTTTCATTTTACTAATTGCATGCCCGCAGTATTCAAACAGTAAATCAAATCCCATTTATTGTAAGCACCAAGAACGATTACTACAACCTCCAATAATTCTTTAATAATTATTACCAAGTTAATGTCAAGAAATTACGGGAGTATCAAGTAATCCTTCACGCGACTATAACGCGCGATAGCCTACCGCGTATCTCAAACTTCTCGCCGTTATTTCAAAGTCCGCGCGCGATCTGTTTGTAACAAAGTTTGGCCGTGGCTTTCTAGAATGTTTTGCAAACCAACTATGGATTATGGATTCTCAGTTTTAGGTCACTTGTTTAAAATTAAAAAGGATCCGAACTCGATTACAACTTGTCCGCGCACTTGAGCAACTCAGAAGCTATTATCTTTTTCAAAGGAAAAAAATTCACTCATAACGCAGCATTGTGATCTGCTAGGTAAAAAAAACCTCATTACCTATTGGTTCTTATACAGTACCACTCGCTCAGCAAAGACTGCACTACAAAAAAAAAATCTCGACTTGAGATGACTTCACGCGTTACTACCTGTTTTGACTCTCCTACCCTCACGTGACACGAAGCATATCTGACTTTAATGGACATCCCGACAAGATAATTGCTTAAAGATTTCGTGGGCTACTCGGACGGTTACCCATGTAATGCTGCACCATGATAATGGTATCACCAAATTATGCATCTGAGGCCCATAAAAACTGCCCTTAACCTCATTTGGCCTCAAAACTCCAGGCACACTATGATTCGCTGCTGCTAGCGAGGTGTTAACACACATTGCCCAGCCCAGACTACTAACTCGTCACAAAGGACGAGTTGCCACTTGCGCGCCAACCACATCTTTTCCATTCTGCCAGGCTACTTCCGTATCTGCGGGGCTTCCCCACATCTTTCACATTTAACCCTACGTTCCCTAATTATGGACCCACATCTTTTACATTTAACCCTATGTTCCCTAATTATGGACCAAGTCATTTATAGTATATTACATAACAATTATTCCAGTAGTTATTTAAATTCACACGCACAGTTTAAACAACATCGTTCAAAAGTTCACGAAACTGAAATATGTACATGTAGTCAAAGAATTTCCCTGACAGATACATCATACATAAGCAAGACTACAAACTGACATAGAATTTTCCATATACAAGGGTGTACCCAGGATCTGAACTGGGGGGGGGGGGGGGTGAGGGGGGCAGGTCATACTAGTCTCAGGAAACAAGGACTCGAGACAACATACAGCACTTCTTATTAAATAAAACAGTAAACCAGTGAAAAACTGTTTTTAATAAACATTTTAAATACAAGAATGCACTTGTACAATCCGAGAAAACATGCAGCAGTTCTCATTAAATCAAACAGTTAACTAGTGAAAAACTGGGAATATCTTTTAAGGGGGGAGGGGCAGCTGCCCCCCCCCCCCCCCTGCCCCTCGCTGGGTACGCCCATGTCCATATAGATACAAAATAGATCAAAATTAGGTGTTACAATTGCACACGATGAAGCAGAATAAATGTCGTAACAGATTTGAGCCAGATGAAGAAGTGTTGAGTTTTCCCATGGGACAGGAGGTGTGGAACACAGACGACAGGCGTGAATCGAAGCAAGACTGGGAACAGGAGGATCTGAGCGGTGAAGTCAGTGAGAGAAAAGGGAGGGAAAATGTGAATAGGCATGTGGAGGCTCTTGTTTATATAAATAAAACCACAGATGAGAATACACCGAGGAAAATTCGGCCGCTACAATATAACAATCCTCAAGCGTCTAAAGTAACATCACCAATTGGTGCAGATGGGTCTAGTCAGCCGAAGGATTTATTGTTTGAGATTTTGGGGATGGTAAAGGACACAAAGCAGAACCTAAAAAAGAAAATGGACGCAGTAGAGAATAATACGCTTGCGAATGTGAACGAAGTCAAGAGGGAAATAGTAATGGTCGGTAAGACGAGTGTCGAAGCAAAGAAAAGGGCCGTCTGAGCCAAGACAGACGCAGGGCTGGCAAGAGTGGACGCAGCTGGCCCCAAAAACGTTGCATGCAAGAATCGCCAGGCAAATTGCTGTAATAAAAGACCAGGGGAAGAAAGCGCTTGCGAGTACGACACAAAAAATGAAATGCGTTGAAGAACGCGTTGCGGGTACTGCCCAAAGATGCGAAAGCGTAGAAGAACGTGTAGCACGCCTGTAACGCCAAGCAGAAATTGGAACATCGCGTCCAGAGGCGACGATCGGTGGACATGGAAGTGTGGCGCTGGACGGAGGGCCCTCCGTGCACTGAGTCGGCGCAAGATAGTGCACTACCAAGCACACACAGCACCAAGGGAGCGCACGGACGCAAAATCACATCCCGATCGGAACAACTACACTCAGTTCCGGTATCATTATGGGGCAGGACTACGGGGTCACAGCACGCACCAGGAGATGTCAGTTCGCGTCGAACAGGTGGGCGCGTTTGATACTAGAACCGATGGAAATGTGCAAGAGGGACCAGAGTTAGATTACAAACACTTTTTATAGATCCTCAAATTTCCGGGTAAATGGAGGCTTACTTCGCCAAAAAATTTGGCTGTCACAATTTTATAGCACGCTCTCAATATCTTGGCCATTGCTAGCAAAATTAGAATTTCTCTGGGGCACATCGAGGGCACGGCAACTGAGGAAATGCGCGGTGTTTCGGGAACATGCCGATCGTACCAAGAATTCACCGACGCGTTTCTAGGAATGTATTGGTGGCGCGAAATGCAAGATCGAATAAAACAGGAAATCATTTTGTGTCCAGATCAGGAGGTGTCAGGATACAAGACCTCCCACGAAGCTCTTTGAGACTTTAATTAAAAAGAATCAGTTTCTTGATGTGCCACATAGTGATAGAGAAATAATTACGTTCTGTTTCACGAAACTGCCAAGCAACTACCAGCAACATTCAAAAGCCTTCTGCGCGAATTAGAGTTAATTTTTGAAAAACAAGCAGCGCATGGCCGAAGGAAATGGCAATATAACTATTACAATGGCGACTTTCGTGGAGCACCGCGCAATAACAACAACAATGATAGGAGGAATGAGCGTGATGGAACATCCGGAAGGCATGGGAGACAAAATTCAGGACGGCAAAGTAACTGGCATAGGGAAAATCACACCTGCCACTACGACACGAACTGGAGGCGCAGAGATTCAGATGAACAGCGGGATGAATCAATCAAAAGACGTAGTCCTAACCCGAGTTCCAGTCACCAAAACAGAAACGTAGGGCGAGCAAGAGACTCCCACCAGAAAGGATCTCTATCCTACAATTACTGTGACAGTAGGGAGCGTACGACTACATGGAATTCTGGACAGTGGCAGTCACATAACTGCGATCTCTGATGCAGTATTTCAAAAATGCCCGCAGAATGAAAGCTGGTCCACCTTGTCCATGAAAAAGACGGATACCATGGGGCCGCTACAAGGAAAATGCACTGAGGTCAACAAGCAAACGAGGTTAGAGTTCACATGTCAGGGGAACAGGCTAGAGACCAATTTCTTAGTCATGCCGAATCTATCCACCGACCTGATAATAGGCATGGACTTTCTAAATGAACACCAAGCTGTCCTTGACTTAGGAAGGGGAGAGGTTGTGCTGTGGAAGGACAAGATCGTCACCATCGAATATGAAGTACACGTGATACAAGCAGAACTTCCCACCAATTGTGTTAGACTCAATTACATGAACAATAGTTATGAAGGTAGGAAACGTGTGTCTGACCAACCTGAGGGAGAGGAGGAAGAAAACAGGGCTGAAGCGGCGACATAAGAAATTAAAGCAGTCATCGAGAAAAAAGTTGAAGAGATAAAGAGTATAGAGCCAACTAAGTGCAAGGAGTTACACGATATGTTATCAGAAAATAGAGAAGTATTCCTACCGAAGACTGGATTCATAAAGAATTTTCTATATGTATTCAGGGTGAATCCGCAAAAAAAAAAAAAAAAAAAAAAATGGTTCAAATGGCTCTGAGCACCATGGGACTTAACATCTGTGGTCATCAGTCCCCTAGAACTTAGAACTACGTGAACCTAACTAACCTAAGGACATCACACACATCCACGCCCGAGGCAGGATTCGAACCTGCGACCGTAGCAGTCTCGCGGTTCCAGACTGAGCGCCTAGAACCGCTAGACCACCGCGGCCGGCACGAACCCGCAAAAGAAGTTCTTTGTGCCACCTTATGTCATACCAATGCTTTATAGGGGGAGAGTACGAAAAGAAATTACCCTCATGTTAAGAGAGGGAATAATAGAGACAGTGAGGTCTACATATAACAATCGTTTGAGAATTGTCGACAAGGCAAATGGGGGAGTTCGTCCTGTCCTAGACTATCAGCAAATAAACACAATCATTGATCCTGAGATGGACTGTCCTGAAAGATTAGAGCAACTACTACAAACATTTGAAGAGGTAGCAGTATTCACCTCTGTGGATCTGAGATACAGCTTTTGGCATCTTAAATTACATCCCAGCTGCAGGAAATGCACTGCATTCCTGGCATTTGGGGTGTGCTACCAATTTTGTCGATGACATTCGGCCTAAACATTTCATCTGCCGAATTTTTTAGGAGGCTCGATGGGATTCTCAGTGAAAATCTAAAAAGACACATCACCAGTTATTAGATGACCTGTTAATAGTGGAAGTATCTTTTGGGCAGCACAATGCAGTCCTCAGAGAACTGCTGCAAACCTTCAAGGAGTTTGGGGTTATGGTGAATATTGAGAAATCGAACTTTGGCACATCCTCTGTGAAATTTCTGGGACACATTATTACAGGTGACGGCATTGCTCTGAACCCACAGAAAATAGAAGCCATAGCGAAATTTCCGAGATCGTGGAACAAAAGACAGCTGAGAGGATTCCTCGGAATCATAAACTTCTATAACCGCTTCATTCACGTGAAAACACTGAGCTGTTCCCGGATGAATCAAATAACAGGAAAAAAGGTTGCCTGGGACTGGGACGAAACTGGAGAGAGCGAGTTTCTCTCACTGAAGGCGGCACTGCTACAAGCACCAATCCTCTCGCAGCCAAACACAGCCCAAGACTTCTGCGCGGTCACTGACAATTCGTACTCAGGATTGGGTCTAATGATTTTCCAGAATTATGTCGAAGCAGGTAACCAGATGCGGCAAACTATTGTGTTCTGGAGCAGAGTACTTTCCAAAAGTGAGAGGAACTATTCGGTGACAAGAGTTGGATGCATTGGGAATAGTGGAGGCGTTTGAGAAATTTAAGTTCTTCTCGTACAGCAGGAGAACCAGGGTCTACAAGGACCACAAAGCACTGGAATTTCTACTTACTGCCAAACTCAGCCACAAAAGATTGATAAGGCGGGCGACATATCTGCAGCAATATAATTTCATTCTAGAATATATTCCAGGCAGTCAAAATGTTATTGCAGACGCTTTGTCACGTACTCCGATGGGACTTGAAAGTAGTACAAATGAGGAAGTTGAAGGTAGCTACTACAGTTTGTACTACATGCAGATTGTGACATTCGAAAATTTCGTGACATGCAGTATGAAAGACATACAGAGGGAACAGGACAAAGATCCAGACCTCAGCAAAGTAAAACAAAAGTGGAAGGACAGGGGACATGGACAATTCTACCTTTTGAGAACAGGTATACTTTTTCATCGGAGTGGTGGGGGAGATGTCGAATGGTGCCTGTGTCTTCCAGAACATTTAATCAATAAGGTGGTGTGGCACACCCGCCGCAGTTGTGGACATTTCGGACCACGGAAATGCTTCCTGAAGCTCAGAACGCTGTGTCACTTTGGGAACATGGAGCGAAGGATCCGGCGAGTGCTGTTGGTGTGTAAAGATTGACAGAAAGCAAAACACACCTCTGTCAGCATGCAGGCACCGCTGTTCCCGATAGTGCCTACGAAACTGAGACAGTTAGCTGCGACCGATCTGATGGGACCTTTGCCAAGGACACATAGGAGATATAGTTATATATTAGTGTTTGTCGAACTGGCATCGAAATTTGTAACGTTTACTTCTCTCAAAAAGGCAATGGCACTTGCAGTGTCGCGCGCCGTGGCTCGGGACTTTCTGCCACAGGTGGGACACATCCGCAGTACAAGTCGAGTAAGTGGAAGTAGACGTTGAGACGGCACAAAATTGAGCCGATCTTCGTCTCGTCACACCACCTAAACTCCAATGTAGCAGAACGGGTCATAAAAAATCTTGGAAACTTGTGTCGACTGTACTGCCACAAGCTGCACACAACATTGGATGTCTTTTTGAAGGATTTTCAAGACGTCATCAATGAGGCACCACATGGGATTAATAAGTTGGCACGTGCCACTGTGCTAAAGAACTGACAGCCTCAGGATCTCATCTGAAAACTACTGGAGTTTCCACTGAGAACCTGTGGACAACACCGGGCCATAACAGAACAGGCATTAAATAGAATAACGGGTGCAGCTAGAGACAGGAAACCCAGTGCGGATAAAGGAGAGCGAGAACACATTTTTGGTATAGGGGAAAAAGTATTGGTGAAATCTGTTCAGTTTCTGAATAAACAAAAACAGAAACGCCAAAAGTTTTCCTCGGTGTAGAATGGGCCCTACAGGTTTAAAAGACTCGCTCGCCAGAACACGTATGAACTGCAGATACTGATGGGCAAGAAATTCATTAGTATTCATCACATATCCTACATCAAGCCGTTTGTAGGATAAGTCTTGTGTGTGAAACAAAAGGGAAAAATTAGTAAAATAAACTGGATGAGAAAACATCTTTCCATTGTGTACGTATTAGACATTAAATGTGGTAATTAGTTTTTATTTATATTCTGTAACATGTACATGTGTAACTTGTAGAGGCTACGAAGTGACGTATGATTTTGCGCTATCTTGGTTAACTCTGAAAGTGAAGATAGGAGTTGTGTCGGTTCAACTCCTCAATTTTCCGGATTCAGCGTTACAAGGGGGAGCCACCACTCTTCCGAGTCAATAGTAACACAGACTCGATCTTCAAGTGTCTTTTGTCTTTACAACATACGTATTGCTGTGTCTTCGTTGAGCAAGAGCTTCTGGATGCATATCGACAGTGTTCTGGGCAGCCGGCCGAAGTGGCTGGGCGGTTCTAGGCGCTGCAGTCTGGAACCGCGAGACCGCTACGGTCGCAGGTTCGAATCCTGCCTCGGGTATGGATGTGGGTGATGTCCTTAGGTTAGTTAGGTTCAACTAGTTCTAAGTTCTAGGGGACTAATGGCCTCATAAGTTGAGTCCCATAGTGCTCAGAGACATTTGAACAATTTTTTGTTCTGGGCACGCCTTACAGCGTTGCACCATTTGTTTGTTTTCGTGGTATTTGTCACTGGTGTTATGGGCACACTATTGCAGTGTTGCATCTATTTTCAGTGAGGATTTTTCGTTGGCGCGATGGGCACACCACAGTGCATTGCACCATACTCTTAGGGTTTGGAGGCGGATATACAAAGGAGGCTATAGTGCCCACCCATGCCACTGCTGCTAGGTGTAACGTTTCTGGAGTGTGGCGAGTTTCTTGTACGATTGTACCTCACCTCTCTGATCGAGTGCGGTCGTCGGGATTTATCGTATGGGTGGTGTAATGCAGTAGGTATGGAATTCCTCAACAAGTCCGGTAATTGGTGTCTTGGTGTCAGACATAGCACACAAGAGCAGTCCAGAAGGATGATATTTAGTAGAACTTGATTACAGAGGTAGCGTATTTGCATTGTAACTTGTGAAGTCTGCCATGTTTTCCACCGTAAGTTTCAGTATATCCAGTTCCATCTCAGATGAGCAGCAACTGACTCAAAGTATCGGTCACGCCAGAGACAGCAACATTAATCAAGCCGTCTTAGCGGAGCAGGATGGGGACGTATGTATGGTAAATGGGTGTAGCCGACAAGTTACACGTGGTATTTTTATTAAATTTCATTACTAAGGCAACTACAACTAATTTTATCTCTCCTAATATGTGTTCATTGTGTATTTGTGTGCAGCCGCCATGTCTTGAGCAGTTTCAGGGACCCATCGAGGCCCCTGGGATCAGAGACAGCGAGGGACATGCAGTGGCGACTGTCGATAGCATAGTTAGCGAAGTTAAATTGTCGGCAGTAGTTGTAAGCCTGCTCCAGTGACGGGTAGGCTGTAGTTGGGATTACATATAGTAGATTATGGTTATGGGTAGTGTACTTCAGATTATTCTTTATCTTAATGAGTCAATAATTACACATACACACACTAGTATTAACGATGGGCCCATAGGTTAAGTCACTATACTTTATAATTAATATAATGGTAAATTCTGTGAACAGAGTATAAGACATTTTATATTTATGGTGAATTAGTGTAACAGTTCTATTCATGTAAACATTCATTTTTATTATTTTGTTATTGAATGTACAAAATATTATCTGAGACGATTGTAAGGAGTTCTTAATGCTGTATTTGCAAAAAGTTTTTGGGGAGGCACACTTTTTAAACGGATTTGAGTATTGTGCAAGTGCTGGAGGCAGCGAGAGATTGCTGGACGAGAACTGACGCTATAGGGTGCTCGGTGTGGAATAAATGGGCCCGAGCGACACAGAAAAGCCTGAGGGAGGCAATTGTCAGTCACAACACATCCCCCCTTCTACCCGAGGTCCCGGAAGCACGTGCCACCTACCTGGTCAGCACAGTGAAAGTAAAGCCGGGTTCACACACGCAACGAAAGTATCGCCACAAGTCAAGTCATTCTGAAGTGGCGCAGTGAGCTTACCGTTCAATTCTTCGTAATTGCGCAGTTTGCAAAATGGCGTCACCTGTCTCAGCTGATTGAACGGCTGTACATATTACTAAATAAAATGTTTTGGAAACATAATAAATGTAAAATATTATTTACCAAAGTGTTTCTCGTCTCTCTTGTCTCGATTACATGTTTTAAGAACCGGTCTGCAGCTTCAAACCAAGCAAGGCTGGGTTTATAATTACCGTCTGTAGACGCACCACTCTTAACTGATTTCAGTACTTTTTTATGTTCATTCATGTAAGCATTTCGAATGCTTCGAATTTTTAATTTTGTTGTAGCTACATCAATTCCAGGTACATATTCACGCATACTGTTTACTATTTCAATTAACGCAGCATCTCTCAAATTTCTGTCTTTGTATGATTCGCTTTTGTGGTTCCAAAGGCATTCTCGATCTTGATACACCTCCAAGAATCTAAGAATCTCATAATTGTCGCTGTTGACCACTTTTTCGACATATTAATAACAAACGCACAAACAAAAATTCTATCTGCGAACGAATACGCACTAGAAAGGTTTGAATCCAGCCGCGAGGTAGCAATCGAATGACGTTTTTCGATTGTGGAGGAGGCAAAATGGCGCAACAAAGTAGAGCAAGTTCAACTTTTTGTGGCGTGACAAAAGTTGCGCTTCTTAAATGGCGCCACCGAAAACTAGGAGTTCACACATGCAACTAAAAAAGCAACTCCAGTTCGCCATTAGCAGTGGCGATACTTTTGTTGCCTGTGTGAACCCGGCTTAAGGCGCTGGCTCACCTGGCGGACGGCTCTGGGTCAGCTGAGGAAGGACGCCACCCTTGGAATCCCACCGGGATGGGGGAATACGTTAGCAGCTGACCAGGGAGACAGCATGGCGCCATTCAGCACCGACACAGAAATGGGGATTCCACTGTAGAAGAGGTGCCGGACGATGAAGTTGTGCTCTAACAATGACGGCAAGAAACGTTGGAGAGCAGGGCTCTGAGCTGCACTTATGAGGGACGCCATTTTCAGTTCCTGCACGAGTTAACATAACTCATTATAATAGGCTGGACTGCATGCCCAAAGCAGTGCCATGCTGGGTATTGCTGGACCACGGTTTTTCATGACTGTCTTCTCTCCTACAGGGAACAGTTTCGAGCAATCAGCCATATTGATCGATCTTGTTTCAACCTCTGTCGGATGATTCCACGACATTTGGAGTCACTCTGAGAGAAATATCCTGTATTTCAATTTTTTGGTCTAGATAAGGTCAAGTGTTACTGTCTTCGCACGGCCAACTACCTGTCCTATGGATCTGTCCCGAATCTTGCGGCCCCCAGTGACAACCAGATTCTGCACATGTGCTTGCCATCATACGGCACAGTACTGCAAATCAACAATTGGCTGTCCTACCATCATATGAGCTTCCTGTCGACTTACAACGCAACTACAAAGATGGAAGGATGACTGGAGATACTTCCGGATCCTATTTCCGCGCCTGGTTCCGGGAAACATTAGATTCGTGGGTCACACCACTAGTCGCACTCCTCCCAGCAGGTGCCCTTTTCTCCACACCAGGAACCACAACCCCACTCCACAGATGCATGCGGAGATGTCCGTGTGTTGAGTGATTCGTTGTGTGATGTTAGGGTGTGAAGGATATTATGGTCAACTGTTTTTTTTTTTTCGCTCAGACAACTGCGTGAACACAGTAAAATTCGTGTCCCTAGTGAAAACATTGTTTTTTTTGTGCCCCCCAAACTTTATTTCAGAGACTGGAAACTGGAAATAGAATGTCAACTACACGTATGTTGTTTTGTTTTATATCTTCAAGTACTTTTTCATACACGTTCATGTTCAAGATATCCTGATTGCCTATCAACATGTCAGTTTGAAACAAGTTTCTTATGATACACACTCTGTGTGATCTTCAATCACACAGGTACACTTACACAATTTCTGTCTTTTTTATGTACACTATATCTATCTATCACACTTATGTTCATGCCCACCAATTGTCACTATATGTACAGATTTCTTGCGTATGTACCAATATTTACAAAATGCTATACACAATAAAATGCCACAGTTGCATGAAAGTTTTTGTTTATTTTATGTATGTGAACGGGATATCAGCAGTTACAGTTCTGGTTAATGTTGAATGGACCATAAGTCAATCAATCACTCTGAAAAACTTTGATCCTTTCTGTTCAGGCAGCTAGCGTGAATGTGGTTAAATGTTTCAATCATGAAGCATAGAAATATTGTCTTTCTGGCTTCATGCAGAAGTATGTGTGTGTTTGAGTTGGGCACCAGTCGCTAATTCTTAAATGTTAACTTAAAGAGAAGCTTGCAAGGCCAACATTTTACGGCAGCTTCGAACTTGGCCTTCTGGCATATTTCCAACATTTGTGTGAATGTGCGAGTATGTCCATGAACGACAGTCGGTCCCCTGAGGGTGAATTTGTGTTGGGTGAGAGTAAGATGTTGGCAAAGTGGTAAGAAAAATTCCGTCTTTCTTTTTATCATCAATTTGTTGTGACAGTTTCTTTTGGGTTATTGACAGACTAGCTCTGCCAAGTGAGTCAACCTGACTGGGGGTAATGAGAGGTTCCATGCCTTTTTTTTTGCATGCTGACTCTCATTTTTATCAATTCTATTAATGTTTTATATCATTTCAACATGAACCATGGACCTTGCCATTGGTGAGTACGCTTGCGTGCCTCAGCGATACAGATGGCCGTACCATAGGTGCAACCACAACGGAGGGGTATCTGTTGAGAGGCCAGACAAACGTGTGGTTCCTGAAGAGGGGCAGTAGCCCTTTCAGTAGTTACAAGAGCAACAGTCTGGATGATTGACTGATCTGGCCTTGTAACACTAACCAAAACGGCATTGCTGTGCTGGTACTGCAAACGGCAGAAAGCAAGGGGAAACTACAGTCGTCATTTTTCCCGAGGGCATGCAGCTTTACTGTATGGTTAAATGATGATGGCGTCCTCTTGGGTAAAATATTTTGGAGGTAAAATAGTCCCCCATTCAGATCTCCAGATGGGGACTACTCAAGAGGACGTCGTTATCAGGAGAAAGAAAACTGGCGTTCTGCGGATCGGAGTGGGGAATGTCAGATTCCTTAATCGGGCAGGTAGGTTAGAAAATTTAAAAAGGGAAACGGATAGGTTAAAGTTAGATATAGTGGGAATTAGTGAAGTTCGGTGGCAGGAGGAACAAGACTTTTGGTCAGGTGAATACAGGGTCATAAATACAAAATCAAATAGGGGTAACGCAGAAGTACGTTTAATAATGAATAAAAAAATAGGAGGCGGGTAAGCTACTACAAACAGCATAGTGAACACATTATTGTGGCCAAGGCACTAAGCCCACGCCTACTACAGTAGTACAAGTTTGTATACCAACTAGCTCTCCAGATGACGAAGAAATTGATGAAATTTATGATGAGATAAAAGAAATTATTCATATAGTGAAGGGAGACGAAAATTTAATAGTCATGGGTGACTGGAATTCGATAGTAGGAAAAGGGAGAGAAGGAAACATAGTAGGTGAATATGGATTGGGGGTAAGAAATGGAAGAGGAAGCCGCCTGGTAGAATTCTGCAAAGAGCACAACTTAATCATAGCCAATACTTGTTTCAAGAATCATGAGAGAAGGTTGTATACAGGGAAGAAGCCTGGAGATACTAGAAGGTATCAGATAGATTATATAATGGTAAGACAGACATTTAGGAACCAGGTTTTAAATTGTAAGACATTTCCAGGGGCAGATGTGGAATCTGACCACAATCTATTGCTTATGAACAGTAGATTAAAACTGAAGAAACTGCAAAAAGATGGGAATTTAAGGAGATGGGACCTGGATAAACTGACTAAATCCGAGATTGTACAGAGTTTCAAGGAGAGCATAAGGGAACAATTGGCAGGAATGGGGGAAAGAAATACAGTAGAAGAAGAATAGGTAGCTCTGAGGGATGAAGTAGTGAAGGTAGCAGATGATCAAGTAGGTAAAAAGACGAGGGCTAGTAGAAATCCTTGGGTAACAGGAAGATATAGCGAATTTAATTGATCAAAGGAGAAAATATAAAAATGCAGTAAATGAAGCAGGCGAAAAGGAATACAAACGTCTCAAAAATGAGATCGACAGGAAGAGCAAAATGGCTAAGCAGGAATGGCTAGAGGACAAATGTAAGGACATAGAGGCTTATCTCACGAGGGGTATGATAGATACAGCCTACAGGAAATTTAAGAGACCTTTGGAGAAAAGAGAACCAACTGTATGAATATCAAGAGCTCAGATGGAAACCCAGTTCTAAGCAAAGAAGGGAAAGCAGAAAGGTGGAAAAAGTATATAGACAGTCTATACAAGGGCAATGTGCTTGAGGACAATATTATGGAAATGGATGAGGATGTAGATGAAGATGAATTGGGAGATATGATACTGCGTGAAGAGTTTGACAGAACACTGAAAGAACTGAGTTGAAACAAGGTCCCGGGAGTAGACAACATTCCATTAGAACTACTGACGGCCTTGGGAGATCTAGTCTTGACAAAAGTCTACCATCTGGTGAGCAAGATGTACGAGACATGTGAAATACCTTCATACTTCAAGAAGAATATAATAATCCAATCCCAAAGAAAGCAGGTGTTGACAGATGTGAAAATTACCAAACTGTCAGTTTAATAAGTCACCGCTGCAAAATACTAATGCGAATTCTCTACAGACGAATGGAAAATCTGGTAGAAGCCGACCTCGGGGAAGATCAGTTTGGATTCCGTAGAAATATTGGTACACGTGAGGCAATACTGACTATACGACTTATCTTAGAAGAAAGATTAAGGAAAGGCAAACCTACATTTCTAGCATTTGTAGACTTAGAGAAAGCTTTTGACAATGTTGACTGGATTGCTTTGTTTCAAATTTTAATGGTGGCAGGGGTAAAATACAGGGAGTGAAAGGCTATTTACAATTTGTACAGAAACCAGATGTCAGTTATAATAGTCGAGGGGCATGAAAGGTAAGGAGTGGTTGGGAAGGGAGTGAGACAGGGGTGTAGCCTATCCCTGATGTTATTCAATTTGTATATTGAGCAAGCAGTAAAGGAAACGAAAGAAAAATTCCGAGTAGGTATTAATATCCACGGAGAAGAAATAAAAACTTTAAGGTTCTACCATGACATTGTAATTCTCTCGGAGACAGCAAAGGACCTGGAAGAGCAATTGAATGGAATGGACAGTGTCTTGAAAGGAGGATATAAGATGAACATCAACAAAAGCAAAACGAGGATAATGGAATGTAGTCCAATTAAGTCGGTGATGCTGAGGGAATAAGATTACGAAATGAGACACTTAAAGTAGTAAATTAGTTTTACTGTTTGGGGAGCAAAATAACTGATGATGGTCGAAGTAGAGAGGATATAAAATGTAGACTGGCAATGGCAAGGAAAGCGTTTCTGAAGAGGAGAAATTTGTTAACATCGAGTATAGATTTAAGTGTCAGGAAGTCCTCACTGAAAGTATTTGTATGGAGTGTAGCCATGTATGGAAGTGAAACATGGACTGTAAATAGTTGGGACAAGAAGAGACTAGAAGCTTTCGAAATGTGGTGCTACACAAGGAATCTGAAGATTAGATGTGTAGACCACATAACTAATGAGCAGGTATTGAATAGAACTGGGGGAGGAGACGAGTTTGTGGCACAACATGACTAGAAGAAATGATCGACTGTTAGGACATGTTCTGAGCCACCAATGGATCACCAATTTAGTATTGGAGGGCAACGTGGAGGGAAAAAATCGTAGAGAAAGACCAAGAGATGAATAGACTAAGCAGATTCAGAAGAATGTAGGTTGCAGTAGGTACTGGGAGATGAAGAAGCTTGCACAGGATAGACTAGCATGGAGAGCTGCATCAAACCAGTCTCAGGACTGAAAACCACAACAACAACAACAACAACATCATTTCACGGTGGGAACGGGCTGAATAAGATTATCTAATGAGAGTATTTGTACACAGAGCTCAAATTACTTTTCACTTGGTTGCTATGCATGTATGTGGTCTTGCTTTTAGTTTTCTCTGTTACTTCCCTGTATAGCTTGTTGTGAGGCATATACTGGAGAATGCGTCACACTGTTATGAAACGTCCCCTTAGAAAAATTATACATGACTGTGCTTAAACTGACACACAATATTTTTTAGCGCAACGCAATCTGACTTTCAATAATCCCTACAAAAGAATGGCCCTGACTAACATTAACCTATACCTTTCACAAATCACTTACCTCACAAAAATCTTCATTACTCGAACTACTGCAATACAGCGAGCGCCACTACTGCCAGCTAAATAAAAGATACAAACTACGGAAGGCACTAACTACTGATAGGCATAGTTAGCAAATGAAAGATTTTAATAGAAAACAAACAATGTATTTACCTTAATAGTCATAATATATATAGCCGTTCATGACATCCAGTCTTACAAATTTCAAAACTCCGCCATCTCTCTCCCCACATCCGCCACTGCTGGTGGCTCACCTCCAACTGCGCAACGCTATGCGCTGTTCACATCCAGCTGCCCAACATTACAATGGCAGACAACAATGCAAACTAGCCACAGACTGCACACAGCACAACCAGTGATTTACATACAGAGCGCTACGTGGCGTTACCAATATAACAACCTAAACAGCCTACTTACATAGCCCCCATGCTCCCCACAAAAAAATTTACAAATTGTTTTGGGCACTGGCCAATACAGATTTGAAAAAATTTTTCATAATTACAATAATAAAGAAATAAAATGCACACACTTATCAATACAACGTTGGTCAAAGGCTAAAATTTTCTCACAGTCCATAAAGACAGTCCTGATCATTCATCACAGTAAAATTGCAGTGTTTTTTTCTCAAAGTCTGAGCAGTAAAAGAGAATGCACACGGAAGTAGTGGATTTCCATGCAGTCTTGAAGAAGCAGTGTTGTCCTTCCAACGGAAAGACAGTGCTGACCCTTGACATGCAGACAGGTAATGGGCCACAACAGAGCAAACCCACAGCAGAGTCATTAGACGTTTTGAGGAATATTGGTAGGTAGGTCATCACAGAGCAGACCCACTGTAGTCCTGGTAGAGATTACGGTATTGGTGGGCTACCAGAGGTGCAGACCCAGTGCAGTCCTTGTAGAAATAATGGTACTGATGAATCATCAAAGGTGTAGACCCACTGTAGTCCTTGTAGAAATAATAGTACTGGTGAGTCAGCAAAGGTGTAGACCCACTGTAGTCCTTGTAGAAATAATGGTATTGGTGGGTCATCGAAGATGCAGACCCACTGTAGTCCTTGTAGAGATGGCCAGCAGCCATCTGTTGTGACTGTGCAGGTGCACAATCACCATTGAAGAGTCTTGTGGATAATATAGCAAGTCCATAGCCACACGTGCAAACACTAACAGTCCCTACTTCTCACATATTGTCCATATACTATGACCAACAGAAACGTGTGCAGTGAAATGGAACTTACAAGTTAATAATATGATGAACTGGTGTCAAGTACAATTTATAACAATAGAATACAATTACAAAGGTACAAAATACATCATTAAAGAACATAACAATACAGATAACATTTGTAGCACAGGCTTTACAAAAGAATCGAAATAACATATACATCAGTGTCACAGGAATTATGACATGAGTACATACATAAAAGATCAGAATAACTTTCGAAACATCAACATCACACATGAGCATTAAAACAGAACAGAATACATAATGTCTAAACATCTTTACAAAGAAAATAACATATTATCAGAAAAATTCTACAACATAACTCTCATTAGCTAAACACATAAAGACAGGAAAAACAAAAATATACAAGAGTACACAAACACATAGGGGGATAACACAATGGAAAGGATAGGGTTCGTTTTCGGTGTAACATTTGGTACTGCAGTCCAACCCAAAACTTCATTTCATATGTCGTCCCTCTTATTTCAACATTTGCTCCAGCCAAAAAAATTCTATCCAAGCATGCTTTCTGTATTTATATGTTCACACATTTCTTACCTCATTATTTATTGTCCATTATCTTACCTCATCATTTATTTCCAAGAAAATCCTACCTAAACCTGTTGTCCCTAAACTCTACTTTTTTGGTTCATATCCTCTTTCAAAATACTTTTTTGGCGAAACCATTTTCTTATAGCTTCTCAATGCATTTCTTCCAATTCATCATAGTTAGTTTCTTATATAGTCTACCCCCTCTTAAGCTAACTTAAATCTACTGAGCTCAGATATATATACCAAGGGACGAGGCAATGCAGCAGCACATAACAAATTAACACAAACAGCAAGGACAAAAAAATACAAATTGGCAAAGTAAGCGACAATATTACAACTAATATAAGGCAATGAGCAGCAAACAAGAAAAATAATCAGTAGTAAACTGGCTTAGCAGAGAAACACGAAGTCAAGTTCCGTAACACTATGCCAGGCAAACAGCAGCAGCAAATGAAATAACTTATATCTAAACATGACATAGCTCAAGGGAAAAAAAACATTACACTAAAGACAACAATGCATACAAGGGAAATGTATATTCACATCGTAATGTCTATGTAATATAAGTGGTGCACCACAAAAACTAATTCTACAAAAAATTACCAAGTACTTGAAAAGAAAATTATATATGCAGTTACTGTTATTAGTCCCTTCTTATTGTTCTTTCCATTCCAAGAGCTCCTTTTTCGAAGAATGTGGATCATAAAATAATTATTTAATAGATCTGTTGACAGAAAGTGTTCACATTAGCAAATGCATTTAATTTTATTTTATGAAACCAATGCTGCAAGACAGCTGGAAACCAGATATCAAATGAAATAAGCAACTATGTACAAAGTAAAGCATAAGAACATCATTCAGTAGTCATGAGGCATTTCATAAGTTAGTAGAAAAATCTCTCAACTAGAAAGACAGTAGTCATAATCAGGTATATAGACAAAAAATATTTTTCATCATTTCATTAGGCATTTCAGTAAATATCATAAATTAAGAGCTCCACAGTGTTATCATATGTTTTCAAGTTTGAGCGTGTCGTATTTGCGATGCTTTCTACAAAGGAATGTCAATAATGAGGATAATGGCCCCTTGTTTTTCACCTGTGCCTCTGAAAGGCACACACTAATGGCTTTTTTCCAGGCGACTGTCGTGCAGCAGGGTGCCCACGACTCATTACGTGAAGGTGGTCACTTAACTTTCTTACTGAAATAGTTACGACACCAGTTTGCATTACAGTGACAGTCTCATATAAAAAATTTCATCGGTCGAGAATTTGCATTGCAAATGTGTAGAAACAAAATCCTATGAATCTAACAGTGTTCAAAACGTTTTCGTCGGCATTGTGATACATTCATGCATTTACACGCTTTTCATAACTCTTAAAGCACGATTCTTGGTTTCCAACATCCTTTTCCACAAATCAGAGTCCCTAACCACTACTCATTATTCATATACATATTCGTCGACACTTCTTCAATATTTCATCATAATAAATACGTAGCATAATCAAATTCCTCATATACGGTAGCATCATCTTATTGATCATAAACATACCTCAACAGCATAATACACATCGTTGTCGTAAAAATAACATCATAACTCCTCAGTCAAATCTCAAAACCGTCGTAGCTTTCAGCTATAATGTCAAAACCTAAAAAAATTCTCTGCTCATTTCAATAGTGTCATCTACCTCAATCGTACTTTAAAAATCGTGATCCCATACCAAATATATCATTCAAACCTCTCATAATATCACAATGGTTCCGAAAAAATATGAACAGTTCACAAAGTACAGACAAAATACCATTTCGTAAGTATGAAGTTACCCAACTGTGTAATTGCGTAAACATGTGTCACTGATGTAGTAAAAAAAATGTTTATCTCTCAGTTAAATGATCAGATAGGTGTGTAATTTGTGTGTTAGAGAAATATGGTACCGATGTGTAAAGTTGTATAAGCAAATACCATATTAGCTAGGGCTCCTTGTGCTTGCCAAACACATGGTACACAAAGTAAGCGTGTACCCCCCCCTGAGGATTAATGTAATTATACCCTCAGGTGTTACAGATTACAACAATGGAATGAAATGTATTACGGAAAACCTTTGTATCATTGTAATTCAAATATCTTTAAAAATAAATGATTTAAGTACAAAATTAATCACTCAAATACGTGTCCTGTAGCGCTAAATGTGCGTCTTGCTGTAAGATAATCTCTGTGGAAGTGTCGTAGTTATCGTCCTCCGAAATCTAAGTTCTGCAGAAGCCAATATACTTACCTCATGATAAACAAAAGTGAAATGCTTTGCGTATAGATATCTTAGTTATTACGCTTATTGCCGTGATGAAGAAAGTACTGTGCTACGGAAAAGGCTGTCTCATTGTAGCTATACCACAAAAGTTACTACTAAAACATGTTTTACTTTCCAGAATAATTCAGAAAAACTGTGCAGATATAAAACAGAAACACCGCAAAAGCAACATTGTAAATTGTCACTCATTAGTGTCGTGATAAAATCGTGTAGCTGTCACATAAACTAACCACTGTCTCATCTGGTATCTCACAGAAAGTACTTTAAATGCAGAATGTATTTTCAAGTAAACCAAAATGTTGCATTAAAATCTCATTAGCAGTACCAGTGTATGTTCTAAGTATGTAAGCCTTATAGTCGTTACGTAATCGTGCAACTAACAAGCAAGAATGTACACACACAATAACACTGTGACGTCTGTTCACTATCACATTGCAGTGGTAATTTCTGTTTAAATAAGTTCTCTTGGTTCTTGACTGGATATTTAACTTCAGACATTGTTGCATGTTAACAGATTCTAAGTCTGACAAAGCATACTAGTAATGTAAAGTGAAATATTTTATAGCAAAGACTAAGTTAAAAAGTAGATTATCTCTCAATAAATGATTTTACATGTGAAACGTGGTGTAAACCTTTACTCTTCTTAGTACGCAGTGTTTCAACTTCGACGCAATTATCATGTGGTATACGTCGGTAAAGAATACTGGAATTTTTCTCAATGTTAGCGTCTATGTTATTTTCTCTGAGCCAGCCGGCGCACGTGGCTGCCTGCGGTGCGGGTCATTGTCTGTTTCTTTGTTGGCACGCGTCGTTATTGGGATTTGGAGGTCTAACTTCTACAAATTCACCTTGCCCAGAGGGCCCAGCCCTGTTTAAATCCCGCCAGTTCTGATGAAATTCAGGTCTGTCGTTATGATTATATCGTCTGTCGTCATGTCGGTAGTTCCTGTAGTTTCTTTCTTGTCGGTTAAGTGGTGGAGAATTTCTCCCTGAATTATCACTGCATGGTGGACCGTTGTGTCTGAAGTTATTCTGTCTCCTGTGATAATAATAGTTCTGGTTGCGAAATTGTCTGTTTCCTTGATTGTCTCTGTCATATTCATTACTACGGAAATGCGATCTTTCTCTGTAACTATTACTCTGCCAGTGGTTGTCATACGTGTGGTGTCTGTTTTGGTCACGGTTTACTTTGTAAGAATAGACTTGTCGTGTCCAGTTATTGTTTCTTTCATCACGGAATTGCGACGGATGTGACCTGTAATTGTTGTGTTCCTGTTTCCGCGATTGTCTGTGTCAATTTCTAATTCTTGTAAGAGTCCCTGAAAAGCTTCAATGTCGTCTTTGCAACGTCCTGCCAAAATAATATTTCTTAAATGTCCAGGCAATTTCATTAAGCAAATGCGGATGAGTTCTGAAGGGCTGTATGGGTTTGAAAGATATTGATTCTTATGCAACATGTCTTCAAAATATTTGACAAGACTGGAAAATTCAGATTGTTCAAAGCATTTCATCATCATGATGCTATGTTTTACTCGGTCTTGTATAGCTTGAGACCAATATGCTGAGAGGAACGCATGATAAAATTCTCCTTCACTGTGACAATCGTGAATGACCGATTGCATTCTGACAGCTGGTTCATTCTCTAAATAGCCACACATAGATTCTAATCTGTGCTCTAATGACCAGTTGGGAGGAAAACAATGAGAGAATTGATGGAGTCACGCTTGTGGATGAATGTCGTTGCCAGAATTCTTAAATGTTTTAAATTTACGTGTAGTAATGAACAGCTTAAAGTCAAAATCATCACGTCGGCGAGTCGCATGTCGGTCATTGTTACGTCGTTTCGGCGGTTCCATCTCAAAATTCGGTGTACCTTCCCAATTTCTTTCATAATTTCCGAAGTGCCCTGTGTTATTATTTTGTGGCTGTTCCGTATTTCTATGTCCCTCTTCCCATACTGGAGCGCGAGTGTCCTCTGAAATATGTAATTCTTGTATTACCTGCGTCAACTGATCTTGTACTTCCCGGATTTCTCTTTGGTGTTGCGTATTAATTTGATTCTGATTTTGTTTGAATTTCCTAATTTGTTTGCACTCTTCTGTGTCATTAAAGACTACCGGTTTTGTGCCATTCAGTTTATCATCTACCTTCGTAGATAAATTATTTAGCTGATCCGAAAGTTCAACTACTTTCTCTGATAATGAACTAATTTCCTCCATGTGTCTTTCTGAACCAATTTTCAGAGTATCTACTGTGTCCTTTAAGTTTTCCTGAATTTTTGCAAGTTGTGTAACCGAATCGGTAGATGCAACTGAGTCAATTTTAGTTTGCAAGGTCTCATGATTTTCATGAACAATAGTTTGCGGTTCTTTTATGGCTGCTTCGTGATTCTGTAATGCATTTTCATGACGCGAAAAAATAGGTTGGAAATGCTCACAAATTTGTGTTTTTACGTCATTACAGACTTTTTGACATTTCGATTCAATGTTATGTAACTCAGCAGTTACATCTTCACGTGTTTGTTCGAGAGTTTGTTCCAATGAGTCTAACGTTTGAAGCTTTTGCTGTGTTTGTCTCTGATTTTGTTCCATTGCGTGTAACTGTTGCTGTGTTTATCTCTGGTGTTGTTCCATTGTGTCTAACTTTTGAAGATTTTGTTCCATTGTGTCTAACTTTTGAAGCTTTTGTCCCATTTGTTGCATTAATTGTAATAACAATGCACTGGTGTCTGAAACATGTTCCTCAGTGCTATTCGGCAATGCATTTGAACCGCCAATATTCGCATTTTGAAAAGCAGAAAATGTGTCTTGACTAATTTGAGAAAACGGCGAGGACGCAAAACCTGAATCTACAGTACTTGCAAGATTGTGTCCTGTCATTTCGGATTCCTGAGGCAAGCTGTTGCCGACCGATCGATCGATAATGCTTCCCTGTTCACTAATTGTTTCACTGCCTACACCATTATTTGCAGCCCGCTCCATTTCCCTATGTACAATTACCAAATTACTATTTTGAACATTAGTTAATTCATTACACAGTGGCGCTAACACACTGCTTTCGTCTTCACTGTCATTTCTCAGTTTACTTTGGACCCTAGTATTACGTTTTTCACACGCCATTATTGTCACAATATTTCACACGATAACACAGAAAATCACACGATAACACAGAAAAGCACAATGTGAAGAGCAAAAATAAGAGAACACATTAACATAGCACTGAAAATAATATCTAGTTAATTGCAGCTGCGAAATACTTGGTGCAAATCTACATGCATGCCACAACTGTTTTACTGTACAACAATGAAAGACTGCAACTACAAAGGAGAATCTCTCTACAATTACGCGCTAGCAGTAAACAAAGGCTGCACTAATTACACAAACTACAAGAAAAAATCAGAAGATTCCAGCGAGGTATCCTAGGCTAAGGGTCGACATATGAAACGTCCCCTTAGAAAAATTATACATGACTGTGCTTAAACTGACACACAATATTTTTTAGCGCAACGCAATCTGACTTTCAATAATCCCTACAAAAGAATGGCCCTGACTAACATTAACCTATACCTTTCACAAATCACTTACCTCACAAAAATCTTCGTTACTCGAACTACTGCAATACAGCGAGCGCCACTACTGCCAGCTAAATAAAAGATTCAAACTACGGAAGGCACTAACTACTGATAGGCATAGTTAGCAAATGAAAGATTTTAATAGAAAACAAACAATGTATTTACCTTAATAGTCATAATATATATAGCAGTTCATGACATCCAGTCTTACAAATTTCAAAACTCCGCCATCTCTCTCCCCACATCCACCACTGCTGGCGGCTCACCTCCAACTGCGCAACGCTACGCGCTGTTCACATCCAGCTGCCCAACACTACAATGGCAGACAACAATTCAAACTAGCCACAGACTGCACACAGCACAACCAGTGATTTACATACAGAGTGCTACGTGGCGTTACCAATATAACAACCTAAACAGCCTACTTACACTGTGTTTTCGTGAAGGGTCTGCGTTTCAGTGAACACAGAGAGGGTCGCAAAAAATGGGCTTGAGCGCCTGGCGGAGCCACTGACCTCAATCGAGTTTCGCCTACTGTATGGAGGGCAAAAAGACCTGTGAGCCATCTGAGTGTCGCCACAGTTAATGTTTTTCCATTCCGGTGCATCTAGAACGAAGACTGCTGGCGACGACTGGCTGTATTGTCTTCATGATTCTGAGAATTCTTGTGGACAATGCCCTGCTTGGTACGACTGTCTGGCGCCAGATGGCCGGTGGTCTTGGAATGCAGTGATCTAGCTGGTCAAACGGCAAGTTTAGTGCCCCCAACTATGACTTAGGTTTTACTCCAGATTTATTCTGCTACTTAAGACCCAGATTCTTACTCAACGTTTTCGTGCCTGAACCGACAGGGCGAGATTAGGTGGTTTTGCTGTGTCTCTTCCTGGATTTACATTCTCGTGAATCGAGGAGTTTCTCTGTGTCGGTCACGTGAGGAGAACTTAGGATTCTCGGATAGCATTCGAGGCCGCATGTTGAAATAGAGTTGCTGCGCTTACATCAGAATGCTGCCTGCCGATGACTTGCTGCAGGTTTCAGGACTGATGAAGTATTTTGTGGATCCAGCATTATAGGACCTATCATTTTTATACTGAAGTCTTCAGCAGCACTGCGCTCGCTTTGCTACAAGTCCACCCTGTTTGTTTCTCCATGTGTTCCGATTTGAGCTCTCACTACTAATCGTGATACTGATTACAGTCAGTGCAGTAATATTTGATTCATTAGGACCTCCAGTTATTAACGTCAATCACAGAGAGCAGAAGCCCCTTGTTCTTGAGCCAACTCCTATTCTCATAATAGTTCAGTATACCCTATCCTTTAGCCTACTGTTTTTATTGACAATCAAGTACCTTTATGTTTTGATATATAAAAATCTCATTGTAATATTTAATCTGCATATCATTTCGTAGATAGGTGCAGAATCCCATTTCCTCTCGTTTCTTACGATGAAATTCCCTTTTCTTTTACTGAGTAGATTACGATTTTTATTAAATTATTGTGAGAGTGCACTTCTTATTTTACCAACTAGCAGGGTTCACAATCAATTCCTTTCGTTACCATTGTGCACATAATTAATTAGGTGGCAGGTAAGGAGGGGGTCGAGTGTGTGTCTAGTTCTCATGCAAAATTCGCCAGAATTAAAGAGGTACAAACTCTTCTCCACCCCAGCACATCGCAATAGTACCGTTTTGCAACAACTGCCACCTCATTTCCATGTTTGCCAACTACAGCACCATCTATCATGAAATGAGAGAAATGTTTCATAAAAAAGTTACATATTTTTCACGGAGAATCCAAATCTGCAATAAGAAATAGGGATTAATAACTAAGAATGCAAAGTCACCCTCCTCTCTCACCCCTGGGGGTGGTGCAGGGGGATCGGACGTTATGTTGATGGATGTCCCTCTTCAATGTGGACAACGTTTATTACCCCTTTTTTAAATATGATGTGTACTTCGCCAAATATTCGGACAAACAGTTTTACATGCCTCACCCTGTATAATGATAAGACAGAGGTTTAGGAACCAGGTTTTAAATTGTAAGATGTTTCCAGGAAAAGATGTGGACTCTGACCACCATTTATTGGTGATGAACTGTAGATTAAAACTGAAGAAACTGCAAAAAAGGTGCCTACCTAAAGAGACTGGACCTGAATAAACTGGAGGAACCAGAGGCTGTAGTGAGTTTCAGACAGAGCATTAGGGAATGGTTGAGAAGAACAGGAGAAAGAAATAGAGTAGAAGAAGAATAGGTAACTTTGAGAGATGAAGTAGTGAAGGCAGCAGAAGATCAAGTAGGTAAAAAGATGAGGGCCAGTAGAAATCCTTGGGTAACAGAAGAGATACTGAATTTAATCGATGAAAGGAGAAAATATAAAAATGCAGTAAATGAAGCAGGCGAAAAGGAATACAAACGTCTCAAAATGAGATCGACAGGCAGTGCAAAATAGCTAAGCATGGATGGCTAGAGGACAAATGTAAGGATGTAGAAGCATATACGACTATGGGTAAGATAGATACCATGTAGAGGAAAATTAAATTGACCTATGGAGAAAAGAGAAAAACTTATACGAATATCAAGGATTCAGATGGGAAAACAAGCTTAAGCAAAGAAGGGACAGTAGAAAGGTGGAAGGAGTATATAGACAGTCTATACAAGAACGATGTGCTTGAGGGCAATATTATGGAAATGGAAGAGGATGTAGATGAAGATGAAATGGGAGACATGATTCTGCATGAAAAAATTGACAGAGCACTGAAAGACCTAAGTCAAAACAAGGTCCTGGGTGTAGACAACATTCCATTAGAACTACTGATAGCCTTAGGAGAGCCAGCATGACAAAGCGTTTCCATCCGGCGAGCAAGATGTATGAGACAGGTGAAATACCTTCATATTTCAAGAAGAATATAATAATGCCAATCCCAAAGAAAGCAAGTGTTGACAGTTGTGAAAATTACCGAAATATCAGTTGCAAAATAGTAACATGAGTTCTTTACAAATGAATCGGAAAACTGGTAAAAGTCGACCTTGCGGAAAATCAGTTTGGATTCTATAGAAATGTTGGAAGACGTGAGGCAATACTGACCCCACGACTTATCTTAGAGGACAGTTTAAGGACAGGCAAACCTACGTTTTGTAGATTTAGAGAAAGCTTTTGACAATGTTGACTGGAATACTCTCTTTCAAATTCTAAAGGTGGCAGGGGTAAAATACAGGGAGCGAAACCAGATGGCAGTTAAAAGAGTCGAGGGACATGATAGGGAAGTAGTGGTTGGGAAGAGAGTGAGACAGGATTGTAGCCTATCCCTAATGTTATTCAATCTGTATATTGAGCAAGCAGTAAAGGAAACAAAAGAAAAATTCGGAGTAGATATTAAAATCCATGCAGAAGGAATAAAAACCTTGAGGTTTGCCGATGACATTGTAATTCTGTCAGAGACAGCAAAGGACTTGGAAGAGCAGTTGAATGGAATCGACAGTGTCTTGAAAGGAGGATATAAGATGAACATCAACAAAAGCAAAACGAGGATAATGGAATGTAGTCGAATTAAGTCGGGTGATGCTGAGGGAATTAGATTAGGAAATGAGATGCTTAAAATAGTGGATGAATTTTGCTATTTGGGGAGCAAAATAACTGATGATGGTCGAAGTACAGAGGATATAAAATGTAGACTGGCAATGGCAAGGAAAGCTTTTTTGAAGAAGAGAAATTTGTTAACATCGAGTATAGATTTAAGTGTCAGAAAGTCCTCACTGAAAGTATTTGTATGGAAGTGAAACATGGACTGTAAATAGTTGGGACAAGAAGAGACTAGAAGCTTTCGAAATGTGGTGCTACAGAAGAATGCTGAAGATTAGATGTGTTCATCACATAACTAATGAGGAGGTATTGAATAGAATTGGGGAGAAGAGGAGTTTGTGGCACAACATGACTAGAAGAAGGGATGGGCTTTTAGGACATGTTCTGAGCCATCAATGGATCACCAATTTAGTATTGGAGGGCAACGTGGAGGGTAAAAATCGTAGAGGGAGACCAAGAGATGAATAGACTAAGCAAGCAAATTCAGAAGGATGTAGGTTGCAGTAGGTACTGGGAGATGAAGAAGCTTGCGCAGGATAGACTAGCATGGAGAGCTGCATCAAACCAGTCTCAGGACTGAAGACCACAACAACAACAACATCATTTCACGGTGGGAACGGGCCGAATAAGGTTATCTAATAAGAGTATTTGTACTGAGAGCTCAAATTACTTTTCACTTGGTTGCTATGCATGTTATGAACTGTATGTGGTCTTGCTTTTAGTTACTTCCCTGTATGGCTTGTTGTGAAGCGAGTACCGGAGAATGCGACGCACTGTGTTTTCGTGAGGGGTCTGCATTTCCGTGAACACAGAGAGGGTCGTACACAATGGGCTTGAACGCCTGGCGGAGCCACTGACCTCGGTCGAGTTTCGCCTACTGTATGGAGGGCGAAAAGATCTGTGAGTCGTCTGAGTATCGCCACAGTTTATGTTTTTCCGTCCCAGTGCATCTGGAACGAAGACTGCTGGCGCCGACTGACTGTATTATCTTCATGATTCTGAGAATTCTTGTGGAGAATGCCCTGCCTGGTGCGACTGTCTGGCGCCAGATGACCGGTTGTCTTGGACTGCAGTGATCTAGCTGGTCAAACGGCAAGTTTAGTGTCCCCAACTATGACTTCAGTTTTACTCCAGATTCATTCTGCTACTGGCCATTAAAATTGCTACACCAAGAAGAAATACAGATGATAAACGGGTATTCATTGGACAAATATATTATACTAAAACAACCACCTCTGACCGTAATAACGGCCTTGATACGCCTGGGAATTGAGTCAAACAGAGCTTGGATGGCGTTTACAGGTGCAGCTGCCTATGCAGTTTCAACACGATACCACAGTTCATCAAGTGTAGTGACTGGTGAATTGTGACGAGCCAGTTGCTCGGCCACCACTGACCAGACGTTTTCAATTTGGGGAGAGATCTGGAGAATGTGCTGGCCAGGGCAGCAATCGTACATTTTCTGTATCCAGAAAGGCCCGTGCAGGACCTGCAACATGTGGTCGTGCATTATCCTGCTGAAATGTAAGGTTTTGCAGGGATCGAATGAAGGGTAGAGTCACGGGTCGTAACTCATCTGAAATGTAACGTTCACTGTAAAAAGTGCGCTCAATGCGAACAAGAGGTGACCGAGACGTGTAACCAGTAGCACCCCATACCATCATTCCAGGTGATACGCCTGTATGGCAATGATGAATACATGCTTCCAATGTGCGTTCACCGTGATGTCGCCAAACACGGCTGCGACCGACATGATGCTGTAAACAGAACCTGGATTCATCCGAAAATTGACGTTTTGACATTCGTGCACCCAGGTTTGTCGTTGAGTACACCATCGCAGGCGCTCCTGTCTGTGATGCAGCGTCAAGGGTAACCGCAGCCTTGGTCTCCGAACTGATAGTCCATGCTGCTGCAAACGTATATACTTGAGAATGCGACACACTGTGTTTTCGTGAGGAGTCTGCGTTTCCGTGAACACAGAGAGAGTCGTATACAATGGGCTTGAGCGCCTGGCGGAGCCACTGACCTCGGTCGAGTTTCGTCTACTGTATGGAGGGCGAAAAGACCTGTGAGCCATCGGAGTGTCGCCACAGTTAATGCTTCTCCGTCCTGGTGCATCTGGAACGAAGACTGCTGGCGCCGACTGACTGTATTGTCTTCATGATTCTGAGAATTCTTGTGGACAATGCCCTGCCTGGTGCGACTGTCTGGCGTCAGATGGCCGGTGGTCTAGCCATGTAGTTTTTGCAGCTGGCCAAATGGGAAGATCAGTGCCGCCATCTAAATAGCTTGGGCATGATTGGTCAACTGAAACTGAGGCCAGTTGATGTCATAAAGCCTTGCACAAAATTGGTAGGAATGGTCGATACTGGCGTGAACGATGTGAAAGTGTTGTTAATAAAACTCCTCTATTTAAACTAGACTGAACTGAATGTGGCTGCTTTAGTCTTTAATAAAACTTGCATCTGACTGCGTATTTAACTGAACTGAACTTTATCTGACTGCATGAAAATACTGTTGGAAAATTAATACTCAAAATACACATCTGACTGCATGAAAGTTTAGTGGTAAAAATAAATGAAAGTCATAAACTTGCATCTGACTGCATCTGTGGACGTGGCTCGTGCACTCCTTCCCATTTAGCCGATAATAAAACATATATTCAAGTCAGCCGTAGTGCAATGGCATAAAATTGTCATTCAAGATAACTTTACTCATTTTGGCCCTGTTTGTTACTTAATAAAAATTCTGTCCTGATCTGAATAATTTGCCAACTGTGTAATGGCATACAGATTATTTTACTCCGATAAATGTAATTATTAGCTTTACTCGTGGGAACTTTACTTTAATGTACCTTTTGGTTCAATGCAAGCACAGGATGCGGAGAACGACATAAGGTGTGAGATGAAACTCTAATTTTATCTAAAAAATATTTATTGTTCAAACTTTTAAGGCACATGTGAAAAACTAAAAACAAACTTCTATAGCATGGATTTACGAGAAAGTTTCACAAAACGCTTATTGCATCAACAATGGGATTTCTATCTAGCTTTTAGACATTATTTAACCAAAGGAAACCTATTTTATTAATTATTCTTTCTAGTTTCCCCAGGTATGTGCCGAGTTTCGCTCACTATATAACTTATTATGTGCATAGAGCAAATTCTTTTTTTGATGCTGTCACGACCCGGCTGCCTCCTGCAGGCATCTAGCTCCAACTCGAAACACGTCTGCTGTCTCTGCGCATCTCCTCAACACTACTCAAAGTCTCAAACTTTTACTGCGTGCACCTAGCTCTGTAAGCTGTCAAAGATACTACTCGAAGATGTACTACTCGTCCAACCTTGCGGTTGGGAACTATCGACTTTTTCACTGGCTCTATCCTGATCGAATCTAGCACATACCTTTCAGATGTTCTGGGATAGTGTGGGGGAATTTTGGAATCAGCACTGAATATTGATTCGCATCTTTTCGAGGGTAGTGGGGAGTTAAATAACGTTTGCTTCGCTCTTGCATTGCGTGGGCGCATGGCATCGGGATCTGAACATTGTCGGAATCGGACAGTCTTGTGGCTCTGTCGAACTTTTTCGGAATCGTTGTGGAGCATGACTTTGGTCATACTCCAGTTTCTTTCTGCGACTTAATACCCAGACTCTTACTCTGCGTTTTCGTGCCTTAACCGACAGGGCGAGTTTAGGTGGTTTTGCTGTGTCTCTTCCTTGAGTTACATGAGACAGTTGCAGTGCATGTGTTTTTTAACCTACTTGATCAAATCCCTTAAGTGCATTTTTAAAGAAATTAAGCATATTCATTATGTTAGCGGTAGTTCTGCAGCACAGTACAAAAATTCTAAGAACTTCCTAAATTTTTGCCACTTTGCCAATTTACAGTCCATTTTTATTGCGGTATGCAATAAACATTTCTTTTAAGTTGCTCAGTAATAAGTATTTCTGTTTTTTAACCTTTTCTCCATCTATCCGAACAGTAATACAGTCCTTTTTTCCTGGACAAATCCGACTAAACTCTTCATCATAAAAACGTTCTATGATTCTTGCCTTCACATACTCAGAAAGCTTTTTCCCACATTTACCTTTGGGCTGTGTCAATATTCCCTGTTCAGCTTTTAACTTTCTAGCCCTCCTTACCATTCTTTCTGAAACACTAAATACTTCCATAGTCTTTTTGATAGACCAGCTTTGGGGAACTAAGGTCAAACTTTGAGTTTTCTCGTTATTATTCGATATATGTAATTTTTCTTTCAATTCTTGGATCAGCTCAATGTAATCTGGACAAGTCAAGCATTGCTTGCTTGTGGATAACTGTTCCAATTCACTAGGATCAAGTCCTCCCACTTCTGCAATTTCCTTAATAACTGCACCTTCAACTTGATGTATTTTGCGCTTTGCATATCCTTTTGTATCCCTTGCACCAATTCATTGAAATTTTAATGGTGATATTCCAACAGATGTTAAGCTTGTATTCAAATTGTGAACAACATTAGTCTCATCATCTTCATCTGATTGATATGTAACGTCAATTTGTGAATATTTCAGTGTATCAATTTCTTTTCTACAGGAAAGGTACTTTTTTGGCCTGGTTTAATATCAGACATGGTTACACTTTTTAGTCGGTCAGCTGTTTCTATGTTGATTGAGCGCAAGCTTTTTCGTGCAGTGTGGTTTTTCTTGCCAAATGGGTTGCAGCACGATCTTTGCAAAAATTCAAATCTTTTTAGGAGTAAAGCTTCATGATGGAAGCATAGTTGAATATTTTCAGTAGAGTGTAAACTGCTCCATCTAGTAAGTAATTCTCGTTCTTCTAAGGAAAGTGCTTTACAGCTTTCATTCCTTTTAAGGCACTGTATGTCGTTAAATGGCATGGGGAATCAGTATTTCCAAAACTGCATACATTAACTTGATCTTGTTCTTCCATTTTAGCAACAACTTGATATGCCACAGACACTAAAATCTAATTGTCGAGTCCTAAATGAAGAAAAGAAATAAAATTAATAAGCATTCAGATTCCCAAGAAATTGTGTAGCAGTCTCTAGTACAGTTAAATGGTTAAATTTAGCAATGAAGCTGTCACAGACAGGTTTAAAAACACCAAATAAACAGCAAAATGAATATTTAAACAATGAAGACATAATCAACAAAATTCCAAATTTTAGACGATATTTTTGCACCTTACCCAAAGAGACACCAAAATGAAAATAAGTTTTTCTAATTGAATGAAATGTACTCTGTTGAATGGTGTTAATTAATGTAATGTGGTAGGTGTCCATTTTGAGATACATGACTTTGAAAACGGGTATGTTTTGATACATTCATATTTTTTAGCAAATTTACAGAATGGTAGCACAGTAATTAAACACACAAGCCAGGTCAAAATTTGTGCTATACTTAACACCCAGACAGACAGTAGTTTGGCAAAAGACCAGGTCCATAGCGCACTTTATCCACTACTTAAGTCTCGTAAAACTATGGGGCAAATTTCACGCGATATGATTTTTTGCCCACTTTGAACTGAGATTATGCCAAATGCATTTCTTCCTGAAATCTACTTGCAACATTTGTGTGTAGAGCACACAAAGTTGTACCACTATATCCAGAAGCAAGAGTCTAGCTCTTTTACATTAGGAACAGTGGAATGCCAAACTTGACGATTTCTTCACGATTTTTCGGTCTCTCTAAAAGTAATCTTCACGAAATGGCTCTACCACCTCAACCAAGTTACAGGTGAGCCTGAAACTTCGCATAAGTTCATGTAGGGTCCTCAGGTACATCCTGTACAAATTTCATCAAAATTGAAGAAGGTCGAGCTGGGAGCCCTAGGACACTTCACGTGGAATGACCCTGTTGGAAAGATGGTTCATTAGATGTACGCCTCAATATTCTCCTTTACCTTTGCTGTTCACTCACTTTTCGGAGTAAATGAAAAACACTCAGTAATAAAACTTGATAACAAGGATTCGGTACTCTAGGTATAAATCTACAACCACTTCTGATGCTTTATCACTGTGATAACGGGGTAATTTACGTTCGAGCATGTTCTCCTATTTCATAATGAATAAATGTGATGAAAGTGCCAGAAAGCCACGAACGCACTGCATGGGTAACCAGTGTAAACAGTGTATAGGGGTAGTGTTAATGTTTTTATGTTCTCGTAGTTGTAGACAGCTTTTACTGTTCCTGGGGGACACTATCAGTATCTACGTATGCCGTTCGGGTGGAAGAATGGACCAACCACTTTACTGCGATTATTAGATGGGATTTTAAGGGTATTGAAACCGAAGACATGTATGGTTTACCTAGATGACATTATAGTATCTTCGAAGGATATACCAGAAAATGTATCGCGGTTAAGGGGAGTCCTTAGAAGATTGCGGTCAGCACGGTTAACTTTAAGTTTACAAAAATGTAATTTTGCGCAGATGCAGGTCAAATCTTTACGTCATGTAATCAGTGAACAAGGAGTTCAAAGCGATCGTAAATTTGTAAAGGATTTTGCTAAAATAGCCGAGCCGTTAACAAAGCTTTTAAAGGAAGGGGTTAAATTTCAATGGATGGAGGAATGCTAGCAAGCTTTCGATGAATTAAAGATGAGATTAGTTTCTGGTCCGGTGTTGATGTTTCCGAATTTTGAAGAAGACTTGACGCTTCAAATGGCGCAGTAGGATGTTTTCTGGGGCAAACGGTAAAGGGAGAGGAGCATCCGGTGGCGTATGCTTCCAGTCAGTTAAATAGGGCAGAGCGGAATTATTCCACAACGGAAAGGAGGTGTTGACTGTAATATATGGAGTAACGTATTTTGGTTGTTACCTTTATGGTAGGAAGTTTAAGGTCATGACAGATCATGCGGCGTTGAGATGGTTACTGGGACTTAAGGATTCTTCTAGTTGGTTAACACAGTGGGCTCTAAAATTGAATGAGTTTGACTCTGAAGTAATTCAGAAGCCAGGGAAGAAACACGGGAATACAGATGCATTAGAAATAATGGATAAGAGTGTCGCGGAATGGCAAACGGCACAAGCAGAGGATGAGGAGTGCCAGGGTTTTAGAACTCAACCACATTTCATTGTGGAGGGAAATTTGTTGTGTAGAGTTACCAGGTGTGGACCATGGATAGTGGTACCAAAGAGTTTGAGAGAGGAAGTCTTAAAGCAGGCCCATGATCATGTGCTTTCAGGGCATGGGGGTCGTCGAGCAACGGAAAGACGAGTAGCAGAACGATTTTGGTGGTGCACTCGGAGAAGGAATGTGGAACAATACGTAGCAAATTGTGTACCGTGTGCGCAGTGAGCGGATGTGACACACGCAAGAATTCCACTGCAAAGGTTACCAGAGGCTTCGAAACCTTTGGAATTTATCGGGCTAGATGTCTGCGGGCCATATAACAAACACTGACAGTGAATCATTACATTTTAACTATAATTGATCTCTTTTCGCGGTTTCTAGCCATGTTCACAATACCAGACCAGCAGGCAAGTACTGTAACACAAGGTTTAGTCAATAACTGGTATTGAAGTTTGGCGTGCCTGATACCATAATTACGTATCAGGGAATGAACCTCATGTCCGAATTAATGACACAGTTGTGTCGGTTATTGAGAATTAAAAAATTATGGACCAGTCCATTTCATCCACAGGCGAATGGGAGAACGGAGCAAATACATAAGACAATTTAAAATGTGCTAAGTTATTATGTGAATGGAAATCATGATAAGTTATAACACCAAAATACATTTGGGGGTCGGAATGTCACCATTTGAGGTGGTCTATGGTCTATGTCATCACCGTTTGACGTTCTATGTGCGAAATCGGGAGCTAAAGGGGACGCAATGATGGAATTTGCACGGACAATACGGGAAGTCTGGAAGAGGATACAGAATGCCAATACGAAAGCGTTGGAAAGGCAGGAAGAACAGAATAAGCGGTTGGGACCTTTACCACAGTACAGGGTAGGTCAATGGGTACTGATCACGAATCCAAATACACCCAAGGCAAAGACGAAAAAATTCTTGATGAAGTACCACGGACCATACCAGGTCGTGGAGATGACTTCGCCTGTAAATGTTAAAGTACAGCTGCCAACAAAAACATCCGTTATCCACGTAAGTGGAGTAAAGCCTTTTAAAGGAGTAGTGGACGGATTACCTCAATTACAAGGAAGTGACCCAACTGCAGAGGCTTGGCAAAGCAATCAGAAGAAGAAGGTCGCGGCGAAGGGACAACAGCAGATGCATAACGTTCCCTACGTGTTACAGCCATGAAGGGAGTAAATTATTATATGTGTAATATTGTATGGCATGTTTATATTTTGTATTTTTGTATCAATGGATAATTTGCGTTTTTGTGTTTGGGTGGGGCAGATAGTAGTTGCGTTTTTCTTGTTTGTTGTTTTAGTTTTGTCATTGTATGGGGGGACTATTTTCAGAGAGTTCGGTAGGGGCGGAGTGTACTATCGGGAATTTTTGAGGGTGTCGTACGATGTTGTACTGACTTGTAGTGGGAAGGGGTTCTGGTGATATTACCAATGCAGAATCTGACATATCTAAACTCCACGTTAAATCCAGAGGGTTTGGAAACGTTGCATTCATTTATTAATGCACAGGAAGGATCTAGTATTGGAAGACGTTCGAATGTTACAACAGTACCACACCGACAGAATAATGACAGTGAGCATTTCAGCCACAGGGTGTGCCGTTTTTCTATTTTTCTTTAGTATAGCTTTGTGGAGAGTGTGGAAACGTGCACCAGTAGAGGAGGTGCCACAACACATCAGTTGCCTACGGCATGGGTAAACAGTGTATCGGCGTAGTGTTAATATTTTATGTTCTCGTTAGTTTTAGACTGTAGCATATAAGTTTTGTGAACAAAGTATGTTTACGCAGCCACAGGCCATGGCTGTTATATTTCGATTCGGGACGAATCTTGTTGAAAGGAGGGTGTGCTGCGCTAGTATTACTCGTAGTCATAGGAAAGGGGAATTTTGTTAAAATTCAGTAACGGCGCGGTTGGGCGACGAAGTCTGGGGCCGCTGGCAGTGTGTAGTATTAGTCGGCAGCCAGTAGGCCAGACAGGGTAAACAAGTGTGGAGCTGTAGCGGCGTATTACACGTACGATTTGTTTGGAAAGAAGCAACAGCGAGGCAGGGAGCTGCTGCGTTGCTTTAAGTTATTGCGATGTATGAGGCGGGGCACTATTCCAGAACCAGAAGGGCGATGTGTAAATGGCTGACGTATGGGAATTAGCCCTGTCATAGTTTCTGTCTCTCTCTGACACTACGTCAGAAGCGAGGGGAAAAGTAGTATAAATAGTCAGGCACTTTTAGTTTGAGGAGTGTATCAGGTCAGTCAAGAGTCGGGTCGGGCCTGTGCTGGTCTACGCTTATGTGGGACACTGTGGCAGCGATGTGGTAAAATTCTGTGTAACCTGTACTTTATGTACTTTATTTCTATGTACTTGTTCGGGCTGTATTCCACCTCCAGGGACGTAAAACTGGGACGGGACGGAACGGCAGCCGGGTACTTGTGGATAGCACGGTCTGCTTGAAACAGGGCAGTGACAGCGGTCTGCAGTGGGTCCAGGACGAGCCATGTTCGCTTCCCACCTGGCGTACCGGGGTCCGGGTGAGGTGTTTGCTGCGGGAGGCGCGGCAGTGCTGCAGTTGCACCAGAGATGGCGGCGGGTGTTGCCATCCGACAAGCACCACTAGCAGCAAGTTGCGGCACCGCATCCAAGATGACGCAGGTTCGAGTCCGGTCCTGACCTGGGAGCAACAACGGCCCGAGGGCCATGGGGTGACCAGTACAACCACCTTCGTCCCATGGTCAGATAGAGTAGGCCAAATGGGGCGGAGGGCGGCGAGGACCAGGGACTGTAGCAGTCTCCGGAATTTCGAGCAGCTACGCGATGCAAGACACGACGCCTCGGCACGACTGGGGAGAGCGCAGCCAACTACCAGCTGAGTGGCCTTGATGATGGGGCATCAGCGTCGGCATACCAGTAGCTGCTGAGCCGGCAGGACTCGTGGGAAAATGCTGCGGGTGGCACGCTGACACTACGCTGCACCCATCATAGTACTGTAAATTATGTGAATAAAGGAGTACTTCCGAATCCTGCTGTATCACTCTGCACTGCCCCTTGATGCCATTGAATTTCCTCAGCCTCCTGACGAGATACGGCGCTTCAGCTCAGAATCTGGAGTCTCGGGTTCGACCATCGACACCCCACAACACGAGAATGGTTTCCTGTTGTTCCATCTGTTGGCTCCATTGAATTGACTGAAAATGGCGGAAAATACTTAATGGCAATGGGATTTTGATGGATTTGCAACGAACCATAAAAGGTTGAAATATGGGATTCTTCTCTCTTTTGGAGCAAAATGCCAGATTTATTATGTTATAGTTACTTGTGTGACATATGACACTGAAAGCAATTCATAGGTACCCTGGCAGTCATGATTCAGATTGGTATGTGAGCAGTCATAGTTGACTGAGCTACTTTGTAAAATTTCATCTATAACTCTACATGAAGAACTTGGTGGAGGTGAAATTCTTCCCAGTCAGTTAATTATCTGTAGTTGAAAAGTTATTTCGCTTGACAATGGGATGAGCTGCGAGGGTTTTAGCCAATTAAACAAGCTAGGAGTAGAGGGTACACAAAATGGATGCATCCATTTGTATATAGACACTAATGATAAGATGCTACATCTGTCGACTGTTCTCTAGTAGGGGAGCGGTTTTCTGTGAATTGTTGTAATATTCACGAGGGGTGGAGTTACTTGAACTTTATAGAGCAGTCCTCTTACAGGCACAATCCCATGGATGATACAAAATGCCAATAAAACTATATTTACAGCACTGATTAGTGAAAATGAATTGATCATAAACAAATTCAGAGACCGTTTTAACTCGTGGAATCAAGGAATAGGTGGTTTACTTCCCTAGGGGTAGACTAGAGGTCCTAGTATCCATAGCGATGCAGAACATGGTACTTTAGTACACTGGTTTTATAAGAGAGAAATACGAGATCCGTACGCCATTGCCAAACATATTTCGAGTGCGGAAAGACAACAAGACTTTGTTGAATTTCTGTGTGTGGGATCATAATTTATGAGAAATTTACCATAGAGTTTGGGAGTGGGCAGAGTAGTGGTGGTGTGTAATGTTGTGAAAGCCTGTTATTCCCATTAATCACCTCCAAAATGAAGTGTCTGCCTGTTATGAAGACATTTAATCATCCACAAAAAGGTATAAGTATAGGGCGTCTTCTTGTGCTTAACTAGGGTGTGAAAAGGTTACGTTGTGTGTGAGATAGAGAGGTATTCATGCTCTTCACACATTGTTGTGCAGTTGTTTCAACAGCTAAAATTAAGTTTGCGTTACAATATGGTTGACGGCGAGCACTGTTAAAGGATTTTGGAAGTTTGACATAATGAATCTGAAGCATCTGGATAGCCTGTTCATATTTCAGCTCTGTCTGCCCATGTGTACCATCGCATTTGTATCCCCAGATGTTGCTGTGGAACACTATGTGTAGACGACATCCCAGATTACCTTTTTAAACTTCTTCTTATGTATAGACTTGCTGACATTGAGTTTTTGATTAGAACGAGCGCTAACTTATTTACACTTTATTTTTAACATAGCAGTCTATTGTAACAATTACTCCTCGATAGTTCCCATACGAATATTCTGATAACCCACAGACTAAAACAGAAATAAAATAATGACAGCTATGAAGAAGAAGGCCATCCAATTAGTTTCCCCGCTCTTAATTTATGCTATTTCTGTTGAGCTATATGCCTTGCCTTATACCTCTCATATTTCAGGTATTTGTCAATTCGCAAGCTATTTCCGCTGTGTCTTTGAAGTGCAAAGCTTTATTCCTGGATTGATAGCCGGCTCAAGAACCACATCAGCTCTGGAATCGTATTCCTTCTTGCAGTGAGGACGAATGGGACTTTGGGAACAAAGTCTGGCAATCCTGTGATAGTCGAGAAATCTTATGTAGTGACACAGAATTATCCTTCTAACTTCATTTGATATAGGCTTGGTATTTCAGTTAAATATTATGAGCAAATTTCACTTATGGCGTGTCATCTAGCTAATGTTTGTTTATAGTCGAGAAACGCCAATTTACGCAGAAACTACAACTCATTCCGTCTTCATTGCGAATTAACTGTCTTAGCCAGCACTAGGACTATGAGGAAGCACTAAATACTGTATTTGTACCGGGAATGTTGTCGAGCTGCAAACGAAAGTAGCATTGGTTCTACGTTGCAATCTCACAGGAGACTGTCGTTTTACCTCTAGTGTGACAGAGCTACAATCGTAACACATGACTGTAACACATAATTCTCGTCAAAATGATCCTATAAGAGACGACTTGAAAGCACTCAGCCTGTAGAGGCACAGATATTCCACGTTCCTGCCTTCACCATTTTATAAACTCGAAACAAACCTATGCTACCACCTCCTATTTCCAGGTAAATTTTGCTTATTATTCCACATATAATACATTGAGAAAATCCTGGTTACAGCATTATTGTTACGGTATGGTGTATACACAGTTCATAGAAAATATTCCAAGCTGAAAACCAAACAACAGTATTAAATAAAATCATGCTTGCACGTATGGTTTTAGAAACGTTTGCTGTTGATCTTGAGCTCAACGCGCGAGACGTTGCGTTACCTGGACTGACGCCTGCTAGCATCAAGCGACTGCAGGCTGGCGGAGCAGAAATTGATATCACGGTAGGCAGCGATGAGCTCTTCATGGAAACGTTTCCCCAAGTTTTTGCTGTTGCTATCAGTTTAGAAAATGATAAAAATTATTTTAAAACTTTCAAAAAATTGATACTGTTAGCAGACCTACGAGTTGTGCTGTACTAAATCATGGAAGGATCAGGTTCGGTTGCACTTCGCAACGTTTACCAGCCAATGCAGCGGAGTCGTTGAAGTGGAAGCAACACTTCCTTTGGAAACTTCTGCATCCTACAGGGCTGGCAGTTTGAGTAGGTGACAGTCATGTGATTTTATTTCAGTTATTACAAAATCTAAGTTGAATTTACGCCATGGATAGTTGAGGCAACTGTTTAATGGCGACTCAATTGAGCAGGATGCACTGAACAGACCGTTATCCACTCCAGGGAGTCAGGAAGTCTGAATTCTCGTCCAGTGCAGTGCAACTGAGCTACGGCATAATCGTGACGAAGATATATGCGATGATCAGTTTTACCAATGCTTGATGTGCTTACAGAGCACCATGTAGAGGTATCTTTAAGGAATTAAAAATCATGACCTTACCATCTATATTTATATTTGAAAGCATCTGCTTCATTAAAAACCATCAAGTTTCAGCTGTGAGTAGTGAGATCCACAATTATCAAACAAGGAACAGGGATGACTATCCTTGGGATGTGCACAGAAAATCAATATATCAGGACAGTGCTATTTACAAACCAAAAATTCTGTACAATGCATTGCCAGATAGCATCAAAAGATACCAAACATTAATACGTTAAAAAAATAACTAAAAAAGTCTACTAATAAACAACAGCGACTACAGCATTAATGAATACCTGGAATTTTGCTCAAATCTGTAGGTCTGCCTCATAAGTCTTTAAACAAAAATTCATAATTATCAACCATTCCTAGATAAAAACAAACTTCTTTCATCCATGTATGTATCTAATTATGCACCTAGCTAATCATCTTGATGTTGAAGCTGTTTTGTCTGTGTTTGCTCTAACAATAACAAATGTTTTTGAGTAGGGTCCACCTTTAGCAAAACACAATTTTGTTTTTTGTCTCAGAATGTTTCACTGCAGTTGCAAATCATCAGTGGTTTTTTTAATTGTTATGGCTGTTAAACATAAGGAATGTTCTTTACTGTTTAAATACATATATAAATTGATGAAAAATATTATTTAAAGGCAAGAAAACATTTTATTAGCTTTGTAATTACACCCTGGATACGGAAAAACAACACATTTACTGTAAGAAAAACACAGAAGTTACACACAAGCCAAGAATAAAGATATTGACAGCAGAGTCATGGAGCAGCAAATAAATATAGACATCAAGGAATTTTTTCTTTTCTTTTAACACTTCCTCCAAAAGAAAAAAATCATGAAATTATTGCTTTGTCTCTTGCATGCCTATTTCGGAACATAGAAAATTAAATCGAACTCGTTCAAGAGGTTTCGTCAAAATATCAGCCAACTGGTTGTGTCCATCAATGTGTTCCAAGACAATCTCACCGTTCAGATATCTTTCACGAACATAGAAATGTCGGACCTCTCTATGTTTAGAACGTCGATGATATTCTGGATTTTTTGCCAACTTCAATGCACTAGCATTGTCAATGTAAAGAACTGGAGGCTGCCCCGACATTTCCACTAATTCTGATAGCAGACGACGTAACCAAACTAACTCTTTTGCTCCTTCACTAGCTGCAATTATTTCCGCCTCGGTTGTGGATGTGGCCACTACTTTCTGCAACTGACTTGTCCATGACACTGCACCACCTGAGTACTTTGCAAGAATTCCAGTTGTTGAGCGCCTTGTCCGGTTATCACCTGCGAAATCTGCATCAGCGTAAATCTTTAACTCTTCTTTTTTATTATATACAATTCCAAAATTTAAGGTCCCTTTCAAATACCGGAAAATGCGCTTTACTCTATTCCAGTCTTCAGTGGTTGGTTTCTCCATAGCTCGAGCAGCTTTATTGACTGCAAAAGTTATGTCTGGACGAGTTACTGTTGAAAGGTACATGAGACAACCAATCGCTTAACGGTAGGGTACAGATGACGAAACTTCTTCGTTTTGATTATTGTCCTCACGTCCAATAGGAGTTGAGATTGTATTGCATTCTGCCATTCGAAATCTTTGCAGAATTTCTTCTGTGTATTTCTCTTGACTTATCATTATTGCTCCATCTTCATATTGCTTTATTTTTATGCCAAGAAAATTGTCAAGACTGCCAGTTGTTATTTCGAATTCATGTTGTAAAACATCCATAAAAACAGTAATTTCTTTCTTGTTACTGCCGACAATCAGGCCATCATCAACGTAGATTGCCACACAAAGGCTATTTCCATTTTGTCTACGACGAAATAGGCATGGGTCTGCATCACTGTTTGAAAAACCAGCTTTCTTCATGAACTCAACAAAACGTTTGTTCCAGCAACGTGACGCTTGCTTCAACCCATAAAGACCTTTTTTTAAGAAACATACTCGGCCTGTACCATCTTCGAAACCTTCTGGTTGTTCCATATATACTTCAAGTATTCCATTCAAAAAAGCTTTCTTTACATCGAATTGTTCTAGCAGCATTTTCTTTGAAGCAGCTACAGCCAACAGAGTTCGTATGGTGTCATAACGTGCCACAGGTCTCAAGGCGTCGTCATAATCAATTCCTGCTTTCTGAATACAGCCTTTTGCAACCAATCTGGCTTTAAAGCGAGTACCTCCATTGACTGCGACCTTTCGCCGTAGAACCCAGCGGTTTTGCAATACTTTGGCATTCTTCGGACGGTCAACCAGCACCCAGGTATTGTTTTCCTTAAGTGATTGAAGTTCTTCACTAATAGCTAGCATCCATTCTTCCTTCTCGTTTGACTGCAATATTTCTGAAAAACAGTTTGGATCTTTGTATCCAAGTGCATCAACTTTTGTTGCCATACAAAATTCACCACTTTCCATCCAGGTTGGCTTTCTTCGTTGTCTTTTATTCTTCTGTTTCTCTCCATTAGAAGATTCAGCAGCTTCTGCTTTTAGAAATTCTGTTAATTCTTTATTTTCTTCAGATTCACTCGACTCTTGACTTTCTCTAGAATCGAGAATGCCAATTTTTTCTTGAGTTTGGCTTCCTCCAGAAGTGTACAGCCTAGGAGATTTACATTGGTCATCTTTAGATGAATTCGGATCATTAAATTCTTCCCGAGGGACTTCAAATTCAACATGATCACTATGTAAATCACAAACAATTTCTGGCTTAAATTTTACATCGTGACTCAACACCACTTTTCTTTTAGATGGAATCCAAACTCTGAACCCATCTTTGTCATTAACATATCCAACAAGTCGTCCAAAAACTGCCTTACCATCAAACTTGGAACGGAATTGTTTGTTAATGTGAACATAGCAGCCTGTGCCAAAAATTCTGAGATGATCAAGTCGTCCTACTGGTCGATTAAACCATAGTTCATAACGGGTTTTATTTTCAACTGAAGATTTTCCAGTACGATTTATTAGGTAGACTGCTGTGTTACATGCCTCTGCCCACAACCCTTTAGGTAATTTACTCGGATTTAGCATTGACCGGGCAGCTTCAACAATGGTCCTATTTTCCCGTTCAGCCACACCATTTTGTTCAGGAGTGTAAGGAGGAGGAATCAGTAGCTCTATTCCCCTGTCTGCAAGCAGTTCACTGACATTCTTATTGTTAAATTCTTTGCCACCATCACATCTAAATTGTTTGACAACATGTCCACTAGTTCGTGCTTCATTTAAAAACTGCTTAAGCACAGTACACACTTCACTTTTGTGTCTTAAAAAGAAAATTCGACGAAATTTACTAAAATCGTCTTTGAAACATACATAATAATGCTTGCCTCCAAAAGATTTCGTGCTCATTGGTCCATTTACATCCGCGTGGATTAATTCACCAGTACTGGTAGCGCGTATTGTTCGTGTTTTGAATGGCAGCCTATGCATCTTTCCAACCGCACAGCCGTCACAAAATTCACTCTTGGCATCTTCCACATTAATGTTCATTCCTTTTAAAATATTCTTCACATGTTGTTTATTCTGATGACCAAACCTTTCATGGTACACTTGCAATGTTTCGGATGAAGTCATCAAGCACATACGATTCATTTTTGCATTTCTAACAACATGCATGTTCAACACATAAAGTCCATTTTTCACATAACCTGTCATAACAATATTGCCACTGACTTGTTTTCGAACACAGACATTATTATAACTAAAATTAGTACTGTAGCCTCTGCAGGCAATGGCTCTCACAGAGAACAGATTAGCACTTGCATCAGGGACGTACAAAACATTGTCCATTCTAGCATTGTACCATTTATTGTTTCGTCGGAATTGGATGTAAACTGTTCCTTGACCGTACGCACACATTTTGACATCTTGTTTTCCCAATGAAATTACTTGAGGAACATCAAATTCACTATACGAAACAAAATACTGTTTGTTGGGAGTGATATGATTTGTAGCGCCACTGTCGCAATACCATTTATTTGGGTCACTGTGATTACTGGCACACACACCCATAGCGTATGAAGTAAATGCAGCGTGTTCACTGTCTCGCTTCTCTCTTTTCTTTTATTGCTGTCACGAGTGTTCTGTGGACACTCTGCTGCCCAGTGACCTAATTGTTTGCATTTATTACACGGAAACTTCTGTTTTAATTGTGATTTCGTCATCTTTACTTGCTGATTACTTGTTTGCCGTTTTCTTGTTTTAGAAACGACAAAAGCTGCACTTCCATTAACGTCTTGTTCACGCAGTTCAACAGTACAGAGTTTTTCAATCAATAAATTCAAACTTTGCTTTTCTGTCGGTATCGTATCCCAGAGATCCTTAAAATTGTCTTAGTCTTTTCCCAGTGTAGACAAAATTCGACCATTTAAGATTCTTTCAGTTAGCATATTTTCTTCATGTTTTGCTAATTCATCGTTCAGGTTCACAAATAACTTTTGCAGTTTGGCCACATGTGCACTAATATCTTCCGATTCATCATGTTTAACACGGAAAAATGTTTCAATCAACATATTCAAACGCTCAGTACTGCTACGTTCAAATCGGGCGCGTAATTTGTCCCAGATTTCTTTAGCATTCTTGCACGTTAAGACGAGTTCTGCAACAGGTTTACTTAGCGCACTTGCTATAAGACTTGCTGCCTTTGCGTCGTCCTTGAGCCATTCCACATACGCTTCTTTTTGTTCACTTGTCGCTTCTTGCGGCAACTCTACACGTTCACGTGTACCGTTAATAATATCTTCTAGTCCATATGAACGTAGCACAATAGAAATATGTCATTTCCATTTGGCCCAGTCGTCAGGTCCTTCAAGCTTATCAATGCTGACCTTATAATCGCCGCTAGCAGTCATGTTTCTTTACAGACATACGCTCATTTCAAATATTGTTTTAATTAAACTGTGTTGTTTGCCTTTACACGTGTACTGGGCCCATAACCTGATGAAAAATATTATTTAAAGGAAAGAAAACATTTTATTAGCTTTGTAATTACACCCTGGATACGGAAAAAACAACACATTTACTGTAAGAAAAACACAGAAGTTACACACAAGCCAAGAATAAAGATATTGACAGCAGAGTCATGGAGCAGCACATAAATATAGACGTCAAGGAATTTTTTCTTTTCGTTTAACATAAATATTCGTTTCTAAATCGTAATTATAGGTTTTTGAAGAGCACATAAAATTGTTTATTCATACGTTCTTACCGTAAGGCGTGCTTTTCCTGCTGTATTACGTTTATACAGTGACTGTTTTTCTTTACAAATTGTCACCTGCAACTATATACAACTTAATGTAGGCAAAACATTTACCCAAAAATTACTATTTCTAAGCAATTTATGAAGTGTGTGTGTGTGTACCTATTCACATTATGTTTCACTTACGGTTTCTTTTTCGTAATCTTCTTCATTGTCAAGTTCTATGTATGGGAACGGGATACGATTATCAGTCGGATGCAATAACTATCCCCATTAAATTCCACATAGAGTTGTATTTTGTAGTTACGTCATAAACGTGTACTCAGCTTGAGATACAGAACAGAACTGAAAGCTAATATGGAGGCTCAGCAGAGCAATAAGAGTCCATATATGGTGTTAATCGTGGTCGATTCGACCAATCGACGCCACACAGCCCCCCCTCCCCCCTGCAGTATGGAGTACGACCTGCGAGGCATGAATGGAGGTCATGTGGGCGTCGGCGTCGGTAGTTGTCGTGCGAGGTGGCAGGTGCACGACCAGGATTTCCATCTCGGTCGAGGCGGAGTGATTGGCAGCAGGTCCACCTCGCAGTCAGTCAATCAGCGGAGGCAGACGATGTGTCGGCCGACCCGAGAGCAGGCGTGTGGAACGGCCTGTGGTGTGGTTCAGGCGTGCACGCCCCGAATGCAGATCGGGCCGTCTGAGCAGATGAACGCGCGAGTTTCTGACGGGTCGCACTCACGGGGGAGGGACAGGCTGACATTTAACTGCCCGTTGGTGGGCGACGCCGCGGTGTCTGTTAGGAGCACGAGCACACGGTCATCGAAGGTGACGATCGACACGTCGGCCACGCGGTGTGGTGGTACATTGCAGCACAGGTTGAATGTGGGAGAGCGAGTGTCAGCAGTCGGTGAAGTGGCGGCGAAACCCGCACGTGGGGTGGATGGCGACGTGCCTGGAAAACCTGCGAATAGTGGCGACGAATCATGGGTTGGAGGAAACAGGGCCGTGGGATGAGATAAAGTATTTTCGGGCCCCACGGCGAAAGAGTCGTCAGGAGGGTCCGACTGATACGGCAGAGGGGCGTCGGCATCCACGAAAGCAGTTTGAGCCTGCGCAATTAAACAGTTCGAGGATGATCTTTTACCATAATGCCGAATGTTGTCTCGCCCTGTCGGAGTACCTTAAAGGGGCTGAGGTAGGGTGATTGCAGAGGTTGTCTGACCGCATCATCCCTGAGCATAATGTAGGAGCAAGTGTCGAGTGAGGTTGGCATGTAAGTGTACGGTGGGGAATGGCTGATAGGCGGGTGTAGCCGTGCATGTTTGAAGTGAGTGTACATGCGACTAATGAAATCTGGGGAGGGGAGAAAATACTCGGGTGTTTGAGGCAGGATAAGTTCCCCTGGTAGGACTGGGTTCTCCCCGAAAACGAATTTAGAGATGGTTCCCTGTAAGTCTGGTTTAATGGTCAAATGGAGATCGAGTAACACCCATGGAAGCACCTCAGACCAGAGGTAGTCATGGCACCTGAAGGCAGTTTTGAAGGTGCGGTGCCACTGTTCAATTAACCCGTAGCTTTTTGGGTGGTAGGCTGTTGTATGAATGTTTTTAATGCTGCAGATGTTACATAAAATGGTGAACAGGACAGACTCAAACTGCCGACCTTGGTCGGTGGTGATGGTGGTTGGGCAACTAAACCTGACAATCCGTGAGGAGTCGAAACCCTTGGCCACAGTTTCAGCAGTGATGTTGGGTAAAGAAACAGAACTTCCACCCAGCGAGAGATGCAGTCGATTGTGGAGAGAATATATCTGTGACCCTCCGACAGTGGTAGTGGATTGATAAGGTCGATATGTACATGACGAAATCTTCCTTGTGGAACTTAGCTAGTGGAGGGGAGGTGTGGTGGCCGATTTTGTTGCATTGACAGGAGACGCAGCTGTGTGCTCAGGTCTGACACTCCCATTTAATATTTTTCCAAACGAAACGCTCAGATACAAGCCGTGTGGTGGCGTAGACACCACGGTGAGCGAGGTTACGCAAGGTGTCAAAGGCTTGCCGGCGCAATGTGGGCGGGAGCAACGGCCGAAGGGTGCCGGTAGAAGAGTCACACCACACCTCATCCAAAATACTGGGGAACTTGGCTTCAGTAAACACAAGAGTTGTTTGAGGATCTGCAAGGAGAGCTTGAGATTCCTTCTCAGAGGCCTGGAGAGCGCCCAGGTTGGATAAATCGATGATATGTGAGACAGTATTGATCCACGAGAAAAAATCAGCGGGGATGTTTTTTGTGCCTTTGATGTAGCGAACGTCTGTTGTGAACTGAGAGACTAAATCGAAGTGGCGGAAAAGCTGAGGGGATGGGTTCTCAGGAGGGTTGCTGAAAGCATCCGCTAGTGGTTTGTGATCAGTAAGGATGAAGAAAGAACAGCCCTCGACGTCGGGGCGAAAGTGTTTGACAGCTTCATAGACTGCTAGAAGTTCCCTCTCAAAGCGGAATATTTCTTCTGACCTGTAGACAGTTTTTTAGAGGAGAAATGAAGAGGAGAAACCATGTCACCTTTGTGTCGCTGGCATCCATAGTGATGAACAACTCGGCTGACGGGTTGGGATGGGCGAGTGTCATGGCGTGAGCTAAGGAAGATTTAGAGCCTTGAAGGCCTCCAGCATAGGTTCAGTCCAGCGAACTGGTTTAAGGCCTGAAGTCTGTTTGCCTGACAGCGAGTCTGTCAGCGGGGCCTGCATGGCGGCGGCAGAAGGCAGATGCCGATGGTAGTAATTTATTGTACCCAAGAAACGTCAGAGTTCTTTGTAAGTAGCCGCAGGCGGCAGTGACGTATGGCCTTCACGCGGGATTTGGGGGGGCTGTATTCTGTCTGTAGAGATGATGTAACCCAAAAATGTGACAGAAGACTGGCGCAATGGGAATTTGTCCTTGTTGACCTCGACGCCATTGGGGTTCAAGGTCTGGAGGACCTTGGATAAATGATTTTCGTGTTCCTCAGCCGGGTTTCTGAAAATGAGTATGTCATCCAGATATGCAAAGCAAAACTCGAACTCTCGTAAGATTGGGTCGAAGAACCGCTGACATGTTTGTGCCGCGTTTTGCAGGCTGAACTGCATGAAGTTGCATTGGAACAAACCAGGTGGCGTGATAATAGCTGTCTTTGGAATGTCTTCCAGTGCTACAGGAATCTGGTGATAGGCATGTTTACAATCAATAACACTGAAGACTGTGGCATCCGATAACATATGAGTGAATTCGTTTATGTTTGGCACTGGGTAATTGTCCATGATGATACGAGCATTTAAGCGTCTGTAGCCGCTGCACATTTGGAAAGAATCGTCATGTTTGGTGACAAGGTGAATCGGTGAAGACCAGTTGCTGTCCGATGGTTGCAGGATACCTGCCTCCAAAAGTTCGTTAATTTGCTGCCGGGCCAAGCGTATCTTAATGGGGTAGAGATGTCTAACCTTGTGCCTACTCGAGACCGAGCAATGTCCTGACGTGAATTTTTTGGACGAGCGGGGCGCGACGAGGCGTAACTGTTAGCGCGAATGGGAAAAGGCAGCACAAAAGTCACAAGCCTATTATGTGAGTGCGGCGTGCGCTTGTATGGAGAGGTCGGCTGCGTGCACAGTGTGGAGCGGGGTGGGACGCGCAGCGACTGTCTGTTGTCAGCCTTGCCTTGGGTAGCCGGCGCGCGCGAGAGAGATGTTGGCATTACAGGGGGATCAGAGATGGCCACCGAGTCACGTGGCTGGTGTATGATAGAGGGAGAATGTTTATCAACACGCGGGGCGGTTGCTTGTGCGGTGGGTGTGGTCGTACCGTGCACGTGACTGTCATTAGAAGCACAGTTTGAAACACATGGCACTGAACGTGGCGAGCGCGTCGGGGGTGTGGTGTGTACCGGACGCGAATCGTCACACGCAATTAATGTTTTTGAACTAACCTGCTGAGTGTCTGAGCTGGTGTGTGTTGGAGAAACACGATTAGGTGGCGGCACTGTGGACTGCAGTTTCAGCAGTAAGGTACAAGCCGCGACGAGCTCATTGTAAGTGTGTGCTATTCGTTGTTTCAGCTCGTTTTCCCCGCGGACTTGTGCCGCTGAGTCGTATTCTGACAGTAGGTTAGTGATGCAGGTCACAATGTCGTCCGCGAGGGCAGAGCACTAGCATACTAATTCACATGTTGCAAGAGAAACAGAACATGAAACATAAGTGCGGGAGCACAGCATCAGTGTGTTAGCAGGATGATGTAGCACTGAGCCTTGAACCAAGCTCAAAGAGTTTGTAATGTGACAAAAAATTCATACCGAGAATTGGTTCATCGATGTCGGCAGTGTAGAAAGTCCACGGAAAACACAGAGAAGGAGATAGGTGCACCGTAACTTTGACAGAGCCTGAGATTTGTAACATTGATAGCTCATAGAAGTGACCTCGTCGGTGAAAAGGCGGGAGGAGCCTATGATGTGGGTATGATAGACACGTCAGCACCTGTGTCGACTAGGAAGATGAGCCGTGACGAAATGTCCATCATGTATAAACGACCGCTTGGCCGAGTGGATGGAGTGCAAAGTGTGAGGACGCCTGTGAGGTTCCCCGCAGGACTCGGCGTCTTCTAGATCCTGCAGTCAGTGTTTGGGTGGTGGCAAAGTAATCGACACTTCTTGGCATCATTGCCGAAAATCTTGTGGTACCAACAATATGGATGAGCTGGATGTGGTGGTGGCAGCGACTGTGGCAGCAGAGGAGGCTTGTCCTCATTGATTTGTTCTGGGATGTATACTGGCATGTATGGTGCATGGGCATTTCTTGAATGCTCAGACGGAGGAGAGAGCGAGCGGATACTGCCAGGCAGTGTACACAGTGTGGAGGCGAAGCGAGCTCTGCCTCTGCCCACAGACGGCCGGTAAACAGGAGCAGTTGTGCCAACCAGTGGTGAGTGGTGTGCTGGTTGGTATTGTTGTAGCATTGCATACAGTTGGTCTGCGATGCGAAGACAAGAGCCGATTGACTCGAAGGATTGCAGTAGCAGGTGAATCTGTAGGTCGGTAGATAACTGGACCATACCACCCACACAGTAACGTCCAGCATCGTATGTCCACTCACAAGTAATCGAAGGCGGCGCCAGAGTTGTGATGGAGTTCCGTCCCCCCAGGTGCTGCTCGTACAAGGCCTCAATGATTAATTCTTATGGTGAGCAGGTGAGTTGGTTCAATATTGTTTTCTTTGCGAACTCATACTTTGGTGGAGACGGTTGCGAGAGGAGTAGATCACTAATTAAGTCCGAGTGATCATGGAGGTGTGTGACGAGACATAGGAATTTAGAGTTGTCGTCGGACACATTATGTAACTCGAAACAAAAAAACTCAAAGCGCAAACCATGATACAGGGTTGTTCTCATGTAAAGGGGACAGCTTCAGCAGACAGCCACAGGGGGGAGGGAATGAAGGCGGCTTCGGTGTATCTTGGACGGCCTGCTGGTCTGTGGTAGGAGAGGCTGTACCGCACTCTGGCTCCATAGGCGTAGATGTGTTATTGGCAGGCATGTCCGAAGCAACGGCATGCTGCATTGTCCTTGACGTGTTGCGAAAACATGACGTGGCTGGCATGGTTGGTGCTGTGGGAATGAGCGGTTGCGCAACATGTGTGGCAGTTCCATAAACTGGACTGAAGGTTAGAGATACAGATTGGACATTGTCCACCTTGGAAATGACGGGGAAGGCTGGCGTGGCAGACACAGGCAGAACTGTGGGAGATGCGAGTGGCTGAATGGCCGGAATCGGCGCCCCCGTGTGTGTGTGTGTGTGTGTGTGTGTGTGTGTGTGTGTGTGTGTGTGTTTGTGCGTGTGTGTGGGAGTGGGGAGGTGTAGGGGGGGTTTGTACTTCGTGGGACAACAGTGTGAGTTATCTGTGCACATCGGGAACACACCCCATGTGGTCAGACTATAAATTACCAATGAAACTTGCTGAACAACGCATTGTTGCGGTAAAACGTTCCTGGAAGGCAAAACACTGTAAGATGTGCTCGAGCCCACGTGGTCAAAAAACTGAGCAACAGGTCTGGTGGGTTAGCAAGTCCATGAAAATGTCCATCGTTAGTTTGTGAGTGAGGCAAAACCGGAATAGATTGATAGTGTGTGCGTTGCACACGGCACGACTAACTGACATTGTGGCCTGTTACATGATCGATCGGTAGTAACACAGTTCTGAAAATTATCCACTTCACATTTCACATGTTGGCGAGCACAGTCTGGCGACATGAAACCTGAGTCCATTGTTTCAGTTAACGATGTAGCACTCGACCATTGTAGAACAACAAAGTCTGAGGTTAATTTGGTTGGAGATCGTGAACCACTATTGATTAGCGGAGAGCCAGCCATTGGTGAAGGATTAAAGTGGCCTGGTTGTCGTAGTTGGGCCTCCAAATCTTCCAACAAAGCATTGGGTGAGGTAGCCATGGCGTCGTGCGCATAACCTGTTGATTTACAACACCCGGCGTGGAAGTCGCAGAAGGCCCAGAAACTTTGGAATCACCAGTATGGGAACGGGTTACAATTATCGGTCGGATGCAATAACTATCCCCACTAAATTCCACATAAAGACATATTTCGTAGTTATGTCATAACGTGTACACAGCTTGAGATACAGAACCATAAACTAACATTGGGGCTTGGCAGAGCCCAAATATGATGTTAATTGTGGTCGATACAATCTATCAATGCCACATATGTATTGAGTTGTCACTGTCACTGTTTACCAGATGTAATAACAAGATTGCGGATGATGGAATAGTAGAAGGTGTGAAAACAAGATGGCAGACAGTGGAACAGTTGAAGATGTCTTTGGCAGTCGTTTTTAAGTTCCTCAGATGTGTGTGTGTGTGTGAGCGCGCGGGCATGTGACAAGAAAGAGAGAGAGAGACAGAGAGAGAGAGGGGAGGGAGAGAGAATAGGTTTGAGGATTTATCATTGTTATTATAATTATATTTAATTATTTTTAGTTTTATGTGTGTGTATGTATGTGTGTGTGTGGGGGGGGGGGGGGGGGAGGGGAGAGTTCAATACGTTGCGGTTACCTAATAATTCTTTGAGGGCAGAGAACAGAATTTCATTGCAGAGAGCTGTGTATTCATTTATTACGTGCTTTTCTTCAACTCTGGCTTTTTGTATTTGATAATTTTCTTCAATTGTTAGTTTTTGTGGGGGCTCTTGCTGCATTTGAGAATTTTAAAATCAGTGTTGATGTCTGTTGGGCTATGTTTACTGTCCATAAGGTGTTCAGTAAATGTGGAATGACAGCTGTTACTTTTCAATGCTCTTCTGTGTTCTGTGTATCCGGTATTAAAGTTTCTGCTTGTCTGTCCTATATAAACTGATTTGCAGTCCTGAAACATTAGTTGGTAAATACCAGATGTGTTGTGTTTGTCTGTACTTGTGTTGGTTGTCCTTAGTTTCCTCTGCGTTGTCTGTCCTGTAGGCTATTTTTAGCCCTTGTTTTTTGATATGTTGACTATTCTGTGGGCTGCTTTGTTATTGTAGGTGAGAATGAATCACATGTTTGTTTCTAGATCATGTGTTCTCGTTTCTGTGTTTGTAAGTTGATGAGAAGGCTTTTGTGTGTTGGGTGTCTTTTTAGGTTGTTTTAATTGTGTGGTTCATTTTATCTATAGTGTTTGTGTCAAATCCATTCTCTACAGCTATTTGATTGTCTGTAATTCATTGTTATAGTGTGTAGCGTGTATTGAAAACTAGCTAGTTGGTGGGTAGTCGGATGATTGGAATGTTTGTGAATGGCTGTGCTGGTGGTGGTTACTTTTCTGAATATGGAGAATTGGTGTTGGTTGTTGTGTCTGTGTATTTTGAGGTCAAGGAAATTTAACTCTTTGTTGTTTTCTGTTTATAAGGTGAATTTTATTTTTGGGTGGACTCGTTCATATCACTATGAAGTTATTGGATGCGACTGAGTGTTTCATCTAGAAGACATATGACATCATCTACATAACAATACCAATATATTACTCGGTATTGTTTAGGTACTACTATTGTTTCAAATATTTTATTTTCAATTTTTCAATGTGATTAAGAAGGTGGAACATAATGTAAATAGATACAAACACACTCTCATAACCTTTCACATAAATTATTAATCTCAGGTATAGCCATAACAGCTTAGAAATAGTAATTTTTGCGTAAATGTTTTGCCTACATTTTAAGTTGTATATAGTTGCAGGTGACAAATTGTAAAGAAAAACAGTCACTGTAAAAACATAATACAGCAAGAAAACCACACCATGTGGTAAGAAGGTACGAATACACAATTTTAAGTGCTCTTCAAAAACCTGTAATTACGATTTAGAAACGAATATTTATATGTATTTAAACAGTAGAGAACATTTGTTATGTTTAACAGCCATAATAACAAAAAAAACTCTGATGATGTCGCAACTGCAGTGAAACATGTCTGGCACAAAAAGAAAATTGTGTTTTGCTAAAGGTGGACCCCACTCAAAAACAAAGGTTCCTGTTAAAGCAAACACAGACAAAAGAGCTTCGACATCAAGATGATTATCTCAACACCCTGCCAGGCATTTCAAAGCAAGCTCTACAACAAATTCTGGAACAATACAGCAAAGTTACATCAAACGATTTTAAATATAAAATTCAACAGAATCTGTCTTTCCCATTAATGTAGTACCTAACTACATACACGTAAATGTAAACAGTATGTCACCTGCAGCCCAACGTGCCAAACACAAAGCTGCAATTGAGTGGATGAAGCAAGAAATTACATACCTACATACAAAAAAAAAAAGCAGGCATTCAATGCTGAACTGTTCAAAATTACCCTGGAACTAGGAAATCACAACAAAATCTCTGAAATACCGTGAAGCGGTGTCACTTTGAATGGCGAGGCGACTTTGAATAGCAATTTAGTGTCTTTTTTAAATGCTGCACTCTAATGTGTAAATAAAGAACTACGGTCAATGTCATTAAATATCGCCAATAATAGATACTTTCAGATGAAGTAACAGTCGACATGAAATAACGTTGTATACTAACGCCAGAAAATAAAATAATTTTCTATAAATTAAGTTCCTTCACAACTGCAAAACATTTGTCTATTATTAGAAGCATTTTTGAGTGCAGAATTTGAAACGAATTTCCGTGGGCAAGGTTAACACTTGAATGAACATGTGCATTTTTTGGCTTTAGCGACCGACTGCACACAGAAAACTCCAACCAATTACTGATCAGGCACTTTTATTAAGTTCGTGTAGCTACACAAAATACAAGAAAAACACTACAGAAACTCACAGCATGCACATTGCAACTAAAGTCCGCAAGACCGACCCCAAAGAACAACGAGTCCCCAAAGAACATTACTCTGCACTTTGTAGGTGGCAGTTACTTGGGATCGATGGCTGCCACAGAGCATCCCCCCCCCCCCCCCCCCCAACCTCCAGGAGTGCGGAGCACTGGGGGAAGGGGAAGTGTGCATCTTCCTGTGTACTGGTGGTTGTGGGATGCTCTCTGGTTGATAGGGGTGTATGTGAAGGGTCCATGCTGTCTGTGCAGGGTGAGCTAGTGCTGGTATAGTCCGCCATCCAGTGGGGGTGACGGACTGATCGACCTGCACACTTGAACTGGACAGGCATGGAAGATGTCGGTGTTGCAGTACATCCGAAGAGGCGCATGCGAATCTTGAGCATCCTGTCAGTGCGGAACGTATCCATCCCATTTGGGATGGGGATTGTGTGCAGGATGATGGACTCGCATGAAGTGTCCCCTATGCGGAGGATGAAGATGGATCCCTCGTGGAGCTGCAAGGAAAGCTCATAGTGTGGGCACTCAGAGGCGTTGATTGAGATGCAAATTTCGTCGACAGTGGACTTAGTGGGCACTAGGGGAGGTGGTGGGGAAAAATAATGTAGTTCAGGAGAAACACTGGAACACTCTGCGGGGGCATTGGCTGCTGAGAGTTGCAATGGAGTAATGTCACATGCAAAATGTGGCTGGGCTTGAGGTTGTGGATTGTCACACGCAGTGCCTGAGTGAAACGGGGGTAGAGTATCATCACACGCAACAACTGAGCTGCCCACAGGTGTAGGCTCAGTGCACATATGATCATGGTGGAGCACAGGGGAGTGGGCGGTCTGTGTGAGATCGGAGTCATAACCTGATGAGGAAACACTCGACTCGAGAGGGTGTTGTACAGATTCCTCAATTGTCCAGGCTGGTTTCACGCATTTAAGGGAAACTGTCTGGCGACGGCCACTGACCAGAATGTCCACAATGTGAGCCACTACTCAATGCGGGCCAGAGTAAGGTGGCTGTAATGCCAGTTTGACTGTGTCATGCTGTAACATAATGAACTCACAAGAGTCCAGTGCCGAATGCAGAAAGTCCCAAGGATGGGTGTGTGGTTGTGGAGGAGGTGTGCGGATCGCAACTATGTGTGTCCGGACATGCCTGACTAGAGCAAGGAGGTCGGACAGGTCACCAATTGCTTCATCATTGACGAAGTCTGCAGGGAGAACTAGGGTCTTGCCTTACAGGACCTCCGCAAGTGAAGCCTGGAGGTCTGTCTTGTAAGCCGTGCATATTCCTAACATAACCCAGGGAAGGGCGTCGGACCACTCACCGCCATGGCACATGAGGGCCGCTTTCAGAGTCCTGTGCCACCGCTCGACCAGTCTGTTGCTCTGTGGCTGGTAAGACGTAGTGTGGTCTATCCACCCCACAGAGTACGCAGAGTTTGTTAAGCAGCAGGCATTCAAACTGCCTTCCTTGGTCAGTAGTCCTGGATGTAGGGCAGCCGAATCGAGCTATCCAGGAGGATACGAATGTGCATGCTATGGAATCCACTGTGATGTCCTGCAGGGGTATTGCCTCCACCCAACATATAACTCGATCAATGACAGACAAGATATACCTGAAACCATCAGACATGGGTAATGGTCCTACGAGGTCCAGATGCACATGTCGGAAGTGGCGTTTCAGGATGTCGAATTTACCTAGCCGGGGTTATGTGTGCCTGCCGACTTTGCTGTGCTGACACTGTAAACAAGCACGAGCCCAAGTACGACAATCTCTCTTCACTCCCGGCCAGACAAAGTAACAAGGTACGTAGTAGCCTTAGCACCAGAATGTGAAAGGTTATGTAATGTAGTGAATACTTGGTGACGCAGTGCAGGGGGAACAATAGGCCGGGCAGTATCCGTTTAGGATAGGGAAAGTTAGTTTTGTGTAATATTCGGAGCATGAGTTACAGCCAGGTGTGGGCCACATTGCAGTAAGTTCTGCATACGTAACGCAAAGGGGCACACTTAGCAAAACAGAGGAGCACAGCCGAGTACAAATAGGTGCTGTTTTCTAACAAGATTGATTCAAATGTGTCAGCTCTCCTGGATGGCGGGACATGTCACACCACCAGGCTACACGCAGCAACAGATGGGGCGACAGCATCCCAGTCCACGGTGGGTCGTTGGTTCGATCCTCTGAGGCCGACGTGGAGTCCACAGCCAGCCAGTGGTGGGCCAGTGCAGGCAGTCGTCTCAGCTCCCGACACACCCCAGAGACTTTCGAGGCGAGGGCTGCAGATTCGGACACCAGATCGCGGGTGATCATTGCCGCCTCATTCTCAACCACGCCACCGAGGAAGAAGCAGCAGCAGGGCCAGCCTACGGCTCCCGGCGAAGCAGCGCGGAGTCAACGAGTATGATGGCTGCTGGCGCAGCCATCCTGACATCATTGGAATTCAGCGGGCCGGCCAATGCCGGCATGACACAGCATTGCATTGCACAGCCTGCTGGGGTGCTTGCTCATCATTGCGGGGCCCTGTGATGCAGATCGAGTTGAATGGAGCACTGTAGTGGAAACAAATAAATTATTTGGAAAGTTCTCACCGAGTTTCAATACGGGACCTCTTGGCACCCATCCACTACAGATGTATCGCACCACAGTAGCCTGACCGAGCCCAGTATGTTACGGGAAATGATCTGGAGGGAAGTATCTGGATCCTGTCGGAGGTTGTGCAATTCGGTCGGTATCATTGTCCTGTAAGGGGGCCAATTCATCAAAATTAATGGGGGACGAAATTACAGTGATACGTGATAGTTAGTCGGCCACCACATTTTCTGAACCTCGGATGTAACTTATGTCTGTTGTGGATTGGCAAATTAAGTCCATCTGCTGAAACCTACGTGGGGGAAGGTCAACAGCGGGGTTACAGATAGCCTCCATGAGAGGGCAATGGTCTGTGCAGAAATATTTTACAGCTTCATAAACCGCAAGCAATTCTCCATCAAATGCTGACCATTTACCTTGAGCCATAGATAGTTTTTTGGAAAATAAATGGAGTGATTGTCTTGTGTCACTGATGTACTATTGGAGGACTGCACTGATTGCAAAATCACTTGCATCTGCTGTAATAGAGGTGCAGGAATCTGGCAAAGGGTGAGCGAGAGTGACACCGTACTAATGCTGCCTTAAGGTCTTCAAAAGCTCTCACCATGTTGTCAGACCACTGTACTCGGCGATGGCGCAAGGTTTGTTTCTCAGCCAATGCGTCAATCAAAGGGGCTTGAATTGCTGCTGCCATCGGCTGGTCATGACAGTAGAAATTGATAGTTCCTAAAAACTGGCGTAATTCACGAAATGACACTGGGAGAGGTAGACCACGAATGCAGTCAACACGCTCCTGAGGGGGGCGTATACCTTCGGAGGAGGTGGTGTATCGCAGAAAATTGACAGTGGTGCAGTGGAGTTGTGACTTGTCATTATTGATCTTGACTCCATTATGTGTCAATAAGTCCTGTATCGTGGCCAGGTGGAGGTTTGTGTTCTCTGTCAGAGGAGGAAAAAATGACTATGGCGTTAAGGTATGTGTAACAATATGTGCAGTTAAACAAAAGTGAGTCTATAAAACGTTGTTAAGATTGGGCCGCATTTTTGAGGCAATAAAGCATGTAACAAAATTAATAGAGGCCGAAAGGTGTGATCAATGCTGCCTTTGATATGTCATTCTTTTCCATGAGTATCTGTAAATGTGCCTTGCAGCAGTCCAAAACACTGAAGATGCGTGCTCCTCTAAGTACTTGCATTTAGTCTTGTATATGAGGTATCGGATAATTGTCTAATATGGCCTGCGCATTAAGGCAGCGATAGTCGCCGCAGAGGCGCACAGTTTCTTCCGTTTTGGGAGCTAAATGGATGGGTGAAGACCAGTTACTGTCCAACGGACGAACAATACCTGCCCGCAGAAGTTCCTCCACTGTGGCCTTAGTGAGGCATAGTTTATGTGGCGGCAGTCATGGCGCTTTATGATGCACTGGTGGCCCGTCTGTTGTGACAATTTGTGTGTCATGCCATTCGTGATAGCATTCAGATGGGCTGGTAAACTTGCTTGGGGGCCATTGTGAACGGGGATTGATAGCACGTGAAAGTCACTAACCTGATGTGCTGGAGAAGCTGTCTGTGTCGGTGGCAGCAAAGTTGCACAAGGTGCGTCTCTGGTGTCAGGAGGCAGCGGCATCAAAGTCCCACACGGTGCATCGCTGGTGTTGGAGGGTGGCGTCGTTGACAGGCATTGGATGAGGCATCGAGCCTCGGCGAGGGCTTGCATAGCCGACGATATTGCGCTGTTCAGTTCGGCGTTGCGAGTGCGGTGATCGTCAACTGCTAGAGCACTTAGACTGAAGCTGGGTGATGGAAGTTGCAAGGCTGTCCACTAGTGAAGAGCACTCAATGAGAGCCATGTCGAAATCGTCGGGAATCTGAGGGGGTGGGAGGTCTGAGGAAGTGACTGAACACACAATATGAGTGGATGAGGCGTGGTACAATAATGCAGCCGACTGGAGGTCTGGAGACAGTCACCTACAAATATCCTACATCTAAACACATGACGTCGTGGAAATGTTAGATGTTCTACACACAATGTGAAACATTTATAATTTATGTGAAAAGCCAGTTAAGAATCCACTGTGAGCCCTGAAATTAGATCACATTCTGTTTGAAGGAAGGATGGTTGCAGTTTCGTATACACCAATAACAAATTTCCATCACACCAAGGCGTGCCTACAGTGGAAATGTTAGTTAAAAAATTATACAGCTGCCCATCAAACGTGTGTTTCTGTCATCATGGTACAACTGATAGATAATCTTTGAGTACAAATCATCTACAACTACAGCCAGATGTGAATCTATTGCAACCCACAGTATGAACCTATCTTATCAGGTGTACAAATCTACCTTTCGCCTACTGTTTGAATCTTCTACAGCCGTTAGTATGGCATTAAACCAATTGAGCCAATGCGACCCAATATCTGTATGAACTATTATTGCACATTTTCCTGTGAAAGCATCATTACAATTCATCAGAAATGATTTACAAATCTTGTGAAAATGTTTGATGTGTATCACCGTCATTTATGTATACTGAGATGCGAGGCATTTGCAGTCCTATATAATGAGGTGTGTTCTCTGAATTGCAAGGAATGCTCTACTGTGAAAAACTGTATCAACTGCTATATGTGAGGTGACTGGGGTTTAGTGTGTCCTGCAGACCAGTATTCCTTTGAAATGTGTTGTCATGTCTTTGGATCCATAGAAGGTATTACTTCTGTAAGATGTTGCTGTTTCATCTCATACACCACTGACGTCTATTTTATAGGAATGATGTGAGCATACCATAATTTTCAAGCTGTAATCAGATATGAAATTACTAACAGTTAAGGTTATACACCTCTGGAAACCTACAAACGAGTTGTGTTAGACAGAATCAATGTTGTATTTTGTGTCCAAAGTAGTAATTTAACCCTCTTAAAGTTTCTGCAATGTTATCACAGAGCTTGTCTGGAACCAACTCTGAGTCCTGCTACAATATATCTGATGCTGCATCTGCTGTGTTGATTTCAGATTTGTAATTATTTTCCTGTATTACATGCCCTAGGAACTAAGTATGTTGCTGTAACACTAGATACAGTACTATCTCTACATGCTTCTAGTAGATTTGTGATGTTTGGCTCCTATTTTGCCTTGTTCAAGTTTTGCTGTATGCATGTATGTGACCTGATACCATTTAGAAATCCTAGGGAGGTGCAATCAGGAACATTATCTTTTGTGTAGCACAGAACAGACGGTGAAATGTATACTGATTTTTAAAATTCAATCAGCTATAGTCAGCTACCAGTATGGGAGTGACGTTGGCCACTCAGTACTGCTGTTTGCAGGCCTCAATCACTGGTGGGGTGAAGTCATTGATTCACAAGATACCTGCAGAATGCTGTCGCTTTCACCACACGATCCGTTAGGTTTCTGACAGCACTCTCGAGTTATTCTGTTCATATTTCCTCCTTCAGATGGAGCTAGAAACCTGTGCTGTGGGGCTGGTGAAAGCTACAGTCATGTACCACCAGTTGTCGCAGCACTCTATTTGTGTTGACAGATCAGTTTTTCATCTTGAAAAATGGTGTACAAGTATGGTGTAGAAAATATCATACTTTCCTGTCATATGTATCTGCTGTGATTTGACAGTTATGTTTCAGTTTGTAAATACACTGCTTAACAAAAGTTTGGAATATTATTGTAAAATGTAAGCTATGATACTAGAGGTCTCATTGACCTACGCACTTCATGCCTTATCCAGTCAGAGCCCATGCAATGGACTGCATTTAGTAAGGTATGTTTTGAGGCAGTTTCTCAGTCATGTAAGCATACTGCTGCCACAGTGGCACACTGCGAGCAATCCAGTATCAACAACAGCTTTGTTCGGTTTGTGTTCAGCACTGCAGTAACATGCCATGTAGAGGCATATGGCATACAATACTTTGATAGAGTCAGGATGGTGGCTTTACTTTCAGCAGGTCATACACAGCAAGATGTTGCTGATCAGTTAATGTGACTCAAAGTGGAGTATTTAAGGTGTGAAGAAAACAGACAAGAAATGTGAATGATAGACCTCACATGGTTGTCCTCACATGACAACACCAATGCAGGATCATTTCTTCCAAATCTCGGCTCGTAGGCACCTGACATCAACAGTCAGAAATATTGGAAATTACTTCTCCCGGGCAACAGGGATTCGTATCACAGACCAAGCAGTGCGTAGAAGATTGCATCAGGGTGGTCTTCATTCCAGATGACCAATAAGTTTTGCACTGAACCAACGGGACCGACACAATGGAAGGACCTGGACTATTACACATCAACAATGGGCCAATGCAGAATGAAGTAATGTCATATTTGCTGACAAGACCAGGATTGGTTTGCAACCAGATGCTATGATACTAGAGATCTCACTGACCTACGCACTTCATGCCTTAGCCAGTCAGAGCCCATACAATAGACTGTGTTTAGTAAGGTAAGCTTTTTTGCAGTTTCTCAGTCATGCTAGATGTGTTAGGGTTTGGAGAAGCGCTAGTCGACATCAGGAAAGCCAATGTGTTCTGAAAGTCCATCTGTTTGCAGGTGGAAGTGTAATGTTCTGGGTGGCAATAATGATGGGTTGGTTAGAAGCAAAGATTTTCCCAAGAAAAGTGCAAGGAATTATTTAATTGTGTGTGTATCATAACACTAAGCCGATACAACCTAACAGAACAGGAAGGTTAATAGTGTAACAACCACAGCAAGGCACTATTCAAGTGAGACTTACTTGCTGACTATACAAAACAGAGAATGTTGTTTATTCAGTGTAGTAGATTTGGTTATGGTCCATGTACTAGTTTCAGAATGATTATTGTATTATTAAGACAGTGTACAAGGGTGAGCCAAAATTATCCACAATATTGACATAACTCTTCTTACTTTGTTCATACTGACCTCTATTTTTCACAGTGTTGCACAAACAAACCCACGTATCACATAAAATATCAGGCTGATTGATATATAATTCTTTTTGTAAGTTTTCTCCATTGGAGTTCACTGACTTTGCAGTCCATTGTAACACTTTTGAAAGTTTAATATTTTAATGTGTATTTGATGGCTAATTAGAGTAAGGCCAAATACACTTCACACATCATGCGGCAGTTTTTCATGTATCTAACTGTGTATGATGTCATATTTCCTGAAATATGATAGGTCGGTAGTTCTTAGACCACAGCGATTGTTGCCTTACAGTAAGAGAAGTGTTTCTTTAAGTCTGGTTGATATCAGTCCCTGTAGTTGAGGAGATGTGGAACATACACACACATACATACATACATTAATTCATTTTTATAATATGTATGCATACATCAAGTTTTTTACCTTATAACTAAATAGGGTTCCTGTGACTTCCACTAGTTATGCTGCACAAGTCCCATCTGAAGTTGATTTCTTACCAAACTCACTGCAGCATGTCAGGTATGACTTGATCAATTGGAAGACAGATTCTAGTTCCGAGCTGTGGTAGAGAAGTCAGCAAGGTGTCAGGCCCAATGAACTTGGGGCCATGCAAATGGGACACCTCAGCATATCTACTTACCTGGAAAGTGGACATTTAGATTTACTGCTTCAACAGCAAGGAAGTAACAGAGCACTGTTTTAGATCTGAAAACCGAGATGAGAATAATGGACAGGATACTATTAGTCACAAAAAAATTAGCAACTATCTCATAATCGCTCATCAAATGAAGACTGTGGCTTTACATCGCAGCCATAGCATATATTGCCACACTGGCTCATATGCTCGAACTTGTGCTAGTTATCATTTGACAGCTTCTTTAACAACTGCAATTGCCATTTGTGGCTCACTGGAAATTGTACTCAGGCATCTCAAAAAGATCTGTGAAGTGACTGGAGAATTTAAGATGGTACAACTGACTTCAATGTCACCATGTCTGCAGTGATAGTGAATAAAACAGATGATTTATTGTCTTAAAACAGATGATTTATTGCCTAACACTCTTTCGCTATCTGGCAGAGAAGATCTCTCTCTTGTTAAACTTGTACTCTGGGCTTTGAAGGCATCTGTCTTCATTGTGTACTGCAGGAGTTTGTCACAGAGTTAACTAATAGAACAGGGGCAGGGGGAAAACTACAGTCAATGAAACAAAGTTAACTTGAACATACTATATACTGAAACTCATAAAATAACACAAATGAGAAGTAGCCCTGTTACACATTATCTTTCAAACTATCTAAAATCTAAAATTTTGAGTGCCTTGGTGATTTGCTGACCTGATGCAGGAGAGGAAATAAAGCAAGAAAACTACATCAAATACATACTCTTAACACATTTATCAAGAAGAAAATTGGTTGTTTATATGTCTTTGTATGTATGCTAACATCCTTTTGAGCACTATACAAGATAAAGATTTTTACATGGAAAGAACATAGGGGGATAGTTCCCCAGAGCAATGACCAAAGAAGCCTTACTATCTCACCTTTGATATATGAGAGCTGGAACAGGAAATTCACTGATGTCGAATGATTATGTATACAGGTCTCTGTCCGTGACCTAATCTTCTTTATCGTATTCATATGACCACTATGCAGAATAAACAATGGTGGCATTTGTTGAATGCATAGCGTTTTTGCGAGAAATACTTGTTTTTCTCTTTTTTTCCTCAAATGAGATATACCAAAATAACACAATTCTAACATTGCCACATAGCTTCCAACACACTCTCCACCGAATCATTTACACTGGTGCAACTGTTATGCAGATCAGTCACAACTACACATAATTCAGAGTTACTGTATGAGAAGGGATTGATAATGATATTATATTATGGCTAGAAGAGCATGTACCATCTTCTTTTTCCACATTGGCAATGCACATAAATGCAGTGGTACTTACAGTTTTCAGAAACAAACCTGCCAGTACTTACACAGCAGTCCGATTTAAAGTGTTATAGTCCATAGGTGACAAGCCGATGGGATTTATGACTGCTCACCTGCTACACACAAGTCAAACTATCAGTCCTTGGTGTCTGGATTATTCTCTTAAGATTCATGCAAACGAATCTGAGCCAGACATATCCATCCTACTTCAGCTCGCTCCACATGTTTACTGCTAGGTATTTTACTGCAGTTAATGTTTCTGGTGACAATGTGTATCATCCAAATATTTTGCTATATTTAGATGCCACTACAAAATCTCTATACCCTTTCCAGTGAGTATTAAATGGTTTCAGACTAAGATGTTCCACACATAACTTTTTATGTGTGCCCTCGCTCCAGTACTTTGATTTAAAAGCCACTTAAATTCCTCAGAACTTTTTAGATAACTATAGTTTGTTACTCCTGTGTATCATGTCTCTTACCCTAATTGTTAAGCAGTGAGGATACTACCTCAGCTTTCACAATAGTAACAGAAGGCAGGTAACTTATCCGCCTCTAAATCTTTACTGCAGTCAGTTCCTTCACTACCTGAGGATGCCATATTAACTCATAATTTTACCAGTTGTGGCTTCATTTCGTTTCCAAATCCCGTAAGAATTCTTACATTCTTATTCATAGTATCTAGTAATACTTTTTATAATATTTCCACTCTGCTCACTACAAAATCTTCTACTGATTTAATGATCTAAATGTTAAAACTTTGTTTTCTAACTTTTCTTCCAATAATTCATGATGATCATCTAAATCCTGTAATCGTTTTAATCTTAATTCTACTCTCTTTTGTAGTTTGTACATTCTAACACAAAAAGGTGCAATCGTGCCACCTGCTATTATTCTGCACTACTTAAATTACTAAACTTTTTCCGTTATTTTCAGCTAAGTTGAGTTATACACATCATGTATAAGCTGTGTGTACCTAAATCTGCCAAACATATTTTATGTAGCTTTGTTATTCACACAGTAATTTTCAATATGCTGTTTATATTAAAACATTTAGTTTTGCTGGAAATTGCGTTAATGAAGAATAACACATAAATAAAATTATTATGACAGCATGTAATGGCCAAAATAGTGTGAGCTACTCAGAAGATTTGGGTACTGACATCACTCATTAGAAAGTCCTTATTTCATTATTTCCAGTAATCTGGCTCAGTTTTCTTAAAAGTAATTAATTTAAAATTATATACATAAAAAAAATTAGGGAAATTTCAAAACCTGAGGGCTTAAGGGTGGAAGATATAGTAGTATGCAAGACAGAGATTACCCTATCTTCCACCTTTAAGCTATCATGTTTTCAAATCTTGTAAGGTGCAGTCCACAACAATCAAGTCTTTCTTTCTCATCCTTCTGATAGGTCTCCCCTGAGCTACTTTTCCAAACTCTTCCCATTTCCTAAGCCTCACCAGTCATTTTCCTTCACCCCTCTTCCTTCCCCTGCAGCCCCTCTGCAAGCAGAAGAAACCACTGGCTCCAAAAACTTGCAAATTTTTAATACCTTTATATGTGTGTCCTCCAGCTGCCACCTGGTGAGTAGATCTAATTACATTTTCGAAAACTGATTATTTCTTGATATTATTAACTTAAAGGACATTTATAATTAAATATTGGTCACACTCAAATTAACGTTTGCCCACTCAGCTATTATGCTTGTAAGATTCCAGGATTTGACTTCATATTTTTGTTGCCCTAATTTTCTTGAACCACATAATACTCTTCAGTATTCAAATGCTAAATATTAAATTTCCAACTTGCAATTTTATGAACTACAATTTAATTCTCAAGATCACAAAATATCATTACACCAGTCTTTATATACAAACCCATTCCAAAAATCTTCAGTCTGCCGCCAGCATTCGTAAGATTAACATATCTCTGTTAAGGCAGTTGTAGGATTGCAGTCAATGTGTTATTATCATGCAATAACTTGTGTTACCTTTTATTGAATTCTTTGTGTCAACAGGAGTGACTTTCATTTCAGTTGTCTCTGTGTGTTACAACATGGACTTTTGCATATTTCTTTCAGTAAATCTTGTGTGTGTTGTCTCTAACTACAGACAGTGTTTTGATGCCCATCTGTCAGGCTTTGTATATGAAAATGCACTGTAAACATTCTGTTACTGTCATACTTTTTCATAGGTTGTTGAAAGCATTTACCTATGATGAACATTTTATATGAGATCTGAGACTGGTCATTGTGTTGCTGCAGGTGTTAATAAATGTGGAAACAAGCCAAATTAAGTCAATACTATGTTGAATACATTATTTGAGAATTTATCATAAAACCAGATTACATCAATTCGATATATGTACACTGATGAGACATAAAAATCACAGGTAAGGCACCTTTTACAATTCCTTATTTAACTGAGAACCTTAATCAAATACATTTGAGAAAGTCTTCCTTCCATTTCAAAGATTCTGTTGCTTATACACTACTGGCCATTAAAATTGCTACATCAAGAAGAAATGCAGATGATAAATGGCTATTCATTGGACAAATATATTATACTAGAACTGACATGTGATTACATTTTCAAGCAATTTGGGTGCATAGATCCTGAAAAATCAGTACCCAGAACAACCACCTCTGGCTGTAATAACGGCCTTGATACGCCTGGGCATTGAGTCAAACAGAGCTTGGATGGCGTCTACAGGTACAGCTGCCCATGCAGCTTCAACACGATACCACAGTTCATCAAGAGTAGTGACTGCCGTATTGTGACGAGCCAGTTGTTCGGCCACCATTGACCAGACATTTTCAATTGGTGAGAGGCCTGGAGAATGTGCTGTCCAGGGCAGCAGCTGACATTTTCTGTATCCAGAAAGGCCTGTACAGGACCTGCAACATGCAGTCATGCATTATCCTGCTGAAATGTAGGGTTTCACAGGGATCGAATCAAGGGTAGAGCCACGGGACGTAACACATCTGAAATGTAATGGCCACTGTTCAAAGTGCTGTCAATGCGACCAAGAGGTGACTGAGACATGTAACAAATAGCACCCCATACCATCATGCCAGGTGATATGCCAGTATGGCGATGACGAATATATACTTCCAATGTGCGTTCACCACGATGTCGCCAAACACGATGCGACCATCATGACGCTGTAAACAGAACCTGGATTCATCCGAAAAAATGACGTTTTGCCATTCGTGCACACAAGTTTGTCGTTGAGTACACCATGGCAGGTGCTCCTGTCTGTGATGCAGCGTCAAGGGTAACTGCAGCCATGGTCTCTGAGCTGATAGTCCATGCTGCTGCAAACATCGTCGAACTGTTCATGCAGATGGTTGTTGCCTTGCAAACGTCCCCATCTGTTGACTCAGGGATTGAGACATGGCTGCACGATCCATTACAGCCATGCGGATAAGATGCCTGTCATATCGACTGCTAGTGATACGAGGCCATTGGGGTCCAGCACGGCATTCCGTATTACTCTCCTGAACCCACCGATTCCATATTCTGCTAACAGTCATCGGACCTCGACCAACACGAGCAGCAATGTTGCGATACGATGAACCGCAATTGTGATAGGCTACAATCCGACCTTTATCAAAGTCGGAAACGTGATGGTACGCATTTCTCCTCCTTACATGAGGCGTCACAACAATGTTTCACCAGGCAACGCCGGTCAAATGCTGTTTGTGTATGAGAAATCGGTTGGAAACTTTCCTCATGTCAGCACGTTGTAGGTGTCGCCACCAGCGCCAACCTTGTGTGAATGCTCTGAAAAGCTATTCGTTTGCATATCACAGCATCTTCTTCCTGTTGGTTAAATTTCATGCCTGTAGCACGTCATCTTCGTGGTGTAGCAATTTTAATGGCCAGTAGTGTACATACACTGGTATGGCACTTATACATACAGCGAGTCGAAACTGCATCAAGTAAACATAGAGCTTGCTCCCTGCAGGCTAACTGTCATATAGGCTACACTCCATCTTGTTACATACCACATTTTTTTTTTTTGAAATATGAACAAGCAACTGACTGATACAAGGAAGTTAACACAAATATTGTGATCTGGCAATTTAACTACCGAATGCTGACTAGCAGAATGATTGTCCTGAATGCTGATTAACAGAATCATTGTCCTGCCTTACTATTTCTATACGTGCATAGTAATGCAACTCAAAATACATTTCAATGTTGTTAACAGCAACCTATGAGAGAGAAAATTTACTGGGCATGAAAATTTAATGAGCAAAGCAAAGGAGCAAGACTGTTTTTAACTATGCGTTGGATAAAGGGAAAATCGACAGAAGTATAGGAAGTACGTTGTGAATATTATGTATAACACAGACCCTGCCAAAATTGTCTTAAGAATGAAATTTTTTTGATAAAATGATTAGTTAACCACATAGTTTTCTTAATTTTCTTCTGAAAATGTGCTGTTGCTATGTTGGTAAGTTTCTTTGGATGTGCCTATGCCTTGCCTACAGTTTAGTATGTTTTACAGATTCAGCCAAATCAGACACTTCCCCCAACTCCTTAATTTGCATAAAGCTCCTTATCTGGCTGGAACTGGCAGTCTGAGATTGTTGTAGACATATTTGCTGATTACAAAGTTCCTGCCTGTCCTCCTATTCCTTCATGTATACAGAAAAGGGAAGATTCTTTCAGTCATTCCTTGCTGTATACATGTATAATACAAGAGAGAAACTGATAAGAGGACAAGGCCCCTGTTACCTTCCTAAGCTTAATTTTATCCATACAACGAGGTTCTTTAAAGTATGGGAAAACTGCTACTCAAAATGGCTGAACGTTTATTGCTGGGTTGCAGGGGATATGATGCAACACTCACAGATGAGATGGAAGGGATCACTTTTTCTAGTCAGAGCTTTAAATATCTTACTGAACATATCCAATCGGGGACACGACTATTAAATTTTTACTAAAAATTACAACACAGAAGAATCACGAGTAATGAAAAGAGTAAAAGAAAATTTTTTTATGTGGTGTAATTACAATTTAACAATTTTTAGATTTTTTCGCTTTACTTGTACTGTGAAAATTTGCTTCTTGTCAGATTTCATGATTCTACATTAACAGGAAATAACCTACAGGTTTTGATGAGTGAGGTTTTGATGAGTGAGTGAGATGAATGGCCAAATCTTTTGAGTGCATTGATTTAGAAGCTTAAATTTTTTACACCACCAAGGGATCATAGACCTTAGAAAGTCACACAAACATGAATTTGACATGCCAACAAGTTCACAAGAAAAAGGAGTCTTAACAAATGGACATAAAAATAAATAGATGGATAAAAAAATATTTGTTTGTGTCATATAATAACAAATTAACCATTTTGGATTTTTTCCTTTACCTGTAATGTGAAACCTTGCTTTTCACTGAATTTCATGATTCCAGGTCAACGGGAAGTAACCTATAGGTTTAATGAGTGGGTTTGTGCCTTTCAAAATATGTGATATAAGTGGCAGAATCTTGAAATTGAATTGGTTTAGAAATTTAAAAATCTTTACACTGCCTAGGGCCACAGACCTTAGTATGTGACATAAATTTGAATTTGATATGCCAATCTGTTCAAGAGAAAAAGGGGTCTTAAGAGATGGGCAGATTAATGGACAGGTGGACAACCAAGTGATCCTATAAGGGTTCCGTTTTTATAGATTGACGCACGGCACCCTAAAAATGAACTCACAGATAAGCTTTTGGACAATGTCCATCCTCAGAAAACACACACACACACACACACACACACACACACACACACACACACACAACATCCAGCACAACAGCCTTACAGGTGAGGTCAGGTAGAGTACACGAGAGGAAAAAGGGGACGGGAGGAAGGAGGGAGACACAGCACGGGAACAGGATAGGAACTAGCTAATGCAAATTCATTCTGGTGCAGGCAGGGAGGGTTGCATGAGGTACACAATGAAATAGAAGGAATGGGTTGGGAAGAATGGGAGGGGGTAGCGAAGCAAAAAGAAACAACAGAGGAAGAGTGAGATCACAGAGAGAACAAAATGGTGCCAATTAATGGATAGCTGAATCAAACTTGAATGACGTGGAAGGTATTAGGGGGTAGAGGTGAATGTGGGGCAAGGAGTAGTATGAGTTTGTGGTCAGAAGGATTGGGGGAAGGGGGGCGATCCATATGAAATGGGTTTTGAAGCTATCAGTGCAAGCTAACATGTTGTGATCAGCAGCATTCTCTGCTGCTGGTTGGTCAATTTCCCTCTTGGTCCCAGTTTGGCATTGGCCAATCATTCATGTGGATGGGTGGTTGATGGTTATATCCACATAAAGGGCAATGCAGAAGTTAGAGCACAGTTTGTGATATGACTGCTTTCACAGGTGGCACTCCCTTAATGTGGTAGGCTATGTTTGTGATGGGTGGAATAGGATATGCTGGGTGGCATATATGCATGTCTTGCAATCGGATCTTTCACAGAAACATAATAGCACAATGACAGACAAGCATATTTCACAGATTGGTTGAGTCGGTGCGAATTACCACTTTGGGAATGACGGAAGGATGATCATTGTTTCAGTGCAAGATGAAAGACATTCACAGTTCTCATGAAAATTTTAGTTAAACAGTTCCATTCCAGGGTGATAGTAATAAAATAGAGTGTGCTATTATGAATAATACAGGGGGGTGCTACTGTGCAGCTGGTTAGTGGGAGAGATTGGAAAGTTAGGATGTAGTATGGGAGATCTATTGGAGCACTAGATTCAGTGGAGAGTGTCTTTCTATGAAGGTCTTAACAAGACCTTCAGCATACCGAGCAGAGGACTGCTCATCAGTGTCAGTGACCGTCCAAGAATAGCTGGACTGTGCAGGAGAGACTTTCTAGCATTTACAAGATGGCAGTGATTGAGGTGCAGATACTGTTGGTGGTTGGTACATTTTATAAGGATGGAAGTTTTTGTGGAGTTATTCGAGAGGTGGACGGGCAATGTCCAGGAAGATTCTGGAGTCTCATTTCTTCACATTCTTAAGACTGTTTCTCTAATCTTTGTGCAACATCACTTTCATTGCCTACATCCTATCATAAAAAGTTTTGATGTTTGATATTCAACCTGATGACTTCTCCTGCCATAATGAACTTATATCTTCAAAACTATATTTACATACACTTCAATATTCGTCTACTGCCTGAATATTTAGCCTGTATCAGCAACAGTTTCTGTAAACACAAACAGATGACTTGAAGTAAGGATTTTACTTACAAACAAGGTGATCGAACACATCCACATGATACTGAAGTGCAAGATATGGGGTACTCCATTGTGTACCTGGAACAAAGTAATCATGAAAGATAAGCATCTCAAGCACAGTGACAGAGTAACAAGCAATTTAATCACATATTAATTTGTTTTGAGACAATATGTATCTACCAAAAATCTGCAACAGTAGTACCCTTCTAACTCCCTTGTGCCACAAACTATAACAATGAAAATATAAAATTTATTTAGTCATGGACCAAATAAATATAATTAACGTGGCAATAAAACTGTGCCTGATGTAGGTGCACTTTCCTGGAAGCTGCAATTCTGAGTCCCTTTTTATGCTTAAAATTCCAATCTAACTAGTGTTACCCACATATGTAGCAGGTTGCATTTTATTTTAACATTATCATGTTTTTAAAACCTTGAAGCAGTTTCTTTTTTAGTTAAATAAAAAGCATAAACCCTGAAATTCTCACGTTAATTTGCCCCATCCACCCAGTCTTCAATGCGTTCATCTACAAAGCATTTTCCCAACAGTCCATCCCTAGTAATATGTATCTACCACTCATAATCGTACCCATAAGTAACAAGATCTCTGAAAGCAGCAAAGAATACTAACATTCAGTGCCCTGTCTCTGATAAGATCATAGTAGTCAGAAAATAATCTTGGACTGAACGAAGGATGGGAAGGAAAATTACTGTCATTTACGAGGAATCATCACAGGGATCCATGAAACACTATATGCATCTGTAAAGGTATCCTGGCAACATAAGAACACGTACATTATACAGTGATAGAGATACAGCTGATCATGGTCGCTATGTAGCACTTACTGCAAATGGTATCCCTACATCCACTAGCACAGAAAATATCAAGTTTGATGTCTTTGCTTTGCAATATGGAATGCACAAGGACTCCCATCAGCAGATCTAACTTTGCAGCATGGCTTGTTATAGCATTTTTCATTGCTAGACAAGTGCCCTGTTGATGTCAGCATGGTCTACAGAGCAATGTTGGAGATGAAATACACCAGTCTGCAGTGATGATGTATGTACAACTGGATTTTATTTTCGATAGTGTGAGCTGACCACTCTGGATGCAAGATGTCCTGATTTTACAGGTACTCATTTGAGAGACTAGTTCAGTGTGCTTGAGTGTTATCATCAGATGGAAAGTGCTACATAGGAACCACGGAAAAGATACGAAAGTCCTTCCTGTAGACTACAGTCATCATGGTACTCCTAGGAAACACATGCAGTGGTGTAAGTGCTCCTACCATGAGGCCATACAAGATTATAAAACTGGTACTGGCATAATGATCAATTCCCACACTACTGAGATAGTTGTAATGTGTGCCAGGGACATGCCAGATGAAGAAACAGTGAGAATCATTCTTCTGGGTAAGCTGTGACTCACTTGCAAATAGGAACATTACCCCAAAATATTTGAGTCCATTCATGGCATACAAGACAATGTATTACCCAAGCCATACAGTGCCTTTGTGTGAGAGGAATCTATGTTTACAATCATAATCTGCTGGCCAGCATACAGTGCAAGGTGAATAGTACCTTGTACTGATGTTAGTCATTCCTTTTCCTGTTCCACTCATAAACAGAGTAAGAGAAAAACGACTGTCTATATGCCTCCTTAGCACTAATTTCTTTTATCTTGTCTCTGCAGTCCTCATGCGAGATGTACGTTCTTGATAGCAGAATTGTTCTGCTCAATATACAGACTGAATAACATTGGGGATTGGCTACAACCCTGTCTCACTCCCTTCCCAATCACTGCTTTCCTTTCACACCCCTCTACTCTTATAACTGCCATCTGGTTTCTGTACAAAATGTAAATAGCCTTTTGCTCCCTGTATTTTACCCCTGCCACCTTCAGGATTTTAAAAGAATTTTATGGGTTACACAAAGTAAATTATTTTCTTATAGGTGATGGTAACAAGTTATGCCTTTACTACTATGTGCTCTTACTTTCTTGGATTAGTTGGTGCTTGAGGATTTATTTTTTCATTTGTTAAGGCTGTTATACAGTTCTAGTCATTCTGAAATGCTGACATGACACAGTAACACACATTCAATTCTGTTTCCTTTAAACTTAAAAATTTGCAGTAGAAATTGTTAAAATGCTTCAGAAGGCAGTGGTGGTCTAGCAGCTAACAAGCTCTGCTCAGAAAAATGGTTTAGAATTCTATCATAGGCCACATTCTCACAAATTTCTGAAGAGACTGGATTTAGTAAAATTGTATATAATTAGAGTTGATTTGCTGATTTAAGTGCTGCAAGTCAGAAAACAATGGCTGCCATTGCTGAAATGGAGATTCAAGTGCTGCCAATGCACCATATTCTCTTGGTTTGGCTGCTTATGATTATCATGTATTTGGGGCTCTGAAGAAACCTCTAGCTGGAACTCATTTTGCAGTTTTCCAGGAACTGCAAGCACTTGTCCTGTGGCAGGTTGGCAAGGCTACAGAAAAGTGGTCCGAGGAGGGCCTACAGAAGTTAAAGTTGACAAGTCACAAGAATACAGTGGTGTGGCAATACCTGCAAACCCATTTCAGCTATGGCAGCTGTGCTTTTTCAGTTTGTGTGGGGACAAATGTAGTCTTGTTGCAAGAGCACTTTTTGTGATGGTGCACACACTCTACACACTGCCATCAATCATCTATGAATATCTGCATAGGTTACATCATTCTTCCACATATATTACACTTCTAGTGATTGTCTTGCCACTTACAGTTGACTAAAAGTACTACATATTTGCAATTGTAATGAGGAGTCAAATGGTGCAACATGAATAATGGGGAATAATATAATGGGGAAAATCAATGTGGGATGCCTCTCGTATTTTTCTGAAAGTCCGATACTATGCCTCCAGTCTCATAGATACTACACACCAAATTAAATAGCAGTTTGGTTGCCATTTTCCCCATTTTAGAAATTCGAAGGGAATGTTATCTATATATATCTTCCATTGTAGTCCATTACAAATCTGCCAAAACACTGTTAAACTATGAATGAAATACAGGAGCCCCTTTTCTCTCAAACTGACCTCCATTTATTCTTGTATCACAAAGGTAGGAAAATTTCCTCACAGAGGCCTTTAACATATTATTTCCACCTATTTGCTCTCTTCTCTACATTTCACAACAGAATTTATATTGCACTTTACTGTTGAAACTCTTTCTTTTAATTTCACCTATGTTGTTTTGACTTTTCTCTATACTGAATCTGTTTTTCCGAAGACCATTTCTGTTTTAATTCTTCCCATTTTTCCTGCAGCCACTTCACATTGGTTCCACTACACTTCCTATTTATTTCATCCCTAAATGACTTATATTGTTGTAGTCCTGTCTTTTTCTTGTGCATTTTTGTGCTCCATTCTTACATCAATCAAGTGAAATATTCTTCTGTTACCCAAGGTTTTTTTGCAGTTACCTTCCACCTATATTTGTCCAAGCAACTTCTGTAATTGCTCTTTTTAGAGACATTCCTCTTCTAATGAACTGCCTGTCATTGTATTCTTTACTGAAATATATACAGAATTAGAGAACTTCCAACACATCTCATCAATCCTGAGTACTTCTGTATTCCACGCCTTTCAAAACCAATTCTTCCAGATGATCCTCAAAGTCAAGTCTACCCTTCATCATTACTAAATCGTAACCCAAGTTATACCTGCTCCTAGGTATGCCTTACAATCAAATATCTGATTTTGAATCTCTGTCTGACCATGAAGTAACCCCACTCAAATTTTGGAATCTTCCTGTATCTCCCGACCTTTTCAAAGCATACTTCCTGCTTTTGTGACATTTGAGTAGTATATTTGCTGTTACTATCTGAAATTGATTGCAATACTCAGTCTTCCCCCTCTCTCATTCCTATTACCAAACTCATATTCTCCCTAACTCTTTCTTCTATTCCTTAACCTACTACAGCATTTCAATCACCCATGCTTACAAGTGTCTTTAAATAAGACCTCAGAAAAAGATAGAAAAACAAATTATTTCATGATTTTTTTAAAATTTTTTCAGCACAATCCCCCTTTAACTCTATACACTTTTCCAAGCATTAACCCCACTTTTTTGATGTTGTTGTTGTGGTCAGTCCAGAGACTGCTTAGATGCAGCTCTCCACGCTACTCTGTCCTGTGCAAGCCTCTTCATCTCCGAATAACTACTGCAACCTGAATCCTTCTGAATCTGCCAAGTGTACTAATCTCTTGGTCTCTGTGATTTTTACTCTCCGTGCTTCCTTCCAGTAGTAAACTGGTGATACCTTGATGCCCCAGAACATGTCCTGCCAACTGATCCCTTTTTCTAGTTAAGTTGTGTCACACATTCCTCTTCTCTCCAATTCTATTCAGTACCTCCTCATTACTTCTCCAGAAACGCTTCCCTTGCCATAGCCAGTTTACATTTTATATCCTCTCAACTTCGTCCATTACCAGTTATTTTGCTCCACAAATAGCAAAACTCATTTACTACTTTAAGTGTCTCTTTTTAGTCTAATTCCTTCAGCATCCTCTGATTTAATTCGACTGCATTCCATTATCCTCATTTCGCTTTTGTTGATGTTCATGTTGGCAAGCCTCAAAGTTTTTATTTCTTCTCCATGGATTTTAATTCCTGCTCCAAATGTTTCTTTGTTTCCTTTACTGCTTGCTCAATATATACATTGAACATCAGGGATAGGCTATAGCCCTCTCTCATTCCCTTCTCAACCACTGCTTCCCTTTCATGCCCCTCTACTCTTATAACTGCCATCTGGTTTCTGTACAAATTGTAAATAGCTTTTTGCTCCCTGTATTTTACACCTGTCACTTTCCGAATTTGAAAGAGAGTATTTCAGTCAATATTGTAAAAGCTTTTTCTAAGTCTACAAATGCTATAAATGTAGATTTGCCTTTCCTTAACCTATCTTCTAAGGTAAGTCATAGAGTCAATACTGCCTCATATGTTCCAACATTTCTATGGAATCCACACTGATTTTCCCCATGGTCAGCTTTTACCAGTTTTTCCATTCATTTGTAAAGAACTCGTGTTAATATTTTGCAAGCATGACTTATTTATCTGATAGATAGATAATTTTCACACTTGTCAACACCTGCTTTCTTTGTGACTGGAATTATTATATTATTCTTGAAGTCTGAAAGTATTTTGCCTGTCTCATACATCTTGCTCACCAGATTAGGAAATTTTGGTCATGGCTGGCTCTCCCAAGGCTATCAGTAGTTCTAATGGAACGTTGTCTACTCTCAGGACCTTGTTTCGACTTAGGTCTTGCAATGCCCTGTCAAATTCTTCATGCAGTATCATATCTCCCAATCCATCTTCATCTATGTCCTCTTTCATTTCCATAATATTGCCCTCAAGTACATCACCCTTGTATAGACCCTCTATATACGCCTTCCACCTTCCTGCTTTCCCTTTTTTGCTTAGGACTGATTTTACATCTGAGCCCTTGATATTCATACAGGTGGTTCTCTTTCCTCCAAAGGTCTCTTAAATTTTCCTGTAGGCAGTATCTATCTTACCTCTAGTGATATATGCTCCAACATCCTTACATTTGTCTTCTAGCCATCCCTGCTTAGCCATTTTGCACTTTCTACTGATTTCAATTTTGAGACTTTGTATTCCTTTTCGCCTGCTTCATTTACTGCATTTTTACATTTTCTCTTTTCATCATTTAAATTCAATATATCTTGTGTTACCCAAGGATTTCTACTAGCCCTCGTATTTTCACCTACTTGATCCTCTGCTGCCTTCACTATTTCACCTCTCAAAGCTACCCATTCTTCTTCTACTGTATTTCTTTATCCTGGTCTTGTCAACTGTTCCCTAATGCTCTCTCCCTGAAACTCTGTACAACCTCTGGTTCTTTCAGTTTATCCAGATTCCTACCTTTTTGCAGTTTTTTCAGTTTTAATCTACTGTTCATATTCAATAAATTGTGGTCAGAGTCCACTTCTGCCCCTGGAAATGTCTTACAATTTAAAACCTGGTATCTTTATCTCTGGCTTACCATTACATAATCTATCTGAAAAATTCCGTTGTCTCCAGGCCTCTTCCACATATACAATCTTCTTTTACAATGCTTAAACCAAGTGTTAGCTATGGTTAAGTTATGCTCTGTGCAAAATTCTACCAGGTGGTCTCGTCTTTCATTCCTTACCCCCAGTTCATATTCACCTCCTACTTTTCCCTCTCTTCCTTTTCCTGCAATCAAGTTCCAGTCGCCCATGACTAATAAATTTTTGACTCCCATAACTATCTGAATAATTTCTTTTATTGCATCATACATTTCTTCAATTGCTTCATCATCTGTGGAGCTAGTTGGCATACAAACTTGTACTACTGTGGTAGGCGTGGTCTATGTGTCTATCTTGGCTACAATAATGTGATCACTATGCTGTTCATAGTAGCTTATCCGCATTCCTATTTTTTTATTCATCACTAAACCTACTCCTACGTTACCCCTATTTGATTTTGTATTTATAGCCCTGTATTCACCTGACCAGAAGTCTTGTTCCCCCTGCCACCAACCTTCACTAATTCCCACAATATGTAACTTTAACCTATCCATTTCCCTTTCCAAATTTTCTGACCTACCCATCCAATTAAGGGATCTGACATTCCAGCTCCGATCCATGGAATGCCAGTTTTGTTTCTCCTGATGGCAATGTCCTCCTGAATAGTCCTAGCCCAGAGATCTGAATGGGGGACTATTTTACCTCCAGAATATTTTACCCAAGAGAACGCCATCATCATTTAACCATACAGTACAACTACATGCCCTCGAGAAAAATTACGGCTGTAGTTTCCCCCCTGCTTTCAGCCGTTTGCTGTACCAGCACAGCAAGGCAGTTTTTGTTGATGTTACAAGGCCACATCAGCCAATCATCCCCTGCAACTACTGAAAAGGCTGCTACCGCTCTTCAGAAACCACACATTTGTCTGTATTGCTGAGGCATGCAAGCCTTCCCACTAACAGCATGGTTCATGGGGGGCCCAAGTTTTTTAAGCCATTCGAAAGGTAGGATTTCAGAAGGTCTGCAAGATAGTCATTTGTTTGGATGATGATCTCCTGGTTCAATGTGAACTGATATCTATTGGGCCATTTTTTTCATGTTTGGAAAAAAAAAAAAAAAAAAAAAAAAATATATATATATATATATATATATATATATATATATATATATATATATATATATAAATGACTAGGAGTCAAATCTTGTGAATGCAATGGATGCTGCAATAATTCAGACTTTTAATTCCATAATTTTGGCCATCAAAACTGCACAGGTCCGCATCTGCGCATTGTCATTGACGGAAGAAGATCTTTTTCATTTCAAAATGGGGATTTTTTCTTCTACTCCTTCACTCAACCAGTACAATAATGATGCATAATACTCTCCAGTTATTGTTTGTCCCTATTTCAAGAAATCAACACAAATGATTCAATGTGCATCCCAAACAACCTTGGCCATCACTTTGTCAGCCAATTTCACCATCTTTGGAGCCCATTTGCCTTAAAAAAAAAAAAGCTTTGATTGCTTCTCATCTCTGGAGTAGTAGTGCATCCATCTTTTGTCCAGTTACCAATCAATGCAAAAATCCAGGAGGATTTAACCAGAAAAGTATCAAAACAGCCTCAGTGTCAACCACATGGTTGCATTATTCTCCACAGGCCAAACTTTTTTTTTACACCAATTTTTACATGCAAAATTAAAAACATTGTACCCTGCAATAAACCTGTGGCATCAACTATTTCGTGCATGGAATTTGTCAATAATTTCGGAGGGGTGGTAACATCCGCCGGGCATGCTGAATGCTGTTCATCTCTTGTGGATCTATGGCGATGTTTGAATTCGTTTATTCAGCTGTGAAAAATGGCAAACACAGTATCAGATGTGCTGTGAACTTCATACGACTTAGCTTTAACCTGTTTTGGTGTTAAGCTTATAAATGTAAGTGTTTAATGAACACTTGAAACTTACTTTTTCCATGTTGCGAAATAAACAGATGCTTGTTGCTTCAATCAACTGGGACACTGAAACCATGTGATGGATATGGCTGAAACTTTACCTGCCTGTTGGTGACAGATGACACTTACTACCAGCAAACAGTTTCAAAATAATCTTATTAGTGAGATGTTCATAGTAACTCATTCTCAACCACATCTCCCTATTCATGAAGCAGCATAGTCCCATTACATCACTTTATGCTGCTATTAATATTAACCTTTATTCTCCTGACCGAAAATCCTCATCTGCCTTCTGTTTAACTTCACTGACCTGCACATTATCTAAATCTATACGGATATTCTACAAATCACACTGAATTACACCTACATCTTTCTGTGTGAGCTCTGATTTCCCTTATTTTATTATGACGATCGTTGCTCCCTATGTAGGTCGGTGTCAACAAAATATTTTCACATTCAGGAGAGAAAGATGGTGATTGAAATTTAATGATATCTCGCTACAGTGAAAAATGCCTTTGTTTTAATGATATCCCCCCAAATCTTGTATCATATCACTGACAGTCTCTCCATGATTTCTCAACAACACAAAATGTGCCGCTCTTCTTTGAACTTTCTCGGTTTACTCTGTTAATCCTATATGGTAATGATCCCACACCACACAGCAGTACTCCAAAAGAGAACAGACAAGCATAGTGTAGGCAGTCTCTTTAGTAGATTCTGCCAATAAAATACAGTCTTTGGTTTGCCCTCCCCATGACATTTTCTATGTGTTCTTTCCAACTGAAGTATTTATTAGGTATTTGTGGCCTGTAGATTTGACTGATTTACCATGTAACCGAAGTTTAACAGATTCCTTTTAGCACTCATGTCAATGACTTCACACTTTTCATTATTTAGGGTTAATTGCCAATTTTCGCACCTTACAGATATCTTTTCTAAGTCATTTTGTGAGTTGTTTTGATCTTCTGATGACTTTACTAGATGCTCATATTGTCTCCTAAATCATTTATATAGATAACGAACAGCAAAGGGCCCATAAAACTACCTTGGGAATGTCAGAAATCACTTCTGTCTTACTCAATGACTTTCCGTCAATTACTACAAACTGTGACCTCTCTGATAGGAAATCACAAATCCAGTCACATAACTGTGCTTATATTCCTTAAGCACAAAATTTGACTACAAGCCGTTTGTAGGGTACAGTGTCAAAAGCCTTCTGCAAATCTAAAATCAATTTGAAAGCCCCTGTTAATAGCACTCAACACTTCGTGCGAGTAAAGAGCTAGTTGTGTTTCACAAAAATGAAGTTTCTTAATCCATGTTGACTTTGTTGACCTTGTTCTCTTCAAGGTAATTCTTAATATTCAACACAATATATGTTCCAAAATACTGCTGTATATCAATGTTAATGATATGGGCCTGTAATTTAGTGGATTACTCCTACTGCCTTTCTTGAATATTGGTGTAACCTGTGCAACTTTCCATTCTTTGGGTATAGATCTTTCATCAAGCGAATGGTTGTATATGATTGTTAAGTATAGTGCAATTGCATCAGCACACTCTGAAAGGACCTAACTGATATACAGTCTGGACCAGAAGACTTGCTTTTATTAAGTGATTTAAGTTGCTTCACTACTCAAATGATATCTACTTCTAAGTTACTCATGTTGGCAGCTGTTCTTGATTTGAATTTTGGCATATTTACTTTTGAAGTCCATGCTAGACTCGGTCTTTGCATTTGCCTTTCCAGTTTTCTAGCTTTCCTATCACATTCAGATTCCTGACATTCCACACTCTGACTCATAGAATGCTACACTTCCACTGGTTTCTCATTTTTTTCTCATGGTCATATCCTCCTTGGAAGATCCCACTGGGCGATCAGAATAGAGAACTAATCCACAATCTTTTTCCAGTTGAGAGACCACCATGACACTTTTCAATTACAGTCTAAATGTTCTGCAGATATCAGTGCTTCCATCTTTTAGGAGCAGCTTTTCATCTCTGTCTAATCCTCACATTGTTTGACAAGGCTTTTGGTAGAATGATGGTGACTGCTTATGGTGGAAGTTTTCAGCCACCCCTGCTGTGCAATATTTGTTTCATACTAACCAGTTTTAAGCACAGCTACATAACAACTGACTAGCACATTCACAGATACTATGGTGCATAGTGCATAATAAATTGACTCTGACAAGTAACACAGAAAGGGGTTAGGAACTGGCACCTCTTTTATAAGTTATCAAAGAGAATAAAGATATTATTTAAATAAATACTGAATTTTTCAGCATACCCATCCTGCCATTAATCCTAAAAGATTACCACTGTAACCAATAACCACCCAGTTCTACCTCAGAGAGCTTTCTCCCTCTCATCTCCGACAATAAAGGTGGACACTCAAACAACCCTTACATTGTCATCAACGTTCCAATCGCACTACAAAACTGTGCTGGGACGCGACATAAAATTTATGGTGTCAGGTGTGTGGGGTGATTTACAAGGTGGTTTGGTAGACAGGTGGATAGATGAACATAAAAAGCAGGAAAATAGGAAATTGCAGTGGTGTCCCAGAATCGCACCACAAGAAGAAGAAGAAGCCATTTACGAACAGCAGAGCCCAAGATTCCAGAGAGCCCAGCAGACAACACGAGTAGAGATGCCCAACTGCAGCAGATCAACAGAAGAACAAGAAGATCCAATCAACAAAACAGGTAAGCCAATGCAATGAATTAATAATAAGGTCCTTTGAACTTGTAACAAGATGACGTCCTCCTGTAGCGATAATATGGGTATCAGTGCTAAGGATGTGGTAGGATTGATTCTGAAAATATTCAATGGGAATAAGAAGGAATCTCAAGAGTTCATAGAGAATGTGAATGCTGCTTTTGGAATAGTTAAAAACAAGGATGCAAAATTACTATTTCAATAAGTACGAGGGCAGTTCAATAAGTAATGCAACACATTTTTTTTCTGAAACAGGGGTTGTTTTATTCAACATTGAAATACACCAGGTTATTCCCCAATCTTTTAGCTACACAACACTATTTTTCAACGTAATCTCCATTCAATGCTACGGCCTTATGCCACCTTGAAATGAGGGCCTGTATGCCTGCACGGTACCATTCCACTGGTCGATGTCGGAGCCAACGTCGTACTGCATCAATAACGTCTTCATCATCCGCGTAGTGCCTCCCACGGATTGTGTCGTTCATTGGGCCAAACATATGGAAATCCGACGGTGCGAGATCGGGGCTGTAGGGTGCATGAGGAAGAACAGTCCACTGAAGTTTTGTGAGCTCCTCTCGGGTGTGAAGACTTGCGTGAGGTCTTGCGTTGTCATGAAGAAGGAGAAGTTCGTTCAGATTTTTGTGCCTACGAACACGCTGAAGTCGTTTCTTCAATTTCTGAAGAGTAGCACAATACACTTCAGAGTTGATCGTTTGACCATGGGGAAGGACATCGAACAGAACAACCCCTTCAGCGTCCCAGAAGACTGTAACCATGACTTTACCGGCTGAGGGTATGGCTTTAAAGTTTTTCTTGGTAGGAGAGTGGGTGTGGCACCACTCCATTGATTACCGTTTTGTTTCAGGTTCGAAGTGATGAACCCATGTTTCATCGCCTGTAACAATCTTTGACAAGAAATTGTCACCCTCAGCCACATGACGAGCAAGCAATTCCGCACAGATGGTTCTCCTTTGCTCTTTATGGTGTTCGGTTAGACAACGAGGGACCCAGCGGGAACAAACCTTTGAACAACTGGTGAACAATTGTGACAGCACTACCAACAGAGATGTCAAGTTGAGCACTGAGTTGTTTGATGGTGATCCGTCAATCATCTCGAACGAGTGTGTTCGCACGCTCCGCCATTGCAGCAGTCACAGCTGTGCACGGCCGGCCCGCACGCGGGAGATCAGACAGTCTTGCTTGACCTTGCGGCAATGATGACACACGCTTTGCCCAACAAGTCACCGTGCTTTTGTCCACTGCCAGATCACCGTAGACATTCTGCAAGCGCCTATGAATATCTGAGATGCCCTGGTTTTCCGCCAAAAGAAACTCGATCACTGCCCGTTGTTTGCAACGCACATCTGTTACAGACGCCATTTTAACAGCTTCGTACAGCGCTGCCACCTGTCGGAAGTCAATGAAACTATACGAGACGAAGCGGGACTGTTTGAAAATATTCCACAAGAAATTTCCGGTTTTTTCAACCAAAACTGGCCGAGAAAAAAAAAGTGTTGCATTACTTATTGAACTGCCCTCGTAAAATCTAAAATCACTGGGGATGCGAGATCAAAGTTAATAGTACGGGAGAACACAAAAAATTGGGCACAAGTAAAAAGTGTGTTAGAAGAAAATATTCAGAAAAAAGAATACTGATTTTTAAGCTTGCCATATGTTCAAAGCTACTCAGTATGCAGGGGAATCAATTGCCTCATGGGGTAATAGGATAGATGAATTGTGAAAATCTTTCAGGGTGGCTGTAACTAGGGTAATGGATAGAGAACAGCAAAAAGAGGCTGTAGAATTAGTGTATGCATTAGGGTGTGCATGTTTAATACAAGGGTTAGCAAATGAGAGAATTCAAATTATAGGGTGCGCAGTAGAGGAGAAAATGTGAAGTTGGGGGAAGCAGTAGAGATAGCCCAACAAGAAGGAAGTGCTATTACGTCAATGAAGGAAAAGAATCAGGTGTCGAAGGGAATGAGTTGGCATGATAGCAAAAAGAAAGCACTAAGACCAGTGAAACGTTACAGATGTGGGAAAATAGGACATGCATCCAAACAGTGTCGTAGTAATATGCAAGTCAGATGGGTACCACTATCCAACAAAGAAGTGCGGAAGAAGTGCAAAAGTTTCAGAATTATTGTTATCACTGTGATAAACCGGGGCATACAGATGCAACCTGTGAGAAGATAAATATGTGTCAAAAATGTAGAAGGAGAGGACACAGTGTGAAAGATTGTCAAACTCCAATGTTTCATACTTGTAATAAATATGGGCATAGAATGTTTAAATGTGGAGAAAATCGCAGAAGGCAACAAGGAGAATGGCTGGGAAACGAAGCAGGTTGTACGCAAAGCAGTCACACATAACCACTGTTATGTGTCAAAAATGTAGAAGGAGAGGACAAAGCGCGAAAGATTGTCGAACTCCCAGGTGCCATACTTGTAATAAATATGGGCATAGAATGTTTAAATGTGGAGAAAACCGCGGAAGGCAACCAGGAGAACGGCTGGGAAACGAAGCAGGTGGTATGCAAAGCAGTTGCATGTAACCACTGTTAAGTGACCTGAAGTGCGTGTAGTAGACTGAGAAGCAGAAAATGAAATAATTACAATATACTGCCAAGAACTCGGTACGAAGTTAAAGTTTTTAATCATATAAGTGTGCTCAAGGTAGAAGCAATAACCGTGGAAATACCTGTGAATTGTAGAGAAATACGAAGATTGAAAGGGGTTACGGAAGGTACAATGAACACAATGGGCATAGCGGAATTGAATTTAAGACTAAACAGAAAAGTGTTGACTAAACAGACATTCCATGTATTACGCAAGGGAACAGATGTTCCACATGACGGACTAGTAGGAAGAGATTTTCTACAATGGCAGAAAGCTATCACCGGTTACCACAGGAGAACTCAGAGTGAATGGGCAGAGCATCCCGCTAATAACGGAACAAGAAGGGCAGCGATCACAGTTAGGACCAAGGGCATGTTACCAGGAAGACAAGGAGCTGACTACAGAATTGCGTAAACTCAAGGGCACAGTAGCTGTGGATGGGCAGATAAGAGATAAACATTATGGCTCGTTAAGGTCACAGTATAGAAGGACAACAGATCTGGAGCTACACGAACGCACAGAAATAATAGGACTTAGGGAAGAAAGGGTAATGAAAATTAGATTGGCTGAATATGAAAAAATTCCAGAGGGAGGAGACGTAATAGTACCAAAGCAAGAAGTACTTAAGGGTGTGTACATTCCAGAAGCAATTGTGTAAAACATTCAAGGGAAATGTATTATTAATATGTTAAATACCAATGAAGTAACACGTGATGTGAGTCCAGTACACTTAAGCACAAAGTCATTAGATGTAGAAGCAACGGTAAGGAGAGTAAAAGAAATGCCAGAACAGGCAATGAATTACAAAAGTCATGCAGCACAGGTTAGAGACACATTACGAGTGGATCATTTAAATGAGGAAGAGAAATATGAAGTGAAAAATCTGTGTAGTGAGTACTGTGATGTATGCCATTTAAAAGGAGATAAATTATCATTCACAGAGACAGCAAAACATAGACTTCTGATACTGCCAGAGCATGCAGGAAAAGTCATTAATGTCAGACAATATAGAATACCAGAATCCCAGAAAGAAGCACTACAAGAGCAAGTAGAAAAAATGTTAGCAGACGATATTATCATAGAAAGCCAAATTCCATGGAATGCACCGATTCTATTAATTCCTAAGAAAGCAGATGCTAGTAGGCAGTTAAAATATAGATTGGTGATGGATTATCGTAAAGTAAACAAGAGTTCAGTACGGGAAGCATTCCCGATCCCGAATATATTGGAAATAATAGACCAGCTAGGAAAAGCAAAGTACTTTTCAACATTGGATTTAGCCAGTGGATATCACCAGATATTAATGGAACCCAAAGACAGAGGAAACAGTGTTTAGCACAAATTATCAACATTATGAGTATAAAAGAATGCCTATGGGTTTAAAATGAATGCCTAGTACATTTCCGAGCTTAATGAACGTAGTGTTATCAGGATTACAAGGTACCAAGTGTTTGGTGTGTTTAGACGACATAACACGCTATGGAAGTTCACTAAAGGAACATAATGAAAAATTAAGAGAGATTTTTGATAAATTAAGAGAACACGGGCTGAAGTTACAGCCAGAAAAGTGTGAATTTTTATGAACTGAAGTTATATTTTTGAGGCATAAGATAACAGACAAAGGCATACAGCCAGATGAGCAGAATATAGAAAATATAAAGAAATTCCCAGTACCAAAGACAAAGAAGGAATTAAAAGGGTATCTAGGTCTTGTAGGATACTATTGCAAATTTCTACAGAGTTTCAGTGAAGCTGCAGCACCTTTACATAAATTATTAAAGGATGACGAACAGTATAAATGGGAAAGGGCACAGCAAGAAGCAGTTGAAGAATTAAAGGAAAGATTAATCAATTCTCCCATTCTGCAGTACACTGATTTCAAGAAACCTTTCATTATTATGACAGCTGCAAGTGGAATAGCAGTTGGTACAATACTGTCACAAGGGAAAATTGGAAGCGACCTACTGATTGTATACGCCTCCAGAACATTAAATAAAGCAGAAAGAAAGTATTCAGCCACTGAGCTGGAATGATTAGCATTAGTATGGGCAATGAAACCATTTTGGCCATATGTGTATGGAAGAAAATTCAAAATAGTAGCAGATCACAAGCCTTTAATGTGGATTTTCAGTGTGAAAGATCCATCACCAGGTTATTAAAACGGAGATTAAAATTAGAAGAATATTCATACGAGATTGTATATAAGCCAGGAAGATTAAATGCCAATGCAGATGCCTTAAGCAGAATGACGCACAGCGATGAAGAGGCACAGAGAATCGAAAATCAAGAGCCAGTTAGAAGAATAATTGATGATACGGAATTAAGTGAAGACACCACAGAGCTAAGTGAGGAACAAAAGGCCAACATTATGAAAGAAGTACATGACAATCCATTGGGTGGATATCAAGGAACACATAGGACACTAGATTGTTTAAAAAGATACGGTTCATGGAAAGGAATGAAAAAGGATGTTGAAGAGTACATTAGAACAGGTGATAAATGCCAACAGAATAAATTTATGCAGGGAAAAACAAAAATGCCATTAGTTATTACGGACATAGCCAAAACAGTGTTTGAGAAATGTTATATGGATATAGTTGGTCCATTAGGCATAACCGTGGAAGGGAACAGATATATTTTGATGTTTCAGGATGATTTAAGCACGTTTACAGTAGCAATTCCAACAGAGAGACAAGATGCAGACACAATAGCCGAGAAGTTCATAGAAGAAGTTATTTTGAAGTTTGGTATTCCTTCAGTATTACTGACAGATCAAGGATCAAATTTTCTAAGTCAAGTGTTCAAGACAATATGCAAATTATTAAGGATAAAGAAGATACAGACAATTGCATTTCATCCGCAGACAAATGGAGCCTTGGAACGAATGCATAGGGCTCTAGTAGAGTATTTAAGGAATTTCGTTAAGGAAGATCATACTGATTGGGACAAGTGGATATCATATAGTTGTTTTGTATTTAATACGACATCACATAGCAGTACAGGGTCTACCCCGTTTGAACTAATGTTCAGAAGAACAGTGAACCTACCAGGAATATTTCAAAAGGAAACAGCCACAACAGGATATGATTACGACGACTGTGTATACAATTTCAAAGCTAGGATGCAAGAAGTGCATCGAGCATTATGACAAAACAGAGCATCAGAGAGCTTTTCAGGTAGGCGACAGAGTACTATTGCATGAGGAAACAATACGATGTGGGAGATCCAAAAAGTTAGATTCCCAGTTCATAGGCCCATATGAGCTAGTGAAAGTGGAACTGCCCAATGTGATCATAAAGATGAAAAGGCAGCAGGAATTGAAAGTGCATGCAAATAGATTAAACTCATATTACTAAAGAAGCTAGAAGGGTAGCATCAAGATTTCTATTACAGACCCATCAGGATGGCATCAATCCTAATGACCTGGATTCTAATTATCTTCAATGGATGGTTGAATCACAGTTGCCACGAGCAAGGAAAAATGGATGGACTTGTGAAGATTAATCAGATAAGAGCATCACCAGGGCTATGTTACCATCACAAAGGCGATGCTGAAATTATGAGTACAACATAGAAATTGGTAACATATGTAAATTTGAAAACATTAGATGACAAATTTCATGCTGTAAAAAGAGAAGGATTAAAAATGATACAGCAGTGCAAAGAGAGACTGGAATGGTTAAACATTAGTCAAGTAAAGTGTAATATGTTGATTAACGTGTCTACGCACCCTATAGAGCAATTGAAAGAAACCAAGTCCCTCATTAATCAATTAACAAGACCAGTGAGAAGGCAAAAGAGAGGAAATTTAAATTTTGGAGGGGAATCGAGTGAAATTTTATTTGAAACCTCAGACGGGGCAGAAGCCGAATATTATAAAATGCACATCAATAATATGGAGTCAAGATCTGAAAAATTGTTAAAAGTATCTAAAGAGCAAGTAGCAGTAGTCAGAGCCACATTTTCAGGCTTGAATAAAACAGTAGATGCAATCACGACCAATGAGCAATTACTCAAACACGGAATGAATAAATTAGAAAATTTTGTTAAATATTCTCTGAGGACCACAGACTATGGCCTCAAGAAAATGGCTGCATCCATGACACTCAATGTACAACTCTTACAATTTCAAATGGTATGTAATGAAATAAGTAGGGAATGTGAAGGATTAGTAAGTGCAATAATTTATGCACAGAAGGGTATCCTTGCACCTCATATTGTTAATCCAAGAGAAGTCAAATTCCCGGTCCCCTTAATGGAAGAATATGGATATATATTATTGAAAATTATAGATCTCAATGTATTCGTAACTAATGAAATATTGGAATCTGTTATTAGTATACCACTGATTGAAAACAAAGATTTTAACCTGTATCAAATGTTACCAGTACCCATTAAGTTAACTTCAGGTGTCTATCAATATGCGTATATATACAACCAGAAAAGGAATAATTACCAATAGATAGTTCTAAGAAACTATATGCTAAGTTATCACAGGATGAACTAAATTGTAAAGATGTAAATGCACAAAGAAAGAGATGTAAGCAAACATTTGGATTAATTTCCACGTATAATCAAGAAGATTGTGAGGTAAAATTATTACAAGACAATCATAAACTTACTAATTGTGCCAAGAAAATGATTTCATAGCTCCTATAACATTTGTATGCTGTGCAAAATGTAACTGTTGCAAGGATTTATACAAAAAGTTTTTTGATGATGGAAATTGCTGTCGATCTATTTGTATCAAGACGAAAGTCGTGCAAACCCATAAAGTAAATAGAATTCCTTTAAGATCAGCTGACATAGAAGAAGATGTGGTAATATATGAAAGAACTCCCAGAAACATAGATGACTGAGTAATAATTACCAATAGACGATTAGATGTTTTCTTTCAGATGCAAAATAAGAACTATGTAAAAGGGAAATGCGAAACCCTTATGTAAAATTGAACATAAAATTGTCAAATATAACGATTTCAAATGAATAAATGTTTTTGTAAATATATGACAAATTTTCTTGCACATGGATAAATGTTAAAATGTATTAAAGGCACTCTGAACAGTGCACATTAATGTAATTTTGGGGGGAGGTGTCCAGCCCAAGGAAAAAAAAAAAAAAAAAAAAACAAAAAAAAAACAAATTAATAATGATTTTATTACACAATACTTGTCAGATGAAATGAGCGGAGAACAATTGTCACTTCATGAAGTTAGAAACCTCAGAATTTAATTGAAGAAATCCTGGTGGAGGATGTTTGTGAAGGGGTGAGAGATAAGACGCATACAATCAAAACATGCACATTAAGAAATTATTTTAACCACAGTTGAATGACAACAAAAGTTTTCCATATCTTATGTAAAGTAGTGACCTTCAGTAGCCCGTAAGATCATGGACTAAACACGTGATGGAACTATTTGAGACTGCGCCAAGGGATACAAGCTCTGATGTCAACGGAAGCTTTCCAGTACACGTAAGTGGTAACATCGAGCGAAAACCTCTAGGAGAAATCCTACATTAAAGTACTTATGTGTCAAGGGAGCCAGGTAATGGAAATATCCCGAAAGGCTATTATCAAGGGTCAGCCACAACTTAGACGGTATATAAGCAAGAGGTAAAATGAGAAGAGTCAGTCTGATGGAGAATTCTGATGGAGTAGTCTGACAGAGGAGTCCGAGAGTAGTAGTATGACAGTCCGCTGCAACCTGTGTATGCAGAAGTAATGTTCGCAGGGAGAAGTCGGTGATCAGATCTGGAGACACACACAGCAACTGCAAGATAAGTAATCATTATCTATTCTGGGGAATAGCTCTGAACAGAGACAATTTGTCTTTGTCTCAAAGAACAGCTAGCAGTTGTAGCTTCGTAATTAACAAGAACAATTTACGGAATAGTAATTCTCTCTTGTAAGCTTAGGCGAGTGGCCTCCTGGTAAGAGTAAATTGAGTCTGACAAGTAATACAGAAAGGGGTTAGGAACTGGCACCTCTTTTATAAGTTATCAAAAGAATAAAGATATTACTTAAATAAATACTGAATTCTTCAGCATACCCATCCTGCCATTAATACTAAAAGATTACCACTGTAACCAATAACCACCCAGTTCTATCTCAGAGAGCTTTCTCCCTCTCATCTCCGACAATAAAGGTGGACACTCAAACAACCCTCAGATTGTCGTCAACGTTCCGATCACACTACAAAATTGTGTTGGGATGCAACAGTTCTTCTCTTCTGCATTCTCTACCATCACCTCACACCCATTACAAACTGCAGAACTGATTTTAAAAATTTCACAGTTTATAATATTGTGTTGTCTGTTTGCCATTGACAAAGACATGAGCTATTCTACCTCTTACATAAACTGAAATTTTATAATTGTAAAATTTGAAAGTTTTGACAAAAATGTAAACGCCCACATTTCCTGGGATCCCCCTTATTGTGGCAGTTCTTTTTAATCCTCTTGGCTCTCTTATTGACTGCCTCTTTCTCCTGTATATTTTGTCAATGACCACTGTTATATAAAAATTAATCCCCCAAAGTAATAAGGATTGCTCAAATTCCATGACCAACACATCTAAAGAAGTTTTAATATAATATAACAGATGATCTGGAAGAAATAATTCCCAAATTGAAACAAATAGCTGAACAAGTTGCCCCTATAAATCCAAGGAAAAAACACCAGTGGTGGAACGATGAATGTGATGAAGCAGTGTTGGATCGACACCAAGCCTGGTTAAGGCATCAAAATGAAAAAACAGAAAAATCATATTTGGAACTCACAAAACAAAGGAAGACAACACAAAAAATAATAAGGAGAGTTAAACATCAGTACCAAAAAGATATACTTCTAATGATAGAAACAAATAGTGAAAAAACAAACTCAAGAGACTATTACAAAATATTTGGCAGACAATTACAAAGATATGATCCTCCAACATTAATGTTAAAAGATAAAGATAATAACCTAGCCCATAGCAATAGTAAAAATACAGAAATTCTAGCAGAAACATTTAACAAGTTACTAAATTGTGAAGATCCCCCAGAACTTCTTCAGATAAACACAGAAACCCCAATTAAAACACCAGCAGAAAATATAAATCCACCTACAATTAATGAGGTCTACAGAGCTTTGAAAGAAGCAAGTGGAGAAGATCAAACGTTTGCTGAACTTTGGAAATATGCAGCAGAACCAGTAAAGATAGCATTACACCAATGCATAGTAAAAATCTGGAATGAAGAGAAATTACCAGAAAATTGGACTACTGCTATAATACATCCATTACATAAGAAAGGAGAAAAATCAAATCCAGACACCTATAGAGGAATTTCCCTTTTGGACTGCACGTATAAGATCATGGCAAGAATACTATACAACCGCTGTAAAGATCAACTAGAACTGGAACTGGGAGAATATCAAGGAGGATTTAGATCCTGGAGAAGCTGCCCAGAACAGATAATCACCTTGAAGTTAGTTATGGATATCTACAAAAGGAGGCAAAAACAACTAGTCATAACCTTTGTAGATTTCAAAAAGGCGTATGATTGCATCCATAGATCTTCAATGATGAAAATATTAAGGAATTTTGGACTTCATCCTAAATTAATAAAAATGATACAGTTAACCTTAACAAACACCAAATCCAAAGTAAAATTTAGAGGAGAAATATCTGAACCATTTACGATTAAAACAGGGTTGAGACAGGGAGATTGTTTATCACCATTGCTATTCAATTGTGCTCTTGAATATGTAATGAGAGAATGGTACAAGGAAAATCCTATGAATATTAAAATTGGAACTAAGAAAGATAAAATAAACCTAAATTGCTTGGGATTTGCTGATGACCTAGCATTACTAGCTAATAATATTCAGGAAGCCACGAAACAAATAACAAGCTTATAAAATATAGCAGAAAAATTAGGACTCCAGATATCATTTGAAGAGACTGAAATAATGGTAACAGATCCACTTGTAATAGATCACATCACAGTGAACAGTAGGGAAATTAAAATAGTGAAACAATTTAAATACCTGGGTGAAATTATAACACGTAAATTGGACGAGAAACCTGCATGGCGAGCAAGAACTAATAAAATGATAAAAGCTCAAAAACTAACATGGTCTACGTACAATAAAAAATGTCTATCAATTAAAACAAAATTAAAACATTACAAGACGGTGGTTCAACCAGAGGTTACATACGGAAGTGAAACTCTTTTTAAAGTCAACCAGAAAAACAGAATTGACAAAATTTTAAAAGTAGAGAGAAGAATTGCTAGAACATGCATAAATAAGAAATATCAAAAAGCTGGGCAATGGCGGATAGTTCCAAATGAAGTGGTATACAGAGAACTGGAGCCCATCACCGATACTATACGAAAGAAAAGGATCTCTTTTTGTGGTCACATTCTGAGGACACCAGAAACCAGATTATCAAGGAAAATTATTGAGAAACTCTGGAATTTGAAACAACAAGGAGGATGGCTTAAGGAAATAAGAGAGGATATGGAAGAACTGGAAATAACTCTGGATGATTTGCAGAACAAAACGCCAAATTTAAAGAAGTTGAGGGACACAGAAATAAGATTTAAACCAAAAATTGACAAACGACGTACAATGAAAAGGGTATTTACAGATGAGGAACGACGAAAAGCATCGGAACGAATGAAGAGATACTGGGCCACTCGGAAGGGGAAAATACCAAAGAAGAGGACCAGAAATGATTGACTGAAGTGGTCCAATGAGGCCGTAAAAGCAGAAGAAGAAGAAGAAGAAGAAGAAGAATCAATACCTTTGTCGACATATACCCTTTTCTCTGTTTGTGCTTCTATACAAAGAAGACGATGTTGCTCAACGAAATGCAAGGAGCAGAGAAAGAATAACACAGTATGTGTCTCGAGTGGTTGGGAGAGGGGGAATATTTACTTGTTTTTCAGTCACTACTGGCAACCATAGGTGCACTTGCCTCATATTGGTCAGCAGCTGTGGTGTAAATAACACACAAAAGTAACAAGGACTCGCAAAAGAGCGCTGTGGGAGTGCTCATGTTTAAACACACACTTTACTTATTTCTCAATTGACTCACACAACAGAACGGCATTTTGCAACACTTCAAAAGAGACACTGTCTCCCCTTCCAAGAAAAAGTAATGTAGTTGTGCACCTGAAATTTATTGTGACTAAACCCCCTAAAGTCATGGTTAGACATTGGTCATCTCCCTTAAAAGCAAAATGTTGGTAACCCTACTCCCTATAGATGTGTTGGGGGCATAAATTTTGTTCAAGGTCTTACAGTTATATTTCGTGAGTATGATGTCATCAACGAAGTTAGGACTACAGATGTTGAGAGATGACACACATTTAACTGTGTTTAATTCTGTAGGATATCTTGTTTTCACTTTTGGGATGCATGTGAAATGATGTACCAATCTCAAGCATTGAATTTTGCCTGCTGCCATGCAAAAGTCTTCATCTGCGTACGGTCTACACGTGACTGTGTATTGTTAACCTGCACCTTATGCATGTTACTTCACACAGTACAGCACTTGGAACATGCCTCGTACAAACAGGTGATTTTATGAACTACCTTCAATACTTATACACTGAGTTTCATAAAAGCAATGCCACTGTTATTCCAAAAGATAATGTACAATTGATATAAAAGTGTTTTGTATTATCCTCCACTGTAGGAATGAAGTATTTCAAATTTTCTCCATGGGAGGGGAGTTAAACCCACATATAAAGAGCCTGCATGTAAAAACCTATGTGAGCACAAAGGATGTCACAGACTGTACATTTCTCCCTCTATAACAAATCTCTAACGGAGGAATAAGCTGACTACAAAAAACTTGGGGCAGCAGTCAACTTGACAATGCTCCTACTGCTTCACTGAATATGATCAGGTACGGTCTAGTCCTATGCATACTGAACAATGGAGTTGATATCGTCCACCGGCTTGATGTGAGATTATCAGATCACAAATTGATGACGATGCTCATCATTGTTACTGAATCCCTTGATCGAGGAACGAGGCGTTTGTAGCACAATTCATCAGTTTTGCAATAGCCGAACTATGTGGTGCCACCTCCCTCTCAGATGCTTACATTTGCAATGCGGTAGCACAATTCATCACTTTTGCATTAGCTGAACTGCAGCACTGCTATCTCCCTCTCAGATGTTCACAACCGAATGGTAGACCTAGAGATGATGGAACCGGACAGTGGCAGCATGGTCAATTTTGCCATTTGCCATACTAACATACCTGAGTATCACCCTCAGGCCTACCCTGTTGGCCCCCTTCAACCAGGTAATTGTCACAAAACATGGTCAAATTAGCACTGCACAGCTAATGTGAGATGTTAAACAATCCAATGAAATTAACTAACACAAAAGAGTTGCCCCAGACACTTACTTTCGCAGACCGCACCATTCTCATTACAGTAGCGCTCTTTTACCACCTCCGGCGTAGGACATTTACCTGTCCACTACACTTTCCCCTATCGTGCTACAGATACTGCTGACTGCTTATCCATTTACAACACACATCTTCATAAACCAGCAATTATCTATATTTACAAACTGCTCCAAAATATCCTGACAAGGGTCAGTATGGGTTTTCCTTAGAGGGAGGAGGGGATGTGGGCTACCCACTTACTTCCTCCATCTAGCTACCCAGAAACATTAGCCAACTGCCAACAATGACAAAGCACTGATGGCACACTTGCATCACTGAAGCAGACCATGCTGCCATATTCAACTGACCATGTCAATATCCAAAACATGCCCAACAGAAAGTTGACTATGTCAAAAGAGCCCAATAAACACAAACATGTGACTGGCCATAATTTAGAACAGCTGTTGGAGCCCGTTTGCTGGAGGAGCTCAAATCCAAAGAACTGGTGCCCTTATTATGACTGGAACCACTGTGCCCCTGTTTCTAGAGGACTGATGTAGTTCTCAGCACACACATATTGCATGCTTACTGAGAATAAATGTTTCAGGTTATTTCAGCCTGCATAAACTTTGATGCCTACCTTGGATCAGTGTACTTGCCACCATCACTGTTGACACACAATGGCAGATCTACTACTGCCACCACCTGCGTCTGCTGGTCCTCGAATCCTGTATCATCCATTCTAATGACCTTCTGATACTCCATCCCCAAGTGGCCCTTTACAAAATTAATTAAAATGTATTTCAGCATGGCTGGCACAAGCAATGCATTTGATATTTTACAACTAAGTTATTCTGTCATAGCTGTTGAACAGTGCACAGAGAAGTAGATTTTACTCACAATTGTTACCAGTTCAAAAATTCAAGAACTGATGAAACCTCAATTCCTAAAATCTCCCATCAATGCTACATAAAAGTTTTTGGGGTCTCCAGAAACAAAAATTCATAAAAGATTTTATGTCCTGCAGTGTCACAGTTGAAACAGTTCTCTATTAGGCCTGAGAAAAGATGGATTTTCAGTGAAAGCATTCAATAGAGCAGCTAGTTATTTCTTATTACCTATCTTTAAACAATGTGAAGAATTTTATAGAAAAAATAGATACCGGTACTGCTTTTATTCTATAACACATTGTTTTTATATATTTAACTAGAAAACTTTTTCCTTATTAGTGCATGTTTTAGTGTTCATTGCCATGGTTTCCATACAGTTCATTACAAGAAAAGATTTTAAATAATTACTTATAGTACTATCTTCTTCCAAAGTGATTTTGTGATTGCAAAATAATCCTTGTATAAATACAGATTTCATGATGTATCAACAAAACCCATATGAATATGTGGGATAGTAGAAGAAATACTATACAATTTGTTTTCAGTTAATTGTATGCATCAATTTTATAGTCAGATTTCACTTGCAAGACCTATCAGGCCATGGAACTTCATACTTCTGATCCTATTCAATGAAGCCAGTCTGTTGCTCCCCTATGGTCTGTGTACTCAACTAGCAGGGATAGCATGACATAACTATAGAGCAAATTCTTTTTCAAAAACTCCCATGTCTATTTCATTCAGCTTTGAGGCACATAAACAACTTTTCTTATGGGAGTAGTCAGATGCTCACAAACCTAGTCAGAGCCCTTTCTTCACATTCCAGTTATAGGCATTAAAAAATATTATCATTGGATCACATATTGAAACAGAACTAAAGGAAAACTCACTGAACAATTAAGATATACTTGCAATTCTGTGTTCTGTCCTCATTTCTACATTCTTTTCTTGTCCCTTCTTATATACTATGTTCAATAAAGTTTGTAGAAGCAGCTGTGGTTTTATAACATTTCACCAGTTTCCAATTTTACTTTTTCTAATTTATGCAAAGCGTGTCATCACTGTATTTAAATCTCTGTATTTTATTTTCAATGCACACATCTTCTAAAATAAAAGTGAAAGTGCATGTTAAGGACATTAATGAATTTCTACTTTTTATTTGTTCAGTTATTACTTTGCACCAAAAAGGTGCTCTGAATGCTATGGTTTTTATCACATTGGTCACAATGCTAAATAATATAATTATCACATGAAGTGCATGAACAGCGCCTTGTAATTACTATCTGATTATCAAGTCATAAAACAATTACTGCACAATTATGTAGTATCACATTAGTTTTGTTTATAGTTCTTAATGCTGTTTATTCAATTTTGTGACAATAATTAAAAACTAAAAAGTATAAGGAGCAGAATGCACTTCTTGTGCTCCTAGGTCTATTTTTTTTTAGTATCTTAATTTGAAGCGATTCCTACTTCAGACTCCTTGAATTTCAAGTCCTTATCAGGTGCAAGGTAACCAACCTCATCCTGCCTAGAATAACACCGACTTTTTCATGGAAACTTCATTTAATTCTTTCATACTATCACAATATATAGACACTGAGTCTGCCTTATATATTTTGGTAAAGTACAAAAATGTTATTTTTAAATGTATATGATCTTGAATATTACATCCATAAGGGATGGCATTATGAGGGCTGCAACTATTGATCAATACGAATTAAAGAGTTTCTTTAATTTGTATATGATCTTGCTCTACAAAATGCAGTTTGCTCTTCTAACAAGGTTTTTGTTTTTAAAAGTATATAGTTCATCACTTGACAGAATTTTATGGTGAACAGAACTTGCTGCAATCCTGTATCTTTATCTTTGCACAGATCTTACATGTAATTTCTTTATCAGCCCACAAACTGTAACAGCGCCCTACACACTTACCTTCACCTATGCCATCTGTTTTTGCATTATTTTTTCTCCTGAAAGCACTATTTTTCCTTACATCGCAGTTTCTTTTTCTTCATTGTAGAATCTCAAGTTTTCACTTCTTTTCCTTCATATGCAACATCCAAAGGAATTAAATCTTGTCTTCTTCCTCTTCTAAAAGAAAACTTAATATTGTTTTGTTCTACATTGAAGTCTAACTCTTACTTTATCACTCTCTTGTACATACTTATACAAACCAGTACTTTCATGTGAAACTGAATTACAGACACTGTATTTGTTGGAGAAGAATTCTTTTCTACCACAGCCAATGAAATAGTGCAGCTCGTCAATGAAGTAGCAAGATACAGAACATCAGTGCATTTAACTTTCGATAAAATGTGGTTGGCCATTGTATATGAAGCATCATCTCAGATCTCATACAGTCAATGGGCTTGACACATTGCATAGAGTCACAGGTTCACTGAAAGCATTTATTTTTTACTGGTGTTACAATAAGAGTTGACAGCACTGGACAACAAAATGTTGTGACAAGGGTCTACATCACCCAAAAAGAATTTTAGCATTAGATGGACAGGACACAATGCACAAAATTTGTAAATTTTAGTCTAAATAATAAGAGAAAAGTCAGACAACCTCGCATGTCTTTGTAAGCAATGTGTTTGATCTAGATACAGCTCCAAAATGTCTCTGAGCTGAGGGCAGCAGTTGGGTGCTCATGGATGAGGATAGCTTTCAAACTCTTTCAATGTCTCTTGAGGTGACTGAGACATCATGGCCATCATCAGAGTGCAAATGGATGGTACAAATTACTAAGTAGGTGTCTATAGAATTAAACTGGTTATGAGTATAATTTCATTATGAGTATTCTAATAGCAAATACCACTTCCACTGTGATGTTTGTTTACATTTGTCAGTGACGCTTTGCCCAATGTGTTGTTATACTAAGAATAATGGTTTCGTAACGCAATCTCCAAATTTTGGGATGATTATTTATTGTCTAAGATTATGCATTACTCTGAGCTACACTCATAGAAACGATGGGTTACTAGTTCAATGAACCATTCTCTTCTTGATAACAAGACAACTTATCACAAGCGGATTTCTGTCCTGTTAACAAAACCCAAGTAACAATGGTATTTTCTACAGAAACAACAACCTGTTTTACGTCTCAGCATTTCCGTTGTTTGTCTGTTGAAGATGTCAGAGAGATTTTGAAGGTTGCTTCCTTTCTATGACATATATTTCTTTGGTATCAGCATTTCTTCCCAGTAACTATTCCTTTCTTCAGAACCTTTTAGTTTTCTGTATCTTTTAATTTCTGACCTGTCTATTTTTCCCCAGCCTCCACCTCTACCACATACAATCTACTTATCTTTCTGCTCTTATTAACTCTTGCACAATGTTTTGTCAGTAATCTCTGTTTTGCTTACACACTACTTCCACCTTTAAGCTGTCAGGTTTTCAAATCTCATCTGGTGCAGTCCCTAACAATGTCTTTCCTTATCATCCTATATGGTAAGTCTCCCCTGACCTGGGGTTCTAGGCAACTTTTCTGAACTCTCCTCATTTCTCAAACCTCGCAGTCCTTTCCCTTCAACCCTTCTGCGGAAAGAGAAGCCACTGGCTTTGAAAACTTGCATATTTACTTAACCTCCTGAAGCCACTTGGAGAGTAAATTTTTTTATCTGTACAATTGCATTATATTTTCAAAAACTGATGATTTTCCTCGATGCACTATAGTACTATGTATGACTTCACAGACAGTAATCAAGATTAAGATGAAAAACATGAAACTTGTGTTGATCTAAGAAAGCTTTTGATACAACAGATTGAGAGAGACAATTTACAAAAATGAAAAGAAGACATAAAAAACTAATTTCAAAATTATAAAAAAGTCAGCACTGATTAAGATATCGTGAATGAAATGTCCTCCAAGGTTTTTTTTCAGTGAAGGTTAAGTAACGAGTTAGACATAGATGTTCATTGTTTCTTTAATATATTTAACATTTTTCATAATTTTAAGAGGGGTACTAATGAAACTATAGTTTTTGGTAGAAGGAATGTTTATAATAAGAAGCAGATCTAAAATATGTCAAAAGGTACACAGCCAGTTGAACCCAGTAACTGACGATAAGTACACCACTGTGAGAATATATTAACTCTACACCCCCATGTCCCCTCCACAAAGGTATATTTGGCAGATGTGTGTTACATTGTCCCTCTGTCACCTACAGGTGAAGTCATGCCAGCAAGTACTATCAGAGCTGATCTGGTTGTAAGGGTGTAAAATGATGCCTATTGGATTAAAAGTAGTGTTGTGCCAGAACTATTTTGCTTGGCATGGTTGAATGAACTTAAAGACACCACCATGGTTAATGCAAGAGCCTCATGGAAGTAGTTCAGACCAAATCTGGTCAAGCGAAGTTACATCAGAACAACCTGCTGATAAAATAAGTACTGTCACCATGTTGACAAGCAGTTACCCCAAACTCGACTCAGCAGAGGGACCAGAGTTATAATATCATCAATGCAACACAAAGGCAGAGCCACTGTGGCAATGGTGACCTAGCTGTTACAGGTCAAAACTACAAGGTCTGTCTAAAAACTATCCGACCTTTGATTTTCCTGCACGAAATAGAGATGATAGTGCGGTGCCACGGTACACAGTAAAGGAAGAGACCTTTATGCACATGCTGAAATTTGTCCCCGTCTTCAAGCATGTCAGTCACTGCCTGTCAGTCGCTGAGTGAGGTGCTACACAATGTGTTCGTCGAATTACTAATTCTCTCAAGATGACTGAACGTATTGAGGAAAGAAACTGCATCAAATTTTGTCAAAAGCTTGGTGATTCACAAAATGAAACAATTCATAAGATTCAGCAGGCATTTGGAGAAGATGTGAGTGTAACACAATTTAAGGAGTGGTTCAACTGATTCAAAAATGGCTGCACATCAGCGGAGAGTGACCAGTGTTCTGGCAGGCCCAAACTAGTCGGAGTGCAGCTGTTGTTCAGAGGGTGCAAAATATGGTGATGGCAGATCATCGTTTGACCGTGCGGGAGATTATCCAAGAGGTTGGAGTGAATAAGGATTCTGCACATGCAATTTTGCATGACGATTTGAACATGCACCAAGTGGCTGTGAAATTCGTGCCCAAGTTGTTGCCGGAACAAAAAGACCTCCGTTTTGATATTGCACAGGTCCTTCTGGACACCACCAACACTGATCCTGGGTTTCTGAACACTGTGATAACTGGAGACGAGGCATTGGTGTACGTGTATGACCCAGAAACTAAAAGACAATCGTCGCAATGGAAGCATCCCGAGTCTCCAAGGCCGAAGAAAGTGCGGCAGGTGTGAAGCAAAATCAAGGTGATGCTGATTGACTACTTTGATGTCCGTGGAATTGTGCATCACAAATATGCACCAGAAAGACAAACAGTGACAAAGGAGAACTATCAAGATGTTCTCTGGTGACTCCGTGACGCAGTTAGGCACAAAAGACCAGGCGTGTGGACGTCGAAAAACTTGTAACTGCATCACGACAATGCACCTGCACATTCATCCTACTTGATTCAAAATTTCTTGGCCAAACATGGAATTACAGCTGTTCACCAACAACCTCCCTACTCTCCAGACATGGCTACTTGTGACTTCTGGTTGTTTCCAAGACTGAAGACGCCACTGAAAGGATCCCTTTTTGAGAGTAGAGAAGAGATAATGCGCAACATGACGACAGAGCTGAACACCATTCCAAAAGTAGACTTCCAGAAGAGTTTCCAGCAGTTGGAGGATCGGTGGGCTATGTGTGTGCAAGCACAAGGGGCCTGCTTTGAAAAGGGATTAGCATCCCAACCCCGTCAAGTATTCGAAATATTTTTTCTGGCCAAAGGCCAGATACTTTTTAGACAGGCCTCATAAGGTTCTGTTGCTGCTTACATTACAGAAATCGATGCAATGGTAAAACAGGGACAAGCCAATCATTTACAAATACTCATTTCTATACAGATATATGCAGTCTTACAGCCACCAACTGTGAGAAAGGAAATACACTGGATCAGCTAGCCTGAATTCTGTTGCTGCTAGCTGCAACTCTGCTCACTGTGCCAAGTCTAATCCTGCTGACTTAGTGCTTCCTGCAGGCCCACTTCAGTCACTCCCGGGCTCTTACCATGACCATTTACAGTTCATGCTTGGAGCTGTGCAGCTGCTGAACTACCACTGCCTGTGTGTGTGTGAACTCCTTGCTGTCTGCATCTGCTCATGGGCAGGCACTGCTGTTGGGAACAGTCTCATCTGTGCTGAATCCACTGTACGATTCTGTGTGCTCTGGCGTGCCCCACACTGAGCTGAGGCCGCATATGTGCCCCATGTGTGCATCTGACCAAGCTGCTACCATCATAATTTCAATGACTGAGCATTGCAGTAAGCTGCTTGATGACACCACCACCTCCACATCTGCACTGTATGAGGTGCTACCCAACATATCCTCCTAATATCCTCTTTCACCTTCAAAGCAATGCGCTTGGGAATGTACGCAATGTTCCCAGCACTATTCCCATTTTTGGAAGTGCTCCTGGAAGAACACAGGGTGAAGGATGTTAGGGACCTGCTGTGATCCTACTTTTATGTCTTCAACCAAGTCAAAACGTCACCCTTTCAATGTGATTTTGTTCTTCAGGAACAGGTGGGAGTTGCATGGGGGTAGGTCTGGTGAGTAGGGACGGTGGAGGACCACTGTCTTGTTTTTTCGGCCAGGAATTCGTTCATAACAGGTAAGGTGAGAGCGTGTGCATTGTTTTGGTACACCAACTAGTCTTTCTTTTTCCACAACTCTGGCCATTTGTGCTGAACATTTTTCCTCAGTCACCTCAAAACTTCACAGTAAATCTGCCCATTGACAGTCTTATCGACGCCTTATGCACTATTCCCTGAATGTTGGGGAAAAATTACCATTGGCTTCATGTTGCCAGGAACTTGTTGAACTTTTCCCGGCCTTGGAGTAAATTATATTTTCCATTTTAATCATTGCTGCTTTGTTTCAGGGTCATAACTGTAGATTGAAGATTAGTCATCTGCTATGACTCTGGACACTCTCAGACACTATGTTGTGGCACAGTACATGTCTGAATTCAGAGATTTTGTTAGGCTGAGAAGGTGAGGGAACATCTATGCTGCAATTCATCTCATGTTCAGCTCATCTGCCAGAATTTGTTGACATGTACCATATGACAGCCCAAGTCTGTTACTAACATCATGAAATGTCTGCTTTCAATTTCCATGAGTCACGTCATGCACTTTTAGTTCATTTCTGGTGTTGTGCATGTTGACATTTGACCAGAACGTTTGTAACCTTCCACAGATTCTTGGCCTTCCTTGAAGTGCTTTAACCACTCAAAATGTTATTGCTTGACACTGTGCTCTCTCACCAAAAGGCACTGTCAGCATGTGATGAGTTTCAGCTGCAATTCTCTTCAATTGAAACAGAATTTGATGCAAATCCATTGCTCCTTCACATGATCCAATTCACAATTTGCAGAAATACTGAAACACAGCCTAACACACCAATACAACTAACAACTGCATGTGACAAAGATGACACAACTATGTGTCACAGCAGCTACATGTACCTCTTCGACATCCACCAACGGAATGTTGTACTGTTACTGGTTTGATCAATACAATGAAATTCTTGAATATTTTGGGTTACACCTAGTACAGCTTAAGTCTTGTGGGCATTGTCCCCTCCAAGCATTACCATGACTGTTCTAGTTTTCTGAGCAATAAATGAATGTTTTAACAGTGTTGTTGTCATTGCAAAATGTTGGACGACAAACTGGCATCCAGTTGCTGCTCCAACATTATCCCACCCAGGATGGTGTACTATGAACTTTCTGACCTCTGACAACCTAGTTTCACCATGTATCATAGAGGCCAACTACACTCCTGGAAATTGAAATAAGAACACCGTGAATTCATTGTCCCAGGAAGGGGAAACTTTATTGACACATTCCTGGGGTCAGATACATCACATGATCACACTGACAGAACCACAGGCACATAGACACAGGCAACAGAGCATGCACAATGTCGGCACTAGTACAGTGTATATCCACCTTTCGCAGCAATGCAGGCTGCTATTCTCCCATGGAGACGATCGTAGAGATGCTGGATGTAGTCCTGTGGAACGGCTTGCCATGCCATTTCCACCTGGCGCCTCAGTTGGACCAGCGTTCGTGCTGGACGTGCAGACCGCGTGAGACGACGCTTCATCCAGTCCCAAACATGCTCAATGGGGGACAGATCCGGAGATCTTGCTGGCCAGGGTAGTTGAGTTACACCTTCTAGAGCACGTTGGGTGGCACGGGATACATGCGGACGTGCATTGTCCTGTTGGAACAGCAAGTTCCCTTGCCGGTCTAGGAATGGTAGAACGATGGGTTCGATGACGGTTTGGATGTACCGTGCACTATTCAGTGTCCCCTCGACGATCACCAGTGGTGTACGGCCAGTGTAGGAGATCGCTCCCCACACCATGATGCCGGGTGTTGGCCCTGTGTGCCTCGGTCGTATGCAGTCCTGATTGTGGCGCTCACCTGCATGGCGCCAAACACGCATACGACTATCATTGGCACCAAGGCAGAAGCGACTCTCATTGCTGAAGACGACACGTCTCCATTCGTCCCTCCATTCACGCCTGTCGCGACACCACTGGAGGCGGGCTGCACGATGTTGGGGCGTGAGCGGAAGACGGCCTAACGGTGTGCGGGACCGTAGCCCAGCTTCATGGAGACGGCTGCGAATGGTCCTCGCCGATACCCCAGGAGCAACAGTGTCCCTAATTTGCTGGGAAGTGGCGGTGCGGTCCCCTACGGCACTGCGTAGGATCCTACGGTCTTGGCGTGCATCCGTGCGTCGCTGCGGTCTGGTCCCAGTTCGACGGGCACGTGCACCTTCCGCCGACCACTGGCGATAACATCGATGTACTGTGGAGACCTCACGCCCCACGTGTTGAGCAATTCGGCGGTACGTCCACCCGGCCTCCCGCATGCCCACTATACGCCCTCGCTCAAAGTCCGTCAACTGCACATACGGTTCACGTCCACGCTGTCGCGGCATGCTACCAGTGTTAAAGACTGCGATGGAGCTCCGTATGCCACGGCAAACTGGCTGACACTGACGGCAGCGGTGCACAAATGCTGCGCAGCTAGGGCCATTCGACGGCCAACACCACGGTTCCTGGTGTGTCCGCTGTGCCGTGCGTGTGATCATTGCTTGTACAGCCCTCTCGCAGTGTCCGGAGCAAGTATGGTGGGTCTGACACACCGGTGTCAATGTGTTCTTTTTTCCATTTCCAGGAGTGTACTTCTGGACTCAACATGTGGTGTCAGAAGCAGCTACTGACATCTGCAGCTGAATCCATGACATCTCTAGCCAATTGTGCAATTTCAATGGTAGTAGTGTAGCTGGTGAGTTTTTTTAATTTTTGTGACATTTTTGTTTTGGTTTGTACATGGCTGTGATAGACAGAACACAGGAATACGGAGGTACAACTTGTGAAACTGAGGGACCAGAGCATTTGTCGTGGTTCAAGATGAACTAGCTGAAACGGTAGAGGCAAAAGCTCCATTCAGTGTACTCACTCCCTCTTTGGATTTGGCCACAGCTAGTCTAACAGCTCCTTTTTCAGATAAGATAACTGAGGATGTGTCAGCATTTATCAACAATCTGGAAGATGCTGCTGTGAGCCTGGGTCGGACAAAGTACATTTTCACATGGCCACGTTATGACAGCTGGGCGAGGCAAAGGGATACATAATCTGTTAATGAGCAGTTGAATAAGGCACCTCACACAGAATGAGGTGACAGATAAAACTGTTATGAAGATGCAGAACATAAAAGTGCTGGATGTGCTTTTGAGAGGGCTACCACCTGATACATCATGGATAGTACAGATGGAAAATCCAAAGGATTTGATGCTCCATTAAGGTTGTTACACAACTGGAGAAATTAGATATAGCAACATGGACCTTGAGTGGAGACCTTTGTTTCAGACAAACAGTCAATGCATCTGCATTACACAAAAATGTACAGCATTTAAAAGTAATATAACACAGTTTCAGAAACTTTGTTGATATGATTTGTAGATTTGTTCCATCCCAGTGGACCATTACCAGTGACACTCATGACATAGTACAAAATCCCAGTGGGGTATAATCCTCCTATCTATATGGAACCATAAAGAATAACTCAGCACTTGCAATCAATAATGGAAGATTTCATTATCACCGGCTGGATGATGGCATTATTGAGGAGTGTGATAGTTCATGGAGAACACCCATTGTCATGGTGCCCAAAATATCATCAAACAAGATAAATAAATTACAAGTTCTGTTGCAATTCCCAATACCTAAGCACAAGGACAGTGATGGATGCATATCCTACACTGAATATAATGGAAACACTGGACAACCTTGGTAAATGTAAATACGCCGATGACTGGGTGCTGGCAGCGAGCCATTGAAATTTTGAAGAAACGGAAGCCATCTTAACATCTGATTTGGCGATAATGGGAACATACTTTCAGAGACAGAGACTGAAACCAAATCCTACTAACACCCAGATGGCTTGCTTCCATTTGTGCAACAGAGTGGCTAACAGCCAGCTCCAGGTCTATTTTGATGACCCCAATTAGTACCCAATACCTGTATGAGTTACACTGGACTGGATGCTGTCCTACGAAAAGCATTTGGAAACACCGCTGCAAAGATATGAACTAGGAACAATATCATACATAAACTGTGTGGAACAATCTGTGGCTCTGCACACACTTTAGCATTAAGACTACTATACAGTGGAACACAGTGCTTCTGTATGACTCAATAGCACACACAAAAAAATTTTGGCACGCAGCTGAACTACAAAATGAGAATTATCAGTGGTACACTAAGATCAGCCACCAATGAATGGCTGTCCATTTTGAGCCACATTATGCCCCCTGGACTTAAATGAAAAGCAGCTCTACTCCATGAGTTTAAATGCATACAAAGCAACCTGCAACATCCCATACATCAAGATGCAAGAAAGAAATTGTCCTTGATCAAGAAAACCATCCAAGAAAAGAGCCAAAGAACTGCACAAATGTCAGTTCAACATTAAAAGACTCACAGGAACAAGACTTAACAGAGGCTTGCTCTCCACATTACCAAAATTTGTCTTGCATAAGAAAGAAACCCCCTGCCTTTGACCAGTCATGCATAACATGGAAAATATTTTAACGGAATACACCCCAATCACGGCAGAAGCACGGATACACTTCACAGAGGGGTATGGCTCCATCTCCAAAATGTGATTGTGGAGCTGCCAATCATACCGTTCATCACATAGTTACAGAATCCCCCAACAGGGACTATCGTGGTACTTTCAATGACTTCCTGATGGGAGCAAACGATGCAATTGATTATACTAAAAATTTGTGTGTCTGTGTGTAAACTACATGAGTTATTGTTTGTATTATACTAATTACTGTGCTTAAAAACCACATGATAAATAAGTAAATGTAAATACTTCTCCATCACAGGTTTAAAGAGTAAGAATCACCACTTGGAAGTTTTTACAGAAGTCTAGGCAAAGACCATATTCACTCACATTTGGGGACATTACGAATATTCAGTTTGATAGCCACAAGATATAAAGAGGGAGCCACGCCATTCTACAAGTCTGCATGGATCAACTATCTACCATCTCTGGACTCTACTGCTGCAAGCTGGAGGTCATCTGTTCGCACCACGCCCGATGCAGCCACACATGCACCCTTGCCAAGCTGTTGGTGGCACTGTTTCACCATTTGCGCTCAAGAATGTACTGGTATGTTTCAGAGGTTATTAGATGGAGTACTAAGATGGTTAAAACCACATCAGTGTACTGTCTATTTAGCCAATATTATTATTATTATTGTTATTATTAAATACTTCGAGAAACATGCACAACGGCTGGAAGAAGTGTTTAAGAGGTTGTGTTCTGCTTGAAGTAAACTATCTAGGCCTGATTAGCCAAGATGGCACGAAAACTGACCCAAGATTGATATGTTCTGTCTGTGATTTCTTAGTGCCACAAATTGCAAAACAATTCCAATTATTTACAGGTCTATGTGATCGTTGCAGAAAATTTGTAAAAGTGGTTGCTGAAATCATTAGACTGTTAATGCAATTGTAAGAACACGGTGCAAAATTTTAGTGGGCAATCAAATGTTAAGTCACCTATTTTCATTGTTACCTGTGCAGTATGAAATTTGGAGTTGTAAAACACCAAGCGGCATTAAAATGATTGTTAGGGCTAAAAGATCCTTTGAGCAGATTAACTCATTGAGAATTAAAATTAAGTAAATTCAATTATGAAGTAGTACATAAGTAGTAGTGAATAAGCGAGTGACTGCGTGTGAGATCGCTCTCTAAGTTTTCATATATTTTTAGGTTTCAGATACATATTTTAACAGTTTTTGTGATAATATTTACTATATAAGTGACGTATTAGTGGTTTCTTCATTCACCTCTGCCTTTCTTGTATTGTGACCTGATATTTGTGAGTGTTTCGTATCGAGCAACTTAACCTCTTGCCTGTGTTTACATTCCGTGCTGACCAGTTGCAGCTGTAGCGGCGCATCGAAAGCTAAGTACTAATTAATTGTTTGTGTATAGTGGTTTATTTAGGAACTTTAGTAGTCTTCAACCAGTGTTCTTGGTGTTTTCTGGTGAAATAATTTCAGAAGAACCTTTTGGGAACTGTTTTCAGCTTCGTTACTGTGTCATTAGATGTTTAATTCTATTTCTGTATTAGTCTTTTGTTATATTCACATTTGTTGTTTATTAATACTGTTAATAATAGTAGTTACTTCCCTTGTAGAGTAAGTTTGTGATTATTGTAGTCAGGTTTTTAACATCTTCTTATTGTAGTAGCGGAACTTAGAAAAAGTAAAATTTTACCATGAGTGAGAAGTGTGGGCTTTGCCGTAGGTTCGTGAGTAGTGGATTGCGGTGTGAGACTTGTTCGAAGTATTTTCACTGGGGGGGAATGCAGTGGGGAAGCCAGTGGGCATTCTGGTGAGATCCTCTCCTGGAACTGCAGGTTATGTAGCAAGAGTAAGTTGATAGAGGAGCGTAAGATCTGTGCCCTTCAGGTGCAGTTGAAAAACACACAGGAGGAGCTAGATAGGATGAGGAGGGAGAAGGGGGTTGGGGAATGGGAGCTGGCTGTTAGCAAGAGATCTGCTAGGAGAAGAAGATTTTCAGATAGTTTTACTATTGGTGTTTACAATAGATATGACCAACTGTCAGAGTCTAGGGGAGAGGAATCTCTAGTAGCTGTAGATGTAGGAAGTATGCAGAAGACCTCAGTATTTACGGTGGCTAGAACAGCTGCAAAGTCGAAGAGGAAGAAGAAGGTTCTGCTGTTAGGTAGTTCTCATGGCAGAGGTGTAGGCCAGCAGTTGCAGGAAGTGCTGGGGAGTGAGTACCAGGTCACCAGCATTGTGAAGCCTAATGCAGGGTTGGCTCAGGTGACTGTTAACATAGGGGGGTTATGTAGGGATTTTACTAAAGAGGATCAGGTAGTGATTGTGGCTGGGGCTGGTAATAGTATTGAAAGGGATGGGGAGTATAACATAGATGGTGACCTGGAAAAGATAGCCACTCACACTGGCAACACGAATGTGCATTTCGTGGCACTGTTTCAGCGTCACGATCGGCCTCATCTTGATACAGCCGTCAGGCGTAATAACATGAGACTTGGGGGTGCGCTGATGACAGAAGGCATGAGTCACATTTCAGTGGTGTCGGTGGAGTCTACCAGCAGGACGGGTTTCACTAGACACGGCCTGCACCTCAACAGGTATGGGAAGGGGATATTGGCAAAGCTTATAGGTGACAGCATAGGTGGGGTTGGTGGGATCACTCATGGGAAAATTCCTGCAGTAGTGGGTGTTAGAGCTGCACCTTTTTTAGATTGAAGTCAGCTGATAGGTATTCCTGCTTAAGGGAAGTCTCTCTAACAAGGGAATCACTTTTGACAAAGCTTAGGTATCTTAGTAATGAGGGAATTAGTATATTTCATCAAAATATACAAGGTATTAGAGATAAAGTTAGTGAACTGCTTATAGATGTTGACTCTGAAATTATTGGTATATTTGAACACTTCTTAAATAAGGAGATAATTCAGAGGCTTCCTTTACCAGGATACAGGTTGGCTGGCTGCTTTTCAAGGAGCTCTTTGCGGTGTGGGGGAGTAGCCATGTATGTGAAAAACGGCATCGCATTTGAGTCAATTGATGTTTCAAAGTACTGCACTGAAAAGGTGTTTGAATGTTGTGCAGGTGTGGTTAAATTTAATGGAGCTAAACTTGTAACTGTTGTTATTTATAGATCCCCAGACTCCGATTTCACAACATTTTTGCTAAAGCTAGAGGAGGTTCTTGGTTCACTTTATAGGAAATACAAAAAATTAGTTATATGTCGTGACTTCAATATTAATTGTATAAGTGATTGTGCAAGGAAGAAGATGCTGGTAGACCTCTTTAATTCATATAATCTTATGCAAACCGTATTCTTTCCAACGAGAGTGCAAGGGAACAGTAGAACAACCATAGACAAGATTTTTGTTCATTCCTCATTACTAGAAGGGCATTCTGTTAGCAAAAAGGTGAATGGCCTTTCAGATCATGATGCGCAAATTTTAACTTTAAAAGATTTTTATGCTGCAACACATGTTAAATATAGTCATCAGCTGATCAGGAAAGCTGATCCAGTTGCTGTAGAGACCTTTGTAAACCTTATAAAGGAACAAGAGTGGCAAGATGTTTATAGAGCTGATACAGTAGATGATAAATATAATGCTTTTCTCAAGACTTTTCTCATGCTCTTTGAAAGTTGCTTCCCGTTAGAACGTTTAAAACAGGGTACTAGCACAAACAGACAGCCTGGGTGGCTGACTAGAGGGATAAGAATATCTTGTAGAACAAAGTGGCAATTATATCAAAATGTTAGAAACAGTCAAAATCTAAATGCAGCAGCCCATTACAAACAGTATTGTAAGGTGCTTAAAAATGTTATTAGGAAGGCAAAAAGTATGTGGTATGCAGATAGAATAGCTAAGTCTCAGGATAAAATTAAAACCATATGGTCAGTCGTAAAGGAAGTTGCTGGTCTGCAGAGACAGGTCGAGGATATAGAATCAGTGCGTAGTGGGAATGTCCGTGTTACTGATAAGTCGCATATATGTACAGTATTTAATAATCACTTTCTGAATATAGCAGGTGAACTAAATAGAAACCTAGTCCCAACAGGGAATCATATAGCGCTCTTAGAAAAAAGTGTTCCGAGACTGTTACCTGAAATGCTCCTCCATGATACTGACAAGAGGGAGATTGAGTTAATAATTAAATCACTAAAGACCAAGAACTCTCATGGATATGACGGGGTAACTAGCAGAATACTGAAGTATTGTTCTATGTATGTTAGCCCAGCTCTCAGCCATATCTGTAACTTTTCCTTTAGGAGTGGTCGGTTTCCTGACCGATTAAAGTACTCAGTAGTGAAGCCACTTTATAAAAAGGGAGACATTGATATTGTTGACAATTTTAGACCTATTTCTATGCCATCGGTGTTTGCTAAAGTTATCGAGAAGGTTGTACATACAAGGTTACTGGAGCATTTAAATTCACATAATTTGGTGTCAAATGTTCAGTTTGGTTTTAGAAATGGTTTAACAACTGAAAATGCTATATTCTCTTTTCTCTGTGAGGTTTTGGACGGATTAAATAAAAGGTTGCGAACGCTCGGTGTTTTCTTTGATTTAACGAAGGCTTTTGACTGTGTTGACCACAAAATATTACTGCAGAAGTTGGACCATTATGGAGTAAGGGGAGTAGCTTACAATTGGTTCGCCTCTTACTTTAAGAACAGAAAGCAGAGGGTAATTCTCCGCAATATTGAGAGTGGTAGTGATGTTCAGTCCCAATGGGGCACTGTTAAGTGGGGCGTTCCCCAAGGGTTGGTGCTGGGGCCACTGCTGTTTCTTATTTATATAAATGATATGCTTTCTAGTATTACAGGTGATTCAAAAATATTTCTGTTTGCTGATGACACCAGCTTGATAGTGAAGGATCTTGTGTGTAATATTGAAACAGTAACAAATAATGTAGTTCATGAAATAAGTTCGTGGCTTGTGGAAAATAATTTGATGCTAAATCACAGTAAGACTCAGTTATTACAGTTTCTAACTCACAATTCAACAAGAACCGATATTTTGATCAGACAGAATGGGCATATTATAAGCGAGACAGAACAGTTCAAATTCCTAGGCGTTCGGATAGATAGTAAGTTGTTGTGGAAAGCCCATGTCCAGGATCTTATTCAGAAACTAAATGCTGATTTATTTACCATTAGAACAGTATCTGAAATAAGTGACACTTCAACATGAAAAGTAGTCTACTTCGCATATTTTCATACACTTACGTCGTATGGTATTATTTTTTGGGGTAATTCTTCTGATTCAAAAAGGGTATTTTTGGCTCAAAAACGGGCTGTTCGAGCTATATGTGGTGTAAGTTCGAGAACCTCTTGTCGACCCCTATTCAAAAATCTGGGAATTCTGACATTGCCCTCACAATATATATTTTCTTTAAAGTCGTTTGTTGTTAGCAATATTAGCCTATTCCCAAGAGTTAGCAGCTTTCACTCAGTTAATACTAGGCAGAAATCAAATCTGCATGTAGAATGCACTTCCTTGACTCTTGTGCAGAAAGGAGTGCAGTATTCTGCTGCATCCATTTTCAATAAGCTACCACAAGAACTCAAAAATCTTAGCAGTAGCCCAAACTCTTTTAAGTCTAAACTGAAGAGTTTCCTCATGGCTCACTCCTTCTATTCTGTCGATGAGCTCCTGGAAGAGCTAAAAAATTAAGCAAATTCCAGTGTTACATTGTTGATTTTCTTCATTTAAACTTAGGACTTGTCACCTGAATATGTTTTTTTTTTATATTTAATTTTATCTGTTTCTAATATCGTGTTATAATTTCATGTATTGACTCGTTCCATGACCATGGAGACTTCTCCTTAATTTGGTCCCACGGAACAATAAATAAATAAATAAATACACAAATCAAGCAGGAAACATAGCAATGTCGATGGGTTGAGCAGAAAGATTGGGGTCATGTGGACACTTCTCAGAAGCCTTGCAGAGTGGCAGAAGACACAGACCACTGACACAGACTGTTAGTTATTGAGGACACAGTCAAGTTTGCTGTGCGTGATGGGATATTCAGGCCATGTGTTGTGATATCCACAGCTCAGAGGATGAAATCGTGCTCGATTGTGGAAGCAAAAAAAGTTCACTGGACTAAACATAGTAAATCCCATTTAGATTAAGGAACAGCAAATGAACTCTGTGGTTTAATCTGAAATAATGTAAAGGAAAAATTGAATGTACTGTACATAATTGTCAATTTGTCAGACATGTGTCACAACTGCAGAACTGCAATTGAGCTGAGCTGGTGGGCCAGAGTTTCTGAAAAAGGGAGGTGTGCTGTGCTACAACAGTTATACTTGCATGGCTGAATAAAATAATAATGCTGCCATGGATAATGTAAGAGCCTCATGGAAAGCAGGTCACACCAGAGCAGGCCAGGCAAATTTACATCAGGAGCGACCTGTCACCGCAATATCAGGAAGTTAGCACCTGTCCCAGCAGGTGACCAGAGTTGATACACTCCTGGAAATGGAAAAAAGAACACATTGACACCAGTGTGTCAGACCCACCATACTTGCTCCGGACACTGCGAGAGGGCTGTACAAGCAATGATCACACGCACGGCACAGCGGACACACCAGGAACCGCGGTGTTGGCCGTCGAATGGCGCTAGCTGCGCAGCATTTGTGCACCGCCGCCGTCAGTGTCAGCCAGTTTGCCGTGGCATACGGAGCTCCATCGCAGTCTTTAACACTGGTAGCATGCCGCGACAGCGTGGACGTGAACCGTATGTGCAGTTGACGGACTTTGAGCGAGGGCGTATAGTGGGCATGCGGGAGGCCGGGTGGACGTACCGCCGAATTGCTCAACACGTGGGGCGTGAGGTCTCCACAGTACATCGATGTTGTCGCCAGTGGTCGGCGGAAGGTGCACGTGCCCGTCGACCTGGGACCGGACCGCAGCGACGCACGGATGCACGCCAAGACCGTAGGATCCTACACAGTTCCGTAGGGGACCGCACCGCCACTTCCCAGCAAATTAGGGACACTGTTGCTCCTGGGGTATTGGCGAGGACCATTCGCAACCGTCTCCATGAAGCTGGGCTACGGTCCCGCACACCGTTAGGCCGTCTTCCGCTCACGCCCCAACATCGTGCAGCCCGCCTCCAGTGGTGTCGCGACAGGCGTGAATGGAGGGACGAATGGAGACGTGTCGTCTTCAGCGATGAGAGTCGCTTCTGCCTTGGTGCCAATGATAGTCGTATGCGTGTTTGGCGCCATGCAGGTGAGCGCCACAATCAGGACTGCATACGACCGAGGCACACAGGGCCAACACCCGGCATCATGGTGTGGGGAGCGATCTCCTACACTGGCCGTACACCACTGGTGATCGTCGAGGGGACACTGAATAGTGCACGGTACATCCAAACCGTCATCGAACCCATCGTTCTACCATTCCTAGACCGGCAAGGGAACTTGCTGTTCCAACAGGACAATGCACATCCGCATGTATCCCGTGCCACCCAACGTGCTCTAGAAGGTGTAACTCAACTACCCTGGCCAGCAAGATCTCCGGATCTGTCCCCCATTGAGCATGTTTGGGACTGGATGAAGCGTCGTCTCACGCGGTCTGCACGTCCAGCATGAACGCTGGTCCAACTGAGGCGCCAGGTGGAAATGGCATGGCAAGCAACTCCACAGGACTACATCCAGCATCTCTACGATCGTCTCCATGGGAGAATAGCAGCCTGCATTGCTGCGAAAGGTGGATATACACTGTACTAGTGCCAACATTGTGCATGCTCTGTTGCCTGTGTCTATGTGCCTGTGGTTCTGTCAGTGTGATCATGTGATGTATCTGACCCCAGGAATGTGTCAATAAAGTTTCCCCTTCCTGGGACAATGAATTCACGGTGTTCTTATTTCAATTTCCAGGAGTGTATAATCGACGCAGCAGAAAGGCAGAGCTGACGTGGTGCAGGTACCTGATTGTTACATGTCTGAGCCATGGCTCTGTTGCAGCTTACTTGATGGGAATCTATGGCTTGGCAAAACAGGGACGAGCCAAACCCATACAAAAACTCCTCTGTTATAAACAGAGGAATGCAGTCTGATGCCACAAGATTCGAGGAGGGACCTATGCCATTTTACAAGTCTGCAGAGTTAAACCAACTACCACCTCTGGACTCTGCTGCTGCTATCTGGAGCCCTGCTATTCACACCAAGTATGATGCTACCATCGCACACGTCCTTGCCAAGCCGCCATTCCAACAGTACCATGCCCAATTTGGTGAACTATAGCTTGCTGATGTTTGAAGACTCATTTCCACCATCTACTGTAAAGGTCAATCACTTCTTGACACTGCGGTAGTAAAACACAAACTTCTTATATGGCTGTATCTTCTCACAACAATTATTATCACAATTAATGACCTGTTTGGAATCAGGAAGAACAAACTTCTATGCACCTCTTTTGCTGTTAAGAAGTATGGCAAGGCCAACTTGTTGACTTTGCTGTCCACATTATCATTTCCTGCCACTCATTTTTCCATCTTCCAGTCTACTTGCCAATGACTTATACTATGCTGTATGGCATCCCATGGTGTCACAGTCTGGCAGACTGTAAGACCACATTTCTGGAATGTCAGCCTTATCATTTTTATAAACTTCCACATGCCCTGGTACACAGTTCTTTAGTTTTACTCGATAAAAGTTTAATGGTATCTCAATGTTCTTGATAATTCGTCCATTAGGATATATTTGTTGTATTGATGTCAAACACCAAAGGAATCAGCGTAAACAATTATTTTCCCTTCATCTTCTTCTGTGATTTCAGTTGCAAATCACATATAGAGAACAGAAACTTTGTTCCATCAGAAGATTTTCTTGAGAATTCCAAGTTTTTCAAGGCTGAAATTAAACAAAAATTCTTGAACCAGTTTTTATGTATGCGAGAGTAAGATATACTTCACTTCTTTTCAGGCCCACAAATGATATTTTTGAGCTGGTGCATGTCTTATTAGTTATTGTTCTCAGTTCAGCTATGATTTACAGTTGTATCATCAATTTTGCAAGTCAAAGTCTTGTCATCCTTGGAAATTCCTTTGTTACCATTGTCTGACAACATTCCATGCCTTGCTGTCCCATTGCATGACAGCCTCAACTATATGAGAAAATGGTCATTGTTGGTTGTGCAAAATGTCAACAAAGTACTACTTTGCCTTGAAATTAGTAAAATAAAGACTTTTGTGATGTGAGAATAAAAAAGTCAACATCTACTTGCCATTTTCTCATGTGCGTATTACGCTCCATTGCATTCACAATCATGCAATGGGAAACAGACCTAAAACCAGAGAATGTAAAGATAATAACAGTAAACCATGTTGTCATCGCACATGCTGGAGTTAGCCACGACTGAGCAAGAAACACTGAAACAATCGAATGAACATCTTCATTTTTCTTTATGTGACCACAACCAATTGTATATGAAGCAAAATCTCTGAATGACTTCTAACCAAATGACTCACAAGGGGAGGGCACAGGATGGGACTCACCAATTTGGCTCAAACTGTGTGCATAGAAGCAGGTAGATGCCCTTTTCAAGTTCCTACAATACTGACCTGAGTGGGCCACAGGAATAGAAAAAATGCTCCATAAATATTTCTAAGTAGTCTGTGAGGGAGTTTTCAGTACCCATAATCAAGTCAATGGCACAGCACATGACAAGCATATCGACTGAAAATCTGCTGGCTTGGGTTTGATTCTCGATACTTTCCTTAATACAACATCAAACTATTGAGCATAAAACTTAAATAGATTTAAACAGTTCAGTTTATATAAATTAAATTAATATATTCAGTTTCATTAAGATTATGTAAATTTAATTAATTTTAAATATGAACAGGTATTGTTTAAAGATACAGTTCTGATGGTTTGTGATTTCATCCATTCTTCAATACGAAGTTTCATTGGGTTCATATCACCACTCTACTTTTTTTCCTTTCTCTTTCATGAGTTATGAGCACATGGCTCTGGGATCTGTACCAAATCCCCTATAGTTAGCCTTTACTATACTTGTTTTCTGATATTTTGTTACAGTCTCTACAGTCACGAACAGTGTCTCGCCATGTGTATGCAGTGATTTTCCCTGAAAGCTTATTGCTTCAGTGGAAAATCGAAACCCAACAAGAATTAGATACATGTGAAATGATTAGTGAAAACATCGAAACTATTACTTTTGATGAAAATTTAAAACAAAATATTACCAGTGCTCATCATTATTATTCTTTTTCAATATATATAATAAAAGGTATCATCCCCAACAATCCTTCTGCATATGCGGATCCCGTAGCAACAGCTATGGGTCAAGCAATTGCAGAACAGGTTACTGAAATTATTAATGACAATTTGACAGTAAATGTAACAGGTTTTTTCTTCAAATACTCACACAAATGATGCCAATTATGATCCTAATGAATATTACCCTTGTACTTTGGCGTCCTTGGCTGGCAAGAAGGAAGTCTTTGACTTTGCTGCTACTAATCCAAAATCAAAGTTTTCATCATTCAAATCATGATTCCCACTCTTTGGGAAAAAGTGGGAGGGAAGAGTGAGCCCGTGAGCGAGCAAGCGTGCTACTCAAAAAGCTGTAAGGGCTTGCCCCCTCCCCTCCCCTCATGGCTCCAAATTTGGAAACCACATGATCCCAAAATGAATAAATCCACTCAATCAGGCACTTGCAAGCAAATAATATTTGGCTTAACAGGATTATATGTACATTAAAGTTTCCAGCTGTTAAGGTTATATTTTTACAAGCCTCAGCAACCAGATGATCATGTAGCGGCAGGTATAAAGAATACTCTGTCTCTGTGCACAGCTTTCAACAATTACTGCCTGCACCCTGTGGAGAGGGAAACTTTGGGTAGCAGTTGTGCGAACCTTTAATCAATATCAACCATTAAAGAATGATGTCACTTTAGCCTCTGCTCTGTCTCCACTAATATCATCTTTCTCAAGGATGTTGTAGCCTGTTTGTACCATGTTTTTTTTGAGAACATATACTGGACTTCACTGTACTCATAACATTATTCCCTCTGTCAATCTATTATTTTCCTGTAATATAAGTACTGGTTTAATTGGAGCGAGGACACCACAAAAAGTACAGAAAGAATTTTTATACTAACCTTCGCAAACTTCTACATTCCTAACAGTCTATTCCATTTTAATCTCTGATGTGATATCTGCAATCCACTCTCCCCTTCTCTGGGCAAAAATGATGACTGCTTTTGCTGGAGAAAAGTTATTTGTACTTACTGGCTGTTAAAGTAGTATGTTGGCTTGGTTACAGCTGCCTTGGTAGTCACAGTCACTGTGTACCCTTTAACATTTACATTAGTTACATACAATTGTTGTTGCTTAGTCTTCGTTGAGACTTCTCACTGCAGTAAAGGTATATTGAGAGATTGTGTGAACATTTTTCTGGTTTTGAAGGCCTTTTTCTGTTTTCAGCAAAGAGTCTTAGTTAATTACCATAGTTTCCAGAACCTTTGTCTTCCTAATCGATCATAGTGGTTTAATCAACAATTCACACAAGAAGATGGCAAGGAGAATTCTACTCATGGTCAGTGGCACTGCAAACACAGATGGCACCTGGGGCACAACACTTTATTGCCACCCCCCCCCCCCCCTCCCAAATGGCAACCGGGGCAAAAACTTTATTGCTGCCCCCCTCCCCCCTCATCAGCTCCCAGGGTACGACACAGCACTTTACAGGCACCCCAGGCCAGAAACACATATAGTAATACAACATACAGAATTTACTCTCACAACAATATATTTTCTGGAAAAATCTTGTTTGTCTTGGTGACTATTTGGCATCTGGAGAAACCCCTTGCCACCTCTCCCTCCCTACTCCATTGCTCATAGTTCTTTAACATCTGATATGTGTTGCATCCCTCTAGCATAAGAAAGCAACAAACATACTCCACAAGCCATTACACAGTGCATGGTGGATGGTATCTTGTACAACTACTAGTCACTCCCTTTTCCTGTTCTGCTCACAAATGGGGAGAGGGGAAAACAACTGTCTACATGCCACTATACGAGTCCTAATTTCTCTCATCTTGTCTTTGTGGTCTTTACGGGAAATGTTAAGTAGATGACAACTGAATCATTCTGCAGTCAGCCACAACTAACAGCTCTCTAAATTTTCTCAATAGTGTTCTATTCAGAGTCCCCTGTTCAGATGATCTACACTTTTCTACAACCCTTCCAACAGACCAAAGTCATCCATTAACTTTCCCTACCACCGATCTAACGTGGTCATTCCATTTCATATTGCTTTCCTATGTCATGTCTAGAAATTTAATCAACATGACTATGCCAATTGCCTGCCACTAATGCTGTATTCAAACAGAACGAGATGGTTTCTTCTATTCATCTGTTTTAAATTACAGTTTTCTAGATTTAGAGCAAGTTGCCACTCCTCACACCAAATAGAAATTTTGTGTTAAATCATCTCGAGTCCTCCTACAATACAGTCACTGAACAAGAATTCTTTCTGGTATACGACAACTACTGAACTTATGAATCACATACTCATTTATACAGAGTGATCCTACAAACTTTGCCCGGGGACCAATTCCGACATCCGGGGCTGGTTAAGTCACATGTGGGGGGAAAAATGTTCTTGAACCGGCGCTGCCAATATCCTTGTCCCCGATGAACACTCACTGTCAAAGACAGCATACTGGGATCTGTTACTTAACAACTATCACTGGTAACTTAAAGAATCCATAGTATTACAAACATAAAGCCTCATTCTCAAACAAATTAATAATGTTTTAGTACATCTAAGACGCACTGAGACATTAAATGCTGTTGATGTATGGATGGAATATGGTTGTGTCAATGAATTTCAGGACATAGTGATTCACTTACCATCCCCAAGGTGAGTGTGTGACAACACAGTGACCAAGTAAGGTGGCACATTGGTTAGCACACTGGACTGTCGTTTGGAAGGACGACGGCACAAACCAGCATCCGGCCATCCTGATTTAGGAGTTCCGTGATTTTTCCTAAATCGTTTCAGGCAAATGCCAGGATGGTTCCTATGAAAGGGCATGGATGACTTCCTTTCCCATTCTTCCCTAATCCAATGGTACTAATGACCTTGCCATTTGGTGCCCTCCCCCAAACCAACCAACGAACCAACCAACCACACAACAAACCCAGTGATCTGCAAACCACCCTACACGACATGTGTCAGTCGAGCCACCAGCCACGTTTGAGCTGCCGATCATAACCAGATGCCTACAATGTGCTGGATCTACCAGCATCCACTAGACAGCTGTCACTATCAACCTGTCAGAAGCGAAATCCATTGAAAAGGTATGCATTAAGAGTGCACCTGACCTACATGTCAGGTCAGAAAGTCTCCACCAATCAGACTCTAGCCGGCCAGCCACCAGCTACTCTCTTTGAGATCTGAGGTTTGACACTAAAGGGCTGCCCGTGTAATCCAGTGATGCCTTCACATAGCCACTGCTTTGTGCTTAATGCAGTTGTTCTGATCTCTGAGAATGTTGTGCCAGATTCAGCTTAGTGCTGCCACGGCATTAGTCAGTTGCCTCCAAGTACTGTGCCTGACCTTCAAGGATGACTTCTTCCAGTACAACAGTATGAAGATGTCAAGATGTCATGGATGTAGCTCACATTCTGCCCATCAGATGAGTGTAAGTATCTATATATTCTCTAGCTTGATGAATAATAGGAAAAATGAGTGTAAGTATCTATATATTATCTAGCTTGATGAATAACAGGAAAGTTTCCTGAACTCGAACTATCTTGTGGCAGCCACCGCCAGCGGACTCCTGTCTCCTCGTCAGCCCATTGAATCACCTGGGTGGGAGAGCACCTAAGCCAACCTGACTGACCTAAGAAACACTCCCCCACATCGCAGCATTCACCCCACTGTTACAACTTTTAATGGGAGAGCAATGACACAGTTGGAGATGAGTTTTTATCGCTTTCTGACATTGTTATTACTGATTTTAGAAGAGTTGGTTGATGGCATCACTGTCGCCATTTCCATCGGTATCAGTGTGATTTAATGGACCAACAAGTGTTGGGATTGGCAGCTCACAGTTGGAGCTGGAAGTAGAACTTCAGCAAGGCCATTACGAGTAAGTGGCAGCACGTGTGTACTGAAACCACTCGTGTGTTCTTAGTTTCATATCTGTCCCATTTTCTTGTGTTTATATATCATAGACAGTTATAACAGAAATAGAAACTGACTCAGTAGATATGAGTGAATACATCATACTGTTTCCAGAATGAGATTTTCACTCTGCAGCGGAGTGTGCGCTGATATGAAACTTCCTGGCAGATTAAAACTGTGTGCCCGACCGAGACTCGAACTCGGGACCTTTGCCTTTGGCGGGCAAGTGCTCTACCATCTGAGCTACCGAAGCACGACTCACACGCGGTCTCACAGCTTTACTTCTGCCAGTATCTCGTCTCCTACCTTCCAAACTTTACAGAAGCTCTCCTGCGAACCTTGCAGAACTAGCACTCCTGAAAGAAAGAACACTGCGGAGATATGGCTTAGCCACAGCCTGGGGGATGTTCCCAGAATGAGATTTTCACTCTGCAGTGGAGTGTGCGCTGACATGAAACTTCCTGGCAGATTAAAACTGTGTGCCTGACCGAGACTCGAACTCGGGATCTTTGCCTTTCGCGTGCAAGTGCTCTACCATCTGAGCTACCGAAGCATGACTCATGCCCGGTCTCACAGCTTTACTTCTGCCAGTATCTCATCTCCTACCTTCCAAACTTTACAGAAGCTCTCCTGCGAACCTTGCAGAACTAGCACTGGCAGAAGTAAAGCTGTGACACCGGGTGTGAGTCGTGCTTCGGTAGCTCAGATGGTAGAGCACTTGCCCGCGAAAGGCAAAGGTCCCGAATTCGAGTCTTGGTCGGGCACACAGTTTTAATCTGCCAGGAAGTTTCACATCATACTGTAATTTTCTTTACTTTTAGATAGGTAAGATAAACAACTGTACAAAACCTCCAGGACCCAAAAGCCTACTCCTATGTACAAGTTAATACTGCTGCAGAACTGACAAGTGAATTCCGTGTACTATTAAGTGTTTTAAGGATTAACATTGCCTGGAGACTCAGAGGGACAGCATACAAAGTGTTGCATCAACTATGTAACAAGTGGACCCAAGCATAAAAAGTGTATAAATTTATCAGTTACGTTAGTGTCTGTGTCATTGCACAAATACATTTTCTTCAGAAGCAGCCAGTGACGAACTATAGAGACACTAGTCATTTATAAATATATATTAGTGCATTATTCTAGTTAGTTTTCATCAAAGCAACACCATGCTAAATTAAAAGACTGAAGTGCTACAAAGAGGGAAACTATGTTGCATGATACCGTGATCCCAACGAATTATGGGACACACTGATTCACTTACCGAAAGCATGCAGCTGGTGACATAGCAACTTGCAAACTGCTCCACATGCTATGTCAAAGTGTGGGATGACCTGAATAATGACGCATCGAAGCAGCATTGTGTCAATCGGTAGTGCATGCCTTAGCTGCCAGACAGCCAAAATCATCACCACCAGCATGATAGAAGCAAAGAGTTATAACGTGACATAAGCAAAGAGTTATATGTTAAAGAGTTGATCAGACAGCCTCCTTCAGCTAGAAGCTAACCAAGCTGTTTGGGGTCCAGAGCTTGACTGTGACAGTCTGCCCACATAATCCAGTGACACTTTTTGTGTAACCTCCCACTGACTGCGAGTGGTAAGTGATGCCTTCACATAGCCACCGCTCTGTGATGACAGCCTATACTGTGTTGTACAGTGATGCTGTCAATGTCAGGCTACACCTACCAGACAAGGGTATGTATCTGTATCTATTCTAACTTGATGAATAATAAAGAGTTCCTGAACTCTGACTACATCGCTGTGGCCATTCTTAACTCTGGTGGACTCCAGTCTCCACCGACACTTGGGTGGGCTGCAAATACATCATCCCGACAACCTAAGTAATGCTTCTCCAACTCACAGTAAACTTCAGTGACACCTACCCATTACAATATTAAAATGAAAACTGATATTCTTTACAGTTCGCAAGTGGCCTCTTGGGAACAATTTTTCACTTTGGACATATTGTTGTAACCAGAATGAAGACTGATCTGCTGCACCTCTCCATGCTACTCTATCCTGCGCAAGCCTCTTCACCTCCAAATAACTACTGCAACCTACATCCTTCTGAATCTGTTAACAGTACTCATCCCTTGGTCTCCCTCTATGATTTTTGTGCCCCCCACCCACACACACACACTTCCCTCCCTCCAATACTAAACTGAAGATACATTTTTGTATCAGAATGTGTCCCATCAACCAATCCCTTCTTTTACTGAAGTTGTCATACAAATTTCTAGTCTCCACAATTATATTCAGTACCTCCTCATTAGTTATGCAAACTACCCATCTAATCTTTAGCTTTCTTCTGTACCAGCACATTTCAAAAGCTTCTATTCTCTTCTTGTCTAAACTGTTTATCGTCCCTGTTTTGCTTTCATATAAGCCTACATTCCAGACAAATATCTTCAGGAAAAACTTCCTAGCACTTAAGTCCATACTTGATGTCAACAAGTTTTTCATCTTCAGAAACACTTTCCTTGTCATGGTGAGTCTACATTTTACGTCTTCTCTACTTCAGCCACTATCAATTATCTTACAACCCAAATAGCAATTCTAATAAGTGCCTTGTTTCCTAATCTAAATTCCCTCATCACCGCCTGATTTAATTCATCTATATTCCATTATTCTTGTTTTGCTTCTCTTGATGTTAATCTTATGCCCTCCTTTTAAGACACTGTCCATTCTGTTCAACTGCTCTTCAAAGTCCTTTGCTGTATATGACAGAATTACAACGTCATCAACAAACAGAAAAGTTTTTATTTCTTCTCCATGATTTTTAATTCCCATTCCAAATTTCTCCTTGCTTTCCTTCCTAGATTGCTCAACATGCAGATTGATTAACAATGAGGATAGGCTATAACACTGTCTCACTCCTTTCTCAACCACTGCTTCCTTTTCATGCCCTCAACCATTATAATTGCCATGTGGCTTCCCTGAACAAGTTGTATACAACCTTTCACTCCATATAGTTTTATTCCATATTTTATCTTACTATAAAATTCCATTCCCCCATCACAATTAAATTTTTGTCTACCTTAAAAATTTGTGTAATTTCTTTTATCTCGTCATACATTTCTTTAATCTTTTCATCATCTGCAGAGCTAGTTGGCATATAAACTTTTACTACTGTGGACTTCGTGTCCACCTTAGCTAAAACAAGCTTATCTGCATTCCTGTTTTCTTATCCATCATTAAACCTACACCTGCATTACTCCTGTTTGATTTTGTATTTATAGCCCTGTATTCACCTGACCAGAAATCTTGTTCTTCCTGCCACCGAACGTCACTAATTCCCATTATATCCAACTTCAACCTATCCATTTCCCTTTTAGCAAAAGTGGCTACTCACTTGCACTTAAACATTACTCACACACACATGTGCGTGTGTGTGTTTTCAACACAGACCTCGGCCAACAAGGTCTTTGTTGAAAATAGACTCCCCCCCCCCCCCCCCCCACACACACACACAGACACAGCCTTTGCATGTTGTCTATTTTTGACAAAGGACTCATTGGCCGAAAGATTGTCTGTGACAGTCTTTTTGTGTCTATCTGCGACTCAACATCTCTGATATATAGTGAGTAGCAACTTTCTTTCTCATAATATTGTTACATTCCATCCTGATTTTCCATTGTTTCATTTTCCTTTTAAAATTCTCTAACCTAACTCCCGATTAAGGACTCTTCAACATTCCACCCTCCACCCCATCACTTTTGTTTCTCCTGATGACAAAATCCTCCTGAGTAGTCCCTGCCTGGAGATCCGAATGGGAGACTATTTTACCTCTGAAATATTTTACCCAAGAGATACCATTATCATTTAACCATACAGCAAAGCTGCAAGTCCTTGGAAAATATTATGGCTGTAGTTTCCCATTGCTTTCAGCCATTCACAGTACCACCACAGCAAGGTCATTTTGGTTGATATTACAAGACCCAATCAATCATCCAGACTATTGCCCCTGAAACTGCTCAATAGATTGCTGCCCCCTTCCCCTCCATTGTGGTTACACACATGGTACGGCTACCTGTATTGCTGAGGAAAGCAAGCCACGCCACCAACAGCATGTCTGTGTTTCATGTAGAAGTAGTAGTAGTAGTAGTAATAACAACCAGCAGAAAAATGTTCCTGTTGGAGAACAAAACAGGTGAATATGCTCTTTATCAAAAGTCTCTCGCTGAAATTTGGGGTACCAGCTGTCTCGTTCTACCTTCCCCAACAACTTTAAAAAAATTTGCAAAGGTATTGACATGTGAACATATTTGTGCTCTTTTTAACATGTAAGTCACATCTCACTCCCACAAACTGCTTAAATTAACTTACTCATACCCACTAGCAGATCGCTGTAAGTCTTTCACATCCACCCACTCCCAATTAGCCACTCTCACTCATGGTCACTATCTCTTTGTGGCTCCCCAACTGTCACTGTCTCCCATCTCATGGCCTCAGTTGTCTTCATCCTGTCCTACCACTGCCGGCCAGTGTGGTCGTGTTGTTCTAGGCGCTTCAGTCTGGAACCGCGTGACCACTACGGTCGCAGGTTCGAATCCTGCCTGGGGCATGGATGTGTGTGATGTCCTTAGGTTAGTTAGGTTTAAGTAATTCTAAGCTCTAGGGGACTGATGACCTCAGGTGTTAAGTCCCATAGTGCTCAGAACCATTTGTCCTACCACCACTGCCTCTTCTCACTATCACTGTCTCTATCTTGTTCTCCCTTATTCTTATTATCTCATTTTTCCTTCATACTGCTGCTCTCTCTTTTCACATTCTCTATCTCTCTCTTCCTAGCTGTCATTGTCATAGACTGTCTCTTCTTATCACTGGTTCTCACCCACTTACACTTTCTCCTTCTCATTATTCCTCTTCTACTGGCACTGCCTCCTTCACTATTTTCCTAGCAATGTTCTCCCACTGTCATCTATGTTCCCCCAGCACTGTCCCCCTCTCTTTCTCTCACACTGCTATTTCTTCACTCTTTCTATACAACAACCATTGCCTACAATCTTTCAGCATTTATTACTTTTCCTTCTCTTTTCCGCTGCCACTGTCCCCTCCTCTCAAAGCATAAAAAAGTGCAAATCTGTTCGCATGTCAACATGCTTAAGAACATTTTTAAAAGTGCTGAGGAAGGTAGAATGAGGCAACTGGTACCCCAATTTTCACTTTTCAGTCAGAAAGAGCATATTCACCTTTTCTGTGCTCCAATTGCAGCATTTATCTGCTGGTTTCCCTTCTTTTCCTTACCACAGCTGGAAATGCCTCTTGTACGAAAAGATCTTGATGGGTCAGTAAAATTTAGACAGTTTACTTATGTGCAATTGAAATATCGCAAAACTAATTTTACACCACAGATTGGATCTTATGTGCACAAAAATTTTGCATGTGTTTCATTACTACAACATAGAGTGCCCAGAACCCTTCTAATGATAACAGACACACTTTAAATCATATTTATCCATGCTACGTCAATTTATAAGGTATGTTTTCACTGCACACCACATTTTACATGCACCAGTAGGGTAACTTTGAACCTCTCTGTATCTCAGAAACTGGAAAAGATATCGAGAAAATTTCCAAAGTTCTTGAAGATAGGAATCTCAGCAATATGTTGTAAAAATTACAGCCACTTGCTGTGCATAGCCATCTTTGAATGCGCGACTGGGATTTGGTCCACTGCTGATGGCAAAAAATGGTGAAAAACTGTTTTTTTTTATTTCCTCAGGAACTGCAAATTAATTTACACAAATGCATCATTTCTTCATTCACGGATAAACCTGTCATCAGTCAATTTAATTTTTATGTGTACGAGTAGGGTAACTTTGAAACTGTATATAGCAAATTTTCATGGTTTTTCAAAATCAGGATCTTAGGAAAACATTGTAAAAAGTTCAGCCATTTGCTGTGCATAGTCATCTTGGAATCCATGACTGAGGTTTCATTAAAAAAAAAAAAAAAAAAAAGAAAAAAAGAAAAAAAAACTTTCAACTATTTTTTACACCTACATGTAATACAATTTTGACTAACTGTACCCACAAAACTTACGCAAATGCATTATTCATTCATTTACAGGTATACTCGTCACTTTAATTATATCACGGGTACACCCATCATCCATCAATCAACCTTTCATGCATAATTTACATATACTAGTAGGGAAACTTTGAGCCTCTATTTGGAAAAGGGATACAGATATCAAGAAAATTCTCAAGACTGACCGAAAGTGTTTATATTCATCTTGGAATCTTCAGCAGGGTTTGGTCTGCTGGTAAAAGTGGAAGAAAAAACTTTTTTTGCCCCTTCACCCCTCCAAAGGAATTGCTCACGAACTGCTGGTGCCTCCATAAGCCCCACCAAATGCAAAAAAAAAAAAAAAAAAAAAATTCCTTGATCCTACCTTTTTATCACAAATAGAATCCAAGGTATGAGCATCAGAAAATCCTGTTTTTATGCATGGCATTTCGGAACATATTGGTAAGCATATTGTTGAATACACACCAATAGTAATAATGATAACCCTTCTGTGCAGTATCTTGGCGTCAGGTATCTGTTTCCAAACATTTCCTGTATCTCCATAAACTTAGTTGACACACATTCTGATCCCCACAGCCTCTTTGGTGATTGAGTGCCAGCAGTTTGAAGTGTGTATGCTGTGTCTGCTTGAATGAGTTCTTGTGCTGTTCATAAACCTGTATTCACTAACAGAATTTTTTTTTCTAGATTCCTGTAGTTGACTAATGTTAGGTACAGGAATGGGAAATGGTTCGCATATACTGTCCCACACAACCACTGCCACATTCACAGGGATATCATAGCAGCTGGGACTCTGAAGCTCTCGTAGTGCAAAGAGTTGAGCCAGACACACATTGAATCGATTTGTTGAGTATGGTACACAGTTTATTCCAGATCTGGTACCAAGAAGGTTTTCATGCATGTTCAAATAAATAGTGGTTCATTTCTCATTTATCCTCAGTAAAAGGTGGCAGCATAAACTGTCACCCACTCTTACGGTAACACATGATTTGGGTTATAAGGAACTGACGCAACTCTGGATGGAATAAGGCCTGGAGTACTGCAGATTTCAGGTGGTTTTCCACACTTCTTTCGCATATGGTGGGCGCTCTCTGTAGTGGACGGAGTGCAGCACTCGCAGGTACTGAAGAACAGACTGTACTGATGTGCTAGCTTTTGAGACAGAGAGGTGAGCTAGATCCAAATCGAATCTGCATAATGGGTGAACTACTGCTGGACTTGTACACTGGTCAATCTGAGTGTGGTTCTTAGACAGTTTTCCATAATAGTTTAAGCAAATGGAGATTCCATCTCAAACCATACAGGTTATGTCAACTCGTGGTCATGAATTTCACTGGAAAGAATGTATATTAGACCTCTGCATCAAAAATGTTAAAACATAAAATATTTTCATTTCATCTTAATTTTTGTAAATGGGACAGCCCTTTGAAAAATCTATATTCTGTAAATAACTCTTAAAACAGTAGAGAACAAAAAAAAAAAAAAAAATATATATATATATATATATATATATATATATATATATGGGTTCAAATTAGGCAACCATTGGTTGCGAAAACCAGATTTTGTGTGTATGTTTGTGTTTGTGTGTGTGTCTATCGACCTGCCAGCGCTTTTGTTTGGTAAGTCTCATCATCTTTCTTTTTAAATATATATATATATATATATATATATATATATGTCGATAGACACACAAATAAACACAAACATACACACAAAACTCTAGCTTTTGCAACCAATGGTTGCCTCGTCAGGAAAGAGGGAAGGAGAAAGAAAGACAAAAGGATATGGGTTTTAAGGGAGAGGGTAAGGAGTCATTCCAATCCTGGGAGCGGAAAGACTTACCTTAGGGGGAAAAAAGGACAGGTATACACTCGCGCACACACACACACATATCCATCCACAGCCCAAACTCTTTGCCTTTACAAATGTCTGCTTGTGTCTGTGTATGTGTGGATGGATATGTGTGTGTGTGCGCGAGTGTATACCTGTCCTTTTTTCCCCCTAAGGTAAGTCTTTCCGCTCCCGGGATTGGAATGACTCCTTACCCTCTCCCTTAAAACCCACATCCTTTCGTCTTTCCCTCTCCTTCCCTCTTTCCTGATGAGGCAACAGTTTGTTGCGAAAGCTTGGATTTTTGTGTGTATGTTTGTGTTTGTTTGTGTGTCTGTCGACCTGCCAGCACTTTCATTTGGTAAGTCACATCATCTTTGCTTTTAAATATATTTTTCCTTCGTGGAATGTTTCCTTCTATTATAAACATATATATATATATATATATATATATATATATATATATATATATATATATATATATATATATATATATATATATAGTTCGTAACCTCTTAGTTCATCCCTATGAAATCCCCAAACCACCTTCCCTACCCTCTGGCTCCTACCCTTGTAACCGCCCCCGGTGTAAAACCTGTCCCATGCACCCTCCCACCACCACCTACTCCAGTCCTGTAACCCGGAAGGTGTACACAATCAAAGGCAGAGCCACGTGTGAAAGCACCCACGTGATCTACCAACTGACCTGCCTACACTGTGATGCATTCTATGTGGGAATGACCAGCAACAAACTGTCCATTCGCATGAATGGACACAGGCAGACAGTGTTTGTTGGTAATGAGGATCACCCTGTGGCTAAACATGCCTTGGTGCACGACCAGCACATCTTGGCGCAGTGTTACACCGTCCGGGCTATCTGGATACTTCCTACTAACACCAACCTATCCGAACTCCGGAGATGGGAACTTGCTCTTCAATATATCCTCTCTTCCCGTTATCCACCAGGCCTCAATCTCCGCTAATTTCAAATTTCCTCCACTCATACCTCACCTGTCATTCATCAACATCTTTGCCTCTGCACTTCTGCCTCGACTGACATCTCTGCCCAAACTCTTTGTCTTTAAATATGTCTGCTTGTGTCTGTATATGTGTGGATGGATATGTGTGTGTGTGCGCGAGTGTATACCCGTCCTTTTTTCCCCTTAAGGTAAGTCTTTCCGCTCCCGGGACTGGAATGACTCCTTACCCTCTCCCTTAAAACCCACATCCTTTCGTCTTTCCCTCTCCTTCCCTCTTTCCTGATGAGGCAACAGTTTGTTGCGAAAGCTTGAATTTTGTGTGTATGTTTGTGTTCGTTTGTGTGTCTGTCGACCTGCCAGCACTTTCATTTGGTAAGTCACATCGTCTTTGTTTTTATATATATATATATATATATATATATATATATATATATATATATATATATATATGACTAATAAACCAAAAGTACTGGAGACCTGGGGCAGATGTTTTGCATTAAGCTCCCTTTTAGCGTGTTGAAATTTAGTTGACACCTGCACACTTATGGGCTTCCTTTACGTTAAAGACAAAATACAAAATTTAAGTTAATTTTTCCAATTACTTTTTTTTTCTAATTTGGAAAGTCACAGGACGCTATCTTTTCTGTCGTATTATTAGATACTACTGATGTAATTATAAACAGTATCTTCTCCGCCCCAGTTGTATGTATTATGTAAATATTTATTACTAAAAATGTAAAAAAAATGTATTTTTACAAGTTTGTATGAATTATTTAAACGAAAAACCCCATCTGAAAACTTCTAAGAATTATAAAAAAATATTGTTTGGTTAATATGTTAGTAGTCAGTGCAAACACAGTGGGCAATATTTTTCTGTGTCAAGTATTAAAAATTTTCAACATTCTACATATTCAAGAGGATGTCGTTATCAGGAGAAAGAAAACTGGCATTCTACGGATCGGAGCGTGGAATGTCAGATCCCTTAATCGGGCAGGTAGGTTAGAAAATTTAAAAAGGGAAATGGATAGGATAAAGTTAGATATAGTGGGAATTAGTGAAGTTCGGTGGCAGGAGGAACAAGACTTCTGGTCAGGTGACTACAGGGTTATAAGCACAAAGTCAAATAGGGGTAATGCAGGAGTAGGTTTAATAATGAATAGTAAAATAGGAATGCGGGTAAGCTACTACAAACAGCATAGTGAACGCATTATTGTGGCCAAGATAGATACGAAGCCCACACCTACTACAGTAGTACAAGTTTATATGCCAACTAGCTCTGCAGATGACGAAGAAATTGAAGAAATGTATGATGAAATAAAAGATATTATTCAGATAGTGAAGGGAGACGAAAATTTAATAGTCATGGGTGACTGGAATTCGAGTGTAGGAAAAGGGAGAGAAGGAAACGTAGTAGGTGAATATGGATTGGGGCTAAGAAATGAAAGAGGAAGCCGCCTGGTAGAATTTTGCACAGAGCACAACTTAATCATAGCTAACACTTGGTCTAAGAATCACGATAGAAGGTTGTATACATGGAAGAACCCTGGAGATACTAAAAGGTATCAGATAGATTATATAATGGTAAGACAGAGATTTAGGAACCAGGTTTTAAATTGTAAGACATTTCCAGGGGCAGATGTGGACTCTGACCACAATCTATTGGTTATGAAGTGTAGATTAAAACTGAAGAAACTGCAAAAAGGTGAGAATTTAAGGAGATGGGACCTGGATAAACTGAAAGAACCAGAGGTTGTACAGAGTTTCAGGGAGAGCATAAGGGAACAATTGACAGGAATGGGGGAAAGAAATACAGTAGAAGAAGAATGGGTAGCTTTGAGGGATGAAGTAGTGAAGGCAGCAGAGGATCAAGTAGGTAAAAAGACGAGGGCTAGTAGAAATCCTTGGGTAACAGAAGAAATATTGAATTTAATTGATGAAAGGAAAAAATATAAAAATGCAGTAAATGAAGCAGGCAAAAAAGAATACAAACGTCTCAAAAATGAGATCGACAGGAAGTGCAAAATGGCTAAGCAGGGATGGCTAGAGGACAAATGTAAGGATGTAGAGGCTTATCTCACTAGGGGTAAGATAGATACTGCCTACAGGAAAATTAAAGAGACCTTTGGAGATAAGAGAACCACTTGTATGAATATCAAGAGCTCAGATGGAAACCCAGTTCTAAGCAAAGAAGGGAAAGCAGAAAGGTGGAAGGAGTATATAGAGGGTCTATACAAGGGCGATGCACTTGCGGACAGTATTATGGAAATGGAAGAGGATGTAGATGAGGATGAAATGGGAGATACGATACTGCGTGAAGAGTTTGACAGAGCACTGAAAGACCTGAGTCGAAACAAGGCCCCCGGAGTAGACAACATTCCATTGGAACTACTGACGGCCTTGGGAGATCCAGTCCTGACAAAACTCTACCATCTGGTGAGCAAGATGTATGAAACAGGCGAAATACCCTCAGACTTCAAGAAGAATATAATAATTCCAATCCCAAAGAAAGCAGGTGTTGACAGATGTGAAAATTACCGGACAATCAGCTTAATAAGCCACAGCTGCAAAGTACTAACACGAATTCTTTACAGACGAATGGAAAAACTAGTAGAAGCCAACCTCGGGGAAGATCAGTTTGGATTCCGTAGAAATACTGGAACACGTGAGGCAATACTGACCTTACGACTTATCTTAGAAGAAAGATTAAGGAAAGGCAAACCTACGTTTCTAGCATTTGTAGACTTAGAGAAAGCTTTTGACAATGTTGACTGGAATACTCTATTTCAAATTCTAAAGGTGGCAGGGGTAAAATGCAGGGAGCGAAAGGCTATATACAATTTGTACAGAAACCAGATGGCAGTTATAAGAGTCGAGGGACATGAAAGGGAAGCAGTGGTTGGGAAGGGAGTAAGACAGGGTTGTAGCCTCTCCCCGATGTTATTCAATCTGTATATTGAGCAAGCAGTAAAGGAAACAAAAGAAAAATTTGGAGTAGGTATTAAAATCCATGGAGAAGAAATAAAAACCTTGAGGTTCGCCGATGACATTGTAATTCTGTCAGAGACAGCAAAGGACTTGGAAGAGCAGTTGAACGGACTGGATGGTGTCTTGAAGGGAGGATATAAGATGAACATCAACAAAAGCAAAACGAGGATAATGGAATGTAGTCGAATTAAGTCGGGTGATGCTGAGGGAATTAGATTAGGAAATGAGAAACTGAAAGTAGTAAAGGAGTTTTGCTATTTGGGGAGCAAAATAACTGATGATGGTCGAAGTAGAGAGGATATAAAATGTAGACTGGCAATGGGAAGGAATGCGTTTCTGAAGAAGAGAAATTTGTTAACATCGAGTATAGATTTAAGTGTCAGGAAGTCATTTCTGAAAGTATTTGTATGGAGTGTAGCCATGTATGGAAGTGAAACATGGACGGTAAATAGTTTGGACAAGAAGAGAATAGAAGCTTTTGAAATGTGGTGCTACAGAAGAATGTTGAAGATTAGATGGGTAGATCACGTAACTAATGAGGAAGTACTGAATAGGATTGGGGAGAAGAGAAGTTTGTGGCACAACTTGACCAGAAGAAGGGATCGGTTGGTAGGACATGTTCTGAGGCATCAAGGGATGACCAATTTAGTATTGGAGGGCAGCGTGGAGGGTAAAAATCATAGGGGGAGACAAAGAGATGAATACACTAAGCAGATTCAGAAGGATGTAGGTTGCAGTAGGTACTGGGAGATGAAGAAGCTTGCACAGGATAGAGTAGCATGGAGAGCTGCATCAAACCAGTCTCAGGACTGAAGACCACAACAACAACAACATATTCACATCACTGAATTTCTAGTGTAAAATACGGATGTTTGCAACACTATTTCAGTGCTCTTTTGTTTATAACAAATGTGTGAGAACCTGCACATAAACCATTCTGCATCGAGTTCTGTGTTTGGTTTGAACATTTTGCTAGATACTATGTCAGTGAGGAAATAAAGCTGTCAAAGAGTGAGGTGTGTGATCAATGAAAAAATACTTGTTACGTGGTGTTTAAGAAAAGTGAAAAACACTTGACTGCTGTTGGAAATCTGTCACAGGTACTGTAGTAATATCTTGGGCCTCAAGTAACAGTATTAGCATCACATCTATTATGCACGAATTGCTACACTCAATACAAGAAGAAATTTGGTGACTACCCACCTGAACGATCACCATCACCCGAATGTGAAACTGAAGAAGACAGTGCAGATATTTAAATCCCTGCATGTGAAGTTGTTGATGCATTGAATATTAGCATTTCTGCTGTAGTCCCTACTATATCCTCCTTTAAACATCCAGGAAAGGTAAGAAGCACAAGGAGAAAACAGTATGTAAGAAGAAAAGTGGAAGAAGCTGAAACAAGTTTTACACATGCAAAATCTTCAAAACTTTTTGAAGTGTATAATGTCGATGCACTTGGTGCAGAACCTGAAGATAATGATATGTGCACGAAATGTGATGTGTGGTTTCAAAAACTAAATAATGCTACTCAGCAGCCACCTATACTGAGAAGGTACAATTACTGAAACTAATACCAGATAGCTACCCAAGCAGCAGATACAGAAATACATACCCACTTGTTCACATTATTTGATTTCAAAAGTTACCTGTGGGCATCCGTTGCAAGATGATACGCTTACTGTTGCTCTGGAATATTATCTAAGTGATGACAAAGACTGCAGCAGGCAAAGTCCTAACCAGGCTGATGATGATGATGACGATGATGATGATTGGTTTTGTGGGGCGCTCAACTGCGTGGTCATCAGTGCCCATACAAAGTCCCAACTTTCACACAGTCCATTTTTTGTTAACAATCCAATCTAGTCACTGTCACAAATGATGATGATGAAATGCTGAGGATGGCACAAACACCCAGTCCCTGGGCAGAGAAAATACCCAAAACGGCCGGGAATCGAACCTGGGACCCCATGATCTAGAGGCAGCAACGCTAGCCACTAGACCACAGGCTGCTAACCTGCCTGATGTTATCTCTGTTAGTGAAAATGGTTAAAAAGCAGGATAGATGACAATGTCAATAAAAGAAGCATATCTCCTAATGGAAAAGGAGAAACTGAATTTAAAAATTGGTCTCACAAAATTCTACTCCTTACGGTCCTGAAGATTTTCTGTATATATCAAGAGCCGTAAGATAAATGTTGGTTACAGGAGTGTGCCATGTGATCTGGTGCTGAAGTGATGACTGTTAAAGCATTACACCTGCAGGATACTGACAGTGACATAACCAATGCATTGTGGGAGGAGGAGAGTTGGTGAAGAATATAGTAGAGCCAGAGAAATTTGTTACAGAGGTTAGGCATTGGGTCATGAAAGGAACAGCTCACCATCACATCCAGAGGATTCAGAGACAGACCATAGCATAAGTAAAATCAGCCACATTCCAGAATACTAACACACTAGTTCTTCATTTCGACTTTGCTGAGAACTGGTCTGTAGCTTTGCAGAACAAAATTCAAAGTTACCACTGGTACATATCACAGGTATCAATATTCACATGTTTTGCTCGCTTCCTTGAGATGTCACACTACTTTGTTATTATCAGTGATGATCTTATTCATGACGGTGCACATGCATGCTACGCTGTCAGCATGATAATTGATGACATAGCATCTAGAGGCCATGGATTTCCTAAATGTGTATGTGACTGATGGTGCAGCATCTCATTTTAAAAACCGCTTTCAGCTTTATGAGGTTGGTAAATACTGTAATACAGGAATTACGACAAAAAAATGGATATTTTCAGCAACAGGTCATGGAAAAAGTGCATGCGATGGGGCAGGAGGTCTCTGTAAACATCTTGAAACAAGATTTAATCTCCACCATGAAGCTGTTGATACTATAAGAGATGCTACTGGATTTCTACACACCATATCAACAGTAGTAACAAACATGAAACTCTTAATTTTAAATGAAAGTACATTAAGAGAATTCCATTTAAAAAAGAGAAAAGAGCGGTCTGCTATGCAGCCTGTGGTCAGAATCAATCAGGTTGCATCCTGGAGTGGTACATACATTGCAAGAATGGACCTCCACGAAATGCAGTCTGTTACTTGTGTGAAATGCAGAGACCACAGTATACATTAGAAGACTTTGTAGTGAGCCACTTCATTTCTTGTGTGTATGACAATCAGTGGTGGATGGGACAGATAATAAGTGTCTCTCATGAGCTGCAAGATATAACCATCTCCTTTATGACACCTCATGATCCTGCTAATGCTTTCAAATGGCCATCATCAAAAGATCAGTGTGCAGGTCCCATTTTCCAAGTACTGCTCTTGTTGGACTATCCTTGTCTGTGTGCAAATTCAGCTTGGCTATATAAGTTCAATGAGAAGAACAAGTAAACCAACAAATGAACTTTTTCAACAGTGCAGTGTTGATTGTTACATTATAGGCAATTTTAACTCTCAGAAAGTCATGAGGAAGTAAAATCATGATAGAAGACACTGATAATCTGTTGGGCGCTAATGACCATAGAAGTTTTGCGCCCTAAAACCACAAACAAAAAAAAAAAAAAAAAAAAAAAAAAAAAAAAAAAAAAAAAAAAAAAAAAAAAAAAACTGATAATCTGTGAATAATATCATAAAAAGAAAAATGGGTATAAATATTCTATATCTCATTTTTGTTATAAAATGCTTTTAAACAAAATTACGAATTGTTTTCCCACTCATTTATAATGTTGTAAAGTAATAATTTTGATTCAGAAATACCAATTTTGCATGGGAATTACTTAAAATCAGTGATCAATTTAAATATTTAAGTGTCCATGATTTTTTGATCTTGTGAATAGAGCTAGGTCTACTTAAAAATTTCTCACATTATGTACAGACAAGTATTGCCCACTCTGATTGTACATTCCCTAAGTACAATGAGCAACAAACATACCACGAAATTTTTAGAACATTCAGGATGGGGTTTTGGAGAAAGTAATTTCTAAATAACCAACAAATTTCAGATTCTTTCATCTTTATGTGCAAATATTTTGACAGTTTAAGAATCTCATGCATTAGTGCATAGCTGACAGTTAGCAGTCCTTCCACTTTATCATTTCAAGACAGTTAACATCCTGTGGCTATTCATCAAAGTTCGCAAAAAATTACAAATTTTCATAGTTTGTTTAAAAAAGGGGGGGGACAACTCAATTATCCCTTTTGATACAACATTTTCACAAGTACTCTCATTTAGAGTGGTTTGTAGAATTTTAACATCATATCAGAAAATCAAAATACTGTAGTTTCAAGAGGCACATGTGGAACTTAACCATATTTTTTTTTTTCAGCAAACTTCTAAATGTGACCATTGCATCATTTGGGTGATTTCATCTCAAATTCCACTGGTCAATAGCGAATGTGTCACATCACTATTTCAAAGTTTGCTGAAAAGCCTCGACAAACAGAAACAGTAAAAATACAATAACACAAAGAACAAAGTTCACACGATTCACAAATAGATGGTGGACACGACTTTAGTCCTTTTGTTCAACAGATGATCATGGTGACAAGAAATACTTTCACTTACTCTTTAAAATCCATTAAACCACTACATTAACTACATTCTTATAAAATTGAAGGTGATTTTCTTCTTAAGAATAATATTTGAAGAGAGTTCTGTTGAGAAAATGGATGCCTGACATGTGGTTGTTTCCAATCAAAGACATCTGACACTACGATGACCAATATGCCCTGGTGGATGTAGGAAGAAAGTCTGTTAAAGGTACCCCTTTCACTCTAAATAACTGTGAAGACATTTTTATTTTTTTGTGTCCCCAGTGTGTGTCTCAAATAATGTCAACACTTTGCAAGATGTTTTTCACTGTCAAACCAGTTAAGCTAAGCTCCTCATTCTCTGAACGATGCACAACACTTCACTTCATTGCACAATGGGTGTACTTGAGACATCTTACAGTTTACAATAACAGAGGGCTCGCAGAGCTGATCAACAGCATGTTGGGTAAGCACAAATTTTTCAAACATTGATCCAATTGTTAACTAATCTCCCCGAAGTACTTCCAGTAAAAACTGTTGTAGTACAGTCTTTCTCGAAAGAGCAATACCAAAGATAAGAAACAGCTCTGCAGATTCTAGAAATTACATGAATTGTGTGTTAACAGGTTTCAACACAACATACCAATCTTAATACAAGGTGTTCACAAAAAATGCCTCAGTTTGAATGGTGTATTTTGCGTATGTGGCATTATAAATTCAATTTAGACTATTTTTCAAGAAATCATGCATCAAACCTAAGATTAAACTTTGTTTTTCTTACAACTGTTCAATATGTGCTCCTTTAGTTACATTGCACATGTTCATCTTAAAAGCCAATTCTTCCCACACTCTGGTAACAAGTAGGGAGTAATGGAAGCAACAGTCTCTTCAGTTGTGTGTCTCAACTCTGACAAATCATTTGTTAGTGGCAGAATGTAGAAAAGATCTTTTACAGAGACCCAACGGGAAAAAAAATCACATTTCCTGAGGACACGGGAATGTTGTGGCCAGTGGAAAAGAGCTCTGTTGTATTGATGATTACAAATGATTCAACAGTCAGGGACTTTGACATTCAACTACTGTTGTACATAGAAATGCCAAAGCGGAAGGGTTCCATCTTGTTGCTGAATAAAGTTTTCAGTTTCACCTTCTAATTGAGGAAAGAGTCATTCTTGCAACATAGCTAAATAAGCCACACTTATTATCATAACTTCAGTGAAAAATAGTCAACACACTTTAATCGGGGAAACAGCACTGAGGATGGTTTAGTTTCGGAGAATCTCTTTCATGTTGTACATGTGCGTGATGAAGTTCTGCCTGCCCACTTAGATGAAAAGTTGCCTATCACTGAACAGCACACAATCAAGAAAGTGATCTTCAAACTGCAACACTTCACTTGCAACGTTATAAAGTACACCACTGTCATCTGGCTCTAAAGCATGTAACAACCAAAACCAGTATGGGCGCATGTGTAAACATTTTCTTAAAACCTTCCACACTGTTTTCTGTGGCAACTGACATTCAAGACTTGCTTTTTGAACAGACTTCTTAAAACCACGAAGGTAAGATGTTCTCACATAGTCAAAATTCTATTCAAACACTTTTTGTTGGCCCGTACTTATTCCCTTGCACACACATCTGGTCATTTTGAATTGATTATACCTTTGGGAGAAGTTTTAGCCACATGGGGGATCACAATTACACCTTAATTGAAAGACACACTGCAACTGACATTACAGTTCACTCGTAGCAAACTGCAGAACACAAAACACTTTACACTCAGGAGTTGCCATTTTGTGTGTGCATGTGGTGCCTGCAAGTGGGAAAACAGAAAGCATTACTCGTACATGCACTTATCTAAAACTGTTTGAGTTGCTCTTTAATTTTGACATTTCACCAGCACTATAATGCTTCCAGTTGGTACTATTAATACTTATGGACATTCTATATACTATAATAAAAAAAAGTCGTACATCAAATGAAGAAAGATTTGGAAAAGAAAGCACTGTAGAAAAGACAACAGTAAATCAATCAAATAACTGAAATATGATATGTGGGCTGTAGAGCAGTTATGAACATCATAAAATTCAGTTGTATGGCAATATTGGGAGAATTAGACTGGGTAATGAGACACTAAAAATTAGTAGAGGTGTTTTGCTATTTGGGCAGCAAAATAGCTGATGGTGGCCAAGATGAGGATACAAAATGTAGTCTGGCAATAGCAAGAACATCATTTCCCAAAAAAAGAAAATTTTTAACACTGAATATTAATGTAAGTGCTAGAAAGTGTTTTCTGGAGGTACTGGTTTGTAGGTAGCCTTTTACAGAAGTGAGACAAGAACTATAACAGTTCACACAAGAAGGGAATAGCTTTCAAAATGCCGTAGTATAGAAGAATATTGAAAATTAGATGGTTAGACTGCATAAATAATGAAGTACTGAACTGAACTGAAGAAAAAAAGAAATTTATGGCTTAACATGACTACCAGAAGGTATCAGTTGTTAGGACTCATACTGAGGTAACAAGGAATTATCAGTTTGGTAAAGAAGGGAAGGTTGTGTGCATTCTTCTTCAGGGTTCAAGCTATCTCCACACCAAATTTCATTGAAATTGGTTGTGAGGTTTAATCATGAAAATAAAACAAGTTATTTTTGTATGTGTTATAATACAGAAATCTGGATTAAACACGCTGAGGATTATATAAGCATTTTATTCATTATGTTGAATCATATTATGTAGAACAAATTAATCAATAAAAGCATTTTTGCAAACAGGATTCAATTGAAAAGTCAAAAAAATTTAGTTGTGAAAAACTGACAAACACACTTTTGCAACTTTACATTATGATATTTCCATTTTTTTTTTTTTTTTCTCACCGTGATCCAATTCTGATGAAATAAAGCCTATGCACTGCCTTAAACTACACTCTAGTTACCCATGAAAACCCCATGAAACTTCGGCTAGTAGTTTTGAAGATTAATGTGTTGAAACAGACAAAGAGGGAGGCACAATTGTTTTACAGTTTTATTATTGATATAGATGATGAGGCTTGCACAGGACAAGCTAGGGTGGAGAGGTGCATCAGAGAAGTTTTCTGGCTGAAGACCATTGGAGCATGGTAGACAGTAGAACTGTGGCTGCGTGAACTCATAGTGGATGGTGAAAGTTTCGCTGTAAATAAGCACATTTTGTCTCTGAGAGTGCTCTTCACAAGGCCTTTTACGGTTGCATTAAACTGCGAATGATTTCTTACACTGCCATTAGAGACATCAGTGGCTGCTTTGACTGCTTATCGCACTGCACCTGAAGCCTGTCGGTTTATCATTAAAAAGTGTTCTTCAGGTATGTTGAATCCAAATACTTCACCACTTGTGCTCTTGCAATAGGAAAAAAAAATGGGCTATGGGTAAAATGTCTGTGGAAAGTTGTTTCAATCCTCATAAATGTACCCAGTCAATTCTTTCTGATGTTGGAGAGAAATTACAATATGACTGCAACCAGGCTGACCTTTAATTTCAACTTGTACTGAAGGCCACCAAATATATATGCTCATATTCCAGGGAATTGCACGTAAGACCAAGATATTACATTGTCACTATGACAATTCTGCACAGTATGCAAAAAGGATGAATAACTCTGTGGCATGTGATAGCCAGCTGAAAGGTTGTGGACTAGGGCAGCCCACTGAACAACATTATTAGATTGTGTAATGCCTAATACAGATTTAAATGTTGGGAAGACTTTTCTGAAAATATTTGTATAGAATGTGTCCATGTATGGAAGTGAAACATGGACAATAAACAGTTTACACAAGAAGAGAATAGAAGCTTTTGAAATGTGGTGCTACAGAAGAATGCTGAAAATTAGATGGATAGATCATACAACTAGTGAGGGGGTACTGAACAGAATTGGGGAGAAAAAAAAGGCACAATCTGACTAAAAGAAGGGATTTGTTGATAGGACTCATTCTGAGACATCAAGGGATCACCAATTTAGTACCAGAGGGGAGGGAGGGGAGGGGTGAAAACTGTAGAAGGAGACTAAGAGATGTATACAGCAAGCAAATTCACAACGATATAAGTTGCAGTAGATATTCGCAAAAAAAGAGGTTTGCAATGGGTAGAGTAGCAAGGAGAATTACATAAAAGCAGTCTTCAGACTGAAGATAACAACAATAGTAACACACAAACTGAAATTTTAAGCAGTAAGAATGCAGGGCAGTTGTTTCCAATAAATTGATTAATCGAAACAATGGAAAACCTACATATGGATGTGCGGGCAGTATTTTGAACCCCTCTGCTTCTGAGTAGGAGTCCAGTGTCTTAATCAAAGAACCATCTTGCACTGTTCTCAATGAATTCACCTTGGCTTCTTACTTTGCAAGGTGACATTAACTGCAGGGAACTGCAAGAAAATATTTACTCTGTCCTTGCAATCTAACATCAAAGAGATGTTGAGTGTATTCACATGTCCATAGTTGTGGTTACATCATGATGATAAAAGTTATGAACTGACATGTAAAGAACATAACTAAATTTACTTGAGATTTCGGGCTATAAATTTTGCACAGGGGCCCATAGCAAATTTTTACTGCAATTTCAGATAGATGTTGGAATTTTTTAGATCCCTGAATGTATTTTTTCATGAGAAAATTGCGAGGTTTGAAATAAACAGGACTTTAAAAAATATGTAAAATTGGAATTTACATAGTACCTTTCCAAACCAGTAGCAGGGCAATGAGAGAGAACAGAAAATGAGGTGACACCTTGCTTTGTCTTATGCGAATCTTTCGTCCTGCCAACTGCACGTGTCTGTGTTAGACACAAACTTATTTACACACGTGTATGGCACCATTTGTAACTGAATCATACTCTTGAGTTCTACAGCTAAACAATCGAAATGGTGAATTCAATGGAAAATAATTTTAGCTCCAAGTTAATCAAAAATGTTATCAGCAGATACAACTTAATGACTAGGAGTGAGACATTTCAGGAGAACATAACAGTATGCACTGACCTGTCGGACAAAGACAGCTAATTTCTACTACGTGACTGTTTCCATCCACAGAGATTATTAGGGTCAACCTCTCAAAGCAGTCATCAGAAATGGAGAACAATTTCAGACTGCTTAAGTTAGTTAAATAGTTACTTTCATGTCCCATGGATCATTTTGCATGATAAATCGTCATGATGTGGAACGAGTCATTTTACATTCATATTACAAATTATTTGCACATCTATTTGTACTCTTAACATCACCGTATTATTATTATTATTCCACCAAAATGAAAACAAGATTACAGATTGAGTTACCAATTCCTACCAACCATCTTTTACACATTACAAACATAGGAATTCTTCTGAGGAATAGAAAGAGTTGTCAAAGAGAAACGTTTTCAATTTATTTTCAAATTTTGTCTTGCTGTCTGTTAGACATTTTATATCACTGGGTAAGGGGTCAAAAATTTTTGTGCAGCATTGTGCACCCCTTTCTGTTGTAAAGGACAACCTTAATATTGAATAATGAATGTCATTTTTTCTTCTAGTATTGTAATTATGTTCCGCATTGTTCCTTTTGAACTGTAGTGGATTATTTACAACAAGCTTCATGAGGGAATAAATATAATGTGAAGCACTAGTCAGAATGCCCAAGTCCTTAAACAGATGTCTACAAGATGATCGCGAGTGATCACCACATATTCTTAAAGCACGTTTTTGGGCAATGAAGATGTTCTTTCTTAAAAATGAGTTACCCCAGAACATTATTCGATATGACATTACTGAGTGGAAATAAGCAAAATATGTCAACTTGCTGATTTCTCTCTCCTCAATACTTGCTATGATTCTAAGCATCATGATTCTAATCAACCAGACACTTTCACTTAAACTAACCTGAAATTTGCCTTAAGTGATTTAAGATAATCATGAACTAATAAATATGGATGTCAGAAAAGTATTTTAGCTGTCATTTTACCATAGCACCTCACCAAGTGTCATCTAAAATGTTTTAGCCATACTGGATACTTCACAGAACCCTACAGAAAATAGATGCCCAGACAGACATTATGTGCCTTTTTCTTTTCCTTGTAAGCATGTAAGGCTTTTAGTTATGTACAGCAGTGTCACTGTAATAATATACATACAATGGAACAACCAATTCAACAGTTAATTTAATAAGGTGTGTGCCATATACAACATGTTTCAGTCTTTGATAGATTTTGAACTGATTTGTTTTACTATTAACATGGACAATAATGGCATTCATTGCCTGGCATATCCAGTTGGCAATAACTTAACAATTACACAATACAAATCTCTGAAAGATTTCATAATTACCAGCACTAAGAGAGATTTGTTGTTATTCTGGAAGTGAGAAAAGTGTCTTTTCATGGTGCTAGTAACTAGGGATTGTTTCACATGAGAGCCTCAATATAGGGAGGGGGACAGGAGGGGGAGGGAGGGGGAGGTAAAAAAAAGTAAAATTCTCACATAGTTTCACAAGAAGTGTTGAACTGTGTTCTCCTTCCTTGAATGGGTATGAAAATCACCGTAGTTTTAGTCCTAGAATTACTCCCTTCATGCACAGCTATTTGGTTAAGTCACATTTCAACTAGGTACAGTCTCAAATGCAGTTGCTGCACACGCAAAATAAATAGTTCTTTTCCCAACTATCCCCTCATGACAGTATTTTGATGTGCAATGCAAGCATACCTAACTGTACATACTGGTAGCTTTGTATTTTCATACAGTAAAACCATGAGTAATTGTAGAGAACTTATTTCAAGTTCCTTTTTGATGATTTGCAGTCAATCACTGCTCTCTATGCAAGCAGCTGCCCACAAACCTGTTATTAAGTACAAATCTGAAGATATTCCACCATAAACAGTTGAGTGGAATTTTCCAACAATCAGTGATATCATTTTAACAAAATTAAATTCATTAAAAATTAGAATAATCATTTTTATCTCATTTCATTAGTCCAAGAATTCCTAAGACTCATTTTGTAACTTAGTGTGTAATTTATTCTGTACATACAGCTCTTGCTGCCATTTCTAGAAATTTTCCTCATATACTATGTGACACCTGACCGAAAATGACTTAAAAGTTTGTGGCACCCTCCATCGGTAATGCTGGAATTCAGTATGGTGCTGGGCCACCATTAGCCTTGATGACAGCTTCCACTTTTGCTGGCATACATTCAATTAGGTGCTGGAAGGTTTCTTGGGGAATAGCAGCCCATTCTTCACAGAGTGCTGCACTGAGGAGAGGTATCTATGCCGGTCGGTGAGGCCTGGCATGAAGTCGGCTTTCCAAAATATCTCAGAGGTGTTCTATAGGATTCAGGTCAGGACTCTGTCCAGGCCAGTCCATTACAGGAATGTTATTGTCATGTAACCACTCTGCCACAGGCCGTTCATTAGGAACAGGTGCTCAATCGTGTTGAAAGATGCAATCGCCATCCCTGAATTGCTCTTCAACAGTGGGAAGCAAGAAGATGCTTAAAAAATCAATGTAGTGCCATGCAAAACAACAAGGGGAGCAAGCCCCCTTCATGAAAAACACCACCACACCACAACACTACTGCCTCAGAATTTTACTTTTGGCACTACACACGCTGGCAGATGACGTTCACTGGGCATTCACCATACCCACACTCTGCCATCGCATTGCCACATTGTATACCGTGATTCATCACTCCACACAACGTTTTTCCACTGTTCAATCATCCAATGTTTACGCTCCTTACACTAAGAGAGGTGTCATTTGGAATTTACCGGTGTGATGTGTGGCTTATGAGCAGCTGCTCGACACGAAATCCAAGTTTCTCACTTCCCACCTCACCGTCAAAGTACTTGCAGTGGATCCTGATGCAGTTTGAAATTCCTGTGTGATGGTTTGGATAGATGTTTGCCTATTAGACATTACAACCCTTTTCAACTGCCAGCAGTCTCTTGTCAGTCAACACATGAGGTCACAGCCTGTACGCTTTTATGCTGTATGTGTCCCTTCATGTTTCCACTTCACTATCACATCAGAAACAGTGGACCAAGGACTGTTTACGAGTGTGGAATTTCGCATACAGACGTATAACAAAAGTGACACCCAATGCCCTGACCACGTTCAAAGTCCGCGAGTTTCGCAGAGCACCCCATCCTGCTCTCTAAAGATGTCTAATGACTACTGAGGTAGCTGTTATGGAATGCCTGGCAATAGGTGGCAGCACAATGCACATAATATGAAAAATGTATGTTTTGGGGGTGTCTGGATACTTTTGATCACATAGTGTATTTCTTGAATACCTCAATCTAATGTGCAGAGCTGGACGTCTCTGTCCAAACTCTTTGCCTTTACACATGTTTGCTTGTGTGTGTGTATCTGCGGATGGATATGTGTGTGTGTGTGTGTGTGTGTGTGTGTGTGTGTGTGCGCGCGCGCGTGTGCGAGTGTATACCTGTCCCTTTTTCCCCCTAAGGTAAGTCTTTCCACTCCCGGGATTGGAATGACTCCTTACCCTCTCCCTTAAAACCCATATCCTTTCGTCTTTCCCTCTCCTTCCCTCTTTCCTGATGAAGCAACCTTGGGTTGCGAAAGCTTGAATTTTGTGTGCGTGTTTGTTTGTTAGTGTCTCTATCATCATACCAATGCTTTCATTTGGTAAGTTACATCATCTTTGTTTTTAGATATATTTTTCCCACGTGGAATGTTTCCCTCTTTATATTCAGTCTAATGTGCATTTGAAATAGACAGTTATGTTTATCTGCAATTTGACACAGTTTGCTCTATGTATATTTTCTTTTTTCTGTGCCTATTCTTGAAACAGACAGCACATTCTCTCCAGCTTTCTGCCTTCCTTGTACATTGCTTTTGTCACAGTACTGGATCCTCATACAATATTAAACTTTAGATTGTTTTCATTCTGGAAAATTTTTCTAAGTTCTTTACCAGACCGCACTCATATGAAAATTATAATTTAATCATAGGAACTTTTTTTTAAGAAGGTGATGCTTGAATATTTCTCAAAATTTCCATGTGGACATGCCCATATAACCATGTGCATTAGCACTTTGTTTCCGGGATATGGGGAGTGCGCCAACCACTGACTACATCCGTCCAGCGGATTAACGATGAGGGTCAGCATGCCAGTCAGCCTGATATTCTTCTTAGGTTGTTTCCCACATTCAACTAGGTGAATATTAGACTTCCAAATATCTCAAAAATGTTATCACACTTTCACAAGCCCATTGATGGTTATGAGGAAGAGTGTGACACTTAATACAGAACCCTGTGGGATACCATTCTCCTGAATCTGAGGGGTGCTGAGTGAAGTGCCAACTGGAACCTGGAATAGCCGGGGGGATAAAAAAATTGCGAATAAAAATCGGTAGGGGGCCGCGTAAGTCATGGAGGGTAACTAAAATGTGATGCTTAGGTCTTATGTACATCAAAGAAGACTGTGACAAGATGCTGACAGTTAGTAAAAGCCAGTCAGATTGCAGTTTCGACTCTCAGTAAATGGTCAGTTGGAGATAGTCCTTCCCGGAAGTCACACTGATACGGGGACAAATGGCCCCAAGATTCGAGTACCCAACATAATCGGAAGCTAACCATCCTATCAAGCAGTTTACAAAGTACATATGTCACGCTAATTGGACAGCAGCTGTCAAGAGACATTGGTTTCTTCCTAGGTTTAAGGACAGGGATAACTATACAGTCTCACTACGGTGAGGGGAAGGCAAATGTGGTTGAAGACCCTGAGTTTGCCTCTGTGTAATGTCCAAGTGTTGGATCATCTGGTTGTGAATGGAATCTGGGCCTAGGGCCACGTCATGTGAAGCGGTAAGAGCCTGCAAGAATTCGCATTCAGTGAAGGGTTCATTATAGGGTTCAGCTTGGTGACGGTTGAAACAGAAGGGGGGTCTGTTCAACTCTGTGTTTCTGCCAGAGAAAGGTGACACGATAGAAAGAGGACACCGATGCTGTCGCAAAGTGTGTCGCGAGGTGTTCTGCAAGGACCAATGGATCAGCAGACAGAGCACCTTGGAGAATAACCCCTGGACAGTTGACTGTCACTGGTGTCCCAGAAGGCTACAGAGCTTGGACCAAATCTGCGACGAAGAGCCGTATGTCCCCAGGGAGGAAACATAGCGCACCCAGCATTCCTTTTCACTCCACTTAATAAGGTATCAAATCATAACATGGAGACGCTTAAAAGCGTCAGTTCGTCAATGAAGGGTGTCATTTAAATCGCTGCAGTGGCCGTCGGCAGTCCTGGACAGCAACTTCTACATCCTTGGTCCACCATGGTAATGGTCGACAATGAGGGGGACCTGTGGATACGGGAACAGCAATTCCAGCAGCATAAAGAATAATGGCAGTAATACCCTGCACGAACGCATCAATGCAGTTTTAGAGAGAGGTGTCAAAGTGCACAGCAGACGCATATAAAGGCCAATTGGCCCTGCGGATGCCCAACGTGGGGGCCTGTCTGCCTGCCAGTGGCAGGGGACTGACAGAATCACTGGAAAGTGGTCACTGTCACGAAGATCATAATGGAGTGAGCAATGTAGGCAAGCCACGAGAGCAGGAGAGGAGGTTGAGAGATCGAGAGCAGTGAATGTTCCATGAGTGGCACTGAAGTGGACAGGGGAACTGCAGGAGAGACAAATCAAAATCTGTAGTAAGTTGGTCAAGTATAAGATCCATACCCAATGAAGAGGTGGTGTGCATTGAAGTCTCCAAGGAGGAGATACGGAGCGGGAGTTGCTGTATTAAGGTAGACAGTGCAATGTAAGGAAGTGGCCTGCCTGGGTGGGAGGTACATCACGAAAGTGCATTTCTTGAAGAGAAAGACAGAACGAAGGGTAGGAGGAAACAAGGCATTGTATTTCTGGGAGATAATGATAATATCTGTTGCAATTCCACTGGATTATGGTGTGGTGAGAAACCAGGTGAGGGGAGGTCAAGTCACTTGGTTGGTGGTCTTCGCCAATGAGGATGGGGTAACGTACATAACAAGTGGGTCTGAATAGGGATAAGCTGGAGGGGTGAAGGACTTTGGGTAGCTGGGAAAGCCTCGTCCTTTGACTTGTGCTTCTTCTTCTTCTCCCTCGGAGGGAGGGAGGAGGAGTTATCAGTAAGGGAGTAGGTGGCAATGTTGTCGGGATCGCACAGAGAGTGAGTGGCTTATGGGCCCTCGGAGCATGGGTCTCCGCTCCAGCCCGATGGTACAAGCTTCCTGTCCTGAGAATGCTGGGGAGGGTTGATCTGAGATGGAGACCCATCCCTAGCAGGAGCCAGAGAAGAGGATGCCTTCCCTGGCCAAGGAGCAGGAGGAGGAGGAGGAGGAGCAGTTCCTGGAGGGGAAGGGACGGACGCCATCGAGGGTGAGGAAATGGAAAGTGGGGCAGAATGGAGGTAAGAGGGAGGGGTGAGGAGGGGAAGGCATAACTGCGGCATAGGTTGAGGAGAGATTTACAGGGTGAAGTCTGTCAAATTTCTTCCGGGCTTCAAAGTAGCTGAGATGGTCAAGGGTCTTTATTTCCTGAATTCTTCTTTCCTCCATATACACTGGACACTCCAGTGAATGGGGAGAATGCAGACCAGAGCAGTTTACACAGTTAGATGGTGGGGTGCAAGGGCTCCTCACATGAAGAGGGCGACCACAGTCACCACAAACAGGAGTGACATCGCACTGCAAGGACATATGGCTGAACTTAAGGAAGAATGGGAGGTGGAATGCAGTTTCACATCGCATCTGTAAAATTACCGACTGTCTCGGGCAGGGTATCCCCCTCAAATGTCATCATGAAAGCGCTAATGTCTACATGATGGTCCTTAGGGCCTTTCTGGACATGCCAAACGAAATGAACACCATATTGTTCCAGATGAGCCATAAGCTCATCAAACTCAAGAAGAAGGTCTCTATGGAAAATTACATCCTGTGTCATACTGAGTGACTTGTGAGGAGTAATAGCCAAGGTGTTGTCCCCTGAACGGTCACGGGCACAGAGGGAGGCTGACTGACTGGCAGAAGTTATACACTCCTGGAAATTGAAATAAGAACACCGTGAATTCATTGTCCCAGGAAGGGGAAACTTTATTGACACATTCCTGGGGTCAGATACATCACATGAGCACACTGACGGAACCACAGGCACATAGACACAGGCAACAGAGCATGCACAATGTCGGCACTAGTACAGTGTATATCCACCTTTTGCAGCAATGCAGGCTGCTATTCTCCCATGGAGACGATCGTAGAGATGCTGGATGTAGTCCTGTGGAGTTGCTTGCCATGCCATTTCCACCTGGCGCCTCAGTTGGACCAGCGTTCGTGCTGGACGTGCAGACCGCGTGAGACGACGCTTCATCCAGTCCCAAACATGCTCAATGGGGGACAGATCCGGAGATCTTGCTGGCCAGGGTAGTTGACTTACACCTTCTAGAGCACGTTGGGTGGCACGGGATACATGCGGACGTGCATTGTCCTGTTGGAACAGCAAGTTCCCTTGCCGGTCTAGGAATGGTAGAACGATGGGTTCGATGACGGTTTGGATGTACCGTGCACTATTCAGTGTCCCCTCGACGATCACCAGTGGTGTACGGCCAGTGTAGGAGATCACTCCCCACACCATGATGCCGGGTGTTGGCCCTGTGTGCCTCGGTCGTATGCAGTCCTGATTGTGGCGCTCACCTGTACGGCGCCAAACACGCATACGACCATCATTGGCACCAAGGCAGAAGCGACTCTCATCGCTGAAGACGACACGTCTCCATTCGTTCCTCCATTCACGCCTGTCGCGACACCACTGGAGGCGGGCTGCACGATGTTGGGGCGTGAGCGGAAGACGGCCTAACAGTGTGCGGGACCGTAGCCCAGCTTCATGGAGACGGTTGCGAATGGTCCTCGCCGATAGCCCAGGAGCAACAGTGTCCCTAATTTGCTGGGAAGTGGCGGTGCGGTCCCCTACGGCACTGCGTAGGATCCTACGGTCTTGGCGTGCATCCGTGCGTCGCTGCAGTCCGGTCCCAGGTCGACGGGCACGTGCACCTTCCGCCGACCACTGGCGACAACATCGATGTACTGTGGAGACCTCACGCCCCACGTGTTGAGCAATTCGGCGGTACGTCCACCCGGCCTCCCGCATGCCCACTATACGCCCTCGCTCAAAGTCCGTCAACTGCACATACGGTTCACGTCCACGCTGTCGCGGCATGCTACCAGTGTTAAAGACTGCGATGGAGCTCCGTATGCCACGGCAAACTGGCTGACACTGACGGCGGCGGTGCACAAATGCTGCGCAGCTAGCGCCATTCGACGGCCAACACCGCGGTTCCTGGTGTGTCCGCTGTGCCGTGCGTGTGATCATTGCTTGTACAGCCCTCTCGCAGTGTCCGGAGCAAGTATGGTGGGTCTGACACACCGGTGTCAATGTGTTCTTTTTTCCATTTCCAGGAGTGTATAAACTACTTTCAAAGTGCCAAAATGTACTAGAATAAGTAAAATGTCTATCAAATGCCACAATGTACTTGCGGTGAGACAGTCGCAATTCCTGAAATCCACTGCCCATGGCCTCTGCACTGCCAAGGAGCACCACAGTTCTGATCCCATGGATAAACCACGAAAATCTGCTGCATTACACCGCACACAAACAGACCTGGCCTGCAGACAGATCGGTGAGACTAGATCTGAAGGGCAGGGCCTGCACATTAGTGGGAAATGTGGGCAGGCCTGATCCTTTAGAGATACCCACAAAAATTGTCTGTGGTTTTGGCCCATCATGGAAGTCCACTGGTGTGGCCAGCTATTTAACTGCCACAGATATCATGTTGATGAAATGAGACCACAGTGATCAATCCATGCAACAGGTAACTTGTGTGAATACTCTGAAAATCAATACTAATGAGGATAGGTAGCAACTCACCATACAGATGATCACTGAGCTGCAGACAGGCACACAGCAAAGACAATCACACTCTCACAACTAAATTTTTGGCGATAGTCAACACGAGAGCACACACACATTCATACAATCATTCAGACACAACTCATGCACACATGACCGCTGTCTGGCCGCTGCATAAACAATCTCTGAGAATCAGATCCAAAAAAACATTGCCTTACGCCTCCCTGCCTCTCATCAGCAGCTGCTAGACTAGCAGGAAGAGGTGGTGGCAGCACTGACTGAAAGCTGAGAGGAGTGGCAGAAAGGGAAGAAGCAATAAGAATGAGGGAGTATGGAAGCGGTTCACATACTCAGCTGCGCCCAGCAAGCGATGATGCACGACATCTCAGTAAACAAACCATTTCATCTACTGAGACAAAAACTAGTTTTTCCAGCCTTTTTTTCCCAAATTTCACTTATATTTCCCTGAAACATTTGAAATTCGCTGATATTCCCTGATTTCAAGAAGTTGTAGCAACCCTGCAACATATTGTTGTTGAGAAAAATGTGTTCAATGCCAGGATGACTACATTGAGAAATAAATATGTAGAAATGAAGAATAAAGATGTAGGGTGTTGATAAAGATTGGTTTATTTAAAAAGGTTTAAGAGTTTTTACATAAAAAATTCAGAGACATTACTCTTTAGCATGATCTCTTATATTTAAGCAAGCTATTTTGTTCAACTTAAACATGAATTCTAGACTGACCTCTTCAAATGCAAATTCCTTGGTCAGTTTTTGACAGTAAGTCTGGGGTAAGAAAACACTTCCAGCATTCTAAACATAAGACACCTAATTCTATACTCTACACAAATATCTAACACACCAAACTGTGTTCTGGTGCAATGTAAGCTGCATACAACACATTCCCGACTTGCTTCTTAATTTAAGGAAACTTGTAAACTTATTTGCTGAAACACACAAACTACATTGATTTAGAACTTTCATCATGTTTCTGCTATTAGACTGAATCCAAACTACACATTTATCAACAATGATCCTGTTGAATCTCTTTAATCTGATTCATGAGTCTAAGATTCCTGATAACCACTTAGATCAGAAATTACTGTTGCTGCCCCCACTGCAATAGTGATATGTCAACATGAATTATGCTGGGAAGGTGGCCACAATGAAAATGGATCCAGTGCCTGAAACCTTCATCCAGCATAAAAATCACTTCACCGAAACACTGAACAGGTTGGAAGCAAAAGAGTATAATTATCTGTAGCATACAAGGTAGGTCCCTAACATTTTCATTTCAAATAGCTTCCAATATTTTACAGATACTGATAATTTAGTTTCAATGAGACAAATACTCTTTTGTTGTCCATAAATTTGTTAACCATAAAAATGATTTGCTAAGATAATGGTGGAATACAAATAAACGAAAGAGTAAAGGTAACCACTTACTGTATAACTGATCATCCAGTGATCAACAAGCATGTAAAGATTGCCAGTGTCACTGAGTTTTCAGACAAGGTCTTCCAGAGTTAATCAAACACACACAGCTCCAGTGTCCTGACATTGCAGTCCAACTGAGGCAAAGTGTTGGGGTTATGTCAAATGGAATGAGTGACAGAAGAAAGGAGGCAGAGATGGGGGCGGGGGAGGGGGGGGTGCTGGTAGATAGGATAGTTGACATCTGGGAGGGATATACAGCAAATGAATAGGAAAGCAAGTTGGCAAAGACGTGCTCACCCTGATGCAGTCAGGGGGATTGTATGTGGCACAGGATAAAGTCGAGGGATGGGTTCAATGGTAGAGGGGGAAGGCGGGGGGACTGATAGAACAGAGGAACTGAGAGACCGCAGAAATATAGATGAGTGTACTTTAATTGGGTGAAGTGGGACGTATGAGGTCAAGGATGGAGGTGGGTATAGGAAAAGGACTAGAGGAGATTGAGCCCACGAGCACTGTGTGAACATGTTGGGGGTGGGAAGAGGAATTATTTGTATTTGCATCTGTCAGCTGGTAATATGATTCATTTCACAGTTGGAAGATATGCTGCTTTTGTTGCTTTACTGGCAATAATATTACTGTTTTCTTGTGGCCAAAGATCAAGACTTGTAATGACAATTGAACGTCTAGAAAAGCTCAGCATTCAGTTACATCTAAATTTGGCTCATCAAATGGTGTTATTTTGGAACTAAAAAGCAGCATGATTTCACTTAGGGATGAAGTAGGTAAAAATTTGGTGTTCAAATCTCAATGGTTGCAAAAAATTTATCAAAATATTTGCCTTTGTAGCTGTATGTTTATATGAAAATAGAATAACTTTTCTTACATATCAGTTGCTTCTTCCTGTATATGAGATATGGTTAAACATGTAACTTTTCATTTTGCATGAGGATGAAAACTGCCTTCCATTTTCTCTCTCTCTCTCTCTCTCTCTCTCTCTCTCTCTAATACACTCCTGGAAATTGAAATAAGAACACCGTGAATTCATTGTCCCAGGAAGGGGAAACTTTATTGACACATTCCTGGGGTCAGATACATCACATGATCACACTGACAGAACCACAGGCACATAGACACAGGCAACAGAGCATGCACAATGTCGGCACTAGTATAGTGTATATCCACCTTTCGCAGCAATGCAGGCTGCTATTCTCTCATGGAGACGATCGTAGAGATGCTGGATGTAGTCCTGTGGAACGGCTTGCCATGCCATTTCCACCTGGCGCCTCAGTTGGACCAGCGTTCGTGCTGGACGTGCAGACCGCGTGAGACGACGCTTCATCCAGTCCCAAACATGCTCAATGGGGGACAGATCCGGAGATCTTGCTGGCCAGGGTAGTTGACTTACACCTTCTAGAGCACGTTGGGTGGCACGGGATACATGCGGACGTGCATTGTCCTGTTGGAACGGCAAGTTCCCTTGCCGGTCTAGGAATGGTAGAACGATGGGTTCGATGACGGTTTGGATGTACCGTGCACTATTCAGTGTCCCCTCGACGATCACCAGTGGTGTACGGCCAGTGTAGGAGATCGCTCCCCACACCATGATGCCGGGTGTTGGCCCTGTGTGACTCGGTCGTATGCAGTCCTGATTGTGGCGCTCACCTGCACGGCGCCAAACACGCATACGACCATCATTGGCACCAAGGCAGAAGCGACTCTCATCGCTGAAGACGACACGTCTCCATTCGTCCCTCCATTCACGCCTGTCGCGACACCACTGGAGGCGGGCTGCACGATGTTGGGGCGTGAGCAGAAGACGGCCTGACGGTGTGCGGGACCGTAGCCCAGCTTCATGGAGACGGTTGCGAATGGTCCTCGCCGGTACCCCAGGAGCAACAGTGTCCCTAATTTGCTGGGAAGTGGCGGTGCGGTCCCCTACGGCACTGCGTAGGATCCTACGGTCTTGGTGTGCATCCGTGCGTCGCTGCGGTCCGGTCCCAGGTCGACGGGCACGTGCACCTTCCGCCGACCACTGGCGACAACATCGATGTACTGTGGAGACCTCACGCCCCACGTGTTGAGCAATTCGGCGGTACGTCCACTCGGCCTCCCGCATGCCCACTATACGCCCTCGCTCAAAGTCCGTCAACTGCACATACGGTTCACGTCCACGCTGTCGCGGCATGCTACCAGTGTTAAAGACTGCGATGGAGCTCCGTATGCCACGGCAAACTGGCTGACACTGACGGCGGCGGTGCACAAATGCTGCGTAGCTAGCGCCATTCGACGGCCAACAGCGCGGTTCCTGGTGTGTCCGCTGTGCCGTGCGTGTGATCATTGCTTGTACAGCCTCTCGCAGTGTCCGGAGCAAGTATGGTGGGTCTGACACACCGGTGTCAATGTGTTCTTCTTTCCATTTCCAGGAGTGTAGTTATACTGTGCTAAACTTGTCAGTGCACTTACATTATTACTAGGGTTTCCATTTATCAAAATTTTTGTAGGACAGTGCCAATTTTTAACAAAATGTCATGGTGTCCCCCACACTGTTTTAGGAGACAGCAAAATATTTTGTTCACCTTAAGTTTTTGGATGCTAGAATTCAGATGCTGGTATTTCACCTCATTTTTATGAAAAATGTATTGGATGTCAACTTCAATATAATATGTTGATTATTTCGAGAGGTCAGTGGTCCCTAGATCTTCTAAACAAACGCGTATTTCCTGACTTCAGGGTGTTGTATAGTTGTACTGTAATTTAACATTGCTGCTGCTTGCAGCAGTGATTAAGCAAGTGTACACTAAACAATAAGACACTGCAAGAATTGTGTAAAACATTCTTCTACTACCTTCCATGTCAATTCAGGGAAAAACTTCTAGCTTTCGACGATTATCTCCACTGCCTTTGTCAGGAACAACTGACTGTCGAAACTGCTTCTATGGTGGCCTTATACAGCTCAAAGATTGACTGCAGTACACACAGCGGCCGAGACGTCCATCTGACTTTCGTTGTACCAAAACATCCAAAAATGTCGGCCTTCCCTCTTTCTCTGTCTCGACACTGAAGAGGATGTTGGGGAGCATATTGTTCATATATTCACAGACTTGCTCAAGAGCTCCTAAACGTGTGGACAGACCATAAACGTGTCATCAACACAATGATAAGGTGAAGATGGACGAAGGGGATCCAAATTTAATTCCTCAAAATGTTCCATAAAAACAGAAAACCCGCACTCACAGCCATTCTGTGCATCACTTTACAAAATTTACCACTGTACCAGAAATATGTGGTCGTCATAGTCAACTTTATTGTTTCAGGAAGAAAATGCTCTGCCAACAGTTTCAATGTGTCCTCCACAGGAAATTTTGAAAATAGTGAGACCATATCCAAGGTGACCAAACTAACGTTTGGGCCACCTCTAATCTGTTTTTTCCTCAATGAGCATATGAGAGTTTTTGATGTGATGTTCACTCTGATAGTGGGCCACTGTGAACAGTTCGGTTAAGTACTTGGCCAGCCTATAGGTACGAGATCCAGCAGTGCTAACAATTGACCTCAATGGAATACTGTGGACTTTAGCTAATCTGTACAGCCTAGGAGACCTAGGAGCTAGTGCTCTAAGATTTTAGATGACGTCCTCTGGTAGACCAGAATTCTTCATGAGCTCACATTTTTCTGCTTTATCGCAGAGTTGGGTCCCTTTTTAGGCATTTGTATGTGCTATCTTCCAACAATGGGCAACTCTTTCATGTAACATTTTGAGAAACATGCATTAAATTTGGCTCCCCTTTGCCCGTCTTCATTTTATCATTATGCTGATGACAGGTTTATGGTCTGACCACATGTCATAGAAGCTCTTGAGCACTTCCATGAACATATGAACAGTATGCACCCAAACATCCAGTTCACCATCAAGACAGAAAGGGAAGGCTGCCATTTTTAGATGTTTTTGTACAACGAAAAGTCAGATGGTCATCTCGGCCCCTCAGTGTACCACAAGGGACACACAGTGATTTATATCTTAGCGCACAGAGTTCACTCGAGAAGTGAGCAGCTTTAAATAAACTGGTACACAGAGTAAAAGCTGTTTCTGACAAGGACCACTTAGATTAAGATATTCATCATCTGAAGTATGTGTTTTGAAAGAACAGCTATGGCTCACATGTTATGAAGTCAGGGTTTTCTAAGAAAAGGAAGTGTGATGAGCCACCGATAGCATTCCTTCCCTTCTGCAGAACTACGTAATGCAAAATAGGCAAGAGTCCTGGGAAGATGGTGTATCAGATCTACTTTCCAACTTCTTAACAAGATAAATCAGATGCAAAGTCCTGTTAAGGACAGTCTCAGCCTAAAGAACCCTGGGATTTACAGCATCTCTTGTGACTGCAGTAGCAATAACATCGGTCAGTCCATCTGCAACATTTCCGACTGCTGTGCAGAATGTAAACAACAATATTAAAAGTCGAAAACTGGAGTTGCTGAGCAAGCAAACATAAAATACTGTCTGACAGAACAAAAGTTTTGTCCCAGGCTCCTACACACTGGGATTCTGTAATCAAAGAAGCTGCAGAAATAAGAAAGTGTGAAACAATCTTCAACCGCAACAGCAGATATAATCTTAGCGATGCATGGAAACGAGCTCTCGATGCAGAGAAGAGCCAGAGACATTCGTTGCAATATTTACGTTAGAGGAGGAGTGGTGGTGACACAAGTGCAGAAGTTAACATCATCTGTGACAGCATGATGAAGTCAGTGGGCCAATCAAAAGCCATCTTTGGGCTACATATGGTCACCACAGCAGCAGTTTTGATAGTCATTTGCTCCTGACAAAGATGATAGAGGTAATCATCGAAAGCGCAGGTTTTACCCTGAGCTGACGTAGCAAGAAGCCCAAGAACATTTTATACAACAGTGCCATCCCATAAAACTATGTTCTCAGTGCAAGAACATGTTGAGAATGCTGAGTGTACAGTCTGTGGTACGAAATTTAGCATTAGGTATGTAGGACACATTGACACAATAACTCCTATGAAGTCTTCTTCTTCTTCTTCTTCTTCTTCTTCTTTCCCTTGTGCCTTTGTCCCAAATCAACAAGGGTTGATATCATTATAAATGGATTTTGAATGGTTAATTTGAGGGATGGGCACTTCTTGTCACCACCCCGTTATCCTCCATGACAGAATGTATGCACCCCCACTATGTGTGTGGGGTATTATTCAGTTGAAAGTGAGCAAAAGTTTTCTAAATGTTTGGGAATTGTGTAACTGAGGCAAGCTGTGAGGACCAACCTGGTACTCACCAAGTTGGATGTGGAAAACCACCTGAAAACCACATCCACATTGTCACACTGGCCTTCATCCTTAACCTGACAGGATGAATTCGATCCAGGCCAGTGCACCTTCCCATCCCAGAAGCAGTGCTTTAACATGCACAGTTATGCAGATAGGCAGTAAATCATAAGAAGTCCAGTAAACATAAAGCTGCACTATAGGGTTAACAGTTGAAGATACTAATACCACTAATTACTTATCAATGAAGGTAAGCAACTTCTGGTGCAAGAAGTTAACCTGCATATTACAGTGTGATGCACAACCCAAGTTTCTAGTTCATGGTCTGAACCCCTGATATAACTAAATCACTTTTCAGCAAAAAGTTCTAGTTCTTACATATAAATACCAAATCAGTTTTTTCTAACTTGAATGTCCCATTTACCAAGGAATAAATAATGAAGGTTCTGAAACAAATACAGCTTATCTCAGTGATGACAGATTTCTCCACGCACATACTGGTTCTTTTAGTGATAACATTTTATCATTGAGATAAAGGTATTGTAGTGGTAGTGTTGGTGTTGGTGTTGGTGAACTTTGGTGTTGAAAGTGCAGAGCATCTGACTTCATATGTCTTAAATGTGTTGAAAAATTCCATCTGAAAGAAAAATTTGCAGCCATTTTGTCTGCAAGCACAGATATCAATTATGGATGAAAGAAAAGGAATGGTAAAAACAATCTTTATTTTAAGTTGCAAGAGAAGAATGAAACAATTTAAGGGGGAATGGAATGGTGTTTCTGCCACAAAATTATTATTAAATTTTTTCTGAATCTCTAGCATTTTATGTTTAAAATGGAGTTTCAATATTGTTTATAGTGCTGAGACAAGTATTTCATTTTATTTTTTACATAATTGCTTGCACAAGAATTTGTCAGCCACACAACATCAATATTGTCGCAAAACCGTGGTATAGTGGTTATGATACCAGACTGTCGCATGGTGGGGCGTGAGTTCAACACTCACCTGAACTGTAAAATGTTAATTTCTATATTCAATTCGAGTACTTTCCACAAGTATCCACAAATGTCAAGAATCATTGTACTGGAATGTTCTGGAACTGTACATATACCGTACGTGTTCTGGCCGGAGGTAGTTTTCTCCGTGGTCTTGTATGTGCAAGTGCTTAATAAACCTTCATTAAGTGAAGTTAATGTTAGCCATTCATCTAATTACACCTTCTTCTACGTGACATTATTCTGGTGGAGGTGCCGGGTATTGGAACTTGTGATAGCACATATTATTGACGACACAGTGGCTCCCATCAGGCCACAACAGCACCGCCGTTTACGTGGCGAGAAACCTGAGTTCGAGCCATATTCAACAGATCCCAATCTATCGGAGACAAAAGAAGAAGAGGACATTATGATGACAGCAACTGTGTGCCACCACATGAGACATCCTTCCGGGTTCTCTGGTGACAATGGCCAAGATCCAAACAAGTGGCTGAAGGTATATAAGCGTTTAGCCAAATTTAACAAATGGGATGACATTGTGTGTTTGGCTAATGTATTTTTCTACTTGGAGGGCACTGTCAAGCAATGGTATGAGAACAACGAGGAGAAGTTCACAAGCTGGGAAGTATTCCAGGTGGAACTGCGCAAGTATTTTGGCCACACACAATGACAGAAGTGCAAGGCTGAAGATAAATTAAAGTGCAGGGCACAGCATCCAGGAGAAACTACAGCATCCCACATTCAAGTCGCCTTGGAGCTGTGTAAAATAGTGGATCCTAGAATGAAGGGTGTTGCTAAGGACATGTATCAAGCCCTACTCTTGAAGGAGGTTCCGACAGCAGACATCTTCATCTTCATAAAATGGTGCCAGTGTATCAAGACAATGCATCAAAAGAGAATTATACGCAATACGTTTGAACAGCTTCCAAACATCGTATCAATGTCTGTGGCAGAGGAAGAAACTGATTTCACATGTGTTCTTCACCAGAATGTGAGAGAGGAAGTTCAGAATGTACAAGGATTGCACGGCGAGCAAAAAACCATGACGCTTCAAGAGGTCATAACGGAGGAAGTGGAACAGACATTGAACCCAATCTCTCGTCCTTCATTTCCCTTTAAAACGGTGAAAAAGTCAAGGCCCAGGCAGAGTTACATTCCTACAATGCCGCATGAGGAACCTGTTTGGGCACAAAAGAAGAATGACGTCTGGAGGACCCAGGATAACCAACCAGTATGTTTCCACTGCGGACGACCGGGACATGTGATGCACTATTGTCGGGAAAGGAGGCAGATATTTGATGATGCCTTCACCAGAAGACAGCAGACCAATCTTAACCGACACCAACTCCGGGACGACGAAGATGAACGAGAAGACGTGGGTGCAGGACGACGTAGGTCACCATCGCCGCAAGCTAGCGACTGGAGAGGACACTCCCCAATGCGCTGATCAAGGTCTCCATCACCATTAAGAAGCTCCAGCCGATCACCTAGCCGCCGTCACCTGGAAAACTATAGGGTGGGACTTTCCTTGGAAGTGAGGCTGCTGAAGAGAAAAATCCTCCACCGCCAATCACTACAAAAATGATAGGGAACTATGTCGATATCCTCATGGATGGCCGACCAGCCAAAGCTCTTGTGGACTCTGGAGCATCATCTTCAGCCATTTCGGAGAAGTACCATCACCAATTGCAGAAAATCATATTCGCCGACAACAAAACATCTCTGCTGAAGGTGGCTAATGGGAAATATGTAAAACCTACAGGAAGACGTGTCATTTGTGTGGGTATAAGTGGCCATACACAGCCCTTAGAATTCATTGTCTTATAAGAGTGCATTCAAGACATCATTCTCGGATGGGACTTTTTGAAAGCTTCTCAGGCAATTATAGATTGTGGTCGCTCGAAGATTATGCTAGACGAGATGAGATACTGTGGACAGGAAGATACGCATCCGAGTGTGTGGAGACTATGTAAGCTGGATGAAGTGATCAATCCTGCAGTCAGCGCTAGAAAGTATCTGTCATGTGTCATCCCATGCATCAACCCATGGATCTTGTAGTCGAATTTAAGAGAAGCACACCACTGAAGAATAACTTGGTCTTCTCAGCCTCTGTCGTCTCATTTAAGACCAGATTCGGTGAATTGTGGATAGTTGACTGTCGCCGAGAACTGCAGATCCTTCCAAGACACATGTGCATAGCAAATGCTGAGCCGTTAATTGCAGAACAGCTGAGCATCATAGAAACCTCCCGTGCTGAGTCTGTGGGCGAAATTAGCACTACCTCTACGAGACAAAATCTAGCTCGACTATCACCGAATCTCAATAAGGAACAACAGAAGAAGCTACTTGCATTCTTCAAGAGTTCTCTGAATGCTTCAATCCATAGGCGAAGAGCAAATTAGACAAATCGACGGTGAAGCACTGGATTAGCACTGGAGATCATCAACCAATAAGCCAGAGAGCATACCATGTGTCAGCAATGCAATGTCAAATAATTCGCAACAAGGTAGAGAAAATGATGAAGAACGACATTGTTCAGCCCTCGCAGAGCCCATGTTCGTCACCAGTGGTCCTGGTCAGGAAGAAGGATGGCAGTTGGCACTTTTGTGTTGATTACAGGAAGCTTAATAAGATAACTAAAAAGGACGTTTACCCCCTTCCATGAATTGACGATACACTAGATTATCTGAAGGGGGCCAAGTTTTTCTCAACCATGGACATGTACTCGGAATACTGGCAAATCAAAGTAGATGAGGCTGATCGTGAGAAAACTGCATTCATCACCCTTGAGGGCCTGTATGAGTTTAAGGTAATGCCGTTTGGTTTGTGTAATGCCCCAGCAACTTCGAATGGATGATGAATAATCTTCTAAGTCACCTGAAGTGGACGATATGTCTTTTGTTATTTAGATGACATTATAGTATTCTCAGAGACATTTGATTAACACAATAAGCTTGAGGGCCGTTCTTAAGTGTCTCCAACAAGGTGGACTGAAACTTAATCCAAGAGTGTCTCTTCAAAATACTTGGACACCTTGTGTCAAAAGAAGGTGTGTGGCCAGATCCAGAAAAGGTGAGATCTATAACGGAACTTCCTATTCCTAAAAGTATTACAGATGTGAGAAGCTTCCTCAGATTATGTTCTTATTACTGTTGTTTTATCAAAGACTTCTGTATCAAAGCCAGGCCACTCCAAGAGTTGTTAAAAGCTGATGATAAATTTATCTGGGGTAGTGCCCAACAAGATTCTTTCGATGTGCCACGAGAAGCTCTGACAACTGATCCTGTACTTGGTTTGTATGATGAGAGCACCTACAGAACTACACACAGATGCCAGTGGGTATGGGATTGGTGCTGTTCTGGTGCAAATTTCAGATGGAAAAGAGAAGGTTATAGCCTATGCTTCTAGGACACTTCAACTACAGAAAGAGAATGTCTTACTGTGATCTGGGCCATGTGCAAATTTTGACAGTGTCTCTATGGAAGGCCATTCACAGTTGTTACAGACCATTATTCACTTTGTTGGTTGACAGGTCTTAAAGATCCAACAAGATGACTCGCCAGATGGGCACTACGTCTTTAAGAGTATGACATTACCATAGCGTACAAAAGTGGAAGAAAATACTATGATGCTGACTGTCTCTCAAGAAACCATGTGCAAGACCATCAAGACCTTGATGAAGATAGTGATTGTCTTGCTGCACTCCAGGATCTCTCTGCTGAGCAGAAGGAGGACGCCAAGATATCTCAAATTATGCTTGCCTTAAATTGGTCAGAGGATGTGAAAGGACAATTTAAGGTACTTAATGGATTACTTTGCAAGAAAAACTTTGATCCATTTGGAAAGAGGTGGCTACCAGTGATTCCTAGACACATGTGCTTAGATGTTCTACAGAAATTCCATGACACACCTGAGGCCAGACATTTACGATTTATTAAGACATATGAGATTTTTCTGGCCAGGTTTATTTAGGAGTATCCATTGCTATGTGTCGCACTGTCGAGAGTCCCAGAGGAGAAAGGTAGTTCCTCAGAAACCACATGGCCAACTCACACCAATTCCACCAGCCGAAACGCCTTTCCAGCGTGTTGAGATTGACCTCCTTGGACGATTTCCAACATCTGCTAGTGGCAATAGATGGATTATTGTTTGCACTGATTATCTGACATACTATGCCAAGCCGTGAAAACAGCCAAAGCATCCGAGGTAGCCAAATTCATCGTGGAAGACATTGTATTAAAACCTGGTGCCCCAAGGTTGTTAATTAAGGATCTAGGGAAAGTTTTTCAATCAAATAAACCGTCGGTGCAACATCACTCATCACATGACGACTGCCTACCATCCACAAACTAACGGGGTTTCTGAACGCCTTAATAAGACCTTGGCCAACATACTATCAATGTTCGTCAATGTTGAGGGGAGCAACTAGGATGAGGTGCTACATTTCATGACGTTTGCCTACAACACCGCCATACAAGACACCACAGGATTTATGCTATTTTTCCTGGTGCTTGGGCTTAGGCGACTACGATGATGGACACTGTGTTTCCGTTACGTCCTGATGACGTGTACAATGACTACATCGGACAGGTATTAACCAGAGCTGAGGAAGCTTGGCAGTTATCTCGATTCTGCACACTGCAGGCTCAAGAAAACGTTTGTCGAAGGTATGATGCGAGCCACCGCCCTGTTGTCTACCAGTCTGGCGACCTCGTCTGGATCTTCACTCCTGTTTGGAAGGTTGGTGTCTCTGAGAAGCTCCTGAGGCGCTACTTTGGACCTTCTAAGGTTGTAAGACAGTTGTATGATGTTACTCATTAAGTTGACGATTTCAACACCAACAGAAGACAATGAAAGATCAGAGATATGGTCCACGTCATTTGAATGAAGCCCTATAAGGATCTTGCAACCCAGGGTAAATTCGAAGCTCCAGCAACAGGCAACATGTGGAAAGGTGACGAAGAGCGTAGCGGCAAAGGAAGTTTTAGAAGATAACCCCCTCAGGGCGAACATCAGTCACCGGGAGTCGGAGTATGCATAACCGATGACTCGTTCCCGGAATAGGAGGACGTAACACCAAGATGCTGTACTCTTAAGGGGAGATGGAAGGCAAGTGGGCTTCAAAAATTCGATTTTTAGATTTTAGCATATTTGAAATGCCCGGTCTTTTCTGCGTGAAACAGTTTTAGTTTTATATAAATAAGACAATTTTCTCGTGAGATATAATGGTTTTCCTGACGCTCTGTGCAATCTGGCATTTAAATGCCACACCTTCCTTTTTGCGCCATGCAGAGATAATGCACAGTATTCTTTTACTCCGAGTATATTATTTCATGCTTCTATTGTTTTATCACTTCAATGTTTCCTACCCTGTATCTACTATCGATACTTGTTTTTCCAATCGTGTTTGTTATTGTTTTTGAGCGTTAATGGTTGTACTTAGTGAAGTTTATTGTGAGTGAAGTACGTGTTGATTTGCGTTTTCTTTGGTTCCAAGTGTTTTCTTAAAAAGCCATGAATAAAGAAATTCTTGCCTAAATTAAAATTCAGAGGAAGTAAATACGTAAAGGTAAATGAGGTAAGTGGGTCAAAGGACCCAAGAATGTTAGGCAGAAAGAAAATCAACACATCAAGAAAGAAACTGCAGAGTCTTCAAGGCATTTCCTCCCAGTCAGCTTGTGGAGATGAACATTCATTTGGAAATATTATGGTGAAACTTAGCATGCTCTGTGATTTCATTTCCAAAAATACTGTGTGCAGAATATGTGGTGGTCATGTATCTTTGGATGAGAATCAGTGTCTTCGTAAAGGGATTGTTTCAAACCTGACACTGAGTTGTACAAAATGTGGTGCAGTTGCTATAACAATGACATCAAAAATGGCAAATAATAATTTATATGAGAACAACATAAGGCTAGTTTATGGTCTCAGATCTATTGGTAAAGGGGGTTGGGTTGTTTGGGGGAAGAGACCAAACAGCCAGATCATTGGTCTCATCGGATTAGGGAAGGACGGAGAAGGCATTCGGCCGTGCCCTTTCAAAGGAACCATCCCGGCATTTGCCTGGAGCAATTTAGGGAAGTCACGGAAAATCTAAATCAGGAGGGCCGGACGCGGGATTGAACCGTCGCCCTCCCGAATGTGAGTCCAGTTATTGGTAAAGGGATGGAGGCAGGCAAACTCTTATGTGCATTACTTGACATTCCGAATCCTCCTGCAAAATTTATGACTTACAATAATGTTATTGGTACTGCTGTTGCTGAAGTTTGTAACATCTCAATGAAGGAAGCAGCTGAAGCAGCACTCAAGGAAAGTGATGACAGTGAAAGTGGTGATATTTGTGCATGTTCGGATGGCAGCTGGCAGAAATGTGGACACACTTCGCTAAATGGCATTGCGACAGCTACATCATTGGATACTGGCAAGGTAATTGATGCAGAGATTCTAAGCAAGTACCGTAAAACTTGTGGCAGTGGAACTGAGAAAGAGTATGAACATAACTGTCGGATGAATTGTACTGGTCCAAGTGGTGGGATGGAAGTAGCAGGAGTTCTCAAGATTTTTATTCGTTCAGTGGCACAGAAGTGTCAGATACACATAATATTTAGGGGATGGTGACAGCAAGGCTTATGATTGGGTAGGTGCACAACAACCCTATGGTCCTTACGTCACTACTTCTAAATTAGAGTGCATTGGGCATGTTCAGAAGAGAATGGGGTCCATATTGAGAATATTATTGAAAGAAAAGTAAAAAATAGTATTGGAAGATATTAAGAAGATAGGTGGTAAAGGTCGCCTGACAAATGTTGAAATAGATTACAGAATTATTATGGCTTAGCCATAAGAAGAAATGTAGGGAATTTAGAAAACATGAGAAAATCTGTATGGACTATCATTTTCCACAAGCTTTACACAAATGAATCAGTGCTTGGTCTTTGCCCCGAATGATCCTGACACTTGGTGCAAGTACAGATGACCACAAACATTCTTTACCTGCATCAGTAATGAATGAAATTAAACCCATATTTAGACACCTTTGTAAAGATACCTTGTTGAAGAAATGTCTTCATGGGAAAACCCAAAATTTAAATGAATGTGTGATTTCCGTCATTTGGAACCGGTTACCGAAAACTGTATTTGTTCAGCTTACAACCCTCAAATTTGGTGTTTATGAGGCTATTTTAGGCTTCAACGATGGTGTAATTAGAAAACTGGCTGTTTTGGATTTATTGGGCATAAAATCTAGTGGAAATACTGCAAAATTCTTGGTGCAAACAAGATAAAGAGAGAATCTGCAAAGCAGATATTGGTAATTTAAAATGCACAAGAGAAGCCGGACAGAAAAGATGAGGAACCAAGAGAAGAAAAAAAGATCAGTATGATTCAGATGATGCTCACTAAGGTGCAGGAAAATATTAGTGGTAAGTAATCCTCATCAATAACCATACCAGAATTGCAATATTAAACTTTAAATGGATTTTTCTCAAAACTACGTTTTTTTTTACTTTCAGGTACCATTATTTGATAAACAAATGGGGTTAGAAACATGAAATTTGGTCAATTTGTAATGCAGATGGTAATAAGTTATTACAAGTAAATTGAGAACCACCAAACAATCAGAAACTGTTTTATAATAATTAATGTACAAAAAAAAGTCAATTTTTACTAGTGAAAGAATGATTTTTTTTTCTTCAAAACCATAAGAGGTATTATGTTTATTTCACATGTAAAGTGAATATGTCTGCTTGTCTGTATATGTGTGGATGGATATGTGTGTGTGAGCGAGTGTATACCCGTCCTTTTTTCCCCCTAAGGTAAGTCTTTCCGCTCCCGGGATTGGAATGACTCCTTACCCTCTCCCTTAAAACCCACATCCTTTCGTCTTTCCCTCTCCTTCCCTCTTTCCTGACGAAGCAGCCGTGGGTTGCAAAAGCTAGAATTTCGTGTGTATGTTTGTGTTTGTTTGTGTGTCTATCGACCCGCCAGCGCTTTTGTTCGGTAAGTCTCATCATCCCTATTCAAAGGGTAAAATAGCATTGGCAGAATAGCGATAAAAATTGCCTTCTGTCTCCCCTTAAGGAGGGAGCAATGTCGCAGAAACTGTGGTGTAGTGGTTATGATACTAGACTGTTGCATGGCAGGTCGTGAGTTCAACACTCACATGAAATGTAAAATTTTAATTTCTATATTCGGTTCGAGTACAATCTAGAAGTATCCACAAATGCCAAGAATCATTGTATTGGAATGTTCTGTAACTGTATATATACCGTATGTGTTCTCGCTGGAGGTAGTTTGCTCTACGCTCTTGTATGTGCAAGTGCTGAATAAACCTTCATTAAGTGAAGTTAGTGTTCATCATTCATCTGGTTACATCATCTTCTACGTGACAATATGGCTGCAACCTTAGTTGTCACACTGCTAGCTAGTCCCAAATTTGCAGCTATTCATATGAAATATGAAGCCGAAGGAGGATATTTTTCATATTGGCTAGCTTGGTATCACTGGCTTCATAGGATTCTACATTCTCTTTATTTCTTTCTTTCTTTCTGTGCCCCATTGTAGGCAATGAACACCTCTTAACTCCATCTATCTGTGAAAACCTCATAATTCCAGTAACCAGAAACTCCATTACAAAAGAGGGATTTGAAAGTGCATAGATTCCTCTAATCTGTCAATAACTAGGCTTCTCCTGTACAGTTACACATGTACCAACTTCATCTGTATCACTTTACATTATTTTTAAAGAAACTGTTTCTGTTTCCAAAGCAAAAATTTTTTTGAGTTAGGTTTTCATTGCCTACACACACACATGATTTGTTGTGATGTATTTCTATTACTATGAGAAAGTTTCTGCTTGTAGAAGAACAGTAGTAGTACTATAATTATAAAATAACTAGGTAAGATAATACATAATTCAAATGCCTTGTTGATGGGATGAAGAAGTGTAAAAACAGTGAAGAAACAAATTTATCAGCTGTTGTTTCACCAGTGCCTTCTAACCTGAATAGGCCTTTTGCTCCACCCAAAGAAAGTTCTTCCCAAAAGAATCTTAACAATGTAAAGAATAAATATAATACTAGAATAAGGACAGTAAAGAACTTGAAATAAGTGATATTTTTATTTTATCAAGTGGTTTGGAGAACCAGGTACTGCGCAAACAATGCAAGAGAGAAGGCATGAAATTTGGACTAGCTACAGGGCTACAGTTAAACTGTAAATATAGAGTTAGTTTTTTCCTAGACGTCATATTACAACTGACAATAACAGCAAACTGTACAGTTCCAATATTAGATTAGTATACAGCCAATGCTCTACCAGATCAAAACTTAGCAATTATAATTATATATTAGGGTCTACAGCTGAACATGTTACAGTAAAGGAATCAAAGGTAAAAAACACTGACTGTGACAGTTAAAATGGATATAAGTGCAGCATTTGATGGCACTAGGAAAGTGACATATGTTACTATTATGTCCACATTTTGTAAGTATTCAGAAAGACAAAGGTGACTTCATTTAGACATTTGTACAGCAAATTTCAGTACTGCAAGTGGAGCCACGGAAGTGGCAGGAGCAAAGAAACTTTGGCATCACTCTCAAACTTTGTTATCATGTATGGTACATCAATTACTCAGGTGATGGAGGCAGCGATGCCTATGATGAAGTTGTGGCATTCAAACTAGAGATGGGCTAGAAACAAAGAAACTTAAGTGCGTGGAGCATGTGCAAAGGAGGAAGCGGGCCTTATTCAAAAAGTGAAGCCATCACTAGGGAAAACATGCATTAGTGACAGGAAACTAACTGGTGGCACAGATACACTGACAATACCAGCTATAAAGACTCCAAGATGATTATCGCTTTGAAAGTAAGAAAAATACTTACTGTGAAGAAGCAATGAAGAAAGCTGTAAGAGCAATGTATTTTTGTACACTCTCCAACAATGATGAGCCATAATATGGACTGTGCCCGGCAGGTGTGGAAAGCCGGTGCTAGTAAGATATAATAATTGATACTTTGCATATTAGTTATGCAGGCACTAAATTCAATACTGAAAGACTTGGCAAACAACTTGGACGGCAGGACATAGAATACAAACAAGTCTGTGAACAATGACATTTGGATTAGCTTACACAAAAATGTGCTTGTGCGCCTGTATGCTTTACATTTTGCATTATATGATGCCACTGCTATTTTCAATCAAAGTAATGGTAGTAAATGTGAAGTGCAGCAGTCTCTAAGATTAAGCTGCATTTTCCAAGCTGCGGGAATTTCCCACAGCATGCTGTGTAAAACACGTGCAAGATCCTGCTGTTCACTCATACAATGCAAACATACGAGAGTGTTTTCCCTAGGGTGTGGATAACGCAGTGCCGCAGAGGGTTCCACCTGCAAGAAATGCTTACATGCTTTGGAAGGAGTCTGGTCCTGTATGTCGCAGCAATTTACTTGGCCGGAGGAGTGGGGGTAGTCAAACTAGGCAGCAACGAGACAACAGCTCCACTGTTTTTTTTCACACGCACAAGCAACAACAGACAATTTGTGACAGAGTTGTTAAGAAACAATCACCAGAAATGTTGACTCACCACTTCTCCCCCTCAGAGGATGAGTAACTTATCAAACTGGTTTCCAAAAAGCAAATTTTGAGGAATATGACCGACACAGAGTGGATAAATCAAATGAAAAAAAAAAAAAAAAAGAAGACTAAATTTGGTCAGAAATCAGAAAAAAAAAATGAATAAACCTATTCGTGAGAGGAACAGGGTTGGAGGGATCAGATAGTGGTACCAAAAGTACCCTCCACCACACACCATTAGATGGCCTGTGGAGTATGATGTAGATGTCTTTTATTGTGTCCAATGAAATACATTTTGCCACCCGGTTACAGGAATTACTTCTCAATTTGTCTTCAATTAACAAAAGAAAATAATAAAACTGAATGAGTGTGAATCTGAAAAATGACATAAACTTCTCGCATCGCCAAGCATATGTTTTGTAACTAAATTTTATATGCTCCTTCTTCTTCACATTCATCTCAGTGCATTGTGCTTCCTGAATACTTTTTCCAATAACATACAGTCCTCCTCCTGTTGCCTAACTTCCAAGTACTTTCAGAGCACCAAAATTAACAGTTTTTAGCTCAAGCACGGCACTGCATGTTTGGCCTTCACTGTATCTGCTGCTTCTGCCACGCTGCACTGCCCCGGGCCTAGCAGACAGCTCCTCGCATTGCGCAGTAAATAGCGTCGCGCCAATAAACCGCATGAAACTGCTCTTGTAGAATTAGTTTAGGAGATATGGCATGATAAATATCGAGCAGCATGAAAAATCAACTTTTCTTAAAATCTTGAATATTTATCTATTTCAACAACACAAAATTTTCATTGAGTTAAAAAAAGGAAGAAGAAGAAGAAGAAGAAGAAGAAGTTTCATTGTTTAGGTTCTGATGCCCACCGCACTGTGCCTAGGAAAACGTTTCATGCAGCACCCAGCGACCCGTATCGCACAGCAGAAGATGAAAGCTTTTTCCGCAGCACACTGCAACAAATTCCCGCATTGAGGAAAATGTAGCTTTAGGTGTACGATGTTGCACTGTTGAGGTGGTGAGAAATTTGGATAGCAAGAGAGAGAGAAATGCTCCAAACAAGCTAAAGATATACAACAGGGTTGCAAGAGAAACTAAAAGGGGTGCCGAGAGGAAATTACAACTGGGAGATGAGGAGGACTCTTATGACCCAAGCTATGCAGCAGGCACGTTTTGATGTCTCAACTTGGGACTTCGTTTTCAATAAGTTTATTTTTTCAATACAAAAGGTAGTCTTCCCAGTTTATATTCAATACAGAAAGCTGAAATTTTCAGGATTAACTCAAACATATATTTTGCATCACTTTAAGTTATTTTTCATATGAAGAGATATATTTTAACATTTTATCACAAAAATAGAACTGAAATTTAAAATAAAAAATGAAGCTTAGAGAAAAAAAATATCTTCCCTTATAAGCAATATTGCTAAATCCCTACATCAGCAGTTACATAAGGAAAATATCAATGATCCCCAAAATATCAAAATTTTTTATTGCCTAGTTTCTGAGCTAATGTACCTTCCAAAAAACCTTATTTTACATTATCCAGATAGGGCATTATGTTTCCCCAAGGGGAGTTAGAATGGAAAAAAAAAAATTGTTTGTCATTTTTGGATTATTATCTCATTATGAAATTTGCTATTTTCTTAACAAAACAGTATATAAATCATTTGTAAATTCACGTGGGAAGTAGGTTATCCCATTTTTTACATATCGGCTTCACCTACCTGAAGTGTTAAAAATTGTACATGCATTACTTCAAGATCAAATATAATGTGTGTGTGTGTGTGTGTGTGTGTGTGTGTGTGTGTGTGTGTGTAGCTTACGGGCACTCAACAACGAGGTTATCAGTGCCCTTACACACACTAAAAGAAACAAATATGGTAACTTTTTATATAGAAGGCTGTGGACTGCTGTATTACAAAGACGAAACTATGTTGTTTCTATTGGTAGTACTGTCAAATACAATGTAGTAGCTTTCTGTAATATAAAACCACATGAAGGAGTTCTAAGAATTCTGTTGCTGCAGTGAACACCGTGGATATCAGAATGATAAAACATATTATAATAAACATAAATCAGTGAACGAAGCAGCGCATACCGTGATACGAGCTATGAAGGATCTAGTGATGGAACGGAGGCCTCTGTAGCTACTGAAATTATCAGTCGATCCATTGAAATGGCTGTTTGTTACTTTAAGTTCTTAGGTAATGGGGACTGAAAAGCATGCAGAGTGAATTAGGCTGGCCTTATGCTGGTAATCTATCACAAAACTGGAATGTGTGGGTAACGTACAGAAGACGATGGTCATGAAGCTGTGGAAATTGAAACTTTCCAAAAACCATAAAGGGTAAGTTGGCAGAACAAATTACTGATGAATTACAACAGTGCTATCGGATGACCATTTGGAATAACACTGACAATTAGGGCTGGCAGTATGGGCAAACTGTCAACAAAGGACAAACCAATACAACAAATTTGCCCTTCCCGACCAGATTCCTGGTGCAAGTGTCACAACATCCAATACTGGTAATTCATACAGCCAGAAACATTCCATCCTAGCATCAGTCTAGGAAAACATTAAGCCCATTTACACAGACCTGTCACATTCTGACATTCAATAAATCTCTATGTGGGTATTCTGAGCATCCAAAAGAGTTTTTCAGCAATCTCATACGGACACAGTTACCAAAAAAATTTTTCTGAAAGGAAAACATTAAAATGAGGAATCTATGATGCTGTTATTGCTTTTAATGATGGCAACATTTGTAGGATGAAAGTGCTATAGCACATGGGAATTATACATGGAGTAAACTGCATCATAGAAATTCAACAGATGGACAATGTTTGCACTGATAAAGCACAGTATCCAGCAAGAATGGACACTTAACAGTCCAGAAGGGAGAAGAGATTGAGATCCATGGAAAACGATCAAGAGGACGACACACAGTACGATTTAGAGTGTGTAAAAATTGAAAATTAGGACATACATTAAGTAAGTTTTAGTGATTTCGAACTTTAGAAGCTATTTCTGAAAATTTAAATTTTCGGTTGAATTATTCCCTAAATCTCAGAAGCTGCGTGCAGTAGAGTATTTAAATTTTCAGGAGTTACAACATAGGTACTTTACAGAAGCTCTCCTGGAAGGTAGGAGATGAGGTACTGGCAGAAGTAAAGCTGTGAGAATGGGGCGTGAGTCGTGCGTGGGTAGCTCAGTTGGTAGAGCACTTGCCCGCGAAAGGCAAAGGTCCCGAGTTCAAGTCTCGGTCCGGCACACAGTTTTAATCTGCCAGAAGTTTCATATCAGCGCACACTCCACTGCAGAGTGAAAATCTCATTCAGGTTACCCCTTGATACTCATCTCATAATTGGTAAAATCTATCAACATTTCCATATCTATGCTGCCCATGTTAACATAGTAGAACCATTCTGTTAGTTGTGGTAAAATACACCAACATTTCCATATATGCTGCTCATGTTAACAAAGTAGAATCCTTCTCCCAGTTGACTGAAATAGGATATAAGAAACATTTACACCATAGTAAAACCACATGGTTATCATTTCTAACTTCTGTTGAAAGAATCATTGATATTTGCCAAGCATTAAAATCCTACTTCCTGTCCACTGATAAATGCCCTATTACCCAAAATAATTTCTTCAAAAATCTGTTCTCTTTTATCACCCTTGGGCTCCTTTCAAGACATTTAAGTATTTTCTCAAACAATATTCTGTGCACTGAAATGGAAAATGTTATTATAATTGGACTTCCAGACAAAATGAATATTTTACTTAGCAAACTAGAAGCTGTAAAATCTGAATTTTAACTTCTGTAGTAAAACAGCAGTTACAGGAGTTTGAATATGATGGGTTAGTGATACTTTCAGTTTAGCAGTATCACCACAGCTGCCTCTGATACGAATATATTTGGGAATGGTGTGAACCATTTATGAAACCTCTTCAGCCAATGGAGTAGACCACCTTAAATAAAAAAGTCAACTTAGATTAGCATTCAAGAATTGTATAGGTTTGTAAAATCTAGTGTCATGAACTTCACTGTGGATGGGGTAGAACTGTTTCTCAAGAACTGTTGTGTAAGTAAATACTGTGAAAGCTGTCTTCTGAACTGAAATATGAAATCTAATGTTAATGTCAGTGAAAAATGGTATGAAATTTTCATTCATTTTCACAATCAGCGAGTGTGTCTAAAATAAACAGTGTATCAAAAGGAATCATCAGATGTTGCATGTCTATATTTCTGAAACAAATAAACATTTACAATGAATTTTGTTTTTTGATGAACGGGGAATTCAAAAAGATTTTTTTTTTTTCCCCATACCTTTTCGTAGGTGTTCAATATGGCCCCCCTTTGAGATGCACGGCATATGTCAATGTGGTATTCAAGTTGTTCACACACTGCAGAGGGTATGTCTTGAGTTGCAGCTTCCACAGCTTCTGTTATGCGGTGTCTCAGTTCATTCATTGTTGTTGGTAATGGAGGCACATAAACAGAGTCTTTTATAAACCCCCACAAGAAATAATCACATACAGTCAGTAAACCCTCACAAGAAATAATCACATACAGTCAGGTCCAGTGACCTTGGAGGCCAGTAATGTAAGGCTGAATCATTTGGTCTAGTATAACCGATCCATCATTCAGTAATCCTTTGATTTAAAAATTCCGGCACTTCCAGATGAAAGTGTGGTGGTGCCGCCCCATCCTGCTGGTAAATGATGTCATTTAAATCAGTCTCGAACTGTTGGAAAAGAAAGTTCTCAAGCATATTGATATATGTGCTTCCTGTTCTCAAGCGTATCGAGACATGTGCTTCCTGTAACAGTGTTTCCGGAAAAGAAGAACAGACCATACACCTTTTCCAGTGAAAGTGCACAAAACACATTAAATTTCAGGAGACCCTCCCATATTTTACAACTTCATGTGGTTGTTCTGTACCCCATATTCTCAGATTATGATGGTTCACCTTTCCATTTAAATGGAATGTTGCCTCGTCACTAAACACTAAGCGTGGAAGAAAGCTGTCATCCTCCGTCTTGTGAAGAACGAAGTTACAGAATAGCGCTAAAAGGAATCCATTAAACATCGGTTGCATGATAAATCAGTCAAATCTAAAGGCTGTAAATTCAACTAAATACCTAGGAATTATGATTTTGAACACCTTAAATTGGAAGGAACACACACAAAATGTTGTTGGGAAGGATAACCAAACACTACTTTTATTGGCAGGACACTCAGAAAATATAACAGACCTATGAAGGAGACTGCCTACACTATGCTTGTCTGTCCTCTTTTAGAATACTGCTGCGCTGTGTGAGATCCTTACCAGATAGGATTGCGGAGGACATCGAAAAAGTTCAAAGAAGGGCAGCATGTTTTGTATTGGCGGAATCTTCTCATGAAATTCCTATCACCAACTTTCTCCTCCAAATGCGAAAATATTTTGTTGACACCAACCTACATAGAGAGAAACAATCACCATGATAAAATAAGGGACATCAGAGGTCGTACGGAAAGACATAGGTGTTCGTTCTTTCTGCACGCTATACGAGATTAGAACAATAGAGAATTGTAAAGGTGGTTCAATGAACCTTCTGCCAGGCACTTAAATGTGATTTCCTGAGTGTCCATGTAGATGTAAATCTCCACACATTGTTGTTTGCCACCTTCACAAAGAGCTTGCAGTAGCTGAATTTTGTATGGTTTAATGTGTAAAACATCAACGCAACACAACAGATGGACATCAGGGGCATGTTGAGCTGTCGAGCTGCACGGCGAACGGATTTTTGCAGACTCCTTGTGAAACTATGGCGGATGCATTCGACATCTGTGTCAGACACTCGGAGATGGCCTGGCGAATTGACTTTACACACACAACATGTTTCTCAGAATTGTTTATGCCATCGTCCAATGCTATGTGCTGTAGGAAGATCCACACCATACCTAGTACCAAAGTCACTTTGGACAGTTATTACTGACCCATACTGCACAAAACATAGAAAACGAAATGCTTTCTGTTGTCCTCACACCATTTTCACTAGTAGTGAAGTGGGCACAAACTGCTGCTACCTAGCAGGAACCACATAAAACTCGATAGTTTGCTCTTTCCAACAGTACACTGTTCACGCCCATATCTCAAATAACATAATAGTTAAGACTTTTTTAAAATCGAATGATTCTTTCTGACACACCCTGCATATTAGATGCTTGGCTGAATTTTCAGTAGCTGCTCCAGGCTCTAATTCATCTGATGAAAGTGTGTTCTCGATAATTAAAGCTTTGTGGACAAAAGAAAAAAACAGACTAAGAAAGCTTTTACTAGGCTAAAACAAACATTTGTTACCCTCTCTTTTATGGACTTCTACATCTTGATACTTAATTTAAACAACTTCTAGAGCAAATGCACACTGCAAAAAAGTACTGCTCAAGTACCAGTGAATCTGTACTATCATCTGCAAAGTACAATGTGGGAAATTTGTTTGTATATGAAAAACTGATGGTTACCTCTCACAGTAGTACAGTAAATTATTTGAAAATAAATTATTATTAAAGCTACATTGGCCATAATTATGTCATTTCCTCCTTTTTATTCATTTGACCCGAATTTTTGTGCATTACTTTGAAAAATGCCCTAAATTTGGTTAAAAACAATAGGGGAGCCTTATTTGTTACTGAATATGAAAACACAGCAATGTCAGTCTAACTTTGTTTCTTTGGTTAACTGGTTGTTGTATGAAATCCAGCATAGGTAAATTTTTATAACTGAAACTAAACACTGTAGTTCTCACTGAAAAACACATTGTAATTTGAAATAACACGTAACCAATATTGAGAACTACTATTGCCCAAATAGCCGGTATCAGAACCAAAAGCCATGTGAATACAAATGATTGCTTCCACAGGTAGCCACTTCTAGGGAAGCAGTGAGATTTTAACTGTTATTCAAAACTATAAGTGGTCGAATTTCCGTTAAAAAACTCTAAGATAGCACAAAAATTCAAATCTTTCGAACACATGACGAAAATTAAAGGGTCACACAGGGACACACAGTTTCATTTATTACACTAAAAAAAACAAAAAAAAGCCTAGAAAGTTGTAAAATTAATCAAAGCTTTAAAAAAAAGTTAGCAGGTGCAGAGGCTGCCTGTACAATACAGTCAAAACAAATAATCAATCATGCACAACGTACAACAGGAGAGCACAGTACAGTCGTACAGATTGAAAAACAACCTGACTTGTAAAATAAAACATTAGCATCTCTCTCTCTCTCTCTCTCTCTCTCTCTCTCTCTCTCTCTCTCTCTCTCACACACACACACACACACACACACACACACACACACCCATGCATGCATGCACGCACGCGCGCACACGCACATACACACACACACACACACACACACACACACACACACACACACACGGCATGTAAGCAAGTAAATATAGGATTCCTTTGAAGTTGACACTTAAATGACTAATACAGCAAGACAGTTTCATTCTTGACAACATGAGTGTGACATTTTATACGTCATACTGATGTGTTGCCATACAAAAGAAATAGAAGAGAAATGAGTGATAGCAGTATGAACAATTTGTATTTTCCAACTATCACTATGTTGAACCATGTAAAGTTTTCATAATAATTACAAAACATATATCATTCACCATCACATTTTTAGTACTGACAACAAACCTCTAATTTACAAAGAAGGACAGTAACTTCAAGTACTATAACAATCATTTTATTATGTACAAAATCCTTACACTGCAGTAAGAATCAGAAAGAAAACTTCCACAACTGGGAAATCATAAAACTGTGCTCCTTTAAATTCTACAATGACAAACAAATAAAAACATCTAAAGTCTTTCAAACATTTGAGAATTGGGGGAAACAACACAATATATTTCTACATACATTTATTTTTGAAGTTGACAAATTTTTTTGCATTACACGTTTTTTTTTTTTTTTAAAAAAAAAAGGAAAAAAAGAAAGAAGAAACATGTATGATAATACATCATTGTCCGCAATATCAAACAGATGTACCATCAACGCAGCTTTTATTTTCTATTTAACAGATTACTTTTATCAATAATCTTTTGTCAATGGAAATGGACAAACACACAATTTTATACTGTTTCATCAGTATAAATCTTCTGCATAGATCAGCTGAAAAACTTGCTTTCACCTGAACTGAACTCCATCTTCACAAATGAATAGCAATATTACAGTGCCTCGACGTTCAGCACCCACTCAACAAATTAAGTGGACTAATAGTACGTACGATTCTGACCTTGGTAGGGATAATAATCAGTCCGCTGCTCTTGGTAAGAAGTCTGTCCATACTGATTATAATCATCCACCGCATACGTATTTTGAGGAGGTACACTATAGCTGGAATATTCCTGGCTAGGAGTTACAGGGGGTTGGTTATTGTAACTGTTGCTATATTCATTACCATAGTTACTCTGATACTGGACTGTGTTTGAGAAGTCTGTTCCTTGTGGTGTGCCATAAGATGCAGAATAATCTGTATGCTGATACTGAGAGTAATGCTGCTGTATAGGAGCCATGTTATTTGACGTGTTCTCTGCAGTATAATGGTGGGTAGACTGACTAGAGTCATATCGACCGCCATATGACCGTGTATTTACAGTATATATATTGCTTACATTTGCACTTGTGGAAGGTGATTGTAGATTGTCTTTTTTCATAGCTGATTTTATCACAGGAATATCTTTCCTTGGAGATTGTTCTGCATTATGTTTGTTTGGGTACTTGGAAGGAAGCTGTCCCATTAAATTAGCAATCATTGCTTTTGTCTCTCTAAGGAGATTGGCAGGGTCATCACTTTTATTTGTAACAGAACTAGATGAGTCACTGCGCTTTACAGATGCTCTTTCCTTCTCAAGTTCTTTTGCTTTTGCCTTTGCTTCTTCACTCTCTTTAACCTTCTTAGATGCTGCTGCATATATTTCCTCGTAAGTATACTCTTCATCAGAATCATCTACATCATTTTTGTTTTCTGTTTCTTTTTCATATGTAGGTTTCTTACTTTCTTTGTCCTCTACATTAGAATTTGAACTAAAAAGTCTCTGCGAAAATGGAGAAAGTCTTCCTCTCCTGCCAGCAATGATCTGAAATCTGTCTGGTGATGGTGTAGGTTTAGAAGCCATATTTAATGGGGATTTCTTCACTGGAGGCTCAATAACAACATATTTTCTTAGTTGTTCTACTCGAACTGGGTCACTTTCTTCTAGTTTGCGTAAGTATGTTATTAGACATTGCTGTTCATGAGCTGAAAGATCTTTAAAATTTTGAAGCAATGTTTGTAATTCTACTTCTGACAAGTAACTTATCTCTTTTCCTGTTCTGTTATCATGTCCACTGGGTTGCTGTTTTTTCTCGTCCACAGACATACCAGCACCCTGGGAAGAAATGTTACGTTGTTTGTCACCTCTAACAATACTATTTGTTACGGGCGAATTCCTTGGCTCATCATATGCAGTTTGCAATAATTGTAAACCACTTACATTATCTTTAGAGCTCCCACTTGCAGAAACAGTATAGGATGATGGTTTGGAGGTCACTACAGACAACAGCTGCTGTAATGCAGTAGCAGGTTCTTTGGAGGCGGTATTTATATTTGACATCATCATCACAGCAGGATTTTGGGGATTCATGAGATCACTCCCTCCACCCATCTGCTGCCGCTGTTGTTGTTGTTGTTGTTGTTGTTGTTGCTGCTGCTGCTGCTGCTGCTGCTGTTGCTGCATTGCAACAAATTGAGCAGTAGATACGACTGAGCCAGAACCTTTCGAAGCCTGTGTCATGCCTGTGAAAATATTTATTAATTGCTCTAACTCTTCCTGAGTGACATCTGTTTTACCTTGTGCCACAAGGGCTGCTGCAATCTGCTGTGCAATAGCCACCTTGTCCAGTGGGTTAACTTCTGGAACAGCCACAAGTTTTGTTTCTTCTGCCACAGGAACATTTTCCACAATTGGCTTCATAAAATCAACTGAAGGTTTCAGAACAGGTGAAACAGGTGCTGTTTTGATGATCTTATCATCAATTTTCTTCAAGGCATTTACTAACAGATCAAGACATGTCTGTGTCGCTGATAACATGTTTTTTTCAACTATACCTGCCATAAGCTGACCCTTGAGTTTCTCCTTAACAGTCTCAAATAAGACAATATTCTCAGGAACCGTTAAGAGGGAATCTGCTGAATGGGACTCAATTTTTTCTAGTGACAAAGCTTTTCCCATTAGATTATTAATCTTGGGGCCAAGGGAACCTAACTGCGATTCCATTGCTGTAAGAAGACGTAAAATTGGCACTATTTCCGCTTCATCTGAGCTCTTAATCACATCAGGTTTCCTGTTCTCCTCTCTCTTCTCAATTACAATTACTTCCTCAGTCACTTGTTTGGGTACTTTAGGTTTCTCTTTCACTTTTTTCTCAGGTATTTTAATTTTCATCTCTGGTTCCCTATCTTTAGATGTCTCCTTCATAGGAGAGTGACTGCTTCTGATATTTTTAGTTGTACTTACAGTGTGCTTTGATGATTTTGACTGGATCTTGTCATTTACAGTTACAACATTCTTTGGTGGGTCTGCACACACAACTGTTCCATCTTTATTAGCATGGAGTGGTGCTTTCTTTTTTATGCTGGTAACTGGAAGGGGCTCTTCTTTTGGAAGCCCTAATTTCTTTTTCAGTTGTTCCTTTTTATTTTTTACATCTTCCTTATGCAAAAATAACATTCTTTTGTTCCAGAATTCAATCCATTCAGGTTTAAAATTATGTTTGTTTGGATCTTTTCCTTCTGCCTGTAATTCTTTATATCTTATACTCCAAAATTTTTTCCATTCATCTGGATACATTGGGTGTTTTTCTGGATTTTGTTCATGAAATTTTAAAAGTTTGGCTGCCTCTCGTTCAATTTTATCAACTTCATGGCGGAATGTATCCCACTTACTTTTCTCATCAGCTATTGGGTCCTCTTTCGGTGATCTTTTACGGTTTGGTGATAACCGAGGAGTCTCCTTCTTATGATGGTGTGATCTGACAGGAGACTTCGAGTGCGATCTAATTCTCTGCCTAGGTCGTGACCGTGAACGAGACCGTGACCTCGAATGCGACCTAGATCGCCTGTATCGGTGCCTAGAAAACGGTACAGGAGATCCTCTACTTGTACGTCTATGGAAGGACCTTGAACTTTCTAGCCTGCCTTCTCTATAACTTGGTGCATGTGCAGGTCTTGAAACTGATGGAGAATAAGATCTTGACCGAGCTCTTGCTTTCTTTCTAGACCTTGATTTTGATTTTGATCGGGATCTTGATCTGGAAATAGATGTACTTGAAATTGAAGAGAGTGAACTCTTTGGTTTATTTTCTGCATCAACATCGTCTTCTGAAAACAAATTGAATTTAAAAATATATATATATATATATTTTTTATCAGTAAGTCTTTGATGAAACAAATAAGAAAATCAATAACATTCATTATTAAAAACAAAAACAAAACAATTTTAACAGGTTTCAAATAAGTAGCTAGTCAATGACAGACTAACCTCCAACTTCTAAACTTTTGCGTTGTTCTATCGACGATCTATCTGATCTTCTAGGTGTGGTGTCTTCTTCCTTTGAATGTCTTTTCAGGTTCTTGTTAGCACCAGCCACTGGGGTTTCTTTCTTCTCAAAGCTGCTCTCAATGTCTCGAGTTCTTAGATGTGCAGCAGCTATTTTCCCTTTGTTGAAAGTACTGCAAGAACATATAGATTAAAGTAACTTCCCCTTTCTAACAACTGTATTAGCACAATATATGCTGTACAAACAACATTAACTGTATGATTATTAAGAACAGGTAAAGTTTGTGTGTGCTCATGTGGTGGTTGTGTGGTTGGGAAAAAGGGGGTTGAGGTGGAGTAATACCATGAGGGCTCTGAACCAGTCTTTTGCTACGCTATAAGATAAACCGGGTTCATGAATCACTAAATTAAATATTTAATACCTCTGATGGAATATATTTTTAAGGACGCTGCGGATATTGTAGGGAGAGTGTGGAGGGGAAAAAAAAAGGGTGGGGGCATAGTCTTCTCTATATGGTTGTCAGGATTTAATTATCTGAGAGTCAATTTTATCGAACTAAAAGTCGTCTCTCACCAAATTCTAAATAAAATTAGTTACCATTCTAACTCTTCAGTTAACTGATTCTTTCATCATTGCTTGGTGGAAAAACTGTGTACTTGTAAAAGAAAAACACAAAAATGTGAATATTCTACAATATTAATTTAGTTAATTAACTTGTTCTTGGCTTACAAGGCTGTACCATCCAGTAAAATTGTCTGACAATTACCCTGTGATAAAAAATTATTAATTAAATAAATTAACACTGTAGAACATCCAAATTTTTGCTGTTTTTCATTTACAAACTGTTTCCATGGAATAATTTTCCATTTTAATGCAAATGTATGTATCAACCTGCCAAATGTTTCGTTGGCAAAACTGGCCAGCATGTTATTACACTGTCCTCCTGCCAATGGTATCTGCAAAATATTACGCAATCTAAAATGCAAGTTATGACTCCATACTTATAGCCCCATCTATAATACTTTCAACATATTTCTCAATACTTTTTCAACCAATTCAAAAACTGTGTGTAGCTCACTAGCAAGTACAGTAAATTTCTTTTGGAATATATAACAATAACATGAGGAAAGTGTTTTGGTACAGTCTCAAGTATCCAGCCACAAGAAAATCAAAGAAAAACTGAAAACATGAAAGATACTGCATACACTCTTGCTATTCACTGCACTTAATTCAAATCTAACATATCATTTTTCCATATACCCTCCATACCTATCTCACTGAACCTGAGACCACCCATCTTCTGTTGCCCTTTTCATACTCTTGTTATTTCCCCGGAAAGCTTTTGTTGCTCTTCATTGCTTTCCCCAATTTCAGCTAGCAAGTACATTTTTTCTGGATTACAGAAATGAGATATTTTAAATCTCATTGAATCTATTGCTTCCATTCTTTTTTAGGCACTTTTTCAGGTACTGATTTATTATTTTGTGTGTGTGTGTGTGTGTGTGTGTGTGTGTGTGTGTGTGTGTGTTGGGGCTTACGGGTGCTCAACGTCACGGTCATCAGTGCCCTGACACACATTAAAAGAAACAAATGTGGACAGACTTAGCAAAACTTAAGCACACGCGCAAAGAAAGCAGGAAAAGAAGGAAAATTCTGTATAATAAAGCAAAACATAAGGAAAACGAAAATGGAGCATCAAGAATGCCACAGGAAATTGTCATTGGCTGGCCACTTACATAAAATATGTGCGAGTTTGTCACCCAGTTAGCAAATGAAGACCCTCTCCCTAAAATCTTTGTAAAAACATTTGAAAAGTCCCAGAACTTTAAAACTTTAACCACATTCATTCGAGAGTTTCCTAAAAGAGATGGCAGATCTGCTGGCAAGTCAACCGCGGCCCGCTGGTCAGAAAATAAAACTCAATCCAATAAAATGTGGCGCACAGTGACCTGGATACCACAAGCACCACACACTGGAGCAGGTAGCCATGCGTCATAGGACTGTGGCCTACCCGAAGCCGAATGAGGAGAACCTTGTCCCGTCTACAGGGCTGTAAGGAAGTCCACCATAACACACGTGTTGTGGGCTTGACCAAACAGCTTATTGTCAGTCATTTCCAGCCACTCATCCTCCCATCAACGCATGACTCAAAGCTCAACAGCGAGGTGAGTGCGTGCAGGGGGATAGCACACTGAAACAATTGGGATCAAGACATGCCTACTTGGCTGCGAGATCTGCCCTTTCGTTCCCAGCAATGCCGACATGCCCTGGAACCGAGCAGAAAGCCACCACCTTCCCCAATCGTTATAGTTTAGACCTATATCTCTAACGTCGATCAGTTGTAGAATTTTGGAACACGTATTGTGTTCGAGTATAATGACTTTTCTGGAGACTAGAAATCTACTCTGTAGGAATCAGCATGGGTTTCGAAAAAGACGGTCATGTGAAACCCAGCTCGCGCTATTCGTCCATGAGACTCAGAGGGCCATAGATACGGGTTCACAGGTAGATGCCGTGTTTCTTGACTTCCGCAAGGCGTTCGATACAGTTCCCCACAGTCGTTTAATGAACGAAGTAAGAGCATATGGACTATCAGACCAATTGTGTGATTGGATTGAGGAGTTCCTAGATAACAGGACGCAGCATGTCATTCTCAATGGAGAGAAGTCTTCCGAAGTAAGAGTGATTTCAGCTGTGCCGCAGGGGAGTGTCATAGGACCGTTGCAATTCACAATATACATAAATGACCTGGTGGATGACATCGGAAGTTCACTGAGGCTTTTTGCAGATGATGCTGTGGTGTATCGAGAGGTTGTAACAATGGAAAATTGTACTGAAATGCAGGAGGATCTGCAGCGAATTGACGCATGGTGCAGGGAATGGCAACTGAATCTCTATGTAGACAAGTGTAATGTGCTGCGAATACACAGAAAGATAGATCCTTTATCATTTAGCTACAAAACAGCAGGTCAGCAACTGGAAGCAGTTAATACCATAAATTATCTGGGAGTACGCATTAGGAGTGATTTAAAATTGAATGATCATATAATGTTGATCGCCGGTAAAGCAGATGCCAGACTGAGATTCACTGGAAGAATCCTAAGGAAATGCAATCCGAAAACAAAGGAAGTAGGTTACAGTACGCTTGTTCGCCCACTACTTGAATACTGCTCAGCAGTGTGGGATCCATACGAGATAGGGTTGATAGAAGATATAGAGGAGATCCAACGGAGAGCAGCGCGCTTCGTTACAGGATCATTTAGTAATCATGAAAGCATTACGGAGATGATAGATAAACTCCAGTGGAAGACTGCAGGAGAGACGCTCAGTAGGTCGGTACGGGCTTTTGTTAAAGTTTCGAGAACATACCTTCACCGAAGAGTCAAGCAGTATATTGCTCCCTCCTACGTACATCTCACGAAGAGACCATGAGGATAAAATCAGAGAGATTAGAGCCCACACAGAGGCATACCGACAATCCTTCTTTCCACGAACAATACGAGACTGGAATAGAAGGGAGAACCGATAGAGGTAATCAAGAGAGGCATACCGACAATCCTTCTTTCCACGAACAATACGAGACTGGAATAGAAGGGAGAACCGATAGAGGTAATCAAGGTACCCTCCGCCACACACCGTCAGGTGGCTGCGGAGTATGGATGTAGATGTAGATGTAGATGTAGTTGGAGGAGGGCACCCTGGATGGTCTGGACTATTTTATCTGCTGGATGCAAACGTTGCAATGAGTGAAGGGCACTTAGTGAATTGGAACAGACAAGAAATTTAGGACAGCAAGAACATCTCGTCTGCTGCAGTGCCCGCAAGATCGCAGACAATTCTGCATAAAAGACAGTAAAAGTCTGAGGCAGTCGAACCTTGAGGACACGATCCGGAAAAACAACAGAGCAACCAATGGAATCCCCGTTTCGACCCATCTGTAAACAGCTATATAGTCACAGTGCTCAGCTAAAATGGCAGAAAATGTTGCATTAAAAACGGTGGCAGGAGTGCAATCTCTCTCGTACTGCACCAAATTTAAAATCACTCTGGGCCTCTCCAGTAACCAGGGTGGCAGGCAGTTAAAACCCTGAATTTGGGGTCATACGGACTCCACACCAAGGGACTCCAGCACATGTTGCACATGGGTCCCAAACGGCATCGTAGCCTGGGGACAGTGGGAAAAAATATGGTCCAGAAGCGGATGAGCAACAATATGGTGAGCAGGCGAGGTTGGAGCTGCCACCGGATGGTAAGCGGTGGTTCCCCGGCCTCAGCACAGAGGCTGGGTATGGGACTGGTCCGATAAGCACCAGTGGGCAGTTGAATCCCCGCATGGTGGACAGCGTTAAGGATCTGCAAATAAGACTGCCTCGCTGACGCATATACTGTGCACCCATAGTCCAGCCATGAACACACAAAGGCCTGATAAACTGGAGGAGATGCGCCCTGCCCGCTTCCCAAGACCTGTGGCTGAGGCACTTGAGGATGTTCAGTGCCTTCAGGGTTCTGGCTTTCAAGTCTCGTAGGTGTGGCAACCATAACAACCCGGAGTCAAAAATTAGGCCCAGAAACCGCACTGTGTCTCTAAAATGTAGGGTAGTGTCCCCCATATGCAAGGTAGGCAAATTAAAAAGACGACAAGAACGATTAAAATGAACACAAACACACTTATCGGCAGAAAACTGAAAACCCATCTTTGCAGTCCACTCCTCTAACTGCCGCACTGTTAGTTGCAACTGACGGCTCACTGTTGCAACACTGGAGGAGGAACAGAAAACAGTAAAGTCGTCCACAAATAAGGAGAACTCTACTGGACTCCTCACTGTAGATGTTATACTGTTGATGGCTATGGCAAAGAGGGTAACACTTAAAACACTCCTGCTCCAATCGATCAGACAGTGTGTTACCAACTCAGGTCCGAAAAAACCGCTGAGACAGGAAAGACCGAATGAAAATAAGGAGGTGGCCATGAAAGCCCCATTGATGCAGTTGTGCAAGAATACAGTGTCTCCAAGTAGTATCATATGCCTTACTGATATCAAAGAATATGCCGATACAATGATGCTGATGGAGGAAAGCCTGCTGAATAGCCACCTCTAAGAGGGTCAGGTTGTTGACGGAATCCACACTGAGAGCGGCTGAGGAGTTGCCAGACCAGACGACAGTTAACCATCGGTTCCAGGGTCTTTCCGACACAACTCGTCAAGGCGATACTCCGATAACTACTGGGACATGTGCGGTCTTTTCCTGGTTTGAGGAGAGGGATGAGAATTGCCTCCTAAAATAAAATAAAGACATGCCTTTGATAGCTCTAAACCGTATCTAATCTGTGACAATCAAGACTCCCAAGGTGAATCAGTCTTTTGTCGTCATTATTCCAAGATATGCCCAGTAGGTGACTGATCCATGTATACAATGTTCCTTTTACACCTTCATTTCTGTCAATAGCTCACAAACTATGAAATAGGTGAGGCAAATATCAATGATACTAACTGACTAACACATTGACAAACACTTTAAAATTTGAAATGTGTTCACTCAGCATCTGGTATGGATATGGTATGGAAAGTTCTGGCAGAATTTAAATAATTTAGGAAAAAAAAAAAAAAAACAACTCGCACATTGCCCTCACTGAATACACAATGCCTGTATTGCAGTTTGGCACATAGACTGAGATGAGGGTTTGTGGTGTTTGGAATGGGTAATGGGAGAAAGGAGGTGGGTAATGGGAGAGACGTTTGGGGAAAGATGGCTGACAGTTGGGAGAGAGGCCACAGGTATGTGATATAGGAATACAAGAAAGAGGAGCTGCAGGTGCACTGGATAGAAACACTAGCCCCCTGAGTGTAAAAATAATTTTGAACTGCTAAAAAGATTTATTAAAGAAATATATAAAGTACAAATAACAGTATTCCCCGATACAAGTGCAGGTCTATTTATTCACAGTAACAACGATCAATTATAATGGAAACAACTCATCGTTAAGATGCAGCATGACGACTAGGCACAAAAATACAGACTTTTTATTGTGTTGTTAAACTTATTTGATAAATGGTATGCAATATCGTATCAACAATGGGAGGGAAGAAATGTTTTGTTACCTCTTTTCCTATAATTTGAGCAATAAAATCTTGACCATGCTACAAGGATCCACATACGTTTCCATTACTGCAAAGCTGATTATACTGCATTATTTCAAACACAAAACTACAGTGGATAGTGACACATGCAGTGTGTGTGTGTGTGTGTGTGTGTGTGTGTGTGTGTGTGTGTGTGAGGGGCTTGGGTGGTGAGGGTTGGAGGGGAGGGGGGGATGGGACGAAAGAGTTGGGTTGGGTGATGATAAGGAGGCATCAGAGGCAAAGCGATTATGCACAGATGTGTAACAAATTGCTTGTGACCTAACAGAAGAAATTACCCTAACATTAAAAAGTGTATTAGAGAAATTATGGGAAATCAACACTAATTTGGTTCAAATGGATGTAGGTTCCAGTAGTTATGCAGAGATGAAATGGCTTGAATTATTGTGGTGAGCTGTATCAAGCCAGTCTTCTGACTGAAGATATGACGCTGACGACGACGGCAATGGCAGCGACAACGATAATGTGGAAATCTATATCACAGTGGCTGCATTTGGATTTTGCTCCTGCTCCTACAAATGTAAGTCCGGTTACACCTCACTTTGCAGATAACCTAAGAAGGGCCAGAGACAGACGGAAAGACAAAGATCTGACAGCATAGACTGGACATGGAGAAATGTGTCAAACATGTAACTGTTTCCTTAATTTGGAAAAAATGTGCTTTAATGCAGCACACTGTAGGAAAAGTAATATAAAGGTCACAAAGTAATCACAAATTCACAGAAGCATTGTAAATTTTTTTTCATTTCATTCACCACAATTTTGTGTGTGTGTGTGTGTGTGTGTGTGTGTGTGTGTGTGTGTGTGTATAACGATAATGAAACACCATGTAAGAATGAAGAAAAGAATACAATTTAATGTACACAAATAACTTCTTCACTACTGGTTGCCACAAACCAAGAATTTAAAAAAAAAGTATGTATATAACAAATACTCACATCAATCCACCATCTTTTGATTTGTCATCCCATGGCACATGGAGATCTGGAACCAATACATTAATTTAAATACATCTAAAAATCTACTTACTAATATGACATACATAAATTACAATTTCTTCTCCAAGCCATTTATAAAACGTTTAATACATCACTGTTCTACATATATATATTAGACTTTTCTCCAAACATAATTGTTATGACCCATGATAATAACTTCAGTTTTCAATTCCAATTAATGAGCACAAGTCTCGATGTGTGTGAGTGCGTGTGTGTGCAAGCACATCAAAGCACATGCACGCATGTGCACACGTATACGCGCGCGCACACACACACAATCTGCATTAAAAGACAAGAAACTCCACTCTGGAAACAATACTCATACATGGATATTCAATATACATAATCCAATAGGCTAAATTTCTGTAAAATAATTTCAAACCATGATGTATAATACCACTTGATGTACATACCATGCATAACTCTTTCGCAAATTCTTCATAATTGTTGAAGTTCTTTTTGAGCAGGGCATCAGTGCTTCTTTCTCCCATCTTTGTTGTTAACCATTAATCACTTCTTTGGATTCGATGATGTGGAATTGCTGGCCTTTGCGAGAGAATTTCAAATGTATGTAAACACACAGCTGGTTTTACACTATGTCCGGACTATTGTCAAATTGTCCCCAAATCAAATTCTGGATGGGATCATACATTAAAATGGCAATACTGGATGAGCAATCATGAAATATCACAAAAGCTCATCTAAGATTGTCGCATAATGTATTCCCCTTGCACAGTTTAATTCCTTTTGCGTACTGAACAGATACTTGTAGCAAAAGCTGAGCCTCAACACGATAGTTCCATTAATGAAAGGTAGTTTCCCAAAAAACACTTTTGTTTTGAATTACACCTCTTAGTTGGCCTCCATTGTTCTCCAAAGGCGCAAACTGTTGAACTGTCACCCGTTTGCTGAAATAGTATTGGCAGCCTAATTTGGAACACAATTTAGGAGAATCGCTATAATAATAATTTTTTTTGTTTTACATTTTAGCACTTAAACATCAGACGCAGTAACGCTTTGTGGACATAATGTTTGCTATGTACGTTATCTTGGAGTCAGAATCATAAATTTACAGGAAATGGAAGAGAATACGAGACTTGTATATATACACAGTCTTCTGTGACCAGTGTCAATCTCATTCAAATTCTCCCGGATGTACTGCTGTGTCATTTTATAAAATGCATTTTAGCATTTTAAGTATTTTATGACACAGCTGTAAACTGAGAAGGATTTCAATTAGATGTGACAATTACCTGATTTGAATCATCTCATTTGATGTACTAAATCATCTTCAGTGGAGAAGTCAAGATTTCCGTATTTCATAAAACATGAAATAAGTTCTTTATAGCAAAGGAATTGCTGAAAGATCACATTTCAAAATTTTCTAATTTCCTTCCATAAAATGTGTAAAAGTCTTTCAAATATCTTCTTGGCTAAGAATCTAAAATCTATAAACCCAACATCCCTTCACATAAATATTTAGAACAGCTGAAGAGATTATACATCGAAGTCTCATTAATACAATATTACTAAGAAAGTCAAACAAAAGAATCTGATGTCTCAGCTGCCATTTTGACCTTAAAACGAAATTAAACTTTGAAATAATGGCATATCATAACAATGGTGCTGATGTTTGTACTAGATAAAACTATTATTCCATATGAAATTATTCTTTCCACCATTACTTTTTTCACTACATGACCATTTTTGGGAGAACCAATCCTGTATTCAAATGCATACATATGCTCAACAATACTAAAAATGCAACACATTTGTTTCATGAACAAACTAACTGATAAACTTACAGCGTAGAACAAAACCACAAGCTATTGGAGTATTGTAAGAGATATCTGCTGATACTTCTTGTAGTATCCATCAATAGCACAGTCTTTCTGGCAGCACATGTGCATTCCTTCATTGTACGTTGAGCAGTATAGCCTTTTACGTAAATGCACGTGACTATAAATAAAAAGTGCAAGGCCATCCACACAAACACACCAAAGTTACCACATTCTGAACGTTTACTGCTAATGCTGATTTGTAATGAGGATTCTGCATTGCCTTATGAGCTATGTTTGCATCTACTTAAGAATGGGATTGGATAATCCAAAAGCTGTTGTGCCATGAGAAAGCAGCTGTGGAAGAAATAAATTTAATTTCCAGTCATAAATAATGGATCAATTCTAGATCAGATCCTGACAGTAATGTATACCACAAAATTTGAGAAACTAACAAGAAGTAATAAAACTTTAGGGATCAGTTTGGCTATCCTGAATTTGGATCAAGATGATGCTATTCAATCAACTGCTGACTGATACCAGCTCCAGCTATTAAGCACACCTTTGCAAGCTTGTACATCACCCGAGTGTAAATTTAATATCTCCGTGAACAATTCCAAAGCATATGTTATTTCTTTATTGTGCAACACTCACACTTTTACACAAATTTACATTTCACAGCATAGCACAAAAAAAATTCAATTAAATTTGAAATACGAAAGTGAAGCAATCAGAGTACTTTACATCACAAAAACAACTGAATAAATATTTGGCTGGATTCCAAATGTTAAAGTAAACCAAGAAAAACTCGTATTCAAGGACTGCTGGAAATTTAAACGTAACCCCAACTCCACATTGAAACTTTTGTATGACAACCAACCAACAATGTCTCTTGCTTCAACAAATGCTACTCAAAAAGTCAACTGTCGTTGGCCATAGAAACAGAATGGAAACTAATAAATAAATATCAAATAAGCTGTCAGCCGTGAAGATCATCGATCGCCAATTTATTTTATAGGCTACCAGTTTCAGTGATATAATACGCACTCATCAGGCCTTCTATTCTAGATAGTGGCTAAATTTTTCAATAACAAAAGGCATGTACATCACACAAGAAAAATAACCACTCTTAGCACAACCTTACAAACTCATGATTTTAGTGCACATCAGCAACTAGAACACAACAGTGACATGGACTGGTTTGATGCGGACCGCCACGAATTCCTTTCCTGTGCTAACCTCTTCATCTCATAGTAGCACTTGCAACCTACGTCCTCGATTATTTGCTTGACATATTCCAATCTCTGTCTTCCTCTACAGTTTTTGCCCTCTACAGCTCCCTCTAGTACCATGGAAGTCATTCCCTCATGTCTTAGCAGATGTCCTATCATCCTGTCCCTTCTCCTTATCAGTGTTTTCCACATATTCCTTTCCTCTCCGATTCTGCGTAGAACCTCCTCATTCCTTACCTTATCAGTGCACCTAATTTTCAACATTCGTCTATAGCACCACATCTCAAAAGCTTTCTATTCTCTTCTGTTCCGGTTTTCCCACAGTCCATGTTTCACTACCATACAATGCTGTACTCCAGACGTACATCCTCAGAAATTTCTTCCTCATATTAAGGCCGGTATTTGATATTAGTAGACTTCTCTTGGCCAGAAATGCCTTTTTTGCCATAGCGAGTCTGCTTTTGATGTCCTCCTTGCTCCGTCAGTCATTGGTTATTTTACTGCCTAGGTAGCAGAATTCCTGAACTTCATTGACTTCGTGACCATCAATCCTGATGTTAAGTTTCTCGCTGTTCTCATTTCTACTACTTCTCATTACCTTCGTCTTTCTCCGATTTACACTCAAACTATACTGTGTACTCATTAGACTGTTCATTCCGTTCAGCAGATCATTTAATTCTTCTTCACTTTCACTCAGGATAACAATGTCATCAGCAAATCGTATCATTGATATCCTTTCACCTTGTATTTTAATTCCACTCCTGAACCTTTCTTTTATTTCCATCATTGCTTCCTCGATGTACAGATTGAAGAGTAGGGGCGAAAGGCTACAGCCTTGTCTTACACCCTTCTTAATACGAGCACTTCGTTCTTGATCGTCCACTCTTATTATTCCCTCTTGGTTGTTGTACATATTGTATATGACCTGTCTCTCCCTATAGCTTACCCCTACTTTTTTCAGAATCTCGAACAGCTTGCACCATTTTATATTGTCGAACGCTTTCTCCAGGTCGGCAAATCCTATGAAAGTGTCTTGATTTTTCTTTAGCCTTGCTTCGATTATTAGCCGTAATGTCAGAATTGCCTCTCTTGTCCCTTTACTTTTCCTAAAGCCAAACTGATCGTCACCTAGCGCATTCTCAATTTTCGTTTCCATTCTTCTGTATATTATTCTTGTAAGCAGCTTCGATGCATGAGCTGTTAAGCTGATTGTGCGATAATTCTCGCACTTGTCAGCTCTTGCCGTCTTCGGAATTGTGTGGATGATGCTTTTCCGAAAGTCAGATGGTATATCGCCAGACTGATATATTCTACACACCAACGTGAATAGTCGTTTTGTTGCCACTTCCCCCAATGATTTTAGAAATTCTGATGGAATGATATCTATCCCTTCTGCCTTATTTGACCGTAAGTCCTCCAAAGCTCTTTTAAATTCCGATACTAATACTGGATCCCCTATCTCTTCTAAATCGACTCCTGTTTCTTCTTCTATCACATCAGACAAATCTTCACCCTCACAGAGGCTTTCAATGTATTCTTTCCACCTATCTGGAAAGGATGGTTGCTTTTCATATATGATGTACACACATTAGTCATTGAAAAATTCGGCAACTATCTTGAATAGATGGCCTGATGATGGCTTATTATATTACCAAAACCGGTAGCTGTAAAATAAATTGACAATGAACATAAAGCTAACAGCTTTTTTGATATGTATTACACACATATTGGCAGCTGTACCACCATCCAACAAAGCAATAACGGCTGCACCTATGTTAGTAGAAACTAAGTTGGTCGTGGGTGGATAATTTTCCAGACCCTAAAGTAGTGCTCCTGTTACCTCACAGTTTATGGACAGAAAGTTGATAAGTAAATAGTTCCTCACAGTCTTGAGCAGCTAACTGCTGTTTTTACCATCAAATTTATTGATAGTGACATGGATAAAAGTAGGACTGCAAGATGCTGAAGTTGAGTACAATTATGACTTGGGACGTGCATTGAAAAGGACATGATACATAGAGGCTGAGATTTGAGTACTATCATCGAATAATAATAGGAAGTGACATACTCATACTCATTTATTTCATTGACGACATGGATAAGACTTTTTAGACAGCAATTTCCACGATACTAAGGACAATCTAATGAAATAGTAACGCTGCAGAAACTTCACAGCTTTTGTCATAGAGAAGTGGACTTCAAGGCTTGCGAAGACACACTCATAAAAATTACTCTATCAAAGAGACTGCATTTTAAATTGCGCCAGAATAAAGGAATGAATGAACAACAGGACACAGTTGCCATAAACGTAACAATAAGTATATTTAGCGGAGACATGTATCCTTACCACCTAGATGTTAATAAATGCTGTCAGAGAAAATAATCAGAAACATCGATTTTCAATTATTGGTAAATTGATTTAAAGACTGAATGTTCATCTGTTTTTCCTCATAATCCTCATTTGTACATGCTGGAGCAGCTTTTACATGGCTATGCTGAAACAAGCTCTCTACCCCATATCACTTCATCTTGCACCTCAAATAGCCACTGAAGCATCATTCAGCCAAATGTTCTTTCGACTTAGGAAACAAGTGGTGATGTGAAATGGGAGGGGCTGAGGGGTGGGGGCATTGTCATGCAGAGTGCGATTTTGCACTCAAGATTCATCTCTGACTTTGTATCACCCCTCAACTTGTTTAAGTATCTCACTGTAACTGTCACCTTTTACCCTTAAAGTACATCAACAATAACACTATTCAATCCCAAAACACGGTTGTCATGACTTTTCTGGCAGACAGTGTTTGTTTAGATTTTCATAGTCTGGATGAAGAGAGAGCCATCACTTAGGTGACTGCTGTTTGGTTTCACATGTGAAATGGAATGTCTAGGATTCATCGTCCTCAATAATCAATCAGATCTACAAAGTTTTCCTTCTCAACCACACAGCACTCTGAAGAAATTCATTGAAAGAGAAGGCATTGTCACTATCTGATGTGTGAGCATTTTCAGAACCCTTTTTGCACACACCTATTGATATTGTAATTTATTTATGAATGATGCTTTACAAAACACTAGAAACTAAAATGCAAATCATTAAGACAGATTACATGCTCTTGATGCACTATTATTCAGACTTTGTGATGGTCTTATTGGAGCTCAATAAATCTTGCTTCTTTTGTCTATGTGAAATTCCTGATAGCACTTGCAGACCTTTTTCACATCCATATATCACTCTCCATATGTTCCCTTCAATTGGTGATAAATTCTGTTTGGCTTAATGGCTTTGTCTTTCAAAACATTAATAATCATTCTAATTTCATACCTGGCAGAAGTGGCAAATATGAGCTTCACTACATAAAACTAATGAGCCAGTATCCCAGTGGGTTGAGCAATGGCCTGCGCAGGTGTGGGAGAGTCAAGGAATAGCACAGTATGACCAACAGCCATGTGTATAGTTTTCCTGTAGCCTTCACACTTAGGAGATATTACCTCCTGGAGCTTTTCAGTAATTATATGTATCATGACAATCAACAGAATAAGTCGTCTACTGCTAGTTCTGTGAAACAAAGTACAGTCCAGCCTTGCCAGGAACCAGATTCATTATCAGCCACACCTAAGAAAACTGAACTTCTGACTTAGAATAAGAAACAACACACTCTTCTTGTCACCATTATATAAATTCTGCAAGGTAATTATTTGTTCACATTGATGGCTTATTACTGACATAAATGTGATAGAACCAAAGTATAATTTTGCCAAGAATAAGATCTGTGGTCACAATAGCTAAATTAGCCCATACAAGTGCAGTGTTTGTACAAAATAATGTCGAAAACATAATTATATCCTTGGGCAATTCTAATGACTCATCCACGTGCTGTAGCATAGATACTGATAATCTCTAGGAAGGAAGTGACTAAACTAAGTGCCATTTGCCCTTTGCCATAATTTGTCTTAATTCTGTGTTTGCATACATTGTTTGTGTTTCATATTTTGAGGAAATAACATCTACCATATTTTCATTACAAATTTCATCTCACTATCAGTAATAAGTAATACCTTCTGGACGTATTACATGCACCCTGTAGTTTCGTCTTTCTGGTGCTGGGGAGATTGTCACAACCACTCAGTAAGATATGCTTTGACGCAGAACATAACTGACCACATATGTCAGCATGGATACAAGTACAGGGTCATCACTACTATCCAGTGTATTCATGGGTTAGGGGCACTCAACCACAAAGTTATCACTGCTCAACTACTGTAAACTCCACAAGCAAAGCTAATAATGATGATCCAATTACCATGCTAGATAGTTCTGTGGTTCCCGCCTGTTAAACACTGAAGAGCCAAGGACAAATAAATGTCAGTTCATGTCTCTCATAGGCTAACCAACAACGTTTGTAATGGTGCTGCTACTTTCAACAGAAGAACATTTGAACTTATGTTTTAATACAACAACATTTCATTTGATTTTGCTGTATAAGGGTTAACTTCTTTCTTTTAGGTCATTTGCTGTGCAGTCACTATATCTGGATCAGAAAAATGAAGTGACTGTCTGTGAAGTACAGTTGGAAGGGGATGGTGATGTTGGTTCGCTGATGCCTGCATGAGCAGTACGGTTGTAACAGCATCAGCTGTGCGGTTCCATACTGACGTTCTTCTCACGCTTCCTGTTAATGTGCAGTACTGAGTTTGCATTACAGGACTGTCATATCCTTGTTGCTTAACGAACGCACTGCGGTGTGGAAAATGACACAATTTTCCTATTATCTGTAACAGGACATTCTGCTGGTATACTCAATAAGAAAGGAGAGCTAAAATATACCTTTCATTTGAATATAATAACTGGCAATATTACAGTAATATAAACTGCTTAAGTACTTACCAATCACTGAAAAATTACATGCAATATGTCATACAGGTGCAGCAGGTATTCCTTAATAATGAGATGATATTTATTATGAAAATGTGGTAGATGCTATTCCTTTAAAATATGAAACACAAGTAATATCTACAAACACAGAACAAAGACAAATTGCAGCAAAAGTTAACTGCCACTTATTTCATCACTTTCTTCCTAGAAACTTTCAAAATCTGCTAAATTAGTACATGGATGAGTCACTGGAATCACCCAAGGATATTATTATATTTTCAACATTACTTTCTACTCACACGTCACCATTCCAGGCTTCTTTAACAACTGTTTCTGTGTGACACACATTACTCCATATGTCACTGCTTCCTCTAATAGTTTCTGAATTTCTGTCACACTGAAGCTTTTATTATTTGTTGCCACATAATGTTTGTTCTGTATCCAAATCATTTCGATGGAGTTAAAGTGGCAGGGATATGGTGGTATCCCAAGAACCCTGTTGTTCTTTAGCCACGTCATAAAAAACATACTGTGGAAACAGACTTATTTTGCTTCACTAGTTCCACGAAATAATATTTACACAAATTGTGATTTTTAACCACACAATAACAATGGCTTTTCTCATTGCCATCGTTCAATCTATATGTATAACAACTGACGGGTATGGGGCATTTTTCATTAAAATGACAGATGGTCAATGAAATTTTGCAACAGCTGCTACTTCAGAAAATTATCATGGTTTATCTCCTCATGGTACTTGCTTGTTTTTCCTGATCTGTACTGCAGGAGACAGTTTGGTATGAAACCAGATCAAGCTCCAGCATGTAAGGCAATAATTCTTGTGCTCTTTCCCACAGGAACAGCAGTACTTCCACATACACTGTCATCTATCCAGTCTTTTCTGGCGAGACAACCACCATTTATCCACGTTTCAATGAACCACACAACATCTTCAAATGCCACTTTAACAATGTCTCTTAAAAATTGACAATGTCATGCAACAATATCACTTCTCTCTGTAATAATATTAGGTTTATTAATTTTTTCGTGCCTGAAACCAAGGGCTCTGACTAGTGGTGGATCGTTCATGAATGATCAGGTCCAAAGGAACAGTTCTCTATAGGAACAGTTCTCTATGGTGAACAGAAAGACCAAGGAAAAAGTTCTAAGGAAAGGTCATTCACCATTCATGTTGGTCATGGTCAGTCTTGTTAATGGGATTGGTCAACCACTTTGGTTGTGGTCAGCCTCGTTCCCAGGCACAATTGTTGACCGTTCACTTTGGCCAGCCTCGTTCCTGCCTCAGTCTCATTCTTCACTCTGGTTCCTCTGTTCCTACCTCAGTCTTGCTCAGTTTTTCTTTTTTTCTTCTCTTTCACTCTAGTTCCTCTGTTCCCAACTCAGTCTTGCTCAGCTTTTCTTTTTCTTCTCTTTTTTTCTTTTTTTAGTAGTAGTAGTTCAATTTTTTTATTATAAAACTTCCATAAAAATTAAGTTTTATGTAATACATACATTTTTTCAGACAACAAAAAGAGAAACCTGCTTATCTCTTCAACATTTTGATTTACTGTAGAACATGTACTTACCACAAGGTAAGTTGTTTTTTGTTTTTGTTTGAGCAAGCAAAATGAGCAGCCACTGCTTTTTTATCTGCTAATTTATGAAGCTGATTTAATGACACTTTGAGGTAATTCTTAATCATTTTCTGTACTGTAGTGTAAAAAAGTTTTATGCAAACCTTGTTTTCACATTTCTTCAAAAAATAAAATATGAAACATATGGAGGCTCCTACTTTTCAAATTTGGTTGTTTCTTTGTGGTACCCCCTAGTTTGGTTTCTTTGAATAAAATAATAAAGAGAGAGAGAGAGAGAGAGAGAGAGAGAGAGAGAGAGAGAGAGAGAGTTGCACGCGATTTTGGCTCAGTGTGAAAAGAGGAAGTGGTGGCTCTTCATTTGAAAAATTGCAGAATAGCATAAAATCTTGTTTACCATCTTTTTTAAAATGTTCACAAGAACATTGTTAATGAAATACTTTTTTACTTTCAGCTTAATTATTAATACCATATTGCTGCATTAACTTTAACAATACAACAAGTAAACCTACTATTTACTACGTGTGTTTTGCAAATATGATGTGAAAAATGCATTTCATTTTAAGCGTACTTATTCTTCTGCAAAGGCTCTTATTTGCTCTAGAAAATTATAGGAATACTCTGACACAACCTGAAGTACTTATAGTTTTTTTTTAACATTCTTTATTAATGTGCTCTATGAGCTTTCCACCTGTCTAAGCCAGATAATTTAAAACTTTTAATTTAATAACTAGGGGTAGTGTGTTGACATCATTTTCATACCACTGTGGAGAATATGTCTTAAGAAACATGTTCCTTAAATCAAACCTGTTTACAGATACTCATTTTATTAAAAGCAAACTGTTCAATCCCATTAGCCATAATTTTTGGGACTGATCAATTCTTGTTTGTCCTTGTATATTTTCACCAGTTGGTTCTGCTTCATGGTACAGTGTAGTGACTGTTTTCACTTTTTATTCAGAAAATTGTGGCAACAGAACAGGACACAGAAACCATAAATGTTTTTCAGTTTTAGTAAGACCACAAGCAGGACATCACTACTGACAACCTGTTATATATACATAAAGTTTTGAAAGAATTCTGAAATCCAAACATGGTGCTTTGGTTCATGAAGTAGGAGAGAATCATGCTTCAATTTACATACTGGTAGGGAATATAAAAACAGAACGAAGTGCAGTCCCTTTTTGTGGTCATAATTCAACTTCATCATATAACATATACTTTTTCAATACATAAATAGCTTTTGTCATTCACCTTTCATTATGAGTCCGCCTTGAAGCTACTCCACAAGATGATTCTTTGAAGAAGAGTTCGCAGTTAATTCAAATACTATCAACATAATCCTGTCACATACTGTATGCCTGCAAGATAAATACAAGAGATCTTATTCCAAAATGTTTTCAATAAAAACACACACCCCTCTAAACGCAAACATATTGCATGCTGTTGTGAGAAAAACTAATGATTTTACTAAAAAGCCATTCAGCGCAAGTATCATGGACAACTTTTTCCTGCCCTTTTCCATAATAAGTCACATGACCAAAATATGCATAATATTATCAGCAACGAGCCAGCAGTGAACTGTTCTCTTCAAATACATTTGTGTGTAAAATTTATATTTTAAGTGTTTTCACTTTCATCAATTAATGGCTATCTGTGCTCACTCAGAAGTTCGCTTTCTGAAATAACTGATGACCGATTCCATGCATGAACCTTGGGGCCCTTTCAACTGATGACTGATGTAAAACTGTTTATTTTTTCAATTATACAAATCTTCATAGCAAAAATGTGTGCTATGCCATCAAAGTTTTGGGGGAAAAAAGTGGGCAACATTTATCTTCACTTACAAAGTTCCGATGATCTCCCAGCATATTTGTGTAGTTGCAAAGTAAACTTTAGTAAACAATTTCTCAGCTCCTGAATCAGAAGTTGCGATATTTCTAAATAAATCTTTACTTCCCACACAGATAGTACGGCACTTTGATGTGTAGTTAATTTACACACCGGCTCACTTTAGAACAAAAATTATACTGTTGGTCTGACAGATGGCATGGTCCACTATGTAGCATAAACAGTTTCCATAATCTGTACTTTCACTCTCTAGCATCTCTCTACCTGCCTTGAAATCATTGGCCCGTCATGTCAGCTGACATGTTCATTAAAAACGTTCACAATAGCATTTTTATGACTCTTCAAAGTGTCTGCAGTTTTTTTGATTACCTATGTCAGAGGCAATGAGTCTTACTATTGCCCCTCTCCTTTTTGAAATATTCCCCCACTGAGCATGCAGACTCATGTATCTGACCATACAAAATGTGAGAAGACTGCTGAACTGTCCATTTAGCAACCACACTTTCCTGCACACTTATGCTGCAGTCTTCAGACATTCTATAGCACAAAATAAAGTTGCTGCACAAAGAAACAACTGTTAGGTGACCGACTGTAAGCTTTGTCTGCAACTGGTTAGTACCCGTAGCAGAGATTTTTGACAATGGTGAACGGAACAAAAGATGTTCCCTTGTTTATTATATGATAGTATCTCTGTAAATAGATAGGTGTCAACATTTTGTTACATTGACCCAGGTAATGAGTTTTCCTGAATTAAATTGGAACTACTGCAAAGGAATAGAAAATAGTGGAGCAGGAATAATAAAATTCTAACAATACAAGTAAATTAGCTGCGTGCAGAAATAATGTAGAGCAATTTTGAAAGAACGATAAACCATCAGTTATTTAAAGATCAAAAAATATGTAACTGATACAGACACCAAGTAAAATGCCTCCCTACCAGATAAAGCAAGTTTGTTTTTGTTTGCTTTTATTTTAAGTACTAACCTACAAACACTGTTAAATATTTGTTAGATCTCAGCACAATACTTATTGTGTGATACTGTCTCTGGTGAACTATACTAAACAGGTAGTGGCATCTGTTGTACTAGAAAGTACTTAATTCAATATCTTAAATATATGCAAAAAAACTTCAAAAGCCTGCAGGTACATATGCACTCTCTCATAAGCTAAGTTCTGACATGTGAAACTCTGTATATTCTCAATCACCTTTTATTACAAATCCTAAATGTATCATTATGCAAGTAGCTCAATTAATTTTGTACTCAGCAATATCCTTAACCACAAAAAGCATGCAGAATTCCACTTAAATCAATGCTCAATGCTTTGGATAACCCATTAAAAAATGGCAACCAATGTAAAAATGTTGCTACAACTTGACCACGTAAAACTTGTGTGCACAGAGCAGTTGCAGCTCTTTTCAAACTACCAGTACAGCTGGTTATACTACACTTTCAGATCTGTGCGCAGGCAACAGAAGACGTTGGGGAGCATGTAGGTCTTATAAATAAGTTGACTACAATATTCTCAGAAATCTTTATTCCTTGTGCATTAACAATCCTCCTCTGCATAGGAGAACAACGCAAATGTTTCCCATTTGCAATGAGTATGTAACTCCCCCTCAGTCACAATGCCCCAAACTACAGCATAACACTGCCTTTCTCATGAAGCATGCACACTGGCCAAGCCTTATCTTTACTTAAAATTCATGATCAACCCAGCCTATTTTATTTTATCTAAAAACATAGCACGGTGTCATGGTGACATTTAACTGATAAATTTTTGTATCTGTGTGCAATTTATAAGGGAAAAAGGGAGGAAAAGGGGCAGAAGATACTAGGCACTATTACTGTTAAAACCACGGTCCTTTATTTTCATGAACAGTAGCTTCGTGTTAACAAACTTTTTTTTTATCTGTGTGGTGCAGTTAATTTTATATATATATATATATATATATATATATATATATATATAAGGCTGTAGCTTTAAACTGTGACTGATCACTGATTGATACAAGATATTTGTATTCAGTGATATACTGGAAATACATGTCACGTGTAATAAATTTTAGATTTTTTAATATATATACTGGAAAACCCATAGTGTAATACAAACAATGGAATGAGTAAAGATAACCACTGTACTTATAGTGAAAGCACTGAGTGGTAAGTACGCACAAAAACAAAACTTGGAAAATGGTAGCTCAATTTACAAACTCTTCCATATAGTCTGTAAATCACTTAATAAACAGTGAACTTGGAACAAGATGACAAATTGTTTCGTGTCCATTCAGGCTGCTGTAGTATAATGACTCAGTTCTTAAAAAAAAAATTAAATTAATTTTCAATGACTCACCAGTTGGCGAAGAACGAACAGAGCTGAGGATATTCTTGTCAACTAATTCTACAAATGTTTCTCCAGGCTTCTCACTAAAAAGTAAAAGGAAGTACCACTTTAGCATCATCATATTTTAGTGTGTACCACTTCAATGTAACTAATATGATGTTTACCAGCCAAAGAAGTACAATCAATTTATCCACAAAAAGAGAAGTTTACCTATGTTAGAACGGACGAACTGAAAAATATCACAGTTCCACAAAACTAATTTAGATACAATTTGTCTTGCAGACATATACCTCCACTTTAATAATGTTCAAAGCTTCTGTGAGAAACCACTGCTAAGGACAAAGGTAAGCACAGCAGGAGAAGATGAGAAGTATTCATCCTTGACCACATTAAGAAAAAGAAATCACTATTTCAACTTAATATGTCCTAAGTATACAGTGTTACAAAAGCAAACAAACCTGAAATGATGAGCTCCTATAATCTGTGTGAGATATTTATTTTTCTTGGCTTCAAATGTGTGTTTATCTACAGCCATTGGCTGAAGTCGACCATGCAGTTTTTCAATGGCGCGACAAATATTTGTTAAAACTAATAACATTGCCTTTTTCCCATCTTTAGTTTTTGGAAAATCAGAGGCCATAGCCCTACTTGCAGTAGGAAAATACATTCCCTAATAAAAGCAAACACATGAATAATTATTTATTTGAAGTATCAAGTGGATTTAATATCGTGATGTTGATTTACAAAAGTGACACAATAATAAATACAAGTATGTACTGAAATAACACAAAATGTTGAATTGACAATAAGTACTTCCTTATCAGCTAATGAAAAGTTTTGCTTACAATATATTTATTGTAATGTTCAAAACTGGTGAGATGACCCAGTACGACATGACGTTCACCTTTCTTCTCACATAAAAGGCACACATATTTTGCCTCAGTATTGCCAAGTTCATCTGTCAATTCCAACAGATACTCCAGCCCTGCACAAAAGAAACATTGTTGATAGCTAATCGAAGCAAATACAGCAAGCTTTCTTAAGAATTAGTCATATTGTTAATAGGACTGGAGTAGGAGCAATGGTAGAAGTACAGCATTATAAAATAAGAGAGGTTGTGTATTGTAATGATTTATTTGTTCACAAACCTGTACTCCGCTTCTTAGGTCACCATTATGTGACAATTGAATGTTGCATTTATCACTTGTCACCTAATGGCATATTAAAAAACTGAAAACTAGTTTATGAAAATTACAAAATGTTCTTTCTTTTGTAATTATCATCATGATCTACCAAACACTGATGTGCAATTGAATTAATGTTTTAAGACATGCTATCCAAATAAATGAAATCATTGTGATAGCTGCTGTTGCTACCAGTAACTAAATGTATTACATTCAACTCAATTGAATAATATGGAGAATCATATGTACATTGAGGTCTAACACCAACAAGAAGCAAAAATTAATTCAAATCAAGTCAATGACAAGGAATCAGTAACTTAATTAATTTTATACCGAGCAACAATTGTTGCTGTACTGACCAATCAAAGGTTTATCTTTGACTTTGTCGAGTTCCGACTGGATCTGAGTAATTCGCCGCACTTTATCTTCAAATCCTGGAGGAACAGGTTCCCCAGGTGCCAATTGTGGGAAATCGTCTGGAAAAAAAAGATACATTTTATGCTGGAATTCTAATATAAAAGTGTAATCAACAAACTATTTTAACTTTAAAATGCTATAATATCAAATTCATCACACCAAACAGGATTTCTAGTAAGTAACTGAACTGAAAGGTCCTGCAGTCCAGAAGTAGCCTTATTCCATTCATGCTCCTAAAAACATTGTTCCAATTCCATATTCTAAGAAAATAATACTGTAATATACACTCTAAGCTAAAGTTTTTCTTACTGATGTACCCAGTTGCTTAATAGTGGATTTATAATGATTTCTTGTCAATCAATTTGAGCCAATAGACTGATAGTTACCAAACAAGAAATGGTGAGAACTTACAATTCCCTCAAATGACTCCACCCTACTGAAGGAATTATGAGTGCAGGGCGAGAAAACAAATGAGGTTAATACATTTAAAATTTGTGTTTTAAATGGTGAAATTTATAATTTAAATTAAATTCACTCTGGCACATTGTTGTGAGTCTTCTTGCCACAAGTGTCTTGAGTCATATTAAAATTACTTCATCTTGCTTCAGAGACGAGGAGGAGGATGTTACAGATAGATGATTGGTTTTACATGAAGCTTGTTTTTCAATTATGAGCACTCTCCCTCCCCTTTCAGCGTCATTCCATCCCTCATTAGCAAGTTGGCTGAATTAAGGTGGTAGCGGTGGTGGTGGTGGTGGTGGTGGTGGTGGTCAATAGTACTTCTAAATGTAACGATTTAGAAGAGGTTCACATGCAGCTTCATTTTCATGTGTGCAGTACTAGGCATAATGACACTTCCTTCCTCTAAATGTAAAAGCTGGAAAAATAAGTCGTGGATTGTCTGGAACTCTTTAGGAGCTGGACACTTGTGACATATAGCCTAAGGCACGCTTTCAGTCTCTGAGCAGACAAGGAATTCAGTGGCAGAAGTGCATCTCATCTGCTCCAGTGTCCTATTTTTCAAAAATAATTCTGTGTAACATAAAGTAAATTAATCGTGTTATAAATGTAGGAAATACAATAATGCAGCTGACAGAGTTCCACAACTTAAAATCATCAGTGTAATTTCCACTTATTTGTCTTGCTCTAATAAAATTTCGCAGGTAAAAGACTTTAAAATGTAATACATCTACATCTATACTCTGCAAACGACCTTGAGCTGCATGTCAGAGGGCATATCCCATTGCACCAGTTATTGGAGTTTCTTCCTGTTCCATTCATGTGTGGAGTGTGGGGAGAATGACTGTTTCAATGCCTCTGTGCGTGCAGTGATTATGCTAATCTTATCTTTATGATCCCTATGTCAGTGGTACATAAAGTGGTGTAGTACATTCCCAGATCATTACTTAAAGCTAGTTCTTGAAATATTGGTAAAATACTTTCAATAACCTGAAAAATCTAAAATAGTGATCAGCATCCATATTAACTGGAAAATGGTATACTATTCCACCCTCAGATAAGAACAACAACAGGACCCACATCAATGGCACCAAGTTGTACGTAACATGAATCCCAAATAGCACTGTTGTTCACAGTCGACTTATTAATATAGGGCATAGGGAAGAGGGGGTGGGGGCAAGGGGGAGAGGGGGTGGGGAGCAGGGGGAGAGGGGGCAGGGGAGAGGGGGCAGGGGCAGGTGGGAGAGGAGGTGGGGGGGGGGGGGGGAAGAAGAGGTGAATTTACTGGACTGGCTTGCTTAAGCCCCTAACCTGAATTCCAATGGAGAAGTTGGGGATGTAGCAGAATGTCAGTTGCATGGAATCAATTTCACAAATACCTAGAAAGAAATTTTCACACTATGCTTCAGGAAAATGAAAACAATTCTTCCCAGAAATCTGAATTTAGAAGAAATCTTTCCCCAATGATTAATGTTTTAACAGTAGCAAATGGAAATTCATTATGTTATTAGCTACATCCTTGGTGTTACTGGATTGTTAGCAAATGTCAGAGCCACTGATCACAGCAAATGTATAGCATACCACTGAACTGTCAAAGAACCAAAAACCAACTGTGTTAAGGGCGGATGTGAAATCAAATCGTGCACTATGACCCAAGCTATGAGGATGTATGAAGAAATATTTCAAGATAGTACTGCACATCTTGTCTTCATACACATGTTGGTGTCAGCACAACAAAAAAACTGGACCTCGTGGCTAAAAATGACCCTAGTAATTCCACATTAATCCAGGCCATTCGTAGTATTATACATTAACACAGGCAGGTGTAAAGTAGTTGTCATTGTGCATGGTGTGATGTTACAACTGCATCACAGTGTCCCATTAGCAATTTACTTACTCAACAACACTGCAAAAAATTCACTTTGCAGCGATGGTGTTGACACGATAATAAGTGGTACGATAAAATTCTGTGACTTATCTTTTCCATCAGACGAAAAAACTGACCTTGTGCATAAATTCCTTGTACAATGATGTGCAATGTATCTGTCAATTTCATGTCATTTGTGATTTTTCCTTCTGGGTGCATTTTTATAGCACTACGAATAATCTCTGCTTGTGTGGGTTGAGAGATACACAAGATGCCTGAGATGTGGAGGAAGGGGTAGGGAAGGAAGGGGAAAAGAGAGCAGAATAGGGACAAGAGTGAGTGAAGAAGCTGTTATGCTGCTTGTGGGACAACCTTGTGCACTACCATAGGCAGCCCTACATACATCATCTTCCCCTGCCTCTATCCTGCAATTCCTGCCCATCCCCACCCCACGTGTCTTCTGTACCCTGACTACCCATCCTACCAGAGATCAATGCTCACAGCTGTCAGGTCATAGTGCCGTGAGATGACAAGAGGTTACGTGACAGGTGTGTGCATTTTTCCTAAATCTGAAAGAGGATTTTATCCAACGTCTTAGTCTGCTTTTCAATGTGTGTGTCTGTCACTCGTTGGCTCCTCTATATGGTAGTAGCAATCTATCCTACACAGTAGTGGAGCAGGTGTAAACTTTACTGAAAACACACTACTTCATTTGTTTTTCAAAAAGGTAAGGCAATACGTTCTCTGTGAAAAAAGATTCACTCAGGATATCATAAAAGAAGATATAAAGGTACTGGAACATATGGGCATATTAATTCTTTCACATGGTCACTATGGCTGTCTAAGCATTTGGTCAATCAGCAAACCAATCTTTTGAAACAGACACAAAATAAATATAGGTCCAGGACTAGGGGCCTTGTAACGGCAACCTCCTGTATGTCAACACTGGTTCTGAAAGGCAACCAGGTAGGTGATTAGAAGAACTTTAATTGTCTGAAATGATAAAAATCACATGGTGCGAGATCCGGGCTGTATGAAGAATGTTCCAATACAGTCTATTAGAAATGCTGGACCAAATCACACATAACTGACACTGTATGATGTCAAGCATTGTTGTGCAATTCATGTCACATTTCCAAACGAGTAAAAGTCATTTCCTCCTAATCATCTTCTGCAGTCATTCCAGCATGGCACAGTAACTGACAGTAGTCGTCATCTCTTAACAGACAAGGAAATTAGCCAGCAGCACACATTACACGTCCCAAAGGACTATGGCAGAGCTTTCTTGACTGATGTTGGGGAGATGAGGGGTGTCTCCACAACACTGGTGCACACACGTTTAATCCTTGTGAAAATAAGGTGCACGAATGGAATACCCTCTGTTTATACTGTATTATGTGCTTCACTTAGTTTTATTTTCATCTCAGTGAGTAGACTTCTTCCAGTAGTCCAACAAGTTGCACTTGACATTCACTACACTGCCAATGGAAACGATGAGTTCATCTGTAGTCTACATCACATGAATGTGATGACTGACTTGAATTAACTCTTCAACACAGCAGGAGAGGAAGGGGAAAGGGTAGTTATATAGTTATGAAGAATCAAGGATAATCAGTAACTTACTGAAGGTAACAACTAGCTCTTCTGAATACTAGTTCATTAAAGCAAAAGAGACTCATGTGAAAATTGTATTCACTCCTTGTCTGTGTTTCCTTCATCTCATCAAAAACTTCACACTGATCATGATAATGTAAAATATTGAGTAGTGCTAATATACTCATTACCGATTGTTGTCATTTGTGACTGTGACAGTGGTTATCAAATGGAGAACAGTAATATGTGATGGCATCAAATCTCATGCAGTAGCATTTGATTTGCCACAGGGGTAAACGTTGCTATGCAAGAAACACTCTGCGATGATCTTCCTTATGAGGCTGGAATACACATGGGGCCTATTTAATCACTGATTACTTGTGGAATGTGTTCATGCAAAGTGTATACACGGACAAGAAAGAACAAGAAAGAAAAATTCCCAGATTTTTTTCTGGAATTATCAGCTAAAAATACACTTTTCCCCACGGTGAAAATACACTATACCCTGGGTGAAGGTACAATTTCCCGGCTTAAGCAATTATATACTTTCCCTCATAGTTGTAAAACTTATCAATCCTTTCAATGGTAAAGGTCTTGTACACTGGCAGGAAAAGAAGCCCAGCAAAAAACAAAAGGTTTGGGAAAGAGCTTTGATGCACAGCAACTTGTACAGTGCATATTTTTGTATTACGAAACAAATACAAACTTCACCAGATACGGCACAGCAGCTTCCAAAGCACTGAAATCAAGATTACGCTGTGCAATGCACTTTTGTCAGCCAGTCACAGCTCATGTCACACGGTCTCGCCAGCCAATGTCAGCAGATATTCAGAGCATGGGGTACATGATGTAATCAGCCAATAACAATATCACAGTTAGGTAGCGCAAACAAACAAAGAGGAAAAGTTAAATGTTTAAATTAATACATATACAGTACACCTGCAAGAAAAGCCAAGCTTTCACATACAATATTGACTGTCAAATTATTATTATTATTTTTTCTATTTTTCTCAGACCTTAGGTCTGGTTAAAAATGGAAAGCGACACGGACCTTGATCAAGCGTCACTTCCTTTTAACTGTACGGTATATGTTATATTGCATTTAGGAACTTTCGGGTAACTGAACATGTATCAATAATTACGGATTTCTGTAGTTGTATATATAAGTTTGGATGTAGCTGTATTGCATTGATGTACTGGTGGATATTGTGTGGTATGACTCCTTTATAGTATAATTGGTATAATGTCAACTTTATCCTGATGCCACATGTCCTTGACTTCCTCAGCCAGTTGGATGTATTTTTCAATTTTTTCTCCTGTTTTCTTTTGTATATTTGTTGTATTTGGTATGGATATTTCGATTAGTTGTGTTAATTTCTTCTTTTTATTGGTGAGTATGATGTCAGGTTTGTTATGTGGTGGTGTTTTATCTGTTATAATGGTTCTGTTCCAGTATAATTTGTATTCATCATTCTCCAGTACATTTTGTGGTGCATACTTGTATGTGGGAACGTGTTGTTTTATTAGTTTATGTTTTATGGCAAGTTGTTGATGTATTATTTTTGCTACATTGTCATGACTTCTGGGGTATTCTGTGTTTGCTAGTATTGTACATCCACTTGTGATGTGATCTACTGTTTCTATTTGTTGTTTGCAAAGTCTGCATTTATCTATTGTGGTATTGGGATCTTTAATAATATGCTTGCTGTAATATCTGGTGTTTATTGTTTGATCCTGTATTGCAATCATGAATCCTTCCGTCTCACTGAATATATTGCCTTTCTTAGCCATGTGTTGGATGTGTCTTGATCGATGTGCGGCTGTGTTAGATGATACGGGTGCTTGCCGTGTAGTGTTTTCCCCTTCCAGTTCACTTTCTTCGTATCTGTTGATGTTATGTGACCTAAAGGATTGTAGAAGTGGTTATGAAATTGCAGTGGTGTAGCCGATGTATTTATATGAGTGATTGCTTTGTGTATTTTGCTAGTTTCTGCTCGTTCTAGAAAGAATTTTCTTAAATTGTCTACCTGTCCGTAATGTAGGTTTTTTATATCGATAAATCCCCTTCCTCCTTCCTTTCTGCTTAATGTGAATCTTTCTGTTGCTGAATGTATGTGATGTATTCTATATTTGTGGCATTGTGACCGTGTAAGTGTATTGAGTGCTTCTAGGTCTGTGTTACTCCATTTCACTACTCCAAATGAGTAGGTCAATATTGGTATAGCATAAGTATTTATAGCTTTTGTCTTGTTTCTTGCTGTCAATTCTGTTTTTCAGTATTTTTGTTAGTCTTTATCTATGTTTTTCTTTTAGTTCTTCTTTAATATTTGTATTATCTATTCCTATTTTTTGTCTGTATCCTAGATATTTATAGGCATCTGTTTTTTCCATTGCTTCTATGCAGTCGCTGTGGTTATCCAATATGTAATCTTCTTGTTTAGTGTGTTTTCCCTTGACTATGCTATTTTTCTTACATTTGTCTGTTCCAAAAGCCATATTTATATCATTGCTGAATACTTCTGTTATCTTTAGTAATTGGTTGAGTTGTTGATGCCAATAGTTTTAGATCATCCATGTATATCAAATGTGTGATTTTGTGTGGGTATGTTCCAGTAATATTGTATCCATAATTTGTATTATTTAGCATGTTGGATAGTGGGTTCAGAGCAAGGCAGAACCAGAAAGGACTTAATGAGTCTCCTTGGTATATTCCACGCTTAATCTGTATTGGCTGTGATGTGATATTATTTGAATTTGTTTGGATATTAAGTGTGGTTTTCCAATTTTTCATTACTATGTTTAGGAACTGTATCAATTTAGGATCTACTTTGTATATTTCCAATATTTGTAGTAACCATGAGTGGGGTACACTATCAAAAGCTTTTTGGTAATCAATGTATGTGTAGTGTAGCGACTTTGTTTAGTTTTAGCTTGATAAGTCACCTCTGCATCTATTATCAGTTGCTCTTTACATCCTCGTGCTCCTTTGCAACAGCCTTTTTGTTCTTCATTTATAATTTTGTTCCGTGTTGTATGTGTCATTAATTTCTGTGTAATGACTGAAGTTAATATTTTGTATATTGTTGGTAGGCATGTTATGGGGCGATATTTAGCTGGGTTTGCTGTGTCTGCTTGATCTTTAGGTTTCAGATAAGTTATTCTATGTGTAAGTGTATCAGGGAATGTGTATGGGTCTGCAATGTAACTGTTAAATAATTTATGTGAATGTGTTGAGGTGAACTTCTTTAGCCAGAAATTTGCAATTTTATCTTTTCCAGGGGCTTTCCAATTGTGAGTAGAATTAATTGCTTGGGTGACTTCATGTTGCAAAATTATCACTTAAGGCATTTGTGGTATCATCTTGTATGTGTCTGTTTCTGCTTGTATCCACCGTGCATGCCTGTTATGTTGTACCGGGTTTGACCATATATTGCTCCAGAAGTGTTCCATGTCTATTATGTTTGGTGGATTGTCTATTTTAATGTGTGTGTTATCTATTGTCTGGTAAAATTTCTTTTGGTTTGTGTTGAATGTTTGGTTTTGTTAAAAAAATTATTATTATTTAAAAAAATTATTATTATTATTATTATTGTTATTACTTTTTAAAAGTATAACTATTTTTTCTGCTGTTGTTATTGCATAATCTTTACTCTATGAAAGAACAAAAATAAATATGAGAAATTAACACTGAAGCTTGGTCTTCTGTTTAGCATGTATAATGCTTGAACATGTATGTAACACAAATGTTCCACCAAAATTTTAAATAGTGGCATAAATGGCTGGTCTTCTGGGCCCAAAACTTTTCTAAGCAGCTGGTCCTCAGTGAATCAGAGTCAAGTGTTCCACCATGATATAGGAAATATATCACACATTCTCACACGTAACTTAATTCATCTTAAGTAGAAGGAAATTTATAAAAACATGTTTTAAAACTGCCACTGACAATAATTCCTCGCAATCTGTTAGAAATATATACAGCTGTGAAATTACACTCACTGAAAGCAGTTTGTTGTGATGCATAGTATTTGTCCTAAAGCCTTTGGCACAATTCAATGTCGGCAGATGCTTGCGTGTGCACTGTGTTTGGTTGTTGCAAAGGTGCATTTTCTTGGTAACTAAAATTTTATTTTGCTGCTAGTTTTTCATTTATGTTTTATTGCTGCAGTAGCAGACTAAAGTAAAATTCCTTACATGAGTGCACACTGTTTGTCTCAAAGAACAGACACAACACAGAATCCGCAGCTGTGAAACATTATGTGTAAATTGAAAGGGGAGGACTAATGTCAGCTGCAGCGGTACATTGAGCAGAATCAGTGGCAACGAATGAAAATGTGTATACCGGACCAGGATTCGAACCCGGAATCTCCTGCTTACTAGCAGACATGGTAAACACTTCACCATTCAGGACACAGCGTTATCGCAACTGCAAGGCTTATCTCGGCACACCTCACGGCCGATCCACAGTCCCATCGAGCGCCACCTATCCACAGTCCATGTCCATTACACTACTGTTCGCTACTCACAGATTCCCCACAGTTCAACGTATTTGTGCATTTGCACTGAAGAAAGAGAATCCATTGCCCAGCCAGGCTTATCAGTTATGTATATAAGCACTTGTCACTGCTGATTCCGCTTGATGTCCCACTGCAGCTGACAGCAGTGATCCCCCTTCAATATATCTGTACGTTCTATGTTAGAGTATCAATTCCCACATACTCCAATAACTGTTTAAGCCTCAATAATATCCTACAAGCACATGTGCACATGTTTGCGGGGGAGGAAGGCATTTTAATTCATACTGTTGTCATTCTTTCATGGTATTCTATCATTAACAAACTTCTGCATTGAAAGAATGATTTAAGTATTCTCTTCTATGCTCTTAAGGTCAAAATGTTTATAGAGGCACACTAATTAGTAAGAATGAACAATAAATTAAGATGCGTACTGCAAGAGGCATGCGAGCTGGTTTGTGAGGTATTTATTTTTAAATGCTAACTATTACAACAAAATTTAATGGATTACAACCTCTTAATCAAGGGCAATCCTTGCTCATGGCACAGTCTTTGAAGAGGGCGAACTGTTAAACAGTTTACAGTATTTTGTTCGAAGTTGTCCAGCGGCACGAGAAGGGGATGTTAACACACAGAGTCTTACGCAAGTCTTATGTATCCAAGGGGAAAAAGGGGGAAGTTTGAGAGTAAGATGGACTCTCGCAGTCAGGAGAACCCACACGGTCAGAGAAAAAAAACCAACACAGTTGGAGAGAAAATTCATTTCAGTCATGCACTTGGCAGTGAAGGGGTGCCAAAATGGCTGAGGATGAAACACTAATAAACTCACCTGGTACTTCTGGCACTCACTGAATTTCATCGCACTAAAATAAACTGCATTGCACTCAGTAATGCTGGTGCTGATACCGGAGAATGGACTGTCTGACCGGCATCAGACTCTGTACAACTGAAACCAATGGAAGCCCCTCGAGTAAACACAGCTCTTGAAGGCAGCATGAAAGATGTGGTATCACTTGTCTCATTAACTGGACTGCGGGAAACTGTGGAAACTGGATGTGGGTGCAAAATTCTATTGTCAGCAGGTACTATGGCGAAGTGCGGCAGTTAACTACGGGACAAGATGTCGGGAACACAGCTGGGAGAAGTTGCCTCATCGAAGCAGGAGCAGAGACTGGCTGACTGACAGTTTGGCGTGTGTGACCACCAGAAAGCAAAGTAGTCTAAGGTCTACCTGTGGCAGTAGGACCAGCAGGGGTGCTGGGGAGATGCGGTGGTACCTTGGCCGGCAAGAGCTTCATCGATTGCTGTTTTTTAGTCAGAGCAGCACATCGTCTACTGCTACAAGTGGTGGTGAATGGAATGAGTTGCCATACAGTTCCCCTCTTCCCAGAGGGAAAACACCAGTGCCAGCCAAGCAGAGGAGTGTTTGGAGCTGGCTGAGGATGCTTGCTGAGGGACACATAAGTTTGCTTGAGCGAGTGCAGTAGTTTCTGATGAGAGGCAGGGCATGGGAAGCTCCTGTGCATGGCATTGGAAGTGTTTGAAACAGCTTCGCTAATCCAATGGTGCAGGTGATAGTGGTGGTGGTGGTGGTGGTGGTGGTGGTGGCGGCGGCAGCACTGTGCCATGAGTGGCAGGCACATGTGGGGGCAGGGAAGCGTCTACATAGGCAGGAGGCTGCAACAAAGGCAGTGCATTGGTGACATCATGGTCCCAGGCACTGGAAAGTGTGTCACACATGTAGTTGGACAGCAATGGACCAGGGGACCACCGTGTGTTAGACAGCGTGTTGGTCAGTGGCACATTGCAAACAGTATAGAGGCAGAGTTTGCCTGTGTCTTATCAGAGGCAGTGTTGGTGGTGCTGCAACTGGGGCCAGTAGCACACAGGGACAACTCCGCCTTGGCGGTGCTGTGCTTGTTGGCTAGAGGTGACTCCAGGACACAGGCTGACTTGAGCCTGTCTATGGAGATGGTTGTTGCAGTCCCATTCAGATGAATGGAGAATGTCTTGTCCCCACATTGCAACAAGAAGTGTGGGCCCAAATACTGTGGGCAGAGCAGTGGCTGGTATGTGTCAACCAAACGTGACTTGTGTGCATGCTGTGAGGACACAGAGGAAAGTATGGTGTTCACCGCGATATTGGGGAGGGGGGATTTTGGTTGCAGCTGGGGCATGAAGCTTTGGAGCAGCTGCACAAAACCTGGAATGATGCTATCACGAGGAAGTGGCATTGCTTCCAAAAAAAAAATCGCCGAGAATGGCAAGTGGCTGCCCATATACCAGCTCAGTGACAGAAGTTCCCAGGTCGGTTTTGTGTGCAATCCACAGGCCTAGAAGTACCAGGGGTAGACCAGCAGACCACTTGGCAGAATAACATATAAGCCTTTAAATGTGCATGGTGGAAATTGAAGCCACAGGTACCTGTCAGAAATCAGAAGAGGGCGAAGGTGAACTTGCACCCACGATCTGTAGTGACATCATGCGGCATCAAAGTGGGACAGCAAGACCAAACAACAAACAGTACAGCCATACATTCAGCTGAAAGGTTGGGGATGGGGTGACCTACAGCCAGAGCATAACTCACAGCTGTAGGAAAAGGGTAGAGGGCTGACAATGTCATGATGTATGTGTTTGAACTGGTGTTGTGTGGGGAGGAAAGTGGCCATGGGAGAGTGACCTTGGCATGCTGACATGGTATAAAGGACCGGGCCCAGTTGCTGCAGTCGCGTTGAATGTCTGACCAGACAAAACACTGTTTCAAATGGGTGGCAGAAGTGCAAATGTCTGCATGTTCAAAGCCATGGATGCAATTAAAAGCCTGTTTTTGGAAGGTGGGAGGGAGAAAGGGATGGGAACGATCATTGGAACTGTCTGGTTGTGAAGGATCCACAAGAACATAAACCAGTTTTTACGGCTGGAGGCAGGTATGGAACTTAGATGGAGGCTGAGGCCAGAGACAGTGTTCTGAAGGGCTTGGTTTAGGTCAGATCACCTTCTTGAGCATTCAACAGAGCATTGTGGTCTAAGGGTTGGGTGAAGGTGCAGGAGTGGCTAAAGCAATCTTCCATAATGTTATCGAAGACTGCAATATGTAGGATGTCGGATGCCTGTATATCTGTAGCCTAAACTGCTGGGGTAAGATCTGGTCTATGTCTTTACTGTAAAATCTGGAGACAAGGGGGCGGTGGTCTGTACAGATCATAGAGACATGTCGTCCCTCGACTGAAGGTTGGAAATAGCGGATGGCTTCGTGGACTGTGAGCAGCTTGCAGTTCCATGTGCAATAGTCATATTGTGCATCAGAGAGCTTGGAAATGGAATGAGGGGTCCTTTGCTGGCAAAGGCATCCGTAAGATGTTGACGGAAGCAGATGACCATGCTGACGAAATGCCAGAGGCCTTTGTAGGCAGTAGGGGTGGAAAGACCATACTGCCTCTTCTGTCTAGGAGAGGGGTGGGATCTGGTGGCAGAGACCAGTGGATGGATCTAACAAAGGCACTGTCGATTAAATGACGCTTTGCCAAGTCTGCTAGAATTGGTATGATATGGAATTCAGCACTCAGAATGTGGTTAGTAACGTCCGCAACTGTGAAGGTCTATGGGGGTTTGCACTGAAGACTAAATTGAGCAAGAAGGTATGCACACTGTAAGTAGGGATGGCTGAATTAAAGGTGATGGTGATGAGGAGGGGAGAGGAAGGGTAGTTTGTGGGGAAATATGGCTAAGTTGGACCCAGTGTTGATGAGGTAGTGGATAGGGGAACCAGCGCCATTCAAATCCCTATGAAGAGTGAAGAGGTAAAGCAAGTGGGTGCACCTACAGCCAGTGGCTGCCAGGGTTTGGAGCCAAGAAGCACGGGAGTCTGCAGTTGGCAGTGTTCTCGCCAAACCACTGGTGGTAACAGCAAGCTGCACCTATTTTATGGTGCTAATTAGAGGGGCAGTTAGAACCATGTTTGTGGGAGTGGCTATTTTCACCTGGGGGGGGGGGGGGGGAAGGGGGGTGGTTGGAGCTCTCAGCACCTGGCGGCAGATGCATGAGATGTAGGCAGGTTACACTGGTGATAAAGGCTGCCATCTCCGAGATCAGGCACATCAGAAACTGGCAGAGGTCGGGGGCCTACATGCTGCTGGCTTGAGGTGCAGAGGGATATTCAGCTTTCTGCACTGCAGCTGTAGGCAGGAAGGAGTTCAGGGCTTCGATCAGCTTATCAGCCACGACCGTTGTGTCACCTAATGATAAATGGGCATGCAAGGCCAGGGCAGCATGTTGGGGAACAGGAAGGTGCACAAGCCGGCAATTTAGGAGCATGCCCTCAGGGAGGATGTGTGGTTCAGCAAGTCCCTGGATGTGATTTAGCAAGAGGAACAGGAGCAAGTTGCCACATTGCTTGGATGATAACAAATCACCTGCCCATTGCAGCTCAGGAGACCTGAAGCTGGATATGATGCGCTCTTTTCATTTATTGTAGTTGCCGAACGGGGTTGGCTGTAAAATAACAACCTGGACTTGGGTGGATGTGGTCGGGTCGAGGTTGACAACAATCATTCCGAATATTGTTGGTGGTGGTGGTGGTTAGTGTTTAACGTCCGGTCGACAACGAGGTCATTAGAGACAGAGCGCAAGCTCGGGTTAGGGAAGGATTGGGAAGGAAATCGGACGTGCCCTTTCAAAGGAACCATCCCGGCATTTGCCTGAAACGATTTAGGCAAATCACGGAAAACCTAAATCAGGATGGCCGGAGACGGGATTGAACCGTCGTCCTCCCGAATGCGAGTCCAGTGTGCTAACCACTGCGCCACCTCGTTCGGTGTCCGAATATTGTTGCACTGCTCATGACAGAACATCCTGCACTTGAAGAAAGTAAACCACACCGTGAGTCTTGTGGGCTGAAGAAGGCAAAAGGACAGCTGTACGATGGGGAGAGGGTCTGCAGAGTCAGAGTCATGTTGTGCTGGGTACATTACCCTGTTGATCAGCTAGGTGCAAACAGAAACATGCATAGTTCTGAAACTTCAAATGCTCGTAGGTGCTGGGGGTGGGGGGTAGTGGGAGGCTGCTGGCTAGAGAGCCCGTAAGGCATGATCACTGCAGGAGTGGGAATGTTTGGCAGTGACATTGTGACTTTCAACAGTGCACATAGTGTATCACGATATGCAGGGTAGTGCTGGCAAAGCAATACAGCAGAAAAGAAGATAAGTGGGACATGCAGGGTGTGGATCAAGCAATACAATCTCCACTGTGTGCTGCTGCGGAAAGGAGGATTCAGTATGCCAGATGGTAATAATGTGTCTTGTTCGAGCATGCAGTGCTGGAGCATGTGTTAGTGCACACTACCTGCTCAGTGAGCAGCGAGGGTAGGTGAGGATTGGCACTGTTAGCTGAGAGCATTGTGGAGGAGCGCAGGAAGGGGTGGTGGTGCATGCAGAGGGTGGGGGATGCGAGTGGAGAATGGTGCAAGGACAGGAAGCAGTGAGTGGGAGAGCAAGTGGGATGCCTCCATTTGACCTAATGGAGTGACTTTGCAACTGAGTGGGGTGTGCCAAGCAGAACAATAAAATAGAAAAACCAGCATGTTTTGGTAATGAGACACTGCACCTTGGTTTAGAGAGGTCACCACAGAACGAATGATTTAAAACTTCCCTTCTATGCTCCTGAGGGCAAGCACATTTATAGAGGCACGCTAATTAGTAAGGACAAACAATAAATTACGATGCATAATGCAAGAGCCACCTGAGTTGGTTTGTGAGATATATATTTTTAAAAGTTAACTAATACAGCGAAATTTGATGGATTATATTGCACTTGTCTCATTAACCGCACTACGAGAAATTGTGGAAACTGAATGCGGGTGTGAAATCCTGCTGTCAGCATGAACTCCAGCAAAGTGTGGCAGCTAATGATGCAAGCCACATGGTTGCCACTGGGACGAGGAGGTGGGGAGGGAGGAGGGGGGGGGGGGGTATGGGGTGGTACCTTATCTGGCAGGAGCTTCGTTGGGAACTGATTTTTGGTCTGTGCAACACATTGTCTACTGCTACATGTGGAGGTGAAAAGAAGGAGTCACCACAGTATAAATTAAAGAGGCAGAATGAGAAATGGATTCCGTATAGCAATGGCACTGGGAATGTGGCACGCAACAGGACAGATGTAAATAATGCATAATAGAAAACAAAACAGTTAATGGAAGAAAAATATATGAATCTTCGAACTGCTAACACAGTAAAAAGTCTGACATAAAATGTCTTACAGTATCTCAAAGCACCATTTTTTTATATGTTAAAAATTTTAGGGTAATAACATTTGGGGTTTCTTCAACTAACTATTTTCAATGTAATGTCAGAAATCAAAATAATACTGAAGACATTTCAATGTAACCTACGAAATCCAAGAAATGTTGAAGTAATAGTGTCTGATTACAAATGAAATAGTTTAAACAGTATTATCATCATCTCTCATCACAGACCACAAGGCATTAAGCAACCTGCTTATAACTCACCCTAGCAAGCTCATAAGACATGATTATCTACATCTACATCCATACTCCGCAAGCCACCTGACGGTGTGTGGCGAAAGGTACCTTGAGTACCTCTGTCGGTTCTCTCTTCTATTCCAGTCTCATATTGTTTGTGGAAAGAAGGATTGTCAGTATGCCTCTGTGGAGGCTCTAATCTCTCTGATTTTATCCTCATGGTCTCTTCGTAAGATATACGTAGGAGGGAGCAATATACTGCTTGACTCCTCGGTGAATGTACATTCACGCAACTTCAACAAAAGCCTGTACCGAGCAACTGAGCGTCTCTCCTGCAGAGTCTTCCACTGGAGTTTATCTATCATCTCTGTAACGCTTTTGCGATTACTAATGATCCTGTAATGAAGCGCGCTGCTCTCCATTGGATCTTCTCTATCTCCTCTATCAACCCTACCTGGTATGGATCCCACACAGGTGAGCAGTATTCAAGCAGTGGACGGACAAGTGTACCATAACCTACTTCCTTTGTTTTTGGATTGCATTTCCTTAGGATTCTTCCAATGAATCTCAGTCTGGCATCTGCTTTACCGACGATCAACTTTATATGATCATTCCATTTTAAATCACTCCTAATGCCTACTACCAGATAATTTATGGAATTAACTGCTTCCAGTTGCTGACCTGCTATACTGTAACTAAATGATAAGGGATCTTTCTTTCTATGTATTCGCAGCACATTACACTTGTCTACATTGAGATTCAATTGCCATTCCCTGTCCCATGCGTCAATTCGCTGCAGATCCTCCTGCATTTCAGTACAATTATCCACTGTTACAACCTCTCGATATACCACAGCATCATCCACAAAAAGCCTCAATAAACTTTCGATGTTATCCACAAGGTCATTTATGTATATTGTGAATACCAACGGTCCTACGGCACTCCCCTGCGGCACAGCTGAAACCACTCTTACTTAGGAAGACTTCTCTCCATTGAGAATGACATTTTGCGTTCTGTTATCTAGGAACTTTTAAATCCAATCACACAATTGGTCTGATAGTCCATATGCTCTTACTTTGTTCATTAAAAAACTGTGGGGAACTGTATCGAACACCTTGCAGAAGTCAAGAAACACGGCATCTACCTGGGATCCCGTGTCTATGGCCCTCTGAGTCTCACGGACGAATAACGCGAGCTGGATTTCACACAATCGTCTTTTTTGAAACCCATGTTGATTCCTACAGAGTAGATTTCTAGTCTCTAGAAAAGTCATTATACTTGAACATAATACGTGTTCCAAAATTCTACAACTGATCCACGTTAGAGATATAGGCCTATAGTTCTGCACATCTGTTCGACGTACCTTCTTGAAAACGGGGATGCCCTGTGCCCTTTTCCACCACTTGGAATGCTACGCTCTTCTAGAGACCTACAGAACACTGCTGCAAGAAGGGGGGCAAGTTCCTTCGCATACTCTGTGTAAAATCGAACTGGTTTCCCATCAGGTTCAGCAGCCTTTGTTCTTTTGAGCTATTTTAATTGTTTCTCTCTCCCTCTGTCGTCTATTTCAATATCTACCATTTTGTCATTATGTTGATCAGATGATGATATTGTTGAAACTTGTCATGGAATAATAAAGTGGTATTGTTTTCTTTATCTACATTCCTTTTCAAGAGATTTGCTTTACATTAATGCTAATACTTTGGGTAATTCTGTCAGCAGCTGAATTTGGGGATCCCATTATGCTCTTGATATATGGTTTTCTTTTATGGTATAACTTCACTTCTGCATGATTTGTGTTGGGAATACCTGCCAGGTTTCTGAAGTGCCATAAGAAGTACAAAATATTTGCGTTAAGCACATTTTCTTTTAACAATGAGATACTGTAAGACATTTTTAACAGAATTTTACCCAAATCACTTTCACTTCTAATTAATTTCTCTCTCATGCCACAGCCAAAACAAAATTTTAAGTCTCTATGACAATTTCAGTATATCACTTACCATCATACTCTTCTCGTTCTATTCTGGGGAAAAATGCCTTTGGGTGTGAAGGTAATAAAAGTTTTTGCTGGTGTTTCTTTCCCTTAATATGCAGATGCAAGTTTCCAAACCCGACAACATAAATGTCACACATATGGCAATGCCAGCGAATGACATTTTCGCCCTCTGATGTCGAAAACAGATGTCCATATGTACCATCGTCAAGTTTCACCTTCTGACTCAGCAGACGCCTTTCTTCTAGTTCTTGATTCTAAAATATAATTCAACATAAGTATTAACACAAAAAGCTGTGATTGCAAACTGACTTTGTTAATACAATGGCTATAACACAACATTCTGCAGTATCAACTAACGTTTAAAAACGACAAGGGTTTGAATTACGTGCAAACACTATTTCAACTGCAAACGTTACTTGTATTAAAGGAATAACCCTTAACATAAAAAAAATGTTCATCTTTTTCAGCAGCAAATTGAGCAAATACCTTTTGATGAGCGACCTAAAATACAGATCTACCATAAGTAGGAGACAGGATACACTTCCTTGTAACGTTGCTTATTAACAACCTAATTTCATAAATAATGGTAGATTTTTTTTTTTTGTAGGTTATCTTGGTTCCTGTTTTGTTAGTAAGATTGTTATTTATCAGGTTGTGTATAATCTTCTTTTTCCTAGAATTTATTCCACCATACGATGTCCTCTGTTTGACAATTTGACAAATTCATTATATTTAATTTTGTGACTGGATGCCATTCCAGTTAATATAGTCATCTGTTAATCTAGGGCAGAAAAGTCGTAGTAGTGTGTACCCTATAAATGTGAATCTTGTGCACTCTTTCTTTTTCTTTCTTTCTTTCTTTTTTTTGGGGGGGGGGGGGGGCGGCAGGGGGATGTGGATGCGAGTATTTTGACCCCCCCCCCCCCAGCCATATTGTATTTAACTGTTTGCTAATTGTATTGTGCATGGCAGAGATTGTGGACAAGCACAGGACGTGCTTTAACAAGCACAGAAAACTACCTAAAGACCACACACAAGCTGGTCAGTGTTCCAGACCAAAGGTCATTAACCCACTGCCCATATTTCATCTGTGTCTCGCTGAACAGCCTGCATCACAAGGTAGCATATAGAGTATTAAGATATACGAGCAGGAGCATCAAGTTAAATATAACACAGGAATCGATTACCAACTACAGACGCCAATTAACACTGGAAAAACCCACAATGTGAATGATAGTGACAAATTAGTAGTAGTAACACAAACAGTCACGGCTTAAGTTTCTTAATGATATGAAGAATATAAATCATAATATGCATATGTACAAGGAAACATTCACCTACATGGAATACAAAGCAATTAATTTAAGCAGGAAAAGAAGAAGAGGTAGAAGACTTTCTTGTAAAATTATGTAACTTATCAAACCTTTTTACACATTAATAGAAGTACAATTTTATAATGTGGTTGTGTTGTAACTACTAGGCAGCTACATAGTCACAATTTGTGATTTTCATTAGGAATAAACGAAAACCACTGCAATGGGATTAATGTATATTAACTGAAGTCATGTCTTTTTGACATTATTGATTAGATATCACATCTGGCTACTTCTGGTACTGCATTTCCACAGTCTCAATTCTTCTTAGATAAAACTCAACTATGTAGCTACACGGCTCATCATCATCATCATCATCAACAACAACACAATACAACTGTCTGTCATGCATACCACCGCCAGCAGAACCACTGGCAGAAACAGTAGCAGCAGTACCTATTCGTCATCATTCTGCTGTTGGATAAATGTTTCCTCCAGACTTCTATATGCACAACAGTCTTTGGCTATATGCAGCCATTTTACTTTTGACTAATGTCTAATACCATCTATCCACCTTTGATTAAGTCATATTTTGTGTTTTTCTTAACTTTTGCAAAGCAATAAAAAATTTCCATGGTCCACCTACCATCCACTTTCCTGGGCACAAGTCACTCATTTTGATTATAGCCCTCATCACATTATCCTGTGTGAAGAGGAAGATTGGTTTCTGCATGCAATATATCAGACAGTAATCATGTTAATGTCTTCAACCTGCATGTAAACCTGAATCTCTGGTGTTTGCTGGGAGGACCCTGACATATGAGTTTTTTGCAAATTTCAAGAAGTGTGTTAATTTCTGCATGCATCCCAATGCAACGTAAGATTTCATTTCTGCACACACACACACACACAGATATATACAAAATGTCTGCTTGTGTCTGTGTATGTGTGGATGGATATATATGTGTGTGTGTGTGTGTGTGTGTGTGTGTGTGTGTGTGTGGGCGCGCGCGCGCGCGAGAGAGAGAGAGTGTATACCTGTCCTTTTTTTCCCCCTAAGGTAAGTCTTCCCACTCCCGGGATTGGGATGACTCCTTACCCTCTCCCTTAAAACCCACATCCTTTAGTCTTTCCCTCTCCTTCCCTCTTTCCTGATGAAGCAACCGTTGGTTGCAAAAGCTTGAATTTTGTGTGTATGTTTGTGTGTCTATCAACATGCCAGCACTTTCGTTTGGTAGTCACATCATCTTTGTTTTTAGATATATTTTTCCCACGTGGAATGTTTCCCTATATATATACCTAAAAACAATGATGATGTGACTTACCAAATGAAAGTGCTGGCAGGTCGACAGACACACAAACGAACACACACATACACACAAAATTCAAGCTTTCGCAACAAACTGTTGCCTCATCAGGAAAGAGGGAAGGAGAGGGAAAGACGAAAGGATGTGGGTTTTAAGGAAGAAGGTAAGGAGTCATTCCAGTCCCGGGAGCGGAAAGACTTACCTTAGGGGGAAAAAGGGACGGGTATACACTCGCACACACACACACACACATATCCATCCACACATATACAGACACAAGCAGACATATTTAAAGACAAAGATACATGTTCAATTACCCGAAGGTTCCTAAATGCAATATAACATATACCGTACAGAAAAAAAAAGACTCTTTGTCTTTAAATATGTCTGCTTGTGTCTGTATATGTGTGGATGGATATGTGTGTGTGTGCGAGTGTATACCCGTCCCTTTTTCCCCCTAAGGTAGGTCTTTCCGCTCCCGGGACTGGAATGACTCCTTACCCTCTTCCTTAAAACCCACATCCTTTCGCCTTTCCCTCTTTCCTGATGAGGCAACAGTTGTTGCGAAAGCTTGAATTTTGTGTGTATGTGTGTGTTCGTTTGTGTGTCTGTCGACCTGCCAGCACTTTCATTTGGTAAGTCACACCATCTTTGTTTTTAGGTATATTTTTCCTACGTGGAATGTTTCCTTCTATATATATATATATATATATTCCTGCCAGAGGAATGTCAATTTACATTTCTAACAAATGCAATCTTTTTATTGTAATCATGTCAAAAAACTGTACCACTCTTACCTATTTTCCACCTGTCTGATTAAAAATCTTACAGATACTATTCAATTTTGATGTGCTTAATGCACTGATAGTAGGATTAATTCAGCATGAAGAGTAGTTACTATTATCTTCCAGAAGTGGCACTGAAGCTGGAGCACATCATTTAGTTGTTTCCCAGTGAGTATTTGCTGAACAGTAGAATCGTTACCATTACTTGTGTGGTCAACATGGCAAAACCACATCTACAAAAATTCTTAAACCTGTGACTCTTTAACAACAGAGAATTTTGCAACAAGGTGCTGTACTTTGTGAAAAGAAGTAATAAAATTATCCAAATTAAATAAAAAAGAGCAGATGAGAAGGACTGTCGTCTTTGACACTAGTGCCAAACAACAGTTACTGATGAAGGAAAGTAAATGAGAGTAATTTACTTTTTACGAAAGACAGTCAATTCTGCTTGTGGAGAACAACTGATGGAGACAAAAAAGGAAGACTTTTTACTAATGGAATCCCTAAATACCACCAAAAAACACTACAGCACTTGCTGATGACATGTAAAGGAAACGCAGCATCACAGGCAGAGAAGGGTAGACTCAAGTGTCTGCAATAACTGTGTCTTTTATAATTTAACGAATAATGGAAAGAGTGAAGGTAAAAACTCACCACACAGTTATAATGCTGAGTGTTCGATAAGCATATAATCATAACAAGACTGAAACACTGCAAAGCTTTCAGATGAGTCCCCCATCAGAACTAAGAGCAGATCAAGCTGCAGTCTTGGTACAATGTGAACAGCTGGGGCATTATAGCCCTGCAGGTTTTTTTTTGTGTGTGTGTGTGTGTGTGTGTGTGTGTGTGTGTGTGTGTGTGAAGTCTGAAGAAGAACTTGCCTGAAAGATTTGTAATGTTTTTGGTATTCTACATCACTTCAACTATACAGTGAGTTGTTACCTTCACTCCTTCCATCATCAATATTTCATTATGGTCTTTCCACTGCCATACTTATTTTGCAGCAAATTAGATTTACATTGTGGTGCTGTAGTAACACTGTTCGACTATTTTGCAAGGCTCACTGTAAATTGCATTAAATGTGTAAAATCATCTGCTCTTTCTTCTCTAAGTATTCTTACAATATTAATAATTTCCTGCAAATATCATATCATTTCTGAAGTCTGTTTTTCAGTGCGATGGGTACTTCCATTACTCACTGTCCAAGTACTTTCCATCGAAATGGAAATATCATCACTTATCCCAACAACTGATACTGTTACTGCAATACTTTTATGCTAACTGGTGCCTCCCTTCACATTTTTTTCTGCTATGCCCATAAAACAAACAATACAACTTAGCTGTTAGCTTATTTTTTGTTCCCTTTTCTACTTCCAAAAAATATGTTGCTCAGAGAGCTAAGAAGTTACTGATATTTTGCATGAAATATTATGAGATGAAGCAACATTGATACTGAACAGCAGTTCCTGTCTATTTTCACTGTCTCTGGCAACAGTTTGTCAGGGAGAGAGATTACTAGTTCAGATCCACTAAATAGTATGGGAATGACTGCTCTAGCGCACAAGTAACTGCAGCCCTCGCATTTAATACATAATTAATCTGTGACAGACACTAATGCCAAATAATTGTTTGTTTAGTGCTGGTGTAAGAGATACAGCTAATTTGTGAGAGAGACTGTCATTTTCTTAGCACAAGACTGTTGTTCACAACATGGTGCAAATATGCTGAAATAACCTAACTGCGACATTCACAGCCATATTTCAAAGCACACAGTATTCACTTTACATTTCAATCTTATCAGCCATGTTGTACTCACAATCAATCAATACAGTTGATACTAACATGCTGACATCTCTCTCATTCAAGGGTCCAAATTACTGAACAATTGTTCTGCAATATCTTACAAAACTGTTATTTTCATTTGATTTGTTCAAATGCTTATGAAATCAATGGGACAAGCTACTGTAAGTGCAGATATCTGTAATGGATTCTCTGCTATAAAGCTGACCACGCGTGTTCAATGTTTAAACTGGTGAAGGGGCCACAGAATGTGTTAAAGCTGATTCATGCATGTGTCACACCAAATCTGTGAAAGTGCTAGCAGAGGGAACTGCAATATCACAAGGACAGTAAAACTTTACGAAGAGAGAAGTTCAGCTACAGTTAATTAAATTAACTCAAAAGAATCTGTAATTGAATAATATTAATTCAGATATAGAAGTGTTCAAACCTGTCTTTACAGGAATAATTGTTAATTAGCTAAATTCACACTGCAAAAGCACCACGTGCCAAATAGCACTATTTTAGCAATATAGCTATAATTTTACACTGTAGTGGTCATAGCTTGCCAATGGCCTTGCCGCAGTGGTAACATTGGTCCTTGTCAGTCCACCGAAGTTAAGCACTGTTGGGCTAGGCAAGCACTTGGATGGGTAACCATCTGCTCTGCTGAGCTCTGTTGGCATGTGGGGTGCACTCAGCGCTTGTGAGGCAAATCGAGGATCTACTTGACTGAGAAGCAGTGGTTCCAGTCACGAAAACTGAAAATGGCCGGAAGAGTGATGTACTGACCACATGCCCCTTCACATCCTCATTCAGTCAGTGACATCAGGCTGAGTATGACACAGTGGTCAGTCAGTACCACTGTGCCTTCCAAGGCCTTTTCGGACAGAGTTTGGTTTAGTGGTCATAGCTTACTGGTTGCAAAATATTTTCAATAAAATTCTTCTGGGTTGTACATGGTCTCACACAAAATTTTACAACATGACACTGTTTACAACACAGAAGAATTTTATATAGGCTCCAGCCACAAAAATCTACCAATGTACAAAATTAATTATAGCAACATCTAATTTTATTTCTGCTTATGACTTTGAAAGAAGAGAGACTGCTACAAAGAGATTGCATGAAGATGATATCCATATAAATAATTTTCATTTGGCAAAAGTTGAGCTTGCTGGTCTAATGGTGCAGTGCATGCCAGGAAATGGGAGTCCCAGTCAGACATTAAAATTTTCAGTTTGCCTTTATCCTAGTCTTCACCTCTCCATGATTTGAAGATATGCCATGAACAACATGTGGTTCAGATTCCATGTTAACACTATAGGTCTGTTTTCCCCAGTAGGATTATTGGGGTAGGATAGGTGCAAGTAAGTCACTGAAGTGGTATCCAGTTAACAAACTTGCAGCAGGAGGTTGAACATCCACCTTGTGGGACTCCTAGCAAATTGTGCCATATGACTATTTCTTTATTTGTCAAAATATTGACTGTTTAGGCAAACAGACCTGTCAGAATGAAAAGAAGTGTGGGAATTGCCACACAGGTGAGAAATTGGTTTCAATTTGTAGTCCCGTCAATAACGCTCTCAGTCAGGAACCTGTGGCGTAACTTGGTAAAAGTACTGTGGACACTGTTAAATAATCACTGTGCCTTGGAAACAAGTGAGGAGAAAGAGTATGTTGGCAAACAAAGTGGACAAAAAGCAGTCTGTGGTTGCGAATAAAATAGTGCAAATCAGAGCTAATAAAATAGCGACAAGGGCCTCCTACTATATTTGATAAGGAAGAGCTCAGAATGTGTAACTGTGGATGAAATCAGTAATATCACTGTGAACAGTAGTTAAATAATAAAATGATGTCGAGCAGAACTTTTTAAGATACACTGCTAAAAAGAATTAAGGAAACATGATTTTGGGCATCTGCCATACTCCGCTGAGCAATAATTGAGGACTGGATATGTTACCAAATTATATCTTTATCTTTCACAAATTAAATACATATCTAAATACCATAACATCCTCAATCATTTACATAAAAGGACAGAAATGTCCAACAGGTGTCAAAAACAAAGTGGAAACAATTATTCATTTCTCATCTGGACATAGCACGCTCTGCAGAAGTCTACGGAGAGTTCTTCGAGAGTCTGTGGTGGAACTGGACAACCACAAACACGTCTGCCAAGCATGTCCCACATATGCATGATTGGAATTAGTTCATGATTCACTACTGGCCATTACATTACTTCAATGCAAGAAATCCCTTTCTGATGCCCGCCACATAGGCCATAAGTTTAGAAGGTTGGTTGATTGATTTGGGGGAGGGGACAAAATAGCAAGGTCATCAATCCCATCGAATTAGGAAAGGATGGGGAAGGAAGTCGGTCATGCCCTTTTGAAGGAACCATCCTGGCATTTGCCTGAAGCAACTTAGGGAAAACATGGAAAACCTAAATCACGGTGGCTGGACACGTGTTTGAAACGTTGTCCTCCCGAACGTGAGTCCAGGGTGCTAACCACTATGCCACCTCACTTGGTGGCATTCAAAGGAATTCAGGGCCACCTCCATACGCAGCAGCCACTATATGGTCCAATATGATCTGTTCAGTGTACTGCCTGGCAGTAAGGCAACCACGGACAACAACAAGATCCATATGGCTGCCAATAGGGAAGCCTCCCCACAACATCATTGAACCTTTGAAATCTGTCAATTTCCTGGACAACATTTCACAGGTACCACTCACCACGGGTCTCCACACTCGAATACAGCCATCACCTTGCGTGAGCAGATATATGTACCCATCTGTGAATAACAAGTTCTGTCAGTGACGAAGTTGCTAGTTGACACAGGAACGGCAGAACCGAAGGCTAGTTACAAGATGTTGTCGTGTCGTGGGGTACTCAAAACAGGATGTCTGGGTTGTTATGTCCCTTCTCGTGACCTGTTACTTACAGTCTGATAGCACACAGTGGCTGAACTGGCCCTTCTGAGATTGTCTTGCACTGCTCTAGCAGTATCCATATGACATCGAAAAGCAAGCGCAGTGACAAATGAAAATTTGTAACTTGGCTGGGATTTGAACCCAGGTCCCCTGCTCACCAAGTAGATTTGCTGGCATAGTGGTTTTGCACAAATGCAGAGACTACCATAGCATATCTCCCTCCTCAATCCAAATTGCCATTCACACTTTAGCCCACTCAATACGCCCCCTAAACTCAAACAGCAATGCAGAGGCTTTCCAACTGCATTGAAATAGCACCTCAGTGTTGAATGAAACAGAGGTGCCTGCCTGAAACCCAACTTTAATCAAATGAAACTACACTGATCAACCAGAACATTATGACCACCTACCTAATAGCTGGTACATCCGCCTTTGGCACAGATAAGAGCGGCAGTGCATCATGGCATGTAAGCACTGAGGCTTTGGTATGTCACTGGAGGGAGATGGCTCCACATCTACACACACAAGTCACCTAATTCCTGTCGGTTCCAGGGAGGAGGGTGATGAGCTCTTACAGGCCAGCACATCAACTGGAACTCACCACTGTGTTGCTCGAACCAGTCCATCATACTCCTGGCCTTGTGATATGGCGCATTATCTTGTTGACAATTGCCACTGCCATTGAGAAATATGATCGTCATGAAGGGGTTTAAATGGTCTGTGGCCAGTGTACGATACTCCTTGGCCATCACGGCGTCTTGCATGAGCTCCACTGGACCCATGGATACCAATGTGACTGTTTCCCAGAGGATAATAGAGCTACCGCCAACTTGTCTCCGTCCCTTAGTACAGATGTCAAGGAGCTGTTCCTCTGGAAGATGACAAGATTTGAACCCTCCCAGCGACAGGCCTAAGAAGGTATCAGGATTCATCAGGCAAAGCAATGCTCTGCCCCTCTGCACCAAAGTCCAGTGATGATAGTCACACGCCCATTTCAGCAGCAGTTGCCGATGTCATTGTGTTAACATTGTCATGTGCTCAAGTCGCCAGCTGCGAGGGCCCATTTAGTTACCCCACAGTTCACTGCCTGCCCTGTTTTACCAGTCTGTCCAGCCTACAACATACGACATCTGTTAACGAGGAGGTGGCCGCCAAACCACACGACATATGGAAATGGCTTCACCTTGGTTTAGCCCGGTGTTGAAGACTCTCCTCAGTCAAACTCAGATAGATCATGCACCTTTCCCATCGTACACACAGACAGCATGTGCACTGATACCACATGCACCGTGCATGTGTCTAACTACCAGTCATTCCTCGCCAGGTGACGCTGCTATCACCTAGACAGGTTTATATTGAGAATAGGTTGGTGGTCATAATGTTTTGGCTGATCAGTGTATATTGTTCCAGAGACATTTTCATGTTTCAAACAAGAATTTTCATTCATCGCTTCAGTACATCATAGACATCTGAAACTTGAAAAGGTCTCTGGAACTATATAGTTTCATTTGATTAAAGCACCTATGGCTGGCTATCAGGCATGACTCCTCACTTCATTTCATGCTGAGGTGCTACTCCAATACAACTGGAGAGCCTTCAAGTTTAGGGAGAATACCAAGTGTGCTAGAGTAGTCCACACAGTTGTGCAAAACCACTGTGCTGGTACATCTGCCTGGCGAGCACAAGACCCAACCACAAATCCCAGACTTGGTATAAATTTTCATTTGTCATAGACACTCGAGACATGACAATGTCTCTGGAAGCATATAGTTAAGAATATGTACATACATCAACATGGTGTACCGTAGGGTTCTATTCTCACTCCTCTGTTTCTCAGGCATATATAAATTATCTTCCACTTGCTCTGCCAGAAGATGCAAATCCTCCTCTTTTTGCATTCAGTGCACTCATTAGAATAAAATTTAGTGCTGGTCATCTTACTGAAAACACAGCTAATGCAATATTTGAAAATAGCAACAGATTGTGAAAGTCAAATGGATCCTCATTATTTTTTGACAACACTCCAGCCATACAACTCAGTACTTTGAGAACTCCACAGGCTATAAAATAATCTATTCGAACAATAAAACACAAGCTGCAGAAAGTATTAAATTTTTGGGACTACAGATATCTCTATCTCAACTGATAAATACACACATAAGAATTAACGAAGTGCCTTACCTAGGTTACATTTGCATTAAGTGAGGTTACTGTCATAGGTGATTTACAAATGAGGTCATTTTGTGCATTTCCATTCACTAATGAGTTACACAATTATTTTTGCGCAAACTCAACTAATGGTGACGATATTTTTTGAATAAAGGAACATGTCAATATATCACTTTCTTCAAAAAATACTGCAAATGATGGAAATAACAATGGAACCAAAAGCATTGTCTATAAGGACATCAATGGATTAATGTTGGGTCAGAAAGGGGTCAGATACACTGGTAAATGTCTATTCAATAATCTGCAAGAGCATATCAGAATTGTTGGAATTCAATATTGAATTAAAAAAACTTTCTGTTGGGTGACTGCTACTGCTCCATTAAAGATTATCTTCACAGAAATCCTTAAAATTAATGTTTATATTTCATTTTATAATTAATATTAGCATTGCAATACAATAATATTTCATAATGTTAAATGGACCGTGAACCATGGACTTTGTGAAGTGGGGTGGGGTAGCTTGTGTGATTCAATGGCTTGCTGTACGTGCAATTGCAATGAAGGGGTATCAGTGGAGAACCCAGCTTAAGATGTAGTTCCATTAAGAGGAGCAACAGCCATTGCAGTAGTTGCAGAGGCAACAGGCTGGATGATTCACTGATCTGGTCCTGTAACATTTGCCAACATGATCCGGCTATAATGGTACTGCAAATGGCTGAAAGCAAGGAGAAACTACAACAGTTTTTTTTCCAAAGAGCATGCAGCTCTACTTTATTGTTAAATGATGATTGGGTAAGGTATTCCAAAGATAAATTAGCCTCCCAGTTGGATCTCCAGTCAGAGACTACTTAGCAGTATGTCATCATCAGGAACAACAAGACCATCATAATATGGGTCAGAGCGCAGAATGTTGGGATCCCTCAATCAAGTAAGTAGGCTCAAGAATTTAAGAAGGGAATGTATTAGTTAAGTGATTTGGAATTAATGAAGTGTAGTGGCAGAAAGAACTGGGCTTCTGGTGCGGTGAGTACAAAATGGAAACGGCGGTAGTGTGAGAATAAGTTTAAAAATTGATAATAAAATACGATATTAAAAGCCTGAATGTACATACTGATGTTCCACAATAACATTTATTTAATAGTTCATTACGAACCAGCTTTTGGCTTCCTAGGGCATCATCAGATAACTCAATACAAAACATATAGTCCACACAACTAGAGTGAGATTTCATAGCTGTACAAAGATAGTTTTTCAGAGATATGTGACTTTTATGACTATATGTCGATCCAAAGGCACAAACACAATGTAATATCCAAGAAGTTCTAAACAAATAAATCTTACACTGGTCCATGCACAACACTGCCCTTAGCCTAGCGATCATTTATATACCTAACACAAGAATGGGCATACTGTAGCTATTCAGTACAGTACCAAATTTTAAACATTACACACCTTCTCCAGCCTGGGCAAATTGAGCAAATTGGCTGGTTCTTCTGCATTAGGCATGGTCTATGATGGACCTTAGAAACCTTATAAAAAAAATTATTTCTTCATGGACGGTTCCTCAGAAAAGCCTGACAAACGGCTTTTAGGTGCCAAAAGTAACAATAGTGGGGATAGCCACTTCTATAATTTCTATTTCTGACAAATAATCAAAATTTTTACCGTATGTTCTTACAGAACGTCGAAACTTTTTCAATATCATAATCTGTTACCTAAGATACAGAGGTTCAAAGTTACCATACTTACACAAATAATATACGGTCTGAGGCATAAATTTGGATTTAACTGACATAGTTAACACATGGGAAGATTTCCGTAGTCATTGCAATTTTTCTGAAGTTGTCACACTGTTGTTTTTGGTCACCATTTTTTCATCAGTAAAACTTTACGAGGCTCTGTCTCTGTAAAATGGGCACTTCATGACAGTTCAAGCTGTCTTGCCCAGAAATTATTCAATGGTGCCACCCGGCAGCTAAGCGCCTTACAAATAGCTATTTTGTCACATGAAATTCTTTGTACTTGTAAATCAAACTCCGCATCTTCTTGTATATTGTAGGGGTAACCTAAAAATGTTTTCATTTTCATGTAAAGTAGTGTAAAGTGAACTTGCATTTTACAGGAGACTATTCTGCGTTAACATTATATTGTGCACATTTATCTGTTATTTGTATGTGTGATTATTATGAAAAGGATAGTTGCCACTCACCATACAGCGGAGATGCTGAGTCGCACAGAGGCACAACAAAAAGACTGTCAGAAAGTGAGCTTTGTAACATTCCATCCTGAATTTTCCATTATACGTGTCAAAGTATATAAAGAAACTGTCAAACTTATCCATAGAATCCGTTTTATATAAGCAGCACACTGTGCTGCAACAGGGAAAAGAAGGGAACCAGCTGAAAAATGCTCCTGACAGAGGACAAAAAAGATGAATATGCTCCTGTTTGGACTCTGCCTCAGTCCTCCTCCCACTCTCCTCACCAGAAATTTTGGCATGCAAGCATATTCACACTTATGTGCTAAAAGAGAGTAGCAGAGTGAACTGACGGTGGAAGAGTGTGTTGACAGTGTCATTGGGAGAGAAAAGATAATGCTGATGGGAGAGACGAAGTGACAATGAAAGAGAAAGAGGAGGGGGGGGGGGGGGGTTATGAAGACAAGTGTGTGCAAAGAACACAATGGTGGTTGAAGAGAAAGAGAAAGAGAAAGAGAGAGAGAGAGAGAGAGATGCAATGGGACAGAAAACAAATGGGACAAAGACAATGGCAGTGGGGCAGAGGGAAAGTGAAACTGGCAGCAAAGGAGGGTGTGGTAAGGAAAAGCAAGAGAAAGGGATGAAGAGAGTGATAGTATGAGACAATGACAGGAGAAAGAGACAATGTGAGAAAAACAAGACATACATAGTGAGAGGGAGATGCCGAGTAGCAAGGTTTTACTGTAAAGCGACTGCTTAAAAGGATTTAGAATATTCTGTGTTAAAAGAGTGTGAATATATTCCCATGGCAAAATTTTTGGTGAGGAAGGCAGAATGAGAATTGAGGCAGCTGGTTCCCCCCCCCCCCCTTTTTTTTAAGGAGTCTTTTAAAAAGGGGCATATTTGCCATTTCTGTGCTCCGACAGGAGCTTTTTTCAGTTGATTACAGTACAGATTGAAGTATAAGGATGTAGAAGCCAAATATGTTGTAAAAGTGAGTAATAGAACAGACTACTATGTTATATGGACAAAACTGGTGAATTTTATGAACAGTAAAAAAAAAAAAAAAAAGAAAGGTGTGGGGGGGGGGGGGGGGCAGAGGTGAGAAAGGAGTCTATGTAACGTGGGTGTTGAAAAGATAGGACTCATATTGAGAGATATGAAATGGAGTGATCACACTGGCTCAGTAGTGGGTAAAGCAGGAGGTAGACTTCAGTTTATTGGTTAATACTGGGGAAGTGCAATCAGTTTACAAAGGAAATTGCTTAAAAATCAATCATGTGACCTATTCTAGAATACTGCTCAAATGTGTGGGTCCTGTACCAAATAGTACTAACAGAGGTATTGAACATATACAAAAAAGGGCAACACGAATGGTCATATGTTTGTCTGACCCGTGGGAGAGTGTCACAGAGATTCTGAAGAAACTGAATTGGCAGACTCTTGGAGACAGATGTCAACTATCTGAAGAAAACCTACTTACAAAGTTTCAAAAACCAGTTTTAAATGAGGACTCTAGGAATATACCACAACCCCTCACACATGGATTGTGAAGGCAGAATTAGATTAATTATGGCACACAAAGAGGCACTGAAACAATCATTCTTCCCACATTCCATACACGAATGGAATGCGAAGACATCCTAATAACTGATACAATAGAATGTATCCTCTGTCATTCACTTCACAGGGGTTTGCAAAGTACAGATGTAGATGCAGATCAAGAAATCATCTATTTAGTAATGGAGGGATGGGGTGCGGGGTGGTGTGTTGCAGGCGGTGAAAATTGTAATGGTGGGCCAAGGCCTGAATACTGGAACTAGGTTAAAATGAATGTATGATGCAGTAGTTATGCAAGATAAGACACTTGTAGAAAAAAAGATAGCATGGAAAGCTGCGTTAGTCCAGTCTTCAGGGGCAGTGGCCATGACAACAACAAAAACGACATGTACCCTCCACAACAAAGCATATGGTGGCTTCCAGAACACCAATGTAGAAACTGAAGAACTGCCAACCCAAACCATCATATTATAGATAATGCAACATTACAACAACCACATTTCAAAGATCTTGGTTATACTCACATAAATGGTTGAGCAACACAATAAAATAGAACATACTCGTGCTGACGGGATATGACTGATATGCAACCTTCTGCATGTTTCATACTAGTTAGCTCAGAGGAAAGGCATTGCACTAAAGTTCAGCAGTATTTTCAATCAGCTCTTTTGCCTATCCAGCTCTCAATGCGTCAACTACACACTGGCTACCTTTGCTCTTAATATTTGCATTCCACCCGAACCTTCTTAGTATCAACTGAATATAAATTTTCACTAACTACACAGTTAGCAGCCTAGTGACAACGGAATCCACTGACAAGTTACAGGAACCAGGAAGATAATATTTAGTGAAAATACAGGTTGCATTTATGAAATCTGCCATGAAGAAATTTCTACAATTTCCTTTTCTCAACTACCTAAGCTCATCTATGAAACAAGAAATGCAGTGGCAACCCACATAAATCAAGTGTTCTGCAACATCAACAAATCCACAGGTACAAATTTCAATAAAACTCTTCTGGATGTGCGACCCTGTCGTAATCTGATAACATGATTTTGACTACCACTGCAGATAGCCTATCCTGATGAAGGTATCCCACAATGGTAGCCAAAGCCAATAGGTCGGTAGTTTTATCACATCATAACATGAAATATATTGAAATGGACTCCAGCCCTGGAATTCTACACCGTTATATGAACATATAAATGTCTCTCTGCAATTATTACCAGCCATCATTCTATTGTCAGAACTAGACGCCAGTATCAACAAAATCAATCATTAAAATCATACAACTAGCTAGCTTTGACAAGAACAAACAACGGTAATGAGTTGCCTTACCAAAACGTTTTTTTCCGTCAGTCATAATTTCTCTGACAAGTTTGAGGCAGTCCATCACAACTTCTTCTCCTGTGTCAACTTCTTCATCTCTGAGCTGCATGGATATACTACATCCTGAGTTACTTGTTGGCTATATTACAATCTCTATCTTCCCTTTACTCTCCACAGCTCCATATAACAACATGGAAATTATTTCCTGATGCATTAATATATGTCCTATCACTCTCTCTCTATTCTTCTTCTTGTTAATGGGTTCCACGTGTTCTTCTTCTTGTAAATTCTGCAGACATCCTTCTATTACACCAGATCTCAAATGCTATGATTCTCTTCTTTCACAGTTTTCTCACAGTTGGTAATTCCCTTCCATACAATGTTGTGATCAAAATGTACATTCTCAGAAATTTCTTCCTTAAATTAAGGCAATATCATAGAACTAGTCTTGATCAGGAATGTTCTCTTTGCTTATGCTAGTCTTTTTATGTCGTCCTTGCTTTGATTATCATTTCTCATTTTGCTCCAAGATTACAGTATTCATTCACTTGGTATATTTTGTAGTTCCCGATTCTGATGTTAATTTTATTACTAATCTCATTTCTGCTACTCCTCATTACCTTCATCTTTCTTTCATTTACTCTCAATTCATATTCATTGCTCAGTACACTGTTCAATCCACTCAACAAGCCCTGCATTCTTCCCTGACTTTCACTGAGGATAGCAAAGACATCAACAAATCTAATAACCAATATTGTTTCACCATGAATTTTAATCTAAGTCATGAGCCTTTCTTTTATTTCCATCACAGCCTCTTCAATGTACAGACTGAATTGTTTTCAATCACAGCTCTATCTTCTTAGTCTTTCACACTTACTGTTCTTTCTAGGTTCTTATACATACTATGTACTGCCCATACATCTAGCACCATTTTACATTGCCAAACATTTTTTCTAGGGCTCAGTGGTAAAGTGTCGTATTAAAAATATATAAGTCTTTGGTTCAATTCCTGGTCAATCCTATCTGAAATTATCTTAAATCTTGTTTCCATTATTAAGTGTTAACTGTTCCTCTGATGCCTTTACCTTCCCTAAGGCCAAACTGCTCATGCCTAACAAATCCTCAGTTTTCTTTTCTATTCTTGCCAGCAAATTGGACACGTGAGTTGTTAGGCTTTGTGTGTGATAATACTTGAACTTCTCTACCCTTACTATCTTCAGGATTCTGTGGATGATATTCTTCTGAAATTCTCATGCCGTGACTGGTGTCTCTTAGATTCTACACACTAATTTAAATACTTTAGTTGGCATTTTAAAAATTCTGAAAGAATGCTATCTATACCATCTGCCTTATTTGACTACAAGTCTTTCAAAGGTCTTTGAAAGTCGGGCAGTAATAATATATCCCCTATGTCTGCCAAACCAACTTGTACTACTTCTTCCTCACAGCACCAGACAGTTCCTCACCCTAATGTACAGCGCAATTACACTGCACTCTTTCCATCAACCTGCTCTCTCTCCACTACACTTAACAATGGAATTCCTCCTGCACTCTTAACATTGAAACCCTTGCTTTTAATTTCACCAAAGGATGTTTTGACTTTTCTGTAGGCTGAATCTGCCCAATTTCTTCCCATTTTTCCTGTTGCAAAATCCATGATGGTCATGGGGGAAGTTTTTTGAAATTAGACCACTTAGAATGGAATGGCCCATGAGTTAATGTGTTAAATATTTGACGTTAAGCATGTAAACAAAAAACACTTAGAAAATATTTCAAAACATGTTTAAAGTTTCTTGGAAGTTGCTAAATGGTCCCATCTTCAAATACTGAGTGAAAATAGTCAGGGTAACTGGTGTGCCACGTATTACACTGCCTCATGACATTTGCAAAGCCTCTAATTGTTTGTCTTAATATGTTAAACCTTTACCAAAACGAGTATGTGAGATATTTAAAAGTAAATTTTTATTGGCCCTGATAGTTCTTAGATAGGCAACCTGCAACTTGGACAGTGCACCATGAACATTTAAGCAATAGTAATTTAGATATGGAGGGGTAGAAGGACACTGAGGGGTGATGCAAGAGGGCAGAGGGGAAGGGGGGAGGAAGAAGAGAGCAGAGAGAGAGAGAGAGAGAGAGAGAGAGAGAGAGAGAGGAAGGGAGGGAGGGGTGAGGAGCATGGGGCAAGAAGGTGGGTGGAGGACGTGGGATCAGTCAAGAGCAAGAAGCTGAACAGGAACATAGCAGGAGAGGCAGGCCAAAAGCGTAGAGGGAGGGGTGGCCACGAGTGTAGCGGGAGAGGTGGGCCAAGAGCATAGAGGGAGGGGCGGGCCAAGAGCGCAGATGGAGGGGTGGGGCTAGAGGGCAGAGGAAGAAGCGAGGGAATGGGGAGGGCAGAAGAAAAGTGAGTAGAGTTTTGAACATGATATTAGGAAAAGGATTAGATTGCTACTCACCGTAAAGATGACACATCAAGTATCTTTTTCATTACTGAAAGGTAGCAGTTTTGCAGACTGGCACAACGGAAGGACTGTTACACATTATAGCTTTTGGCCAAAGCATTTTTCTCAAAAAAAAAAAAAAAAAAAAAAAAAAAAAAAAAAAAATTAAATAAATAAATAAATAAATAAAAGTTGGGCGCACACACACACACACACACACACACACACACACACACAGAAGCAAGTACACCTGACACACACACGCACAGCATTCTCTGAAACTGAATCTCTTACTCTCCAGCATCCAGAAGAGCATTCCAACATTACCTCCACAAGTTTTCCCACTTGCTGACATTCAGCTGCTGCCCTGGGGCACCACTATCCAAATCCCTACAAAACTCCCTCCCAACACTCCAAATCCAAAGCCTAAACAATCCTGGAACACTGTTGTTATCCTTTCCACCAAATCCTCAACCCCACAGTAGTTTCAGTTTTATCCAAAGGCCTCACCTTCAGCCTACACACATATTTAACCAAGCTGAACATGTCAAATACCTACTACTCTTCTTCCAATCCCTGCTAAGGGAACAATTCTTTGCTACCAGTCCCTCCAACCAAAGTGAAACCACTGACCCCCTCCCCCCCCCCCAACACACACACACACACACACACACACACACACACACACACACACACACACACACACACCTAGTTACATCTAGGTTATCTCCCAGGAATTCCTTACCTCCAACTTGGCCGCACCATCCTTCCTCAGATCCCATCCTAAGAATACCAACCTTTCAGTAGAGGAAAGGACAGGCATAAAGTCTCAAAACAGATCCTGAGCTAATCATCTTCCCTGCAGACAAAGGCTCCACCACTGTCGTGATGAGTCGCAGTGACTACCAACTATCTGACTCGTCCACCTATAAACTTTGTCACACTGAACCCACCCCGGAAGTTCTACATAACCTCTAATCCCTGATTAAAGCCTTACACCCTTCTAGAACCTCTCCCCTGAATCCATTTCCCTCCTCACCCCTATGACACCCAACTTCTGTGTGTGCTCCCCAAAATTCACAAACCCAACAATCATGGACACCCCACTTTAGGTGGTTATTGTGCCCCCAATGAAAGATTTTCAGCCCTCATTGACCAACACCTCCAATCAATTGCCCGTAATTGAGCCCCCAATGTCTAAGATAGCAACCACTCCGTTCATCACCTCTCCACCAACCCCATCCCTTTACCTCCTGGTTCCCTACCGCTCACTGCTGATGCCATTTTCCTACGTACCAACATCCCTCATGCCCATGGTCTTGCCACAAATGAACACTACCTTTCCCAATGTTCTTCACATTAGAAACCCACCCCATTCCTCAAAAACCTTAATAAATTTATCCTAACACACAACTACTCTCCTCTGAAGGGAAGGTATACAAACAAATCTGTAGCACAGTCATGGTCACCTGCATGGCACACTCCTATGCCAACCTGTTTATGGACATCTAGAGGAAACCTTCCTAGCCTCCCAAGGCCCAAAACACCTGGTTTGTTCAGGTTCATTGATGATATCTTCATGATCTGGACTCAGGGCCAAGACACTCTATCCTCATTCCTTCACAACTTCAGACATCATTCCTCCCACCAGCATCACCTGGTCCTCCTCAGCCCAGCATTCCACTTTCCTAGAAGTTGACCTTCTCCACTTTGATGGTTCCATCCACATTATAACCACCAACAGTAACTACATTTGGACCGCTGCCATCCCTTCCACCCCTCTCATGCAGACTTGCCACCTGGGGATGGCATATCTGCGGTGACAAGAACTCCCTTTCCCAGTATGCTGAAGCTCTCATCAAGGTCTTCACAGACATGCACTCTCCCTTGGACCTGGTCATAAAAAAAATTTCCCACGCCATTTCCCCAAACATCACAATAATCCCATCAACCCCGAGAGCCAGCTACAAAAGAGTGTCCCTCTTCATCAACCAATACCACCTCCGACTGAAACAACTGAACCAAATCTTTCATCATTCCCTGAAATGAAGGACATCCTAACCAAGATCCTTCTCACCTATCCTGAAGTGGTGTTCTGTAGCAAACTCAACCTCCGCAACATTCTTGTCCATCCCTATGCCCTACCCAATCCCAACCCCTTGCCACAGGGATCATATCCCTGTGGAAGACCTAGGTGTAAGACCTGCCCAATGCACCCACCCAGCACTTACTACTACAGTCCTTTAACAGGCTTATCTTACCCCATCAGAGGCTGGGCCACCTGTGAAACCGGCCATGTTGTAAGCCAACTATGCTGCAAGCATTGCACAGCTGTTTATATTGGTATGACTACCAACCAGCTGTCCACAAGAATGAACAGCCAACACAAAACTGTGGCCAAGAGCAAAACAGACCACCCCATGGCACAACATGACACTGAAAATAATACACTTGATTTCAATGGCTGCTGCACAACCCCAGGTCAATGGATCCTCCCCTCTACCACCAGATTTCCTGAACTAAGCAGATGGGAGTTATCCTTAAAACACATTCTCCACTCGCAAAATCATCCCGGTCTCAGCCTACAGTAACCTACTTTCCCCCCCACCCTCCACGCGACAGTTTCCATCCCTTCATCCTATCACCTCTTCCCTTTTCACATTCTCTCACCCTCTTCATGAGCCATCCTCTGCCAATGTAGCTGCCTATCCTTTCCACTTCCCTGCTCCTCTCCTTTTCTGTTCGCCTCCTTTTCCACTCCCCATTTTTTCCCCGACATCCCACCTCCAGACACTGCACCTTGTAGTCTCTAGCCCCTGCACACTCCGCCAGACAGTACCATTATCCCCCCACCCATACCCTGTCATCCCTCCACCTTTCCTGCCCCACTCCAGATTTCTATTCCCACATAACAGATGCATTCTGGTTGGAGCTGTTTGGTCAGTGGCAAAAGTCATTTGCGTGTGAGATGTGCTTGCTTGTGTGAATGTGTGTGTGTGTTTTAACTGCTGAAGATGGCTTTGGCCAAATGCTATAATGTGTCAGTTTTTTCATTGTGCCTGTCTGCAACTCAATGCATCATTTTTACAGTGAGTAGTAATCTATCCTTTTCTAATACTGTTGATATTGCAACCTGGAGTTTCCATCATTAGATTTGAAAATAAAATTGAAAGTAGTTCTGCTAAACAAAAACGTTTTACTAAACATAGCAACATACTTTTCACTGATAAGACTCCAGCATTCCTGGACAAGTCACTATGGGTTTGATAAGAAATTTTATCTTTTCTATTTTAACATGAAATTAGTAAATTAAAATTTCTGATGACATCAACATTTTATTACCTATGCAACAGCATTCCTCATTTCTTCAGAACATGATGTCATCTACTGTGACTGGGGTACTTTCATTATCCCTCTCAATAACTCTCTAACTCTTTAACTCATTTTCTCCTGTTGTACCTGTTCCATTTTCATTGCTCTCTTCCATAATCATCCAACCGATTATTAGTGATATCTCTCTTGTTCAACACACTAAATATGTACTTGGAAGAAATGACACTAACTAGCAAAGGGAAATACTTGCTGTTACTAATAAGGTTTTATTCTGCTTTAACAGTATGTAACAAGTACAGAACATTTTTAATGAAAATAAAGTGACAATCGGAGACAGTTGTCCTAATTGGAAGGACCATCTGGGAAGAAAATGTTGCCAGGTATCCACGAGCTGTGTCTGTGTTCCATGTCAGGAACAAATATCAAAGTTATATACTGGATAGCTGTGTGGCATGCTCTATAGGTGTGATGATGGAAAAGGTTACCCAAGAAATTTTGCATGTACAAAGACTGCCACATTAGAATAGTGCTTAAGCTATTTGTACCATGCTGTAAGAGAAGATAAACCTGTTCGAATTCCAAAAGTTATATGCAAACATGAATTTGAGTCTGGACAGTATAACAAAAATCTCTTTTGTCCCCCATACCCGTTCTTTTTCATGTATGTCCAACTGCCGGCCACCAACAGAAAATCTTCTTTCTATATTTAAATCATCAAAATCTTCATGTGACTGGTTGATACGTGCATAACCTTCCATGTTATATGGTGCCAGTCCAAATTAATGAGATTCTGGAGTTTCTTGGTTACACTGGAAAAAAATGTAGTAGTTATACTACTCTGGAAATAGTAAATTAGAAGTATGTACAAATAATGTTCCACTTAGGGTATAATCTCTCTCTCTATTAAACACGCACGCACGCACGCACGCACACACACACACACACACACACACACACACACACTTATAACTATTACTAAACTTGTCACGTTGTAACAATCATATTCATTTATAAAAAGGGATGTACAACCAAACACACAGCATCTAAAACTTACCACTTTTGTGATGGGAGTAAAGTTCTGAGGCATCTTCTGCTCCTCCAATGTCTTCATGTAATTCCTCAACTCTGTATTTCACTCCATAAACAGAATTTATTCGTTCTTTGTAGCGCACAGTTCGTGTAGATTACATCCACAAATATAAAGAAAAGTTGTCAATTGTAATTCAATCTCGCGTATAAATTCTGATTCTTTTGATTGTCATCATGTTTAAATTTCACATGGTTTTATCAACTGACACAGACTCTACTGAGAGATCAGTGACTTCCATAAAGGCTGAACATATTTTTATTTAACAATGCAAAAGGCAACAAAATACAGCTCACAGTAATCAATATATTCACTAACACACAATTAACTGAATAACACATAATCAACATATTAAGTATCATGTAAAATAACAGCAGCACAGTAATAAACTGTAGAGAGAGAACACAAATTTGCAATGTGATTAGTCATGTCATTTAGCGTATACTACACAAGGAATAAACCATAGCAATGAATTCTATGCCATACTGTAGATGCTTTATGGGTTCATAACTATAACTCGGCAGTCATGAAGGTTCTCGAAGTTCATTGCAGGAAACAGTAAGTCAAGTGACAAAAACTACCATTTCAGTTTAACCATTTTACTTCAAATCAGTAGTATCTTGAAGTTACTGATAAATTTAGTTGGTGCTTTTTCTTCATTTGCTTGAAGATTTTCGGTAGCAAATTCATTAACGTCTTTTTGTAGCCTTTGTCTAAATACCTAGTGCAGGGTGTTCCAACACTGTCCAATAGAGCACTCGTACTCACTTAGCTTGTTCCAATGTATACTGTCATACATACGCTGAGACAAACTTCTTTTGCCGCAAGCAACCAATGACAGCATTTCAAGACTCAGACAATCTCTGTGGCATAAGGAGAGAGAAAAGGGATATACATAAAAGCTGTACTACATAGTGAAGAGTAAAGCTGAATAGTAAAGCTGCTCGCCCAACTACTGTCTAGTTCTGAATTATCAGTCGCTGCATTTCAATAAATGTCAGCAAAATCAGACAACATCAATTTGTTGCAGAACCTGACAGCTAAATCTGAGAGTGGCGGGTTTCTCCAAATCAAGGTAACCACAATACATCACTGAGATGATGGCACACAAAAAACGTTACATCAGTATGACCTCTTTGATAGTATGTTCCATGCAACAGACATCCAGCCTCTGGTGAAAATAGAAATATTGCTTCCAGAATGAGATTTTCACTCTGCTGCGGAGTGTGCGCTGATATGAAACTTCCTGGCAGAGTAAAACTGTGTGCCAGCCGAGACTCGAATTCGGGACCTTTGCCTTTCGCGGCAAGTGCTCTACCATTGAGCTACCCAAGCACGACTCATACCCCGTCCTCACAGCTTTACTTCTGCCAGTATCTCGTCTCCTACCTTCCAAACTTTACAGAAGCTCTAATGCGAACCTGGAGAACTAGCACTCGTGAAAGAAAGGATACTGCGGAGACATGGCTTAGCCACAGCTTGAGGGATGTTTCCAGAATGAGATTTTCACTCTGCAGTGGAGTGTTTTAATCTGCCAGGAAGTTTCAGAAATATTGCTGTTGCACACCTTGTCTACCCTATGCTCAACTGCCATACTAGAACCCACTCAGATGATATGCAGAGCTATTTCATTTGTGGCAATGAAAGGAGTCTTCACTCTCCAACAAAACAGTTATCCGAATTGCTCACATATGCATGAACATAACAGATATTTATGTATATGTGTGGATGGATATGTGTGTGTGTGTGCGCGAGTGTATACCCGTCCTTTTTTCCCCATAAGGTAAGTCTTTCCGCTCCCAGGACTGGAGTGACTCCTTGCCCTCTCCCTTGAAGCCCACATCCTTTCGTCTTTCCCTCTCCTTCCCTCTTTCCTGATGAGGCAACAGTTTGTTGCGAAAGCTTGAATTTTGTGTGTATGTTTGTGTTCGTTTGTGTGTCTGTCGACCTGCCAGCACTTTCAATTGGTAAGTCACATCATCTTTGTTTTTAGGTATATAACAGATAATTAAGGTAGACTAAGAGTAACCCCCCCTGAAAAAAAATAAATAAAAAAAGAAACCAAGGAACAATAGGTGAAATACACATGTAACTCAATGCAACAGCCTGTTTGTTTAGAAAAATAGCTATGAAATGAAGTAATAAACAAACAGACTGAATTACTGCAACACAAATTGCCGATAAAAATCACAGATAATAAAAGACAAACATGAAAATCTGATGCTAACCAAATGAAAGCAGCTAAAATTGAAAAAGATTATTTAGCACATCTGTATAAAAGAAGGGATAGCATCACAGAACAAAAGCAAACAAAAGAGAGGAAGAAACAAAGCTCCCAAAAATTACCTAACAGTCCAAAACAAAAACAAAATCTGGAGTAGCACTGTGTGTTCTAAAACAAAAAAAAAGCTGCAGGACCAAACGGACGAACAGTTGTTCACTGTCAAATCCATGAAGAGAAATGAGACAATCTTGCAGCAGATTTATTGTCACGACAATGAAAGTCATGACACAATATATACCTAAACCACCGAAAGTTGGATTATCATGGCACAAATGTAGACCTGCAATTAATATTCCTCCTGCAGAGAGAATTTATAGACAGTCTTCCATACTAACAAAATGAGTATTATAGCTCCTGATGAACCACATCACATGCCACACTCTAATATACACAGAGAAAAAAAAATAACCACAAGGAAAGAGAATTAATGTACGGTAATGAAATTTCAGGAATACATTTGTCTAGGTAACATTGTGCGAGGCTTCTCTCCTCCTTGAAACATTCTTCTTAATTATTTTGGAGGAATTCCGCCTTCCAGACTTTTCCTGTGAAGTGGCTAATATTACATAGTAACAGGCATTGGTAAGTTCACAAAGCCATTTCATTATCCCAAGTACAAATTGATTAACTTCTGATCGACAATAAGGACAGACTCTCTCTAAAATTCTGAGTCCAATTTCATTGTGTGTTACACATACATCTCCCTAGCTACTCAGTCTCACAATCACCGAACTTTACCCCGCACTCTTCTCCAGACTCTGAACCCCTGCCTGCTCTGACATTATGAGTAGCCGTCCTGCATCACCATAGTAGCTTCAATATAAATCACCACACCAATCTAAACACAACTTTACATAAATTCAGCCTTCCATGGTTCAACTCTCACTGTATACGTATTTCTATGAACACCACCACACACGATCTCACAATCTTACTTCTGCAGTATGGGGGCATACCACCAACTCCCACTGACCCCATGCGCATTTGCATCCTTAAAATTCAGAGGTTAATTCAATGGCAAGATATGCCATTACAAATGTGAAGTGCTGGTACATTAATAATCTGTGGTAATCGCCAGAATGTTGAATGCAAGCATGCAAATGTGCATGCACTGTGTTGTACAGGTGCCAGATGTCAGTTTGTGGGATGGAGTTCCATGTCTATTGCATTTAGCCTGTTAATATAGGGACAGTTAATGCTGTACGTGGATGACGATGGAGTTCTCGTCCAATGACAGCCTATTATGTGCTTGACTGAAGACAGATCTGGCGACTGAGCATGCCAAGGCCACATGTTGACACTCTGTAGAACATGATTGGTTGGTAGGTTTAAAAGAAGGGGGAAGGGACCAAATTACGAGGTCATCGGTCCTTTGCTCCAAAGGAAACAATGCCACAAGGGTGAGAATAAGACAATGATACTTACACCACAAAACAGAATGAAAGGAAAAACCACAACAAGGACTGAAGGGCAACGAATACTTAAATGGACAAAAGGGGGACAAGAAAACCACAAAGACGCAAGAAACAGGTAGAAGAGGTTAAAACAAGAAAGCAGGTTACCAAGGCTGACTGACCATGAGGATAAGAAGGAAAAACCAGCAGCTCTGCAACACATTAAAACCTCCACCCTGAAAGCACTAGGGTGGGGGACACACAGGGACAAATGATAAAACTCACCCTCATGAATAAAACGTAGAACTAAAGCTGCTGTTGAGGCACTGTCGCCCAACACCGAAAGTAGGGTGCTGGGAAGGTTAAAAGACCGCCAAAGAGCAGTTAAAAGTGGGCAGTCCAGCAAGAGATAGATGACCATCATTCGTGAGCCACAGCGACACCAAGGTGGGTCCTCGCGACAGAGTAGGCAGCCATGCGTCAGCCACATATGGCCAATGCAGAGCTCACAGAATCCCTGCGAGAGGCACGCATGGAGGTCTTCCACACATTCGTGGTTTCCTTAATGGCATGCAGCTTGTTGTGTTAAGCCATTAAGTCTCCCAAAGCCGCAAAACCTCATGGCATTATACAGAACACAGGTTAGTTTCAGAGAAGCCGATCTCCATAAGCGGTTTCCGCATAGCCTGTTGGCAAGTTTGTTGCCTGGGATTCCGACATGACCTGGGGTCCAGACAAACACCACTGGACCATTCCAGGGTATAGATGGACTCCTGGATGGTCAGTACCAAATAATGACAAGGGTAGCACTCATTGATATCTTGTAGGCTGCTAAAGGAGTCGTACGCAAGAGAAAAGTCTCGCCTGTGCATGAGCGGATAATGAGCATGAGATATGGCTGCCAGCTCTGCAGTGAAAACCCTGCAGCCATCTGGGAAGGAGTCCATGAACATAGGCAAAGCCAACGTGACCATCAGCCATCGAGGCCCTACAGCAGGTGCTAGACCATTAATGGCCACTAGAAATGGAGATACACTCAATAAGGAGCCCTGTGGGACCCCATTCTCCTGGATATGGGGGGAACTATGGGAGGCACGAACTTGGACAAGGGAAGTATGAAGCAACAGGAAATTGTGGATAAAAATCGAGAGTGGGCCTCAGGTCATGTCATGCGCTTTTCGTAAATAAAAAAAAGATGGCAACCAGGTGCTGGCATCTGGAAAAGTTTGTTCTTGACAGACTCGAGGGACACAAGATTATCAGTAGTAGAGCAACCCTGGAAGAAGCCGCCCTGACATTTAGCCAGTAGGCCATGTGACTCCAGGACCCAACCCAACTGCCGACACACCATACATTCCAGCAGCTTACGGAGAATGTAGGTGAGGCTGATGGGCTGATAGCTATCGACATCAAGCGGGTTTCTACCAGATTTAAGCACAGGAATGATGGTGCTCTCCTGCCATTGCCAAGAACGAACTGCCACACCATCCACGAAATCTCTCTCTCAAACAATAAAAAATTTAGATAATTTCCACCTACCACATAACAAAAAGTGCCATAGTCCAGCCAAAATTTTACACAAATGTCATGGCTCAACAGAGCACACTGTGCGATAATTCCACACAGCATGACAGTTGCATAAACTACACCCATACTAATCAGCTGTTTTATCACATCAGTCGGGGGATAAGCACCCCCCCCCCCCCCCACCTGGTCTCTTTCTCTCCGCACGCATACACACACACACACACACACACACACACACACACACACACACACACACACACAGAGTTTTCTTCATCAACTTGTTAGTCACTGATGTCCTCAGTATCTCTCCCCATACATCAAATACCTATCTTCATTCCATAACTGCAACACCACATGGGACACCCTGATCATCTTGGTTGTACCCAGAGGTAACAAAGTCTTTTGTGATCTCTTTCTTGATTTCAGCCATACAGCACTGGAACAAACTGCCCAGCAATCTGTGTCTATACAAAACCACTATGCATTCAAGAGATAGCACCTGCTATCATTGGCATACCTTCCATCTCGGTACATGCAAGCTATTTTCCTTTTGTTGGACAGTGAACCAGTATGTGTCAAATTGTCAACAATACTGATGTATTTCGCATTACTGTCTATTTATGTTTTGTCTTTCCATCTCAGCTGCTAACCTCATCCTATTATTTCTCAATCAACTTCTCCACTTCTGATTACTTCTGCACTGCTGTTGTACATCTCTCTTTGATGCCTTTCCATTTGACCTAAACCTTGGGCTCTGCTACAGGTCAGTCTGTCACCACAACCAAGATTTCAGGGGGAGGCATGTCCAATAAGTAACTTTAGCCCATTTCCGAATTTCCATATATTCAATGTTATATCAATCATCATCATCACTATGAACATATATACAATGTACACAGTAATGTTAAATAACTAATGCTGTCTGATTAAGACTGGGCGCGAATCTCGCCAGGTGAAACACATGCCACTAATAAACAAACATGCTTATCCACAAGAAAGAGCTATTAGCGACAGTTGATATTATGAAACCTTACGTCATAGCAAATGCAGTGAAAGTAAAATAAACCCTGTATATACATTCATTCGCACATGCTAATGACCAATTTGAATTCATGAACCAAATGAGAATGCAAAAAGCTATTCCAACAAATAACATCTAGCTACAGAGGGATAGCTTTATTTAAATAATGATACATTTGAAGCTGTTGCTGTACTGAGTTAGAAAAGTCATTCAGAGTGTTGCTGGTAAAATACTGCTACATGTAAGTTCTTTAATATCCACAGTTTGTTGGGAAAACACAGAAAAACAACATTGTAAATAAACAAAAACAGGGTATGAAGACAAAAATTAATAGAGACAAGAAGATTACAACCAATGTTTGAGCTTTGGGACGACTGTGCACATGTAGTCAAAATTGTTGAATCATGAAGTGTTGCCCACAAAGGCAAAAATTGTTATTTCATTTCAAATAGTGTTAAATTATCTTGAAATTTCAAATAAAATAAAAAAAAGCATGGCTGTCATCAATTTTAGACATGTTTGTACACAAAGTAGGGATTAACAACATCAACAAACTGAAATATGATTAAATAACTTTTATTCACTATTGTCATTACACGCCACATATTCCATGTATGTAAATCACCTGTGTATAAGTTTCCAGTATTCAACAGGCACTGTCAAAATTACTGCTATGATTGGCATCAGCTGAAAGTTTTCTGTCAGTGTAATAGTTATGTATCTTCTTTATATGAAAACAATGTAAGTGTAGTTGTATGCCATCATAGGTTCAAAATAAACAGCACACCACTATTAAACAATGAAATCTTTTGGCGAAAGGCGCTGACCAATTACAGTACAGTACTTGAAAATACAATATGTCGTTCTGTCACATAAGCTATAAACAGCCTACTGTGTTACACTAAATTTTCATTTCAACATGTTATATATTAATTTTACAAGTGGTCAAAAAATGTTATATGTTGTAACAGGTGGAACTGCTACAAATACTTGGCGAACTTGTTCAGTTATAAAAAAAAATAGATGTCATACACATGTGAACAATTATAACAAGCGAAACGCAGAGGGATCCACAGACTACAAAAATTCAATGTAGCCTACTTTATATGCACATTAACATAGAGGGGGAGATGAATACTTTCAAATAGAATATAGAAGATTAAGACACCATGTCGTGAGTGGATAAAAAAACAGGAAGCGATGCCGTATGAGAAACGCGATATTTTCTATGGCATCGGTGTCAGCGGCAGAAAGTAAGCATCATACATGGTACCGTTTTTCCAAATACTCCAAATATATTTAAAAGCACCCGTTTGAAACACTACCACACTGTGTGATGGGCGTTACTGTTTATCAACATTGAACAGAGTATTTACTCTGATGTTGATAAACAGAAACACAAATTACGCAGATTGCAGACGAAGTATTCGCAATAAAATCATCAGACGAGTCTACCTAGCATCAAACAGCATAAATTTTCTTTAACACTTAAGACTGTGAAGAAATTTGTAAACACACATAAAAAACCACAATAAGCGGTTGTTGTTGCTAAGGTGTCAATCATCGGGGAACGAAGACACGCACATCGCCAGCCGCATAGCACATATCATTAACATTTCGCACCACATTGGTACATTCTGTAAATAAAGTAATATCGTCACAGGCGATACAATGCTCGCAACTACGACGAAATGTATTAAGTCGATAGGTGTCTACAAGAACAGATTATTCCGCCACATCAACGCATAACGACGATCCGAATCGGTAAAGCGCTTTTCTCTTCGGAAAAAAAACGAAAATGAAAACATCACCAAACATCTACTATGTGCTCGTTGCACAAAATATTTTGTAATTTTCAGAGGCACAAAACTTACCTCGTCAAACATTCCTTCTTCCGTAACTACACTAACTTTTTGTAAACAGTTACAACCACTGATTAAACAACTATCACCAACAACAATATCGATTCTTCAACTGTGACTATCCCCTGAAAGATAAAAACCAAAGGTCTTAGCATCTTGTCCATCCAAGAAATTTATAATCCAGCTTCCATTGAATTACAGCATAGACGAACTCCGTTTGTACGTGAATCACATATCTTTAGCAGTAGTCACGTTTTTGTTTTCGCTGCAGTTGTTTATGCTATAGTGTATGTTACGAGACGAATAAAATACAAATTACATGTTCTACTTAATTTCCATTTATATATTTTTTGAGTTTTTCCACGTCATAGGGTCTCACACGCAAAAATTATCTACGAAATATACATATGAATAGAATAAATAAATAAAACTAACTAACTTACAGCAGATACTTCAAGCAAAAATACGAACTATTGAGAACTGCAAATGATATCTCTTAATATGAGAAGCTAACATTTTCGAATAATTATTTTGAAAGTGGAAACAAGACAGTTTAGGCTTACATATATATAAATACACGCAAACAAAACAATAAAATTATATCCATCCTAAGCTTGATGATTCACAACCAAATAAGTTAGAAATTTAGAGGTAAAGCTGTAATCAACCTTAAGATTGGTCTGAACACTACGGTAATATAAGCAATGTTCGCACATGCAACAAAAGTGTCCTCACACTTAGAGGCATATTGCAGTTGCAATGCACTTGCATGTTCGAATTTCCAGTTTTCAGTGAAGCAACTGGAGAGATGCAACTTTCGGCACCCAACAAAAAGTTCAACTTGGTTGTACTTCGTTACGCCACTTTTCTTACTCCTTTGCTCCCTACTAGCTGTAGTTCTGAACATATACATTTTGCAGCAGTTATCGTGAAGTTGCTGCTGCTGCAGTCTATTCCACTGTGTTTTCATGTTACTACTGAAAAAAAGTCAAACCAGTGGTTGGCAGGTACACTTTTGAAGCTTCTGGAACTGCAAGAAGAACAACCCATCCAATGTTTAATTTTCTGTAGCAGTATGTGTGTGTGTGAGTACAACATTTGAAAACCAGTGATGTAGGCCTGTCCTGCAGTCTTGAAAACTCTTTGGGTGAATAAGTAAATAAACCTAATATATATAATTGAGTCGTATTAACTTTGTGACCAAGCACTGTATAAATTGTTTATTATATATGGGAAACAGCACCGAGTGTGATGTTGCAGCTGTTAAACTAAAAATTGGTTCGAACAGACCACGGGTGTATTGCCAGTCCTTAGTGTCCAATGGGCACAATATTCGGCGATCAGACATGTCGCCATCGTCAGGTGCGCTGCGCTGACGAACTGAGATTCTGAGTTCTTCTTCTTTTTTTTTTTTTTTTAAGCATATTTCATTCCTTCCCATAAGGGGAAGGCGGGCCTTACTAGAGCTTGCTTTGCTCTTTTTCAGCTGAGGGTGTACAGGGGACATCATTTGGTTATTTTATTTTATTCATCTGCATATGTGCTAATGGGAATTGGGAGTACTTATATCTCCCAATTGGGAATTTATTTGCAGGAAATTCGGGGAACGGCTCCGGTATTCATCTTGCAGCCTGAGGAAAACCTGCAAAACCCGGCCAGAGCTGTTGGTGTTCCCACGTTTGGTTGTTGTTTCTTCTCATCCCATTCGCTCCTCTTCAGGTCAGTAGTGGTAGTTGCGGCAGTAGTTGTAGTAGCATCGCTTCTCCTCTTCGTCCCGGAGGCGAGCTTCTTCCTCTTCTCTCCTCCTTTGCGGCCGGTACTCCAGCCAGCTGCACTGATCTCTGCCTCGCTCGTCATGATTTGCGCATACTTATTCCATGATCTCGAGGTCATTTATGTATCTGCTGTCTGTGACGACTTCTTTCGTCAACACTTCTTTGTCGATTAGCGTGGCGCGGTTTGCCTGCTCGGCTCGGTCACTTGCAACAGACGGTTCTGTTTCCACTTGTACCGCCACCGCTGCTGTTCGCAGCTTGCGCTCGAATGCCTCCCGTAGCATGAGGCAAGCAGCTTCCATCTCCGCATGCAGCACGATGTTGAAGCGCGTTTCCGCTTCTTTCAGCGCGGCTTCGATGGTTGCGTGCGTTCCTTCTTGGCTGCTGTCCTCTCGTGCGCCGCCTTCTGCCACTGCGGCGGTCTGGCGCCGGCTGACGTCCCCTGTTCGTGGTCGACCGACCCGCCCCTTTGCCACTCTCACTGGCCGTGGGGGTGGCTGTTCGCTGAGGGGGACAGTGTGTCGCCATCTCGTTGTTCCTCTGCACTGGGGACGAGCGTGAGGATGTCTTGCGTCGTCTTCTCCATCGTCTCTTCTTTTTGGCCTTGGCATGTTCTTCAGGTGCAGCTCGCTGCGCCTTGATGATTTTGGCATGGTCCGCAAAGGCCTTGCAGCCACGCCAGCTGGCCATGTGCAGCTCGCCACAGCGGACGCACATCGGTGCTTCTTCTTGTAGTCTTGTGCATGTGTGGCTGAATGGTTGCCAGTGCACTTGACACAGGTTGACTGGTTGCGGCAGTATTTTGCCATTTGCCCCTCTTGTTGGCACTTAAAGCACTGAGGCCTGGTGTCCAGTTCCACAGGCAGAGACTCCATCGTCACGTCGAATCCCAGGATGCTGTTAATCCTGAGTACTTGGTCCACTGGGGTCATCCCTGGTGTGTTCACAGCCAGGATGAATAGTGGAGGTCTTCTCCTGTTGGTTCGGTTGTGTAGCTTTTACCGCTACGTCTCCGAACCCGTCGGCTCGTAGTGTTCTCCGTTCCATATCCTCGGAGCACAGCCAGGGAAGCCCTCTAAGGAGGGCCTTCATGTTTTCTTTCTTCTCTTTCAGCTGGGGCTTCTCTTGGGCCGGCGTTCTGTATGCGTCACCTGTGCGTGTGAAAACCTTGGAGTCATAGAAAATCCCCTCCCCCTGCGATGCGTTATCTCCGCTGTCTGCACCCACAGTTGCATGTCGGAGGTCGCTGAGAGACTGGCGTTGGTGTCTGTGGTGCCGTTGGTGTAATTGCCTCATTCACCCTGGTCTCTCGTTCGTTTTCTCTCCTGAGCGTCTTTTCAATTAGACTCAATGCTGGTTCCCATGCCTTTCTAAGGCTATAGCGGCAATCTCGGTTGATGACTACGAATTTCGATAGCCTGTCTAACGACGCTGTCCCAGTATTTAGATGTCTGTGCCAAGACCCTAGTATGTTGGTAATTCATTTCTTGATTTTCGAGCAAACAGTGCTCTGCGACCGCCGACTTGTTGGAGTAACTAAGTCAAGTGTGCCTCTGATGTTCTCGGCAACGATCTTCGATGGTGCGCACTGTCTGTCCAATATAAGTCTTCCCACTCTGACACGGGATCTTGTATATGCCGGCCTTCCGCAAAATCGTCTTTGACACTTCCCTATAATGCTCGTGTTTTATTGGGTGGGTAAAAGACAGTTCCTACTCGGTGTTTCTCCAATATCCGTGCTATTTTCGCCGATAGTGCGCCAGTATACTGTATATAGGCAATGGCCATCTCTTCCTCCGTACTTCCTCCGTCTCCACACTCTGTACTGTAGAGGTGGGACGGAGAGTGCGTCTGATCTGCAATTCCGAATACCTGTCTTTCCGGAATACAGTTGTGGGGCAGACTCTCTGTGTCAGAGATGGTGCATTCCCCGTGCATCATTATTTTCAGCGCCCCATTCCTCTGTGAAGGATGGTGGCAACTATTCGCTTGCAAATACAGGTCAGTGTGCGGTTTCTTCCTGTATACCCCATGGCCCAGGGTGCCATCTGCTCTTCTTTTTAACATGATGTCCAGGAATGGCAATCTTCCTTTTGCTTCAGTCTCCATAGTGAATTTGATGTCTGGATGTATGTAGTTCAAGTGTGTAAGAAAGTCTAGGTGCTTGTCCCTTTCATGGGGCCCTATCACGAACATATCATCCACATAACGGAGAAAACAAGTAGGTTTCCATTTGGATGACACCAAAGCTTCCTCCTCGAAGTATTCCATATAGAAACTCGCGACCACAGGCTAGAGTGGGCTTCCCATTGCAACTCCTTCTGTTTGCTCATAGTATTCTCCATTAAAGAGAAAATACATGGAGGTCAGAACGTGCCTGAAAAGGTCAGTCATCCTCTCGTCAAATCTCTGTGCAATAAGCTCAACTGACTCTCAAAGAGGCATCCTGGTGAATAATGAAACAACGTCAAAACTCACCAGGATATCTGAGTCTTTCAGCTTGAAGTTTTAGGAAATTCACAGAATTACGAACATGATGAGGGCATTTATCCACATAAGGGCTTAGTAATTCTGCCAGGTATTTGGTCAGCAAATATGTAGGTGCCCTAATGTTGCTGACAATTCGGCGTAGCGTCACCCCTTCTTTGTGGACTTTAGAGAGTCCATAAAGTCTTGGCGGTACAGGTCCTTGAGGTGTCAATTTCTTTTTGACGCCCACTGGTAAATATGCGTCCTTGAGAAGAGCCATAGTCTTGTTCTCCACCTTCTTTGTGGGGCCAGCGTTGACCTTCCTGTAAGATTCGTCATTTAGCAGGCTCTGCATCCTCTCAATGTAGTCCTTATGGGAAAGAACAACCATAGCATTGCCTTTATCAGTCGGTAAGACAACAATCTGAGGGCTCTGTTTCAGGTGTCAAATGGCTGCCTCTTCCTGCTGGTAATATTCGACTTGATCGGTTTAGTTCTCGTCAGAGCACAGAAGGTTTCCTGGCGTACTTCTTCAGCTGTTTCAGGTGGTAGTCGTGCAGCAACCTGTTCAACTGCACTGACATTGTCCGCTACTGGCGTTAAACTAGGTGTGGGAGCAAAATTAAGTCCCTTCTCCAGAACAGAAACTGCATCCCCAGTCAGTTCAATGACTGTGATATTGATGACCGTCTTGCGTTGGGCCTCCAGCGATGATTTGTCAGAGTGATGAGAGTATCTGACTTCCAAAAGCCTTCTTACATGCAGAATCGGCGGTCACCCCCTTTTGCAGAGGAATGGGGTGTTAAAAACACTGGTGCACAGGCCGTGCACAATCTATGACTCAGAGAGTCTGCCCCATGAGCCGGAACACCTCAAGTCTGTATTCCGGAAAAACGAGTACTCGGAATGGCAGATCTGACGCGCTCTCCGCCCCACCTCTACAGTATAGCGTGTGGAGACGGAGGTAGCGATAGCCGCAGACTATATACCGTATACTGGCGCACTATCGGCGAAAATAGCACGGATATTGGAGAAACACCGAGTAGGAACTGTCTTTCACCCACCCAATAAAACACGAGCATTATTGGGAAGTGTCAAAGACGATTTTGAGGAAGGCCGGCATATACCAGATCCCGTGTTACTGTGGAAACACTTATATTGGACAGACAGTGCACACCATCGAAGATCGTGGCCGACAACATCAGGGGCACACTCGACTTAGGTACCCGAACAAGTCGGCGGTCGCAGAGCACTGTTTGTCCGAAAATCAAGAAATGGACTACCAACATACCAGGGTCTTGGCACAGACATCTAAACACTGGGACAGCGTCGTTAGAGAGGCTATTGAAATTCGTAGTCATCAACCGAGATAGCGGCTATAACCTCAGCAAGGCATGGGAAATAGTATTGTGTCTAATTAAAAAGACGCTCAGCAAAGAAAACGAACGGGCTACCAGGTCGGATGAGGCAATTTCACCGCCGCCACCACAGACGCCGACGCCAGCGTCTCAGCGACCTCCGACGCGCGGCAGCGGGCGCGGACGGCGAAGAGAACACCTCTCAGGAGGGGATTTAAGACGACTGAGTTCACAGTACAGAACGACGACTGCTCCGCAACCTTGCGAGACTCCCGGCAAGGACGCCCAGCAACGACGTATACGAAATAGTTAACGTGGAACCACTCCAGACACGACTGACAAAACTGCGCGCGAACTACGGACAACGAATACTAACGCAAAGACCTGGCATGTAAAACCTAATTACAACAAGACCTCGTACTCAACGACTCCCCAAACACAAGTATATCTGCCCAGCGCGTACGGTAGCACAAAACACATCACACCACTTCCCAGACCTAGCCCCAACTATGGAACCGCTGACAACCCATACCACACCCCTCCCAACCTAGACGTCAGACAATAAAACACAGACATATACCCTCTCTCCCTCGTTCTCTCTCTCTCTCTCTCTCTCTCTCTCTCTCTCTCCCTCTCCCTCACTCTCTATCTCTCTCTCTCTCTCTCTCTCCCTCACACACACACACACACACAAGCAACAAAACGACGACACTCGCACAATTAAACATGCCGGCGCACTCTTCAACTACTCAATCCTGTTCTGCCACTGGAAAAAATATGAAAATAGAAAATAGCAATAATTGTACAATGCAAGTAACAATAGTTACATCATTATACACTACTCACAGACTAACATCCAAAACCTCTTCTCATATGCTCTCTTCACCTCTGCTCCACAACCGAACACAGACGTAATTTCGGAAATATTACACACAAATCACACACAGAAACACTACACACTCCAACGTAAATAACCACAATTATATATCACCATATGTCAATGTTTATACCTCAAACCTCACCAAATGCCAATGCTTAAATCTCTATCTCTTACTGTCACACCCCCAAATCTCTCCCTTAACCTTTCCCCTTCCATATTCTATTATTATAAACATGTTAATTCTAGTACTATATACATTAAGAACTAAAACATAACCTTGCAAATCATATCTCGTTGTTAAATTCTTCTACTATACTCTTTGTTAAACCAAAATATAACCTTGTTAATTTTATTATAACCTTGTTAATAATATAAAATTGTTAATTATGTAATACTAAATGTTAATTGTTAATGACCACGTCAAAGTGCAAAAAAATTGTAAAGCACCTTTCTGCAAGCACTTTAAATTGTATAAAAAATAAAATAAAATTGTAAACCTCGCCTAAGGCTAAAAAGTGCAATGCAAGCACTAGAATAGCCCGCCCTCCCCCATAAGGGAAGGGAATGAAATGTGCTAAAAAAAAAAAAAAAAAAAAAAAAGTCACTGCACCTAAGTTCCGCTTGTGCAGCCGTGGCGAGAGGGTCGCTGTAGGCGAGCGCTCATTACTGTAGAGGCCGAGCTGTCGGATTGGCAGGTGAAGCTGGCCGGAGTGGCCAAGCGGTTCTAGACGCTACAGTCTGGAGCCGCGAGACCGCTACGGTCGCAGGTTCGAATCCTGCCTCGGGCATGGACGTATGTGATGTCCTTAGGTTACTTAGGTTTAAGTAGTTTTAAGTTCTAGGGGACTGATGACCTCAGCAGTAAAGTCCCATAGTGCTCAGAGTCATTTGAACCATTTTTGGCAGGTGAAATTGCAAATTTTCGTCTTGCCGTTCTAACGGCAAGAACAAAATTGTTGTGTAAAGCACGCACTGCACCATGGGCAGAAAATCGAATAATAAAAGGAACACAATAACAAGGAGTCCGTTGATCGAAGTATCCGCTGCGAAGGGAAACTTTGCAAACGACGGAGAAGATACAACAAGTGAAGAAGAACAAGCCGCCCTCGACTTCACGCTGCCGCCATCGCTGATCTATATCCGATGCTGGGACGATTGGTGGGATATATACAGCAAACTGAAGAACGTTGCGACAGGCCCACTGGAGGTGAAGTGTCTGGATAATGACACTTTACTGGAAGTGCAACCAAGTTGCATCTATGGCTCCAAGATGTTCACACCTATCCTGGAGGCATACAGATCGCCGGTCCAAGAGAACCCCAGTCGAAAGAGAAGAAAGAAACATCAAGGTCCTGCTTAGAGGGCTTCCCTGGCTGTACCATAAGGATATGGTACACAGAGCACTATGAGACGAGGTGTTCGGAGATGTAGTGATAAAGCTACACAACCGAACCAACAGGAGAAGACCTCCACTATTCATCCTGGCTGTGAACACACCAGGGATGACCCCAGTGGACCAAGTACTCAGGATCAACAGCATCTTGGGTTTCTACGTGACGATGGAGCCTCTGCCTGCGAATCTGGACACCAGGCCTCAGTGCTGTAAGTGCCAACAAGAGGGGCATGTGGCAAAATACTGCCACAACCAGTCAACCTGGGTCAAGTGCGCTGGCAACCATACAGCCACACATGCACAAGACAACAAGAAGAAGCACCGATGTGCGTCCGCTGTGGCGAGCTGCACATGGCCAGCTGGCGCGGCTGCAAGGCCTTTGCGGACCATGCCAAAATCATCAAGACGCAGCGAGCTGCACCTGAAGAACATGCCAAGGCCAAAAAGAAGAGACGACGGAGAAGACGACGCAAGACATCCTCATGCTCGTCCCCAGTGCAGAGGAACAACGAGGTGGCGACACACTGTCCCCCTGAGCGAACAGCCACCTCCACTGCCAGTGAGAGTGGCAAAGGGGTGGGTCGGCCGACCGCGAACAGGCGACGTCAGCTGGCGCCAGAGCGCCGGGAAGTCGAAGACGCCGCAGTGGCAGAAGACGGCGCACGAGAGGACAGCAGCCAAGAAGGAACGCACGCAACCATCGAAGCCGCACTGAAAGAAGTGGAAACGCGCTTCAAGATCGTGCTGCATGTGGAGATGGAAGCTGCTTGCCTCATGCTACGGAAGGCATTCGAGCGCAAGCTGCGAACAGCAGCGGTGGTGGTACAAGTGGAAACAGAACCGTCTGTTGCAAGTGACCGAGCCGAGCAGGCAAACCGCGCCACACTAATCGACAAAGAAGTGTTGACGAAAGAAGTCGTCACAGACAGCAGATACATAATTGACCTCGAGATCATGGAATAAGTATGCGCAAATCACGACGTGCGAGGCAGAGATCAGTGCAGCTGGAGTACCAGCTGCAAAGGAAGAGAGAAGAGGAAGAAGCTCGCCTCCGGGACGAAGAGGAGAAGCGATGCTACTACAACTACTGCCGCAACTACCACTACTGACCTGAAGAGGAGCGCATGGGATGAGAGGAAACAACAACCAAACGTGGGAACACCAACAGCTCTGGCCGGGTTTTGCAGGTTTTCCTCAGGCTGCAAGATGAATACCGAAGCTGTTCCCCGAATTTCCTGCAAATAAATTCCCAATTGGGAGATATAAGTACTCCCCATTCCCATTAGCACATATGCAGATGAATAAAATAAAATAACCAAATGATGTCCCCTGTACACCCTCGGCTGAAAAAGAGCAAAGCAAGCTCTAGTAAGGCCCGCCTTCCCCTTATGGGAAGGAATGAAATGTGCTTAAAAAAAAGGTCAGTGCACCTGATGATGGCGACATATCTGATAGCCGAAATATTGTGCCCATTGGACACCACAGACCGGCAGTACACCTGTTAATAATAAAATAAAATAATGGAATAGATGATAATAAAATTTTGAAATGTGTGGGTTTTTAAAATGTAATGAGTTAATGAGATTAATTTTTTTGCATGAATGAAAAGCACAATAAGCTGAACTATGCCTGGAAATAAGTTCGTATTAGCTCATATTATTTTGCAGGGGGAAGTAGCTTCTTTCTCCACTGTAGATTTGTGCTTACCCTTCTTTATAATGCTCCGTTTGGTCGCCATGTTCACCTTCGAAGTCTTGACCGTGTTCCCATTGAGCTTATCGGATCTTCGTTATATTCCAAAGTACACAGGTGGGCTTCAGTTCTCATAATTATCGTACTATCTGAAATAACAACTCACACGATCTTTCTGTTAATACAACAATATTGTATTTTCTAAACGGTGCACATATGAAATACATACTCCTCACTTATTCATAGCGACCCCAAAATGGCGGTCTACAATTACTCGCTTAAAATGGCGTGCTTCTCAGTCGTTCACTAGCAGAGCGCGAATCCTTCCTTCCTCCTACAGCTACACGAAAATCTCCTCTCTTTTTAACAACTGAAAATCAAAATTACATGACGGTTGGCATAGGCTCTATGATGGGCTACCGCTTCATCTTTTTTCTTTGCCTTTAAAGAAGACGAAAAAAATAAAAGAAATGCAAAAGGTTTATCACACCGTGAACTGTTCGAGCAAGAAATACGCGGAGGGAAACTGAAGAATCACATAAAAATTGGTTACTTGAAAAGTCTAGATCAACGAATACAATAACATTATAAAATCTTCGAAGAGTGCTGTATCTGCAGATGATATTTACAGTACGTTCCAGCTGTTGGTTAGCTTGTAATAGCAGACAGCATTTTCGTCTTCGAGTATTATTTATTTCGTAAACACATTGTGGTCCCTGATTTATCGCCGTGCGAAATCTAGTTTCTGATCTATAATTATCGTCTTCCTTGTATTTAACTCTTGTCACAGCGCTAATGCGGTAACCTGCACTATAACATAAATAACCTCCTATATGAGTTCAGTTGACATCATGCTGAAAGCTGTGTAACTACATTGAATTTGGGGTGCCCCATTAGTTTTGTATGCGAACTCGGCTAAACGCCAGGTTTCCACAGCAAAGAATTTCTTAAACATGTATCCCCACCACACCACTCATGTAAATCAACTTACATATGAAAATAGTCTATTTGCACACTGTCATGCCAACTTATGCATAAGTTACGAAAATTGAAAGGTGTTCTGCTTTCTTGCATGATGTCACTATCCCCACCATCACCTGTGAGCTTCAGCAATTGCCCTTAGGTGGATCTGCTCTCATTCTGCTCTTGTTCAGTTGACAGCACATTGTGCATGTAAGCATGGTGATGGGTGAATAAGAAATTCGTGACCATGGAAACCTGCCTTTACACATTTTGATAGCAGCAGAAATATACCAACCAGAAGTGCCATTTGCTGTAACTTGTGAAGTATCTGGTTCAAATGGTTCAAATGGCTCTGAGCACTATGGGACTTAACATCTGTGGTCATCAGTCTCCTAGAACTTAGAACTACTTAAACCTAACTAACCTAAAGACATCACACACATCCACACCCGAGGCAGGATTCGAACCTGCGACCGTAGCAGTCGCACGGTTCCGGACTGCGCGCCTAGAACCGTTAGACCACCGCGGCCGGCTAGTAGTATCTCTTTCTTCATGATCATTATGTATCCTGGTGTATAAATGTCAAAGTATTTATGACAAGGAAGAATATGAATGTTATTGCGCCTCGTTTGATTCACAGCAATTTAACCTGTGCTCATAGTTGTAAATTGGAGCGTAGATTTATGGCAACAGTTTACCACGTATCGTAAATGTTAAGCATGTAAGTAAGAGACAGAATGTAAATAAGGCTAGATCTCACATCAGGTGCAGAAACACAACAGCGTGTCTGTACTATTGCACTGCCAAAGGCAAATCGACATCAACTCTGCAATTCAAAACATTATCCATTATGATAGGCTTGAGGCATAAGATTGCCACTTTCTCTCTTGGTTATCATAGTTTCTCCCAAAGCCTTATATTGTTGAGCAATTAGTAAGTGACATTTAATGATAAGGGTGACATGTTTGAGATAAATTGTCAGTGAGCCATCACCTTGAAGTGGCATAGTGCAAGCTATAACACCAAACAGCTAAATGTGGAAATACAGGGTGATTTAAAAAGAATACCACAACTTTAGGAATTTAAAACTCTGCAACGACAAAAGGCAGAGCTAAGCACTATCTGTCGACGAATGAAGGGAGCTATAAAGTTTCATTTAGTTGTACATTTGTTCGCTTGAGGCGCTGTTGACTAGGCGTCAGTGTCAGTTGATGCTAAGATGGCGACCGCTCAACCGAAAGCTTTTTGTGTTATTGAGTACGGCAGAAGTGAATCGACGACAGTTGTTCAGCGTGCATTTCGAACGAAGTATGGTGTTAAACCTCCTGATAGGTGGTGTATTAAACGTTGGTATAAACAGTTTACAGAGAATGGGTGTTTGTGCAAAGGGAAAAGTTCTGGACGGCCGAGAACGAGTGATGAAAATGTAGCATGCATCCAGCAAGCATTTGTTCGCAGCCCAGGAAAATCGACTCGCAGAGCTAGCAGAGAGCTGCAAATTCCACAATCAACTCTATGGAGAGTCCTACGAAAAAGGTTAGTTATGAAACCTTATCGTCTGAAATTGGTTCAAGCACGTGAACGTCAACTACCCGAGGCGATGGATCCGCCGCCAGGCAGCCCGTGACAGAGCACTTCATCACTGGCCTCCAAGAAGCCCTGATCTTACCCCCTGCGATTTTTTCTTATGGGGGTATGTTAAGGATATGGTGTTTCGGCCACCTCTCCCAGCCACCATTGATGATTTGAAACGAGAAATAACAGCAGCTATCCAAACTGTTACGCCTGATATGCTACAGAGAGTGTGGAACGAGTTGGAGTATCGGGTTGATATTGCTCGAGTGTCTGGAGGGGGCCATATTGAACATCTCTGAACTTGTTTTTGAGTGAAAAAAAAACCTTTTTAAATACTCTTTGTAATGATGTATAACAGAAGCTTATATTATGTTTCTTTCATTAAATACACATTTTTATAGTTGTGGTATTCTTTTTGAATCACCCTGTATTTCTAAATGAGTATAACGTCTGTTGCACAGGGTCAAGTATAGTACCAGTAGGGTGTAATGGTCTCTAGAACTAAACACAAGTGATGTAATTCTGCAGTTATGTGTATTGTGAGTTATAAGGCATGTTCCCACCAGGGGTAGTAACTTTTGAACCAACTGTACAGGACAAGGGGTTATTTTTAGGATATATGGTGCGAAATTGTGATTTAGTGTGTTTCAGTGCGCGATGCGCCAGTCTCACGGGAGACAGCGGACGAAGGTTGGCACGTTATGCAGGTGAAACAGTTTTGCAACGAGCGTCGGTATGTGTGTATGTGCGTGGCAGCCACTAACAGCCAGAACGCAGCATTAGCAGAATTAAGCAGGCGAGGGCCGTGTGTGGCGCGGTTGCGTTAGCCAACTCATCGAGAACGTTCTAATAAACACGCCGCCGCGTACCGGCGGATTCAGCAGCGGTCGGCACTATTTAAGGGTAACAGAGGTGGGCGTCGGCATTCGGTTCGACCGATTGGGGGTTCGGTTGCTGTTAGGTCGTCGTCATCAGTGACGCTGTCCCTGAGGACCTGCCAACGGAGGCCATTGCCCGCTGCTGCACTGGCGACTCCCGGCGTCGTCACGAGCTGCAGCGTCTCCAAGAGGCGCGCTGGGCCAGGCCCCGTGCTGCTAACCTCCTACCGCCTGCGCAGCCGCTGACCGAGCACGGCGTCGCGTTCCCCGGGCTGCGTGCATCAACACGTCTCCACCACGACATGAGCGGTGGGGCTGAACTACCGGAAAATGTATTGGAAGAACCAACAATAAAGAGGAAGATTGCTAAAAACAGCTACCTTCTTCTACCCAGCCACGCCCTACAACACCGACCATGTCACCTGCTCCGGTCATCTTATTACAAGTGGTGTCAGTCGGGCAACCTGCGCAATCACACACTCCTGTTACAATTGGTGACACTAGTGGTCTCTCTGGATTGGAGGAAATTGTGGCTGGTAATCGACGAAGATATGTAGCACCTGAGAAGGGCAACAATGGATCAGCAACTCCTGCAACATGACAAGCAAGTGCCAGTTTTTCGTTTGGTGGTTTGTCTGAACCTGTAGTATAGTCCATCTTCCCTTCCTGTTCTTCTTTCTGGGCTTACTGTAGCCTTGATTCGATAGCTTGTAGTGATGGAGCAGACTGTGTCAGCTGAGGTGGCTATTCAGCAGCTACTTGAGCGAGTGTCGGAATTAGAGATAGAGCTTGCTCTGTCTAAAGAAGTGAGCAAGGAACAGTTTCCTGTTAATGAAGTAATTCTTAACACTAACGCTGTGTCTTTGGTCACCCCTTTCTCGGGAAAAGCTGGGGAGGATGTTATGATTTTTTTTAAAAACCTTAGCACAGCCGATAAATTGGAAAATTGGGACGCAGAAACATTTTTGCATGTGGCTAAGTTGAAAGTAACTGGGGATGCCAGAGCTTACGATACATGCCATGAAGAATTAAGGGATGCTGGGACATTTGAAGTATTCAAAAAAGGGTTGTTGGAAAGGTATCGGAGGAAAAATATGTCTAGATATTATCGGGAACAATTGAATAGAATGTATCAAAGGAATGGGGAATCAATAGAAGCTTTTGTAGATCAAATTAGAAAAAGTAATGTTAATACCTATGAGCTAACGGATTCCGATAGGGTTAATGAAGCCATTCTGCAGGAAGCTGAGCAGAGGGCACTAGATGCATTTTTGCGGGGAATACAACCCAAAACCTCCCGCAAGATTAGGATGGAATTCCCTACGACTCTTAATGAGGCACTCGGAATTGCTGTGGCGTTAGAGGAAGTTGAAGCAGTAACGAAGATGTGGGGCAGGAAAGCAGTGTTTAATGCAGAAATAAAATTTTTCAGATGTGGTCGGATGGGACACATTAGACGCGATTGCAAGGAAGTACAGTGCAGGAAATGCAGACGTTGGGGTCATCGGGAGCGAAATTGCAATGGGTCCTGGCAGAAACATGATAGGAAACCGCAAGGTGGGACTCACCACCCTCAGTTAAACGGGACAGGAGGTGGTGTGTCCACTGTGAAACACCCCCAGTCAGGATTAATGCTAGTGCAGAATCAGTGGCAGACTTTTTTCTGACCGGCTTGGTGAGGGGCAGGCCGTGCAGATTTTTCTTGGTTCCCCTATGAGCCGTGGACCTTGCCGTTGGTTGGGAGACTTGCATGCCTCAGCGATACAGATGGCCGTACCATAGATGCAACCACAACGGAGGGCCATCTGTTGAGAGGCCAGACAAACATGTGGTTCCTGAAGAGGGGCAGCATCCTTTCCAGTAGTTGCAGGGGCAACAGTCTGGATGATTGACTCATGTGGCCTTGTAACACTAAGCAAAACGGCCTTGCTGTGCTGGTACTGTGAACGGCTGAAAGCAAGGGGAAACAACAGCCATAATTTTTCCCAAGGGCATGCAGCTTTACTGTTTGGTTAAATGATAATGGCGTCCTCTTGGGTAAAATATTCCAGAGGGAAAGTAGTCCCCCATTCAGATCTTCAGGTGGGGACTACTCAAGAGGATGTCGTTATCAGGAGAAAGAAAACTGGCATTCTACAGATCAGAGCGTGGAATGTCAGATCCCTTAATCGGGCAGGTAGGCCAGAAAATTTAAAAAGGGAAATGGATAGGTTAAAGTTAGATATAGAGGAAATTAGTGAAGTTCGGTGGCAGGAGGAACAAAACTTCTGGTCAGGTGACTACAGGGTTATAAACACAAAGTCAAATAGGGGTAATGCAGGATTAGGTTTAATAATGAATAAAAAAATAGGAATGCGGGTAAGCTACTACAAACAGCATAGTGAACGCATTATTGTGGCCAAGATAGATACGAAGCCCACACCTACTACAGTAGTACAAGTTTATATGCCAACTAGCTCTGCAGATGACGAAGAAATTGAAGAAATGTATGATGAAATAAAATAAATTATTCAGGTAGTGAAGGGAGACGAAAATTTAATAGTCATGGGTGACTGGAATTCAAGAGTAGGAAAAGGGAGGGAAGGAAACATAGTAGGTGAATATGGATTGGAGCTAAGAAATGAAAGATGAAGCCGTCTGGTAGAATTTTGCACAGAGCATAAATTAATCATAGCTAACACTTGGACCTTGCCGTTGGTGGGGAGGCTTGCATGCCTCAGCGATACAGATAGCCGTACCGTAGGTACAACCACAACTGAGGGGTATCTGTTGAGAGGCCAGACAGACTTGTGGTTCCTGAAGAGGGGCAGCAGCCTTTTCAGTAGTTGCAAGGGCAACAGTCTGGATGATTGACTGATCTGGCCTTGTAACAATAACCAAAACGGCCTTGCTGTGCTGGTACTGCAAACGGCTGAAAGCAAGGGGAAACTACAGCCATAATTTTTCCCAAGGGCATGCAGCTTTACTGTATGATTAAATGATGATGGCGTCCTCTTGGGTAAAATATTCCAGAGGTAAAATAGTCCCCCATTCGGATCTCCAGGCGGGGACTACTCAAGAGGATGTCGTTATCAGGAGAAAGAAAACTGGTGTTCTATGGATCGGAGCATGGAATGTCAGATCCCTTAATCGGGCAGGTAGGTTAGAAAATTTAAAAAGGGAAATGGATAGGTTAAAGTTAGATATAGTGGAAATTAGTGAAGTTCAGTGGCAGGAGGAACAAAACTTCTGGTCAGGTGACTACAGGGTTATAAACACAAAGTCAAATAGGGGTAATGCAGGATTAGGTTTAATAATGAATAAAAAATAGGAATGCGGGTAAGCTACTACAAACAGCATAGTGAAGGCATTATTGTGGCCAAGATAGATACGAAGCCCACACCTACTACAGTAGTACAAGTTTATATGCCAACTAGCTCTGCAGATGACGAAGAAATTGAAGAAATGTATGATGAAATAAAAGAAATTTTTCAGATAGTGAAGGGAGACGAAAATTTAATAGTCATGGGTGACTGGAATTCGAGTGTAGGAAAAGGGATAGAAGGAAACGTAGTAGGTGAATATGGATTGGGGATAAGAAATGAAAGAGGAAGCCGCCTGGTAGAATTTTGCACAGAGCACAACTTAATCATAGCTAACACTTGGTTTAAGAATCGTGATAGAGGGTTGTATACATGGAAGAACCCTGGAGATACTAAAAGGTATCAGATAGATTATATAATGGTAAGACAGAGATATAGGAACCAGGTTTTAAATTGTAAGACATTTCCAGGGGCAGATGTGGACTCTGACCACAATCTATTGTTTATGACCTGTAGATTAAAACTGAAGAAACTGCAAAAAGGTGGGAATCTAAGGAGATGGGACCTGGATAAAGTGAAAGAACCAGAGGTTGTACAGAGTTTCAGGGAGAGCATAAGGGAACAATTGACAGGAATGGGGGAAAGAAATACAGTAGAAGAAGAATAGGTAGCTTTGAGGGATGAAGTAGTGAAGGTAGCAGAGGATCAAGTAGGTAAAAAGACGAGGGCTAGTAGAAATCCTTGGGTAACAGAAGAAATGTTGAATTTAATTGATGAAAGGAGAAAATATAAAAAGGCAGTAAATGAAGCAGGCAAAAAGGACTACAAACGTCTCAAAAATGAGATCGACAGGAAGTGCAAAATGGCTAAGCAGGGATGGCTAGAGGACAAATGTAAGGATGTAGAGGCTTATCTCACTAGGGGGAAGATAGATACTGCCTACAGGAAAATTAAAGAGACCTTTGGAGATAAGAGAACCACTTGTATGAACATCCAGAGCTCAGATTGAAACACAGTTCTGAGCAAAGAAGGGAAAGCAGAAAGGTGGAAGGAGTATATAGACTTATAGAGGGTCTATACAAGGGCGATGTACTTGAGGACAATATTATGGAAATGGAAGAGGATGTAGATGAAGATGAAATGGGAGATACGATACTGCATGAAGAGTTTGACAGAGCACTGAAAGACCTGAGTCGAAACAAGGCCCCCGAAGTAGACAACGTTCCATTGGAACTACTGACGGCCTTGGGAGAGCCAGCCCTGACAAAACTGTACCATCTGGTGAGCAAGATGTATGAGACAGGCGAAATTCCCTCAGACTTCAAGAAGAATACAATAATTCCAATCCCAAAGAAAGCAGGTGCTGACAGATGTGAAAATTACCGAACAATCAGTTTAATAAGCCACAGCTGCAAAATACTAACACGAATTCTTTACAGACAAATGGAAAAACTAGTAGAAGCCGACCTCGGGGAAGATCAGTTTGGATTCCGTAGAAATACTGGAAGACGTGAGGCAATACTGACGTTACGACTTATCTTAGAAGAAAGATTAAGGAAAGGCAAACCTACGTTTCTAGCATTTGTAGACTTAGAGAAAGCTTTTGACAATGTTGACTGGAATACTCTCTTTCAAATTCTAAAGATGGCAGGGGTAAAATACAGGGAACGAAAGGCTATTTACAATTTGTACAGAAACCAGATGGCAGTTATAAGAGTCGAGGGGCATGAAAGGGAAGCAGCGGTTGGGAAGGGAGTAAGACAGGGTTGTAGCCTCTCCCCGATGTTATTCAATCTGTATATTGAGCAAGCAGTAAAGGAAACAAAAGAAAAATTCGGAGTAGGTATTAAAATCCATGGAGAAGAAATAAAAACTTTGAGGTTCGCCGATGACATTGTAATTCTGTCAGAGACAGCAAAGGACGTGGAAGAGCAGTTGAACGGAATGGACAGTGTCCAGAAAGGAGGATATAAGATGAACATCAACAAAAGGAAAACAAGGATAATGGAATGTAGTCGAATTAAGTCGGGTGATGCTGAAGGACTTAGTTAGTAAATGACACACTTAAAGTAGTAAAGGAGTTTTGCTATTTGGGAAGCAAAATACCTGATGATGGTCGAAGTAGAGAGGATATAAAATGTAGACTGGCAATGGCAAGGAAAGCGTTTCTGAAGAAGAGAAATTTGTTAACATCGAGTATAGATTTAAGTGTCAGGACGTCATTTCTGAAAGTATTTGTATGGAGTGTAGCCATGTACGGAAGTGAAACATGGATGGTTAATAGTTTGGACAAGAAGAGAATAGAAGCTTTCGAAATGTGGTGCTACAGAAGGATGCTGAAGATTAGATGGGTAGATCACATAACTAATGAGGAAGAATTGAATAGGATTGGCGAGAAGAGAAGTTTGTGGCACAACTTGACCAGAAGAAGGGATCGGTTGGTAGGACATGTTCTGAGGCATCAAGTATTGGAGGGCAGCGTGGAGGGTAAAAATCGTAGGGGGAGACCAAGAGATGAATACACTAAGCAGATTCAGAAGGATGTAGGTTGCAGTAGGTACTGGGAGATGAAGAAGCTTGCACAGGATAGAGTAGCATGGAGAGCTGCATCAAACCAGTCTCTGGACTGAAGACCACAACAACAACAACAACACTTGGTTCAAAAATCATGAAGGAAGGTTGTATACATGGAAGAACCCTGGAGATACTAAAAGGTATCAGATAGATTATATAATGGTAAGACAGAGATTTAGGAACCAGGTTTTAAATTGTAAGACATTTCCAGGGGCAGATGTGGACTCTGACCACAATCTATTGGTTATGAACTGTAGATTGAAACTGAAGAAACGGCAACAAGGTGGGAATTTAAGGAAATGGGACCTTGATAAACTGGCTAAACCAGAGGTGGTACAGAGTTTCAGGGAGAGCATAAGGGAACAATTGACAGGAATGGGGGAAAGAAATACAGTAGAAGAAGAATAGGTAGCTCTGAGGGATGAAGTAGTGAAGGCAGCAGATGATCAAGTAGGTAAAAAGACGAGGGCTAGTAGAAATCCTTGGGTAACAGGAAGATATAGCGAATTTAATTGATCAAAGGAGAAAATATAAAAAGGCAGTAAATGAAGCAGGCAAAAAGGAACATAAACGTCTCAAAAATGAGATCGACAGGAAGTGCAAAATGGCTAAGCAGGCATGTCTAGAGGACAAATGTAAGGATGTAGAGGGGTAAGATAGATACTGCCTACTGGAAAATTAAAGAGACCTTTGGAGAAAAGATAAGCACTTATATGAATATGAAGAGCTCAGATGGAAATCCAGTTCTAAGCAAAGAAGGGCAAGCAGAAAGGTGGAAGGAGTATATAGACTTATAGAGGGTCTATACAAGGGCGATGTACTTGAGGACAATATTATGGAAATGGAAGAGGATGTAGATGAAGATGAATTGGGACAGTTGATACTGCGTGACGAGTTTGACAGAGCACTGAAAGACCTGAGTCGAAACAAGGCCCCGGGAGTAGACAACATTCCATTAGAACTACTGACGGCCTTGGGAGAGCCAGTTCTGACAAAACTCTACCATCTGGTGAGCAAGATGTATGAGACAGGCGAAATACCCACATACTTCAAGAAGAATATAATAATTCCAATCCCAGAGAAAGCAGGTGTTGACAGATGTGAGAATTACCGAACAATCAGTTTAATAAGTCACAGTTGGAAAATACTAACGCCAATTCTTCACAAACGAATGGAAAAACTGGTAGAAACCAACCTCGGGGAAGATCAGTTTGGATTCCATAGAAATACTGGAACACGTGAGGCAATACTGACCTTACGACTTATCTTAGAAGAAAGATTAAGGAAAGGCAAACCTACGTTTCTAGCATTTGTAGACTTAGAGAAAGCTTTTGACAATGTTGACTGGAATACTCTCTTTCAAATTCTGAGGGTGGCAGGGGTAAAATAAAGGGAGCGAAAGGCTATTTACAATTTGTACAGAAACCAGATGGCAGTTATAAGAGTCGAGGGGCATGAAAGGGAAGCAGTGGCTGGGAAGGGAGTGAGACAGGGTTGTAGCCTCTCCCTGATGTTATTCATTCTGTATATTGAGCAAGCAGTAAAGGAAACAAAAGAAAAATTCGGAGTAGGTATTAAAATAAAAACTTTGAGGTTCGCCGATGACATTGTAATTCTGTCAGAGACAGCAAATGACTTGGAAGAGCAGTTGAACGGAATGGACAGTGTCCAGAAAGGAGGATATAAGATGAACATCAACAAAAGGAAAATAAGGATAATGGAATGTAGTCGAATTAAGTCGGGTGATGCTGAAGGACTTAGTAAATGACACACTTAAAGTAGTAAAGGAGTTTTGCTATTTGGGAAGCAAAATACCTGATGATGGTCGAAGTAGAGAGGATATAAAATGTAGACTGGCAATGGCAATGAAAGCGTTTCTGAAGAAGAGAAATTTGTTAACATCGAGTATAGATTTAAGTGTCAGGAAGTCGTTTCTGAAAGTATTTGTATGGAGTGTAGCCATGTATGGAAGTGAAACATGTACGATAAACAGTTTGGACAAGAAGAGAATAGAAGCTTTTGAAATGTGGTGCTACAGAAGCGAATGCTGAAGATTAGATGGGTAGATCACATAACTAATGAGGATGTATTGAATAGAACTGGGGAGAAGAAGAGTTTGTGGCACAACTTGACAAGAAGAAGGGACCGGTTGGTGGGACATGTTCTGAGGCATCAAGGGATCACAAATTTAGCATTGGAGGGCAGCGTGGAGGGTAAAAATCCTAGAGGGAGACCAAGAGATGAAAACACTAAGCAGATTCAGAAGGATGTAGTTGCAGTAAGTACTGGGAGATGAAGAAGCTTACACAGGATAGAGTAGCATGGAGAGCTGCACCAAACCAGTCTCAATACTGAAGACCACAACAACAACAACAACACTGGGCCTCAGGTATCCGTGTCGAGTAGAAATGTACTCGGTAAAGTAGAAGTAAAACCGCCATGCTGGACGCGTGGGTGTGGGACAGGTGAAGTCACTCGGATCAGCGGTGTTAAACTACCGAGTGGAAATGAGGAACTTCCATGTGAAGGTAGAAGTTCCTCCAGTTGTTGGCAGCAGCTATGATGTCATACTCGGATTGGATTTCCTGGTTGCGCATCACGCAAAAGTTAACCTGGAATGGCGTACAGTACAAATGGACGGAATACAATTTCGTCTAGGTTCTACAGCCAAAAAAACATTACTGTCGCAAGGAACCGCCCAGACGTCGGGTAGGCCACCAAAACTGTGTACAGGGTCCCTTAGGGTTAACTCGCGGGATACTATACCGAAGGGTACAGGGAAAATAATCTGGGCAGATGTTGGAGCTAGCGTGCAGGTAAATTCGTTGTGTGTCGTTGAACCATTGTCTGAGAATGAGCCACTGGATAAAATGAAGTGTTTTACGCGCCGTTGCGTGTCCTACGTGCTGGAGATAGAAGGGAAAAAGGTTGTGCCTCTCAGTATTGATAATTTTGGCCTTGAAGAGGTGCAGTTAGCACGGGGTACCGTAATAGCGAATTTGGAGATGATAGGGGAAGATGAACTGGATAAGGATTTCGCAGCAGATTACGCATTGCTGAGAGAGTCTGTCAGCTGGTCCGCACTGAGGGGTAAGGTAGCACATTTAGAAGGGCAAGACAGAGAAGTCATGGAGAACCTTTTGACGGAATATAAAGAATTATTTAATTCTCATGGTCCACTGCCCCCACACCATTAGTTCAGCACTTCAACCCCACTGGGAATGAAGCACCGGTGTATAAATGTTCATATCGTGTTCCAAAAAGTTTACAGCCTGTCATGGAAGAATTTATTAATCAACAGCTCGGGGATGGGATAATAGAAACCAGTAGTAGTCCCTGGTCCGCTCCTGTCGTAATAGTGGGAAAAAATCACCTGAAGGGGGGAAAGGAATATCGTTTTTGTTGTTATTATCGTTTCCTGAATCAAAAAACTGTATCGAATGCATACCCAATGCCTAATATCACTGAAACTCTTGATAATTTGAGTCAGCGTCGATACTTCACGACATTGGATCTTCGAAGCGGGTACCACTAGTTGGAGGTCGCCCCGGAAGACCGACGGAAGACAGCTTTTTCAACACCTACAGGTCATTTTCAGTATCGGCGAATGCCTTTCGGACTCAAAAATGCTTCGGCAACCTTCCAACAGTTATTCGATAGTGTGTTACGAGGGCTAAAACCTAATCAGTGTATGGCATATTTGGACGACGTAATTGTTTTCTCAAAGGACGTGAAAGAACATGTTCGCCGTTTCCGCGAAGTTTTCCATAGTCTGAAAGCAGCGCGATTAACTCTTCATATGGAAAAGTGTCATTTTTTGTTGCAAGAAGTCCGTTATTTAGGTCATATTATAGGACAAGAGAGTTCCACACGGATCCAAAACTTAATGAATTTTCCGACACCTTATTTAGGTCTCGCCAATTTTTACAGGAGTGTTGCTTCACGCAGTGGAGGACGGCAAAACAGAGGCAGCCGGCGATCGCGGCATTGCAAAGTTGGTGCGCCACAGATAGCCTTGCTGACAGTTGCAGTCTACCAACCGGCTGACACAAGGACGCACGCAGACAGAGCGAAGCCTGGAGAGTGCTGAGTAAGGGAAGTGAGGCCAGCACGCTAAGTTACGCTGCAATATACTGCGGGAGTAATAACAAGAAGCTGCCACCGGAGGTAAAAAACGTCCTCCTGCCGGATATAAATAGTGGAGCGCAGGCAGCAACGGACAGAAGCCATTAGGAAGCAGTTTGGATCTGAGGACGGGCGTGGTCCGTGTCCGAATGTTCAGTCTTCGTAGGTGACGATTCCGGAAGTCTGTTCCAGGGTCGGCACCATGGCTGACTAACTACAGCGAGAACTTCCAGCAGGACCGGCCGCAGCGCGGTCTTGGACACAGGCGCCGCCGGCGACTGACGCCCGGACTCCACGACAACCCGGCCCCACGGCGCGTGGTCCGTCCATGACGGGAGATCGCGGACATCGCGACTGACGGCTTCCCAGCCGCCGGTGCAGCGGGCGACGGCAGCTGACCTCACGGTGACGCGGCTCCGTGGGGGTGCCATACTGGGCTGCTGAGTGGCGACAAGTTCATCTCAACCACAGGGCATCCTGATTTCAGTGGAGCTCTGGTGGCGCGCGTTGCGCGCATTGTCGGAGGATTTACACAGCAGCAGCCAGACGGAAGGATCAGCAGGGCTGGGCAGCGACGACGAGGGAGGAATTGTAAAGAAAGCTCAATAAATAATTGTAAAACTCCACGCCGTCTCAGTCTTCGGTGCAGCTACTGTGTCTGCTGCTAACAAGTACTGCAGAAGTCGTAACAAGTAGCAAACGGCCATAACAAGTACTACAGAAGTCGTAAGAAGTAGCAAACGGGCATAACAAGTACTGCAGAAGTCGTAACAAGTGGCCATCTGACCTAACAGGAGGTATATTCCAAAATTTGCGGAAATTGCGAGGCCCCTCAAGCAGTTGTTGAAGAAGGGAGCAAAATTTCACTGGTCAGCAAAATGTGAAGAGGCTTTTCAAAAGTTAAAAAATTTGTTAATGTCTAGACCGGTTTTGGATTTTCCAGATTTTAGTAAACAGTTTATATTATGTTGTGACTCTAGCAATTTTGCTTTGGGTATTGTATTATCTCAGGAAATAGATGGGCAGGAACACCTGATAGCATATGCTTCCAGACTGCTAAACAATGCAGAAAAAAATTACTCATCAACCGAGGAGTTATTGGCATTAATTTTCGGAATAACCTATTTTCGGTGTTATTTGTATGGACGACGTTTCAAGGTGATTACTGACCATGCAGCACTTAAGTGGTTGTTAGGTCTTAAAGACCCAACGAGTAGATTAACTAAATGGGCTTTGCATCTTACTGGGTACGATTTTGAAGTGATTCATCGACCGGGTAAATCGCACGGAAATATGGATGGTCTGAGTCCTAAAGTATGCGATGTGGAATGGACAGGAGTAAATGAGAACGAATGGGTGGAGGCACAAACTGCCGACACAGATTGTCGACGATTTAACTCACGGTGACAGTTCGTCCTGGAAGACGCGATATTCTATCATAAAACTAGGAACGGTACACATAGTCGTACCAGAAAAACAGCAAAGCGAAATTTTAAGGCAAGCACATGATTCAATGTTTTATGGTCATTCGGGTCGAAGGGCAACGGAAAGGAGGGTAGCACAGACTTATTGGTGGTCAACGATTAGGCAAGATGTCGATTAGTACATAAAGAATTGCATTCCATGTGCTCAACGGGCGGAATTGAGTCATCAGAAAATTGTGTAGCAACGACTACCAGAAGCGGATAGACCTCTCCAATTACTTGGCGTAGGCGTCTTGGGACTGTTTGTGCAAACACCAGCGGGTAATTGCTATGTTTTAACAATAATAGATCATTTTTAGCGCTATGTGTCTATGACAGCTATTCCGGACCAGCGAGCTGAAACAGTGGCTCACGCCATGGTACATCAATGGATATTGAAATTCGGAACACCTGAAGCTATAATTACAGATCAAGGGACAAACTTTATGTCCGATTTGATGAAACAGTTATGCAAGTTGTTGCATGTAAATAAATTGAGAATGAGCGCGTTACACCTGTAGACTAGTGGTTGGACCGAGAGAGTTTATCGTACAATAGCAAAGATGTTAAGTTATTATGTAAATTCGCAACATAATTGGGATACTCTACTGGCGTTTGTAACCCCGGTGTATAACTCAAAAGTGCATTAAAGTACAAGATTGTCTCCGTATGAAGTACTGTTCGTTTGGAAGATGCCATCTCCGTTTGAATTGCTCAAGACCCTACCAGGAACCGATATTTCAGCTGTTAAGGATTTATCCACAAAGATGAAAACAATCTGGCGCCAGGTGAAAAAAATGAACACTAAAGCGTTAGAGAGACAGGACAAAGTTCACAATAGAAAGGCAGCTTTACCCAAATAGCATATAGGTCAATGGGTGATGATGACTAATCCGTATGTGCCAAAAGGCAAAACGAAAAAATTTGTATCCCGTTATCAAGGTCCTTTCCAGGTGATCGAGGTGACATCGCCGGTGAATGTAAAATTACGGCTTCCAACTCGCCCTACTATTGTGCATGTGAGCCGAATTAGGCCTTTCAAGGGGAATTTTGAGGAACTTCCTACATTGTCTGCAGTAACTTCTAGCGGAGAGAAAGATGAATCTAAGCAAAAGAATAAGAAAGAAGTGGATAAACAAGAGAACCAAGTTAATTGTGGAAACGATCAGACATGCTATTATGCTCTTAGGCCACGTGTAAAAAGGGAAGAGCTAATGTGAGTTGTTTTTCTTTTGTCTCTCAGGAGGCGTGACGTTCTGGTAAGACCAGCAGTTCCAGCGTCATGGGTTGTGCTGAAGAGGGAAGAGGGAAGGTGTGCACTATCTCTCAGCATAGTTATTCTGTTTTGCTGTTGCAACTTAGCTGAAGCCTTGAAAAATGGTTCAAATGGTTCTGAGCAGTATGGGACTCAACATCTGAGGTCATCAGTCCCCTAGAACTTAGAACTACTTAAACCTAACTAACCTAAGGACATCACACACATCCATGCCCGAGGCAGGGTTCGAACCTGCGACCGTAGCAGTCACGCGGTTCCGGACTGAAGTGCCTAGAACCGCACAGCCACCGAGGCCGGCAAAGCCTTGAAGGTACGTCCTATATCAAGTGGTGTTTTGTTCTCGCGACAAGTGGACGGAATTATGGCCGGACATCAATGGACCTTAAGGGTGAACTGTAATATTTGGGCGGTTGAAGACGAAATCTGTAAATTAGAGGATACATTTATTAAACTTCATTCCATGGTGGCTATCAGTCAGGGTTTAATGACACACAGAGGGAATATCAGCTACTATGATCAGCTTTAGCATGCTTACAAGCTCAGATGCGGCAAACTGCAGGGTTAATCCCTCACGTCCGTAGGAAAAGAGGATGGTTAGATGCAGGTGGCCGTATCCTAAAAACTGTTTTTGGGACTGCTGACACGGAAGATATTAAAAGTATTAATGAAACGCTACGCCAGGTACTGGATAATGTGAATAGCAACCAGGGAATGCTAGATCTTCACACAACCCAATTAGAGAGTTTGGAGAAAGATGTAATTAATAATACGCACCAATTGTGAGCTTTGGCCGCGACCTTGATGTCCCACATTAAGGCCACAGCCGACACAACCAATCATGACTTGGGTATAATCAAGTACCGATTGGATAACATCGATTCACAGCTGAAAATCGCTAAGCTGCTCCGTTATCTTGCTGATAGTATTACGGAAGCACACATAGAAGCCACGGAACTACAGGAGGCTTAAATGCATGCAATGCGTGGGCACCAACCCCGGTACTGTTACCTTCGGAACAACTTCAGGAAGGATTACAGAAAGTTCAATCGGAATTGCTGCATCCCTGGAGCTACTGACGACATTAACAGACGAACTATTATCTCTGTACTACAAATTGGCCACTGTTACCAGTCCGCGGACAGGTACCCTGCTGAGAATTCATATCATAATATCATTAACATGTAAGGATTGTAAATTTGAATGTTATGCCTTGCATACGTATCCAGTAAAGTGGGAATTTTTGCAGAAATTCGTACAATTAACTGTACGGGAACTACTGTTAGTGGCACATAACAGACAAGCTCATGCGTTTCTCACTGCACAAGCCTTGCTGTGTTGTCGAACAGGTCCAATTACCATCTGCTCCGCGAAATTGTTATACACTGTTCCCAAATCTTGTGAGTATTCTCTATTCCGTTCTCAAGAACCAGTTGCGGAGTGCCCTAAGGAAATTATAGCAGGCACAGTGCAGTTCTTTCAGCAAGTGGGTCCACATTGAGTATTTTCAGTAATGGAAAACACAGTCGTTATTTGCGTTTGTTACGAGCAGGGTAAGCAAGGGAGTATGCAAGGACTAGAATTGCAGGGGCAGGGACTGTTAATGAACGGCACCCAGTGTGACCTTTCAGCGCCAACTTTCCATTCACCAGCCGTGATTACTGGAGCTACAATCATGAACATAACACTCACATTGATCTATGTACCTGACGAACTGGTGCAATTCGTCATGAAAGAAAATCTCACTCTTTTGAATAGCACATTAGACCCGACTTTGCTCCCCTCTTTGGACCAGATGCTAGCAGCTCAGGATGGACGTATAACTATGGAACATCTTTTTCAATGAATGCATGAGTACCGTATTGAGCAGAAGCAATGCTTACTAGTTATTGGATCATCAATCACCGCCACCTGTATTTTTATCTTTGTTGTAGGATTAGTGTACTATTGGCTCAAGACGAAGGTAGCCCAAATCCTGTCCTTTCCAACCTTTAACCTAAGGGTCCAGACAAAATCTCTGAACAGTTGTGAGGCACTGCAGCAGAACACTGAGTAATGTTTATGAACAAAGATTAGTCTAAGGATAAAAGCGAATGAACACAGTGTAAATAGTGAATCAATCGCATTTTGTGGTGTTTGTGAAGTGAACTGTAGTTGTTTTGACTTTTGGTTGAATTCAGGGACGAATTCTTTTCGTGCAAGGGAGGAAATGTAGAGGAAAAGGGGTTATTTTTAGGAAATATGGTGCGAAATTGTGATTTAGTGTGTTTCAGTGCGCGATGCGCCAGTCTCACAGCAGACGGCGAACAAAGGCTGGCTGGCACATTATGCAGGTGACATAGTTTTGCACAAGCGTCGGTATGTGTGTACGTGCGCGGCAGCCACTAACAGCCAGATGCAGCATTAGCAGAATTACGCAGGTGCGGGCCGCGTGTGGCGTGCTTGTGTTAGCCAACTCATCGAGAATGTTCTTATAAATACGCCGCCGTGTAACTAGCAGATTCAGCAGCGATCAGCACTATTTAAGGTTATCAGAGGTGGGCGTCGGCATTCGGTTCGACCGATTGGGCGTTCAGTTGCTGTTACGTCGTCGTCATCAGTGACGCAGTCCCCGAGGACTGGCCAGCGGAGGGCGTTGCCCGCTGCTGCACCGGCGATTCCCAGCGTCGTCACGAACCGCAGCATCTGCAGGAGGGGCGCTGGGCCTGGCCTCGTGCTGCTAACCTTCTACCACCTGCGCAGCCGCTGACCGAGCATGGCGTCGCGTTCCCCGGGCTGCATGCATTAGCACGTCTCCACCATGACACGGGCGGTGGGGCTGAACTACCGGCAAATATATTGGAAGAACTAACAATAAAGAGGAAGATTGCTAAAAACAGCCACCTTCTTCTACCCAGCCACGCCGTACAACCCCGGCCACATCACCCGCTCCGGTCATCATATTACACAACTAAGAATGTTATTGGGGGAACTACAGTTTAAAATGGACTCTGAATCACTCTGAAACACGGCATTTTTTACATTGACAAACACTCTCAGAAGTGAAATAAGTAGTGTGTAGCAGATATAAATTCAAAGGAAGGTCGAGCTTCAAATACAAGACCTTTGGATCTGTAGTCTGTCCTATGGGCAACAGACCCCGCACACCCTTCACAATTCAGAAAAGAAGCATGCACAACCAGCTGAAAAATGCTCCTGTCAGAGCATAAAAAAGGCGAATGTGCCCCTTTTTAAAAGACTCTCACAGAAAAGTGGGCAGTCCACTTCCTCAATCCACATTCTGCCTTCCTCATATTATATCTCTTAAAAAAATATATGTCCGAATAATATTCTCCCTGGCCCCTTAAATTGCTGCTTAATTGAAATATGGGCATCTCTTCGCTTTTTACTCATACGCTCAGGTAATATTTACCGGGTGTACTTACTGTTCGTGTTAAATCCAGTACAATCTGCTTATTTTCATTCAGTAGGGAGATCTTCCCGCAGGAGAAATCAATTTTTGCTTTCTTCTCGCTCAGGAAACCTCCCCCCAGGATGCAGGTTACTCTCAATCCTTTGACTACGAGAAAGATACATTTCACGTTATCTTCCCCTAGGCATAAATCTACCAGCACCTGATACTGAACGTTTTGTGCTTGTGCTCCCATGGCTCCAATGACACAACAGTTTTGTACAGGAAATGTCGGTAAGTTGCGGTTTTGGCTCAAGGTTTTGAATAGATCATACCTCATAACATTAGTAGTGGCACCTGTATCTATGTATATTTCTTCTGGCAATTCATTAATTCTAGCTTTTATGATGGTTTGTACTTCAGTTATTTCTTTTTTGTTACATTGTTTTGATTCCATAAGTAAATCATGTTGTGTACTGTTCAATCTTGGTACCTCAGTAATAATATATTATCTTGTGTATTGTTTATAGATGTGCCCCCTGTTTTTTCGCCGACCATCAATTGGGAGCTTATTGTGGCCATTGTTCGTTTGACGGTCTTACACTATGGTGGTTTCCGTCAGTGGGCATTTCTACTATCCTTACGCTGCTATTCGAGTCTGTCCATGTTTGTGGTATTGCATTAGTATTCTGCATAGAATTCCTATTGTGACACTGGTACTGGTTACCGTTAGGAGGCGGTGGTGGTGGCACAGAAGTTTGCATCCACTGCACCGGGTAAGTGCGATTGTTGGCACTACTGCTTTGTTGCGGCCATTGATCTTCATTTCGACGTATGTTATTGTAATTATTACTGGTAAGGTGGCCGGGATGTCCTCTATCTTCCCACTTACGTTTTTGATTGTAAGATGGTTGGCCGTTTCCGTTCTTCCTGTTTTGTTCTGTGGATTGATCTTCCTTTCCATTTCCGTGGCTTCCAAAATTGGAATTGTTGTTGCCATTTTTAAACTTGCGTGGTGAACCATTACTGTCTCCCGGTCTTTATTTATCCTATTTTCTTCCTGGGAGAGATCGATTTCGTCCAGCACAGACAAGTACCGTTCCAGGTCATTTTCGGGTACATTTATTAATTTGTCTCGTATATAACTGGGCAATCGTAATTTTAAGATTCTGATCACATCACAGGCTGGTATAGGGTCATACCAATATCTAGTTTTGTTGATATATTGTTGTGGTTGGCAGGAGAGCCAACACCGTGTTACTAGAGGAAGCCGAAAGGCACCCGTTTTTAGCTCACGCAGGCTGGCGTGAGGTCTGGAACAGGACAAGGAAATTAGACCTTAGAAAAAAACGGACGTAGCTGGTGGAATACTTGACTTTAATCCCATGTGCTTTGCACGCGTGGGTTCGAATCCCATCCTCGTCGCCAATGTTGTGGTTGGCAGGAGAGCCAACACCGTGTTACTAGAGGAAGCCGAAAGGCACGCGTTTTAGCTCACGCAGGCTGGCGTGAGGTCTGGAACAGGACAAGGAAATTAGAACTTAGAAAAAAACGGACGTAGCTGGTGGAATACTTAACGTTAATCCATTAATGGTGAACGTCGCTCTGGATGGTACATGATTCACAGTATCAATAGTAACTGGTAATGGCGCCTTGCTAGGTCGTAGCAAATGACGTAGCTGAAGGCTATGCTAACTATCGTCTCGGCAAATGAGAGCGTATTTTGTCAGTGAACCATCGCTAGCAAAGTCGGTTGTACAACTGGGGCGAGTGCTAGGAAGTCTCTCTAGACCTGCCGTGTGGCGGGGCTCGGTCTGATATCAACGATAGTGGCGACACGCGGCTCCCACGTATACTAACGGACCGCGGCCGATTTAAAGGCTACCTCCCAGCAAGTGTGGTGTCTGGCGGTGACACCACATATATTTTTCAAAATATTTACGGAGTGTACCCTGTTTGTGATTGTACATTTGCGGGCTGTATACTTCTGTCCTCAGGCGTTCTTGAATAGCCTTAGACCAGTATCTGTCTAGAAAATATTTTTCAAATTGTGCCGGGCTATGGCAATTTTCTATGACTTCATTTGCCCATAAGGCAGCGTCGCTATGTATGTGTGCGATTATGAACTGAATTTTTTGGCGTTCATTCCAGTCACTCGGTAATACACTTCGGAATCCTTTTAGGAAGATTACCGGGTGCACTGTCTTCTTTTCCGCGTTAAATACTTGGAATTGTCTGTGTTTTATTAAGCTTTCATCAATGTTATTGCTTGTGGAAGTAGACGCTGCCCCCACGGAGTTATGAATAGGAATGCTTCCTGTAAATTGTTTGTTCTCTCTTTCCGAATCGCTTTTTTGTTGGTATGAACTGTACGTAATGTTCTCATTACCGTACACGTTCCTAACAGGCGTGCCACAGTTTTGGTTCAGCATTTGCCAATGTGCACGCTCGAGTTCAGCAATTCTGTGTGTCATTTCCTGCTGCCACAGCGGTACTGGCAATTTGTACCTCGCTTCGCTTTTTTCACCTACAAGTTGTAGCGTGTCTACTGTGGGTTGTTTACATACAGCTGCTCCGTTAGTTACTTTTTGCAGAGCAGACTGTATTTTGCTTTCTACATGTTCTGTGATCTGGCTTTCTTTTTCAGTGAGCCAGTCATGGGAACTCTTTTTCTACTTTCTGGGCTTGATCATTTAAATGCGTTTCTATGGTTTCTTTTTGTGTCATTTCTAAATTGTCCATTCGGTTCGCAGACTGTTCTACTTCGTCCCGGATGACTGTGTGTGTCGTCTGAAGCGTTTGCACATCTTGTGCTATGTTGCTTACAATGTTCAGCAGTTCGGCATGGGTTTTCTTTATTTCTGTCATTTCTGAATGTATCTTTTCGAACATTGTACCTATACTTTCTATTAAGACCTTTTCTCTGTCTTCGTTTTGTTCCTCTCTTCCCCCAATCTCTCTCTTTCTTCGTTTTGTTCCCTTATCTGATTGACTAGCTGTTGATTCCTCTCTTCCCCCAATCTGTCTCTTTCCTCGTTCAAGTTTATACATGAAATGGAATTTGATAGACATTAGAATACATACAATACATGTTAACAATTACATACATACAAACCCTAAAAAAATATTTTATCTCTTCGGGCCCCACGTAACAGGGCGCAATTTATTATATCTCTTAAAAAAATGTAACTATTTATTTAGAGGAAACACGCTCCTAGTAAATTTGTTTGTCCATTGATTTATCGTGATATGTTACTGATTTTTAGTGAAGTTATTTTTTACGTTTAGCTTTCAAAAAAAAAAAAAAAATACAAAAGAGATATAATAAGCAAAATAATGAATTTCGTAGGTTGCCAATTACGTATTATATCTGGTTTTATCGAGCGCCAGGCTCCCTACAAATTACTGTAAATGCAACAGCGTAGTATTACTCAGCTCCAGTTCACTATCACAGAAAATAGACAAGTTTTAATAAAATTATTTCACTGGATTCCTTCAATTAATCCCACTGAATATTTTTACATAATTTCTTCCGCTCCGGCTATCAGACATTGTGCTGTGAAAAAATATTTTTAAATGTACCGCGTAATGGCGGCTAATTGTTAACAGTCAGAGATCACTGTTACTCGCTCCGCAGCACCTGGAAACATGCTAAATAATTTTCATTAAATATTCTTTACATAAGATAAATGTGGCGCAGGTTCTTGAAATAACACACGGAGATCACTTTATACTAATATATTCTTACTAGGACACAGTTTACACCATTAAATATTTGCAATTACGTTACGACAGAAACAAATGCTAGCGCAGCACAATAGCTTGCGTACCTTATTCCAGCTAACACCAGAACGAACAGAACAAAACAGACTAGACAGAAGAATGAACATTGCATTGTGTTTTATACTCTTACAAATATGATAATACTTCTTTTAATTACTTACACATTATAATCTCATACAATAAAAACAATGTCTTTTCTGCATCTATCGATCTATATTGTATATTTTTACAGTTAGTGTTATTACCTTTCGCAGATAAATCGATGTTTGCAATTAATTTTGAGTCACATACAGTCATTTTTATTTATGTTTCACCTCGATAATGGTGAATATTGCTGAAGGGACACTACACTCACCAAAAATTTTGGCATGCGAACATATTTGTGTTATTTTAGCACAGAACATTCTAAATTCGTCTAACCACTGTGTCTTTGCAGTAAAGTTTTATAACCAGAACCTCCATCTCACTGACGCTGTCTATATATGCCTGTCTCCCACTATCTCCTTTTTCTTACACAGACACGTGCCCCTGTCTCTCTCTCCCACTGTCACTGTCTTCATGCCTTCCTCTCGCTCTTCCTTATCAGTGTCTTCTTCTTGACTACTTTCATTGGCTCTCGGTCCCTCTGCTATCTACCTGATGCAATATCTTTTCTCTCTCCCATTGGCACTTCCTTTTTTTTTTTTTTTTTGCTGCTAACAATCTTCTATCTTTCTCTTCAATGGCCATTGTCTCCTCTCCACACATGTCCTTAAGGGTGGTTTGCTTGGGGTTTACATACTTTAATACATACATATAGGGAATGAGGAAAGTGGGCAAATCTTTTTTGTGTTAAAGTTTGCCAGTGTCAGGAGGGAAAAGGCGGGGGAAGGAGGTCCAGATACTCCAAGCCTAAGTGAGGTCACCACTCATCTCATTTTTTCATTTCCACTGTCTCCTCTCTCTTTTGCTCCCACTGCCACTATCTCCATCCACCTCTCTTTCTCTTTTACTGCTAATGTCTCTCACTGGCCATTACATCTTCTCACCTTTTAGCTCCCTGTGCTACTTCTTCATCAGTCTCTCTTTCTATCTCCCACCATCACTGTCTCCTTGGTCCTTGTCTCCCTCTGGTACTGTCTACTCTCTCTCCCATCGTCATTTCTCTCTGCTACCCTCTTTCAGAGACAGTGGCAGGAAGAGGGAGAAGGAGAGACTGGGTGAAAGTGTTTTGAATGTTCTGTTTTAGGAAAGCACAAAGGCATTAACATGGCAAAATTGAAGCTGAGGAAGGCGGAATGAGGCGTTAGGCAGCTGGTTCTTCACTTTTCTGTCAGAGTCTTTTAAACAGGAGCATATTCGTCTTTTCGTGCTCTGAAAGGAGCATTTTTAGGTGGTTCCCATCTTTTCTCTTTTACAGCAGGTGTGCTGTTTATATAAAACAAATTCTTTATATCAGTAAAGTTTTGGCAGTTTATCAATATACTTCGACACATTTACATGCTTTCACACATATAAACAACAGATAAGTATGGACAATAAAGGCTAAGACAAAATCATCTGCCATCCAATGCAAGTTCACTTTACACTACTTTACATAAAAATGCACAATATTTTTAGACTACATCTGTAGTATACCAACATGTGCTGTGTCTGATTTTGCAAATAAAACGTATTTTGCATGAAAAAATAATTTTTGTAAGGTACTTACGCCCCAGGTGGTACCATCGAACGATTTCCAGGACAAGGCTGCTTGTATAGGCGTGGAGTACCCATTATACAGAGACAACGCACAATAAAGATTTATTGGTGAAAAAATGTCAAATAAAAACATAATTTGGTGACCTCAGAAACCTTGTGATGACACCAGAGCCCTTGTGTGACTATCTCTGGTGCTAGGCAGACGCGCGCTTATGAAGATAAGTGATTAATATTGAAATAAGAGCTAATTTAGTTAATGTTACATTTTAAACTAGTGTGTATACTTCTTCTCTAGGCTATCTATTGAAGGTTTCGCTTTTATGACTGTATATACACTCCTGGAAATGGAAAAAAGAACACATTGAACCGGTGTGTCAGACCCACCATACTTGCTCCGGACACTGCGAGAGGGCTGTACAAGCAATGATCACACGCACGGCACAGCGGACACACCAGGAACCGCGGTGTTGGCCGTCGAATGGCGCTAGCTGCACAGCATTTGTGCACCGCCGCCGTCAGTGTCAGCCAGTTTTCCGTGGCATACGGAGCTCCATCGCAGTCTTTAACACTGGTAGCATGCCGCGACAGCGTGGACGTGAACCGTATGTGCAGTTGACGGACTTTGAGCGAGGGTGTATAGTGGGCATGCGGGAGGCCGGGTGGACGTACCGCCGAATTGCTCAACACGTGGGGCGTGAGGTCTCCACAGTACATCGATGTTGTCGCCAGTGGTCGGCGGAAGGTGCACGTGCCCGTCGACCTGGGACCGGACCGCAGCGACGCACGGATGCACGCCAAGACCGTAGGATCCTACGCAGTGCCGTAGGGGACCGCACCGCCACTTCCCAGCAAATTAGGGACACTGTTGCTCCTGGGGTATCGGCGAGGACCATTCGCAACCGTCTCCATGAAGCTGGGCTACGGTCCCGCACACCGTTAGGCCGTCTTCCGCTCACGCCCCAACATCGTGCAGCCCGCCTCCAGTGGTGTCGCAACAGGCGTGAATGGAGGGACGAATGGAGACGTGTCGTCTTCAGCGATGAGAGTCGCTTCTGGCTTGGTGCCAATGATGGTCGTATGCGTGTTTGGCGCCGTGCAGGTGAGCGCCACAATCAGTACTGCATACGACCGAGGCACACAGGGCCAACACTCGGCATCATGGTGTGGGGAGCGATCTCCTACACTGGCCGTACACCACTGGTGATCGTCGAGGGGACACTGAATAGTGCACGGTACATCCAAACCGTCATCGAACCCATCGTTCTACCATTCCTAGACCGGCAAGGGAACTTGCTGTTCCAACAGGACAATGCACGTCCGCATGTATCCCGTGCCACCCAACGTGCTCTAGAAGGTGTAAGTCAACTACACTGGCCAGCAAGATCTCCGGATCTGTCCCCCATTGAGCATGATTGGGACTGGATGAAGCGTCGTCTCACGCGGTCTGCACGTCCAGCACGAACGCTAGTCCAACTGAGGCGCCAGGTGGAAATGGCATGGCAAGCCGTTCCACAGGACTACATCCAGCATCTCTACGAACGTCTCCATGGGAGAATAGCAGCCTGCATTGCTGCGAAAGGTGGATATACACTGTACTAGTGCCGACATTGTGCATGCTCTGTTGCCTGTGTCTATGTGCCTGTGGTTCTGTCAGTGTGATCATGTGATGTATCTGACCCCAGGAATGTGTCAATAAAGTTTCCCCTTCCTGGGACAATGAATTCACGGTGTTCTTATTTCAATTTCCAGGAGTGTAGATCGAAAAGGATGTATTTCGAAAAAGGCCGGTAGTGGCTAGTTTTGTTTACGTTTTTTTAGGCGTGAACTTCGCCCGTGCGCAGATTTTCGTTTCTGACTAGAGTCATTGCTTCAAAGTAAAATTAATTCCTGTAGGTCATGCAGAGTTTAGGTAGTTAAAACTTTCGGAAGTAAGTTTAAAAGTTTGTTTACATTAGTGTTTATTTACGAATTAGTAGACCGCAGGTTACGAAACTACTGTGGTCTAGTGCCAACTTATTCTCTGCTTTTGTGTTAAGTTTGCCTATCAAACCACGTGTGACAAATGTGGTGGTTGCCGTAGAAATTTGGAATGTGGGGTGTTCTGTGTAGAGTGTAAGTTATGGTTTCATTGTGGCGAATGTAGCGGAGAGGAAACTAGGGTAGAAAATGAGGTTCTTCCATGGCAGTGTAGGTTATAGTGGAACAAGAGGCAAAAATTTGTGCCCTTACGGCTGAATTAGAAAACGGGAACTTAAAATTATGTAGGTTAAGGGAGGAAAAAGCGACTGGGAACTGAAAAAAGGTAGCAAGCAAAGGGCGAAAAAGGGAAACACTTGAAAAAACTCCAGAAATTCAATTAGTAAATCAGTTTGGCATGCTGTCTGAAGTGGAGTAAGAGCCTCATCCAAATGTAGTTCTAAGTAGGTTGAAGCAGAATATTAGCTTAAAGAAAAAAGACAGGTTGGGATCTAACCAGAATAGGTAAAGAAAAATTCTGCTTATAGGCAGCAGTCACGGGAAGGGTGTGGACCAGCTGCTTCAGGAGAAATTAGGTGCAGGGTACCAGGTCACAAGTTTTGTGAAACCAAGCAAAGGGCCAGGTGACAGAAAACTTAGGTCAGCTATGCAGGGACTTTGAGAATGAAGATCAGGTAATTTTAGGCTGGGGGATTAGGAAACAGCCTGGCTATGAATCCAAGATACAGTATTAGGAGTAACCTGGATAAAATAGGAGCAGAAACTGAGCACACAAATGTGGGGCTTGTGGAGGTCTTTCAGCGTCATGATCAGCCCTGGGTAAACACTGCTGTAAGGCATGTTAACACTGAGGTGAACAGGATGCTCCAGACACTGGCAAAATCTCACATACGTATTGTTCCAGTAAATGCTATTGGTTGGTGGGGATACACTACACATGGCCTGCACCTGAATAGGATGGGGAAAAATAAGTTAGCTTCTCTATTAGCAGAAACTGTAAGGCAGTCCACAGTCACACAAGGAGTGATCCCTGTGGTTAATGGGTCCAGGCGACAGGTTTTTTTTTAAGTTAAAGCCAAAGTCCAAACAGATGACAATCAAGGTAAACAGAATAAAAGAAACTTCATGTACAGTAAATAGGTGTAAAGCTAAGGGCTGTATCAACTTACATCATCAAAATATCAGGAGAATAAAAAATAAAATAGATGATAGCAAAAATAAGAATGAGGCTGATATACTCTGTCTGTCTGAACATGTAACTGTGGGCATGGATAGCGTCAGTATAAGCAGGTATAACATAGCATCTTACATTTGTAGATCTAGAATAGATAAAGGAGGAGTCGCCATTTTCATAAAGCAAGGGTATAAATGCAAAACTATAGAAGTAAGCAAATTTTGTGTTGCTCAGCACTTTGAGGGTTGTGCATGTGTACTTCAGATAGATAATGTAGTACTGATATTAGCAACAGTGTACAGGTCCCCATTAGGAGACTGGGAGCTGTTCATAAAAAAGTTTGACTCCCTATTATGCTGCTCTGTCAGACAAAAAGAAGGAGTTATTAATCAGTGGTGATTTCAATGTAAACTTTCTAAGTAATTCTGATAGGAAAAGTGAACTAGAAGTGTTATTGACAACATATAACTTAGAATCAGTCATCAATTTCCCTACACTTATAGCTAAAGACAGTAGCATGCTGATAGTTAATGTATTTGTACAGAAAGAGGATGTAAATAAACCCATGATTTTCCTGTGGTAAATGGTTGTCAGACCTCTGTGCACAACTGATTAACTTACAAAACCTAACAGGGTGTACAGTTCAGAAACCATTAAGTAAAAGTGTAATGTCGCTCAACCCAGTACATATAGAGCAATTCAGAGAAAGCTTAAGAAATGTTAATTGGGAAGATGTATATAATGAGCCAACTGCTAATGATAAATGCAACATATTTTTTGATAAATTTATATTCCTTTTTGAACATTGTTTCCCAAAGAAAACTACTAACTGTAACATCACACACTTTTCAAACAAACCTTGGATTCCTACAGGTATTAAAGTGTCTTCAGAAAGAAGGAGAAAACTGTATGAGACCGTAAGAACTAGTAAAGATCCAGAAGTAGTTTTACAATATAAAAATTATTGTAACATACTGAGCAAAGTCGTAATAAAATCAAGAAATATGTATGTTAGAGAAGAAATTAACAACTCTGGCAATAAAATAAAACCAGTATGGAATGTTGCTAGAAGGGGAACAGGAAAAGTAACCACTGGGGTGGGTAGTACTATTATTAAAGAGAACGAGACCATCCTAACCAACAGTATACAACTAGCTAATCTATTTAACAACCACTTCTTAAGTGTAGGAGAAAAAATTGGCGAGAACAGTTCAAAAGAAAAAGCTAGGCAGTACATGGAAGAGTCTGCTTTGAAAAAATTTAGTAAGATTAAGTTACACCTAACAACCTCTTGTGAAATAAGTAAAATTATTAAATCTTTGAAAAATAAATGTTCTGTTGGAGTAGATGACATCTCTAATAAGATATTAAAACAGTGTGGAGAAATTACAGCTGATGTTCTGAGTCACATATATAATGTATCACTAACTCAAGGTATTTTCCCACACAGGTTAAAAAATGCCATTGTCAGGCTTCTCTATAAAAAGGGGGATACCACAGATGTCAATAATTATCGGCCAGTATCTTGGCTTACAGCATTTTCAAAAATCTTTCAGAAAGTAATGTATTCAAGAGTGGTTAGCCATCTCAACAGTAATGGGATACTTAGTAAATCACAGTTCGGATTTCAAAAATGCTGTTCCACTGAGACAACAATATACAATTTCACTGTCCACATAATAGAGTCTTTAAATAGTAAAATGTCACCAATAGGAATTTTCTGTGACTTGTCCAAAGCATTTGATTGTGTGAACCATGACATTATGTTACAGAAATTACAATGCTATGGCATAAATGGAATAGCATATGAGTAGTTTAAGTCATACCTACAGAACAGGAAGCAAAACGTTTCCTTATATGGGTCATGTGATTTAAATAAGTTTGCCTCTTCATCTAATTGGGGTGAAATTACATTAGGCGTTCCACAGGATTTAATCATGGGTCCCCTTCTGTTCGTGATATATGTGAACGACCTCCCTTCCTATCTGAAACAGGAAGCTGAACTGTTTGCTTATGATACAAGCATCATTAGTAGTCCAGTAAAAGAAACTCCAATTGAAAATGATACAAATAAGGTCTTTGGAAAAGTCATTAACTGGTTTTCTGCAAAGGGGCCTGCTCTAAACTTTGAAAAAACACAGTACATTCAATTTTCTGCTGCCAAAAGTACAGTTCCTTCAATAAATATAACACATCAACGGAAGTCAGTAGACTGGGTAGAACATACTAAGTTTTTGGGTGTACATATGTATGAGAATCTTAATTGGAAAATTCATATTTTGGATCTTCTAATGCGACTAGGTTCAGCAACTTTTGCAATCAGAATAATTGACAATTTTGAGGACATAGAAATTAGTAAGCTGATATACTTTGCATACTTTCACTCTCTGATGTCACACGGAATAATATTTTGGCGTAAATCAACATTTAGACAAAAAGTATTCACTGCGCAAAGGATAGTGGTTAGAATAATGTGTGGGGTTCATAGTCGCACATCTTGTATGCACCTTTTTAAAAGATTGGGAATTCTTAAAACAGTGTCAAAGTAGATTTGGTCGCTAAGGAAATTTGTTCTCAACAACATGGACCAGTTTAAAAATAACAGTGACATTCATAATCATAATACCAGAAAAAAGAAAGACTTACACTATCTTTTACTCAGCCTATATTTGTCACAGAAAGGAGTAAAATATGCTACTATAAAAATTTTCGACAAATTACCAGATGAAGTAAAATGTCTGACAGACAGCAGTAATAGCTTCAAAAATAATTTGAAATCATATATCCTTGACATCTTCTTCTATACCATAGATGAATTCTTGAATAAGAATACATAAATCTATAAATACAGTATATGCATTCTGTGCAATTTAAGGGAATGGAGTAAATGATAGAAATGTTAATCTTAAACTCTGTATTGTAATACATACATATTCAAAAATCTTGTTTCATATGTGCATTTCTTGTCTGATTGACACTTTCCACATCATAATGGCTACCATACTGTGCGATTGATCAGTGGAACACGCAACCAACTAACTAACTAACTGCCCTGTGTTCACTATTTTAGTTAAAACTACATTTGTGAGTCAGACTAGATGTTATGAGTAGGTATGTAGTGCTAGTTCTGGCGCAGAATGTGTCACTGATGACTTCACTGATGATGTCATTTATGAGTCTTGGGCATCCCAATCCCAAATTCCTCCCCTCCCTGCAACCCATCACCCTCGCTCACCCATTTCAGAAAGGGCAAGTGCCCTTTGTATAAAATGGCTGGTATTCAAAATTTGGGTGACCAATTCAAAATTTTGGCAGAAAATTTTAAAAATAGTCCTATTTCCCTAGTGCGAAGAAAGAGCTGTTGTTGTCCTAAATATATATTGTCAGGAAATTCAAAATGGTCCATTGTCATACTGGTTGACTTAGAGTACTGGTGTAGTCTTGCTATGATGTCAGAATACAAGATGACGATGCAAGATGGTGGACCTGGATAAGACATATTGATGAGCCAAAACATTATGACCACCTGCTTAATAGCTTATTTGCCCATCTTTCGAAGGAAATACATCACTGATTCTGCTTGTCAGGGACACAATAATTTGTTGGTAGCTTTGTGGTGATGTGTGGTATTAGATGTGTACGCACAGGTGATGTAATTCGCGTAAATAATGGCCCACTGATTTGTGTACACGTTGATGGATCCTGATCGCGACTCAGATAGGTTCCATAGGACTTACATCAGGCGAATTTCGTCGTCGAGACATCAAAGTAAGTTCACAAAATTTCTCCGCAAACTACTGTAGCATGATTCTGGCCCGAGGCATGGACAGTTATACTGCTGAAATATGACATAGCCATCAGGAAAGACATCAAGCATGAAATGATGCAGGTGGTTCGCAGCTTTCAATGTATCTTTGATTACTATCACAGTTCTGATGCAAGTGCAGGAGAATGTCTCCCATAGCATAATACTGCTCCCACCAGCCTGCGCCTATGCCACACTGCACTTTTCAAGCCGCCATTAACCTCGATGATGGCGTTTTTGGAGACGACCATCAACCTAGTGTAGCAAAAATGTGATTCGCCCAAAGAATCGACACGTTTTCATAGATCAATGGTCGAATCTCAGTGGTCCCTTGCCCATCGTAATCGTAAATGATGATGTCGTTAGGTCAACATGTGAACACACAGAGTTCCATGTTCAATAATGTACGATGAACGGTGTGCTCCAAAATACTTGTGCATACTCCAGCATTGTGTTCTTTCGACAGAGATGCCACAGGTCGCCATCTATCCAACTTTACAGAACACACAAGCGTCCGAACCCCACGTTCTGTGAAGTGTCTGAATAGTTGTTGAGGGGAATAGGAGTATAAGGGGGCGTGCATAAAATATAACATATAATGGAAACTGATTAAAATCTGCAGCTTAAATAATTAAAAAAGAAATTTTGAAAGAATAATTGAAAGAAATTTGAAAGTACTCATATTCTGAGTGAACTTTAGCTGGCTTTAATATCAACAGACCATCAATATTCAATACATTATTAGATACATTTGTTTTACAAATAGTTATTGGACTTTTAGTCTTCCAGCAGCTTGGAATATTCATTTCACAGTTTTTTACAGGCAATTGATGGTCTTTTAATCTTCCAACGACTTGGAATTCTTGGCAGACTTTTACATTTTAGTTGCAATTCACATGAATGTTTATTTATAGTTTGGAAGCATTACACATTTTAAATATGCTTGACATGGAATATTTTATTTACAGCTTCCTCCTGCAATATACGACACTAAACTAATGTGATCTCTTTTTGAGTATGGCCAGCAGCATTGAAAATTAACCTAGTTTACATACACAATGTGCAAAAAACAGTGTGACTCACAGAAAACTATATGTCCCCACACAAGGTGTGCAAAAAAGGAGCTGTAATGGCTGTACGATACGTGAATGCCATCCTCCAACAGATAGTGCAACCATATTGGCGAGGCATTCGTCTTCACGGACGACAATTCACGCCCTCATCATGCACATCCTGTGAATGACTTCCTTTCGGATAACGTCATCGTTCGTCTAGAGTGGCCAGCATGTTCTCCAGACATGAACCCTATCGAATATTCCGGAGATAGATTGAAAAGAGCTGTTTATGGACGACGTGACACACCAACTACTCTGAGGGATCTACTCCGAATCGCTGTTGAGGAGTGGGACAATCTGGACCAAAAGTGCCTTGATGAATTTGTGGATAGTATGCCATGACGAATACAGGCATGCATAAATGCAAGAGACGTGCTGCTGTGTATTAGAGGTACCAGTGCGTACAGAAATCTGGACCACCACCTTTGAAGGTCTCGCTGTATGATGGTACAACATGCAATGTGTGGTGTTCATGAGCAATAAACAGGGCGGAAATGAAGTTTATCTTGATCTCTATTCTCTATGTCTGTACAGGTTCCAGAACTCTCGGAACTGAGGTGATGCAAAACTTTTTTTGATATATATATATATCATTCAACCGATCCTCACTTTCGTTACAGTTTGCACCTCATTGAATACTGAACTGCCGTACCATTTGCAGAGTGTAGGGAGGAGCACCACCAACACCACCGTGCAGGCACTTCAAGTAATCTTCAAACATGAGAACCCAATTCACCACAAACCACACACCCTTTGTCCTCGTACCAGTGTCTATATAGTGCACATACATGTTTAAGCAGAGACTACCAAACTTCACAACAGGCGACTCATTCCACTCATGAGACCAATAAACTTATCGCCAGCAGGTGTTACGCCATAAGGATTGTAGGCTGCAATACCAGACATGTCGAAAGTGTTAGGGTGGCCCCTTATTACTTCATATGGATCACAATCGCCCGACTAGTAGATGAAGACGTTGGTATAAGTATGAAGCAACATTGGATTCGCAAAGTGAGCTTTCGAAAAACCGTAATGGAACTGGTACATGTGGAGTTTCTATAGGTCCAATATGTACATACCAATCTAAAAAGATCTCATGAAACCTATCGAAATCTTAGCCATCTCCAGAGTAATGGAATCCTTGTTGAAGATTTTGGCCTGTTTAAAATTTGGCTTGGCTATACAATCTACTGTGCCAAAAAGGTCCTTCCAGTGGATAACTTAGTGAATTCGGAATGTTCTCTGATATTTTGCGTAGTTTTGTCGAAAACTGCCTTATTCATAAGTTCGTGAAAATCTTTCTGACGTGTACACACCGCAAGTGTCCTCTTTTTGGTTTTTAAATCAATGTATTCCTTCAACCAGGAACGCAGCTTGAAGGAAATAGCGCCAACTACAACTTGAAACATTGCTGGAGATTGTGATACTGTAGTATGCATATTGTATTACCCTCCAGCATTGTTATCAGCTTGGGATGGGAATCGGTAACTCAGTGCTCTGGAACCAGTGGTAAATCATGCAAACTTATACGATACATTAAATCCACCTCTAGGGTGTACCATTTTTCAGAATCTGCCTGCACATGCTTGGTTTTTTCCCTGATCTGATGCATTACTCATCGGAGGGCCATCGAAACCCTTCAACCTGTAGAGGTTGTTGCATGCCTTGCCCTTGAAAGTTATTTACATTAATGTACATGATGTAGCTCAAATCAACAGATGCACTGAACTGTTCACACAGTATTTATCTTCCATGCCTATGGGCACACTGTCATCGTCACCACGAATCCCTCGTTCAAAAAACAACAGCTTGTCCAATGTTGACATGTGTATTTTTCAACAAAGTGTCCCACAAAATCCCTGGCGTAATGTAGTAACCCCCAGGATCCAGTTTGTATATGTCCATGCATATACTCTGGAATCATTGGAAAATATCTGCAAGTAAGTACGCATCCATGTCCATATAAAGTTTTGCATATTCCTTTAAATTATGGATGGCGAACTCCTGCCGTACATTCACCAGATACCCATACTTCGCATACAGTATGGCAGTGCCTGAGAGTTTGTTGGATAATGTGGTTATGTCAGGCAGTGTGTTTTTGTTGAGTTTTCCCATGGATGCATATATTAATATGGTAGAAAAACCTTCTTCATTATGGGCTGAAACTTTGTATCATATAGAAATGCAGCTTGAGTGAGATGTCAATCCTCATGATGCATCATTTCAGAAGCTTCCATAGTTGTGCCTGCATGAATCTCTGTGAGTCGAGGAACCTCAGTGAAACTTTCTTGGTGATAATCTTTAGAAATGAAATCTATCTCTCAGCGGTGTCATGTAGGACTCTAACCTGATCTCTGCTCTTTCCATAATCAGCCAAGAGCTCGACTATGAAATGAGCATTATACCTCCTTAAATTGAGGGTGAAAACGGGTTTGTGTCCTGGAAGCTGGTAGTTCAAGTTGCATGTATCGTGTGGAGCATGTGGAATTTGCCATTTAGATGGCAACGATCCCTACGTGTTGTTCCAGCTTCTTTATCTAACAGTTGCAAATGTAACAGTCAACTGCATTCTCATACAGTGATTTATCCCCTTGCATTTCAGTTGTTGGAATAATGCCGTTGTAAGTGCCATCAACTTTCCTTGTAAGGCTTTCAAGCTCAGAGAGCAACATATCCGCAGGTTTGTCCCCAATGTACGAATCAAAATGATGAAGACTTGAATAGTACGAACATACAAGCTGAAAGCAGCAGCAAAAGGCATGTATTCTGTGAGAGTAGTAAGTGAGGCAGTAGTGTTACCTCCACAGCCTGCCATGGGAGCGAGAAGACATTTGTAGTCTGTGTATACAGCAAAGGGTACATGCTCCTTGTGGAGAAAATTCTTAAACTTTAAGATTTTATTCTCTTTGGTAGGTATTATAACACATTCCAGGTCCTTGGTAGAGTAATCTAGCCAATGCTTCATCAACAGCTCACTCGTAGTAAACGATTTCAAGTACCTAGAGCAAAAATGCTGTCTATGTGTTTACTTATTTAGGAATAGATAAGGCGGGACATGTTTTGGATTCAACAGTAATGTTATCTGTTATGTTCAGTGACTAACCATAAATCCCCGTGTTTTGTTTGCAAGCCAGAGACTTCAAAACAGTAAGTGGGTCCAATGACATTGCGTGTAACAACACTGTCATCTGACTTACATTCCCTCAGGACACTTACATGAATAGATATGTGGGAATTCTAGCTCACAAATTTACCAATGTCCTGAAGGTTCACGGGGAATTCAATACCATTGTGTTTATAACATCCACTAACATCCACACGGCATTGTTCTGGATGATGTGCATCTTTTTTGTAGCTTCTTTTGCAGGTCAGAAGTAACCACAAAAAGCAGTACTGGTCTTTATTTTGACATTAACAACGGCCTTTTATCAGAAATATTCTTTGGAAGGCAGATATGCAAGGACTCTCCGTAGAAAAGATCATATACATGAACATGAATCTCCAAATACAGAACACCACAGAGAGCCACCCAGAGAGGTGGGACTGTAAAGGCTTCATGGTACCATCATAAATTCATTTCACAGTTGGTGGCCCCTACGTTATCTCGCCCGTATTACCTCGATTATGTATGATGACATCTTTCGAGACGCCCTCCTTAGGTGGGAGAGTGAACTCACAGAATATTGTAGCAAAGCACTTAATGGTGGAGTACTGCATATCCTTTAAGATCTTGGAGATTTCCTTTCCAGAACAGGCAGATGCCTATACAGGGAAAAAAATTGGGTCTTAGTACCCAATTGTATTACTGATGCAAGTAAGCAAGATCCTGTCTCCAAGTGAACTTTGAATCACTGAAAATAGTAATTCTGCGAGACATGCTTTATCCTCACTATCACAATGGGTGCAGGGGCTGCTGCTGGTCGATAGCTCATCGTTGCTATTACTACTGTGTAGACACCACCTCAATGATCCAGGTGTCGGCGACGATTGCGATGGTCCGGCTGAAGGTGCAGGTGTAACCGCCAGTGGAGGTTCTACCCCCGCTACCAGATATGGTCTGGACGCTGATGCAATCAGGATTGCTAGTGGAGCTCCAGCCGCTTTCATTGCTGCTTGTGACAGTGATGATGCAGGCGTTGATGGTGCCAAGGACAGCAGTCTCAGGTCATCAAGCAAATCTGAAATACCACACAACAAAAGTCCATAAACTTCAGGAAAAAATTTAGACACCTGCTCAGTCAAGCAGTTCTGTAAGCATCCAAAAAAAATTATACAGTGATATAGAGATAATTACTCAGGAATTTCACCATGCCCAACTGACTCATGGCTGTATGGCCCCCATCGAACCTCTCCTCTACTTTACTCAAGAACTCATTATTACTTGAAACTGAAGGTTGCCTCATTGGAGGTGTTACAGGCAGCAATGATACCTGAGGCACCTCAAATGCATTCAGCATTTCTGTGCAACAGTACAACATCCCATGAGTATCAGAAGATAACTACACAAAAAACATGCACACAGACAAATAAAAGAGATACTCACATAAAAATTCAGCATCCCTGCATCCTCATCATCATCAGCGGCATCATCATCATCATCATCATCGTCCTCACATGGCACCTAGCTTGTTGGGAGCCACCGCCCCGTCACAAAATGCATCACGTGATGTGTCTGGCTCACTAGATCTATAATGTTTTTGTTATGTATACATAAAAGAAATGTAGTAGATGTGTATACACTCATATATATGGAGAATGTATCACGAACGATACACAGGTTAAGTAAAAACATGCACAAGTAGGAAATACTTCCGTGGAGGATCAATTCTGTGATTTTCTTCCCTGGCACTATTTGGTACTAGCCATCAGGAGGTTCAATACCACTCTCCTGTGAAGGGGTGGCCAGCATTTAAATACAAGGTGTGACATCCAGTCGCCACCCTCAGATGTTGGCGATGCTGAAAGCGGGCTAGGGACACTGATCACTTCTGAAGCAAACAACGATGCTGGTTAAGTAAAGAAAGAAATATTGATACACTTGCACATGTATTGAGGGACACCCAGAAATAATGGTACTTGTGTGCAAGCTCCTTATCAAGCATCAAAGCAGCAAGCATCTCGTACTAGAGCCAGGAGCCGAGCAGATGGCCTGAATCAAAGGCTCAGACGGTTCTGCGACCATTTAGGCTCCGGATTCCTCGTCTTGCGCCGTAGGGTGGTGGGTTTCACGGTTCTACTTAATTGTTCAGGGGTCCACTATACAAGGAAATGGCTACACAAGTGGGAGGGGTTGAGTGAAGGGAACAAGATGGTTTTTCTTTTTTTACGTTAGAGGGTCTCAGGATGCTAGAGAAAGGATGTCAGTCTCGAAGGGTGGAGGGCAAACACAGGAAAGAAGACCTAGAAACAATTGGCATTGCAGTTGTGAACTGTCATAGCTGTGTTGGAAAAGAACCAGAACTCCTAGTGCTAATAGAAAACACTGAAGCTCAAATTGTTATAGGTACAGAAAGCTGGCTAAAGCTGGAAATAAGTTAGGTCGAAATTTTTAATGAGGTCCTAACTGTGTTCAGGTAGGACAGATTAAATACAGCTGGTGGTGACGTGTTTAATACTGACAGAAGTATTTTTACCTTGTAGTGAAATCAAAGTAGATAGTACCTATGAGTTAGTATGGGCAGAGGTTATACGTGACCACCAGATTAAATTAACAATTGGTTCCTTTTACCGATCTCCAGAGGCAGATGGTATAGTTACTGAACGTTTCGAAGAAAACACATGATCTAAAGTGTAGTAAAGCAGCTTAAATAACTTAATAAAGGCAATCTTACTGATCCTGATTACAGACCAGTCAGATTCCTCTCAGAGTATGCTATCAAAATAATTATGCAAATTAATCAATTGATCGGTTAATTACTCCCACCCCCTGATGATGTCATGGTTTTCCTTAGCCAGCATGTTGATCTTCTCCATATCTCCTCTCGCTTCCCACTTCCCATGCCCCTCCCCCTACAATGATGGGAAATTGATATTTTGACAGGAAATCCAAAACATGGCGGGAAATTCATATTTATAGGTAGGAATATCAAAAACTGTGTGTTGACCTTGATGTTCGGACACCAAATGACGTAGATCACAACACCACCACCACCAGAAGGTGCTGTTGGTCCTCCACCATTCTCCATTCTCCATTCGCCACACCCTACTCCCCAACCCCAACTCCCCACTCCTCACTCCCCTCACTATCTGGAAACCGGTGGGAAAAGAACTCAGTCTGTGTTTGGTTTATGGATAGGACTGACATAAGTCTTTATTATTTTGTACACAGCTCGAAATATTGTTTATTTAAACCATTTGAGTTGCCATTGATCGAACACTAGACAGTAGCTCCACCCATTTCGCCAGTAACTGCTAGATGTGGAGTGGATATTTCCGCTATTAGTCTAGCACTGAAGAGTTGCTCCATCCTGTCTAGCCAATAGCACTCTATGGGAAGGATGGATGGTAATAATAACAGGACAGCAAGCTATCACTGAATTACAGGGGAGTAGCCTCCTGCCAAACTACAAATGAATAGCTGCTGTTAGAGGAATATAAGGATGAGTAATAATAATATTAGAACAGCGACTCACTTTTTTTATTTATTGTGATTTCGTTCCCATGCTCCACGTGGGTAGGGGAGGGCTGGCAGCGGCAGAATCCGCCACTCTTCAGCCAGGTGATACAGTTAATAAAAAGATGAAAATGATACATATAAAAGGCGATAAAAAGGGGCATAAAAATGTATGAGGTGGAGTTGAAAAATAAGTTTCCCCTGTCGACTGTGGGTAGAGTTGTGTTATATGGGTGAAAGACGACACGGCAGGTGAATGCACACTTGCAAGACACCAATACACCATTGGGTAGAGGTTGACCACGATCAAGCAGATGGCGCTGTCGCAGTGCCTGCGCAAAGTGGAGGTCAGCTGCTCAGTCTTTTCCTGGAGCTATGGAGAGAAGGTGCGTTTTGGAGTCGTGGTCAAAGGCGGAAGTGAGAGCTGTTATCCGCTATGAATGGGCACGCGGAGTATCAGGCACAGAAATTCATAACCGCCTTGTTCAGGTGTATGGGTCACATGTGATGTCGAGGCTAATGGTGTGGAGAGGGTTTCAGCAATTCAGTGATGGACGTCAGCAAGTGCAGGACGTGCCGAGACCTGGACGGACGTGCACGACCACTACAGATGCAAATGTCAGGCAGGTAGATGACATTATTAAAGCGAACCGGCGTATCACCAACGATGGAGTAGCGGCAGAACTTGGAATTGGACATGAGCGAGCTCACAAGATCATCCACGACATTCTTCGATACAGGAAGGTGTTAGCACGATGGGTGCCCCACCAACTGACCCTCACATACATGGAACAATGGATGGCGTTCAGCCTGGAACAGCTTGTGCGTTACCATGAATGTGGCAATGACCGTCTGGGGGGTTGAAACGTGGGTCCACCATTACACGCCCGTATCGAAGGCTGCATACATAGACTGGAAACATCCATCATCTCCTGTCCAAAAGAAGTTCAAAAGCACTCCATCTGAGGTAAAGTGCTAGTCATCGGTTTCTGGGACGCCAGAGGAGTTTTGCTGCTGGACTTTCGGGAGGATCCAACCATCTATGGTGCGCGGTACTGTGCTACTCTGTCGAAATTGAAATAGGTGATTCGGAAAAAGCGGTCTGGCCTTCTCAGATCTGGCATTATGTTGTTGGATGATAATGCGAGACCACACACGGCGACGGCAACGGAAAACCATATTGCAATGCATCCCCCATACAGTCCGGATCTCGCACCAAGTGACTTCCATCTGTTTCCTGCTTTGAAGAAGACTCTCGACGGAAGGCGCTTTGGCAGCAATGCTGACGTCAAACAAGCCGTTCAATGCTTCTTCTGTATGCAATGCCCTAATTATAAATTGGTACGACAAATGTCTCAATGTACATGGAAATTATATCGAAAAATAAAGATATGTCTTATCTTTAATGTCTCATTCTCTTTTTTTTTCCTTCCACACACAACTTTGACCACAGTCGACAGGGGAGACTTATTTTCCAACTCTCCCTTGTAGTAAGAGGAGACAATGGGTGTTAAAATATAGACTTACATGGATATGTTCATTGTGAGATAGTTAAAAAAGACCACATAATGATAAAAATACAGTTGGCGATTTGCATAGCATGTAAAATACACTGAAATCACATATACAAGTTAAAAGTTGGCCACAGTATTAAAACACACCAGAACGACAACACAACGACGACACTATAAAATCACTGCACAAGACAGAGCACACATGACAAAGTATAAAAACTGCTGGGAGGGACGTGCTGAGGGAGGGGAGGCCTGAGAGAAGGGAAAAGAATGGACAGGAATGGACAGTGAGGGAGGGGGCTGGCGATGGTGGGAGGAAAAGAAAGGGGGTTGGGGGAAGCACCAACGGGTAGGAGACGAGTGGTGTGGGAGAGGGAAAGGAAAGGCAATCCAGGAGGGAGTAAAGATATGTGGAAGGGGTGTACTGGAATGGGAGAGGGCGTAGGAGGGAGGAAAAAACCGTTCAGATTAAGGAAAAAGGAGGGGAGAGGAAGCCCAAAGGAGAGGGGATGGTGGACTTAGAGTTGTAGGAGGGGTAGCTGTTAGCGCGAAGCTCATCATCTGGGAGGGGTCGGCACTGGAAGGTATGTTGGTAAAGGAGGTGGAAGGCATGGAGATGGAGAGAGGGCGGGTTACAACAGTAAAGGCACAGAAAGGGGCTGGGCATACAGAGGATAGGAGACACCAGGAGTGGGAGAGGGGGGCTATCGAGTGTCCGGATGATATACAGGGTGCGGATGTGTTTGAGGAAAAGGGAAGATGCAGGAAGGGGATGTCATAGAGGACCCATGTATTATCGAATTTATAAAGTGATACATAGTATAAATTTGATATTTACAACTTCCTGTGCTGTTAGCTTGAGAGACGTCGAATGTGACGAGACATTTGTGTAGCACTCCATCATGAGCCAAAAATGAGTTTCCTGTAATGCAGGACGTGGCAGATAAGAACAGATTTTTCTAACTTCTAAGAGAATACTTAGAGGAAATATAGATTATAGTGTTGTACAGGATTTTCACAACACATAACGATACTTTAGCGATGCAAAAACGCGTGTATGGTCCGATTTCTTATCTTCGAAAATCTACAGTACATATGAGAAATTCGAGGTGTGTTGACTAAACAACATCACCGTTTCGGAATTTTTTTTAATTTGAGCGGTCTATGTCTGGGGCAGGACTGGAGTTAGTCGGAGTCGCGCCTCATTGTGTCGCAGCTGGCGGCGGGAATGGTCAGGTGACCGGAATTAGAGGCTTAAGAAAGATGTCACGATCTGTGTTTTCTTAGCTGGCCATCTCTTCAGGTGTACAATATACTCCATACATGGCGCTGGACTAGACTGGAGGTGACTGGTCAGTTTTCTTCTTCATCTTGAGACACTGTGTTTAGGTAAGTAAATGAGCATTACATTTGTGAAAAATGTGACATATTTCCCATGTTTCAGTTGCCGAAGAAGAGAATTGTGACTTGTAAATAGGTATAAGTGCGTTTCATTCCCAAATGATGTTGCTACAGGAGTCCTGTATGAAGGGACAGGATGTTACAGGCGCAGTGGGACCCTCGACTGTCACCTCACCTGGACCCCCATCACCATTTGTGGAGGTTGGAAGTTTATAGTTAGCAGAGATGGAGGTTAGAGGTCCGAAGTGTTAGCTCGTGCAGGTCGTCTGGATGTGTCTGTCATAGAGATTTAAAATTATTTACGATTATACAATTTTTTGAACTGAGTGTCACATTATTAAGGTAAAATTTGCTAAATACATTGTTTACTCTGCAACAAAATCTTTTCTTTGCTAACCACAAGCCAATTAGTAGTTAGAGCCTACAGTATTTATTTAACTGGTTTTATTGGTGCTTGCTGTATCGCTGAAGTTCGTGTAATGAAGATTTATTGTGAGGTAAGTGTGGTATGAAATGTATAGGTTATTGTTGGAATTTCTTCTAATTCGGGGCCATTCTTTTGTGTTAATTATATGAGCAGTCAGACTGCATATTGCTGTATATTGTGGGTCATAAATGAATAGAATAAGTTTGAGTGGTATTTGTCAGGAATTATTCTGTAGCTCAGATATAAAATGATAAAGACAAGCAAAGTGACATTACGTTCAGTTTCATTCAGCAGTTCAAGCAGGTTCACTTGCATTCGATTTCACTCAGCAGTTTCAGAATCAGATTAAGAAGTATCACCTTCCCAGTTATTACAGTCCAAGTAAAAAAATTTGATATGAAGAAGTTTCAATATAACATAATTTCTTCATCCACATGTGAGGAATGTGTCCTGCAATTTGTACTGTGCATTTTTGTTACGCCCTGAATAGGGCAAACAACGTGCAATGTGCAGGATCACATTATAGAGCATCAGCAGCATACTCGCCCTCTCCAAGCAAACAAGTCCGCTATCACAGAACACTGTATTTCCACTGGTTGTTCGATGAAATATAATGAAATAAAAATTGTGTCCCGTAGTCAAACTTTTGTCACTCAGTTATCAATGAATCAGTGGAAATATTTAATGGTCTGAATCCCTTACGAATCGAGATGACAGTTTCTAATTCAGTTGTCCATGGGACTCGATTATAGAGAAACTTCGTCTTGTGTGTAATCGGCGTCGTCCTGTGGTCTTACTATGGAAAGACAATAGTTTTGGTATAGAAGATGTTCTGGCATAACCACAAGCACCGGAACGAAGAGGAAGAACGCAAGACCAGAGAAGGCAATGAGGCGATGTCAGCCAATAGCCCGCTAACAAGGACTGCGCTGTGCCAGGAGCGACCTCTACAAGAAGTGAACATAAGCGCCGCTCCTGCCGGCCTTGGCTGGAAATTAGTGGAACGTATTCGCAGAGTATTAGCATGGCCTAGCAGAGAGAGCTACAGTATCAGATAGTAGTGATCCACGAACCGTGTGTCAACTTGCAGGAACATTACATATAGCTAAGGACTCTGAATTATGTTGCATGTCACCCATCGATTGTGACAACATTTTGTACATTCAAGTTAAGTATTTTCAAATTTGCTTTATGGAAATAAAACTATTAATGTTATTTGCTTGAATTGCTGTGTATCATTCTGAGAATGCACATTCTTTAGGCCTCCTATACGAGATGAGTGGGCAGTACCCCACAGTTGGCGATGAGAATCCTCTGAACCCAGTGCCCGACAGACACGAACTTTTCGTTTATGTTGTGCTGGCGCCTTAGTTCTCTCTTGTCTTTAATTTACAGGGGCGCTTAATTGATTTAACAATTTCTTGCCGTTCTTGCTAATCAGTGTTTTCAGGTGGGCTTCATAGAAGATCTCTGTACATGTCTTTTTGTTGCATTTGTGTCTTCCAACATGCCCCCCTCCCCCACCTGTCTGCCCCCCCCCCCTCCCCCACTGCTCAGGCGCCGCAGACAAAAGCGTTAGCTGCCACACAGCTAATGCAGATGTTTCAGTTTCAGACGAAGCAAATATCTACACTGCTCAACACAGTGCAGCAGCTACTGGCCAACACTGCGCGCCCGACAGAACAAGCACCACCTACTACAGCTGCTATACCCCGCTTTCGACAATTTTGTGAACACGAAGAGGAATGGGTCGAGTGGTTCGCCCAGTATGAGGCACATATTCCTAGCTCACAAGTTACCAGGTATTGTGAAACTTACCTCCCTGTTATCAATGGTAGGAAGTGCAGTATTCAGACTTATCCAGAAGTTATATCCTAACGCCACTCTGAGTGAACTGTCGTACGACCAAGTAGTACAGTGCCTAACTAACTATGAAGAGCAACAAGTGACTGTGGTAGTCCCTAGGTATCAATTCTTTAATTGCAAAAAACTGTCAGAACAAACTTATCATGAGTGAGTAACACATTTGCAGGGGATGATATAGAAATGCAAATTCAGATCTGCTTGCGGTGCTTTATATTCTGATGTTATGTTGCGTAATTCGATTGTGTACAATGTATCTGATGTTAAACTCAGAGAACAGAATCTGAAACAGTCTGATCCATCATTTCAGCAGGTAGTGCAAATACTAGATCAGCACTATTGCGTGCCTTGTCGGCTCATACATTTGAGCAGCCAGCTATTTGAGGGTTGAGTCCCTTGCTTGTGATCTCCCCATTCACCTATGGCATGTGCTAGCTATGTCAAGTAAACAACGTATTCATGGAGTATTAGCATGGCCTAGCAGAGAGAGCTACGGTATCAGATAGCAATGATCCATGAACTTCGTGTCAACTTGCAGGGACATTGCATATAGCCATGGACTATGCATTATATTGCATGTCGCCCATCGTTTGCGACGACATTTTGCACATTCAAGTTAAGTATTGTCAAATCTGCTTTATAGATATAAAACTATTAATGTTATTTGCTTGAATTGTTGTGTAGCATTCTGAGAACACAGAATCCTTTAGGCACCCTATGCGAGACGAGTGGGTAGGACCCCAGACAAGACACGAACTTTCATGTTGGAGGGCCCGCAGAGCAGCACAAGAAGTAACAGCATAAGTGCATGGGCTTAAGCAACGAAAGCGCAATGCGAACTAGGAACACCATGAATGTGCTGGCAGGATTTTAAATAGGGAAGTCAGAAGACTCTGAGCTGAAATATAGGGCCAGCAAGTTAAGACATCTGGAAACTCTCCCAAAATTTCGTAGAATCGACGGTTTATTTCTGTATTCCTCAATAAGCAATCTTGAAGTTAATGCGTTAAGTGTTTGCTTCTCAAAGATTTCTAATTCCAATACTGAATGGAAATTTTTATATCTCTCTGGCAATGACATCACCTTGGTTATTATCATCTTCTCTGAAAATGATTCGCCTGCTACCTTCAGTTTAGTGTTGATCTCTTCTGTTTTCGACATAACTATAACCACTGAGTCATCAGCAAATTGGAGAGAGAAAAACTTATGCTGGAGTAAATTGCCCTTGCTTTCTGTCGTAAGAGACCTAGAAAATTAATATAGTTCACTTGAGGCACTTTTCTCAGCTGAGCAACTGCAGAAATGAAAAAGACAATTTAAACATCAACACCACAGACTCTTTCTCATACAAGGTATTCTGTTTAGTCCACATGCCAGCTGATGTCGTTCGAGAAGTAGATGAGTGAGGGGCGCTGCTTTGAACTACTTCATAATAAGTTCCTGCGATTTTGGGCATTTTTCCATCAATGTTTTTTCCTCGGCTTCTTTGTCTTTCAGGTGTTTAATGGCAATGCCACTGATAATATCTAAAAAGCCTTTTCCTCTGAGTATCGCTTCCATTTGGAATTTCCATACTCCCATTTTGTCCCCTCCAGACAACTTCACACATTGATATGTAGACTGTACTATTGCACTATGACAGCACTACGCTGGTAATGTCAAATCTGTTGTCACTCACGACGCCAACTTAAAACTCTGCCACAATGTAGAGCTACCGAGAGACAGATTCAAATGGGGAAGAAATCTAAAGATGAGCAGGGAGATGTGGACACTTAGCCACATCTCTGGATATGAAACACAACAGCAGACAAGCCTGGAGTCTGCTCAGGAATCTCAGCAATGACTCAACAAGACCCAAAACACTTCAGACTGGTGTTTTGCCAAACCAAATCGCCCATCAGCTTCTACTCGGTGGACAACCATCCACAGATTGCCCTGGCTTTCTGTCGTAAGAGACCTAGAAAAATAATAAAAATCAGTTGAGGCACTTATCACAGTTGATGAACTGCAGAAAATAAAGAGAAGATTTAAACATCAAATAAATTAAACAAAAAGTCTGAAAGTAATGAACAACTGTGTCAGCATGATACAGATCCTCAAGGTGTCTAGAAAGGCAAGAGTGGTAGCCCTATTAAAACCAGGTAAGGATCCAATGTTAAGAACTTTTGTCCAGTATCTCTGATTACTATGTATCACCTGTTTCAGGCCATCCATAGAATGATGATGGGTAGAATATTGAAACCTGAGATGAGATCCTAAGGCCTGGACAAGCTGGCTTTAGCCCAGGACGCTCTTGCATTGAGAATCTCTGAATTTAACCCAGCATATTGAAGACGGATATGAAAGAAAGCAGGGGACTGGTGTGGCTTTCATTGATCTGAGCGCAGCCTATGATACTATTAACCACAATAGACTGATATGTATGGTTCACCAGGTGACTAAGGATTTTGGACTTTTAAGATTTGTATTGTGTGTACTATAGAATAGGTGCCTCTATGTTACCATGTAGGAAAACAGAATAGTATGTGGCGAAAAACCAAAAAAATGGTCTCACTCTGGGTAATGTATTAGCTCCATTGCTGTTCAATATATATGCCGATGACCAGCCGACAAATCCCAATGGCAGGCAGTTTATATATGCTGTGACACGGTCATGGCTGCCCAAGGGAGCACCTTCAAGGAAGTGGAAAAGAAATTAACTAGCAGCATTGAAATAATCGGTGATTACTATCACAAGAATCGCCTGAAACCAAATCCAGCAAGAATCAAGGTTTTAGTTTCCACCAGAGGAATAAGGAGGCCAAAAGAAAACTCCATATGACTTGGAAAGTACAAGAGATAGAGTACTGCTACACTCCCAAATACTAAGGTGTGAAGTTGGACAGAGATCTATAGTTTAAACACCACTTTTTGGATACTAAGCAAAAGGTCAGTGCAAGGAACAATATCATTCATAAACTGACCAAAACAAACTGGGGTGCTGACCCACAGATGCTTTGAACAACAGCTGTTGCACTCAGTTTGGCAGCAGCTGAGTATCCCACAACTGTGTGAAAGAATCTGGCCCACATGATGTGGCTGTAAATCAGTCATGCTGCATCATAACAGGATGTTTGAGGCTCATGTCGATGGAGAAGATCTACCCTCTCATAGGGATAGCTCCCTCCGGTATATGGTAGTAAGCAGCTGCCGAAGTGGAGAGGAAGAAACAGATGGCAGATAATTGTCACCCTTTACAAGTATACCAACAATAGCCCAGGTCGCTTCCCCAAGAAAGAGCATCCTTTTGATGTCAAAGCCAATCTACATCATGATTGAAAAGAGGAGACTTCAGTTATGGGAGGAGGTAGCTCCAAATCCTATTCTGCAGCTGAAAGAAGAACTTGGGTCTGGAAGAAACAAATCCTTTACAACCTAGAAAGCTCTCAACATGCTGAGGACGAGGGTCTCAAATTGCTAATATAATCTTTGCCGATGAGGCTACCACTATATGACTGTGGGAATGTCCAAATGGACAACAGCTTACTGACGTGCCCAGACCGCAGCAAAAGCTGTACCCTGATAGATTTCAGCTTAGCAAGTGATAAGTTCATCTGTGTAGCTGATTTCTGTGCAAAACTATTTAGACGTTAAATTTTATTACAGTTGACTTATACTAGATTTCAATACATGGTGTTCCAGACATTATACTAGATTTCCAAATATGGTGTTCCAGACACAGAAATAAATAAAAACTACACTGAAAAACAGCCTTATACTTCCGAGCTCATAACTCATAATTGGGTGCAGAAAATGAAGCTTGATAATAAGTCTGTCTGTACATAGTTTATTTAAGTATGTAACAGTTTAGAACACGATGGCAGAGGACAATATCGCACACAGAGGATAAACAAGAAAACGAATGCATCCAGAAAATGGAAGTTACTACAAATCAAAATAAAAACAATGTTGCTGCAATGAAAAAACTTTAACACTGTACCACTAACGCCAATCTTTGCTATCCCATTAAGACTGCAACGAAAGTGCAAATCTTAGACTTCTTTTAAATTTATTAATTCTTGTCAGAAGCATAGTAAAGTTTCTGGGAAGGCAAATCTACAACAACAGCAGCAATAAATGTGGTTGCTACGATGAAACAGAGTTTTGAAGAGAAAGAATCTTTATCAGTAACACTTTGCGACCTTAGTATGGCGTTTGACTGCATTCCTCATAAGATCCTGGCAAATAAGCTCAGTCAGTAAGCTGTTGGAGGCACTGTTCTGGCAGCCCTCAAATCTTATCCAGAAAACAGAAGGCATATTGTGTCAGTCCAAGAAGTGCTATCATGTTAACAGCATATGGAATACTGTGCACCACAGGGATTGGTAATGGGCCCCCTCATGTTCCTAGCTTTTATAAATGACTTAAGCTCTAATGGGCAGTTCTTGCACTTTGCAGATGACACAACTTTGTACTCAAAAAGCATCAGTGCCAACAAGGCCCAAAAGAAGCAGATGCATTGCTTCAAGTGTCAAAAGTTTGGTTTGTTAAAACCAAAATGAAAATCAATGAAGAAAAAAACGAAAATGGATATGTAGCCTCAAAGACAAAGGACACCCAAGTTGTGTAGGTATTGTGAAACTTCTGGGGTTCATAGTGGACACAAAATTACTGGCAAGACCATATGGCATGTGTGTGTGAAAAACTGTCATGAGTTGAATACCTCCTGGGAAAACTGAAACACTTGATAACTGATCGGCATCTCCTAATAGTATATTCTTCGTTGTTTCACAGCTGTATCAGCTGTAGAGTGTTACTATGGGGTCACTCTGCAGGCTGCAAGAAAGTATTATTACTTCCAAAAAAACAATAATGATCATGATATCAAGTGGGAGACAGGAGAACTGTAGGCCATTATTCAGAAAATTGTAGATAATGATTGTTTATAGTTATTATGTACTTTTGTGTCACTTCAGATTAAGGAAAATCTAGATTCCCTCAGCAAGAGGCACAACAAACATGACCAAAATACCCACAACAAAGAGATCATAAACATATTAACCTGTTGATTGAGAGATAGCGTTCCGCACGTTGCTCTGAATATGTTCAGATCTCTATCCAAGTAAGTGCCGATCTTGCCACTAGAGATTTTCAAGAACAAAATTGTAAGAGACTTAAAACTAGTCCACTGTACGGCGTTCAGCCTTTTTTAAACTCACATGTCAATAGCAGATTAATGTATATAAGGTAAAATTTGTATTGTTACGAATTATTTGTATTTATCAATTTTGTAAGTTTTGACGCAGTCTATCCAGCCATGGGTGGTGAACAACACAGACTTGGTGCTGAAGTTAATAAAGTAATAAATCAAACCAAACTACACAGAAATGCACTGTATTTGTAATGTATATAGTTATACGATACTCCACTTGCCTATTGCATAATAAAATAAAATAACAAAAAGATAGTGCCTTGATAGAAAACACTTTGGAAAGATATGTGGAAATTCAGTCATAGACAGTATTTGTATCATGTGCAGGTTGTAAACATCAGTGTTCTGTGGTGTTATTGCGTAGAGCTTAAGGTTGCAGTTTGACATTCGAGTTTTTAAACGTTGTCGCTGCAGTTGCGTACAAAATCAGTGTTGTTGTAACTGTCAATGGAGAAATGTTTCATGAAGTGGTACGAGTTGCAAATTAACATGTGCTTGTTGGAAATAGAGCATATTTTACATAATTGCAGAAGTATCATATCTATTAAATTTTACACTCGCTACCGCATTCGCTGATGAAAGGCTACAAGAATATCAGTTTAGCAGGAAAAGAAAATAAATACGCGAAAACCTAAACCTTTTCACACAATTGACTGATGATAATTTTGTACACTGACACAAGGGAAAACGCAGTGGTTTATTGCAGTGAAAATCATCATCAGTCACACATTTTTTGTCCACACAGTGTTTGAGAACAAGATTTTACTCAATGGACTTCGGGTTATACGTGTTATGTTCTTCAATAATAGTGTTTGGCGACTCAGTAGCAAAATCTTCTGTCATTCGAGGTGTGCAACATAATTTATTGAAGGCACCCACTAACATTTTCGAAACTAGTGGCAGAAACCAGGTCAAATTCACTCATCTATAACTGAGAAAAGTACTATCTCCAGAACAGCGAAGTATATGTAAACGCGTATGTTTGAAAGCATAACATTAAAGTAAGTTAGAAAATATTTAATTTTTTAAAAGCATTCCCATCGTAGGTCAAGAAGTTGGATGTACATGCTAACGGCACAGGAATGAATGAGACATTGAAAGCGATTGATAGTGTAGATAGTTTGATTTACCTTTTAGCGGAAGGTAGTTCCAACGTAAGAATACTCTTCTTTCTGCTTGAGGTCATGTCGTTTTTGTTTCCTCATAGCGTTTATGCACTATTGTGGTACGTCTCAAATTGTGTTCTTAATAGCCATATGTATGTACACAGATAAACCCGAGAAATTCTGTTTATTACGTTCCAGGAAATAGCTTTAAATAGTGAATCTAAGAACATACTACAACCCCAAGATGTATAACTGCTGTAAGAACTGAGAGGAAAATACTAGTGCCCGAATTTTTTAAAGAATCATTCTACCCACGCTCCCTATGCGAATGGAACGGAAAGAAGCGCTAGTAACTGAAATAGTGAGAAGTGCGTTCTGCTATAAACTTAACGGTAGTTAACATACTATGGGCGTATTGAGAGTGGTTGTGATCATAATTGTGTGTGTGTGTGTGTGTGTGTGTGTGTGTGTGTGTCATGGAAGTTCAATGTTAAACTGCAGAAAGTGTTTCACATAAAGGGAAATTCCTACTGGTAGTTGAGGAAATACAAAGCAATGCTGGGGTTTGGTGTGACTATTATTGACACACAATCAGTTATTCAGATGGGTTACAAACAGATAAACAAGGTGAAAAATATGTTAGTGTACCAGAGAAAATGTGGAACTTAAGTATAATATTATAAATATTTTACACAATAGTGAAAGCAAGTAAATAATGTTTGGTAAACTGTGTAACATATTCATTGCTTCCGCTAAGTTGTACGTTATTTAAATATGGGAACCCAAATATTGGAGCTAGAAGATCATAAATGTGTAGTATGCTATCGCAAAAGGCATTTGGAAAACGCGGAATTGCCATATGGGTAACAAAGAGTCCAGGTTCAGAACTGAAGACAGTAATTTGTGTATATCAACATATGGAAGTGCATTCATGTCAACTGTTACTTCCTGCAAACACACTTTAAATTATTACAATTTACAGACCTCGACTGATAGTTTCAAACGTTTGTGGGTAAGAAAAATAAATTAAAAAAATGTATGGCTGCTTATAGTTCTGTTAGTAATTTCTTAAAAGATTCACAACAGAGAATGACAGTAAGCAATTTAAACTATATCATTTGCTTTCAGCTGATAAAACTGGCGTTGCAGAAATTCAGTATAGTAACCTTTTAATGTATCATTGTGTACACCAGAATAATGCATGTTGTTGCCATGAAAACACACAGTAGTGTTAGCAAATAAAACACCAATGTTTATGATGAAATAAACAGAGTAAAATTTATAGTTTGTGATTGCAGTGATAAAAGTAAATCCTTTATTCAGAATAATATCTCAAACTTCACCCTTCTTAACCAAGGTGATCAGTAAAACTTGACACCGACACATTATTATGGAAACTGGGAATTGCTACAGGAAATAGCTCTTATTGTGGAAACTGCCAATGAATTTCAGTTGATCTCATTTAAAGATTTTTGATACATTCACAGAAGCTATAAAATATTTAAAGGGATGATTAAGATTTATAACTCTGTGAGTGAAGTAAAAAAAAAAAGCTACTAATGTAAAGGAAAACACAGATTTACTCGCATAGCAGGGTAGAGTAGATTTTGAAAAGGAATGGTCAAGTTGTATGATAAAACGTGTAGAAAACATTTTTAGAAAGAGCTTGTCATGTAAGATGACACAGCTAAATACACTCGACTAAAAAGTGTGTGGTGATCTTTACATTCTGAATAGTATTAACAGACATTCAGTCTGTTTGAGGTTGTTATGACTTGTAACTCCCAAAAACATAAAAGGTTATTAAATATTGATAGATTATTAAGCAAAGTTTAAGTGCCTGTTTTACCCTAATACCTTTCCATGTGTGTTGTGCACCACATGAACAAATTGTTCCAGACATCAAATGGTTGATGTGATCCTTTGTCCAAAGACTGTTTGACACATTCTTTGCACTAGTCTGTCCTCTGCAAGCCTCTTCATTTCTGCATAGCTACTGCATACCATCCCGTGGTATCTCTTTTACAATCTCCTCCGCTCTCCCCACCCAGTTACCTACATTACCAAATGAGCGATTTCTTGATGCCTCAGGATGTGTCCTATTAGCTGACCCCTCCTTTTAGTCAAGTTGTGCCATAAATTTCTTTCTCACAATTCAGTTTGGTACCCCGTCATTAGTTACCTGATTTACCCATTTTACCTTCAGTGTTTTCTGTATATAATATTTGAAAAGCATCTATTCTCTTTTTGTCAGTTGCTTATTGTTACACTACATACAGATACCTTCAGAAAGGACTTACGAACATTGGAATTTATGTTAATTGTTTGCAAGTTTCTCTTTCTTAAATGCTTTTCTTGTATTTGTTGCCAGTTTGGATTTTATAGCCACTCTGTTTCAGCCATCAGTTATTTTACTGCCCAAATAGCAAAACTCATTTGCTGCGTTTAGTGTCTCACTTTCATCTAATTCCTTCGGTATTGTGTGACTTAATTCGTTTTTCTTTCATTGACATTAATCTTGCAACCTCCTCTCAAGACTCCATTCCATTCAACAAGTCTTCCAAGTCATTGGCTGTCTTTTAGAGAATTACAGTGGCATTGGCAAACTTCTAAAGTTTTTAATTCTTCTCCTTGAACATTTAATTACCTTTTCCAAGTTCTGTTCCGTTTCTGTTTTGCTTGCCAAACATACAGGTTGCATAATGTTGCAGACAATCTGCAACCCAGTCTCACTTCCTTCTCAACTCCTATTTCCCTTTATTTAGTTAGTTAAGTGTTCTATTGATCAATCTCATAGTAACCATTTTGATGTGGAACGTGTCAAGTGCATAAGAAACGCACACATGAATGAAGGCCTTCTTCTTGTTATTTATTTTAAAAAGAAGAGCTTAAAATTTTTGTTAGCTACCCCATGGCCTAAAAAATGCACAAAATACTTATATTAAATACCTATATATTTATTTGTTCCTATTCAAGAATTCATCTGTGGTATAGGAGGAGTTGTCAATGAGATTTCAGTTTATTTTTCAAACTGTTACTGGTGCCTGGTAATTATCGAGAAGTTTTACAGCAGCATATTTTACCCCTTTCTGTGCCAACAATAGGTTAAGTAGAGGATAGTGTAAGTCTTTCTTTCTTCTGGTATTGTAATCATGAATGTCACTTTAAAAAAAAAAAATGGTCCATGTTGTTGAGAACAAATTTCATTACTGAGTAAATGTACTGTGACGCTGTTACAAGAATTCCTAACCTTTTAAAGAGATGCCTACAAGATGTGCGACTGTGAGCCCCACACATTATTGTAACCACTTTCTTTTGAGCAGTGAATACTTTTTGCAGTAAATGTTGAGTTACCCCAAAATATTATTCCGCATGACATCAGATAGTGAAAGTGCGCAAAGTAAGTTAGCTTGCTAATTTCTATATTCTCAAAATTAGCAATTATTCTGGTTGCAAATGTTGCTGAACCTAGTTGCTTTAGGAGATCCAAAATATGAATTTTCCAATTACGGTTCTCATCCACATATATATAATCCCAAAAACTTAGCATGATCTAACCTGGCTACTGAGTTCTGTTGATGTGTTATATTTTTGATGAAGGAACTGTACTCCTTGCAGTAGAAAATTGGACATACTGTGTTTTTTCAAAGTTCAGAGAAAACCCATTCACAGAAAACCAGTCAATAACTTTTCCAAAGATATTATTTGTATCATTTTATATTGGAGTTTCTTTTACTGGATTAATAATGATGCTTGTATCATCAGCAAACAGTGTCAGTTTAGCTTCTTGTTTCAGATGAGGGAGGTCATTCACATACATCAATAACAGAAGGGGACCCATGATCAAACCCTGTGGAACACCTAATGTAATTTCACCCCAGTTAGATGAAGTGGGAAACTTCCTTAAATCACTTAAACCACATAAAGAAACTTTTTGCTTCCTGTTGTGTAGATATAACTTAAACCACTAATATGCTGTTCGATTTATACCATAGAACCACAATTTTTTTAACATAATGCCATGGTTCACTCAATCAAATACTTTGGATAAGTCACAGAAAATTCCTATTGGTGACATTTTACTATTTAAACACACTATTATGTGGGCAGTGAAATTGTATATTGCTGTCTCAGTGGAACAGCATTTTGAAATCCAAGCTGTGGTCTACTAAGTATCCCATTACTGCTGACATGGCTAACTACTCTTGGGTACATTGCTTCCTCGACAGTTTTTGAAAATGCTGTGAGCAAGGATACTGTCCAGTAATTATTGACATCTGTGGTATCCCCCTTTTTGTAGAGAAGCCTGACAGTGGCATATTTTAACCTGTCTGGGAAAATACCTTGAGTTAGTGATGCATTACAGATGTGACTCAGGATATCAGCTGTAACTGCTCCACATTTTTTTATATCTTGTTAGAGATGTCATCTACCCCAACAGAACATTTATTTTTCAAAGATTTAATGATTTTCCTTATTTAACAGGAGGTTGTTAGATGAAAATTAATCTGGTAAGGATTTCTCAAAACTGACTCTTCCATGTACGGCAAGGCTTTTTCTTTTGAACTATTATCACCAATAATAAAATCTTCTTGGGTTGACAGCTGAGTCAATGTGTTCTCAAGTAAAATTTCAGGATGTTCCTTACTTGCCACCTTCAGGCGAAGTGTCGGGTTCACGTCTCGTCCAGTTCTTTGTAGCTGCTGAACTACGAGCTTGTCTGCATCCTCGGCACCAGTTGGGCGAATTAGGTGCAAGTAGAATCAGCGTGGCAGCGCATGGTGGGGAGGAGCCGCGGCCGCCAGGTCCTGGCGTCTTGTCTCGGTGTGGCCTGTTTATTCCATCCGCCGCCACCGACCTGCTTCCATCGGTGTGCTCTCGTCTTATTCTTGTATCTCCACTGCCTCTTTAATAAGAGTGTCCCAGAAACCTTTTGCTGTACACAGTCTCTTGGTTTCTTCAAATTGAAATGTGTGTTCTTCACTGAGGCTGTGCTCTGCTACCGTGGAGATCTTTCTGCCATCAGTATATATCACATGTAAATGCAGGAAGGTAGAATGTAAGTACTTTTGGATTGAAGGAGACCACATACTGAAAGGCAGAAGCGCTGTAATTGTATGGCACACACACAAGAAAGAAAACTTGCTAGTTTTTAGAGTTATCCTTTTTTGAGCTAGACCAAAATACACACGGGAAACAAGTAGACACCCACAAATATGCCTATGTCCCTACATGGTGCCGGCTGGACGAACAGTGTGTGTGTGTGTGTGTGTGTGTGTGTGTGTGTGTGTGTGTGTGTGTTTGTTTTTCCATGTATATTTTATTCTAGCTGGTAAAAGGAATACTCGAAAAGTTGGCATTTTTTTTTTTTCTTTCTTTTGTATGTGCCTTTGAATGCTTCTGCCTTTTAGTGAGTGATCTTCTTTAATCCAAAAGTACTTACACAATCCCTCATGTGAGGGACGCAAACACAAGATAAGAGAATCGGCACTCACAAAGAAGCATATGGACAGTCGTTTTTCCATTTTTCCATTTGCAAGTGGAACAAGAGAGTGAATGACTAGCAGTGGTACAAGGTGCACTCTGCCATGCACCATATGTTGGCTGTGGAGTATAAATGCAGAGGGGGATAGGGTGGAGTTCCAGACATCTAAAGCAAGACTTTCATGAGACTTTGCTCTTATGGCTAAAGTATTATGATAGATGATGAACAGGATTATTTACTATTTTCAGTGTTAAGTATATCTTTTGTTGTACTTCCGATAAAGCTTCTGTTGTCAGGAATATTTGAACTTTCTTAGATATGTAAACTATTGCACCAATCAAGAATGGAATTCCAGAAGGACTTACCACAGAACGTAACATTTTAATTTATTTGTCTAATGCATCCTGGCACACAAATCTCGACATTGTTTCAGAGCAACTAATTTTTTTTAATATTGAAGATAAAATTAGTAACTGTTAAATTTAATATTTGTATTAAGTTATATACACCAGTTATCAGGCATAAGGAAGCATCATGTTGTAGGGTTGGTTATAGTCTGTTATTTGGGTTGATAGCCTTTTCATTACTGGGGCATACTTCCATATCATTATTGTGTCAGCTATTGTGTTACATACAAGACCTCCTTCCGTTTAGCTAATGATGTATGCCCATCAGAGGAGAAACTAAATGAATTTTTCTACTGCGGGATACTGTATTAGTTTGGGTAAAATGCATAATGTACCACAGTGTGTGTAATACAATGTGACTTCATTACTTACATTGTAGCCTAAGGGAGAGTCAGTTACTACAATCTGTTAGTTTGCATTATAATTTATAAACATGTGTTAATATCATTTAACACTCAAAATTGGCACCTGCTATTCAATAACTGCTGACTGATTTGTTAATGCAAATGTCAGGAAGTTAGACTAATACTACAGAGTAATTCCACAATTATTTTATAAGTAATATCATACAGAAAAAGATGTGATAATAGTTTTAATACACCATAGCCTATTGGTGTCAACTCTTAATTAACTAGGCCAACTGACAATAGTCTGATAGTACATGTACCATTGTATGAAGTTAGTAATTAATCAAACAGAGTAGTTCATGTACATATTACTTATAACAAAATTTTCTTTCCAGTTCATGACTAACTGTACTCTGGCACAGGATCAAGGTCCTTATGCAGCCATAAAAAAATTGTGGTTGCCTCTCATATTAATTAAAGGTGGATGACCGAGTTCATCAATATACATACAAGATATACAGTGTTGGTGTTGTATTACCACAAAGAAAAAGAAGTTTTCATAAGGGTAGTGACGCATTCCTGAGCATGTTGAAACATAATGATTATGAGACAGTGAACACACAAAAAACTAACAACAGTCTATAAATAAGTTGCATAAGTTCATAGATCACCTTAATTGTGAAGATTTTCATTGCTGACTGAAACTGGTAGTCTGAAGACCTACAGGTTTGTGAACATAGGCATGAAATAAAAGAAATTTATTCTACAGCATTAGGGGTGACCTGAAATAAATAGAATAATAATTCCCCCCCTCCTCCTTCACACATAAACTTAGTAGTTCTGTGAATGTCCTACAGTGCTGTGACCAACCTGTGTTAACACTGCTGTGAGGCATGTGAGCACTTAATTGAGAGCAGTGTCTGTTGCTACAGTTCAGAGGTGGGAATATACGAGATGCAGTGTACATCTGAATAAGAGAGGGGAAATGTAGATTGGCTGAGCTTCTTGCAGAAAATGTATGGGAGGGTAGGGGGTTGGGCACACCATCACAGAAAGCAAGATCTCTGTGGTCCCTAGTGTCGCAGAACCTTTTTTTTTTTAGGTTAGAATCAGAATTAAGCTCCTGTTGTGAAAGAGTTTAAAATAATGGACGAGCACCACAAAATGAATAAGTATGTGCAGAAGACTAAGATTAGCTTATTTCATCAGATTATTAGAAGATTGAGTGATAAGATTAGAAGAGCTCCTTGTCTGTTTGGAAAATTTAGGGAACTCTGAAAAGACAGACATCCTATAGCTATCTGAGTTAGATAAGTTAAATATGAAGTATTACATTCCTGCATCTTACTCGTGTAGAACTAATATGGGAAAAGCAAGAGTTGTTACATACACTGATGAGCCCAAACATTATGACCATCTGCTTAATAGCTTGTTTGTGCATCTTTTGAACGAAAATACATCACTGATTCTGTGTATCGGGGATCTGATGGTTCGTCGATAGGTTTGTGGGAGTACATGGCATTAGATGTCTACACACAGGTCGTGTAACTCTTGTAAATAACGGGCCTCTGATTTTCTTATGTGGTGTTGGCACCCAATAGTGACCAAGACTGGTTCCATAGGATTTACATCAGGTGAATTTGGTCACAGAGACATCAACATGAATTCACTATAATGCTCCTCAACCCACTGTAGGGTGGTGATGGATCCGAGACATGGACAGTTATACTGCTGAAAGGTGACATCATTGTCGGGGAAGATATCAATTATGAAGGGGTGCAGGTGGTTCGAAGTGTCAGCGTGTCTTCAATTACTACCACATGTCCCATGAAAGTGCAGGAGAATATCTCCCATTGCATAATACTTCTACACCAGCCTATGTTTGCGGCACACTGCATGTTTCGAGCCACTGTTCACCTCAATGATGGTGTATGTGGAGACGACCATTGATCTAGTGTGGCAAAAATGTGATTCACTCAAGGAGCAGACATGTTTCCATTGATCGATGGTTGAATCCTAATGGTCTTGTGCCCAATGCAGTTGTAATTGTTGATGTCGTTGGGCCAACAAGTGAGCAGGTAGGGGTGGTCTGCTGCGGACCTCCATGTTCAATGATGTACAATGAATGGTGTGTCCCAAAACACGTGTGTGCACTAGAAATGTGCTCTTTTGGGAGAGATGCCAAAGATCACCATCTATCCTACTTTACAGAACAGGCAAACCCCCAAATCCCATATTTTGTGAAGAGTCGTGCATGTCCAACCTCTTAGTGCCTCCTGTTAGTTTCGCTGTCGTACCTCCTTCTATAGATGCTCATGGCAACAGAACAAGAAAACATTCAATCAGCTTTGCCATTTTCAGGATACTCATTCACAGGATCTGCTTAATAATAATAATCTGCCCTTTGTCGAAGTCGCTTATCTTAATGGATTTCCCCATTTGCAGCCCACATATTCACTAGGGTGATCCCCTGTCTGTGTCTGCTCCGCTTGCACACATTTTTGTTACCATGATATGTGCCTGCTACACCACCAGGGGGCATCCAGTGTCACAGTGTGCAGTGGTTATAATGTTTTGGCTTATCAGTATATATTGAGACAGAACATAAGTTCAGAAACATTGAGAGAAGTAGATTTTGTAGTGATCAGCACAAAGAAGTGTTTGCTTGTGAATTAATACTGAAAAATAGATCACTTTTAATTGTAACTATATATAGATCCCTACTGAGAAACTTTAATGTGTCTATGAGGAATTTGGATTTCTCACTAGATACTCACCAAGCAGCGGCTGAAGACGCGCGCGTGCGCGCACACACGCACACACACACACACACACACACACCACACACACACACACACACACACACACACAAGAAAGTTATAATTAGGTAAACTTTCAGAGCCAGCAGCTCCTGCTTCATGCAGAAGGGTTGAAGGGGAAGGAAGAGGGGTGAAGGAAAAGTACAAGAGTGGTCTAGGAAAAGGGGTAGATTTCGGGAAAGTCACACACAACTTCAGGACAGGGGAGACTTACCAGAGAGGATGAGAAATTTTTCCTTCACCTCTCTTCCTTCCCCTTTAACCCTTCTGCCTGAAGAAGGAGCCACTGATTCAAAAATTTGCATTATTATATCATAGTTTTATATGTATGTTCTGCTGCCGCTTGATGAGTAGATTTTTTATTTATCCAATTACATATATGGTCAAAATTGACAGTTAATAGTCTGCGGTGATTTCAGTGTAGATTTTGTAAAGGATTCTTATAGGAAAATTGATCTGGAAACCTTTCTTTGATTCTGCAATTTGATCTCAGTAATTAAGTTTCCAATACAGGTGGGTAAAGACAGTAGGACCCCAATTGTTCATTGTTTTTTTTTGCTGAATCTCAAAGCAAGAAAATAACTAAATACCCAGTAATAAGTTTTCTCCCTACACAGTTGGGGTAAATAAGGTAGTTCCTTACAGTATTCAGTGGCAATCAGAATAATTAATCACTCCATAAAAGATGTTTCCAAATTGGTTTATTCTAGATGACTTGGGATGAAATTTGTAACGAACCAAATAGTGGCATAAAATTTTATCTGTTCCATGATAAATTAATTTCATTATTTGAAAATAGCTTTCCACATAAGCTAATTAGCTATATAAAAAATCATGGATCATTAGAGGGAGTAAACTATCCTGTAAAAGGAAAAGGGAGGTAGATCTGTTGGCAAGATCAAGTAGATAAATTTAGACAACACTGTCAATGGAGTGCAGGGATCAGGTGCTATACTTTCGTTGAAACAACAGTCAAGATCACAATAACATTTGTTTATTATCATCGGTTTCGACTTACGTTAAAGCCATCCTCAGATTTTTGGCCTCTCTGTGGCTGGTGCTAGCAGCTCCTCAGTTTTCCACATGTTACCACAATCATACACTGGGATCTTGGTAACACATGAAAAATGGAGGAGCTGCCAGTGCTAGCCACAGGGGCAAAAAAAAGGCTTTAACAAAGTCAAAACAAACTGTTGTTTTAACCAAAGAACAATTAAGAGATCCTGCAGTAGTTGCAAACTACTACTACTACTACTACTACTACTAAACATTACCAAGAAAACTTATGTCAGGACTTAGTAATTCCAACCACAGACGTAAGGCCATATGGAGTGCAGTGAAATGAGAGACTGTACAGTCAGGCATAGAACAGGATAACATCACTATTGAATTAAATGGAAGGCCTGTAAAAGGTGAGACAGAGTTGCCATTTATGTTTAATAACCATTTCCTAAATATAGGGACAAACAGTTCAAGATAAAAATTACAGCAGAGTGTTGAAAAAGCACCTCTCATAAAATTCAATCATATGAATGTATAACCAACTTCTCCTCCTGAAATTAAGAAAATTATGTATTCTCTCAAAAATAAATGCTCAACTGGATGTGATCATGTGTCCAGTAGAGAACCAAAGATTTGTTTCCATATAATAAACCCTGTTTTATCTGAAATATTTAATGCATCACTAACTCAAGGCATTTTCCAGAGAGACTGTAATATGCATTCTTAAATCCCTTTACAGGGAAGGTGATAGAGAGATGTCAGTAACTACTGACCTTTATCACAACTGACATCTTTATTGTAAATGTTTGAGAAGGTGATGTATTCTAGAATACGATCTCACCTGAGCTTCAATAATACCCTCAGCAAATCACAGTTTGGATTTAAGAAGAGTTGCTCTTCTGAGAACCCCATTTACAAGTTAACCCACAAAATTTTTCAATCAGTACTTAATACACAACAAGCAGAATTAGTTCTTTTTGTGGATGACACTAGTGTTGTAATCAATATAAGCAGGCATGCAGTAACGGAAGAAATGGTAAACAATGTTCTTAAAAGTATGGCTCTGAGCACTATGCGACTTAACTTCTGAGGTCATCAGTCTCTTAAAAGTATATTCACAGGTCTTTTGTGAATGGCCTCTCTCTCAATTTCAGACAGGCACAACATATTTAGTTCTGCTCATCAGAAGGTACTAAACCAATGACAAGTCTAATATATATATTGATGAGAATGTGAAGTGAAAAAAGCACAATTTGGAGCTCCTAAAGCAACTTAGTTCAGCAACATTTGTACCCAGAATAATTGCAAATGTTGGTAAGAGAGAAATCAGTAATCTGACATTTTGTGTCTGCTTTCTGTAATGTCATATGGGCTAGTTTTCTGGGGTAAGTCAGATTTGAAAAAGAAAGTCTTCATTGCTCAAAAATATTCTGTAAGAATAGTATGTGCTGCTCAATCGTGATCATCTCTGACCTGGTCAGGAATCAAACCCGAGCCCCTCGCATAATATTCTGTTACACTGACCATTCAGCTATGAAGGCACACATTATGCCACTTAAATGATCAGCATGTAGCCTTATTTACAAAATAATTTGTAATGTGAATATAAAATGTCTCATTCCACTTTATTACAATTTATGGTGCATATGATCCATGGAATATAAAAGTACTTTTCCATCCGAAACTTGCACCAGAACAGCACTGGTCCCATACCCACTGGAATCTGTGTGTAGTTCTGTAGGCGCTCTCTCATCATACAGACCAAGTACGGGGTCAGTCATCGGAGCTTTTCGCAGCACACCGAAAGAATCTCGTTGAGCACCACCACAGATAAATTTAGCATCAGCTTTTAACAACTCTTGGAGTGGCCTGGTTTTGATACAAAAGTCTTTGATAAAACGATGGTAATAAGAACATAATCCGGGGAACCTTCTCACATCTCTAATGCTTTTAGGAATAGGAAATTTCGTTATAGATGTCACCTTTTCTGGGTCTGGCCACACACCTTCGTTTGACACAAGGTGTCCAAATATTTTGATTTCTTTTACTCCAAAGACACAATTTTTTTGGATTAAGTTTCAGTCCACCTTGTTGGAGACACTTAAGAACGGCCCTCAGTCTTTTTATATGTTAATGAAATGTCTCTGAGGACACTATAATGTCATCTAAATAACAAAGACACATCATCCACTTCAGGTGCCTTACAAGATTACCCATCATTCGTTCGAAAGTTGCTGGTGCATTATACAAACCAAACAGCATTACCTTGAACTCATACAGGCCCTCAGGGGTGATGAATGCAGTTTTCTCACGATCAGCCTCATCTACTTTGATTTGCCAGTATCCTGAGTAAGTGTCCATGGTTGAGAAAAACTTAGCCCCCTTCAGACAATCTAGTGTATCGTCAATTCGTGGAAGAGGGTAAACGTCCTTTTTAGTTATCTTATTAAGCTTCCTGTAATCAACACAAAACCGCCAACTGCCATCCTCCTTCCTGACGAGGACCACTGGTGACGAACATGGGCTCTGTGAAGGCTGAACAATGTCGTTCTTCATCATTTTCTCTACCTTGTTGCGAATTATTTGACATTGCATTGCTGACACACGGTATGCTCTCTGGCTTATTGGTTGATGGTCTCCAGTACTAATCCGGTGCTTCACTATCAATTTGTCTAATTTGCTCTTCACCTCTGGATTGAAGCATTCAGAGAATTTTTGAAGAATGGCAAGTAGCTTCTTCTGTTGTTCCTTAGTGAGATCTGGTGATAGTCGTGCTAGAGGATCTTGTCTCTTAGTGGTAGCGCTAATTTCGCCCACAGACTCGGCATGGGAGGTTTCTATGACATTCAGCTGTTCTGCAATGAACGGCTCAGCATTTGCTATGCCCTTGCATCTTGGAAGGATTTGTGGTTCTCAGCAACAGTTTACTATCCACAATTCACCGAATCTGTTCTTAAACGAGATGACAGAGGCTGGGATGACCAAGTTATTCTTCAGTGGTATGCTGCTCTTACATTCCACTGCAGTATCCATGGGTTGATGCATGGGATGACACATGACAGTTACCTTTCTAGCGCTGACTGCAGGAATGATCACTCCATCCAGCACACAGTCTCCACACACTCGGATGCACATCTTCCTGTCCACAGTATCTCATCTGGTCTAAAATAATCTTCGAGCGACCACAATCTATAATCGCCTGAGAAGCTTTCAAAAAGTCCCATCGGAGAATGACATCATGAATACACTCTTGTAAGACGATGAATTCTAAGGGCTGTGTATGGCCACTTATACCCACACAAATGACATATCTTCCTGTAGGTTTTATGTATTTCCCATTAAACACCTTCAGCAGAGATGTTTTGTTGTTGATGAATATGGTTTTCTGCAACTGGCGGCAGTACTTCTCCAAAATGACTGAATATGATGCTCCAGAGTCCACAAGAGCTTGGGCTGGTCAGCCATCCATGAGGATATTGATGTAGTTTCTTATCATTTTTGTAGTGATTGACAGTGGAGGATTTTTCTCGTCAGCGACCTCACCTCTAAGGAAGGTCACACCCTTTAGTTTTCCATATTGTGGCGGCTAGATGATCAGCTGGAGCTTCTAAACAGTGATGGAGACCTTGATCAGCATGCTGGGGAGCGTCCTCTCCAGCGGCCAGCTTGCGGTGATGGTGACCTTCGTCATCATGCACCCACATCTTCTTGTCATCTTCATCATCCCAGCGTTGGTGTCAGCTAAGATCGGTCTGCTGTCTTCTGGCATGGACGTCATCAAATATCCACCGCTTTTCTCGATGATAGCGCACCACATGTCCCGGTCGTCCATAGTGGAAACATACTGGTTGGTTATCCTGGGTCCTCCAGATGTCAGTCTTCCTTGGTGCCCAGACAGGTTCCTCATGCGGCATTGTAGGAATGTAACTCTGCCTGGGTCTCGATTTTTTTCACTGTTTTAAAGGGAAATGAAGGACGAGAAATTGGTTTCACTGTCTGTTCCACTTCCTCCCTTATGGCCTCTTGAAGCATCTCAGTTTTTTGCTCGCTGTGCAATCCAAGTGCCTTCTGAACTTCCTCTCTCACCATCTGATGAAGAACACTTGTGAAATCAGTTGCTTCCTCCACCACAGACATCAATACAATGATTGGAAGCCGTTCAAACTTATTGCGTGTAATTCTTTTTTGATGCGTCGTCTCGATATACTGGCACCATTTTATGAAGTCGTCTGCTGTCAAAACATCCTTCAGAAGTAGGGCTTGATACACACCCTTCATGAGATGTGCAACCTTATCTTTCTCCTTCATTCTAGGATCCACTATCTTACACAGCTCCAAGCTGCCTTGAGTGTAAGGTACTGTAGCTTCTCCTGGACACTGTGCCTTGCACTTTAATTTATCTTCAGCCTTGCACTTCTGTTGTTGTGTGTCGCTGAAATACTTGCACAGATCTGCCTGGAATACTTCCCAGCTTGTGAATTTCTCCTCCTTGTTCTCATACCATTGCGTGGCAGTGCCCTCCAAGTAGAAAAATATGTTAGCCGAACACACAGTGTCATCCCATTTGTTAAATTTGGCTATACACTCATATACCTTCAGCCACTTGTTTGGATCTTGGCCATCGTCACCAGAGAACCCGGAAGGATGTCTCATGTGGTTGCTGTCATCGTAATGTCCTCTTCTTCTTTTGTCTGTGATAGATTGGGCTCTGTTGCATATGGATCGAACTCGCGTTTCTCGCCACGTAAACAACGGCTCTGTCGTGGCCTGATGGAAGCCGTTGTGTCGTTTATAATGGGCGCTGTCACAAGGTACAATACCCAACACCTCCACCAGAATAATGTCATGTAGAAGAAGGTGTAAGTAGATGAATAATGAACACTGACTTCACTTAACGAAGGTTTATTCAGCACTTGCACATACAAGAGCGCGGAGCGAACTGCCTCCGGCCAGAACACATACAGTATATATACAGCTACAGAACATTCCAGTACAATGATTCTTGAAATTTGTGGATACTTCTCGAATGTACTCAAACCGAATATAGAAATTAAAATTCTACAGTCCAGGTGAGCTTTGAACTCACCACTCTGCATGCAACAGTTTAATATCATCACCACTACACCGCGGTGCTACTCACCTAGTCATATGACCACCATGGAGTTTTCTGTGGATAACTGTTTTGCATCTATACTTATGTGATTCTTTCAAAATTAATTTTTCAATTTAATGACAGTAAATTTAACCTACGTGCAATACATGTTCAGTAATTGATTTCGTAGATAACAAGTAAATGTTTGACTTCCAGCCAGGTATGTGCCTTTTGATCTGATCCCAATTCAATGCGAGGATGAGTGGAGCTTGTTCCAGACCTTACCACCTAAGAATAATCTGAGGTGGCCCCATGAACTGAAATCAGGACCTTTGCATCAACAGCCAGCAACACTAACACTTGTTCATCTGGGCAGCATTTCTTGGATAGTTAATCCTGCTGATGGGAGCTTGTCTCCTGAAACACTATTTCTATTTTATCAGCAGTGACCTTAGATTTAGGACTCTCTGTGTCCTAGTCCACACACCAACCTAACTGCATTTTTAATGTTGTGCTGGCGACTCCTTTGACAGTTAGATGAATGGGTACAATCCATTGCTAGTTTTTCCCCAAATAAAGTTAGTGCGATTTACCCATCAATCTTTGTTTGTCTAGATTAACCAAGAAAGTTAATATTGGCATTTTCCAATGCTGAGGTATTGCATATAAAGTCCACTTCCATCTGATGTGAGCTAACTGTCTGAAATGCTAGTAACTGGAATTCTGATGCTTTAATGTTTAAGCCCTGATGAAGAGAATATAAGCTAATATCTGTCACACAACCAGTCACAACTGATGTGGGCTCATTATACTCTTTTTCCCATAAAACAAAAGAGGTGTCATTTGCGTAGCTTACCATGTGTAAATGACGAGGAGGGGTGGTTTAGCAGTATCATTAATCAACACCAGTGAGAGGAAGGTCCAAAAACTTCAGCGGTCAGTAACACCCTGTATTACTGTACCACTAGTCAACTGGAAATAATATAATTTTATCTATTTTGTACAGAAGTTTTGTGCACTTCTTACAGTTATCTAAAATAGATGGATGGTGGATGCTTGAGCAAGTCCTTGATATTGTATATTTTCAATTTATTTAGCTATATTCCATTGTTAACTGAATCATATGTTTTTTAAAGAGCTGAAACCATGCCTGTTGATGCCTACTTTGGTCTACAGGGCTGTGTACTTAGAGAAACTCAGTGGCTCAATGCACAGGGACTGTCCTAACTGTTTAGTAGTATTCCCTGGTTACATCTCAAGTATTCATCTTCTCACTGAATTTACAATGCTCCATACAGAGACGTCAATTTATAAAGCTTTTAACACATGATTGACTATATGCCACATTTTAACAGAGTTCATTTTGTAGCCTTTATTCAAATCAGCTGTAAATTCGCATTGAAATGGGGTTGTCCTCCATTTTAATTGACCAAAATAATAAAGTGCATTAATTTAAAGTTTTCTTTATTATCTGATCTCATCCTCAAGTAGGAAGACATTATCTTTTGGTACATGATTGCTGACTCGTCCATTTTTGATGTAGTGAGTAGCCGCATATAAGTAGATAACACTGTTTTAATCTTTCAGTACATATAGTAAACATTGTTCTCCTTATCTCTCCCCCCCCCCCCCCCCCCCCTCACTTTTCTCTTTCTTATTAAAATACTTATTGTTGTCCTTCAGCTAGAGTATGAATGTGAGTGTTTTAATTTTAACCAACATGTAAAGGGAGTAACAGTGATCTGTTCTTGACGATCAGTTAGTAAAAACAAAGACCAGAGAATATCTCATTTATTAAAAGACATCATTGTTCTGAGAGAAGGAAATCTTTAAGTTGGTTTTGAGAAATGTCTCATTGTAAAATTTTTTCCTGCACCATTTGAGTGGAGCTGTTCACCACACTGGTTGCTCCAGCCAAATGGTGCTCATAATCTGAAGATGGCCGATTAAACATATCAAAACGAGCCATTTTAGTGAATGAGATGTTCTGTGATCTTGACAGTTTTACTAATTGATGCTTCTTTTTTAATGGCCTCATTTTAATCAGAATATTGAAATTGGTATTTTCCATAGCAACTGCTGCTTTTGTGACAACACTGTAGGTCTCAGGGTTAAAAATGTTAGTCATATAGAGGTGGGGAATAATGTGGCTGTAAGATTTAGAGTAACAAGGCACATTTTTTGTAACAGTGGAGCCAATTTAATTCATTTATAAATTTTTTTGTTTTGGTCCATTTTGCAGTAGTGTAAATAATCTTACACGACTTATGAGGATTAATCATATATGTTACACTATTTTATTGCACAACTAAAGGCCAACTTTTGTAATGGAATGGCTGACAGGAGTTAGTGCATTGAAAAGAATGTTTCTCTCAAAATTGGCACCATTTGGTGCTGTATTCCTCTTCTAATGCATTAATACATATTTATAGAAATTCATTGTTCTGAGAGAAGGAAATCTTTAAGTTGGTTTTGAGAAATGTCTCATTGTAAAAATTTTTCCTGTCAAGTAGTGGTCAAAATACTTCTTCGGAGCTAACAAACTAACAGGAAACACAAACAGCTACATTATTTGGTGCTGCAACCTTACTAGGACATGCACATGACACAACTGGAATAGATTGTGCTAGTAGCTGCATACAATTATCTGAATTTGCAACTGAGAAGCAAGAAATATTTTGGGGGACATCATGCATTCCCTTCTTGGACATAAACAGAAAACTTCATGGGTTTAATAACCAACTTACTCAGGGGTGCTGCTCCTTGGGTGCACAAGACTTTGGCCTGTGCCTGAGAATCATATTTCCTACAAGCAGAAGCGGAACAGAGTTAATCAAGCTGTGAGAAATGTGAAACTGAAGCGTGTCCATATATTAACCGACAAAAGAAATAGACCAGCTGGCCTATGAAAAAATGTGTGTTGTTGATATAGGCAAAGTAAAAGCTGCAGCTGATCTCATTGTCCCAGACTAATAACTGAATTGGAATTTCACATTACCTACAACTAAAATTGAACTGCAAACGAAACGGAGACTTATTGATTACTTCATGAGAGTAAACAACTGTAGCCATGAAAAATTCTATCTGAAGCATGTTAATTGCAATAGTATCCAAAAATCCATTAAGCGCATCAGATCAGCATCTGCTGGACATGACGGCATTACAGTCCAAAAGAAAAAGCTTATTATTGACACACTATAGCCCACTACAGCAGATATCTTCAGCCACTCTTTAAATATGTGTTTTCCCTGAGGCATGCACACAGGGACTAGTTAAGCCACTACCTAAAAAGTACATTGCCACAGCACCCTCTGATTATTGACATATTTTCATTCTTCTGCACCATTCAAAACCTTAAAATATATACAGGGTGTCAATAATTAAAGTTCCAGTTCCAAAATTCTGTAGAAAGAGAACCACTGCCATGAATAATGTCAAATTTTAACAGCATATTATTAACACAGTGTAAATGTCATGGAACAAAAACAAATTAATGAAAATTTTACCAGTAGATGGCACTGTAAGCATGTTAACGTAAATGGGGTTGGCTACAAATGATATATGAATTGCCATACGGTGGCTATGGTTTGAGTTGCTCATTACACCATCTGTACTGTTCCATGTGCATAACTGCACAACTTCGACAGTCAACAGTTGTGGCACTATTAGTTAGATAAGTCCATCCGCCAAGGCAAGGTCATACCAGATTGGATGGAAAAAACAGGTTTTATTGTCCTGAGACAAAAAACCACATAAAAAGCAAAATTTCATTGATTTGTAATTGCCTTGGGGCCAAAAACTGCACAAAAAGGAAAATATCAGTTTCTAATTGTTTTGAGACAAGTTGAAATCAAGAAACAGCAAGTTCCACAACAGATCAGAGTGTCCAGGGGGTTATGTTCAGAATGCATTGCGTAGTGTGTGCCTTCGGTTCAGTTACATCCATAATTGGAGCACTGAACACAACATTTTTTGAATAACCCCACAGCAGGAAGTCCCATGGATTAAAATCAGGCGATCTAGATGGCCAGGCTGCAGGAAAATGATGGCTGATAATTCTTGCTTTTTCTAAAATGCCTCTGCAGCAGCTGCATCACTGGCTGTGCTGTGTGTGGAGCAGCGCTATCTTGCATAGAAGTGGTCCTACCCACACGTCCACACTGTTGATGTTGGAATAATGTGGGTGCCCAAAAGACTCTCATAATATTTACCAGTGATGGTACAGGCAACAGGACCTGTAGGACTCAAATCCTTGAAAAAATATGGCTCTACGTTAAGTGATGCCATCAGATAGCACCACAATACTGCTGTTACCTTTGCAGAGGAAGTGGTATGGGTTGGTGCGTGTGCGGATTTTCCATTGTCCATATTCTGCTTATTGACTTGTCCTTGGATGTGGAAATGGGCTTTGTCTTCCACAGAATGTTCCATGGCCATTCATAGTCCCTTTCCAAGTGGGCAAGAATTTCCAGCTCAAGCATATGTCTTGCTGGCAAGTCAGCAGGAAGCAACTCCTGAACATAGCAATGCAGGATGTTTCATACAACTTTATGCTTCATGCTCACAGGCATGTCCAGTGTTCTGGCAATTCCTCTTGTATTAGATGTTTGCACACCATCGTTTGACCCCTTCTATAGTGCTGTTGTCACATCATCAACAGATGTCACATCAATTGCTTTTCTCCCTCTGCCACACTAGACTTCAAAAGAACATGTCTTTTCGAATGTTGTAATCAGTTTCTTTAGATCCTTGGCAGAAAATGGACTGATGCCTTTTTTCATTCGCATGAGTATCTGGAACATCTGCAGGGCTACTGGAGCACAGTCACGGTTCTTGTAAAAGAGCTTTAACAACAGTGTATGATTTTTCATGGAGACAGTCATGTTGCTACAATTTCACTCGTGCCTGACGTCTTGTCAGCAATGCATCATGTCCAGCACCATACAGTCACAGTGGAAGCAAATAGTGTCAGGTATCCTCCAGGATTTGGTGTTAGGCCCTATACTCTTTTCATTGTATATCAATGATGTTGTCATCTGTTTTGTCCTACTGCAAATACCACAAATATGCTGACGACCTCCAGTTGTATCTAAGTGGAAAACCATTAAACCTGGAGACAGCTGTCGAGAATCTCAATCCTGACCTGAGAGCACTATCAAAATGGGCACAGAATATAGGAAGAAGTGGCACTGGTTGGTCATTCTATGCTCATTAGTTCAAAATATCGGGAATCCGTACCATCTTTAATCCTAAATGGGACACGTATCAACTTCACTCCCTCAGCAGAGAATCTAGGAGTAATAATAGATGGAAATCTAAATTTTACTCAGCTCACAACTGCAGTGTGCAAGAAGGCATCAGCATCTCTGCATGCTCTACAAAAATATAAAAAGCTCTTCCTGCTTAACCTGAAAAAGAAATTTGGACTAACACTTATACTTCCAATTATTGATTACAATGCTGTTATCTTGCAAGATCTCTTGCAGGAAAGCTCATAGCACGAGGAACTGGTTATGAATGCCTGTCTTTGTTATATCTGTGATGTTTGACTCTTTGATCATATTTCACCATCATATGCACAGCTATCATGGCTGGATGCAGGCAAGCACAGGGATTTTCATAACCCCCCACCCCTCTTTCTTCTCTACAGTCTTATCAATATACACTATTCCTCATATCTTTCCTTGACCTTAACACTCTTGTCTGAACAACATGACAGAAGTAACCATTCCCTTCAGAACAAAATCCTTTCGTCCCACTTAATCATTCAACCACTTTCTAGGAGTCCTTCTCACAAGGGAACCTCCCCATCACACCCCCCTCAGATTTAGTTATATGTTGGCACAGTGGATAGGACTTGAAAAACTGAACACAGATCAATCTAGAAAACAGGAAGAAGTTGTGTGGAACTATGAAAAAATAAGCAAAATATACTAACTGAGTAATCCATGCACAAGATAGGCAACAACAAGGATTAACTGAACTCAGGAGCACCGTGGTCCCGTGGTTAGCGTGAGCAGTTGCGGAACGAGAGGTCCTTGGTTCAAGTCTTCCTTTGAGCGAAAAGTTTAATTTTTTATTTTCAGACAATTATCAAAGTTCAGGCACTCACACATAATCAACTTCGTTCTCCAAAATTCCAGGACATGTTCAGATTTGCTTGGACATATGCAGGATTTGACGGTCTACACACGGAAAAATTTGAAAACGTTAAAAACATATGTTTTGACAGAGCACAGGGAAAAGTGTGCGACTGTGAAACTGTTGGATTCATTTGTTGCAGTTTATGTGATAAACTCTTATGTTTTCATCACTTTTTTGGGAGTAATTATCACATCCACAAGAAAACCTAAATCGGGCAACGTAGAAGAATCTTTTTACCCATTCGTCAAGTGTACAGGTTAGGTGGGTTGACAACATATTCCTGTCACGTGACGCACATGCCGTCACCAGTGTCATATAGAATATATCAGACGTGTTTTCCTGTGGAGGAATCGGTTGACCTATGACCTTGCGATCAAATGTTTTCGGTTCCCATTGGAGAGACACGTCCTTTTGTCTACTAATCGCACGGTTTTGCGGTGCAGTCGCAAAACACAGACACTAAACTTATTATAGTGAACAGAGACGTCAATGAACGAATGGGCAGATCATAACTTTGGGAAAATAAAGAAAAACTTTTCGCTCGAGGGGAGACTTGAACCAAGGACCTCTTGTTCCACAGCTGCTCACGCTAACCACGGGACCACGGCACTCCTGAGCTCAGATTATCCTTGATGTTGCCTATCTTTGCATGGACTACTCAGTTTGTATATTTTGCTTATTTTTTCGTAGTTCCATACAACTTCTTCCTGTTTTCTTGATTGATCTGTGTTCAGTTTTTCAAGGCCTATCCACTGTGCCAACTTATAACTAAATCTGAGGGGGGTGGGATGAGGAGGTTCCCTTGTCAGTAGCAATAACCTGACTCTGGAATGAGGGGGGTGCGATGGGGAGGTTCCCTTGTCAGTAGCAATAACCTGACTCTGGAATAACCTCACACATTGTATTAGAGTACTGAGAAGGCAGTTAATGTCATATCTACTGAAGGAACAATAATGACTACCATTGTCCCTGTATGCACTCATTACCCATGACATCCTTATTTCCATCTAGATCTTCCTCATTTCCCAGCATTTTTCACTGATGCAGTCTCCTTAAATTTCTGTTTCCCAAGACTCACTATATCAGAAATCATCTATTTTTATAGACCTGTAAATTCTTTTTGTTTGCCATTGTCATTATAGTCATCATCATCATCATTATCATTATTATTATTATTATTATTATTATTATTATTATAGTTTGATCCATGAATGATGGCATTCACGCATGTTGAGGCATGGACAAGGATTGTGTTGGTGATGATTCCAAGTGACAGTATGTGCATGTGTGTGCTTTCTCCTTGAAGAAAGCATATATCCTGCAAATTATGTCTCTAGTTTGCTTGTGCAGAATGTATTACTTATCACCACCATCAACCATGACAACTCACAACAAATGGCATAAAAATTCAACAAAGAACTTACTACGGTAACACTTAATGCTTGCATTAGCTACAGCATTCAGAGCAGAGTGCTTGGATCACTACTGAACTCTCATTTGTCATCAGAGAATGCGTGATGTAGGTGTGCATAACAAGCCTAAACTCAGCCACCATCGTTCGTGACTCCAACTATAGCGGTGATAGTAGCAGCAGCAGCAGCACTGCCAGTGTTAACATTATTAGTTCATAACAAAACACTCAGATAAGAATGTATGGCTACATTGTTGTAACAGTTTCATTGTCCCATGTGGTAGACTGATAGGGGTTGAAGGGTTGTGTGAGATAGAGTGTTGAGAGAAATAAGGTGGAGTGAAGGGTAGTAACAGTGAAATGGGGTAGAAATTTGGCACCAGTGAGTAGCAAATGGGGTCCATGTTCCATCTGGTACACACAGTAGGGCTGTATGTGTTAGCTTGTGTTAGATACTCAAGATTTGCTTGCTATGATCTTTTCTCTTCACAAATTCATGCAGATAGTTGATTCTACATGTACTTTCTCATTTGGAGTTGATATGCTTTTCCTTACATTGAGCCAGATTTGAAAAAAACTCTTCCACGTAAAGCAAAAAGCAAATCAAGATGATATGATGATTCTTCCTTAAAATGTTCTATATAGAAGTGATAGCCCTGGTTCCTGTCAGACCTTGTGGAGTTAAGTGCTTCGAGACTTGGCTAGAACTTGGTTTGGTCACCGTCCAGATTTGCTGAGTGCTGTTGGCGAGCAGGGTGCACCCATGTCATGTGGGGCCAGTTGAAGACTACTTGATTGAGATGTAGTGGCACTGGTCACAAAAAGTGATAACAATCGGGAGTGTGGTGGTCTGATCATGTGCCCCTCTGTATCTGCGTCTGGTGATACCTAAGGGCTGAGGATGACACAGCAGCTGGCCAGTACTGTTGGGCCTCCCAAGACCTGTTCAGATGGTGTTTCTTTGTTTGTATACAGAAGTTTATTGTGATTGCCAAGAGTGATGTACCTGTACCAATCACCATGTTCATAAATAAAGACACTCTAACAGGGAGGTATTTAGAGGTCCAGATATGGCCAAACATGTAACCTGTTTCAGAAGTGGATTTATGTTTGACAAGTAGGAATACCACAGGTACAAATAGTAGTAATTAAGTTGAAAGAGAGACTGCATCAAAAACTATGTTTACATCATTTCTGAAATTGTCTGGTTTCTGTATGTTTCTTAGGATATTCCCTTGAATGACTTGGACACAATTATTAGTTTGGTTGCCTGCTTGTCTCTCCTCTCTGTGAGGCTGTGACCAATGTGAAATTTTTGCTTTTGTTCGTACTTCATCTGTATGAGTGAAAAAGGAACTGTCTCAATAAGAAAAAAAGATAATGGCAGTCTTATGCATGACGTATTATATTTAGCTTTTACTGCAGTTATACAATTTTGACTTTCAAAGTTACAAAACTATGCTGTATTGAACATCCAGTATCTCTGATAAAGCTTAGTTGCTTGTGCAGTATCAGATTCAGATATTTTTCTAAGTTTATGTTGTCAGAGTGTCATATTGAAATTCCCTGTTGTTGTGTGTGACTGAATCTGTACATGATTATCAAATTTAAACTTATAATGAACGAGCTGCATATTTGCCTACCCTTTACATTGCATTTATACAGTCACCTAACATACAAGGCTGGAACCTTCAACATCACAGTGCGTCAGCAATCGTTGGTTAATATATTAAAAAACTAAAAACCCGTTCGATTGCGAAATCGAGGTGGGTTTTTAGTTTTTTAATATACACGGCTGGAGCTTATTCCTTGCTTTTGTGAAGAAATGTATGTGAGTGATGAAACTTCCTGGTAGATTAAACTTGTGCAGAGCAAACTCAAACCTAACTCAGTCCCTTTCGTGGACAGTGCTCTTACAAATATGGTTATCCACCTACAACTCGATACCTGACTGTTCACTTTTTCTGGTAGTTATCTCCAAATTTTCAAACTTGACTATGTTAGGTAATGTATTTATACAAGGCAGTTTTTGTTTTGCTGCTGTGATCTGAAATAATTGCATGCTGTGTAACTTCTTCACACTGGTGTCGTTCCACTTTGTTTTGAATTATTATACTTCAGCTAGGCAGCACTTCACAAGCAGCCTGTTTGTGAAAATATAGTGAAATTAATTTTGTATTACTTGTTCTACTTGCAGGCTTGCACTTCAAAAGAAGACACTGTTTTTTTGGTCCACTGGCACACACAGATGCAGATTTTCCCGATTATTAAGTTCTTCAGAAGTTTCGACAGCTTTGCGACCATTTTATTTTTCTGTGCATCCTGACCTCTTTGGTCAGTATCCAACTGAGAGGGTAAGATAAGCTGATTTTATTTTTCTGTGAATTTTTCCTGTCATTAAGTGTAAATTAAAGGCAGGTTGTTTCTAGGTTGGCAGATGACACAGTGAATAGCAAATAGCAAACATAGAACAAAATTGTTGAATGTGTTGGTATTATAGGTATCAGATTCTGAATTAATAGCACTCTCAGGTTAATCTTTGTTCTTTTTTTCCAAGAAGATTTTTCTAAATAAAAAGAGTAATATTTTTTGGTGTTTTGTATGATACATGCTTGGGTTCTTGTTGATATATTTGTGTTAATAATGATTTTAGTTACTTACTCTTGATTCAAAGATCTTTGTTTAGAACTATGTATGAAAATTGGTTATTATTATTGTGTTGGAAAGTGAGAAAATATTCCAGTTTTTCAGGGAAGAGCAGCCAGAGTGACATTTAAAGTGCAGCAAAGCTATACTGGAGAAAATAATTAGGGATGAGATGAGATATCATACATTACAAATTAGGCAAATTTTTAATTAATCCAGATACCATTCAACAAATATAGTACAACATATGGGAATTTAGTAGTAAGGGTACTCCGAAAATCATTTCTTAATGACTTTAATATTACAGGGCAGCATTTTCCAACAATGTAATTGCACAAAAACAGCCAAAGAGTCACATTTACTCTCAACCAATATAATATCGTCGATGATTAAACAATGCAGCGTAACTGATGAATTGCTGATTTTTTATTTTTCAGTCAGATGATGTTGTTGACCATACGTACATCTGCTCTTAACACCATAATGCCAAATTTTTAGTTATTAACCATGAAAAAATTATCTAAAACAATACCGCATATGTGACACAGTAAATAAATAGATGGTAATACTGCGGAACTGTAGAGAATTAAATACCGTGTATCTGTAAACAATACTGTGTAAATACAAAAGCGCGCTCAGCCACAGCACATTGTTACTGGGTTATTACGTATTTAACAGTGCTCGAAAGTGGTTCCATGCTTGTAGCTTCATTCGTGATAATGGACAGCGATATAGTTGATGATCTTTTTACTGAAGAACAAATTGTTTCTCAGCTGAAATCAGCTTATGAAAGCGGAAAATCGTTTCTGAGAGTGACTGACAGTGCTAAGAAAATTGTTTTATTTTTCACCTTTGAATGTTAGTAGCACTGCAAGTGTCTTATTGTGATATAAATCAGAAAGCCCCCACTTCACTCGTTCTGTGCCTTATTCATTTCTGCCAAAGATTTGTAGACTGTCCACTTCCTTGTAGGATCTCACGTAAACGCAGAACAAGCAATAGGTGAGAAAATCCGTAATGCTGAAGTTACATTTACTGAAGAAGAATTAATTTCGTATATGGTGTTCTCGGTTACTGTTCCTGCAACATCTAATGATGCAGGTAAATTTTCTTGGGATTATTGTTAATAGTATTACTGATGCTGTCGTTCTCATAAATACATGAATTTGAGCTTCGTCTTTGTCTGCTTAAATTAATTTATAAATATTTTTGCATGTAGAAACTTCAGTGACTGTATCCAACAATGCTCAAAATGAAACCTCAGTCACAGTTTCCACTAGAGGCGACAATACTTCACAGTCATTGCTATGCGATGGTGCTCATTGTTTGCCAAACACTCTGGATAAATTATTGTAAGATTATGGGAGCAATAATGATGCTGACAGTGAAGGCCAAGAATTTTATTGTGATGTAAGCAGTGTCAGGAAAAGGAAGTCTAAACCTCATCCTGAAGATTGGAAGAAAAAACCAATAAAATTCTGAGAATGTGTGGACAGACATGTATTGGTTACAAAAGAAGTCGAATTGGTAAAATCACTCATGATACTCCAAGAGAGGCACAAAAATTAGGTCCAACATGTACTTCGAAGATGCACCAGAGATCTGTTCAAAGGAAGTGTCATCAGTTTTCTGCTGATGGTAGGCAGGCAGTATTTAACACATTCTGGGAAATGATGTCATGGGATTAGAGGAGGGTTTACGTTATAAACCTTGTGGACATAATTCCAACCAAATGTCCGGGAAAAACACTGGCGAATCCGGCTGAAAAGGGATGCACATTTATCATTTGAAAAATGGGCTGGGTAAACATAAAGTATGCAAAAAGATCTTTCTCAATACTCTTGGTATTAAGGAATGGACTGTTTGATATTGGCTGTAGTTGCATAAAATTTTGATCTTCCAGTATGTGAAGTTGTATAGTTGCTCTTACAAATTGCAAAAGTTTCTTTAATACTGCGTGTCATGTGCACCTTCACTTTCACAACTTTTTGATCTTCAACTGTTACAGTTATAATATCTTTTTTGTTGACACACTGGTGAGAACAGTCCTATTTATCTTCCAGATGAAATGACTGCATTATTTGAATTTGATCTGCTTCTACAGGATGACCATAATAAGGATCTAGTCTTCCAACTGGGGCAGAGAAGATAATCAATATTTCTTTTGGTGCTCCTAGTCATTTTAAAAACAATTACCACAGACAACAGCACACTTAATGTTTCCTTTATCACTGTGATAATATAAATTGTTTCTCTTTGCAATCTATATTCAACAATAAAGTTTTAATCTTGTGCTCCAGAATCTGTTACACTATTGTCCATCAATTAGTGGTATATAAGGTTTACCTCTCACACAACTGCTGACATCTTTTTAACCTTGAAATCTCAATTTCACCATCTACTGCACTATTTCTTTACTAACTCTGCCTCTTGTTGTTTCTGATTACATTTATATTTTAGGTTTTCCTTCTCTGATCTCTATCTTACTGATCACAACTCCCACACACTGATGTGCTGACTTCTTGAGTTTTTTAAAAATTCATATGAAGATGCACTCCACCATCTATCACCTTTCACATGAGCCTCAAATACAGCTTTAGACCACAATCTGGAGGATTCTTATATCTAGCTCATAAACTGCCCTCTTACCGTTTTGCTTTGACTCCCATGGATCTAGTCGAGGCATAGTCCGTATCAGTTCAGGCAGGCCAAGAAAAAATCTTACCTTCATAGTCTTGGATGTTATTGAATTTAGCATATGTTAAAATGAAGGACTAAGTTTTCTCCAAAAACATTTCCACTCCGTGATGCAGCCTCCCAAAGATGACACTGCGCATACCATTTTGAAGATGTGAATTTTGGAAAAAATTTTAAAATCCTGTATCTCTGGAACAGTTCTAGATATTTCACTGTTTTTTTTTATTTGAAAGATAATTGCTTCATAATTACAAAGAAATGCTCCTTTTGGAATTATCTGTCAAAGTTGTTTTACCATAGCATTTATAATTTACAGAAAAGAAATTTTCAAAAATGCCAATTCATTAAATTTTGATTTTGTTCTGTTGATTAGTACCATATAGTTCTACATTCCCTGAAAACAAGAGCTTCCACTTTTAGGTTGAATAGGTTTTATAAACAATTGAAATTTTTACCGTACATAAAGCCTGTTTTATTACCACATTATCACATAACATGCTCACAAAAATCAAAATCTAGCCTTATTTAACATAATTTTAGTTTTGAAAGATGAGTAAGAGACTCATTTTTCAAACATTTTAAATGGTTCCAAAATGTATGTGAAAGGTCCAAAGACTTAAAGGTTTCAATTTATACAACTTCTGTGTACTCTGTTTTGTACTGAAATCGGACAGTCAGTGAACTAAAACCTGGTTCCACTGCTTCAGTATCTTCCTTTGACATAGAGTGATGCCTTCCTGTTGAATTAATAGGAACTGGAGCACTTACAATCTTCAAAACATTGTGAACAGGAAGTGAGCACTGATGACATTGTTGCTGTCCTTCAGCTGGAAACTATATCCAGCAGCTGGTCAAAGTTCACTGCAATTTAACTCATAAATGGTGTCTGTTATCTCTGCAATCCACCAGTCACAGTCATACACACACGCCACAAACAACCCCCTTCTCTGGTTGTGAATTTGAATATTATCCTGCTGTTTCTGAGGTGTTGGCCAAATGAACGAAATTACTTTTTTCTTGCTCTTTAAAATGCATGCAATATGAGTTCAGCCATCACTTTGAGTCCAAAAATGTGTCTTCTGAGTTCCTTTCACAAGAGTAGTTAGGACCAATATTCTTTTTTCTGCTCACGGAATTCTTTGATTTCCTCTTTGGACAAAAGAATGAGGGCTGTGGATGTGTAAGTTTTCACGACTCTCGTAAAATCCTCAGCATTCTGAATCGCAGCTGTGTATGATCTGGAAAGGTTATGTTTTGTAGCTTGGTGCTTCAGCAGGCATCCTACACCATTCCAAAGCCCCTTCCCATGGCCAGTAGCACTGTATACCCTGTCAGTTGGCACAAGATACCCTCAGACTTCAAGAAGAATATAATAATTCCAATCCCTAAGAAAGCAGGTGATGACAGATGTGAAAATTACCGAACCATCAGTTTAATAAGTCACGGATGCAAAATACTAATGTGAATTCTTTACAGATGAATGGAAAAACTGGTAGAAGCGGATCTCGAAGATCAATTTGGATTGGAGCATGTGAGGCAATACTGAGCCTATGACTTATCTTAGAAGCTAGATTAAGGAAAGGCAAACCTATGTTTCTAGCATTTGTAGACTTAAAGAAAGATTTTGACAATATTGACTGGAATACTCTCTTTCAAATTCTGAAGGTGGCAGGGGTAAAATACAGGGAGCGAAAGGCTATTTACAATTTGTACAGAAACCAGATGGCAGTGATAAGAGTCGAGGGACATGAAAGGGAAGCAGCGGTTGGGAAGGGAGTAAGACAGGGTTGTAGCCTCTCCCTGATGTTATTCAATATGTATATTGAGCAAGCAGTGAAGGAAACAAAAGAAAAATTCGGAGTAGGTATTAAAATGCTTGGAGAAGAAATAAAAACTTTGAGGTTCGCCGATGACATTGTCAGAGACAGCAAAGGACTTAGAAGAGCAGTTGAATGGAATGGATAGTGTCTTGAAAGGAGGATATAAGATGAACATCAACAAAAGCAAAATGAGGATAATGGAATGTAGTCGAATTAAGTTGGGTGATGCTGAGGGAATTAGATCAGGAAATGAGACACTTAAAGTAGTAAAGGAGTTTTTCTATTTCGGGAGCAAAATAACTGATGATGGTCGAAGTAGAGAGGATATAAAATGTAGACTGGCAATGGCAAGGAAAGCGCTTCTGAAGAAGACAAATTTGTTAACTTCGAGTATAGATGTACGTGTCAGGAAGTCGTTTCTGAAAGTATTTGTATGAAGCGTAGCCATGTATGGAAGTGAAATGTGGACGATAACTAGTTTGGACGAGAAGAGAATAGAAGCTTTCAAGATGTGGTGCTACAGAAGAATGCTGAAGATTAGATGGGTAGACCATATAACTAATGGGGAGGTATTGAATAGGATTGGGAAGAAGAGAAGTTTGTGGCACAACTTGACTAGAAGAAGGGATCGGTTGGTAGGACATGTTCTGAGGCATCTAGGGATCACCAATTTAGTATTGGAGGGAAGTGTGGAGGGTAAAAATCGTAGAGGGAGACCAAGAGAGGAATACACTAAACAGATTCAGAAGGATGTAGGTTGCAGTAGGTACTGGGAGATGAAGCAGCTTGCACAGGATAGAGTAGCGTGGAGAGCTGCATCAAACCAGTCTCAGGACTGAACACCACAACGACAACAACAACAACAACAACAACAACAAGTGTGCTGTCATTGCGCCACAAGATGCTTTTATGACAGAGTATTGTGTGTTAAAATCTGACACTGTATGCCTATCCCCATTAATTATATAGTATGTTTCCTTGATTGTGCACACAGAAAACAGAACCAGCATATATATTGTACAATAATGCATGTGTAACCATTGTTCACCAGTTAAACTTTTTCTTTGGTGTGCAATTGAAATAAAAAAAATGTGAGGAGTCATTGGATGTGTGATCAGAGATAATTGCTCGGCAGATGTTCCGATTCCACAGACCGTATTTGATACCAGTGTATCTTTGCATGGCTATAATACATTTGTGAATACCGAGCGAGGTGGCGCAGTGGTTAGACACTGGACTCGCATTCGGGAGGACGACGGTTCAATCCCGTGTCCGGCCATCCTGATTTAGGTTTTCCGTGATTTCCCTAAATCGCTCCAGGCAAATGCCGGGATGGTTCCTTTCAAATGGCACGGCCGACTTCCTTCCCCGTCCTTCCCTAATCCGATGAGACCGATGACCTCGCTGTCTGGTTTCCTTCCCCGAAACAACCAACCAACCATTTGTGAATTCTGATGATGACTTCTTATTGACAGGGCGAGGACAAGTCATCAGTCTTTCATGGATTGCAATAGTATTTTCAATGGTGTGCATGATTCAAGTGACACTGGGCTAGCACTCAGGAGGAGCAGTGTTGAAATCTATATCTGGCAATTGAGATTTAGTTCCGTCAAACGGGGAAATTGGACATCTTGGGACTTGCTGAGACTAGGTGGAGAGGAGTTGGTGAAAAACCACTAAGTAAAGGATGTAAACTGTACTGGATAGGGAATGAGAGGGGAAGAAATGGAGTGGCAATAGTGGTCAGAGAGGGTCTGCAGGAGGAGGTGGAAGGTATCAATGATCGAATGATAAAAGCCAGAGTACGAGTGAAAGGAAAAAGCATTGAAATCATCCAAGCATATGCCCCACAGGTGGGGTGTACAAAAAAGGAGAAGGAGGAATTTGAAGATGACATGCAAAAGCAGCTAAATGGAGGTAATCAGATTATAATAGGGGACCTCAATGCACATGTTGGCACAGACAGGAAAGGATTCGAGGAGATAATGGGACCAGAGGGCTGGGGGAACCGAAATAGAGAAGGAAAATTGTTGCTGGAATTCTGCAAGAGGAATGGGCTGACGATCGCAAATTCCTGGTACAAGAAGAGAAGTAGTCACAAAATAACTTGGTACAGTGGGGACTGGTCCCAAACTTCAGTAGTAGACTATGTACTAGTGGATAGGCAGATGATGAGCAGCCTCACAGATGTTAAGGTCGTTCCATCTGAGGCCTTAGACAGTGACCATCGGCTGTTGGTAGCCACCCTGAGAGAGAAAAAAGATAGGAGGGCAACAGATATACAGGAGAAAAGGTTGAAGACATGGATGCTGAAAGAGGATGAACGGAGGACCCAGTACCAGACACTGATCAGGAAGAAGCTGCCAAAGGAAGATCAGAGAACAGTGGAAGAAGAATGGGGAGATTTTAAGAGGGCCCTAGTTGAGGCAGCTGAGATTGTGTGCGGAAGAACTAGCACAAAGAGGAGAAGTAAGGAAACCCCATGGTGGAACAACATATGTAAAGAGGCAGTACTTCGAAAGAACAAAGCCTTCAGAGAATGGTTCCAGACCCGAACAGAGGAAGCTAGGGTAAAATATAAGGAAAGCAAGAAAGCGGCACAGACCATAGTAAGGGCGGAGAAGAAGAAGTGGATGGAAAAATGGACAAGAATGTTAGAAGAGGACAGTGAAGGGAACAAAAAAGTACTTTACACCATGGTAAGAAATAAGAGGAAGGACAGAAGCGAGTGCCTGAGGATCATGGATAATAATGGAAGAGTTGTGGAGGAAATGCATGAGCTCAAAAAGATTTGGAAGGAGTACTTTGAAGATCTGTTGAATGCCGCCAAGCGGGTAACTAACAGCGATGGAGAGCCTAAGGCAGCAGACGATGATAATAGTGGGGAAATTGATGATCTAACTTGGAATGAAGTGGAAGAAGCCATAAAGAGGATGAAAGGGGGCAAGGCACCAGGTTGGGACGAAGTAACAGTGGATATGATACGAGCAGCAGGAGAAGTAGGAACCCAGTGGCTATACAGAGTGCTGAGGGTGGTGTGGAAGGAGAACAGAATTCCTGAGGATTGGAAGAAAGGAATTATAGTCCCGATCTTCAAGAAAGGGGATAAAAGGAGATGTGAGAACTACAGAGGAATCACCCTGCTATGCCACTGTGGAAAAATCTATGAAAAGATCCTGGAGAAGAGAATAAGAAGCAGTATTGAAAGTAGACTGCAAGAGGAGCAGTATGGTTTCAGACCGGGAAGATCAACAACGGACCTCATATTTGCGGTAAGGCAACTGCAGGAAAGGCACTATGAGTACGGGAAGGACTTAATCATGGCCTTTTTAGATATTGAGAAGGCGTATGACAGTATCTGTAGGGACAAGCTCTGGGATGTGCTGAACGCAAAAGGGATAGATGAAGAGATAACACGAAAAGTCAGAAAAATGTATGAGGGAAGTGAGAGTTGTGTGAAAGTGGGGAGGGAATGTACTGCATGGTTCAAGCTGGAAAATGGGCTGCGACAGGGAAGTGCACTTTCGCCTTTATTGTTTATTATTGTTATGGATGAAATCCTACAGCAAGTGTCAGATGCAATTGGAGATCATAAAATGAAAGCAGTGCTTTTTGCCGATGACCTGATGTTATGGGGAAATTGCGAGAAGGAGGTGCAAGAGCAGTTAGATGCATGGGAGGCAACGGCAGCACAATATGGAATGCATTTCTCTGCAAAGAAAAGTAAAATAATTGTCACAACAAGGAAGACGAATAGGCCAAATGTGGATATAACTTGTGGAGGGGAAAAACTACAAGTGGTAGAGAACTTCAAGTACCTGGGAAGCGTGATTGAAAGTAAGGGGGGAAACGCAATGGAAATAAATGAAAGGTGCAGAAAAGCAGGGCAGTTCTACAAATGCATTAGGGGGCTTATTTGGAGCAAGGAGGTGCCACAGAAATCCAAGGGAATTATATACCGAACCTACTTTGTCCCCATATTGGCATACGGAAGTGAGACATGGGTAATGCACAAAAGCGACAAAAGTAGAATACAGGCTAGCGAAATGAAGTTCCAGAGGAGCAGGTTGGGTGTAACAAGACGAGACAGATTGCGAAATGAGTATGTGAGGGAAAGACTAAAGGAGGAACCAGTACAGGACAGGATAGAAAAATCAAGACTGCAGTGGTATGGACACATGAAGAGAATGGATGAGGGAAGAATTCCTAAGAGGATGTTTGATCTGCAACTGGAGGGGAAGAGGCCCAGAGGAAGACCAAGAGATAGATGGGTGAAGGGAGTGAAGGAATGTGTGACGAGAAGAGGAGAGAACTGGACGAAGGTGGAAGAAGGGGAATGGTGGAAAGACAGAACACGATGGAGAGGCTTGTGTTCCCGACAGACCCAGCCAGTGGCTGGAAACTGTCCAAGATGATGATGATGAAACGGGGTGATTTTGGTCACCGGGACAAATTCGGACAGTATGGCTTATTTGCACTTTGCCACTGCATAGAAACAAAGAGTTACTTATTTTAACATCCATGCACCAGTTATTTTACGCGCAAGATTGCATTTATTGCTTTCCACAACTTTTATTTTGCGTAAATTGTTTCCCTAGGTGAATAATTGATGAACAGTTTCAGTGTTAAAAATCCATGCATTATTGTAAAGTATAAACTTTCTATTGTTGCGCCGAGTGGGAAGCTATCGTGACCGTAATTGTCGACTCGCACAGTAGCTAACAGCATTGAGACAATTTCTGCACAAGTTTGTCGAGTTTCTCATGCAAGGTTATAAACTAGCGACGGTTTTTGTATAACTGTGTACTGTGTGGGGTGATTTTGGACAATGCCAAGAACGTATAAGAGCAGGAGAGGTGCTACAGTACAGTGTAATTGTGACCCAGAACTTTTAGATAAAGCTGTTCATGATATTCAGAGTGGTAAATTATCGTACAGAAAAGTGTGTGATTTGTATGCTATACCTAAATCAACCCTACAAAATAAAGTGCAGAAAGCACATCCGAAAAAAAAAATGAGAGGACAGCCAGTGCTAAATAAAGAAGAAGAAGAAATGTTGAAGCAAGGTATCTTGAGGGCTGCACATTGGGGGATTTCCCTTCTCTAAATTGGATATTAGACATTTAATTAAAGGCTAGCTTGATAAATCTGGCTGAAAAGAAAAGAAATAAAAAATTGTAGGCATTCCAGGGTTCATGTTTTGTAGGTCACTGTTGCTGAGAGTTCCAGAGGGAGCATTAGGCAATGGTTGACTAGAACATGGGAAAGGAATACAGTAGAAGACAGATGGGTAGCTTTAAGAGATGAAATAGTGAAGGCAGCAGAGGTAAAAAGATGAAACCTAGTAGAAATCCCTGGTTAACACAAGAGATGTTGAATTTAATCAATGAAAGAAGAAAATATAAAAATGCAGCAAGTGGCCAACAAATTTTCATCAAGGAACAATTTTTATGGAAATCTTCTGTTCATTCATTATCATTCTTGGTTCTTTAGTGTCAAATGACTGCAAATATTTTTGGATCAGTTTCATTAAATTCCTTTCAATTCTGAATAAATAAACAGCTTAGAGCAATAACTTTACAGGCCCAGTATGACCTATATCACAAAACTGCAAACCTTTTCACAGCTTAACTGTGTTGGGCATTGTCATTCAAAGCCTATGTAACATCACACCCATTAACAGTACTTAGGTATAGCCACACTTATCCCATGACCCATACTATTAAACACAACGTAAATGCAGAATTAAATTATTGTTTCTGATGGGTTGATAAAATCCAAATCTTGTGTGCAAGTTGATCCTCCTGTATTTATTAAGAAAACAAATGGGTTCTTCCAACAGAGTGAAGGTTTTAGGGTAGTTATGAACAAACAAGCAGTGAGCAGCTCTTACCACATTCATAGGGTGGATGAATGTTTTTTTAAAAGGAATTTATTGGTCACATATCTCCTGCTACCTCTAGATGAACAGTCATCATGGTAACTAATATGTCTTTCAGCCAGTATCCAAGCCAAAGTTTGCCATATGGAGCAACCACTGTGACCACCAATTTCTGCATTTCTTGGAAATACTGATTTGCAACATACAAATATTTGCAAATTACCTGAATGAAAATATCATCACTTGTATCACAAAGAAAGATTACATGCAGAATGTGCAAGTTCTGTTCTCACTATTTCACACAGCTGGTTTGAAATGCATGTCTTTCACACTTCTGTTAGGAACTTGGACTTGTTTTGAGTAAGGCAGAGCAGTAGATCATCTCCCTAAATCATTAAATCTGAAAGAGCTCCATTTAATTTTGTGGAAGAAAAACTATTACATGCAGTTTATTCTCCACACATCCACCATTTCCCATTTGTTCATTGTGCTACATAAAATAGGGGCTCAATTCAGATGAACACTAGAATGTGAAAAAGAAAATTTATATTTATTAGTGATGGTTCAATTAAACCATTTAGCTCCATCTGCAGGTGATTATATTGGACTTAAATTTGTCACCATATCTCCTATGAATAAAGTCTCATTAGATTTGCTGAAGTTTTGTCCCATTTTTGCTGTATGTTATCCTAGTGAGTTACAAATCCAAACTTCAGAAGTGTAAGACACAGTGCAAATGAGGCCAAACTACAAAACCTACAATGTTGCCATATTCATAGAAATATGCAGACTCACTTTATTTTAATACTATTATCTGAAGATGAAGCTAATTCTCCAAATCTTATATGATTAATATATAATATGGCAGACAGAAAAACATTTCAACTAACAAATGTTTCAGAATAAATACATCAAGCATCAATAAATATTTAGTTAACATCAATTAACACCTATAAGTATACCAGATAACACACAAAAAAGTAATTAAAAAAAGTGAAATGTAAGCTTCACATAAATCGGAGGAACATTCATAAATAGGTAGTGGTTGCATCCTTAAAGAGCCTGAGTTTGGGAACAAATAGCCAAACATGGCATTGGTTAGAATGCAAATTTTAGTCAAGAGAGAATATACCATTGCATGTAGCTTGATTTTAAGTTGTGACAACTCAGATCAGTAATATAAAAGAATGTATAAATAAAATTTAAACAGTAATGTCCACATGTTTTGAACTAAAACAACTGGTAGTAAAATTGACATACGTTATCCCTGAGTACAAAATAAATTGCACAGAACCAGCATAAATAATTTTCATTAAAGCTACTAAGAGGGCTGAAATCTTATACACTGGACTAGACAACTCACCCTGCATAAATGAATAAACAGTTTTAGCACTGCACATTAGCCACGTTGGAGATGATAAACATTTTAAACTAATTCAAACACTGTTTAAAGAAGCTTACGGTACAGCAGATAGCTCTTAGTAATTGTTCATATAGTTTGCTCGCTAAGACACACCAAATAAATGCAGCAAGTGCCAGTTACCTTGGGACATGAATCCCCCTTTTGTCCATCAATTCTGTAGATACAAATAGCAAGTTCCAAGGTCATCTTTTACCAAATCTGAATGACACACTTCTCGGGCATTTAAGTTGGTAGAATAGAGAATCATGCACTCACTGAAAATTGTATTTAACTTTAGCAAATGCTCGTAGCATCTGTGAGCCCCATGGCTGACTGCATTTGTCCTTTGATGACTATCATTCAGTTATAAACAAGTGAGTGGAAGCTCATCTGCAATGCCTTTAAGTCAGCATGGTGGAGAGCACATGTGCCCCCTCACAGGACAAAAAGGAGGCAGTTGTGCTTTCCAGTTCATATCAAAGCACCACACGGATCACTTCTGTGGTTGATATTAGTCAGATACTAAACATTCCACTCATCAAAGGAGGACTGCAGCAACATGAAGAGACATTCACAAAATTTACATTAATGTAGTTGACATAAGTACGAGTATTATGTCGTCAATTGGTGACATATGCTTTCTGCAAATAAAAATTAAGGCCAATGAAATGCTGTTTGTGCAGGGAAGTTTGTTATATGATGGTTTCTAGTTGGATGAGGTAGGTAAGTGTTAATATTAATTTTAAAAACCAGATTGCAATCATCTAACCAGATGGAAACATCTTGTTAATACTCTGGTTGTGAGGGTCTATGCTGTATGGTGATTAATAGATGCTCAAGTCTTTCCTATAGAGTTACTGAGAGACATTTGGTCGTTCTCTAGATTTTGGGGCAGGGACACAACTCATCTGATATTTTGTTGACCCTTGAGTGAGCATGCTGTTTTTCATATGAGCTGGTGCACGACATACTTTGTACATTTGTCAGAACAGCTGTCTTTATTTTACCAAGGTAATTGTGTATGAACAGATTCACTGTTTAATGTCAGTTTAATACAACAGGAAAATAAACTAACATAGTGTGCTAAATCACTGTTTAAGTAAATAAAAATAAAATAAACTTTCATTATATCAACATTTTGCTGCATACAAGTGTTATCCCACAGTAATGACCATATCGAAGCATTAAACAGTGCAGTTGCATGAGATCCCAGCCAGCCACTTATTTAATGACTTGTTGTCTTGTAGACAACTGCCTTATTGTGGGATTGTGCTGCTAGCTCATAATCTAGGTCATTTTCTTGCATGGATCATAAATTTTTTGTCACCTAGCTAGCTGTTTATTTTATATTGCTGATGCTCACTGGATGTATGACAACACAGTGTATCAATGTGTTAGCCAAAGCAGTGATGAAGGAATAGGTGTGGGCTTGCAATTGTAAAACAACAATGGCATTGTAAAAGACAATGTTATTTATGCTTGGCACACTTTATACATAGGCATGCCCACTCGAGGGTTAAACATTTGTAGGACAGTTTCTTTCACCTCCATGTTTTGTTGGAATAGCATGAGTTTTATACTGTATCCAGCCCATGGACTGCAGCAAGAGGAAAGAGGACTTTCCAGTCTCGGCTAACAACAACTGATCTGCTCCCAGAGTCACAAAATATATTAGGCACAAGTGGCATTTGTCTGTCTCAACCAACCTAGTTCTCTCTGGCGGCACAGACTGGCACCAACAGCCTCTTTATTATCACTGAACAGGTGAAGCAGCAAGTGGTCATCCCTGCACCCTAAATCCAATACAACCATTAGGGCACAGTAAGAATGAAGCTGTAGCCATCTACCATACTGGCTGTGGACTGACACTGACATGTGACTCTGTAGTGGTGCTTCTTCAGCCTCACAAAGTCATGATGACCTACAAAATGCAAACCATGGAAGTTCCTACATTTTGATTTCACATGTCTGTTTCTCATTGCATTGTCACTTGTCGTGATGGACACACTTCCAAAGTTCCCTTTCATCCCCGGATGAGTTCCACTAGGACAGTGGTCACAGTTGGCTGCCCAGTGGACTGACACTACTGAATACCTCCCCCTTTGCCCCAATGGGTTAGAGTTCGTACGTGTCTGTGAGAATTTAGAATCTATGCTTCACTTGTCTAAATATCTTTTGCATTGCTGTGGGAGCTCTTCTTGTTATTTGCATGGACTGTATTGATACAAGAGATTCTGTAACAGTGTTTAACTTATTAATGTGCATAATAAATCTTATAGTTCCAGTTTGATATCACCAGCAAATTACTATGCTAACAGGTTATTGGCACAAGCCGTATAATTTAGTGTAGTATTATAAAAAATGTACAAGATCATTGGCTAGAAAAAATTAGTGACAGGATATGGCAATTTGGAACCATATAAGAGCTAATACAATAATGTCCCTAAATAATAATTCACTGCTTCCAATTGAGAAACTGATGGGAAGAGAAAACTGTAGTACATGGCAGTTCGGAAGTTTGCACAGTGAGAGCCAACATTGTACTCTCCGTCCATTCGTTTATACACGGTGTACATAAAGTCTGGGAACACTTTCAATTATTTATTGCACAAGAACCAAACATTGTACAGTTATCATAAATATTTCATTTTGAAGAGAAACCGTGAAAGTTTTATTCATGTATACTGCCACAGCGTAGTTTGGTAATTTGCTGATAGTCAGCACTAGCCGCAAACATGATGAGTTCAGGTGCGGAGCGAGCTTTCTGTGTGTTGGAGTTCATGAAATGGCCTTCCCAATTACCAGATCTCACTCCGTGTTAATTTTTTCTGTGGGGACACATTAAAGATCTGATGTATGTACCGCCTCTATCACGTGATGTAGCAGAGCTCTGAGAGAGAATAAGGAAAGCGACTGCCACAGTCGACGATGGCATGCTGGGATGGGTATGGCAAGAATTCAGTTACTGTATTGATGTCTGCCAGGTCACTCATGGTTCGCATATTGAATGTTTGTAAAAAAACTTTCAGAGTTTCTCTTCAAAATGCATTATGTATGGTATTTGTACAATGTTTAGTTCTTGTGCAATAAATCATTGAATGTGATTCCTGACTTTATGTACACCCTGTATATGTTCATTTGCAAGATACATCTACACCTAAAGAAGTGTGTTACAATGTAAAGAGTCAACATTATACTCTCCATCAATTTGTATATACACTCCTGGAAATTGAAATAAGAACACCGTGAATTCGTTGTCCCAGGAAGGGGAAACTTTATTGACACATTCCTGGGGTCAGATACATCACATGATCACACTGACAGAACCACAGGCACATAGACACAGGCAACAGAGCATGCACAATGTCGGCACTAGTACAGTGTATATCCACCTTTCGCAGCAATGCAGGCTGCTATTCTCCCATGGAGACGATCGTAGAGATGCTGGATGTAGTCCTGTGGAACGGCTTGCCATGCCATTTCCACCTAGCGCCTCAGTAGGACCAGCGTTCGTGCTGGACATGCAGACCGCGTGAGACGACGCTTCATCCAGTCCCAAACATGCTCAATGGGGGACAGATCCGGAGATCTTGCTGGCCAGGGTAGTTGACTTACACCTTCTAGAGCACGTTGGGTGGCACGGGATACATGCGGACGTGCATTGTCCTGTTGGAACAGCAAGTTCCCTTGCCGGTCTAGGAATGGTAGAACGATGGGTTCGATGACGGTTTGGATGTACCGTGCACTATTCAGTGTCCCCTCGACGATCACCAGTGGTGTACGGCCAGTGTAGGAGATCGCTCTGCACACCATGATGCCGGGTGTTGGCCCTGTGTGCCTCGGTCGTATGCAGTCCTGATTGTGGCGCTCACCTACACGGCGCCAAACAGGCGTACGACCATCATTGGCACCAAGGCAGAAGCGACTCTCATTGCTGAAGACGACACGTCTCCATTCGTCCCTCCATTCACGCCTGTTGCGACACCACTGGAGGCGGGCTGCACGATGTTGGGGCGTGAGCGGAAGACGGCCTAAGGGTGTGCGGGACCGTAGCCCAGCTTCATGGAGACGGTTGCGAATGGTCCTCGCCAATACCCCAGGAGCAACAGTGTCCCTAATTTGCTGGGAAGTGGCGGTGCGGTCCCCTACGGCACTGCGTAGGATCCTATGGTCTTGGCGTGCATCCGTGCGTCGCTGCGGTCCGGTCCCAGGTCGACGGGCACGTGCACCTTCCGCCGACCACTGGCGACAACATCGATGTACTGTGGAGACCTCACGCCCCACGTGTTGAGCAATTCGGCGGTACGTCCACCCGGCCTCCCGCATGCCCACCATACGCCCTCGCTCAAAGTCCGTCAACTGCACGTACGGTTCACGTCCACACTGTCGCGGCATGCTACCAGTGTTAAAGACTGCGATGGAGCTCCGTATGCCACGGCAAACTGGCTGACACTGACGGCGGCGGTGCACAAATGCTGCGCAGCTAGCGCCATTCGACAGCCAACACTGCGGTTTCTGGTGTGTCCGCTGTGCCGTGCGTGTGATCATTGCTTGTACAGCCCTCTCGCAGTGTCCGGAGCAAGTATGGTGGGTCTGACACACCGGTGTCAATGTGTTCTTTTTTCCATTTCCAGGAGTGTATATGTTCATTTGCAAGATACATCTACACCTAAAGAAGTGTGTCACATTGTAAAGAAAGTCTACAAAGATTCTAGCCTCTTCCTAGGGACAGGTTTACTGAAGAAACTGCTGATAACCAGACCAAAAAATTGAATCAAACAATGGAAACTCCAGGTAGAAAATTGTTCATCAGTTGAAGATTAAATGTCAAAGATAAGTTCCATGTCACAAAACTTAAATGGCTTGAGCTCAGAAGTTAAAGAATGGATTGCGTGCATTCTACTTGCAGGGGTACCAGGCAAACACAAACCTACGATTATGAGTTTAGAAAATTTAAACTTGCCAACCACAGGAATATATTACTGCAAGAAATAAATGACAAAGCCTGTAATAAACTACCGATAAGTGACACTGCCATGCAAGTCATCAAGGAAAAAGGAATGTTGATGTTACTTTATGGGTATGTGGCACAAAATTGTGACAGCAAAAGTAAAAACGAGGAAAACATCGGCCAAGTCGGCAAGCTACCAGATGTTCTTTTCAAATGCAACTGCAGGTAAAGGTGCACAGACAGAATGGTATGTAGACTCAGGTGTGTCAGTGCACATGTTTAAATATCAATGTGATGAAAATAATGTTAAACAGTTATAGGCTCACAAGTTATAATAGCAAATAATGACAACTTACCTGTAAAAGGCATAGGCTCTTCATTTGCAGATCATCTTGTGGGCAGTAATAAATACCAAATTAAATTAGAAGATATCCGTTATGAACCTCAACTAAGCATAAATCTGCTTTATGTGAATAAAATAATAGACAAAAGTAATTTTATTTTATTTAACAGACAAGGTTGTCATATTTATGCGGTTGCCACTGTGTCATTAGTAAATGATATGTACTGAGCAGACCAGATATACAGGGTGTCCGAAAAGTCTTTCCCTGATTACATAAATTGATAACTGAGGCTAGAAGTAAGATACAAATATGAAACTGGGGTCTAATTGTTTACAGACTATCAAAGTTTTTTTACACATCAGTAAACTTCCATATGAGCACCCTTGGTAGCACGTAGCACATCTAGGCGAAATTCAATTTCCATCCACATATTAGCCAACATAACTGGAGGGATCGATTCAATGACTGTTGTTATCCGTTGCTGCAGGGTTTCAAGATCTGGTACATGTGTTCAGTAGACCTCGTCCTTGACAGAACCCCATAAAAAGAAGTCTAATGGGGTTATGTCAGGAGAGCGTGGCGGCCAAACTGTTGGCCCATCATGACCAATCTATCGCCCAGGAAAGGTCATCTCGAGATAGGCACGGACGTCCAAACCCCAATGAGGCGGTGCACCATCTTGCTGAAACAAGACATCAGGGTGATACTGAAGCAGCTGAGGAACAGCATACAGTTTCAACATGTCGAGATACACTGCAGATGTGATGGTAGCCTCAGTGAAGAAGAATGGCCCGATAATTCGATTGTGCAATAGCGTGCACCAAACATTCACCTTTGGACTGGCTCTGGTGCACTCCATGACCTCGCGAGGGGGTTGTGAACCCCAAATGTGCACATTATGGCAATTCACTACTCCACTGACAAAAAAGGTCTCACTTTGTCGGAAAAGGCAATTCATCTGAGATAACCATCATCGTCCTCAATACGTGATAGCATTTCAACCGCAAAGTCATATCGACGTGTACTGTCATTGGGCAACAAGGCCTGAACGATGTGTGAAAAAAACTTTGATAGTTTGTAAACAATTAGACACCAGTTTCATATTTGTATCTTACTTCTAGCCTGAGTTATCAATTTTTGTACTCAGGGAAAGACTTTTCTGACACCCTGTATGATCTAAGCTTTGAAGCAAAACCAGTATTACAGTCAAATACCCCAGACTTGGGGCATAAAAGACTAGGTCATCTGCATCCTGAAGCTGTGCATACATTTTGCTGAGGTCTGGCTTATGGAATTTCATTTGAGGAAGCTGTTAATACTTCATGTGCAATTTGCTTAGAGGGTCATCAAATAAGACTTTCTTTTTCAAGATCTGGCTCAAGAGCCACAGACGTTTTTCAAGCTGCTTCACTCAGATTTGTACAGACCAAAGCAAATTAGGCCAATTGGAGTAGCCAAATAATATTTACTTCAGTTGATGACTATTTCCTGAGAGTATTTGTATATACACTGATAAATAAAAATCAAGTACAACAGCTGATTTGAGACTTTAAAAATCTAGTTGAAATGCAAACTGGAATAAATATTTTTGATGAAGTTACTTTTAAACAGTATAAAAAAAGAAACCGAGTCACAGGAATCAAGTCAGTTGTGTCTGCCACTGACAGAAAAGAAGTCAATTGAAAGAATGACTGAACTAGAAGAAATCGAACCCATACCAGAGTCTATCACATCAAATAATAGTTCATGAAGTACTAGCGGCAATGAGGAATCAAGTCCAGACAATGCAAATAATGATAACGATCAACTGCAGCAACTTGAGTTAGTATGAAAGTCATCTAGAATTCAGACACCAAAAAAGCTGGGTGACTTAATAACTCATCAGTCTAAACAGTCAGTCAACATGGACCTTTTGTCACTTTAAGAAGCATCAGTGCCAGACAACGCTGGAAACTGGCTGAAATCAATATAAGAAGGGTTGCATTCTCACAAAGAGAACCACACATGGGTGTCTGCTGTTTTACATTCAGATATAAAACAAGTGCAAAACGGGTGTTTAAAACAAAGAAAGATTTGAAAGGCCACATTGTGTACAATAAAGTATAGCTAAATCAAACAATGGAAACTCCAGGTAGGAATATCAACAATGTAGGAAAAGTCAGATTGCTACTTACCAAAAAGGAAGACACGTCAAGTTGCAGACAGGCACAATGAAAAGACACTTACATATAGTTTTTGGCCACAGCCTTCATCAGTAAAAGAGAAACACACACCATTCTTAAACACAAGCAAACACACTTCACGCATGCATGACCACCAGCTCCAGCATCTCAAGCTGGATGGCAAGTAATAGGAGGTTGTGCTCAGAAGCAAGGCCTGAATTATGATGAAACATATGCACCTGTTATAAGATATAACTATGTAAGATATTTATTTGCTATAGATGTTAAACATGATCTTGACTGATCATCTAGATCTTGCCATGGCTTTCTTAAAAGGTTATTTATATGAAGAGATTTATGAGGAAGTTCCAGAAGTAGACACTGTTACAAAGATGGTGAAAGATAGTGGTATTAAAAGACTAAAAAAGGCAGTATATGTTTTAAAGCAAGGCTGGAATAAAAAAGGCAGTATATGTTTTAAAGCAAGGCTGGAACTTGAAATTAGATGGTACACTGTTAAAGCTATACTTCAAAAGATCACATCTGACTCTTGTATCTATTACAAAAATCAAGGTTCACACATTTTGATAGTTGCTGTTTATGTGGATGATTGCTAATTTTCAGCAACACTTAATGAGACAAAAAAGTTTTCAAAAATAGTTTAAGAGAAAAATTTAAGCTGAAATATCTTCATGAAGCTACAAACTGTGTAGGTATCTGAATTACTGGGAACCACAGAGAAGGTAATTTGTGGATGGACCAGACACACTATGTGGAGCAAATTCTCAACAGGTGTAATATGAAAAAGTGTAACCCAATGTCTACACCACTGGACAATAACCTGGTGCTCACTCCATGAGTACAAAAACAGAACAATAACACGAATCTATGAAGAAATACACTATCGTGAAGCATAGTTTAATGTAAGCTCATTTAGGAGCAAGGCCAGACCTAGCTTATCCGGTAGGAATTGTCAGCCGTTTTTGTAACCACTGGCAGGTAGTGAAAAGGATCTTTAGATAACTAAAAGGTACCAAGGATACGAAGCTGTTGTTTTCTGAAGCAGAGTAGTGGCTTGTAATAGGTTACTGCAATACAGATAGGCCAGATAGTCTGGAGACACAAAGTCAACAGCTGGATATCTGTTTAAATCTCAAGGACCAGTAATATCCTGGCAGAGTAAGAAATAACCAACTGTACCCTTATTCACAACTGAGGCAGAATACATGGCCCTGATCTCAGTATGTCAGGAGGCCCTGTGGCTTCAAAGATTAGACAGTGAAATATCTCCAAACCCCAAAACAATCCTATCAAACTATATGTGACAACAAATCAGCAACTGACTTGTCTAAGACAAGTGGCTACAAGTGTTGCACTATACATGTAGTCACAAGACACCACTTTATAAGAGAGGGGTGGGGGGGGGGGGCGACAGTATCAGGACAGGTCACTGTGGATTACAGAAAAAAATAGAATCTGGCCAAATCACTGTGGATCACATATCTTTACACCAGATGCTGACCGACGTGTTGACAAAACCTGTGGCAAAGTGTTGCCATGATCTGTTTGCTACAAGATTTTAGACTAAAAATGTAGTAGTTTTTTCCATTAAAGGCATGATTGTAAATGGAGTGTGAGAATTTAGAATCTTATGTATTGCTTGTATACATATCTTTTGAGTTGTTATGGACACTCCTTTATTTATTCCATGGACTGTGTTCTACAAAAATTTATGTAACAGTTATTACCTTGTTAATGTGTATAATAATCCTTATAATTTCAATCAGCTCTGTATCAGCAGTGGGATCCAACATAGGTGCAACAGGTTGACAAGCTGTTATATCCAAATCACTGTAAAGGGCCTCCATGCCAATAGCATCAAAGGCTTGTGGTTGTGGTAGGTTGACAAAGGCAATGCATGTGAGGGCTTGGCCCTTCTTCTGAAGTTGTCAAAGAACAGATATTGTATTGTCTGTGGAACAGCTGGTTCGAAGTACACACTGTGTCTCATGATAGATTTGTTCAGCCAGCATCTCTTTTTTTATCTTTGATGGTAAGTCAGTCTTCTACAAGTGTTGCATTTAGTTTCCTTTTCATTTGGGCTGTGTTACTATAATTTCTTGCCTTATATTGTATTGTGTCTTCATCCCAGCAGTGCATTAGAAGTTCATATCTGGAGTCTTACACATATTTGTAGGTAGGTGCTTTCTGTTATAATTAATTCCATATTTAGTCCTTTAAGAACAAGATGAAGTTTGCCATAGGTTGGTGGGGATCATCCGCTTCCATTGTGATGGGGAAAGTTGGCAGTCTATTCAGTGCCTAATCATTCGTTCTGTGCCTGTCTTTATAGCTGCCCCATTGAGGTGTTTGACAGCTGCTCAGTATCTGACACTAAAACCATTCAAGTGCTGGATGCCTTCATACACATCTGGAAGTCTCCAATATCATGATTGTACTGAATGGACCTGTAGAGATTTGTGTAAGATTCATTCACACAGCACTGCATGAGATATTTGTGGTTTGGCTGCATGGGTCTACAATGAGACTTCTATAAAATTGATTTGTGCAGCATTGCACAAAACTCCAGGGCCTCATGGAATACCTGTCAGATTCTATACTGAATTTGTGGCCAAATTAGCCCTTCTTTTAACTATAGATCTCTCAAACAAAAAGCTGTGCCCAGTTCTTGGAAAAAAAGCACAGGTCACACCTGTCTATGAGAAGGGTAGTAGAAGTGATCCAAAAAAGCTACCATTCAGTATCCTTGACATCGATTTCTTGTAGAATCTTAGAACATATTCTGAACTCAAACATAATGAGGTATCTTGAACAGAATGATCATGTCAATGCCAACCAGCATGGATTCTGAAAACATTGATCATGTGAAACCAAGTTCACACTTTTCTCACATGACATAGTGAAAGCATTGTTTCAAGGCAGTCAGATCCAGTCTTTCTTGCTTTCTGAAAAACCCTAGACTCCATACCACACCTACACTTATTGTCAAAAGTATGATCACATGGGGTATCAAGTGAAATAGGTGACTGGACCGAGGATTTTTTGAGAGGAAGGACACAGCATGTTATCTTGGATGGAGAGTCATCATCAAATGTAGAAGTAACTTCAGATGTGCCCCAGAGAAGTGTGTTGGCACCCTTGTTGTTATTGTTGTATATTAATGACCTTGCATACAATATTAACAGTAACCTCAGATGCAGTTATCTATAATGAAGCACTATATGAAAGAAGCTGCATAAATATTCACTCAGATCTTGATAAGTTTTCAGAGTGATACAGAAATTGGTAACTTGCTTTGAATGTTCAGAAATGTAAAGTTGTGCACTTCACAAAATGAAAAAAAAAAAAGCCATAGTATCCCATGACTATAATATTGATGAGCTGCTGTTGGAATCAGCCATCTCATACAAATACCTGGGATGCTTTATAGGGATATAAAATGGAATAATGATACAGGCTCAGTTGTGGGTAAAGCATGTGGTAGACTTTGGTTTATTGGCGGAATACTGGAGAAGTTCAATCAGTGTACAAAGGAGATTGCTTATAAATCACTTACGTGATTGGTTATAGAATATTGCTCAAGTGTTTGGGACCTGTACCAGATAGGTCTAACAGGGGATAATGAACATATACAGAGAAGGGTCACAGGTTTTTCTGATCTATGGGAGACTGTCATAGAGATACTGAAGAAACTGAACTGTAAGGCTCTTGAAGGTATATGTAAACTATCCCTTGAAAGTTCTGTTAACAGTGTCAAGAACCGGGTTTAAATGATGACTCAAGGAATATACTACAACCACTTAAGTATTGCTACTTAGGGATCATGAGGATGAGGTTAGAATAACTACTGAATGCACAGAGGCATTCAATCATTCTTCCTGCGCTACATATGTGAATGGAATAAGAAGAAACCCCAACAACTGTTTTGCAGAGCATAGATGTAGATGTAGATGCAGATGCACAAGATGTTAGAGATCTGTATTGGCTTTCTTGTAATCAGGTTTAACACAAATCTGTAGAGTGGTTGAATAATGTGAGTGAATTTATTTTTGCTTTATATAAGGACACTCATCAGACCAGTCACTTTGAATTGTGTATTTTCTCCCAAAAATTCCCAGAATCATTTGCATAAGAATCCCCTTGATCGTTAATCACATGGTTCCAGCAGTCTCTGTGTGACACAGTGATGTAAAGTCTAGTTTATCTTCCAGTTACATGGAAAAATGGAGAAACATTGCTAAAAGTTGTGTTGTGAGATGATGGGAATGTTGATTCTCTTCATGGCACACTGAATGTCTTAGTCAACCATTGTGATGACAAAATACATGTTTTTTAAAGTATCCACAGACCAGTTGGTATTGTTCTTTTCCCCGATTTTTGGTTTTCCAGACACTGAACATGTCATTTGGTATGAAAACCATAAATATTGTGGAGCAATCTGTGTCAATGTACTGTATGCAGTGGCACAGACTGTTTTTCCCAAAAACTTCCAACATCTGTTTGAGTTAGTACCACAATATGTTGACTTTCATTGTAGACATAATAGCAGCTTTGCAAACACTGCTAATTTTATGATAATGTGATTGTGTTGCTTCAGTCTTTAGAAGTTTATTGTAACCATTTGTAATCAGTGTCATCTCGATTCTGCTGATTTGTTCATGGTTCTTCCGTTAACTTGAAGAACATAAATGTAATTTTTTTTCTAATCTGCGTTATTGAAACATTACATTTCATGATAAACTGTAACTGAAGTCTGTACATTGGGACCATCCCTTCCTAGTTTTATTTGCTTTATTCACCAATAAATTGAATATATTTTGGTAGTTATTGCTGTCTTCATAGATGATTAATGTTCACTATGTTCATGAATTTGATTAGCCAAATGGCCTCCTGGGATGTACCAAATAGTGAGTATCTCAGGAAGCTTGATCTTCTTTGGCTGGGTACAGGTTTGTTGAAATTGTGTTTCCTGAGCTGGGGGCTGGTGAATGCCACCAGCCGTGTAAACTCTGGATAAGCTGCAGTGCCCACAGTGTGGCGTGTTGATGGAATGTTATGTTTCACAGGTACTGGGATCTTGGCTTAACTGCCTGAATTGCAAGGATGATAATGACATCTATAAAAGACCTTCAGCCCCAAGATTTGCTATATGCCAATCAGATAGATAACTGTTGAAATGAAACATTCACTAAGGGAATAACCTCTGGGAACCCTGCTGCATCTCAGTTGTGTAAGGTATCCCAGACAAGAAGGGCTCTGTTTTGATGGACTCCCTATCTGTTTGTCAGATCAAGATGGCTCTTTGTTTTCAAACAAAAAAGTATCCTCTGGAGGGTCGGATGGACCACTAATTGTATCTACATCTACATCTACATATGTTATGTGCCAGGAGGTGCCTTGTATCGCTACTACTCATTTCCTTTTCTGGAGCAGAAACAACTGCCTGTATGTCTCTACCACCCAATCACCAAAGACAGCTTATGAGGCTAGTCTTCAGCTATCAGCAGTGACTTTGAGAAATGGGGACAGTGACAGGGTACATCTGAATCAAAATCTGTTTATTGTTATTAAAAGGGATGGGAGACATTTGAATATATGTCACCTTTCTACATTCACAAAGTGCTGGATTGTATAACAACATTGTTAAAATCAGTCAGTTGACTTGAAAAAAAAACAGCTGCAATTGAAGCTTGATTGCAAGCAGTTTGGGGAATTCCCTGTTGTGATAGAGAAATATAAATCCCTTAACTCAAGCAAAGGTGTGCTCTCTTGCCATGATGATGTGAATATAGGCACTCAGAAATTACTGATGTAATGGTCTGATTTGTGCAACGTGTTGAAGCACATCAGTGGTGAACTTATAAATTTTTACTCTCTGAACCTGCCAGAGTATGTTTAGGCAGGTTTCGTGTAGTTGAAAGTGTGGCCGTGTCTCCCAGACCTCATAATCTATTTCAGTTATCAGTGATGTGGGCACACAACTCTCACAAACAAGGTGCAGGAAGTCTGTGGTAAATGTAGCAAAGCAGCCCACTTGCTCCTTTTCTAAACTCTGTGTCGGTTGCTGTGGTACAAAGCTGCAAAATATGTCAGGAGGAAAGGAGTTGCAAAAGATTAAAGGTGGCAAAAAGGTTATACAGTGCAATGTGGTTGCCCACATTCACAGCATCCTTAACATCAGTGGTTAAGAAACCTGTCGCAGAGATCAACAAATCCACCCAGATGTAGACCAGCAGCATTGTTATAACTTCGAACAAATAGATTTCAAGGATGACACAATACATGAAAGTCACAGATCAAGTAAACAGAGTAAGACGTGTGTACACTTTAACAGTCAAATCATAACTGAGTCCGAGTCTAGTGGCCGCTGGCTGGCTGGCCGCTTAGGTGGTGCTGCTGCTGCATGGCTGGTGGACAGCGCTGCATGTAGAGGACGCGCGTAACTGCATGGTGGCACTATGAAAGGTCGGCGAGTCACAACACTTTTCCCCACTTTGAAGTTTTTGCACAGGTCTTGATGGAGGTGGCCTCTAGATTGCTAACTTCCATAGGTGTTGTTTGACTGGCCATAAAGTCACGAGGAGGAGGCTTCCTGTACGGACAGAAGTGTCCCCGATTGTAACGGGTTGAGATGACAGGAAACGTGGGGGTCGAATCTGCTGGGGCCCCGTGCACCAATCTGCCCATTGCGGCAAGTGCGGTTGCTATAACAGGAGACGTGGGCGATGTGTCCGTGTCTGTAGGAGCAGGAGGTGAGTAGAGTTACTCTGACAGATGGTGGTCATCTGGTTCCTGCATGGGTACATCTCCTGAAAAAATTTTGATTTCTGAAGATTACACTTAAGACCGGCAGTCTGTAAGACATGAAAAAGTGTGCGGAGATTCTGAAGATGTTCTTCAGTGGTGGAGCCAGTGACAACAATGTCGTCCATGTAATTTATACACACAGGGACAGTGAACAATAATTGTTCCAAGAATTGCTGAAAGAGAGTAGGGGCGCTGGCAACCCTGAATGGCAATCGTTGGTATTGATAGAGCCCGAAAGGCGTGTTAAAGACCAGAAACTGCCAGGAAGCAGCGTCGAGAGGAAGTCGATGATAAGCTTCCGACAGGTCAAGTTTAGAAAAATACTGGCCTCCAGCAAGTTTAGTGAACAATTCTTCAGATCGAGACATAGGGTAAGTGTCGATAAGGCATTGAGCATTTACAGTGGCCTTGAAACCGCCACAGAGACGAATATCACCATTTGGCTTAGCAACGACGACGACAGGAGTGGACCACTCAGTGGAAGTGACAGGAAGCAAGACCCGTGAAGCAGTGAGATGATCCAACTCCCATTTGACCTGATCACGAAGGGCCACAGGAATGGGCCGAGCCCGAAAAACCTTAGGCCAAGCAGTTGGTTTGAGAGTGATATGAGCTTCACAGTCGTTCGCACAGCCTAACCCAGGGGAAAAAAGGGACGAAAATGTCGTCGACAAGGAATCCAATTCAGCATAAGGAATAGCATCAGAGACGATATTGACAGAGTCATCTATGGAGAACCCAAAAACGCGAAAGGCATCGAAACCAAAAAGATTCTCCGTGTTACTAGGCTCGACCACAAATATGGGAACAGTGCGAACGACAGATTTGTAAGATACCTCAGCATCAAATTGTCCCAAGAGAGAAATCTTCTGTTTATTGTAAGTCCGTAATTGTCTAGTGCCAGGTGACAGGATTGGAGAACCCAACTGAAGATACGTCTGAGAATTGATGATAGTGGCAGCAGAACCAGTATCCACCTGCATGCGAACATCTCAACCAAGTATTTGGACAGTGAGAAATAACTTCCATGAAAGGGAAGAAGTAGAATTGACAGACAACACAGAATCAGAATCAGTGCCATGTTCATGAACATCATGTATGCCGTCGGATTTGCAAACGGATGACACATGGCCCATTTTTTTTTTTGCATTTGTGACACACGGCCCAACGTTGTGGACAATCCTCTTGTGAATCTTTCATAAAACACCGCGGACATGAAGGAAGTTGCTGTGCGTTTTGCTGCAGCTTCTTAGAAGTTTGTTTACGGTTAGGCCAAGGCTGCGCTTGGGAGCGTACTGTGGCCACATCGGCCTGTGGGGACACGCCACACACTTTGTCAACAGCGCACAGAAGTTGTATTTCCCCAACGTCACCCCATGCCTCTATTTGCACTCCAGCGGTGCGAGAAATTTCAAAAGACTGAGCGATGGAGAGGACTTCATCTAGAGTCGGATTTGCCAACTGAAGGGCACGTTGCCTAACTTCTTCGTCGGGACCAGATAATAGCATTCCGTACCATGGAATCAGTGTAGGATTCTTTCTGAACGTCAGTAACAAACTGACACTTTCTACTGAGGCCGTGAAGTTCAGCAGCCCAAGCGCGATATGATTGATTCGTTTTTTTTTGACAATGATAAAAGGCAACACGAGAAGCTATCACATGTGTTTGCTTTTGAAAATAGACGGACAGAAGTGAGCACATTGGAGCAAAGGACAAAGATGCAGGATCTTTCAAAGGAGCCAATTGCGACAACAACCGATACATTTGAGGTGAAATCCATGAAAGGAACAAAGACTTACATGTTTGGTCGTCCGCGACATGAAATGCCAAGAAGTGCTGTCGAAGACGTTATTCGTAATCAGACCAGTCTTCCTCCGTCTCGTCGTAAGGAGGAAAAGGAGGTAGAGACGACGACGAGAGATGCCCTGCATTTGATGCCACGACAAAATCACAAGTCGCATTTGTGAGAAGCGTTTGCTGTTGTATGAGACCTTGCAATAGTTGCTCTAAAGTAGCCATGGAAACACGTGGGTCAACGATGAAAAAGAAAAATTCACTACCTCGTCGCCAGTTGTTATAACTTCAAGTTGAACAAATATATTTCAAGGACGACGCAATACATGAAAGTCACAGATCAAGTAAACAGAGTAAGACATGTGTACACTTTAACAGTCAAATCATAACTGAGTCCGAGTCTAGCGGCCACTGGCTGGCTGGCCGCTTAGGTGGTGCTGCTGCTGCTGCTGCATGGCTGGTGGAGTGCTGCATGTAGAGGACGCGCGTAACTGCCCGGCGGCACTTTGAAAGATCGGCGAGTGACAACAAGCATACCACTTCCACACCAGCAACAAGAAACCAGTTATGCAAAATACTGAGGGTACTAAAAAGGCAACCACACCAAACCCAAGAGCATCACAAAATACAGCAGATAGCATGCCAAAATGCAAATCACAGCCAACATTGCTGCTGCAAGAGAATTATCCAGTGGACAGTAAAAAATATAAAATGGCAAGTCCAATGTCACGAACCATCCAAAATTAGTTTTGATTGATGAATCTGAAGAGGACCCAACTGTGGGTGAAATGGTTTATTAAGAGTGTTGGAGGGACCAACAAGTTCTTTCATTTTACCTGCAACAGCCATACAACTGCAATCTTGGCAGCAAGAAGAGAAGGCAAACTCACTGATAAAATGGCTCTCATACTGCAACAGAACCTGAGCAGGTTATGGTTTCTCTTGAAGGAGTTAAGACTCTTCTGTGTCTTCAAGAGACGAACTTTAAGGGACCTGAGAATATAGTATTATGGTGGTTACAACCTCCACAGAAACGAAGAATTCAATGGCTAGAGAGCTAAAGATAATGTAGATATATTCGTCAGTGATGAATACCACTGCTCACCTCTTCTCAACACCAATTTGCAAGCAGTTGCTGTAGTAGTACATATGCCATATAGGCTTGCACTTACTCTTTATATCTACCTCCAAATGATATAGTTCCTGAGGCTAATATTGATTTCCTTGCACAGTTCTCCTGTCCTATGCTCCTTTTCAGAGATGTTAATGCACATAATTTGCAGTGGGCATCAATGACCACCTGCCCCTGGGTCAGGCTGTTGAATATCTCATCTTTTCAGAATCATTATGTCTTCTGAACATGGAGCAGAGCACACACTTCAGCATTGCTATGGGGTCATTTTCTGCCAAAGATGTCCTGCCCTAGCTGATATTGCTCAGTGGGAGGTGGTCAGCAGTTAGCACCACATCCCCATATGGATACATATGGAAGAGCAAAGAATGCAGAAAGTAAGCCACCAAAATAGCTGCTCAGAAAGGCAAATTGGATGCTGTACAGTCAACTGGCTGTGTTTGAACATTAAGACAGTATCCAGAAATAGCTGTATCACATTACAACAGTGATCCACGAAGCTGCTGATGCAGCCATTCCCAGCTTTTTTGATGGTCTAGGAACACTGCCTATGCTGTGGCGGTGTGAAAAATGCTTCTCTACAGTCAGTGTCAGGTGGCACTGGCATTGTGCAGGTTCAAATGCCAACCAACTGCAGAGAACCTCTCAGTTCTTCGCATGATGAGGGCCAATTGTCACCATACTACTAAGGAGCAAGAAGAAGTAATGAAAGGGATTCCTGAATTCTTTAAGCCATTCTACCAGTTCAGAACAAGAATGCAAAATCACCAGAAGGATATCTCAAAGACAAAGTAGGTCACCAATGGCAGCTGTAATTTATGTATTTATTTATGGTTTGTCCCGTAGATCAAGTCAGTACAATGGCTTGTACAACTGATATGGGATAAGTCAATACAAATATACAGTTTACAGGACTCTAAAATAGTAAACAAGAATACAGAAGAAAGATTATTTTACATTACCTACAAAATTATGTTACTTAAAGTTACAGCTTTACAGAGAATTGTTACATGATGTGACAAAATTGACTTAACAACATTCAGCTTTGATACATTATCATGCACTAAGACAATTTTGATTCCAAATATTCCTGGATGGTATAAAAGCAGTCTTTTATTAAAAGAGATTTCACTGTCTTTGAATTTATTTATTTCTTGGATTTCTTGTATAAAAGTTGGAAGATGATTATATAATTTTATTCCCATGCACTTGACACCATCACTGTACAGTTTCGATGAGTGGGGAAGTATTCTTAGGGAGGTTTTTAATCTTGTGTCATAATCGTGGTAATCCATATTTTTGCTAATTTTGTTGATCCTTTTTTGGTAAAGAATAATAATTCTAGTATGTATTGGCATGGGAGGGGCAAAATATTTAGTTTCTTAAATAATGGTTTACTAGTGTCTCTTTGTGTTTTGAACATAATTGTTCTGACTATCTTCTTTTGCAGTTTGAATATCTTAATTGTTTCAGAATTTTGGCCCCAGAAGATGATTCTGTAGTTAAGTACAGAGTGAAAGAGTGCATGGTACATTGTGATTAGGGTACTTGTGTTACGGACATTCCTTATTGATCTAATCATGAAGTATACTTTACTAAGTTTTGTGCTGGTAAGGTCAATGTGCCTTTTCCATGTGAGCGTATCAGTAATAGTGACCCCCAAAAATTTTATTTCATTTTCAAGTTTAACATTATTTTTTTCCAGTGATATAGTTGGTAGTAATGGATTTCTGTTTTGGGCAGTGTGAAAGGTTATTCCAATTGTCTTTTTTGCATTAAGCAGCAGCCTGTTACTTTGGAGCCATCGACTTATTTGATCTGTGGTTCTATCTATATTAGATTGGAGAATTTGTTCGGGCGCAGATATGAGTATAGAGGTGTCGTCAGCAAATAAAAGGGTTTTTGTGTTTGGTAGGCTGTGAGGAAGGTCATTTATGAAAGTAAGAACAGCAAGGGGCCCAGGACGGAGCCTTGGCAAGCGCCTTGCTTTATGGTATGTATGGAGGAATGTAATGGAGGAGGTGTGTCTCCAAACAATACACAAAGCACAGAGACATTGCACAGGCAATGGCACTGCATTTCACCACAACTACCTGTACTGCCAGTCTTAATCCAGCACCGTGTCATAACCATCTGAACATAGAAATTGGTGGGTTGGACTTCATGTCCAGTAACATTTGAGTCCTATAACTGCCCCTGGGTACTGGAGTCAGAACTGTCTGAGACTTGTGATACTGCTCCCAAATCATGATAAGACTGAGCACAACATGCTACAACAACTCAGCGAAAAATTCAAAGAAATTCTTCTATAACATTTTCAATACAATATGGCATGCAAGACTGCATTCAACTCATGGAGGGAGGCACTTTCATCCATCTCCTCAAAACAGGGAAGGACCAAACAAGCCCTAGTAGTTATTGAAGTGAAGTGTCACATTAAATAGGTGTGTAGGAAAGATACCTGGTAGGCATTTTTTTTTTTTAGATAAGGCATATGGTCCTACTTGGAGGCACAATACTCTGAGACAGCTGTATCAATGGCATGCATTTCCTAGGAAGGCCACCTATACTCATATTGTCCTTCCTATCACAACATTTTTTAAAAATATACTGATTTGGTGAAGTTCTACCTGACAGATTTGAGCAGAAGAATGGTGTCCGTCAACTTGGGACCATAAGTATAATTTTGTTCTAAGTTGCTATTAATAATATAACATCTGCAGTAAGAAGCCCAATGCATTGTTGCTTATTTATGAATGATTTTGCATTTTTTTGTTCCTTTCGCAATCCTGTTACAGCAAACTATCAGTTGCGACTTCCCATCAAAAGATTGGAAGAGTGGGCTGTTCGTACTGATTTTAGATTTTCTGCAGATAAGTGTGTGTGTGTGTGTGTGTGTGTGTGTGTGTGTGTGTGTGTGTGTGTGTGTGTGTTAATTTTAACCTTTCTCATTGCCACTTTAACGTAAATAACCTGCAAATGAGGGACACAGTTTTAAATGTCAAAGATTCGATGAGATTTCTGGCCCTCGCATATGATTCAAAATAATTGTTGCTAAGACACCTAAGGGACCTAAAAGCAAGGTTGCTCTAGGTGCTAAACATTTTAAAGTGGTCTTGGGCAGCTGACAAGGCACGTCTGCTCCAGTTTAGTAAAGCTTTTGGATGATCCTGGCTAGATTGGGAAGCACAATTTGTGGGTCAGCGAGATCTAGTTATCTCAAGATATAAAACTGTTAAGGCTTATCTCAAGGTACTTGACCCTATCCACTATGAAGGGATTAGGGTGGCCACAGGTGGCCCACACCTTGCATCTGTGGTGAGGCAGGGAAGCTGCCATGTGCCACCTGGCAACAACTTCTTATAGTGTGCCATGTTTACAGGTTCTCTACTGTTCCAGCTTCACTGCTAAACTGTTGCTTGCCCTCCTATGAAAGCAGGTTTTACAAATTGTCTGTGAGCAGCAAGGTTGTTTGATATTTGTGCAAAGCTTCATCTTGTGGCACTTGGTGTAGGTCAAATACAAACACTGATTCACGGTTGGGGACAACGGTCATCTTGGCTGCTGAAGAGACCCAAAATAATTTTAGACTTTTTACAGTACAGGAGAGGCAGCACTTGTGTGTGTATTTTTAATTCAATATCTAATGTAATTTTAAATGAGCACCACAACTGTGTAGTTATATTAACAAATGAGTCTATGCAGTGAGAATCTCTTAGCTGCTTAATTCTTTTCCCAGAACATGTGCTCAAGCTTTGTTTACTACACGAATTTATGAATTTACTGTCTGTGATGCAGAGTTGTATCCAATCTTGAGGGCACTGGAGCAGATGGGACATATCCATGCTGAGAAATTCCTGGTGTGCTCTATCTATCTAAGTGCCCTGTAGTCTATTCGGTGAATGTACCCAGCAGACAAATATGTTCAGGACTCTTTTGTCTGCTTGCAAAGGCTGAGAAATGAGATGGCATTTGGCTGGTAGCAGGGCACAAGGGAATTTCGGAAAATGAATTGGCATATGTGTCAGCCAACGAAGTAAGTATTCTAAATCGGGTGTCACAGTGCACTACCCCTTTACGGGGTACATCTCACTGTTGCATCAGTAGGTAGAAGAATGGCTGGAAGTGACAGACAGTAAGTTGTGGTCAGTAAAACCAACTAGTAGGCATACCTCCTTCCTGCCACTTAGGCTTTGTGAATCTCTCCTTACTCATCTTTGATGGAGCTGTCCAAAGAAGCATGGCTTTCTGCTCCAGCAACAGGACCCTCCAATGTGTGGAGCTTGTGGCTTATAGATTACAGTATGCCATATTTATCTGTATGTGTTTTATATTCAAACAAGAGGGCAGAGGTTTGATCTAACCTTTATTCTAGCTAACCATGAGATGAATGTGGTATGATTTTTACATTTTTTGAGGTGTCATACTTGCTCCCTAAACTTTTTGGGAGCAGTTTTTACTGTGCTACCAGTATTGGTAACCCATGCTGGTTTTTTGTAAGTGATCCACCAGCCACACTTTTCTGAGTTTTTCTTTAACTTTTATCGTATAGTTTAGAATCTTAATAACACAATTTAACATTGACTGAGTTGATTGGTTATGAATGATTAGGTGAATGTGAGTAAAAATGGGAAAGAATTATTGTAATTTTAAGTGAAATGGTTTAATCTAACTTCTAGAACTTGCACAAGAAGATAAGGAAAGATAAGAAAGAGGAAAGAAAGTAAGACCTGCAAGTGTTAGAGGGATATGAAAGGTGTCATTAGGGAATGTGTCTTCCATCATACACCAGACTTGTATTAAAGGGTGGTGTTTCTGCGAAACATTTGGTAGCCCACGATTTAAAAAGTACTGCCACTGGTAGTGGTGCACTCTCATGCAGTGAAATTTGTACAGTAAGGAAGTTTAAGAAGAAAATAATTTCCAGCAAAGTCATCTCTCTAAAAACCAACAAATCAATAGTTTAGCTTTATTGAACAAAAGTGATTACATCATGAAAGTACAGCAGTTCTGACTTTCAATATCTATACAAAGATCCAACCTGCAGCTTTCAGTGAACAAGTCAAAACCACAGTCATATTTAAAAGTATTATATCAGAAATGAACAGCTTTATGCTTGTTAATATGAATCTTGTGGGTCCTGGATTATAGGGCATGCCTGTATTACATTAAGATGGCATTTGAGTACCTCCAGTATATAATTCTTTTCTGTTTCTTGCTTCCAAGAGATCTAGATTATGTTGTCAAAAAAACTTTAATCCCTAAATTTGGCATCAGAAATTCCATAGCTCTATTGGTAAAATTAATGATATACAAATCCCACCCAATTCTAAACTAACATCATTTGACATCAGTTGTTCATTTACAAATGTACCAACTAATGAGTATATAAACATATTGATTGCGTTTTGGACAAATCAAAAGCAAATCATGTAGGATTATGTGACTTAATCATTGCTACGGAAATATTTCCAGTTTTAGAACTTGAGTTCCCCTCTTAGCCCTATGCTGTCTCAAATTGTAATGGACAGTTTTGTGCAAATTTTCGTACAGCAAGAATCAATGAGTTGCAAAATTGAATATGGGATCAGATGTGTGGATGCTTTGCTGTGCTCGTGGATTGGTACCACTAGACAATTGGATACATTCTTACAACATTTAAACTCCCAGCGTAAGAAAATGTTGGTTCACAATGGAGCTGGGATGCCCTCCTAATTTCTTGGACCTTAATATAGACATTAGCACATGGAGACACTAATTTAGTGTTTTCAAAGAAACCATAGCTACAGATATGGTAATCCCTGCAAGCTTCCCAGCACCAACACAGTTACAAACATGCAGCTTTCCATTCTATTGTGTATCAGCTTATATCTGTTCCATTATCTGCCTTTCAAACAGAACTACAGACTCTCAGACTTACCACTTCCAGTGATGGCTATGACTCCGCCCTGATTGATAACATACCATGAAAAAATAAAATGTGTAAATGTACACTACCCAAAAGGAAACAGTCAATACTTATAAAAACTGGTGCATCATTTCAAATGTTGGCAAAATTTCAGATAATCTAGCTTTTTGTAATACTGGTAGCATATAAAAAAAATTGTTCATAGTAAAGACAAATTCCGACCCTTGGCATGGAGTGGTGTGTATAAAATCACATGCAAGCACAGTGGAAATGTATGTGTTGGTCAGTCAGGCAGAGCTGTGGCTGTTATGTTATCTGAATGTGAGAGAAACTGGAAATTAAGAAAGAAAGATTCAACCTTTGTAACCATCTTATAATGGAATAACAACCACGTGATGTAGATTGTGAATTTTTACATTCTTTTCAGAAAACCAGAAAGACAACCCTGTTGGAAATCAAGAATCATATGACACAAAATATCAGCTTAGTACAAACTGAGGAAACATGATTTCTTTATTTTCTTTATCCCCCCCCTCTCCCTGTTAAATTAACTTTTAGTTGTACAAATATTAGATTACAATTGTAAATTCAACTTTGTTTTCATCTGCTATTAAATGTGTCTTCATACAAAAGTGTTACTTTTCCTGTTTTAGTTAAATGCAACTATTTGTGTTTGCAAAAAAATATTCTATGTAAGCACTGTACATGTCATCAATTTTCTATCTTCTGTACATGATATCTGTGTAAATCACATGCTATTTTATCTGTTTTTGTGACAGTCATTTTCCACATGATAGTGATGTAAGAAGCCGAGATCTGGTTCATGACTGAATAAATATAAATTTTCAGGACATTAAGAAGTGTTTCCTGTTTAATATTGTCATCATATTCTGGCACGCACTGATGGAAAATTCAGTTAATGTATAGTTTTTTTGTGGTCTTCACTGAAAAATAGTAGATGGTGAGACCTTTAATGCATTACTTTGAAGAATAGTTTGAGTATTGTCTTAGTTTCATTTATATTGTTTTAAAGTTTCAAATTTCACACTGATTCACTCCCAGTTTGTTTCAACCTTTATTTCAGACTGTGAATGAAAATTCTCTCAAACAACTTAATTCATACCTCGAATTGCTGCAGCAAAAGCGACCAACAAGGCCAGCAACACTTACTTTTTATCTGAGGTCTCAGAGTCCTAGTTATGACAACACTGTAAAAGGTATGATCTTAGTTTTAGATCTTTACTTTTAAGGTACTTTCACTTTGCCAATGATGCTTGTAACAGAGTAAAGAAATAAAAAAATAATGAGAAAATACAGTTTGAAGTTCACAGTAAGGAACTTGTTTAAAAGACCAGTCATTATAATTTCAAGATTCCATAATTCTCATAACTTTGTATATTGAAAATATATTGTTTTCAACAGAAGCCAAATGTTGCTTAAAATTTGAATTCTCACCCAAAAGTGTAAATACTGAGTGAATATGAACTAGACCTGGTAAAGACTTACACACTTGATATTTTTGGGTTAGTACATTGAGTTATTTTGAGAGTTGTATTCATGATGTGCAACATTAAGTGCTATTTTACATGGAATTTGAGAAAAATAATAAACAATCACCCGAGAGAGTAATTTTGATAGGGGTGCACTGCTCAGGGTTCATTAATATTTCAAATTAATCCTGTCTGTTTCAGCAGTGAGTGGCACTCGAAATTGTGACATTTGTTTTCCACTCCTATATTGGGCCCCATCCGACCCAATTTTTTGTAGATCTCACATGCTCCATTCTTGAATTTGACAGCAGTAGGCATCAGTGCTGCATAGTGCATAGTACTGCCATCTAGGCAAATCTGTGTTGACTTGGTTTCGAACTGTAGCAGTTGTGTTGAGAGAAATGTTGTAATTATTACTTTTAATTTAGTAGGTGCAAAATGACTAGTTATTCACATACAGTTCTTCATCAGGAAGAGATTGTAGCACTCTTATAAGACTGTCTAAGTGAAAACAAGAATGACAATGATTTTGATGATTACAGTGATTTATTTGTAAACAATTTGAGTGAAGTGATGATAAAAACAGTCACCCATGAAGTGTGTTTCAAAAAATACTACACAATGAAAAGTTTTGCATTGTAATCCTTATGTAAATATATTTGAATGCAAGTGCACTTTTTGTTGTTATGAACACCCTAATTGTTGGTCAGTGGCCACATTGTTTCCACAAAAAGATTCACATAATTCTGTGTGGTGTGCCTGCCATGCAGGCGGCAGCAATAAAATGAGAGCACCCAGAGATACCCTGTGTCTGCATTATGAACTGCAAAGGGTCAACACTTTCTTTGTCAAAAATGTAATGGTTTGGTTAAAAACACATACTCTTCTGAGTGACTGCATTAACAGTTAGTATAAAGAGGTAACTATTCTGTTTCTATGACCTAGAAAAGGCCTTTGACATGGTGCCAAGAGAAGTTCTGTGGAAGATCATATTTTGGCTGCCTGGAACACTTTGTTGGACTGATTCAAACCCACTATGATAACAAGTGTGGGCAAATACTATGCAAGAATGAAACATCTAATAAGTTACCCATTACTGATGGGCTCAAATGAAGATGTGTCCTTGTGCCAATACTGTTTACCCTGTACCTCACAGCAATCTTTTATGAAATGTCTGCAACTACAGGCATAGAACTTAATATATGTATTTAATGGAGGACTGTGCAACCTGCCTATACTCCATTCTAAGAGGTTCACAAGTCTCAGCCAGGTAACTGAACTGCAATATGCAGATGGTAGTGTTTATCTAGCTCATACACCCACAGATCAGCATCTGTGTGTAAATTGTTTCAGTAGTACATAGTGGTTTGGCCTGAACATTAACATCCCAAAACCAAAGGTACTCACACAGCCAGCTCCAGAAACTGCCTTTCTCTGTTTCAATAGTTCTGTTTCCATCACACTTTTGGAACAAGTGGGTTGTTTCCCCTATCTAGGAAGTATATTGTCAACTAACTGATCATCCTGAATCTGTATGAACGTCTTATCCCCTCCAAGTCCAAGACTAGCAGTAATTAACAATATTTCAACTGTTCTTCTTTTTTCCACTACAATAATCAAAATTATAAAACAGCACATCATTAAAATGACAAATGTTGTAAACATCAACTCTGTAGCTGTGTTTAAGAAAGATATAGTAAATTTAAATTATCAATATTTTCGGTTAAGAGCACCAGATCATCATTTCCTCCACACAAAACACTAAATTCACCACTGATCACGCTCTCCTGCTCTGAATTTGGGCTAAGCGGCTCGCTAGTATTTTCGGACCCATACGAACTGGCCAACTGCTTAATATTAGCGACTTCTATTGTTGGCAATTGAACTACAGAATCATACATAATCTCGCTATGAGCACAGGTACTTAGCTTTGTCGTGGAGGATCCTTCTGCCATGGTATTGCTGTCGATGTTGCAGTTGAAGCCAACACTGAAGATCTCGTAGCCTCTACTATGGTACTCCAACCGCCGCTGTGTGATGAATCACCATTGAAGATGCTGCTGCTGGCTGGAACCATGTGCTTTCGATGTTGCCTCTCCTTCCACGTTACTTTTTTATCATTCCTAACCACTGCTGAAACTCTGTGCACACAACAGAATGTAATTAACTGTGAGAATTACAATTGTAATTTCACAACTATTAAAGAAACCTAATATTCAGTCCTGAACCGATCTCACATTTAACTTTTTCGAGAGGTCCTGCCTATTGAAATTCAGGTAATACTTTTGGAAACAATTTGCAGATTTCAAATCCAATTTTAAAACTTTCCAGAGTTCATATTCTGCAACTAACACTTTACAAAATCCAATACTGTTCCAACACTTTGCAAGATTCTTACCCCTCAACTAACAGTTTCCAAGTTCCTGTGCTGAATGAGCCCCCAATTGCAAGCTAACACCCGAAAGATGTTCGGGCTCGCATGCGGTTCCTCTTCGTCAAAATGTCTTGGCTCAAACTCATCTCGAGGTTGAACCGCATGTGTCACATTACATGCCCTAAATTAGACACCTGTGACAATTTTGTTAAATTGTCTGGCTGATGGCAAGTTTTTGAAATACAAAGTTAACATAACATATAACAACAGTGATGATAATATCGGGAACTAAATTAATGACCTATTAATGATGTAGGCTACACAGTTGTGATTTGGTTAGAATAATGTTTATTCAGAAAGCAAACTAATAGTGAGAGTGGTCATATTCAGAATTACTATTATCCTCTAGCGCATATCCATTTGACACAGTTCAATCAATTACAATCTCATCGCGAATTACAAGTTCGGTATTCCGCCTCATTAACTGTGCGAAAAGTTAGGAGTTCACACCAGGCACGCGGTTACTCACCGCTCAGAGTCTAAGTCCCATGATACCAAACAACACGAAATTTCCTAAGTTGTTTCACTTCCTAGCTGCCTAAAAACCAATTGCCCACTTTCACGTCTGCATCCAAACTGTACCCCATGGTGTCTCCAGCCAAACTGTCCGCTTTTGTGTCTGGCCCAGTACTATTCCTCTGCTTGTCCCTGGCTGTGTTTCCTGCATGCTGAATATCCTTGCTCAACTGACTAGGGCAGTTCCCTTTCCTGAAGCCGTTCATTTGATTGGCTACAGCTTATTCTACATTATTTTACATTTTAACATATTTAAATAATCAAAGGTTGACCACTTTCACGTTCTAAATAAAGTAACAATAATTTCCATTGTTAAATTCTTTTACATAAAACCAATACAATTTCCTTCTTAACTTTGAATGTCACAGCCAGTAGCCTTGCAGCAATGTGCTTTCTGATAAATAAATAAAGAACAAAGTAATTATTAAGTACTAAACTTTACAACAAATATTCTATTACATAATGTTTCAATAAGGTGTCAAGCTGTCATAGTTCAATGTGTTTTGTGTGGAGGAAATGATGATCTGGTGCTCTTAACCGAAAATACTGATAATTTAAATTTACTATATCTTTTAAACAAATAAAACTACAGAGTTGACGTTTACAATGTTTATCATTTTAATGATGTGCTTCTATATGGAATGTCGATCGCTAAGATTGACCAAAGTGTTCAGATTTTAGCATTCAGGTCTTTGTTGCAAAACTTGTTAATTTTACTTTGACAGTAAATCCTAAACTGTTATAGATCTGATCAATATTCAAGTTTTATTTGGATCACCATGAAAATTTATGGAGGATGGGAGATTAAAATTACTGTGGCTTCATTCCCTGCATTACTACAGAATTAAATACACTCCTGGAAATTGAAATAAGAACACCGTGAATTCATTGTCCCAGGAAGGGGAAACTTTATTGACACATTCCTGGGGTCAGATACATCACATGATCACACTGACAGAACCACAGGCACATAGACACAGGCAACAGAGCATGCACAATGTCGGCACTAGTACAGTGTATATCCACCTTTCGCAGCAATGCAGGCTGCTATTCTCCCATGGAGACGATCGTAGAGATGCTGGATGTAGTCCTGTGGAACGGCTTGCCATGCCATTTCCACCTGGCGCCTCAGTTGGACCAGCGTTCGTGTTGGACGTGCAGACCGCGTGAGACGACGCTTCATCCAGTCCCAAACATGCTCAATGGGGGACAGATCCGGAGATCTTGCTGGCCAGGGTAGTTGACTTACACCTTCTAGAGCACGTTGGGTGGCACGGGATACATGCGGACGTGCATTGTCCTGTTGGAACAGCAAGTTCCCTTGCCGGTCTAGGAATGGTAGAACGATGGGTTCGATGACGGTTTGGATGTACCGTGCACTATTCAGTGTCCCCTCGACGATCACCAGTGGTGTACGGCCAGTGTAGGAGATTGCTCCCCACACCATGGTGCCGGGTGTTGGCCCTGTGTGCCTCGGTCGTATGCAGTCCTGATTGTGGCGCTCACCTGCACGGCGCCAAACACGCATACGACCATCATTGGCACCAAGGCAGAAGCGACTCTCATCGCTGAAGACGACATGTCTCCATTCGTCCCTCCATTCACGCCTGTCGCGACACCACTGGAGGCGGGCTGCACGATGTTGGGGCGTGAGCGGAAGACGGCCTAACGGTGTGCGGGACCGTAGCCCAGCTTCATGGAGACGGTTGCGAATGGTCCTCGCCGATACCCCAGGAGCAACAGTGTCCCTAATTTGCTGGGAAGTGGCGGTGCGGTCCCCTACGGCACTGCGTAGGATCCTACGGTCTTGGCGTGCAGCCGTGCGTCGCTGCAGTCCGGTCCCAGGTCGACGGGCACGTGCACCTTCAGTCGACCACTGGCGACAACATCGATGTACTGTGGAGACCTCACGCCCCACGTGTTGAGCAATTTGGCGGTACGTCCACCCGGCCTCCCACATGCCCACTATACGCCCTCGCTCAAAGTCCGTCAACTGCACATACGGTTCACGTCCACGCTGTCGCGGCATGCTACCAGTGTTAAAGACTGCGATGGAGCTCCGTATGCCACGGCAAACTGGCTGACACTGACGGCGGCGGTGCACAAATGCTGCGCAGCTAGTGCCATTCGACGGCCAACTCCGCGGTTCCTGGTGTGTCCGCTGTGCCGTGCGTGTGATCATTGCTTGTACAGCCCTCTCGCAGTGTCCGGAGCAAGTATGGTGAGTCTGACACACCGGTGTCAATGTGTTCTTTTTTCCATTTCCAGGAGTGTAGTTTCCATAAATGTTTCCCTTTATGGCCAGTCTTAGGTCCGCCTTATTTAACACTGCTACATCTCCTTGGCCACAAAGGGCTTCTACTGGGTTTCCCTATGACATAGGCTCTCATCTGTCTAACTCGTACACTACAGCGCTTAGGCCTCATTCAGCACAATAACGATTTCCCCATCTCATAATGAAGATGTTCGTTTCACAATTCCTGAAGGCTGACCCTTCGGCCATATATTTAAATGAGAGCGAAATGCTCATCAACTCACAAGTACCACATCTCAAATGCTTTCAGTATCGTCTTTTCCAGTTTACCTACAGTCTATGTTTCACTACCACACAATGCTGTGTTCCAAACATACATTCTCAGAAATTTCCTCATCAGTTTAAGGTCTATGTTTGATACTAATAGACTTCTCTTGACCACAAACAGCATTTTTGCCAGTGCTAGTCTGTCCTTGCTCTGACCATCATAGGTTATTTTGGTAGCTAGCATAATTCTTAACTTCATTTATCTCATGATCCCCAATCCTGATGTTAAGCTTCTCACTGTTCTCATTTCTGCTACTTCTCATTGTTTTTGTTTTTCCTCGATTTATTTTCAATCCGTATTCTGTACCCATTAGAAAGTTTATTCCATTCAACAGATCCTGTAATTCTTTTTCATTTTCAGTGAGGATAGTGATGTCATCAGTGAATGTTATCATTGATATCCTTTGATGACCTGGAATTTAATTCCACTCTTGAACCTCTCTTTTATTTCCATCATTGCTTTTTCTACTATGTATAGTAGGGACATCCCTTTGTTATGCCCTTTTTAATCTGAGCACTCTGTTCTTGGTCTTCCCCTCTTATTGTTCCAAATGCCTCTCACACATATTGCGTATTACCCATCTTTCCCTGTAGCCTACCCCTATCTTTCTCAAAATTTTGAGCATCTTGCACCATTTCACACTGTCAAATACTTTTTCCAAGTCAATAAATCCTCTGAATGTGTCTTGATTTTTCTTTAGTCTTGCTTCCATTATCAGCTGCAACACCAGAATTGCTTCTCTGGTGCCTTTACCTGCCTTAAAGCCAAACTGATTGTCATCCAGCACATATTCAATTTTCTTTTCCATTCTTCTATATATTATTCATGTCAGCAATGCAGATGCATGAGCTGATAAGCTGATTGTGCAATAATTCTGCACTTGTTGGCTCTTGCAATGTTCAGAATTGTGTGGGTGATGTTTTTCCGACAGTCTGATGGTGTATCGCCAGACTCACACATTTTACACACCAATATGAATAGTCATTTTGTTGCTGCTTCCCACAATGATTTTAGAAATTCTGATGAAATGTTATCTATCTCCTCTGCCTTATTCGATTTTTGGTCTTCCAAAGCTCTTTTAAATTTTGATTCTAATACTGATTCCCCTGTCTCTTCTATATCGACTCTTGTTCCTTCTTGTATCACTTCATCAGATGAGTCTTTCCTCTCATAGATGCCTTCAGTGCAGTCTTTTCACCTGTCCGCTCTCTCCTTTGCATTTAACAGTGGCATTTCCATTTCACTCTTAATGCTACCACCCTTGCATTTAATTTAGCTGAAAGTTGTTTTGATTTTTCTGTATACTGAGTCCAACAATAATTTCTTTCTTAATTTCTTCACATTTTTCATGCAGCCATTTCACCTTAGCTTCACTGCAATTCCTGTTTATTTCATTCCTAAGTGACTTTTATTTCTGTATTCCTGAAGTCCCCTAACCATTTTTACACTTTCTCTCTTCATCAATCAACAGAATTACTTCTGTTACTCATGGTTTCCTCACAGTTTCCTTCTTAGTACCTATGCTCTTGTTTCCAACTTGTATGACAGGTACCAAGATCTATAGTTTATATGTTGCAATGTGACACATTCATCAGTGCAGCCTGCAGTTGGTGGCATTGCCCCTTTATATCAATCGCTATATGAGCCATTGCTGGTAAACTATCCATACAGTATGTAGCAGTTGTGGCACTGATGTTGTTCACTGAAACCCATGCACATCCAGCAGTTTTGATAATACACTCAATTTTTCCTCAGAGACTGACTGGGTTGTTATGGTTAATACCCTTAATTCTTCTTCTTCTTCTTCTTCCTGCATTGCAGCTGGTGTTCTGGTCTAGTGGTGCAGCATTTAGCTAGAATGTGGAAGGTTGTGGGATCAAATCCTGGTTGAGTCAACTTTAAGAAGAGCAGTGCATTTTGTTATGGAATCATTTAGCCAGTGCAAGTGTGTTACTGAGATGCTCAACAAACTCCATTGGGAATCATTACAAGAGAGGCATTCTGTGTCACTGAGAGGTTTACTACTGAAATTTTAAAAAAGTACTTTCCATGAAGATTTGGACAACGTATTACTTTCTACCACATACATCTGACATAATGATCATGAAGAGAAAACTTGAGAAAATATAGCTAATACAGAGACTTACCAACAATCATTCTTCCTACTCGCCATTCACAAATGGAATGAGGTAGGGTGGGATCAGTTAGTTGTACTATAAGTATATACCGCTAGATGCCTTTAGGTGGCTTGTGGAGTATAATGTAGATGTAGGTGTGTTTGACATTTGTCTTCTATGTTCCTTTGGTTTAAATGATTGATGTTTCCACCTTTTCCTCAGTTCTGTGGAACATAAGTAGAGTTTCCTGTCTGACTCTAGTTCTGAGTGTTACATAGATTGTTCCACTCATGTAATGAAATATTTCTGGTTTCTTCAATATGTCCATTTCTGCCATGAGTGAGATAGTATTTCTTGAAAAGTTCATTGAGTTTACTCTTTATATTTTCTCATAATTTATTATTATTATGCCAAGAATTGGCTCCTAGACCCTGAAAACCACCGTTTTTGTTCTCTTTTAAGATACTAATAGTTTATATAACTTAACCATTATGAATAAAGTATGAGCAGCTGTCTGATGTGTGTTCTCACTATTGGCAGTCATGGTTTGATCATCAGCAAAGGTAATTCAGTTGCTGAAGTCGTTTGCATACCTATTGCCTAAGCATATATATTTAAAAAAATTATATATATATTAAAAAAAATTGGAGACAAGCTGCATCCTTGGCATTTTATGGTCCTGCTTTCTACTACCTTTATTACATGCAGAGTTTCTGATGAAACAGGAACCTCCTAAAACGTTGATCGTGCTTATTATGATGTTCCATAAACTCAGACAAAGAATAGAAGCAGTGGTCAAGCAAGAACTGTTTTAACTTTATTTTAAATGCATTTAATGTTGGTATGCATTTTAGGTAAGAAGGCATATGGTTATATAACATAGCACTAGAATGATACACTCCTCTTTTGCATAAGTTTGTATTTACTGTGTTCCTGTGAAGGTTCATCTTCTGTCTAGTTTCATATGTTTGTATATCATAGTTGTGTTTGAAGAGATTTTCCTTTTTTAAGATGCTCTCTTTTGTGAAAATTAGTATTTCATATATATGCAAGCAAGGTAGTGGCAATATTTTCAGAGTTTTAAAAATGGGTCTACAGGAATCCTTACATTTAGCTTTTTTATCACCCTGATAATCTTTTTCTGTATTTTAAATGTTTTTGTAGTATTTGTGGACTTCCCCCCAAAAAATTATTCCATACATAAGTAGCGACTGTATGCTGCAATGATACATTGTCAGCACTTATGAGCAGCTTGTATTTTGAGTGAGGATCCTAACAGCATATACTAGTGAATTAAGTCTCTTATTTAAATTGTTTAGGTGTACGTCCCACTTCAGATCTGCCTGAACATGTACGCCTAGAAATTTTGTATGACTGACCATCAACACATTTTTTCCCTCGATAGTGAAAACAGGGTTTGCAGGATGGAGGCTTTGTGTGGTATGAAAGTTAACTGCCACAGTTTTTACAGAATTTATGACGAGCCTATTGGTCTTGAATCAGTGTGTTAAGGTACGCATAACTGATACTGCAGCCTCCTGCAGATTTTCCTCATTCTGTGATTTAATTAGAATATTAGTGTCATCTGCAAACAGTACAGTGGTTCCATCATGTATTTTACTAGCCAAGTCATTTACATACAGCAGAAATAGGACAGGTCCTAGAACTGACCCTTGTGGGACTCCATACTTGATTTTCTGCCCATCACTGTAAAACCTAGAAATTTTTTGTGTTTCACTATCTTTGTGTTTTATTTCTGTAATCTGCTGACGATTGCTGAGGTATGACTGGATCCACTTTTGACACTGGCCTCTAATTCCATAATTACTTAATTTACACAAGAGAATGCCATGATCAGTTACGCCAAAGGCTTTACTTAGCTCCAGAAATATCCCATATACATGCTGTTAATCATCCACTGCTTTTGATACTTCATTTAAGAAGCCAAAAATTGCTGACTGAGTTGACTTTCCAGCTCTAAAACCATGTTGGTAGTCACTTATCAGCCTCTCTTCATTTACAAAAACTGTTAATCTTCTAAGGATCATTTTTTCCATAATTTTGCTGAAGCCTGACAAAACTGAAACTGGTCTATAATTAGCAATATCATTTTTTGTACCCTTCTTATGCAAAGATGTTACTTTGCAGTTTTTAGATTATTTGGAAATACACCACTCTCAAAAGATGAATTTACTATGTCTGTTAGTGGTTCCACAATAAATGTTGCACTAGCTTTGATAATAGCATCTGGTATCTCATCAACACCCTCTAAATTTTTGTTAGGTAATTCTTTTAGGATTCTTGACAGTTCCTCAGGTGTTGCTGCATACAGGAATGATGTGTTTGAATGAATTTTTTGATCTGAGTGACTGGTTGGCTGTTTGTCATGGTGTGGATTTATTAACTGCTGTGCTATATTTGAGAAATAATTGTTGAAAGCACTAGCAACATGTTTGGGGTCAGTTAGTTTATTTTTATTCATAATTAGCTCTACATTACTGTGATTAAGTGGCCTGGTACCCATTTATTTCCTTATAATTTGCCAGGTTGCTTTAGTTTTATTCTTGGAATCTCACAATATTTCGTCATTTTCTAGTTTTTTTGGTTTTGAAATAACTCGTGTTAGTATTCTTTTGTATCTTTTGAAATAAGCAAGAAAGATAGGACTGGTATTATGCTTGGAGTACTCATACAATCGCCTTTTATTTTGACATGATATCCTTATCCCTTTTGAAATCCACTTGTTTGTTTTTTGAGTAGAGTTCAACATAGTTGTTTTCTTGGGAAAAGCCATTAAAAAAAAAGTTTGAATGTAGCCATAAACTTATCATATTTCTCATTGGTCTAATTGCAGTCATATATATCTTTCCAACTTTCACCCTCTAGGAGAGAACAAAAATATTCCACATTTTTTATAGTGAAATTCCTTACAGTGTTGTATTCGACTGGGAATTTGGTGTTCTGAAACATTCATTGCAAGAATTTCAGCATAGTGATCGCTAAAACCCATGTTTACAACTTGTGTGTTATAGGCATATTTGCACGCATTTATCAAGATTTGATCAATAATAGATGCAGAGGTAGGTGTTTCTCGAGTTGGTTCAGTTACTGTTGGGCTGATGCTGAATGACTGTAGTAAATTTATATCATCATCTTTGAATTTATTTGGTTTCAAGAAATCAATATTAAAGTCACCACATATAATTATATTTTTCTTGGGAGAGTGAATTTCTTCAAAGAGTTCCTCCATTTGATTGTAAAACACTTTTTTGTCTCCATCTCATGACCTGTATACACAAATAATAACTGTATTTTACCTTGGTAGTTCAGCAATAGAGACTTCTATATCTTTTTCACAGGACAGTTTATGGTATTTAGTTACACTATTGAATTCAATATTCTCTTAAACATATATACAAGTACCCCCATGACTTGATATTTTCCTGCAAAACGTGCTTGCAAGTTTGAATGGAGGAAGGTATGTTTGCTCTAACATATCTTGTTTGAGCCAGTGCTCTGTAAAGCATAATACAGAAATATCATTAAGATAATTTAATATTATTTCTATTTCATTTAGTTTATTTGGGAGCGACTGAACATTTTGATGGAGTAATTTAAAATTAGGGACAGGGAGGGAATCATTTCTTGTTTGACCACTTACCTCACAATTTGAGCTAGTGTGCTTAGTGGTAAAAAATCCTCATGTTTTCCGAGGATGGTATTCATGGTGTTTGCTGTGTGGCTTGCTGGTTCACCGTTTGTAGGTTCCTGCCTTTCTTCTGTCGAAATGTTCCCAATTTTCACTTTTTTTCCATCCTTTTTCACCCATCTGTCCATTAATGACTACCTTGTTGCTGCATTTGATGGCTTGAAATTCGACCTAGTAAGTGTGTTGTTATGACTTTCATTGGGCTTATTTTTTGTTGTAAAATGGTCCATAACTGTCTGTTTTTTCTTGGGTGGCACTTTCACTTTGAGACTTACACTTTCTATCTGATTGTCCATTTTCATATGCTTTTTTCCTGTACCAGTACTTGGTTTTTCAGTTTTCGCCATGTGTATGAAAGAAGCAAGCCTATTACAAATGCGAATCTTTCCTTGTTTGTTTGGATGTAAACCTTGAGTTGTATATTCATTTTGTTTTTTCAGGCATTCTGTTTCTAAATTCACAGATAATCTCTTCCTACATACCCCTGTGGCAGTGTTGATTTTTTTCTAACATAATGCAGTTTGCAGCTTTGATTTTCCATTTAGACTTTGTGCATCATGTCTAAGCGGTATTGGATGAATTACTACATTTGTTTTTTGCATGAGTTTAAGTATGTATTCCAAAGAATCTTTCATGTTCCTCTGCAATTCTTACAGAGGTTTATCGGTGTCATTTGTGCCACCAATAATCATTAAAGTATCATTGACGGAGAAGTTATCAGTTAATTTGTCTGCGATTTTCACAACTTCCTTAATTGATGCCCCAGGTTTTATGATACTTTGCACACTGAATTTTTTGTCTAATTCATCTTGTAGTATACTTTCACAGTTTCTGCCATGACTGTCACTTAAAACAAGAACTTTATTCGCTTTTGTAGCAGTTGTTTGAGGCCTAACAGATTGTAACTTTTCACACATAACATGGTTACAGTTTTCCACTGCATTTTTTTAACTTCGTTCTTGATCACTTGAGACCACTTGTCAGAAAACGACATTGTTTCTGGCGGAATATTCAGCGCACTTTTCTTTATCAGCGCTTCACATTTTGGTGTTGGAAATTTAGTAATTTCCATTTTTAGTGTACTGATGATAAACTGTAGACTGGATACTTGTTTGTGTAGTTTCAATATTTCGTCCTTACAATTTACACACAATTTCTTTTTACTGGCAATATTTACATTTTTAAGAGGAGATGCGTGACATACTTTTGCACTGGCCACCATATTACTTGGGAATCAATGCAACTACGTAAGGTGCAACGCTTCAGTTGTACACATGTGTGGTCACCCCATCCTGTTGAACGACCTCTCGAGTTCAGTATTTGTATCTTTAATGGAATGCATCATTTAGAGTTTGTGTTGAAGAAATAGTACACTTTTTTCACATTTGTGTGTGGAGCATTACCAACGATTTGCTTGATGCCATTCTCAGTTGTGAAATTGAAATTAGAATCCAACCACTTAACACCCTGTCCTGCTCCAATAGTCACTACATAACTGTCTTTAATGATCTTTCCCCAAAGAACTTAAAAGTAATATCACTAATCCCAGCACTTGCCTTTCAAAAACTAATTACGTAGTATTCACTAACCAAGGAGTTCCGTTCGGGTTCTGGCATTCCCCTGTCACAACTTCTCAGTAGAAGATATATGCTGCTGCTGCTGCTGCTGCAGATGAAACATTAAGCAGAAAATTATGCATATCATAATGACCTAAATGACATAAATCACGTGACTACGGAAGTGAATACTTCTTTAGAAGCCTTTCTTCTTTTTAATACCTACTCTATTCACCAACACCTAGAATTCCTTAATTTTGATGGTCACTGGTTCATGTAGTTATCACAGTCTAGAGCAGAGCATACTAGAAAACCTGATCTATAGCACAGAACTAAACAGAGCATCAGACAAGAACAGTAGGAAGAGCATAGACAAAAATATTGGAAATTTACATCCCATGGCTACTGGGAAATTAATGTATGTGTACAGTGTCCATGTTAAAAAGGATATTATAAATATTATCCATCAGGCAGAAACAGAGTTGTGTGTACAGCCATAATGTCTTGTTACATGCATATGGGAATGTATGATAATGATGCAGCTTTAACAGATAAAGAAATCTATAGAAATATGGAATTAATACCCAGTTACTAGTGTTGAACTAGTTTTACTACCAACCCATAAAGGAATGTGCCACTACTGGTATGCAAGATTGCATTTAGTTCTCAAATGTTATCACATCACGTAGTAATTTTAGGGAGCGAGATGCTCAGCAGAACAATATATTGCTCCAGGAATACAGTGCACGAATTTTTGAAAATATAACCATGACAACCCACAGTATAGAAGCCAAACTAGATGCAGTAAATGCTACGCACCACATTCGATAGATGTTTGCTTGGAAGAAGCAGTGTGTTGTTTATACTGTCATGACCCACATCTCGCTACAGACAGTTGTGCCAAGTTTATAAATACCAACAAGAAATAAAACACAGCACAGCCCATTCTGAGACCACAGAAGTAACGGGAAATCTACTCCAACAACAGACAACATATGTAGAAACTTTAAATAAGCCTCCTGTGGATAACAGTTATACAGACTTTCTATCCCTACAACCATGGGTGTGGCAACCAATAGAAGCACCAGTAGCTCAAGATCGACTAGCTGATGTAATGCAGCCGAAATCACAACAGAAATAGCAAAAACAACATTGTATACAGCATACGATCCAATTCCCAGGTCAACAACAGGTTTGAGAACAGCCAGTCGAGCAATCAAGCATATCACTAAACTCCAAAAACCAGTCCAAATCACACAGCTGTAACAGCGCATGGCATCTGGCTTATGCAAGATGAAACAAGAAACTTATATGTGACATCATCTTCCCCATTCACTCTACCTTACATAACCCAGTCCTACTCAGCCTCATAACCGCACGATCTCAGAGGGGGTGTGAATTCTGAAAAGAGAAAAATATTGAGTTTATTGTAAACATAAAAGGAGAAGCTAAGTCAGTACCATCAGGACCCATTTGTATGCAACTCTCCAACAAGTATTTGCCAGCTGCTTATCTCCAAACATACAACATAATGCAGTTGAATGCTCATTCAACATGGGCAAATTAAGACATCCTACATTGTGAATTAATTACAAGATACATTTCCTTGGCATTTATCTGTGAACTTTGGTGTATTTTAGAGGATTTCATATATTTTGACATGGTAGGGAAGGTGCAGGAGGAAGAGTAGCTAAATCACTACATTCATGGTTGCCTTAAGAGGAAATAAAAATCGATTACTTGAACATTAATATGTATCAGACAGTGGCTATTAGCACCAGAATAATCCACTTGGAAGGATGTATAGTATCATTGTATTGAGGGTTTCAGAGGAATCATTAGGTAATGATTGACTAAAACAAGGGAGAGGAGTACCATAGAAGATGAATGGGTAGTTTTGAGAGATGAAAAAGTGAAGGCAGCAGAAGATCAAATAGGTAAAAAGACAAAGCCTAGTAGAAATCTTTGGATGTCACAGGAGATATTGAATTTAACTGACGAAAGGAAAAGAAATACAAAAACCCAGAAAATGAAGGAGCAAAAGGGAATATAATTGTATAAAAAATGAGATTGGCAGAGGTCCAAAATGGCTAAGTGGGAATGCCTAGAGTACAAGTGTAAACATTTAGAAGTATTTATTACTAGAGGAAAGGTAAATACCATCCACAGGAAAAATAAAGAAGCCTTTGGAGAAAAGAGAAGCAGCTGTATGAGTACCAAGAGCTCAGATGGAAAACCACTACTAAGAAAAAAGGGAAAGCTGAAAGCTGAAAGGTGGAAGGAATATATAAAGGGTCTATACAAGTGATATGAACTTCAAGGCAATATCGTGGAAGGGGAAGAGCACACAGATGAAGATGAGTTGGGAGAAATGATACTGCAAGCAGAATTTGACAGAGCACTGAAAGACGTAAGTCAAAACAAGGCCCCTGGAGTAGATAACATTCCGTTAGAGCTACTGATAGCCTTGGGAGACCCAGCCATGACAAAACTATTCCATCTGGTATCCAAGCTGTATGAGACAGGTGAAATACTCTCAGACTTCAAGAAGAATGTAATAATTCCAATTCCAAAGAAAGAAGGTGCTGACAAATGTGAGTATTACCGAACTATCAATTAATAAGTCATGGATGCAAAATACTAACACAAATTCTTTACAGAGTAATGGGAAAACTGGGAGAAGCTGACCTTAGGAAAGATCAGTTTGGATTTCAGAGAAATGTAGAAACATGCAAGGCAGTACTGATGCTACAAATTCTCTTAAAAGATATATGAAGGAAGGGCAAATGTATATTTATAACGTTTGTGGACTGTGAGATTGCTTTTGACAATGTTGACTGGAATACTGTTTTTGAAATTCTTAATGTACAGGATAAAATGCAGGGAGCAAAAGGCTATTCACAACTTGAACAAAAACCAGACAGCAGCTGAAAGAGTTGACGGGTATGAAAGAGAAGCAGTTGTTTAGAAAGGAGTGAGACGGGGTTGTAGCTTGTACATTGAACAAGGACTATAGGAAACCGTTGTGACCAGACTAAATTACACTCATCTAGTCACAACTGTGAGTTCCTTGAGTGCTCTAGGAGATGGTTAATTTTTAACAACTACAGATGAAATATCAGTTGACTTCATTACACAAATGAATAAAAATACTTACTTGACTTGACACAGTTCTTTGTCACAGGAGCATGTAGAATATTTACAACTGTCATTCACTATGTAAGCATCACTTGATGTATAGAATCACGAATTATTTTCTTGAAGTACAATGTTCAATATTAAACAATTACATGTACCACTGAGACTTCAACTAACAATGTCATACTAAATGAAGTTGACTGCTGGAGCTGAGGACACAAACTGGGATGAGTTCTTGCATGCACGACAGTATACTGACCTTCAGTACAAAGGTGCTGCTGTGCCATGAGCGGAGGCTTGGTCTGCAGGAATGCTCCTATATGTCAGTGAAAATTGCAGCAAGCCTTCGCCAACACCTGTGGTATAGATTTGCAATGCCAGCTTTGGTGTGCCATCGTGATCTCTGAACAACACCAAAGAAAAATTTGCAGTGCAAATTAAAGTTCAGGAAGAGGAAATAGAAATGTTGCAGTTTGCGAATGACATTCTAACTGTCAGAGATAGCAAAGGACTTGGAGGAGGAGTTGAATGGAACAAACAGTCTCTTGAAAGGAGGATATAAGATGGACACCAACAAAAGAAAAACAAGGATAATGGAATGAGTCAGATTAAATGAGGTGATGCAGAGGAAATTAGATTAGGAAACACTTAAAACAATTGGTTTTGCTATTTGGACAGTAAAATAACTGCTGATGGCCAAATTAGAGAGGATATAAAATGTAGACTGGCAAAGGCAAGAAAAGCGGTTCTGGACAAGTGAAATTTATTAACATTGAATATACGGGGTGGTCCGTTGATAGTGACCGGGCCAAGTATCTCATGAAATAAGCATCAACCAAAAAAACTACAAACAACAAAACTTGTCTAGCTTGAAGGGGGAAACCAGATGGCTCTATGGTTGACACGCTAGATAGTGCTGCCAAGTCAAAGGGATATCAACTGTGTTTTTTTAAATAGGAACCCCCGTTTTGTATTACATATTCATGTAGTACTTAAAGAAATATGAATGTTTTAGTTGGACCAGTTTTTTTGCTTTGTGATAGATGGCGCTGTAATAGTCACAAACGTATAAGTACATGGTATCACGTAACATTCCGCCAGTGTGGATGCTATTTGCTTCGTGATACATTACCCGTGTTAAAATGGACCATTTACCAATTGCAGAAAAGGTCGATACCGTGTTGTTGTATGGCTATTGTGATCAAAGTGCCCAATTGGCGTGTGCTATGTATGCTGCTCGGTATCCTGGTCGACATCATCCAAGTGTCTGGACCGTTCGCCGGGTAGTTACATTATTTAAGGAAACAGGAAGCGTTCAGCCACACGTGAAATGTCAGCCACGACTGGCAACAAATGGTGATGCCCAAGTAGGTGTTTTAGCTGCTGTTGCGGCTAATCCACACATCAGTAGCAGACAAATTGTGTGAGAATCAGGAATCTCAAAAACGTCGGTGTTGAGAATGCTACATCAACATCGATTGAACCCATACCATATTTCTGTGCACCAGGAATTGCATGACGACGACTTTGAACATCGTGTACAGTTCTGCTACTGGGCACAAGAGAAATTACGGGACGATGACAGATGTTTTGCATGTGTTCTATTTAGCAACAAAACGTCATTCACCAACAGCAGTAACATAAACTGGCATAATATGCACTATTGGGCAACAGAAAATCCATGATGGCTGCGACAAGTGGAACATCAGTGACCTTGGTGGGTTAATGTATGGTGCGGCATTATGGGAGGAAGGATAATTGGCCCCTATTTTAATTATGGCAATCTAAATGGTGCAGTGTATGCTGATTTTGTATGTACTGTTCTACCAATGTTACTACAAGATGTTTTACTGCATGACAGAATGGCGATGTACTTCCAACATGATGGATGTCTGGCACATAGCTCGTGTGCTGTTGAAGCGGTATTGAATAGCACATTTCATGACAGGTGGATTGGTCACTGAAGCACCATAACATGGGCCGCACTTGCACTGGATCTGACGTCCCCGAATTTCTTTCTGTGGGGAAAGTTGAAGGATATTTGCTATCGTGATCCACCAACAATGCCTGACAACATGCGTCAGCGCATTGTCAATGCATGTGCGAACATTACGGAAGGTGAACTGCTCACTGTTGAGAGGAATGTCGTTACACGTATTGCCAAATGCATTGAGGTTGATGGACATCATTTTGAGCATTTATTGCATTAATGTGGTATTTACAGGTGATCACGCTGTAACAGCATGAATTCTCAGAAATGATAAGTTCACAAAGGTACATGTATCACATTGGAACAACCGAAATAAAATTTTCAAACATACCTACGTTCTGTATTTTAATTTAAAAAACGTACCTGTTGCCAACTGTTCATCTAAAATTGTGAGCCATATGTTTGTGACTATTACGGTGCCATCTATCACAAAGTGGTCCAACTAAGACATTCATATTTATTTATGTACTACACGAATATGTAATAAAAAATGGGGGTTCCTATTTAAAAAAATGCAGTTGATATCCATTTGACCTATGGCAGTGCCATCTAGTGGGCCAACCATAGCACCATCTGGTTTCCCCCATCAAGCTAGACAAGTTTCATTCTTTGTAGTTTTTCCGTTTGATGCTTATTTCGTGAGATATTTGGCCCAGTCATGATCAATGGACCACCCTGTATATTTAAGTGTTAGAAAGTCTTCTCTGAAAGTATTTGTCTGGGGTGTAGCTGTGTAATGAAGTGAAACATAGAAGATACACAGCTTAGAAAAGAAGAGGATAGAAGATTTTGAAATTGGTGCTAGAGAAGAATGCTGATGATTGATTGAGTAGATCACATTACTAATGTGGAGGTACTGAATAGATTTGGAGGGATGAGAAATTTGTGCCACAGCTTGACTAAAAGAAGGGGTCAGTTGATTGGACATATTCTGATACATCAAGGATTCACCAGTTTAGTATTAGAGGGATGTATGGGAATAAAAATCGTAGAGGGAGACAGATTCAGATTCAGATTCTTTATTAGTCATTCAGCATTATTACATGCAATAGACTTCGTCAGTTCACTTAACCTATTAATTTTATAAAATAAATTTTTACATATTTAAGTTGATATTGGGCATTTCTAAAAATTCTTCTAATGAATAGAATGGATTAGTTCACAAGAAGTTATGAACATTGTCTTTAAATAATTTGTCAGGCTTGATTGACCCATTTTTAGACAATTTGTTATATATTTTAATTGCCATATACTTATGACTATTGTTAGTTTTAGCTAATCTATTTTGTGGCAACAGCAGAGAAGTACACGTTCTTGTATGGTAGCCATGCCTTTCATTTGTTACACTTAAATTAGGTAGTTCAGCAAGTATGTAGTTAACACTGTCAAGAATATATAAATTAATTACTGTTAAAATTCTATATTTAATGAACAATGGTTTACAATGTGTTCTATTATCTACCTTAGCCATTACTCTGATTGCTTTCTTTTGGATCACCATAATTTCATTTATTTTTCTGCTGTTTCCCCAGTGTATTAACCCATACCTTAAAACAGATTGAAAAAAGGCAAAGTACGCTGTCCTTACATACTCAAATGTCACACAACACATCAGTCTCTTCAACAAATATATAACTCTTGACAACCTAACCACTATGTGATCAACGTGAGAGTTCCATGTTAGACTGTTGTCAAGTACAATACCTAAAAACTTTGCCTTTTGTTTTTCTATTTTTGTAGTCTTTGATAGACTGAACCACATATTCTGGGTCTTTTCCTCATTTAATAGCAGACCATTGGCATTAAACCATGATGTTGCATTTTCTTTTGACAATTTCATATCACTTACAAGGTTATCAAGTACATGGTGTACAGATAGAAAAGTTGTGTCATCTGCATACATATATGTCTTTACATCTGTATTTCCTGGTAAGTCATTTATGTGTAAAAGGAAAAGAAGTGGTCCCAATTTAGATCCCTGTGGCACACCGTGATGAACCTCGAGTATGTTTGACAGATGACTTCCTGAACTCACTACCTGCTTCCTTTTATTGAGGTATGATTTGATGAGTTTTAAACTTTTATCACATATTCCATAGTACTCAAGTTTAGAGAGCAGAAGTGAGTGGTCAACACAGTCAAAAGCTTTGCTCAGATCACATAAAGTTACCTGTGCGTGCGCATGGTCCTCAAATGTTGCTAGAATGTCTCTGACTAAGAGCTCTATGGCATGTATAGCTGACCTTCCTTTTCTGTAACCAAACTGTGATGCACTTAACATATCATTTAGTTCTAGGTACTCATACATCTGCTGATATATTATGCTTTCAAAGACTTTTCCTAGTACTGGAATTAGTGAAATTGGTCTGTAGTTTGCAGGATCTGATTCGACACCCTTCTTAAAGACTGGAGTTACCTTGGATAGTTTGAGAGGCTCAGGAAAAAACCCGTCTATGAGACACAGGTTTATAGAATATGTTAATGGTGCTGCAATGTAATGTATGATTTCTTTCAATAGATTGTTTGACATATTAAAAATATCTGTACTGTATGAATTTTTCATTTCTTTGACTGTTTTAAGAACTTCGTGTTGGCATACCTCTTTGAAGTGTTTCAATGATGATCTGCCCCTATTATGATTTAGGTTTGCTCTCTTCAGATAATCTATACATGTTACATTGGGTTTACTGATCAGCTTTTTGATATCATCAGCACAGCTTACAAAATATTTATTGAATGTATCTGCTGGTATTGGGACTGTCTTGTCAAAGTTTCTGACTTCACCTTTAACAGTATTAATTACTGACCAGGCTGTTTTGCATTGGTTTCTACTATTTTTTATGAAACTTGTGTTGTATCTTAGTTTTGCCAATTGTAACTCTTTCTTATACAGTTTCTTAGTGATTTTTTTCGAGATTCTTAATTTCATTAGAATTGTTTACTTTGGCAAGGTGCTTCAACGGCAGTAGCTTATTTTTTAGGTTCTCCAGTTCTTTGGTGTACCAAAATTTACCCTTTCTTGTTTTATGGTATTTCTTTTGAACAAGATGGGCTTTTAAAATACCTGTTAAGTAATTGTGGAATGTTTCATAAACTGTTTGGGCACTGGAATCACAGTTTTGAAATAATTTGTCCCAGTTTGTTATGCTCAGCTGGTGTGTTAGTTTTACGAGATTGTGTTTTGTTAATATTAAGGTATTAGATTTTGTTAACTTTTGTGCAGCCTTGCTCTCATCCACTTTTATAAAATGTCTTAACTCTACTGTTAACATGGAGTGGTCTGAGAAAACAAATTCCTTTACCTTGGTGGAGTACATATCACGTGCACAGTTGAAAAAAGCATTATCCAAGCACGCTTGTTGTCTTATTGGTTCTGAATTTACATGATGGAAGTTGTGCTGCCTTAGCATATTCAGTAACTTATTTACACTGGGTTTGTTACATGTTACATCAAAGCTTGAATTAAAGTCTCCCCCAATTACAGTTACATACTGTTTCCATTTCGTTGTGTAGCAGAGTACACTGTCTAAATTATCTAAAAAAGTTTTATGATCTGAGTCAGGGGAATGGTAGATACATACTATGATAAGTTTCATTATATCACATATGATCCCGGTAGTTTCAAAGTGTTTCTCTACACATGCCCAACTAAGATCTAGTTCTCTACACTCTATTTCATTTGAAACATAGATAACAGTACCACCATTACGGTACTGAGATCTGCAAAAACTGTTTCCATATTTATAACCTTCTAGTACATAGTATTGTATTTGTTCTGGTTTAAGCCAATGTTCTGATAGACATAAGAAAGAATATTTATTCTGTGGCAATGACTCCTCCAGAATTTCAACTTTATTTTCAAGACCCTGAATGTTTAAAAATAGGATGTTGTTGTGACTTATCTGTGAGTTAGCAGGCTGGTTTTTCACATTTTTATTTTCTTCTTGGCTTGAAACCATAAAAAATTATCACTGAATGACACAGATGTATTTTTCCTTTGGCTCCTCCTTAAGCGTTGCTGTGTTGCTGCTCCAGTCGTTGTTGGTTCTGCTGCTGTTGCTGCTTCTGCTGATAATGATGGTGCTGCTGCTGTTTCACTTATTTCTGGTGTTTGTTGTTCCATAACTGCTGTGCATTTCTGTGAATTATTAACATTTGGAGTGTTTACTTGCATTAATAAAATTTCACATTTGTCTTGGAGAGGTGTAGCTTCACTGACAGCTGATTTCACATTGGAGTCTACAGGATACACACACTTCCTGTCCATGAGAGGTATGACTTTTCTATCATCACACTGCACATTTGAGATTTTATTTACAAGTTCTAAAATTTTTGTTACTATTACGTTTTTTCCAAGTACATTTAGATGGGAACCATGTGTTGTGTGAAATCTTTTCCCTAAATTGCCGATGTTCACAAATGTTACATTTTCAAACCGCTTGCAGGGAGATAAATACAGCAAGCAGATTCAGAAGGATGTAGGTGACAGTAGTTATTCGGAAATTAAGAGGCTTGCACAGGATAGATTGGCATGGAGAACTGTGTCAAACCAGTCTTCAGACTGAAGACCACAACAAGAGTAGGAACAACAACAACATTGTACTGTACATTGAGATCTTCTGTTACAAGAAAGGAATGGCACAATTTATGAGCCAGATAGAACTGTCATTAATTATTTGTGGAGATTTTCATGTCCACTGTCATGCTTGGGGATGTGACTATAAAGACAGTTATGGAACAGCTTTACTTGAAAATGTGTATGAGTTTGGTCTTTACCTTTTTGAGTGGTGGATTGCCAACCCAGATTCTGAAACTGGAAAAATAACTATCTGTGATTAATATAACTCTGTGTTCACCAAACCTCACTACAGTTCATCAGTTGAATATCATCAGTTACCCCTAGGATGAGACCACTGTGCCATAAAAATGCAGACAGTTCAAGATTATCATTTGGCAGTGCTCACTAACCCGTCAAGAAAGTCAAAAGTTATCAAAGAAGACCAGGTGAAACACTAAGAAATAATAGAGGACTTGCTTAAGACGCTAACCATGCCACCCTTATATATGGAAAGTTCTATAATTTTGATAGTAATTTATCAGTCACCCCTCAGGTCAGAATCTTTTAGTGGGCAGGTGAGGTGAGGTGGTGACATTGCAAGTGCAGGATTCCATTCTCGAGAGCTGTAGTGGGTGGCAGTTTTGCATCCTAAGGCACTAGTTAAACAGCCTTACCTGGAAACACAGTTATTGCTTGGGATTTTACAGTGTGCATTGGCTTGTCTGTCATGGCAGATGCCATGCTGAGACCCACTCAAGTGCGGAAAAGAATGTGGACGCAGTGCTTTCTCAGCTGCTGCTGTGATAGGATCCAGTGGTGGTGTCACGGAAATAGCCAGAACAGGTGTCTGTAGGTGCAAACCTTAAGTGGCTCACCAGCAGGTAGTGCAGCCCACCCCTGCGGTCGTTGTACCTGTACACGGCAAGCCACCTTACAGTGTGTGGCGGAGGTTACTGTGTGTTCCAGCATCAGTTCCCCCCTTTCCTGTTCCAGTCATGTATGGTTCATGGGAAGGACTGGTGGTAAGCCTCTATGTGGGCTCAAATCTCTCATGTTATCTGAGATATACATAGGAGGGAGCAATAGGTTGGTTGAGTCTTATAAGAAAGTACGCTCTTGGAACTTTTAACAGTAGACTGTAACATGATATGGAATGCCTGTGTTGCAGCATTTGTCACTGGTGTTGGCTGAGCATCTCCTTAAAACATCTCCATGATGCTTTCTTGCGTATTAAATGAACATGCAATGAGACATGTTGCTCTTTCTTTTGACCTTCTCTATTTCCTCTAAGACCTATCTGGTACGCATCCCATACTGACAAGCAGTATTCAAATATTGGTCAAATGAGTGTTTTGTAAGCTACTTCCTTTGTTGATGGACTGCATTTCATGAAGATTGTTCCAGTGAATCTCAGTCTGGCCTGTGCCTTACTCATGATTAATTTTATGTGTATGTTATACTTCAAATTGCTCCGTATGTTTGCTATTAGATATTTTGTGGAACTAACTGCTTCCAGTGATTCTTCTGCATTTTTGTAATCCTATAATAAAGGGTCATTCCGTCTAAGTATTCACAATATGATACATTTGTTTTCATCGAGGGTCACTTGCCACTTCCTGCACCAAGCATTGATCCTCTGCAGATCTTTCTACATTTTGCTACAATTTTCTAGTGTCACTACTTTTGTTGATACAACAGCATCATCCACGAAAAGCCTCATGGAATTTTGTGATGTTATCTATTAGGTCATTTATATGTATTGTGAAAAGTAATGCTCCTATAACACTATCCTGGGACACACCCAAAGTTACTTTTACATGTGAAGACTACTCTCCATTCTGAATGACATGCTGTGTTCTGTTGGCTAGTGTTATTTAAACATTGATAGTTAGAGCATCCGATATTATTGATAGTATTTTTTAAAACTATCAATATACCTATTAATTATCGATTATTTTGTGCATATATTTCAAATGAAAAATAACTTTCTAAGAATTTTTGTTGTTTAAACTACGACAAGATATGCAAATTTTGTTTTATGAAAAGTAAGGTATTTAAATTTTTGTCCTTTACTTTGTTGTTTAAAATACAAAATTAAAAGAAATGCAAATTTTATTTTATAAAAATTAAGGTATTTAAATTCTTCCCCTTTAGTCTGTTGTGTTTTTCAGTAATTATTTACCCTGCATTGGAGATAACCCTTTCTGCAGAAACAGAATTTTCTGGACTGCACAAAAATTTAGTGGCCGTTACAGGTGTACTATTAGAGGTTGCACACTATTCTAATACTGAAGCATGCTTGTCTATTACAGGCTTTTCAAAATATTGACATAGGTCAGTTATGGAATCACTGACTGGTGTAACGTTACACTGTTGCTAACTGGGCAAAAAAAAGTAGATCTTCGGATTTCAAACTGGTAGACATATCGATAGACGTATTACCTCTGTTTCATGCATGCTTCTGTTTCAGGTATTATTCTTGTAGTTAATGCGATGATAGAAACATACTCTTTCTGAAGTACTTGTGCAGCATTCTCTGCCTCTTGAAATGTCCTGAAACAAGTTTTTTAAACCTAGGATCTAATAATGTCACAAGCGTATTAATAGTCAATGTGTTCAGTGGTTTCACTCTTTCATTGACTGATTTAATCAAGGAATCTGAACATTTCTTGCTTCATTAGTGGTTAAGGTGCTTTCCACGTCTGACAACTTTATTGCAATACCTCGTGTAAGAGGTATAATTAAAAAAGAGGTGATGTATGATTCTCCTGAGATTGTTGTTGTTGCTACTTCAAAAGATTCAAGAAGACCTATTACTTCTTGTACAGCTAATTAATTTTTTGCTGTGAGGGTAGGCAGAGCTTTTAAACTTTCATTGATCACAATCGTAACCTCACTTCGTACTTCTGAAATTCTTTTGAATATGTAGTGTGAGCTATTCCATCGAGTCCGCACCTCTAATATCGGTTTCAGTTCTTTTTTTGTTTGCTCTTTTCTGAACATTGCACAGTTTGTCACTGTGCAGTGTAGAGTTTTGAAAGAAAGTCACAATAGCATTTATTTTCAATAAAATTTTGGAAAATTTTTCTGCTTTGATACAATATTGTACTATTAACTTGATGCAGTGGTCAAAACAGGGTGAATTTCAAATCCTTAAGATTTCGGTAGCTTTTTATCTGTAACCACTACTATTGTCTTATCACGAATATTATATTCTGATAAGATTTGATTGACGACCTGAAAAAAATGTAATGCTAAAATCACCTTGCAGTTTGTCCAAAATTTTGCATATTATTGTGAAAAAAATCATTTTTCAGTGTCTTATTATCTGAAAAATTACTTTCATATGTAAAAAAATAATTGTTATAAAAACTGGACCAGTATATTACTTGTTGATGTTACATTGAGCTTAAGCATCTTAGAAACACAGAAAAAAGCAGGAAAAGAAGGAGAAAAAAAGGAAGGTCACCACAAGGAATAGGGATGTGCGAGGGGAAATGTTTCCTGGTCTGGCATGCAGTGCTGGTACCTTATACATGCATGCTTGCTGATGAAGTGCAGTAGATATGGTATAAACTGCACATGGGAATAGCAAGACTGAAACTGTGTTGAAGAGACCAAGGGTAGCTTCAACAGTCATTACGTTTTTTCTCAGCTGAGTTGACACTTGGTACAAAACAAAAGGGGCATCACACTACTGCAGTGGTACAGCTGCTACATCACTGAGGTCGGCAGCAGTCGTTATCTTAATGCAGTCAACATAAAGTTTGTAGCATATAGAAGTTCTGTTGGAAGCTTTGCCGTTCATCGGGGAAAGTGCATGGAGTGGTATAAAGAGTACACTATCAGTGAAGACTAAGGAAAGATGCGGCGAGAGACAGCGGTGCTGGCACCTTCACCCATCATACCGATGTGTTCCTATAATATACCTGTGCCGCTCATAGTCTGCACTTGACAGAGTCTGATAGATAGCATTTTGTTGGCTTCACTGTAGTGGAGATACTACAGCTTCAATTACACAATAGCTGAGAGTTTTCCTTTATCACTGGAAAGTTATGATTCAGTTAATATGGCCTATATTTACAACTTGCTATGGTTAGTCTTTTTTTTTGACAAATATATGCATTACTATTGATGCGATTTTATAAGCACCAAAAGTTTTATTTCTGTTCCGATTTGCGAGCACATTGGAAGAACTTACACATAAATCGCATACCAAACCACGTAGTTTATATACTCGGAAGACAGCAATACTGTAACTTAATGCCCCACCCAGCTGATTTTGCTGTGCCTTGCTAATTTTGGTCCAGATGGTGTTGGGGTTTGCATTTGTTTCTCACTTGTTACTCTGTTATCTCCCAAGTGTAAACTTGGAGTGTCTCTTGAGTGTAAACTTTGGGCACAGATGTAATAGTGTTTCGAGAAAGCACATTATAGACACGTACATTTTCAAATGTGTTGCTTATTTGTAGTCATGAATTAGAAAATATATGAAGTCTGTTGTAACACAATTATTAAATGATTTGTTACAGTTGGCAGTGTCCATAAACAGAACACAAATGATACTACAGCTTCAGATTTCTGTCGACAAGAAGGTGAGGGTGTGTGATTTCTGTTGACAAGAGGTTGAGGGTGAGGGTGAGGGTGAGTGATTTCTGTTGACAAGAGGTTGAGGGTGAGGGTGAGGGTGAGGGTGAGGGTGAGGGTGAGCGGTGGCGAGGAGGGAAAGGGGGGGGGGTCGGGGAGCAAAGCTGCCAAGAAAAACTATACAAGTTACGCCAACTTGACTTATGCTGACATGTACCGATCACAAGAATGAACCAAAACTCAGCATGGCATTGAAAAGTTTAAGAAGGAACCATTTTAAAAAATGTTAGTTATTATGTATGTAGATGACGTTGTGATGACCTGCAGTTTTTGTCACTTTTGATATGGGTGAAACTAATTTTTTGTCCATTATAACATGGCAATTCAATGCCTTCATTTGCATTGTTTTCCCACATGTCCGTTGTAACAATAAAAAAATTACATTTTGTAATGGCTCCCTCTAATTTATTTTTTCTCTCTCTTTACCATGAGATGAGTGAACATTTAAGTGTGGTTTTATCTGGCAACTCATATCTGCATTCTAAGGCATAAACAGTTTTTTTCAAACCTTGATGGTTGGAAGTTCTGTACGGCAGCATATCAGTAACGATCATTTGTGTGTAAAGAGAATCAAGTTCTTTTTTTACTTTTGAGCTGACGTCGTACAACTGACTTCTGTTAAAACAATTTTTATTGAGCTTCTCGATTGTTTTGGTTGCACCTCTTCCACCTGATCTAGGTCACAAGTTGATCCCTCAGCTTTCTTTTTAAGTGGTCTCTTAAATTAGTCCTCTTCCCTGATCATGTTGTTTAATGCAGGTTGTACACTTTACAAGTTGAGTATTATCCCCCACTTTCTTGAAAAAATTCCACACATATGATTGCTTTTTACTATTAATTTTCCAAATAATAAGAAAAAATCTCTATTTACGCATCTCTTAGATAAACAAAGTAATCTTGGAATTGTGGAAGCGCAGAATTTCCTTGGACAGCAGAGACTACTGATGCCACGCAGAAAGTACTGATCGTTTCATGTTGGCACCATTCCGAACACTTCATGGCTATTGTCCTCTCTGTCTCACTGCTGCCAATGACAGCGATTCAGCAGTTGTGGCACTATAGTTGCATGATGAAGAACAATCCTGTTGTTGTGTGGCATTTAAATAACAAAATTAGCGATGAAGAAGCTGTTGTTGGCAGTTGAGGTCACCTCCTACGATACACTGAATAGCTAGAAACTTTAAAGCAGAATTCTTCCTCATGATGCTCAAAAAATTATTAATCAGGTCGCAGAATGATGTAAACTCGAAAAAATAAAAAAATAAAAATAATGGTGATCTAATTCACCTGCTGTACAAGTTTCAAACACGGGGTTTCCGCATTAACAGGCAAGAGCTTAAGAGATATCTACAGGATTATAAGTTTTGCAAACACATTCCCGGACATTCACCGTCAGCTTTTGGCAAGGAGAGATTAGTTTTGTCTCACATCCATTGAAACATTCACATTTTGCTCGAATTTCTTACGAATATGCACTGCGATACTGTAGAAGCATATACTATGTAAATACAGCTGTATTCTTTAATGATTATGTCCAATGACCATGCAAATTAAAAAGTTTGACTCTCTACAGGTTCTGCTTTTACTATATTCAGTTTTACAGAAACTGGTGTGTCCTTGAAGAAACAAGCTGCGCTAATCCAACACAACACAGGCAATCAACATTTGAACAATATTTGTGCTTCTACAAAAACAGAAGTGACGCAGGGGTGTTAGGATTGCATCAGTGTATTATGTTATACATTAAAATGTACAACTGACAACACTTGTAACTATAATGAGGACTCAGAAACAGAAGAGGACACTAGCAACTGTGTTTTATTAATAATGATAATAATAATAATAATAATAATAATAATAATAATACAACACTGGTAGCCAACTCAAAAATGATTTAAATCCAAATAGAGGTGTTTTGCAGGATATGCTTCCTGCAACCATCCTAGAAGGAAAACAAAGACAGAGGATGAGATGGTCAGATGAAGTTAATTGACACCTCATGTTCTGTTATTACCAAGCAACAAACCTAGGAACCAACACAACTGGATACAGATCACAAGTATACACAACATTTATTATCAGATACCCAGAATTAAAATTTTTAACAGAACAACGACTAGCTGATCAGATCCGTGTAATAATCAGAAATAACAGGATACCCCAGTCAGAATTAGAAAACATCAAACAACAAGTACAACAAATACTGGAACAAAATAATGTGCAATCAGAAGAAGAAGAAAATACAGTAATGGACTCAAACATCCCAGAGCAAACAAACAAAGAACAACACGCATCAATTAAACAATCAGAGGAAAACGAAATCTTAAGACAGCCACCAGAACAAGCACAAATAGAACTCGAAGTAACACACATGTTAGATATAGAAGAAAAATTTCAGCTGACATATATAGAATACAAAGACACAAATACAGACATTAGACCATTCTTGCATAGACCGCCAAATAACCCACAAGTCGAAACAAGAATAAAAATTGTAAACACAATCATACACAACAAAATAAATGAAAACACAACTATGGAAGAGTTACAACTACTGGTTTATATAGGAGCACTCACTACACTAAATATACACACTAGGCAGAGATCAGAACCAACCAACACCCAAAAGAAACCCACAAAACCAGCATGGCAACACAGGCTGAAGATCAGAATAGAAAAACTGAGAAAAGACATCGGACAGCTAACACAATTTATAAGGAATGAAATGTCAGACAAAAAACGAAAAAGGTTAGGTAAAATCTCACAAGAAGAAGCAATAGAGCAATTAGATGAAAAAAAGCAGAAATTGCAAGCATTGGCCAAACGACTTAGAAGATACAAAAAAAGTGAAAATAGAAGGAAACAAAACCAAACATTCAACACAAACCAAAAGAGATTTTACCAAACAGTGGATAACACACACATTAAAATAGACAATCCACCAAACATAACAGACATGGAACACTTCTGGTGCAACATATGGTCAAACCCGGTACAACATAACAGGCATGCACGGTGGATACAAGCAGAAACAGACACATACAAGATGATACCACAAATGCCTGAAGTGATAATTTTGCAACATGAAGTCACCCAGGCAATTAATTCTACTCACAATTGGAAAGCCCCTGGAAAAGATAAAATAGCAAATCTCTGGCTAAAGAAGTTCACCTCAACACATTCACATCTAACTAAATTATTTAACAGTTACATTGCAAACCCATACACATTCCCTGATACACTTACACATGGAATAACTTATCTGAAACCTAAAGATCAAGCAGACACAGCAAACCCAGCAAAATATCGCCCCATAACATGCCTACCAACAATATACAAAATATTAACTTCAGTCATTACACAGAAATTAATGACACATACAACACAGAATAAAATTATAAATGAAGAACAAAAAGGCTGGTGCAAAGGAGCACGAGGATGTAAAGAGCAACTGATAATAGATGCAGAGGTGACATATCAAGCTAAAACTAAACAAAGGTCGCTACACTACGCGTACATTGATTGCCAAAAAGCTTTTGATAGTGTACCCCACTCATGGTTACTACAAATATTGGAAATATACAAAGTAGATCCTAAATTGATACAGTTCCTAAACATAGTAATGAAAAATTGGAAAACCACACTTAATATCCAAACAAATACTAATAATATCACATCACAGCCAATACAGATTAAGCGTGGAATATACCAAGGAGACTCATTAAGTTCTTTCTGGTTCTGCCTTGCTCTGAACCCACTATCCAACATGCTAAATAACACAAATTATGGATACAATATTACTGGAACATACCCACACAAAATCACACATTTGATATACATGGATGATCTAAAACTATTGGCATCAACAACTCAACCAATTACTAAAGATAACAGAAGTATTCAGCAATGATATAAATATGGCTTTTGGAACAGACAAATGTAAGAAAAATAGCATAGTCAAGGGAAAACACACTAAACAAGATGATTACATATTGGATAAACACAGCGACAGCATAGAAGCGATGGGAAAAACAGATGCCTATAAATATCTAGGATACAGACATAAAATAGGAATAGATAATACAAATATTAAAGAAGAACTAAAAGAAAAATATAGACAAAGACTAACAAAAATACTGAAAACAGAATTGACAACAAGAAACAAGACCAAAGCTATAAATACCTATGCTATACCAATATTGACCTACTCATTTGGAGTAGTGAAATGGAGTAACACAGACCTAGAAGCACTCAATACACTTACACGATCACAATGCCACAAATATAGAATACATCACATACATTCAGCAACAGAAAGATTCACATTAAGCAGAAAGGAAGGAGGAAGGGGATTTATCGACATAAAAAACCTACATTATGGACAGGTAGACAATTTAAGAAAATTCTTTCTAGAATGAGCAGAAACTAGCAAAATACACAAAGCAATCACTCATATAAACACATCGGCTACACCACTGCAATTTCATAACCACTTCTACAACCCTTTAGATCACATAACATCAACAGATACGAAGAAAGTAAATTGGAAGAAGAAAACACTACGTGGCAAGCACCCGTATCATCTAACACAGCCACACATCGATCAAGATGCATCCAAGACATGGCTAACAAAAGGCAATATATACAGTGAGACGGAAGGATTCATGATCGCAATACGGATCAAACAATAAACACCAGATATTGCAGCAAGCATATTATTAAAGATCCCAATACCACAACAGATAAATGCAGACTTTGCAAACAACAAATAGAAACAGTAGATCACATAACAAGCGGCTGTACAATACTTGCAAATACAGAATACCCCAGAAGACATGACAATGTAGCAAAAATAATACATCAACAACTTGCTATACAACATAAACTAATAAAACAACATGTTCCCACATACAAGTATGCACCACAAAATGTACTGGAGAATGATGAATACAAATTATACTGGAACAGAACCATTATAACTGATAAAACACCACCACCCAACAAACATGACGTCATACTCACCAATAAAAAGAAGAAATTAACACAACTAATCGAAATATCCATACCCAATACAACAAATATACAGAAGAAAACAGGAAAAAAATTGAAAAATACATCCAACTGGCTGAGGAAGTCAAGGACATGTGGCATCAGGATAAAGTTGACATTATACCGATTATACTATCAACTACAGGAGTGATACCACACAATATCCACCAGTACATCAAAGCAATACAGCTACATCCAAACTTATATATACAACTACAGAAATCTGTAATTATTGATACTTGTTCAGTTACCCGAAAGTTCCTAAATGCAATGTAACATATACCATACAGTTAAAAGGAAGTCACGCTTGATCAAGGTCCGCGTCACTTTCCATTTTTAACCAGACATAACGCCTGAGAAAGGAAAGAAATAATAATAATACTTATTTTAAAATGCATTGTACATTACAATCACAAACACTTAACAATGCTTTAAAATGTCATTTTTTTCTCTACTAACTGAGTTGTATTACAATGGCCTTATTTACATCTCTGTTTCTTGCTACAAGTAAGCAAGCTCACACATTTGAAGATGACAATCTGTATAATGAGCCTTCACTAATCCATGTTGTTTTCGTGTGTAGTTTTTACCTTAAGCATGTGATCAGTATGAGACGTGCACGACCATGAGTTGTCATCACTGGCAGACAAAGAAGAAAATTCCCACTTTCAAGCCCCCTCTCCCCACAGCCACCATTCTATTAACAACATAATTTATAAACTGCATAGACTGGCTAAGGCTCCACCATATTTGATGTTGATTAAATACCTCTATACAATTTACTTTCCCTCTCCACTCCACACGCCATGGGGGTAATATGATCTGACAATCTTTTGCACACCAATTAAAAAATAATTACATTTTAAATGATATGACTATCTATAATTAAAGCAGACTACTGATAGCTACAATAGTGCAGATAGTATTGATTAATCGATAATTTATTGATGTTTAAGTAACACTACTGTTGGCTAGAAACTCTTCAGTCCAGTGAGACAATTTGTCTCATATTCCATACACTTGTATTTTGTTCATTAGGCGTGCATTTAAATGGATGCCAACAGTGTATAACAGATGGCAGGTGTTGTGAAGGTGGAAACCCAGGACCCACATCAGCAATCCAGCTTACAGCCAGGGAGGCAGTACCACATACAGCCAGGGAGGCAGCACTCAAGTGCCCCACCCAACAGGTTGAAGGCAGTAGCTTGCAGTCAGTTGGTATTGTCCTTGACCAGAGGAAGGCACAGACTCAGTCAAGAAAATGTCCGAACAGTGGTGACAGCTTGCAATTTTTAAGTTCCACTACAGCTGGCAGACAGCGATCTGAGAGGTGAAGTTTTCACTCAGATAGCAGACAGGACATCATGATTCACCAACCATGGTGATGACAAGGTATTGAGACTGAGATTTCCAAAATGGGGGTATGTATACAGCAAGTTATTTAAGTAATATTGCAACAAGCAGTGCAGTCATTTGCCCTCATTATTCGGAGGTGTCGGTGCTCTGCCTCTACACTTTTTATCAGTGCTAGGATGCTGTAGAGCAGCTGAGCTCAGGTGTTACTGTTACGGCTTTGTACTGCAAGGCTTGTAGAATGGCTGTCATATAGCGTCATTTGAACTCCTTGATTCTGGCTTGGCTTGGTGTGGAAATGTATTAAGAGCAGCGCTCTGCCTTCTGCAACATTGAGACTCTTTGCATGCTCCAGATACCGATTGTGACAGAGGATATGAGCTGCATCTAGTGCCCTCCTGTCTGTGCCAAGTAGTAATTTAAAAAACATATATATTTGCTCACACAGGAATTGGACCTGCCGTGTAACAGTCATCCCTTCTTCAAAAAAAATCATCCAGTATTTTACTCTGGTGTCACCCTAGAACAACTTAATTTTACATAGATTACGTTTTACGCTGGTCTATACTATACAATCTCTGTCGACATCTCATGAGAGTGTGTTACATTACTTGTTCCCACTTAACTCCTAGGTTTGACACTCTAATGTGGACAATATCTTTGTCATTCCACTTACTGTAGTTCAATTACATGTGTCGGTACTAATGGTTTCAGTTCCTACTCCTTAGTTCTGGCACAAAGCCGTTCTGCAGGGATCTGGTCAGAGGTTGGTCCGGAGGATTGGAAACTTTACTCCTTAAGCTTAGGTAGAAGTATACAAGTTGCTATAAGAAACATGACTATGCTGTTTCCATTTCTGTCCTTGTATCACTAATTTACAGTTTTTCTTATTCTATCCTATGGTGTTTTAACCCACTGTTCTGATATAACATGTGAAACTTTGCCTTCAAAATAAAGGTTTCCATTACATTCCCTTGATACACATGTCCTTACAACTATGCTTACACAACTACTACTCGCTGTGCAACCACAGTTTACTGGTCAGTAGCTCTAGTTCCCTCTCTTGTTCCACAATTATTTACAGATTGACTTTGAACATTGTGCTTTCGTATACCTTTCCCTTTTACAACCAACTTCCTTGTGCTCCTTGGCAGTTTACTGTGTGCATTGACCCTTAGTGATAACATACACATTTAAAATGGGTCTACTTTCATTGTAACAGACCCTTGCAATTTTGCCTCACTTGCAGCTGTCTCCTTCACTGAAACACTGTCTTTTTGTTTTGACTGTTCTTTTAAGAATAATTACACAAAATTTTTTCCTACCTTCGTTACCTGTAACATTGTAAGCATTGTCAAATTTACCTTAATCATCAGCCACACAGTCTGAAATGATTTAGTCTTGTTGGCTCAATAATCAGCCTTACAAGTATTTTCCCTTCTCCTTCTCTTCCTCTCACCCCCTCTTTAGAAAATGTGTTAACCAACCTGGATGAAGACAAATCTGCATCCCTCAGGACTTAATGTATCTGTACTACTTCATCATCCACAAAATTTGCAACACAACTAACATCAATAACCCCCTGTGCATTCTCCATAGTACCTACCTTAAAATCACTGGCTGCAGTTCCACTATGCATGACACAGAAATTGAGGGGTACATGAACTTCTTCGTACAGTTGGCCCAGGCTGCACAGCCTCAAAACAACAAACATTATCACAGATAGTGTAGATACTACTGCACCTAAATCAGTATCACCCATGTTGCTACTCAATCATCCATTTACTTCTTTACATCACAAAATTACTTCCACTGGCACTTCAGCTAGTTCAGAACCCGCATTTTCACAAGGTATTGTAGCTGACATTTCTACACTACTCTCCGTTACTTCCATGACACCAGTACTATGCATATCATGTAAACTTACAGGAACTTCCACAGACTTTGATTCCTGACACTTGTTTGCACTATCTAGTTTCAGATGAGCATTTTTCAGCTGTGATTGCTTCTGCTGCCTCATAGTGATGGTGTGCTTTATTCCTGGCCTAAACCTATCAGCTTGTATCATCCACCAAGCATCCCATTCTTACTCGCTCTTCTGTAGTACCTTGAGAGTAGCAAAAAGCCAATCATGTTTTGTACCTTTTTTGACCCTTGTTTCTCCTCTACAGCTGTGTTATGTGCCTTTGTAGTCTGTACAGTCTTAAGCAAATTCACACTGTTCACTGGTAACGGTGCCTGGGCCTTGTAATGTTCTACTTCCAAAATTGGTATGTTACTTGTAACCTAATGATCTGCTCCATCACAGTAGCAGCAGAATAACCCATATTAGTGGTACATGTTTCTACCGGTATCTTGCATATTCTGCTACTGCCTAAACAATAAAGGAATGTACAATACAAATGAAAATGAGTTACCCTCAGATAAAAATGCCCATCGTGACCAATGAATTACAAAATGAAAACAACCATTTATAAGGTAAACAAAATGCATCTCACTCACCAACCTGCATTGTGTGAAGCATTGACTCCAAGTTGAGCGAAGCTGCTATGGGGATGATGACAATGTCAGAAACTGGCTGTGGTTATAGTGGTGTCAGTTGCAGCAGTGGTGGTGTGAGATGCACTTGTGGTCACCTGTTGTCATGGTGGTGAGCACTTGTGACATCAGTTGTAGGGAATTGTCTTGAGGCCCACTTCTGATCACCAGTTGCAGCAGTCACCACTTGGGTCGGGATTCTCAGTGCGCATGATGGCTGAGAAGATGAGGTGGTGATGCTACAGGTGCAGGAGGCTGAATTTGGGAGCTGAAGCAGGGGGCTGTCATATGCCTTAAAGCACCGGTTAACAACACTGCCTGGAAAAACATTTATTGCTTGTGATTTTACAATATGGAGTGTGACTTGAGTGTGACAAAGAATGTGGGTGTAGCATTTTGTCAATTGCAGTCATGATGTAGGTCAGTACTCAATGGTGGTGGTGTGCAAGCAGTCAGAACAGTAAGTCCTTAGGCGCAAGCCTATTGTGAAAGTTCCTGGCAGATGAAAACTGTGTGCCGGACTGAGACTCGAACTTGGAACCTTTTGCCTTTTGAAGGCAAGTGCTCTACCATCTGAGCTCTCCAAGCACAACTCCTGACCTGTCCTCGCAGCTTTACTTCCACCTGTACCTTGTCTGCAACCTTCCAAACTTACCCGTGAAAGGCAAAGGTCCCTAGTTTGAGTCTTGGTCCAGCACACAGTTTTAATCTGTCAGGAAGATTCATATCAGCACACACTCCACTGCAGAGTCAAAGTCTTATTCTGGAAACATCCCCCTGGATGTGGCTACGCCATGTCTTCGCAATATTCTTTCTTCCGGGAGTGCTAGTTCAGCAAGTTTCATAGGAGAGCTTCTGTGAAGTTTGGAAGGTGAGAGACAAGGTACTGGCAGAAGTAAAGCTGTGAGGATGGGTTGTGAGTCATATTTGGATAGCTCAGATGGTGGAGCACTTGCCTGCAAAAGGCAAAAATCCCGGGTTCAAGTCTTGGTCCGGCAGATACACTCCTGGAAATGGAAAAAAGAACACATTGACACCGGTGTGTCAGACCCACCATACTTGCTCCGGACACTGCGAGAGGGCTGTACAAGCAATGATCACACGCACGGCACAGCGGACACACCAGGAACCGCGGTGTTGGCCGTCGAATGGCGCTACCTGCGCAGCATTTGTGCACCGCCACCGTCAGTGTCAGCCAGTTTGCCGTGGCATACGGAGCTCCATCGCAGTCTTTAACACTGGTAGCATGCCGCGACAGCGTGGATGTGAACCGTATGTGCAGTTGACGGACTTTGAGCGAGGGCGTATATTGGGCATGCGGGAGGCCGGGTGGACGTACTGCCGAATTGCTCAACACGTGGGGCGTGAGGTCTCCACAGTACATCGATGTTGTCGCCAGTGGTCGGCAGAAGGTGCACGTGCCCGTCGACCTGGGACCGGACCGCAGCGACGCACGGATGCACGCCAAGACCGTAGGATCCTACGCAGTGCCGTAGGGGACCGCACCGCCACTTCCCAGCAAATTAGGGACACTGTTGCTCCTGGGGTATCGGCGAGGACTATTCACAACCGTCTCCATGAAGCTGGGCTACGGTCCCGCACACCGTTAGGCCGTCTTCTGCTCACGCCCCAACATCGTGCAGCCCGCCTCCAGTGGTGTCGCGACAGGCGTAAATGGAGGGACGAATGGAGACGTCGCTTCTGCCTTGGTGCCAATGATGGTCGTATGCGTGTTTGGCGCCGTGCAGGTGAGCGCCACAATCAGGACTGCATACGACCGAGGCACACAGGGCCAATACCCGGCATCATGGTGTGGGGAGCGATCTCCTACACTGGCCGTACACCACTGGTGATCGTCGAGGGGACACTGAATAGTGCACGGTACATCCAAACCGTCATTGAACCCATCATTCTACCATTCCTAGACCGGCAAGGGAACTTGCTGTTCCAACAGGACAATGCACGTCCGCATGTATCCCGTGCCACCCAACGTGCTCTAGAAGGTGTAAGTCAACTACCCTGGCCAGCAAGATCTCCGGATCTGTCCCCCATTGAGCATGTTTGGGACTGGATGAAGCGTCGTCTCACGTGGTCTGCACGTCCAGCACGAACACTGGTCCAACTGAGGCGCCAGGTGGAAATGGCATGGCAAGCCGTTCCATAGGACTACATCCAGCATCTCTACGATCGTCTCCATGGGAGAATAGCAGCCTGCATTGCTGCGAAAGGTGGATATACACTGTACTAGTGCCGACATTGTGCATGCTCTGTTGCCTGTGTCTATGTGCCTGTGGTCCTGTCAGTGTGATCATGTGATGTATCTGACCCCAGGAATGTGTCAATAAAGTTTCCCCTTCCTGGGACAATGAATTCACGGTGTTCTTATTTCAATTTCCAGGAGTGTAGTTTTAATCTGCCAGGGAGTTTCACATCAGCGCACACTATGCTGCAGAGTGGAAATCTCATTCCGGAAGCCTATTGTGGCTCTACAGCAGCTAGTGTGACCTGTCCCAGCGCTCTCGAAGACGGATGTGCTGTTAAGTTGGTGTCAACACCTTATCGTGGACAGCGGATATTACAAATGTGCAAGGACAGCGGATATGACAAATGTGCAAATGGAGGACCGAAACAGCAAGCCAGCTGATAGCGAGGGAGGTGGTACCACTTACAGCCAGGAAGACAGTACTTAGATGCCCGCCCAACAGGTTGAAATTAGTAGTTAGCAGTCACTTGGTATGCCTCTTCACCAGGGGAAGTCCTAGATTCATCTGCATCAAATATGATCAAATAGTGGTGAAAGCTTGCTGTTTCTGAGTTTCTATACAGCTGGCTAACAGCAATCACGTCAGTCCCTACAGTTAATCCAGCCCACACACCGAGAGAAACGTTGATGACCTGGTGGAGTAAAGAGTGTGACATCTTTATTAGAATATAGAAAGAAGCCTTTAAAATAACCAAACAAAGTTCTAATTGGGAAAACTTTATGAAATATAGACATGCATATGCTCAAACAGAAGCAACTAAATCAAAATAGTTGGCTTGATGACTGTCAGGATATTAATAAAATCCCTCCTTTGTCTGACTTCTGCACTGTGATCAAATCTATGAAAAAGAAATCAAGTAAACATTGTTTGTTAAGATATTGGATAGAGGAATTTGTGGATAGACTTGCACCTGCAATGAGTGTGTATAGGATGCGTGCATTTGAGTCATCTAACACCCATGGTGACCAGCACAGCAATTGGAAAAATGATTTACTATAGCAGAGTTGGAAAAAGCATTGAAGTCAAAGGCTAATAATTTACCAGGATTTGATTATCTAAACTACTCAATGGTCTCTCAACTGCTGGAAAACTGCTCATCAAAATCTGTAGTGCACTGTGGAGTACCACTACATTTCTAACAGAGTGGAGCACACATATAATCATCTCTATCTGGAAACTGGAAAAGTATCCACTCATGGCCTCCTATTATTGATCCAATTCCTTGTCTTCATGCAATGGTAAGATGTTTGAAAGGCTTATCAAAGTGTGCTTGGAATTGTGGCTAGAAAAACACAGCTTGTTACTGCAGATACTATTTGGTTTTTGGATAATGTCAGTATTCTAACAATGTGCATAGAACACACATTTTTAGTACAGGGATATCTAATAGTGGTATTTCTTGATGTAAGTGAAGCATATGATAATGTGGAGATAGAAATCCTGATGCAGTAACTCACAAATTATAGGGCTACCAGAAATGCGTATCCGTGGGGTCTGTGCCATACTCTCCAAACAAATACTTTTTATATGACAGCAAGATAACACACATTTTGGCCCATGTATCACAATTAAAGAATTACCTCAAGGGGTCATATTGAGCCCTGTATTGTATATACTGTAAGCAGCTGACCACGAAAATATATTTCCTCCTAATATCAAAGTCATCAAGTACGCAGATGATATATGCGTTTATGTTAACTCATCATCTTTAAGCGAAACCCATTTGTGGTTTAGTGATGCAATGAGAACATGATGTGTGGTCATTAAAAATGGGGGTCTCACTATCACCAGATAAATCACAATTAGTTACCTTCACAAGTAAAAAGTTGATGCCAACCCCAGATAATATATGATGGGTCCATATGTCTTCCATAATAAACCATCAGTCTAGTTCTTAGGGGTATATCTAAATGGCAGATTATCACAACACAAATGCATCAATTACACAGTTCTAACAATCAATCAAAGACTGAACATTCTCGTGTCCACCACACGCCCAAGGTGTGGAGCTGAGCCAGAGAGACTTCTGATTCTCTACCAGTTTTTAATATGGTTTGTACTAGATTATTGCTGTATGTCCTTTTGGAAAGAGCCAAAATATGTATTAAAGAAACTGGGCAAATTACAATACAGAGCAATGAGAATATGTCTGTGGGCCATGTCAACATCACCGACCAATCCACTGCTTGCAGAAGGAAAAGAAATGCCAGTCCACATTCAGCAACAGTTACCAACACATATATACTTACTAAAACAACACATGGATACCAATAACACTATAAGCAAGAAAATACAGCAGTTATATCAAATAATATGACATAAAAACAGAAACAAACTCAAAGACTTTCTCTTCTCGCAACAAACTAGCATTGGCTCCAAGCATTATTACCATTAACCCTGCAAGACAGTGGTGTGTGTGTGTGTGTGTGTGTGTGTGTGTGTGTGTGTGTGTGTGTGTGTGTGTGTAACGAAAGCGCTGGCAGGTCGATAGACACACAAACAAACACAAACATACACACAAAATTCAAGCTTTCGCAACCAACGGTTGCTTCATCAGGAAAGAGGGAAGGAGAGGGAAAGACGAAAGGATGTGGGTTTTAAGGGAGAGGGTAAGGAGTCATTCCAATCCCGGGAGCGGAAAGACTTACCTTAGGGGGAAAAAGGACAGGTATACACTCGCACACACACCCATATCCAACCACACATACATAGACACAAGCAGACATTTGTAAAGGCAAAGACATAATGTCTGCTTGTGTCTGTGTATGTGCGGATGGATATGTGTGTGTGTGTGCGAGTGTATACCTGTCCTTTTTCCCCCTAAGGTAAGTCTTTCCGCTCCCGGGATTGGAATGACTCCTTACCCTCTCCCTTAAAACCCACATCCTTTCGTCTTTCCCTCTCCTTCCCTCTTTCCTGATGAAGCAACCGTTGGTTGCGAAAGCTTGAATTTTGTGTGTATGTTTGTGTTTGTTTGTGTGTCTATCGACCTGCCAGCACTTTTGTTTGGTAAGTCACATCATCTTTGTTTATGAGTGAGCATCCTTGGGCAACAAGTTATTTTATTCACCCATGTAGAAAAACAATGTTGAGATCAGACAATATTGTCTCTCACAGAAAACAGGTGGCCAAATTACATCCAAATCTGCAAGGACAGCTCCATGACACCAGAACTCCATGACACCAGAATGAATGGCATATTCTTTCTATTGCCTGTTAACAAATGATATGGGAAGATATGCAATTCCTAATGAGGTGTCTATTTACACTGTGGAAATTTAGTATTTTGCAGAGTGGCTACCTATGGAGTAAGGAAAAAAATTTCAAAAAGTTTTAGTCTTCATAGACTCTCCAGATGATAGAAACTTCATATAGTAATGCTATCACCCTGATTACACAAAAGATACATCAAGTTTAACTCGTACTTCAAGAAAAGTTGATGTAAACTTATTGTAGATCAGAGGACATACAGGCACATAGGAATCGAAGTAGCCAATAGGTATGCTAAGGAAAGTATAACTCAATGCATATTTCAAGGAATTAGACCCCCTGCAGTGATTTTATACAGAAAACCAGCAACATGTCCCAGCTTTGTGTGGGTAGTACTAATTATCAATGGCTGTGTGCTTTGTGCTCTATACGTATACTGGCTGTATGAGCCACTCATTAGCTCAAAATCACCACTTGGTTCTGCTACCACCACTCCAGGTGATATGATAGCTGGCAGTTCCCATCATTGGCATGAGAATTAACTCAAAAGTGGCAGTTAAATATGGAATAGATGACATTTGTGGCTCTTGAGATCTTGCCATCCAGTGCCAATCTGAAGTAAGTATAAAATCTCTACGATATTTTCTTTTATATCTACAAATTTTGTTGAAGAAAAAATAAAGAAAAAGGAAAATGTGCGTGTGCATTGACAGATGCACATGATCTTGTCTTCCCTCTCCCCCTATATCCAATTACACTGACATTTTCTGTCATTATAAAAGTTGTTTACATGTGTTACTGCAGTGACAAGAAATAGTCTGTGGCAAAACAAATATGAGTTACACAGACGCTATGTCAGGACACTGGTAGTTCTCATTTAATTTTCATATCACACAGACCCACAGCTACAAATTATTCAAATTTTTATTATGCTGTGTAATTGATGTGTTACACTGTGATCTTCTTTTGAAGAAAGTAATAACTCTTTTATATCTGTCTAAAATATTGCTTGAATGTTTGATTAATAATGAATGATAATATACAAGTACATTCCTTAAACATTTTCAGAAACTGCTCTGATGATGAACTGACAATTACAATGTGTAACTGTTGTTAAGTATGTAACTTTTCTGCGAGTGGTTACACAAAGATTGTTACATCAGAAAAGGTGCCATTGTTAAATGAAGCACATAATATATTTACAATGGATATGGACATGTGTGCTGATAGCTGATTAATGTGTGTAGCCTATTTGAGGTTTTGGACTTGAAGTTAGAAGTGATGAATGTTTACTTCACACTCATTGGCCATTAAAAGATGAAGTGGCCATTCTGCCTTGTGTCTGTACGAGCAGCATGAGTGTGAATTATGTCATGTTTAAAATGTTGTTTTTTTTTTTTTCTTTCTTTCTTTTTTTAGACTCGTAGTGAGTGGATTCTTGTTGATATGTAACATGTCAGAAAATACAGAATGAGTGTTTCACAAGAATTATTATGCTTGGATATAGTGTTCATGATACATTCCCATAGTGACTGTGTCCTCAGGGTGCAAAAGAGATTAAAAAAATTAAAACTTATTTTCATTTGAAAAGTAATGTAATACTTGTTGCAGATGTGTATGCGACAATACATAAAATAATTCCTGTATGTGGATTAAAATAACTTTTTGATTAACATTTCAGCAAGTTGGGTGATAGGGGCCAAGCACGAGCCATTCATAGGGAGCGTGAAATTCTTGATGTTGTGCTTGTTTTTGCAGTCAGTGCAGAACTCTGCCAAACATGGTTGTCTGCACGCTAGCAACAAGCCCCCCCCCCCCCCCCCCCCGTTCCCTTCACAACCACAACCACCACCACCACCATCACTGCCGCCACTGCTGCTGCTGCCAGTACAATGTACCAGTCCCAAAATTATTTTATTTGAGCTATAGGCTATTAAGTCTGTTAAATCACTGTAGTCTTTGGTAATGTTTTTGACTACAGATCAAATCATACTGAGTCCCAAACTCAGTCCTAGCCAGCACATAGATTTTGGGGGGAAAAAAAATCATTAGCAATAGTAGCTGAATGCTTCAGAAATAAGGAGTCATCACCATTCTGCCAACCACCTAGTTAGGAAGGATGGAGGAATGGATAGACATTCAGGTTACCCTCTTGCCCTAGAGGGTAAGAAACCAAGGAGAATACAATAGAATAGTTTTATTCACCTGTCAGTATTTTTCACACAGTTGGCTTCATCAAAGTTTACAGTGGTGTCGAGTTTTATACAATAAACAATTACATATACATAAAAAATGCAGAAAATAACTAGCTTATATAAAAATAAAAAGATTTTCTTTATAACTGAGGGAAAAAAAGATGTTTGATTAGTTTTTAGGAATTCTTCAGTTGAATAAAATTCACTTTATTTTAGTCAAGTTATTTTTATTTAGTGGTACTGTATGAGCTCAGTATGGTAACTTATTGAAATGTTTTATTTTCAAATATTTATATGCTGGCAAGCCGAGCAAAACTTAAGTGGGTTAAGGTGGCATGCCTTGTGGCAAATAGGTGGGCCCTCAGACTGACGATGCGATGAACGGTTCCATTCATGATGGTGGAAACAGAATGTCTGATGAGTGGGTGTGGGCGGGGCACAGTGTTGGTTGAATTTTTAGGGGCACATGGCTTGAAAGCAGCATAGTTGTCTGCTTGGGAGGGGTAAAACAGCAAAAAGTCATATGTTTGTTATGTTTACGCCAGCACGGATGGCAGTTTGCGAGTGCCAAGTGTGTGGCGGGCACGAACAGTGCACATAGAGAGAGTCTATTGTCTGTAGTGTACGAGAGAGATACATTTGGCGGTGGCGGCGCTGCTAGGGTCCATGGAGCTCTCGAGCAAGCCATGCAAGGAAGGTATGAGAGTTGGGGGGGGGGGGCGGGAGGGGGGGGGGGAATATTTATCAACACACTGGGCAGGTGCATTCTTGGTGGCGGGGTGCATGGTTGGAGCCCGGGCGGCTGGATTGTCATGAGTGTCAATTGGCAAAACAGGTGAGAGAGGCATTGAGTGGAACACACTTGATGGGGGTGGGGAGGTGGGGTAACACTGTGTGGTTAAGACAGGAGTCATACGAGATAGATGTGGAGTTGCTAACCTGTGTGCTGTTGTTGGTGAAGCTGTCAGGTGTGGTGGATGAAAACTCAGGTGTCACTGCTGCCAAGCGGTGTGAATTGATGTGGGTGGTGATTGCAGCAAGCTTGTCCTCGGTGCGTACAATGCAATATTCCAAAACAGCGTTCTCACAGCAGAGGGCACATGTCTTGACACTTTCCACCAGGACGCGGTCCATGGTTGCCCAAGTCCAGCTCGTGACAGCCACGCACTGATGCACTAAACAGTTAACAATGTTTACACGTGGAGAAAGTGGCGGAGCACATACACACGGGATGTGAGAGTTAGAGGTATGGTGAAACAGAGAACCTTGAATGATGTTGGAGACAGGTGGTGGTGTGATAAGAAGCAGATTCCCAGTATTAGTTCTGTGATTCCACCACATGGAAGATCCAGGGGAGGGAGAGGCTGTTAGAGAGGCGGAGTTGAAGCTTGACGGAGTCACAGGTCTGGAGTGTAGATGAGTTCCCAGCTCCCAGGAGAGAGCATGTGCATATGAGGGGGTGTGTGACCATCGACTTAGGTACAATTGAGACATCAGCGCTGGTGTCCATGAAGAGGATGTGACTCGAACGATAGTCTTTGACATAAAGGTGGCTGTTCAATGGGACGGAGGCGTGAATAGAATGTAGTGTGGTTTGGCGCTTATCGTACGATTGGCTTTTCAGATGCTTAAACAGAGGGTGGTACTTCTTAGCATGATTGCTGAATATGGTGCAGTACCAACAGTGAGGGTACATTGGGAGAGGAGATGGCTGATCGTCCTTGATGTGTTCAGGAACATATGCTGAGGTGTACGGCGCAAGCGCGATATGCAGCGGTTTGGTGGATGGAGAGTGCACGTGCTGGGTGCCACGTGGTGCAGCAGTCTGAGGGAGGGGCATGCGGCCTGCCCCTACATGCGGCTGGGTAAACTACCGGTGCAGGAGTGCCAACATATTGCATGAGCTCCTGCTGATGGCGCTGGTGTGTGAGCGAATAGACCTCATCAGCCATCTGCACATGCGAACTGATGGATTCCAGGGCATGGGGTAAGAGATGAACCTGGAGATCTGTAGGCCGTTTTGATAACCACACTAACCACAGCATTTAGTCTGGCATCATCTGTTCGGTGACCAGGAGGTGTAGCTGGCACCAAAGCTGGGACAGGGTGCAGTCGCTAAGATGTTCCTCGTATAGTATTCACAGAATAATCTCTTGTGAGTAATGTGAAAGGCACTCTGTGATAGTCTGTTTTGCAAAATCTTACTTCGAAGTTAGCAGCAGCATCAAAAGTAGGTCGCAGATCAGGTCTGTGCACTCATGTAGATGAGTCATGAGGCACAGGAATTTTGAACTGGTGTCAGTGATGTGATACAGTTTAACAAGTTCTCCACCAGTGCAAATCATGTTGCTGGGTTGTCCTCAGATAGGGGGGGGGGGGGGGGGGCAGGGCCAGTAATCGGCCTGGTGGTGGTAATGAGGACGCACTAGTCCTGTATCTGAGTCCTTCTTATCACTAGTATGACGTGGATGCTGGAACAGTGCGGTCAACGCGGATGGCACTGCATAGGGTGTGAGTGAGCAGTCTGTTGGAACAGATGAGAGTGGCACCGAAGCACTAGGAAATGGTGCTGTAGAACTGTCTGATGCAATGTTTGTGGCACTGAAGTCCAATGTGGAAGGCATTGCTGGCTCCATGTGGAAAGCAAGTGGGTGAACGGCTGCAGCCAAAGCCCCCTGAAAGTTTACTTGGGGCAGTGGGGAGGGTGGAAGAGTGGACATGCGCAGAGGAGCACAGTTAAATATTCCCACCGGGCTGTCGATAAGACGAGCTGGAGCATGTTCGGAGGTGCAGAAACCACAGTTAGTATCACTCCGCAGCGCATTGTTCATGTGAGGTAGGAGCCCATAAAGTGAACTGAGAGGCCGAACAATCACTGAGGGTGGAAACATACCTGGAATTGTTCATGATATACACTGGGTGTTGTCCACTTTGTAAACCGATGAAATGGTAAAGCACTCTGGCATCGTGGGAGCATGTGGTCTGTCCTAACAAAAGTGAGGTTCCACACGGCACTGTTGTAACGGTCGGCCGGGCGTCTGGCATCTGATACATAGTTTGAGCTTTGATATCCACATGTTACATGGCAGGATACATGGCTAATTGGAACGAATGAAGGCATAAACAAAGCCAGTGTGGTAGATGAGAAAATACTTGCACTACAAGGAAACAGCACTCGAATTCTTACTCAGGGTCACCACTGTGGAAATTCGGTTGGGTTGTAGCCCAAGGAAAACACACTTAATACTGTAAGACTCAATATTTTTTGTATTGGTAAGTACAAACATCCACACTACAGCAAGTCATAGAGCGAACTGAATAAGCCAGATGGCATGGGCCATTAGAGAGTCAAAGATCTTGCGATGATGGAGATATGTTGTTTGTACTTGTTTATGCCACAATCTTATTTTTGATATTGTGCTTTCTTTTTCCAAATTGTAATGTACTATGAATACTCACTTTTTCAGATGATTAATAATTAAAAATACGAAGATGCTGCTTTAATTAAAATTTATGATGCAATACATGTTAATGAATTTTTTTCCATTTTTTAGTAGATGAAGAGTTTAAATGAAAGAAAAAAGTGTTGCTCCTAGTGAGAATTGACCCAGTGACTAAGTCATTACAACATTTACATGGTGTGCACTCAGCTACCAACAACTCTCTTAATATATTTGAAATATTTCAGACTTAACAGTGCTCATAAATCTTTGAAATATGTAATGGGCTGTAGTATATTCCTAGGTTATTCACGTAATGGTAGTACTTGAGACATTGTAAGTAGGTTTTTGTGGGATGGTTGACATCTGTCTTACAGTGTCTACCACTTCAGGTTTTTCATCTCCTGCGTGGTGCTGTATTCACTATGTCGTCTCATCACTCAATGGAGTCAGTTTTGCACACACGGTCTCCCCTGCTTTGTAGCTAGGAGTAGTTTGGCAGCCAGCAGCTTTTGTATTCTATTTTCCGTGACTTTTCAGTAACACCCTGAGCCATTAACTCATCCTGTGTCCAAGCCAGTTCATTTAATTTCCTTGAGGTAGCAAGCACTTGGTATTTGACATATTACTAGTATGCTCGCATTTGCTGCAACTGTTGTCTAGAATAACTGTCTCACAGAGGCAGTGTTTTGGAGTGATTCAAGACTGATGACAGGTAAGTAAGTGCAGTCAGATATGTGAAGACCCAAGTTCCAAACCATTAGGATTCATCCATTTGAGGTGTTGTGAAAATGAATATGTTACAGAGTGTCAATAAACATTGGAGTGAAAGTTGGGATCTGATTTAAAATCTGAAGATTGAGTCAACAGTAGGTTGGCATGCCTCCAGAAGGCAAACTCACTGTCTCTTCTGATTCCTCTGAGTCTGAATTGCTAACTCTTGATCAGTTGATTCTTCTCATTCTCTGACTGATTGGAACTCTTTTTCAATCTCTCATGGCTGCTCACATTACTCACTCTGTATCTCATAATTTACAGTTTTCTTTCTCATCTCCCACACTTTTTCTCCTCAAGGGCACTGAATTTTCTGTTTTAATGGCTTTATCATTTGTAGGCTGAATTTGAAATCCCACCCATTTGCTGGCCGACTTTTCATAACCATTCCTCATAATTTTCATGCAGAGTGACAGTTTTCGATCTTGTGGCAGCTGACGTGTGACCTGGGAACTCCCATCTTTTTCTCATGTGCTGTATGTTGTGGCAGTTGCCAGTGTTGGCTGTAGTATTCCCAGTGAACTGTTTCGAGCATTTGTTGACATTTGTCAAGAAAGCAGCTACACAATAACAAACCCACTTGTTTGTAATGTGAACTCTTGGATTTCATGTCTCAGGTATCTATGACTTAGCGGCATCCCTCTTGCTGTCTGTTGAACTTTAAACAGGGCAACTCCTCATGAGGAAGGCAAATACCTTGGTTAAGCTGCCCTGTCTGGCACACTGGCTATGGTTTATAAGTCCCTTTTGTTCACAGTGAATGGTGGAGAAGTCTTACACTGTGTTATTTTTCTATTTCATATCCCCACAAATTGTTCCACTGAGACATTTGTATACATTAATTGATTCCAGCTGTGACTAGTTGGTATTGTTGCCATAGGCATGGAGTGATTCAACAGTATTGTAATCATAGGACACTACATATTTTCATTTTGTAAAGTGCACAATTTTACATTTCTGAGCACTTCAAACAAGTTTCCAATGTGAGACCTTAACTTTTCCCGGCTAATTGAATGTTCAAATAACTTACGTGTTTGCTGCCGGGTGACGTCGTTGACCACCGCCAATATTTCGACAGGAGCACACCCTGCAGTTGTGCCTTGAGAATGAGAATGGCAGGGTGTGCTCCTGTCGAAATATCGGTGGTGGTCAATGATGTCACCCGGCTGCAAACCCGTAAGTTATTTGAAGTTTCCAATATTTGCATCACTTTGAAGTTTATCAGGATCTGAATGAATATTTGTGCTCTACAAAAATTATGTGGTTACTATTATGACTACCAAACATCCCAACACACCCTGAAGCACACCTGAAACTGCTTCTACAGATATGGATGACTCTCCGTACAAAATAATGTACTGCACCCTCCTTACCAAGAAATCCTCAACCCAGTCCAAAATTTGGTTTAATGCCTTACAAACAATGGAACTTTTGGTAATAGACATTGATATGATGCAGAGTCAGGTGCTTTTTAGAAGTTGAGAAATACTGCATCTGTATGACTGCTTTGTGATGTATGCCTTTGAGGATGTCATGTAGGGAAAGCACAATTTGGGTTTTGCTTTACCAATGTCTTTGGAATACACACTGCTTAGCATGGGGGAGGTCATTCTGTTTGAGATTTCACATTTCAGCACAGGTTATGTGCTGAGAAACTATAACAGATGGATTTCACAGTTACTTGACAGTAGTTTTGTGGATAATATCTGCTACTCTTCTTGTAGCCAGATGTGCCCTGTGCTTTCTTTCAACCTGTGGGTGCTGTTTTTGTTTGTTTGTGGGATCTGTGATACGTTTTGGTTAAAATAGGGTTTAACTCAGCCATAATTTATGTATAGAATCACAAAATGATTTCATCAGGTGCTGAGGCTTTATTCAGTTTTACAATTTCAGCTGCCTTTCAGTGCCACTGAGTCTAATAACTATAACATTCATCTTTTCAGTGGTGGGAGAATTAAACTGAGCCAGCACTCCGGATTTGCATTGTAAAATAACATTTCAAAATGGAGTTCAGCATTTCTGATTTTGCTTTTCTGTCCTAAATTTCAGTTACAATATTATGAATTTCATTTACAGTTTAATCCATGACTCTATGATCCCTAAACTTGGTGTTGCTGATAGTCTTCACATATGACCAGAATTTTTTCTGATAAAATTGTGCTTCGATAGTCCTTGCTGCCGATATGTAGTGTTCTTGTGACAGCCAAACTATTTTCTTTCAGCGTCCCTGTATCTGTAGCCTGATACTTTGTTTTATGCCTATTGTACAGCAGGCAATTTGTCTTTATAAATATCGCATCCAACATGAGCTTTTCTGCTAGATACATACCTATCCAGAGCATGGACAACTAATCTTTTAAATTCCACCACAGTTCTTCTACAAGCACCTGCCCAGAGCTAAATGTTCAAAGCTCCTCTTTGAGAAATGACACTACTGATTCTTTATCTGCTCTAGTGAAAATATACATCTTTCTTCTAGTTTTTGTTACACTTAGTACTTTGTTAATCATTGTTGCTGCAACTGTGTCATGGTCACTAATGCCAGTTTCAATCTGGACATTCACAAAGCAGCCAGGTCTGTTTGTTACCATTACATCCAATATATTTCCATCATTAATGGGCTCCTTGGTAGTTTTCAGAGAAGACATTTAGTAATGTTTTGAAGAATGTCTTGTAACATCCATCATTTAAAAAACTGTAGTTAACCCAGGTGATGGTTGAATGAATCAAATCACCTCCAATGATGATAGTATGATAGGAAATATCTGTGGTAGTGAACTGAGGTTTTTCTCTAAAGTGTTTGGTTACATCTGGGATAGTGTCCAATGGTCAGTAGAAATATCCAGTTATAAATTTCTGAACACCCTCTCTCCCAAACAGTCTTGCATGCAACTTCACTTTCTATCTTCGTAAATTTGAGTTTATTGTACACCAAGGGGCCTGGGTTCGATTCCCAGCTGGGGCAGGAGATTTTCTCCGCTCAGGGACTGGCTGTTGTGTTGTCCTCATCATCATTTCATCCCCATCTGCGACGCGCAAGTCACCCAATGTAGCTCAATTGCAATAAGTAATTGCCCTCAGTGGCCGAACTTCCCCGAATGGGGGACTCCCAGCCCACAATTCCATACGCTCATTTCCATGAGTTTATTGTATTCTGTGACAAATATTATACCACCATTTTCCATTAATGTATCCTTTCAGTATATACTTCGAGCACATTTGTTAATTTGAGCCTTTAGCCAGCTTTCTGTACCTAGTATTTTGTAAGCTCCACTGGTTTTTAGCAATGCTTCAAACAAGGGCTTTGTTGTGAATTCTTCAGCTGTTCATCACCATGATTTTAAAGCCATTCATCAAAAGAATTTTGATAGTATCATCTGTGAAGGGCATTTGTTTCGATATTATGTTGATGTCTCCAATAGCCCCCCCCCCCCTCCCCACCCCCACCCCCTCGCCCCCTGGCCTGAGGTATTCCCGCCTGTTGTAAGAGGTGATTAAAAGGAGTCCCACACATTTCGGCCTTTATGTGATGGTCTCCTATAGGGTTTGACCTCCATTTTTCCAAAATTTCCCAAAGAGCGAGCCAGTTGTGGAAGGGCGCCTTACATGGTGCATGATGTCCATCGTGCATGGTGATCTTTGGCCCACTTTATCATTGTGGATTTGCAGTTCCACTCATCCCCCATCTGTTGGACGAGGACACCTTCCTGGGTGCATTTTTCTCCATCCACTGTGGAGTGTCGTTTTCTATGCCGACGATGACCATGGACTTCTTTGCACCTGATATCCAGCGCAGTAGCCAGTCCACTGTGGTAGGGCCGCCATGTGCCCTATTGGTTGTAGCCCCCTGACTACACAGGGATCACTCTGCTGATGACTGCACCATTAGCTCCCCATGTATGCCAAGGAGTAGGTGCCTGTCACAATCGAGCATCGGGACTCCCGGCAGTGGCTATCCTGCCAGGTGGCCTTTGCTGCAGCTGGCCTTTGCTGCAGCTGGATGGTGCCTGTGGGGGAGGGCCCCTGGTAGGAGTGGGTGGCATCAGGGTGGATGATATGCCATGAAGCGTAGTATGTCATCTCTTGCTGGTGGACCACGACCAGCAGTCTCTAAGCTTGAGGTCTAACGTCAATGCAAAAAAATACAACCCCAAATTGTTCCCCTCCCTGGCCACACCATGGGAGGAATGCCAGGCTAAGGATGGCAGCGAAGCTTATACGACCCGTTACCTCGTATGTATGAGAGTTGATGGGAATCTTTTGTGTCCATGAAGCCTCAGTTTTTTGTGGAGAATTTAGGGGATAAGTTTGGGAAGGTGGAGGGATTGCCCAAAATGCGATCTGGGTCAGTCTTGATGAAAACCTCTGCCTGGTCATGGGCATTGCTCACCTGTTGTGACAAATTGGGGGATGTTTCAGTTACCATGATGCCCCATAAGAGCTTAAATATAGTCCAGGGTATTATATTCCACAGGAACATTCTTTTGCACTCTGATGACGAGCTGCGTGCCAATTTAGAGTGGTGAGGTGTTCATTTCATCTGGCATGTCCATTGGGGTCCGAGGGATAATCAGTTTGCCACTGGTGCCTTCATCTTGGCCTTCGAGGTGACACATTACCTGAGAAGGTCAAGGTGATGGTCTACTGCTGTGATGTCAAGCCCTATATCCCTCCCCTGATGCAGTGCTTTAAGTGCTGGAAGTTGGGGCATATGTCTTCCCGCTGTACTTCCAGTGTCATCTGTTGAGATTGTGGACGTCCTTCACATCCAAATACTCCATGTGCCCCACTTCCCATCTGTGTCAACTGTGGAGAGCACCATTCCCCTTGTTCACTGGACTGTAGGATTCTACAAAAAGAAAGGAAAATAATAGGAATACAAGACCCTGGACTGACTGACCTACACTGAGGCTAAGAGAAAATATGAGAGGCTACATCCTGTGCATATGACATCCACTTACATCACTGCTACGACAACAGTTCTAGCACCTTCCGTTACACCATGTACAGTTGGCTCTCAGAGCAGTCAGACTCCATTTGCCCCTTGATGGTTGGGGGCACTTCTATCCCAGTTGCTCCTGCACCACCTACTTCGAGAGCAACACCCCCCACAACCATCAGGGACATCAGTCCCCACTTCCCAGACAGAGAAGCGTAAGTCTTCTTCAACTCCTCTTGCTAGGAAGGGATCCCTTGGGTCACTTCTTTCCCAGGTTTCTATCAGTGGCAAAGCAGACACCTGCCAGTGGCTGTAGATGTTCATAGGGCTTCACGGTCCTCCTCAGTTCCTGGGATTAAATCAGTGAAGCCCTCCCAGCTGGAAAAACCTAAAGAGCAGTGAGAGAAACCCAAAAAGAAGAAGACCCCCATGAACCAAGACATTTCGCTGGCACCCATACCACCACTACCTACCAGCTCTGTGTCTGAGGATAAATTGGAGATTCTGGCATCCGCTGAGGATTTAGATCTCGCTGGGCCCTCAGACACAATGGATGTTGATCTCACAGGTACTCAGTCTGTGGCGGCAAGTGACCCTGAGCATTTCATGCCTTCCCAGCCTCATGATAATGTCATCCTCCAGTGGAATTACTGTGGTTTTTCCACCACTTGGCTGAGCTATGGCAACTGTTAAGCTTTACACTTGCTTTCTGAATTACCCTCCAGGAAACCTGGTTCCTGGCAATGCGAATCCCTGCCCTCTGCGGCTATAGAGGATATTACAAGAACCATAGTGACTATAATAGAGTATCAGGTTGAGTTTGCATCTATGTCCTGAACTCGGTACGTAGTGAACCTGTGCCTCTTCAAACTCCTCTTGAAGTTGTGGCTGTCAGGATAAGGACAATGCAGGAAATAATTGTCTGCAACGTATATCTTCCTTCAGATGGTGCAGTACCCCTGAACGTATTGGCTGCACTGATTCATCAACTCCCTAAACCTTTTCTACTTTTGGGAGATTTTGATGCCCATAACCTCTTGTAGGGTGGCACCATGCTTACTGGCCGAGGTGGAGATGTTGAAAATTTACTGTCTCAGCTCGACATCTGCCTCCTGAATACCAGGGCCACCACGCATTTCAGTGTGACTCATGGTTCTTACTCGGCCATTGATTTATCACTTTGCAGCCCAGGACTTATCCCATCTGACCACTGGAGAGCCCACAATGTGGCAGTGACCACTTCCCCATCTTCCTGTCACTCCCCCCACCTCATGCCCACGGACACCTGCCCAGATGGATTTAAACAAGGCGGACTGGGAAACTTTCACCTCTGCTGTCACCATTGATTCTCCCCCACTCAGTAACATCAATGAGATGGTTGAGCGAGACACCAGGACTCGTTTCTGCGGCGGAAAACACGATCCCTGTTCCTTAGGGTGCCCCAGGTGAAACACAGTACCTTGGTGGTCGCTGAAAATCACTGAGGCAATTAAGGAGTGTTGGCAGGCTCTACAGCGACATAAGCATCACCCAAATTACCGGCTCCTTTTCCCACCTCAGAGGTTCATCTCCTGCATTGGCGGCCCAGGTCAGGGCTTATGATCACAGTTCATACCCAATCCCTCCTCTGTGAACTAGAGTCCTTTCCTTTACCACCTCCCCTCCGGGTCCATCTGCATACACCTACATGGTGTATCACTAGGCCGCGGCTTCATCTGGACCTTTCACATGACCCTAAGGACACAGTTACTCCTGTGGCTCTCCACTGTCACTTCCTCTTGATTCTTGATGTGTTCAGGGGCTCTGAAGTGGTTTACAATGATGGCTCGATGGCTGATGGTCACATCGGCTTTGTCTATGTTCACAGAGGCCATATTGAACAGTATTCCTTGCCATGATGGCTGCAGTGTATTCAGTGCAGAACTGGTGGCCATATCTCATGCTTTTGAGAGCACATCCATTCATGCCCTGGTGAGTCATTTCTTCTCTGTACCGACTCCTTGAGCAATCTCCAAGCTATTGACCTGTGCTACCCTCGCCATCCTTTGGTAGCAATTATCCAGGACTCCATCTATGCTCTGGAATGGTCCAGTCATTCCGTGGTGTTTGTGTGGATGCCAGGACACATTGGAAGCCCAGGCAACAAATTTACTGACACGCTTGCCAAACAGGCTATGCGGAAACCGCTTCTGCAGATCGGAATCTCTGAAACTGACCTGTGTTCAGTATTATGCTGCAAGGCTTTTTGCCTTTGGGAGAATGGCATAGCCTTGGTATGCACAACAAACTGCGTGCCATTAAGGAGACTACAAGTGTGTGGAAGTCCTCCATGTGGGCCTGTCGCTGGGAGTCATTAAGATTTTGTGACCAAGGCTGGTGTCTCTGTTTTCCTTGCCAGCTGCTGCCAGACGACAGGCATAATTAATTCCAACATGCTAAAAAACCTTTTGTTTGTTGCACCCGGTTCTCTCAGTGGCTGCTGGAACAGTCTCTTCATTGTGTTGAAGAGACTGTTTCCCATCTCTTGTCGCCATTTCTCTAAGGGGTACTATTATTCACCAGATGTTCAAAACGCTGACAATTAACAGACCCCTACCTGTCTGCACTTGCTGTTGCTGACACGGGACACATCAAGTGTACTGTGCTAATGTGTCTCACAGAGTGATTATTAACTTGCCATAAGAAATAAATATTCCTTTTTGTTTACTGTCCTTTCTTTGGTCTTGAAATATTTTCTGTAGTTTATTGATTTGTAAAGATATTGAGTACACAAAATGAAAATGTAAGATGGTATTTTATTCCAAACATAATATTTTTCCTACACTTTTTCTTCTTTTTAGGTTTGTTTCGAACAGTGAAGATTAATCTTTCACACAGAGATTTACGAAAAACTGTACATGGTATTTTAAAGACGTGTAACTTACCAACTGCTTATGTAGAGAGGATACCTGAAAAATCTGACACCACAAGTCCAAATGAATTCAAGTTTGATGCAGTAAAATTTGAACAGAACGATCCCATGTATGGAAGCTACATTCTTAAAAGTAAAATTAAAAAAGCAAAGGAAACAGAAACATTAAGGCAAGTGACAATTTTTTTGAAGACAATATTAATAGAGTATTAAGGTGTACATTAAAGGAAGAAACAAAGTGTAGGAGTCAAAAGATGAAGAGAAGATGAAAGTGGAAAAAAAGATGTGCAATAAACAATGTACAGAGTTCATTCAGCATGTCATATGTTATGTTGCTGCTCACTACAGATTGCATGTGTTATTTCTTTTTTATATATGTGTGTATATTTTAATTTATTTATACGTACATCAGAATACAGATGTCATGTATTTCTCTTCAATATGTTTTCATACAGCACAAGCATGTTAGCTTTGGTAGAAGGTACAAATTATTGTTAGCTACTGCAGAAGGTGATATTGATGATTGTTGATGTGTTTACAGTTGTAGGAAGTGGATACAAGGTAGACCTTTATACTATAAACACAAGGAAATACAGTTCCATGGGTAAAATTCGTATACTTTTATTTACAATATGTACACATATTCAAGCAAGCTAAAGCAAATATTTAACTTCATTTGTTGCATTCACAATTGTTGGACTGACTGAATACTGTCATTGTTTCTCCGACTAGTCATTTTTAGTAATTGAGGATTGTGGCACAGGCTTCGAAGGCAGTCTTCCAAGGTTCATAATATCTTCTGCGCCAGATCTCTGTGTGTTCTGTCTTATAAAGAAGTGTGGGAGGATACAGTTTGCTTCATTGAAGGCATGGCTATTAGCAGTGACTATCTGCATTTCTTGCACCACATTTTGGTCTTGCAGTGAGTGATGGAGATAATGAAATGAGCGAAGCATCCTCTAGCATCCAGCCAGAAGTTAATACAGTTGGCTGATTTTGGAGTTGTGGACTGGCAGTGTCATGTGTGGTCAGCATAAATGCTGTCAATCCCACAGCCAACTTAAATGATAGAATGTGCATAAATTTGTCAATATTTGTTTATTAGACCATGTCCATCATTTAAATATTCGCCAGAGTTTCCTGAATAACAGCTTAATCAGCTGGAGAAACTGCATTGTATTCAACATTCAGTAACAATGTCAAACTGTGGTCACTTTGAGAGCGGCTTCTGTTCAACTGATCTTCTGATCTTAAATAAAACCCTGTTTTCTGACATTTGCATTTAATGGTCCGGTTGGCCAAGTTCCTCATGCATGCACAGAATATGCCATACACCATAAGGTGACTTGCAGGGTGTAGAGGTAGACATTGAACTGGGCCATGTGGCAGGCAGCCTGTATTAGCTGCTCCTTCTCCCACTCCTGCAGCATTTGAATAGCCTGGTCTATAGCCTTTGTACAGTCCCTGTCCCATTACCACCATAATCCTTACTTCTCACTGTGAATACTATGTGACTGTACTCAACATTCACCATCCCCACGACCTTGCTGTCATGAGGCACTATCTTCCCTATGTTGTCCTGACATTTAACTGGTTGCTTGCATGCCACATTGTTATTTACTAGCAAGATTGCTAACTCACAAAGCAATATAAAAATACCACAGGGCTATTATAGTGTGAATGACAGATGTAGAAACAGCCAAGTTCATTTCGTCAGTTTGAGCATCTGGAGTGGGAATTAGAAGTTATCCATGGGTGCTGATGGCCTTCCCATATCCTTTACACACAGTATCCTGCCCATTTACTCTAGGAATAGACTTCTTGTTCCATTTTGTCTTGTGCCACTAACAATCTCATTTCCGCTTTCAACTATCTAGCATACTTCCCTTAACCAATATCACTGAAGCCTGGAAAAGATCAGCCTTGTCCTTTTCCAAGGCTTTGCTACTTCTTGTTGTGCCTTGAGGAGATATACTACAAAACATCCAACAGTCATCATCCAAAGTTGTTTTCTATCAACCATCTAACCTACAGAATATTCTAGTTCACCCCTTGCCAGGCTGCTACCTGTTTCACACTTGATGATGATCATTATCTTATTAACAACTCAGGACAGGACTTTTCGAATACACTCATTCATTGCCTCCTACTGCCATCCTGTCACAGCATCTACAAATATCCCACCTCATCAAAGGTAATTACGTTTGGAAGCATCCATTGCAAATAATAGATGTGCACTTTTTATGTAGGTATGACAAAAAGTCAGCTGTTAACTCCATTGAATGACCATTGTCAAACTGTAGCTAAAAACAAACTTACCCATCTAGTTAATGAACTTGTTGCACCTCATACCATCAATGCCTTCATCAGGTCTTTCAATAATTGTGTCATTAAGATACCCCTCTACAACATAAGCCTCTCTGAACTTTGCAGGTGGGAATGGTTCCTCCACATCTTCCATTTTCACAATCTTTGCAATCCTCATATCTGCTTCCTTCCCACTCCATTGCTTTTACTCACCTGGTATTAGAGTCACCCCCTCTCTCTTTCAAATTAGGTTCTAAGACTTGCTTTCTCTGCTGCTCCCCTTAACCATTAGCAGATAGTTTTGTATTATACAATGAGTTCCCTTTTGTTACCAGTAACAGTGAAGCTTTTACATTTGATTACTGCTCCATTGTGCTTGTGTCAGCTTCTAAAATTATTTTAAAATATTTCTGTAGCTGTTGATTTTGCATTTTTTAGATATTTTTGCCTAGGATGAAGTTGTGAGTATGTGATCAATGTGTGGATCTCGCATGTCTCAACAATACAGATACCTGTTCTGTAGTTGCAATCACAGCAAAGGAGAATCTGTGTAGATGTCCAGTCAGATGGTGCTCAGATAGGCCATATAATGGAAAGTTTTGTAGAAGTTTGAGGCAAGTTTTCTGTGTACTTTTGGGGGTTCTAACTTCAAATTTTCTAAGTCCCACCAAAATTTTGCCCCAAAAATAGGCCAAAAAATGGAAAAAACAGGAAAATGGTACCTTTTTCGGTTTTTTACTTATAGCTGCAAAACAGCGCTGTTTTCAGCATGCTGACCATTTATAAAAATAAAGAGAATAAAATTTCCCACAAAACAGATCTCATTGATGTTTTTGTGAGGCCAACTATGTGGTGTGTAGCACATTTGAAGTTGGTGCAATTTCAAAGCGGTTTGCTTGCTGTTGTCATCATCACAAACATCACTGGATACTGTTATTCTACATCAACATCCCAACCCCATCTACTGTGGTCATATGTCACATTCAGTCAACTGCCAGATGATACTCCTAGCTGGAATTGGTTCATGGAGGAAATTATCAAAGATATACCTTACCAATGAACCTTCATTTGTACGAAGTGTGAAGAGGATGAAACTTGTTTAAATTTTGTTTAAAATTATTGTATTAATAATATATCATGATAAAAATAATTATTATTATTACCAAATGCCAAACAGAGCTTAATTATTGTCAGTATATAAGTTATTTGAACGTCTTTTAACTGTAGGAGTGATGAAAGCTTTCATTTTGCCATTTGAGTGAACATTATAGATGGGAAGTTGGGTTTTGATGGTGGCACCCAAAATTGTGGTAACTTCAACATGCACTACATGCCATATAGATGGTCTGATGCAAAAAGTCACTCAAACCTAATTTAAGGGAAATTTTACACTCTTAATTTTCATTCAAAGTCAACTTTGTTGAAAATTACTTCATTTCCAAATTAGGGATGAAAAGATCTATTTATTCATTCCTCTCTTTTTTTTTCCTCCTAAGAATCACTATGTGATTTGGCTGTAGGTGCTAGACTAACATGATTCCCTAAGAGGGGCAGTATTTCCAATGTGCTTATGGGGTCATATGACTACAGTGGTACTTGGAGGGTTAAATGATGTGTTTGGTGTATGAATGTCATCCTGTGATCTGTTTGGTGAATGCATCTTATAGTTCCAGATTTCAGTGCTCTCTATTCTGGCAGATGTAAATGTTGGTAGATGAATGGCCTATTTGAATTTCTTGTGTGGAAGCGCAAAATAGTTTGTGATATGAGTGTCATCTAGAAGGCAGCTGATCATACTAAGAGTGGTGCCATGCTGAGACTGCTTGTGAGACTAGTGCTGTGTAAGGTGGCTGTCAGAAACACATCATCCCTCTCTGGAGGAAGGGGGGGGGGGTTGTCTGTGGGGTGAGTTGCATCTTCCACATCCATCTGGTCATCACTGGTTGGCTACAGGTGGGCCTCACTGCTCGAGATGACACTGGTGGTGACTGCTGGCCGCATTGTAGATACCCCAGATGGGCAGCTGCATTGAAGTCTTCTGAATATGAACAGTGTAGAAGTTCTGCCTATGTGCAAATGAGCATGTTGCAACTACATCTGATTGCTCTTGCATACTGTGACACTATGAAAAGTTTTTATTTGATACATGAGATAGCTGAGCTGCTGTATGTCTTTGCCTGGTACCCATACTTTCTTTCCAGATTTGTACATTGTAACCAGTACTGGATCATTTATTTTAAAATACTTTTGTCTTAACTGTGATTAATGCTCCGGCCCTAAAACTGACATTAAAGTATGATTCATATCCCCATGTAGCTTTCAGCTGGAGATTTTGCTCCATCTAGGGTGATTCTGTGCTGAGAAAGAAATAATGACAAAACATTGTCTTTATTATACTACTGAGTGAGCTTTGTCAGTTGCAACTTGAACACCCATAGAAATCTTTCTGCAAGTTTGTCAGCTTTTTGACAAATAGGTGTGGTTTTAAAGTATGAAGAGCCTTTCTTTTACGAAAAAGTCTGAGCTCTTGAGAAGAAAATTGATTGTCTTTGCCAGCAACTATTGCTTTCACAGTCCTTCAGTGGAGAAAACCTGTGACAAATTGTCAAGGATGAGCTGACTGGTATTTTTGACGTACGTGGAATTTAGTGAGCATCAGGTATTAACACTCTATCTATACCTATGCAGTAGCAGTGCCCTCTGACAACATGTTTGACATGGACTATGCCCTAGTATCATTTATACAGCATTTGAAGTTCTTTTGGATCTAAGCACTTCCAAAAAACCATTCGTGTCTTTACTGATTCTGGATGCACCAGAGTGACACCTTGTAACTGTGAGAGTGTGTCTCATACCAAATAAGATTTAATTTAAAGCTGATTAATCAACTTTCCATTTATAGGCCACTCCTTCTGAATGGACTGTTTAATGTTAGATAAAACTGGAACCTTTGACACATGCTTTGCAGTTAAGTTAGAATTCAATTGGAAATTTTCCACAGTGTCTTGACTGACTGAATCTAATGAAAAAATACATCTCCTGAAAAATCAAAATTTTTGTCCTGCTCAGTTGGCAGTTGTGAAAGCAACTCTGTATTATTCTGTTGCACTGTGGTGCTAAAAATTATTTCATGGTCATAATTGGAGAAAAGTAGTGCCCTCACTGCAATTGTTGAGCTGTCCCATGGAATAGTACTATGTGGTTGAAAAATATCCACAAAAGCCTTGTGGACTGTGAGTAGAATGAATTTGTGGCTGTAGATATGACACTTTTTAACAGAAAAAATAACAACAAATGCTTCTTTCTCAATCTAACTGCAACTGTCAGTGTTTTTGATGAAAATGCAGCTGGCCATTTAAAACCATATTGTCAGTGCAACAGAGAAATGCCAAATTCCATATTTTGATGAATTGGCTGCTATTGTCAACGTTTTGTGTGTCATATGTTGTTAAACATTTGGCACTGAGCAAATTTTGTTTCAGGTTTTTGAATGCATGTTGGCATTCACTGTTCCAGTTCCATTTTGTGCCTTTGCTTAATAATTTGTGAAGTTGTGAAGTGGTTCACTTACAGGTGCAACATGTGGGATAAACTTCCTATAGTGACTTATTTATTGTAATATGACACTTAATTGCTCAAAATCTTTGGCAGGAAGCAGCATTGGCCTGATGCTGTGAGTAAACAGAATGTTTCCTAAGTATTGTACTTTATGGTGACAGAGTATGCATTTGCTTTTATTATATTTAAAATCTGCTGCTTGCAAAATCTTGAAGACGGCTTCCATATCACATAATGGCTGGTCCGGAAATATGCCTTAGAAAGTGATGTCATCCAGGTAGTTCACAATGTAAGGAGACTTCCTATTGTGTGTTGTCATCCAATGGTATTTGTACATAGGACTCCTTGAGGTCAAGTTTTGCGAAGTATATGGTCACCTTCACATCCCCCCCTCCCACACACATGCACTAATTCAGACATCAGTTCTTCTGGTTTTGGAATTGGATAAGATTCAATGATAAATTACACATTTATTGTCACTTTGAAGTTTCCACAGGTCCATAATGTGCCATTTGGTTTCTGTACAACTACAATTGGTGTTGTCCAGTGATTGGTGGTTATGGATTCTATAATACCATTCAGTTTTGACTTTATTCTGTAATGCAAGGGAATTTTGTGTGATTTGTAAAATTTTGATGCAGCATTCAGCTTCAGCAAGATGTGTGCTTGATAATCTTCAATGCTAGTTGTTGACTTGGAAAAAAGTTATCATATTTTTGCAACACGTGTTGCAGCTTTAAGATCAGAATTTCAGGATGAATCTGATTCACTCTTTCATGAATGGAGAAGCCAAATGCATGGAGGAGATCAAGGCCCATCAAATTTGTTGCATTTTGAGAACTGACAACTATGAATCTGGCCTGTCTGGTTAATTGCTTATGTGCAACATTTTTAATGAAACTGATGTTTAACTGGTACCTGTTGATCGCTTTAGCGAAATAGTGAACTTGAAATTCATGTAGTATCAATGATTCTAATTTCTTTTACATCTGTAGATAAATCATAGAAATTGACAAATGTCAATTTGAAATTTTGATGGCATGTTGTTAACATGAAGTGTTACAGAAAAAGCCTTATCATTTACTGAAAATATCACATTCATATTACATTATCATTGTGAAAAATTATTGATTTGTGCAGATTCATTGTAAACCTTATTTGAATTTGAATTCTGAATCACTTTTGTATTCCTGATTGTGAGTGTGTTATTTCGTTGCCTGATTCATTTAGCGTTACACACCCCTGATAGATGCCCTGACTTGTGATAATGATTAAACTGTTTTGAAAGAAACAATATTCTCACTTGTGATTACCCCGCCATGTGCACAAAATTTTTATTTAAACCTAGAGAATCTGTGTATGAAATGTAGATTCCATTGTGATCTTCACGTGCCTTGTGACTTGTTGGTGCAGCTGCCCTGATTGTGTGGCTGGGCTGCCTGTCTCTGCACCACAGTCATCTGTGAGCATGTCAGTTAGTACTTGTGTCTGTTCATATGCCCATATTAATGGCAGACAGTCTTGCAGAGACAGATTAATCAAGATAAGCAGGTCTTTCTTTAATTTACTGGCTGCTGAGTGCGTGGTAAACATATTTTGAGAGAGAGATTCTGCATATGATGTTTTATTAATGAAATTTTTGCACTGAAACTTATACTCTGTAGTTAAGCCTTGTAACTGTGCTATCCACTCTTTGTAACCTCAGTTTGTTTTCTTATAACATCAAAGAAGTATGCTTGGCAGCTGAAACAAGTATTTGAGACTAAAAATATGATTACAGTTTATCTTCAATTGCTGAATAGGACAGAATCACTTGGTCAACTTCTGGACATAGTTTTTTCACTAATTGAAAGATATCTGCACCAGCATTAGAAATAAAGAAGGCTTTGTCATCTGATACCTGATATATGATGAAATGTTGTTCTGGTATGAGAGTATAATTCAACCAGGCTTAAAGTTTCTGGTCAAATGCCAGAAATAGCTCTTGCATATTGAGAAGTAGTTATAGCAGGAAAACTATTCGCTGCAGTAGTTCTGTTTGGACCATGTCTGAAAAATATAAATCAGAACACTATAGAATATTCAATTAAATCTTCATGAAAAGGATTTGGGGTTAGCAGTTTCTACAAAGATCAGGAATCAATTGAATAGCTAAACTCAGTTATTGTCAATTACCACAGAAAATTCAATGCACTTGTCCAAAAGTTGTTTGCCATATAAGATGTACTGGCAGAAATCCTTTCTGAAATCCTCTTGAAATTTTTGCTTTCATTTATGGCACATTTCCTTGTCACTAATTTATGTAAAATTGGCAATATGCTGTCTGCTTTTCCATCACAGCCAGCTTATGTTACATAGACCAAAAATAGGTGTCCAATGCAAAAGTAGCAGGAAGCTACCAGTAATCCCTTACTGCAGGAAACCATTGCTATATGAAAGTGGCCTCCTTGCACACTAGTGACAGCTTCTCTAAAACAGAATCTCTAATGGCACCACATAAGCACAATAACAATCATTTCTTAAAAAGATGTACATCACAAAATATACTCAGCTTTTTCTTTGTGAGAAGGATGGCACTAATGGAACTAATGTAATTGAAATTCAGAGTGTTTAAGTTCAGGCTCTTGGTAGGTAAAAACCCTGACTGTCACTTTGACTTCTGTTCGACACTCAATGTAAATTGTCTGACATCTGGAGCTGTTGAATTTGAACTGATCAGAGTGGCTGACAAGTGAGTGATAATTGCTGGAACTGGCTGATGAGAATTGGCCGATAACTAGCTGTGTTGGTGTACAGCCACTTAAATCATGTATTTGGTGTATGAATATCATTCTGTGAAGTATGTGGCGCATGCATCAAACAGTTTTGGGTTTCAGCCCTCTGTCTGTGGCAGATGTAACAATTGGTGGATGAATGGCCTATTTGAATGTCTTGTGGGGAAGCACAAAACAGGTCCTGGTATGTGTGCCACCTAGGAGGCGGCTGAATGTGCTAAGTGTGATGCCATTTTGAGACTGCCTGTGAGAGTGTACTGTGGCTGGCAAAGGAGCAGCACTGTGAATAGCTGAAAGTAAGGGGAAAACTCCAGCTGTTATGGGAATCGGAATTTTGCTGTCTCATAACGTATATGGTCAATTGATTTAGTCTACAGGAGCCTTGTTAGCTGATAACTGCAACAGATTATAAATTTTTATTATTATTTTATTAGTATGTAGTATAAATATTTATTACCATATGGTTCCATAGTATGAATTTAATTTTTTATTCTGCTCAGATTGTCAGACCATCATTAAAATCTTCTCAACAGCATAATAGCATTTCTGTACCAGAGTGCTATATAATTTTCTTTTTATTAACTAAATTTCAGCCTTTGAAAATTTGTGACTCTGAACTTTTTGCATATTTTTATTCCCGTATATTGTGGGGTCCGTGCAGAAAGTGGAAGTGTGTGTTTAGAGAACATGAAACTTCCTTTATTTGTAGTTTCATATGTGTGCTAGAAATTATTTAGAAGAAACAGTTCAGGATTATTATTTTTTAAGAGAATTATTTCATGTAAGTGTAATGAAGAAACACATATTTTTGGGTCTCGTAATAGTGGCTGACAAGATTCTTTTAGCCTTGCATTGCACTTGTTTCTGCAAGGTTAGTACTCTCAGCATGTTGCTAGTATTTTCCCAAAACACAATATCGTATCTTTTCAGGTAGTCTTTGTGGGAGGACCCTGATAGATTTCTGTCCAATTGCATTTATAAGAATTTGACATGTTCTGCTTCATTTTGTTCCGGTCTTCTGCACGAAATATGCATATCATTTGTTTTAGACTGTTTTATCTTAAACTGCAACAACGGCATTTTTTAGTATTTAACTTTAGGCCTTTGGATGGAAAAAGACATCTAGGTTTACTAGAGCATTTGTGATATTTTCAGGGAATTGTTCTGTATTTTGATTTTCCATCAGTGCTGATGTATCATCAGCAAATAAAACTGAATGATACTGATATGTTTATGGTCCCTCTGCTTTCTCTCTGTTTGATACAGCTTATGCCACGGTATAGCACTACGCGTAATTCCATACTCTTGGGAAGCTGCTGCAACTGTTTATGCAAACATCCACTATTCCAGAATATACAAACATAAGATGTTTCAAGAAAATTCAAGAGATGAGAAATACTAAATAACAAATAATTGATAGTGGTCAGGTCTGAACTGGCAACCCACAGCGTGCCAGCCAGTGATGCTAACCATTGTGCCACACTGCATGCACCATGGTTCGTGACATTGCTCCCTCTCCTGGAGAAGCATCAGAAGTTCTCACTGAAGCCATCTACAGCTCCCTTGATCTCGATCTTGTCAATGCTTCTCTTTATAGCATCATCAGGGACTACTTGCATTCAGATCATGTTGTCATATCATTTTCACGATGATGAATATCAGTTGTAGCCCCTCCCATCAATGCTTCGTATTCATAAGTGGGGTCTTCAGTGTCCTTGAACAAGAACTCCATTGTCAATCTGCACCTTAGTGCTTCATCTGAATGATATAGGTGACATCTCTGCACCTTGTCTTTTTTATGAAGAGTCATAAACCTTCACTTCGTTTGTGACATCTGATAAGCGACAAAGTAGATGATAGGGCCCAAAGTAGTGTTTTAGTAACTTTTATGACAGTCTTGCATTCAGCAAAGGTGTAAAACTCTGTATAGGTATTGTATTGTATTGTATTTTTTATTGGTCCTGTTGTCTACATAGCAGCTTATGCATAAGACAGTGGACAAGTCAAGTTATAAATATACAGGCTGAAAGTAATTTCAAGGCATACATATTTAAGGTTACAATAATACACTTTACACATAAGTATTTATATAACACATTTCATAAATTTAAATATTCTTCAATGGAGAAAAAGCAGTGATGCTGTAAATATGACTTTAGATATTTTCCAAATGTATTAACCTCAGTGAAAGCTTTTATGTTTTCAGGAAGTTTGTTATAAAGCTTAACTCCCATGTGAAAAGTACCTTTTTGGCACAGTGCTGTGCTGATTTGAGTCACATGTAAGTTTCTGTTTTGTCTGGTAAAGTACTCATGTATATCACAGTTTTTTTGCAGTCTCCAGTCCTTGCCTATTACATTTAATTTAAAGAACAAAAGGGTTTCCATAATGTATACACATGGTAATGGAGGAATAGCAGATTTCTTAAACAGGGGTTTACAAGAGTCTCTAGGCTTGCACCCAAACAAGATTCTAATGGTCCTTTTTTGTAGTTTAAAAGTGCTATTAGCTGTTTTAGAGTTTCCCCAGAAGGTGACACCATATCTAAGACGAGAATGAAAGTACACATGATATGCATTCAATACTGTTTTCTCACTGCAGCATGATTTTAATGAACAAAGAAGGTAACATGTTTTGCTCAGTTCTGCATTGATATATTCAATATGCTTATTCCATCTGATGTTACTCTGCAGCCAAAGTCCCAAGAATTTGGTTTCAGTATTGTTACCAACTGGTTTGTCATTGATAGAGACTGATGGGATAAACATGTCCTTGTTAGAAACATTGTGGAATTTTAGAGCAATGGTTTTCTTACTGTTTATTACAAGCTGATTACTCTGTGCCCAGCTGCTAAGTTGTTTCGTGACCATGCTTTCTGTGTGCTATAACTGTTCATCGTCGTCTCCTTTTAGTAGAATTGTGGTGTCATCTGCAAATATGATTGTTTTTTGTGCATCAACATTTAAGCTTGGATCATTTATGGGGTCCCAATACTGATCCTTGGGGTACACCATATTTAATTTGTTTATAGTCAGATAAGTGATTTGATACAGTTTTTAGTTCAATATTTGTGTGCTTGATGCACACTGCATGCATACGATTAGTCAGGAAGGAACTGATCCACTTGTTGGACAGACCTCGAATACCATATCTTTCTAGCTTTGATAGCAGAATTTTATGGTCCACCGTGTCAAAAGCTTTTGGCAAGTCAATAAAGACTCCTATTGTTTCCTGTTTTTTGTCTATCAGGTTAAGGATGGAACTGATGCATTCATAGACAGCAGTTGTCGTTGACCTCTTATTTCTGAATCCATGTTGTTCTTTACATAGGATGCTGTTTTTATTTATAAATTTCATAAGTTTCTCATACATAACTTTTTCCAGTACTTTAGAGATGCAGGAGGAAATTGTGATGGGTCTGTAGTTATTTACATTGTCTTTATTCCCTCTTTTATATACAAGAATAACTTTTGATGTTTTCAACACATCAGGGAAAGTATCTGCCTGAAGTGAGCAGTCGCATAAGTGTGTGAGTACTTCAATTAGGTTTGATGCGCTCTTCTTTAACATTGTTGCAGGTATACTATCAATACCTGCCAATTTGGAATTTTTTTTAGTCCTTTTATTGCTTTAGCTACTTCGTCTTGTGAAACAGAACTATTTTGACTAAAGTTCAGTCTTGATCACTCATGTATGTTTTAATGATATAGGTAACCGGTTTCAGTTCTTTCTACAGAACCATCATCAGACCCATGGCTCCCTTAGGATAGTAGGCGGAGCTCTCCTCGCTGCTACGTAGAGTTGACTGCGTAGCAGCGAGGAGAGCTCCGCCTACCATCCTAAGGGAGCCATGGGTCTGATGATGGTTCTGTAGAAAGAACCGAAACCGGTTACCTATATCATTAAAACATACATGAGTGATCAAGACTGAACCTTAGTCAAAATATAACAATTAATTGATCACTGCTTTCCCAAAATGTTTACCAAAATTGTGAAACAGAACTGATGTACATTGATCCTCTACATGCACTTATTTTATATTCATTTGCCTGGGTGCTCTTAAAGTTTTATTGTAACATATCATTAGCAACACCTGTGAAAAAGTTGTTAAGTGTGTTGGCTACTTCTAAGGGGTTTGTTACCTTTTTATTTTTATGTGATAGTGTTATATTTTTGCAAGGTTGTCTGTATTCTCCACATTCTTTTTTTATAACACTCCACATAGCCTTTGATTTATTAGCTGAATTATAAATGATTTCATCATTATGCATTATTTTTGCTGCTTTTATTACTTTTCTTAATATTTTGGAGTATTTTTTATAGTATGCGCGTAATACAGGTGAGGAATTTTTTGTTACATATTTCATGAAGTAGTCTTTTCTTCTGGCATGAAACCCTTATTCCCTTTGTGATCCAGCTGTTTGTTCTAGAGTTCCCCATATGGTTAATGTTTTCAGTGGGAATGCAAGTTCAAAGAAATGGGTTAATGTATCAATGAAAGTGTTGAATTTTTCATTTATATCATTCATTTTGTACACTCATAGCCATTTTTATTTCTGTAATAAGTTGTTGAAGTAGTTTACATTACGCTGATTATAACTTCAATATGCTGTTCTGAAAGTCATGTTGTTAATAATACTGCCTTGTACTTTTATGCTTAATATTTGAGCAAGATGATCACTAAAACCTGCATTGAAAATTTTTAGTGAAGTGTTGTGTAAACTCTTCTTGACTAGAAACTGATCAAGAGCTGTTTGGCAAGTTTCTGATACTCAGGTAGCTGCTTTTACTTCAGCCTTTAAGTTGTAGGTCGTTGCAAGGTTCAAAATGTCTCCCTATTTCCACTATTCGTGAGGAAGTCAATATTGAAGTCACCACAGATTATCAATTCACAATCCATTTTATTTACTTTATTTAGCAATGACTTAATTTTGTTTAAGAGAAGTTCAAAATTCCCGGATGGTGATCGGTAAACTGTAGCAATAACCAGGTTGAACTGAGTAATTTTTATAGCTGCAATTTCATAATCCTTTTCGACATTTGACCTAGTTAAGTCAGGTAGTGTAATAAAATCTACATTATCCTTTGTGTAAATTGCTACCCAACCCTGCTTGATGTTTTTCCTGCAGTAGTAAGCAGCCAAGACAAATTTGTTTATTTTCATATTCTGGATTAATTCTGGGTTAAGCCAGTGCTCAGAAATGCTTAACATGAAGATATCATTAAGTTCATGTGTTAATAGTACGTTAATTTCATCGATCTTATTATGCAGGGATTGCACATTATGGTGATAAATTTTTAGTTCGGGCGTATTCACGATTTGGTAATTGGGAATCATATTTACAGCATCGCATACCTCTAGTTTAAATTAGGAACGTCAGCAGTGTTGTATTTTCATTCTTCTTTCTTGTTTATTTTGTTGTCCTCGCTGTTGTTGGAAGGATGTTCAGGAAGCTGATAGATTGTTCTATCCCTTGCAAGTCTTTCTTTAATTATTTCATTAACACGATCACAAACAAATCTTTTCCCTTCGTAGTTCAAATGCATTCCTTGCTTCGTGTGCAGATTTCGATGCAGCTTGCTTATATCCAGTACATCGCACTTAGCGTATTGAGAACACAGTTTCCTTATTTTAATGTTTGTTTTCCGAATTTCTTTGTTTACACACGAACTATAAATCAGATCATGCCTATGAGGAAGTGTGACAACTACTGTGTTTCTGCATTTATTAGCTTGTACAAAAATTTGCAGCGTTTTCTCGCAAACCTCTGCTTCATTTTTTGCCACATTGTTTGAACCTATTATACAGACGATAAAGTCATTTTCTTGCATTAATTTCGTCTGAGAGTTAATGTCTTCAACATTTTTACATCCCGCTCCCGGTTTCACTACATTAGTCACTGCTATGTCGCGATTTTTCTCACGGGGCATGCTAGATAGATTTCTATCTGTTAGTAATAGTACATAACTCTTTTTCCCGGATGATCTGTGTTTGTTGTTGACATATTTGAAAAAATGCTATTCATTTTCAGTTCACTGACTTTTTCAAGTTCATGATCATTTGGAGAGTCGTTATCACAGTCACTTGTTTGCAAAACACGATATTTGTTTTTTTCCAAAAATGTGACAGTTTTAGCAGACTTTGTTGTTCTTTTTGTAGTTGGAACACTATTTTTGTATGACACTTTTACCCACTCAGACGATATATTAATTTTGTCTTGCATCACTTCACTTAGTGTTGGCTTTGATCGTAGATTCCGATTTTCTTTCTTGAGTGAGTCAATATCACTTCTTAAGGAACTGACTATGAATTGTAAGCTAGCAATTCGTTATTTTAGCATTGTTATTTCAGTGTTACAATTCTTACAAACTCTTTTTTTAACAGCATAACTATAACTATTTCTCAAGTTAGAATCACACACTTCTACACTCGTGGCCGTCTTGTTCCTCGTGGCCATGTTGTATCTTACTGGCCATTGCTTGGTATTATAACTCCTTCGGACTTCTCTTGCCTGTTCATAGGCTGTGTCCAAGGTATCTGTCTTGCTTATTCAGTCATGATGATGAAGTGTTTCACATAGTCATGTGAGTATCATCTAGTTGAGACAGGAAAAGTGTATCTATCATTCTTTCACCTTTGCAACTGTTGAGTGGAAAGAACAATGTGAAGCCTGTAGTGTCTTCCTTCACTGTATTACGTGCGATTGTCACTCTGGGTGTATTATATCCCAACCTCTCTGTTTGACATAGCTGTACATCAAGAGCTTATCTTACACCATCATACTAAAACACTCTGGGCCATTAGTGTGTGAGTGATAGGCAGTTGCCATCCTCTGTGTGTTGTAACATGTAATTACCTCTGACACTGTGTGGGGCCGCAGTTAATAATCATATACTCATTACTTCACTTTTTCATTATGAAAAGACTCTTAAATTGTCTGTGTGTGCTTTCCACCTACCATCGCTGTCTACAAGAGCCTGAAAACTATATTTTGCCATCAGCTAGAAAGCTATCGAGAACATTCTGACCACAATTTCCAGTCTGCAAGTCCTCATGAGTCTTTGTACTCACTGAAAGAAAATGATCCTATTAGCTATTTACTCAGTGGGGCCAGGAACTATGACAGCAAATAAAAGTTTTTGAGTTTTAACTGATGGATATATTCTGTAAAAGGCCACACTCACAAAATATAAGCCTTAGTATTGTTAACTAATATCACTATTGGAAACAGCACCATTTTTAGAGTTCAGAGGTGACGTGTACGTGAAGTTCCAAGTGAAATGGTCTATCGTCATGACTCCTAATCACCAAAAGTTAATTGCTCACCTTAAAACTGGAAAATAATCTCACTACTTGCCACGCAGTTTTGTCAACATTACAGGTGGCACACAAACAGTACTTCTGTGAAATCTTTGGGATCCAGTGTGGTGTACAGTCCTTGAGTCCACTTCCTACTTTTACTGAAAATGCACTCAAATCTGCACAGCTCTGACTTCATACAGACACTGACAGTTTGATATCTTGGTGCGGTGTGTGTCCTACCACTGCCTCTCAGGTTGTACTTATATAGGAGCACAGCAAACCACCAAATGGAACGTGTGCTATCAAACACATTAGACACAGGTAGCAGTATCTAAATGGCCCCTTCCTTGGACTTGTATTAATTAATAGCTCTGTCATTTAACAATTTACAATCTTCTTATTGTTCTTATAAATACAATTAAGTTGGCTTTAGTCACTGACAAAGTGTTGTATCAAAAAACTCATGACAGTAAACTGTATTAACTGAATTTTATTAGTACTACCGGATATGGCCGTAAGCCCTCATTTGGTACAAAAATCACTTAAAACATTTCATTTCTCATGAATATTGGAACACAAAGCATTGAATATTTTTATCCACATGAAACACATTATACAGAACTCATTCATAGCATTTACAAGCATGGCAGTCATCCTGTTCATAATGAATTATTTTGTAATTGTAAGTGAATCCTGTAATTATAACTTTCTGTTACAAATACAAATGATACTTAATCTACCATGAATAAGAATGTTTTCATCCCACATTTGTTTTTTAGTAAATAACTCGAAAACTAGTAGAGGTAGCTTTTGATGTCATATTTTAATGTTTTTACATGAAACTGAGGTTACATACAAATTTTGAGATTTCTGAGTCTAATGTTTAGCAGTTTCAATTTTTCATAAAGATGTCAATTTTAACCAAAATATTGCACTGATCAAGTGGAGACTTGCAACTGTTAATTGTCCTTTGTTTGTTAAGCATATCTCAATATGACAATGTGGCACTGGAAATAGTGAACTGGGGTAAGCCCAGGCACACTCACTCACCTCTGTACCTCTTACACTGATACAGTGTTTGTTTTGCCTCAACTAGTCCTGACAGAACAACATTTCCACAATCCGAGATCATTGCATAGAGTGCTCTGTGCTTCACAATGGTGCCTCATACAAGAAATCTTTGCAGTTGCTGGATCTTCAGCACAGCTGTGGTAACAGTGTAGTAGATGAGGTAGTCAGTGCAAACTATTATTCGTTGATTCCAATTTTTCAACTTCAAGAACCTCCCCAGAACTTCAATTCCAATCCACTGGAATGTCACTGCTGCAAGTAGAATTGATATTAGGTGTTCTGGAGGTAGTTGGGGCATTTGTTTCTGTCACTGGCATTCCTTACAGGGGGTCATACAGTGTTTAATGGATCAGTGAAGGCATGCCCAGTTATACCAGTGTCTGATTAGACAGAGTCGGCGTGAATGCTGTGTGTTCAGTTGTTGGAGCGTCATGGAAATACTTTAGGATAGCTAGCCTTAGATGAGCAGGAATGACAAGCAACCATTTCTGATCTATTGGATAATAGTTCCTTATGTACAGTGTTCTGTTTATTAATTGGAATTCTCCTTTGGTTGGTTGCCCCATCATCAAGGCTTGAAGGGTTTTCATCAGTCCCTCTGTTCAGCACTAGTGTCATTTATTGAGATTTCATCCATTCTGCTGTGTTGCAGCAAAGGATTCCTTGAAAGGCCGTTGGCATCCTTGTGTTTGTGTTAGTTTTCATTTACCACTGTGACATTTTACTACTGAAGCCTATGTGCCCATCTTGCCAATTGACCCTACAGATCCTTCAGGCTAATCAGGTATGATAGAGAACATTGGTCTGTCATAACAGTGAATAAATATTGTTGTATTGTGTTGATGACCCAAACAACTGCAAAACACTCAGTTCATCTTGGACTTGGAGAGAACTCTGGAAGCATAAGCTACCAACTTTACAGTATCTTTCAGTATTTGCACAAGAACTGTACATATCCTGGATTGTTTCAGCTGTTCACATGAATGTTCATCTAGGTGTGAGTTGCGGCTGTTGATGAAACACGGATATCCAATGTTTTCCTTGATCACCTAGAATTCTTATGGTTGTTGATGGTATGTACTTCATAACTTGAGTAGTTCTTTGCAATTGACAAAAGCTTCACAGTTTGACTGGGTATCTAGATTGCTGACTGGAACGTGTTGATGGCAGTGGTATAAAATCTTCATTGACAAACAATCAACCAGACCAATCTTTTTTACATGTGCTTATTGAAATAGCTTTTTTAATATGTACTCTAATCTCCTGTAGTCTGTGACTGTGAAATCTGTAGAAGTCCCATTTGAGAAGAACATTGTGATTGTTTTCATTACTGAAATATCTTTTCATGAAAATTTCTTCTTCCATTTTCTTTATTTTCAGTAATTTGATAAGCATCAAGGTATGACATTTCTAAGTTCAAAGAGAATTCAGCAATGTTATTAAATGTGTAATTTATTAAAGTATTGTCTCTGCATGTTGCTGTTCACTCATTTACCCTGCTAAAATCAGTGAAATTTAGGTTAAAACCAGAGTCTTGATTTAAGTCAATAAATCTAGTTGACCTGCTTGTTTTCCTCATTGTATCTGTGTTAAAATCATCAGAAGTTACATTTTTTCTTTTTTTGTGAGTTTATGTAGGAGGCACTGGAATTTACGTAAATATAGTTTGGTTACATCACTACCTGGAATCCTGTATATTGAGATGATGATAATATTCTGCCATCATAATTCTACACACCCTAAAATTTTCTATTTTATTTAAAACTGTTATAGAATGTATAGCCACTGATCAATTAGGCAAATGACGATGATATTTTTTTCTGAAAGAATAATTTCCAGAAAGTCAATTGTTGTGATTCTAGCTTGTGGATACGTTTCAAACAGGTTGTTTATGTTCCAGAATCCATTTAGAATGAAGATTACAAATTTACTGATGGCGCCCTCTGAGATAAAATATTCTGGAGGTAAAATGTATAACCCCATTTGGATCTCCTAATGGGGCCTACCCTGGAGAACATTTTCATCCAAAGCAAAAACAAATCTAGCATTCAGGTCTCAGTTTTTATGTTAGATTCCTTAACTGTGTAAGTAGGCTGCAGAACTTTAAAAGAAAAATGGATAAGTTAAAGGTACATTATGTGAATTAGTGAAGAAGGAAGAAAAGAATTTCTGGTTAAATTACAAGAAGATTTTCTGCACATAACCTAATATGGCTAATGCAGGAGTAGGTCTAATAATGTGTAATAAAAGTGGGCATGCAAATGAATTACTGTGAACAGTAACTGAATACATTATCATAGCCAAGACATACACAAAGTCCACACTCACCACATCAGTACCAGTATACATGCCTGGTAGTTCCCAGATAATGAAGAGAGTGAAAGTTTCTGATGAGTCAAAAGAAATAATTCAGGTTATTAAGGCAGGTGAAGATTTAGTTGTGATGGGGGGCTTGGAATGTGATTGTAGGAAAAGGAAGAGAAAGAAAAATAATAAAACATGGACTGTGTGAAAAGAATGAGATGGACCTAGCAGATTTTGCATAGAGCTCCATTTAATCTTTGTAAACATGTGAGTTAGAATCATGAAAGAAGGTTGTATGTATAGAAGAGATCTGGAGATGCCAGAATGTTTCATACAGGTTATGTAATGGTAAGACAAAGATTTTAGAACTGGATTATTAAGTACAAAACATTTCCAGGGACACATGTGGACTTTGGCCATCATTTGCTCCTTATGAGTTGCAGATTAAAACTGGAAAATTAACAGAAAGTTAAAACTGAGGAGATGGCATGTGAGTAAATTGAAAGAACCTATGATTGTTTTTAGTTTCAAATGGAGTGTTATGGTATGATTGACTGAAACAGGAGACAGGAATGCTGTCACATCAAACAACAATCAAGTACAAATGCAAAGGCATGGTCATCAGTAAAGTAAAATACGTAGAATTGAAAACATGTTTGTCACTGACACAAATATACAGCCAAAACTGATCTCCTGGTCAGAGAGTGCAGCTATTTATACAAATATTGACTATTCTAGAATGTGCTAACATTACAAGCTTAAGATATTTCAAGAACCTTCTAGAAATGTGATTGCTAAATAACAAATAATTAATGATGGTTGAGTTTGAACTGGCAACCTGCAACGTGCCAGCCAGCAATGCTAATCACTACACTACACTACATTGCATGCACACAGCTTGCAGCATTGTTCCCTCTCCTGAAGAAACAGTGATCCACTCGTAAAGCACATCTTCGAGAAACATAGCTTCATGATCATTACGCAGCTCAGCAGCCATTTTCCACATATATTGTGATCCTTGTAGGAGGAAATTGCTGCTAAGCACCTGATGTTCAAGAAATTGTGTGCCAGATGGGTGCTGAAAAACCTGATACCTGAGCACAAAACAAAATGCTTTGAAGCACCGCTGACATTTCTGTAGTGGTATCATGCTGACGGTGAGGAGTTCCTCAACAGAATTGTTATGGGCATGAGACATGGATTTCTCATTTGACACTGGAAATCAAGCTGCAGTCAATGCATTGACATCACAGTGGACCTCTGGTCAAGACAAAATCCGAACGGATAAGTGTCGGTGCAGAAAGTGATGTGACTTTGCTATTCAGAACAAGAGGCATGGAATGCTTACTGCAGGTGTTGTGCTGCTCTGTGACAATGCTCTTCCTCATATGGCTTGGCGCACAGCAGCTGTTTTGCAATAATTTTGCTGGGAACTGTTTGATCATCCACCATACAGTCCTGTTCTTGCTCCCCCTAGTTTCCATCTTTTCTTGGACCTCAAGAAATTCCTGTCCTCTGGCTAGTGTTTTGACGATGATGAAGAGCTGAAGCTGACCGTCACAGACTGGTTCCATTCACAGACAGGATACTTCTACGTCTCAGGATTATAGAAATTGATCCCACGATATGGCAAGGCAGATGTCTCATTTCTTTCAATGACTGTTGAAAAATAGCTCAAAAATTGCTGTAACTGTTGTCAATAAAGTTTTTCCTGTAACTATGTTGTCTTTTTTAAAAAAATGAGGAAACTTACTTTCTGGATTCACCTTGTAATACTACAGAATACCCAAAGATGACAGCTAGATATGTTGAAACTGGTCACTGAGCAAATAATAAATTTTTCAATGCAAGATCTTGGCTGCAAAGATCAGATTGCACCCAGCAACATGTGCAACATATATATTTTCTGATAGTGCCACTTTCTGCACAGATGTGAAAATCCATACCAAGTCTCCTGTGCCATATCTCATTCCACACTTCCTCTTTCAACTCTACCAAGGGAATCCATTTTGCATAACCCATAGTTCTATTTGACTTACACTTGTCGTGCTAATTATGATGGTTGATCACATTTCAATAAAATAGCTATCAGTGGTGAAGATACTCAAAAGTGAAATAAACATCTCAGTTTATAAATAAAATTCTAGCATGTTAATGATTGTAGTTTTAACAGTTTTTCCCAGAGTTCTGGACAAAATGGAGTAAAAATTGAAGTTGTTATTAGAAACACACAAAGAAAGTGATTAAATCAAACTCATGAGTAATAAAATTTTTGTAATCAGGTCTATGTAGGAACTACAAAAATTAGTATTCATGAAAATAATCAATTTTTGAAGATACAGTGTAAGTGGATAGATTAAAAATCTACTCACCAGGAGGCAGCAGGAGAACACACACAAGAAAGATATTACAGCTTGCAAGCTTTCAGAGCCAGTGACTCCTTACAGCAGAAGGGTTGAAGGAGAAGGTAGAGGGGTGAAGGAAAAGGGCTGGTGAGTTTAGAAAAAGGAGTAGAGTTTGGAAAAGTCACCCAGAACCCTGGGTCGGGGGAGACTTAACATCAGTTCCTCAGGGAATTAACAAGTCTCTTAAGTACTTACCCCATTCCCCTCCTCTTCTGCTCCAAAGGCCTCACCAGGGTAAAAAAGATTGAAGAAGAAAGAGGAAAGTTCAGCTGTAAGATTGATTTGGTACTACTGTAGAATGTCAGTGAATTCAGATTTCATGTGGAGGAATATTTTTGCCACTGGTGCCATAGTGCTAAAAGGTTATATCCTTTCCCACGCAGCACAACCATACAGTCAGTCATGTATCAATTCATGTGCATTATAGGATAACCATGACCTTCACAAGCAACTGTATGAATGTTTAGATCAAGTGGCTGTCACTGAACTCATTACAAACCCCCAAACATACATCTTATGTAGAAATTTGGTGCGTACAGTTTCTTCTGGGGACTCAGGTACCAGCTGCTCCAGGAGCTGACCTTATTATCAGCAAAGTGATTTGTAATGAACTCAGCAGAGCATGCACTTAAGTATTGGAAAAAGTTTGTGTTAATGCTGAGCTTTCAATCCATCTATACACTCTTCATCCTCAATGACTATTCTACACAGTGGTGAGTGCTCAATGATTTTTACTTCATTTGTGACCTTCCAATATAGTTTCATGTACTGGACAGGACAGTGTCTGAAAGTAAGCTATAGACATGGGTGCTCAGCAAGATGAGTTGGATGCTGTATAACAAACATTCACAGGGCCAGTTAGGCTTCCATTGTACAGTGTTCTGTCCAGGCTGACCTCTGGTGAGTGAAAAGAGTTGTTCCAAAATAGTGGGCAAATGAGTGACTCTGTGGAGATTCAGCTGCCTTCAGAATAAGAGAAATGCTGTATGGTTGTGTTATTAAGGAGAACAGAAGAGATTGTTACTGTGTTCAGTGACTTCTCTGCTCTTTAGGGAAAAGCTATATTTTAAATTCTGGTATATTACTTTATGCATATAAAGACTTTAGTATCATGGGTATGAATGCCAGTATCAACAGTACCATCACTTGTCTAACTTTACTCTCATTTTTTATTTTCTCGTGTAATTATTTAGCTACACCTTATATTACTGACAAGTAGTACAATATTTGCCGTATTATCTAGTATTTCTGAAGATCTTAGAGAGCAGATCAACCAAAACTGTGACCTCAAAAAACTACATCTACATCTAAACTCTGCAAGTGGAGCATAATTGTGGCACCATTGCCATTTTCCCACCTTTCTGTCCCATTTGCAAATGGAGTGTGGGAATGATGCTAGTCATACACCTCCACATATGCTCTAATACCCTCATTTTCTGATTGTAGTCATGCAGTGAGGTTTCACAGGAGTAATACATTGCCCATCTCTTCTCCCATTGTATGCTCTCAGGACTTTAACATTAATTTTCTCCATGATGCATAATGTTCCTCTTGTAGCATTGCTACTGCTCTTTGATTAGTAGTCCCGTAATGCAGTCGAGTTTACTTGAACTCATGATGAAAAGCATTGCTCAACCCCCTTGGTCCTAAATAACGTTTCCAATTTGGCTTTATTTGTGCACCAGAAGCCACTTCTCTCAGACTATTCCTATTTTTCTTGAAGAGTATGTATAAATGAAATCAGGTCTGCATTACACTCTTAGTAGCATGGTTTGTCAGTCTTACTTGTAATACAATATTTACACAGAAGAAATGTTTGGTATGGTTACAAAAATTTCCCCCACACTTAGAATTTCTTCTGACATCAAGGAAATGCTATCATGATATGAATATAATAGAGGGAAACGTTCCACGTGGGAAAAATATATTTAAAAAGAAAGATGATGAGACTTACCAAACAAAAGCGCTGGCAGGTCGATAGACACACAAACAAACACAAACATACACACAAAATCTAGCTTGAAGAATTCTCCCAATATTTTTTAAACATGGTGTGAATGAGATGCATTATTTTTATATTCATAGAAAATTTCTCCATTTCCTATTTTCCATTGCTCCATTTAGAGTGTATTGTAAACTCACAAAAAACAGGTTTCAACATTAATTGGTTACATTTTGTTGGTCCCTGACTTTAGAGAATGTGAGTGCTAAGAGTACAGCCATCTGTTTACATCCGCAACCTTACTGTTTGTGACCTAATCACTTTACTGTTTTGGAAATTTGAACTTTCTCTTAATAATAAAGTAAGTGACAGATCTCAGTAATCCACAGGGTCTACAAACTGCAGACAGCTGTTTCCTGCACTTGTACTGCTAAGTGCTGATTTTGTGTTTATCTACGGTCTCGTTATTTTATTCATGTATATGTTAAGTCATACAGCTTTCTGGAAGATGGTGTGTTTAGTTAATAAATTACATAATGGTTGCTTCAGTCCTTCAGAACAAGCTAAGATAGTTTTGCTCATTTTTAATTATGGACAAACTTAATAGTGCTTTCAGTATAATTTGAATTGCTGCATGTGATGGTTTATGATTTTGCTGTAAATATTTTCAGCTTGCAGTGACTTGTTATCAGTTGTGAGTTAAATGCCTGTGTGTTACACAGTGTAGAGGCAAAATCTGTAGAGGAAGACAGAGATTGGAATACATCCAGCAAATAATCGAGGACGTAGGTTGCATGTGCTGCTCTGAGATGAAGAGGTTGCTACAGGAGAGGATTTCGTGGCAGGTCACATCACACCACTCAGAAGACTGATGACTCGGAAAATATACATCGGGTCATCAGTCTTCTGACTGGTGTGATGTGACCCGCCACGAATTCCTCTCCTGTGCCAACCTATCCATCTCAGAATAACACATGCAATCTACATCCTCAATTATATGCTGGATGTATTCCAGTCTCTGTCTTCCTCTACAGATTTTGCCCTGTACAGCTCCCTCTGGTACCGTGGAAGTAATTCCTCGATGTGTTAACTGATGTCCTATCATCCTGTCCCTTCTCCTTGTCAGTGTACAAAATGTACAAATTTTTAAATTTTTGTAGGTCCTGGCTGGAGGAAAATGTAACTGTGGCTCGAGAGAAGCTGGCTGCTAGAAAGCCTGTAAGGACAGAAATTGTAAGACTACAGGATACATTAAGAAAATCTTTGGGCCTTAAAGCAATATTGTGGGATTGTGGCTGGAATGTGACACACTTTCGTGGTTGCTTGCAAAGTTTCCAGGCGTTGGTACGAAACCATCCTGAAATTGTTGGCTCTCTACAAGGTTGAATATTTATACAGTATTTGTTCTGATTTGAACTATGGTTTTACTTAAGAATTTTTGTTTTTCCTGTTTAAGTGTACTGTACCCACTTATTATATTCAGACTTTTTAAATTTCATCTCAAAATGTTATGTGTGTGCATTAATAGAAGTTTAGAGGTAGTGATGATGATGTGGTAATATTACTTGGTGTATGTGTAGTTATAATAAGAGCTCAGGCAGCTCCAATTACAGAAGAGTAGAGCAAAAAGAGAAGAGTGGATCTTTGGTTGTCATGGTTGTATGGCCAGTAAATCACATAAGGTTTGTGTTCTTTTGGATATGTCCAAAAGAATAGACACCATATATCAAAATAGGTGATGTATTACAAAACAGGTAGTGGCTCTGGCCTTGCATTGTTCTGAAGCAATGCACTGAGAGTGCCTCATATAGTGCCACAAGTGATGGTGTAAAGGCCTGGTGATGCTTGATTGAGTGGAGCTGCTCACAGGATAACATTAATGTTTGAAACTTGAACAACAAGAACAAGGGGACATCGTTTGAGTGCAATATGGATGGACAGTTCACCATGGGGCCAAAATAGAGAATTATAGGTTCATACATTCTGTATTGATTATGCTATTATGATGTAAATTAGAAATTTTTCAATTCACCAGCTCTTACAGTTATAGCAAAATACCTGTGTACTACAAAAACCACTGACAAAATGAACTTTCCTGTTCTCTTTAAATAAAATATTAAATGCAGCTTCATAATTTCAAGAGGGGATAAAGAACTCCCTAGGTTTCATCAGAGTTGGAATTACACGTATTTTTAACCACATGCTTAGGCAGCTGACAGAATGATAAGTGGTTAAATTGGTATGTCAGGTTCTGTTTAATGAGCTATGCCAATTTTATAATTGATATTTGGTTAAGAAAGTTGAAATTGAATAATGAAGTCAACTGGCAGGTCGCAGCACACTATTACCTATTATGTTTAAAACTATTTAAGTCAGTAAGTATGTAATAAGCTTTAAAATGCTGTAAGGTCACTCAAAAACATTCGCTTGGTTTTTGTGAATTTCTTTGTTGTTTCTTGTCATGGTGTGTTTGTGGATTGTCCCATCATATCATGGCCTGATAAATGAACAAAATTTATTTTTGTATATGGTAGATACTACTAGAGTCTTTTAATGGTCAGTCAGAACAGTAAGGAGTAATAAAATGTGAACTTCTGATACATACCATAGAGTACATATGTACAACACAACTTTGACATACCAGTCATGTTTCATCAATTGAATCTTAAGCTTTGTCAATTAAAAACTTAATGCCAACAAAGAACCTACAGGTATAAGGCTAGAACTGTAGTGTCAAGCCAAACAGTCTGCACTGCAGAAGAAGACATGGCACCCGTTAGAGGGCATTGGGACCCCAGTATGTCTGCAGAGTGCCATCTCTTTCAATGGCTTATGTGGAAAGTACTGGTCAATTAAACAACTTAGTATACATGATTCAAAAACTTGACATTATTCAGTGGTCCACAATCCAGATCACTGGCAATTTTTTACAAGGAATATACTGAACAACATTACAGGATAAAATTGTTTATATTCATTATAAATAAGTGTAAAAGTAAAAGTTGAAGAAATCCTGTATAAAAATGCCTACACATCATGCAATAACTTATTTGTCTAATATACAAATATGTGTTTTAAGATAAGACCATAGCACATATTAAGTTCATACATCACTTACTTTACGAAGCGCAATATGTTGCTCACATCAGGTCACTGTAATAGATTTATTATTTCATGAAGATATTTTGGCTCTAAGAACAAGAAACTTTAAAAAGAGATTGAATTAAATCGTATGTTCCTGAGGCGACTCAGTAAAGTAAGCACCTTATTCATTTCGATTGAGAGTTAAATCATATGTTTCCAAAGTAATTCAGGAAAGTAAGCAACTTATTCATTTTGACTGAGAAGCAATCCATCAAATATTCCAAAAAATCAGTCCCAGGTATTTTTTGGATGTTCATTCATCACACTAGCAAGAGTTTAATGTTTGTCATTGTAAATTTCTAACTCTTCTAATGTATCTAAATTATTACTCTTATTCTCAGTGTGCAATACAGTAAGTTATTTTTCCATTTCTATTAGCTTATGGTTAAGCTGTTGTAGATGTGCTCCCAGGGGCTGTTGCTTATGTAGCCATGTTCCCTAAACTGTTTTCCAATTTCTCTGTTTGTCTGCAAAATATAGTAGCAGCTGCATGAACTGTATTTAATTGTATGTACTCCTGCATTACAGTTAATTAATTTAGGGTGTTCCAAACTGAGATGTAGAAATTGCCCTAACTTATTATTGTCTGGAAACCTACCTGTATGTTCTGTTTTCTGAAATCATTTGTAACTTTTTCAGGTAATGAATCATAATATGGCAGAGATATTTTATTAGTATTAAATCTACAAAGGATTTTTATTTTCTATTTTCCTAAACACTTTTTCACCCATCTTTCTATTATCACTTTCCCTGTAGCCATTCGCCTTGCATATCTGAATAATGATGCCAATTTCTCTATTCTTATCTTCCTGATCTAATTGAAACTTAGCATGCTGTGATCACGGATAAAATGAATCTGCTGGAATAATTATGTCAGAGGTGATTGAATTGCAAAAGATGTTGGGTACAAGGCTCGAACCTAGACCATTAGGTCAAGAAAATTGAGTGAACTGTTTTGTTCCAGTTCTTTCATAAACGTTCTTTAGCACACAAGGAATTTAAAGGAACATCCTTCTCTACAATTCATTCTACACTACCACTGAAGAATTTTAAAGTGTTGACTACATGTCTCCCGTACAACAAGATTTTTTTGCACAGTTCACTATTGGTTTGGAGAAATTTGCCTTCTAAATTGTTCATGAAAATCTTTGAGAGTGTATCTGAGAGACTTGAATCTATTGTCAATCCCTTGTTTTCACAGTATGTTTTTTTGATTGAAAGAGAAATAATTAAAAGGTAGTGTTAATTTTGTAAGCTCAAGTAATTCAGTAATATATGGTTATTTGGATTTTCGCAATGCAGACAAATTTGAAACACAATCCTCAATGGATACATTTGTGTATAGGCTATTTATGTCAGAAGTAAGTAATGTACTATTTTCTGGTAAAACAATATCTTTTATGGCCTGAATCATTTCCTAACTATTTTTTAAACTATATGGTTTGATAAATGTGTAAAGTTCTTTAATCTTTGGTTGACACAACCTGTTTACGTAATAGTTTGGGCTCTTCCATGCACCAATAGTGGGACGAATATGGGCATTATCTTTGTGCAGCTTGATCTGTGCTTTTAAGAAAGGCATTTTAGGTTTGATCGTTAATGGACTTTCTTCTCTCGAGTTTGAGTTTAGCAGTACATTCGAGTTGTTAATGGTCATTCTAATTTCATTGGCAAAAGTCTGTAGGGCACATTTCTTTACTTCTACAAAATCATTTTCTTCAAATTTTTTTAATTTTTATTTTAGCAGTGTGTTCATCATCATTAATTAACACTGACATATTACTCTTATTGGCTCTAGTTACAGTGACATTATTTTGGCACACAAATACTTTCACATGGTAACCACCATACTGGCTTGTACAAATTTGGGTGCCTTTGCAATTTCACATTCACTTTTCTCTTTGTCAATAAATGTTTTGTACACCTAATCACTTATCTTTGTTGGGAAGTTATAATTTATCCCCCTATTCAGAATGTTAAACTCTATCAGGAAATGATGTATTTGTTTAGTTCACAACACATGCTGGTGAGTTGAGTGATTTTTCCACCAATGCCTGTGTTGTATTATTTCTATTTCATTAGACACAAAATGAGTAATAAAGTTGAAAATATTCCTGGAAACCAGAGGTTTGAGATCAGCCTTGAGCTAACATAGTAGTTCTTCAGTTGCACACATTGCCAAATATTTTTGCTTGTGCCTGCTCCAATTTCACTTCTAATCCATAGCACGTCAAATTTTGTAATTTGTGTTTGTTTGTGTGTCTATCGACCTGCCAGCGCTTTTGTTTGGTAAGTCTCATCATCTTTCTTTTTAGATATATTTTTTCCCACGTGGAATGTTCCCCCCCCCCCCCCCCCCCCCCTCTCTCTCTCTCTCTCTCTCTCTCTCTCTCTCTCTCTCTCTCTCTCTCTCTCTCTCTCTCTATATATATATATATATATATATATATATATATATATATAATAGAGGGAAACATTCCACGTGGGAAAATGTCTGCTTGTGTCTGTGTATGTGTGGATGGATATGTGTGTGTGTGCGAGTGTAAACCTGTCCTTTTTTCCCCCTAAGGTAAGTCTTTCCGCTCCCGGGATTGGAATGACTCCTTACCCTCTCCCTTAAAACCCAATCCTTTTGTCTTTCCTTCTCCTTCCCTCTTTCCTGATGAGGCAACCGTTGGTTGCGAAAGCTAGAGTTTTGTGTGTATGTTTGTGTTTATTTGTGTGTCTATCGACCTGCCAGCGCTTTTGTTGGGTAAGTCTCATCATCTTTCTATATATATATATATATATATATATATATATATATATATATATATATATATATATATGGTTATAATAGAAGGAAACATTCCATGAAGGAAAATTTTTTGGTCGGGAGGGTAGTTGCGGGATGCGAAAGCTGTTGTCAGGTTGTTGGTGTAATGCTTCAGGGATTCCGGACTGGAGCAGATTCGTTTGCCACGAAGACCTAGGCTGTAGGGAAGGGACCGTTTGATGTGGAATGGGTGGCAGCTGTCGTAATGGAGGTACTGTTGCTTGTTGGTGGGTTTGATGTGGACGGACGTGTGAAGCTGGCCATTGGACAGGTGAAGGTCAACATCAAGGAAAGTGGCATGGGATTTGGAGTAGGACCAGGTGAATCTGATGGAACCAAAGGAGTTGAGGTTGGAGAGGAAATTCTGGAGTTCTTCTTCACTGTGAGTCCAGATCATGAAGATGTCATCAATGAATCTGTACCAAACTTTGGGTTGGCAGGCCTGGGTAACCAAGAAGGCTTCCTCTAAGCGACCCATGAATAGGTTGGCGTACGAGGGGGCCATCCTGGTACCCATGGCTGTTCCCTTTAATTGTTGGTATGTCTGGTTTTCAAAAGTGAAGAAGTTGTGGGTCAGGATGAAGCTGGCTAAGGTAATGAGGAAAGAGGTTTTAGGTAGGGTGGCAGGTGATCGGCGTGAAAGGAAGTGCTCCATCGCAGCGAGGCCCTGGACGTGCGGGATATTTGTGTATAAGGAAGTGGCATCAATGGTTACAAGGATGGTTTCTGGGGGTAACGGATTGGGTAAGGATTCCAGGCGTTCGAGAAAGTGGTTGGTGTCTTTGATGAAGGATGGGAGACTGCATGTAATGGGTTGAAGGTGTTGATCTACGTAGGCAGAGATACGTTCTGTGGGGGCTTGGTAACCAGCTACAATGGGGCGGCCGGGATGATTGGGTTTGTGAATTTTAGGAAGAAGGTAGAAGGTAGGGGTGCGGGGTGTCGGTGGGGTCAGGAGGTTGATGGAGTCAGGTGAAAGGTTTTGTAGGGGGCCTAAGGTTCTGAGGATTCCTTGAAGCTCTGCCTGGACATCAGGAATGGGATTACCTTGGCAAACTTTGTATGTGGTGTTGTCTGAAAGCTGACGCAGTCCCTCAGCCACATACTCCCGACGATCAAGTACCACGGTCGTGGAACCCTTGTCTGCCGGAAGAATGACGATGGACCGGTCAGCCTTCAGATCATGGATAGCCTGGGACTCAGCAGTGGTGATGTTGGGAGTAGGATTAAGGTTTTTTAAGAAGGATTGAGAGGCAAGGCTGGAAGTCAGAAATTCCTGGAAGGTTTGGAGAGGGTGATTTTGAGGAAGAGGAGGTGGGTCCCGCTGTGACGGAGGACGGAACTGTTCCAGGCAGGATTCAATTTGGATAGTGTCTTTGGGAGTTGGATCATTAGGGGTAGGATTAGGATCATTTTTCTTCGTGGCAAAGTGATACTTCCAGCAGAGAGTACGAGTGTAGGATAGTAGATCTTTGACGAGGGCTGTTTGGTTGAATCTGGGAGTGGGGCTGAAGGTGAGGCCTTTGGATAGGACAGAGGTTTCGGATTGGGAGAGAGGTTTGGAGGAAAGGTTAACTACTGGATTAGGGTGTTGTGGTGCCAGATTGTGTTGATCGGAATTTTGAGGTTTTGGAGGGAGTGGAGCTGGAAGTGGGAGATTGAGTAGATGGGAGAGACTGGGTTTGTGTGCAATGAGAGGTGGTTGAGGTTTGCTGGAAAGGTTGTGAAGGGTGAGTGAGTTGCCTTTCCGGAGGTGGGAAACCAGGAGATTGGATAGTTTTTTGAGGTGAAGGGTGGCATGCTGTTCTAATTGGCGGTTGGCCTGTAGGAGGATGCTCTGAATAGCCGGTGTGGATGTGGGAGAGGAAAGATTGAGGACTTTTATTAAGGATAGGAGTTGACGGGTGTGTTCATTGGCTGAGTTGATGTGTAGGTGAAGGATTAGGAGGGTGAGGGCAATGGATTGTTCAGTTTGGAACTGGTATAGGGACTGATGGAAAGAAGGGTTGCAGCCAGAGATGGGAACTTTAAGTGTGAGGCCTTTGGGGGTTATGCCAAATGTCAGACAAGCCTGAGAGAATAAAATATGTGAGCGTAATCTGGCTAGGGTGAAGGCATGTTTGCGGAGGGAATGTAAATAAAACTTAATGGGGTCGTTGTGGGGGTGTTGTGAGGGTGACATGGTATTAGAAGGTGGAAAGTTTAACATGAGGTTGAAATGAAAAAGAAAGATAGAAATATATGGGGAGAGATGAAGGTGAACTAGAAAGCAATTGGAGATCTGGTATGAAAAAAGGCGAAAAAGTGTTGGTTAAGTTGATCCTGTGGTGAACTTGGGTTGGTAGACAGCGATGTGCAAAAAGGTTAGGAGGTTGTGTTGCCGCTAAATCACGTTAAAGGACGGAGAAATTCGGGAAAATTTCGATAAAATTTCGAAAAAACGTATTAAAGGAGTGGTGTTGTGGTGAAAATATGTCTGCTTGTGTCTGTATATGTGTGGATGGATATGTGTGTGTGTGTGTGTGTGTGTGCGAGTGTATACCCGTCCTTTTTTCCCCATAAGGTAAGTCTTTCCGCTCCCGGGACTGGAATGACTCCTTACCCTCTCCCTTAAAACCCACATCCTTTCGTCTTTCCCTCTCCTTCCCTCTTTCCTGATGAGGCAACAGTTTGTTGCGAAAGCTTGAATTTTGTGTGTATGTTTGTGTTCGTTTGTGTGTCTGTCGACCTGCCAGCACTTTCATTTGGTAAGTCACATCATCTTTGTTTTTATATATATATATATATATATATATATATATATATATATATATATAAGAAAGATGATGAGACTTACCAAACAAAAGCGCTGGCAGGTCGATAGACACACAAACATACACACAAAATTCAAGCTTTCGCAACAAACTGTTGCCTCATCAGGAAAGAGGGAAGGAGAGGGAAAGACGAAAGGATTTGGGTTTTAAGGGAGAGGGTAAGGAGTCATTCCAATCCCGGGAGCGGAAAGACTTACCTTAGGGGGAAAAAAGGACAGGTATACACTCGCACACACACACATATCCATCCGCATATACACAGACACAAGCAGACATTTGTAAAGGCAAAGAGTTTGGGCAGAGATGTCAGTCGGGGCGGAAGTACAGAGGCAAAGATGATGTTGAAAGACAGGTGAGGTATGAGCAGCGGCAAATTGAAATTAGAAATTAGCGGAGATTGACGCCTGGCAGATAGCGAGAAGAGAGGATATGCTGAAGAGCAAGTTCCCATCTCCGGAGTTCTGACGGGTTGGTGTTAGTGGGAAGTATCCAGATAACCCGGACGGTGTAACACTGTGCCAAGATGTGCTGGCCGTGCACCAAGGCATGTTTAGCCACAGGATGATCCTCATTACCAACAAACACTGTCTGCCTGCGTCCATTCATGCGAATGGACAGTTTGTTGCTGGTCATTCCCACATAGAACGCATCACAGTGTAGGCAGGTCAGTTGGTAAATCACGTGGGTGCTTCCACACGTGGCTCTGCCTTTGATCGTGTACACCTTCCGGGTTACAGGACTGGAATAGGTGGTGGTGGGAGGGTGCATGGGACAGGTTTTACACCGGGGGCGGTTACAGGGGTAGGAGCCAAAGGGTAGGGAAGGTGGTTTGGGGATTTCATAGGGATGAACTAAGAGGTTACGAAGGTTAGGTGGATGGCGGAAAGACACTCTTGGTGGAGTGGGGAGGATTTCATGAAGGATGGATCTCATTTCAGGGCAGGATTTGAGGAAGTCGTATCCCTGCTGGAGAGCCACATTCAGAATCTGATCCAGTCCCGGAAAGTATCCTGTCACAAGTGGGGCACTTTTGGGGTTCTTCTGTGGAAGGTTCCGGGTTTGAGGAGATGAGGAAGTGGCTCTGGTTATTTGCTTCTGTACCAGTTCGGGAGGGTAGTTACGGGATGCAAAAGCTGTTTTCAGGTTGTTGGTGTAATGGTTCAAGGATTCCAGACTGGAGCAGATTCGTTTGCCACGAAGACCTAGGCTGTAGGGAAGGGACCTCCACGTGGGAAAAATATATCTAAAAAGAAAGATGATGAGACTTACCAAACAAAAGCGCTGGCAGGTCGATAGACACACAAACAAACACAAACATACTCACAAGATTCTAGCTTTCGCAACCAATGGTTGCTTCGTCAGGAAAGTGGGAAGGAGAGGGAAAGACAAAAGGATTTGGGTTTTAAGGGAGAGGGTAAGGAGTCATTCCAATCCCGGGAGCGGAAAGACTTACCTTAGGGGGAAAAAGGACAGGTATACACTCACGCACACACACACACACATATCCATCCGCATATACACAGACAATGTCTGCTTGTGTCTGTGTATATGCGGATGGATATGTGTGTGTGTGTGTGTGTGTGTGTGCGAGTGTATACCCGTCCTTTTTTCCCCCTAAGGTAAGTCTTTCCGCTCCCGGGACTGGAATGACTCCTTACCCTCTCCCTTAAAACCCACATCCTTTCGTCTTTCCCTCTCCTTCCCTCTTTCCTGATGAGGCAACAGTTTGTTGCGAAAGCTAGAATTTTGTGTGTATGTTTGTGTGTCTATCGACCTGCCAGCGCTTTTGTTTGGTAAGTCTCATCATCTTTCTTTTTATATATATATATATATATATATATATATATATATATATATATACACACACCTAAAAACAAAGATGATGTGACTTACCAAATGAAAGTGCTGGCAGGTCGACAGACACACAAACGAACACAAACATACACACAAAATTCAAGCTTTCGCAACAAACTGTTGCCTCATCAGGAAAGAGGGAAGGAGAGGGAAAGTCGAAAGGATGTGGGTTTTAAGGGAGAGGGTAAGGAGTCATTCCAGTCCCGGGAGCGGAAAGACTTACCTTATGGGGAAAAAAGGACGGGTATACACTCGCGCACACACACACACATATCCATCCACACATATACAGACACAAGCAGACATATTTCCTTTTTTCCCCATAAGGTAAGTCTTTCCGCTCCCGGGACTGGAATGACTCCTTACCCTCTCCCTTAAAACCCACATCCTTTCGTCTTTCCCTCTCCTTCCCTCTTTCCTGATGAGGCAACAGTTTGTTGCGAAAGCTTGAATTTTGTGTGTATGTTTGTGTTCGTTTGTGTGTCTGTCGACCTGCCAGCACTTTCATTTGGTAAGTCACATCATCTTTGTTTTTAGGTATATTTTTCCTTCATGGAATGTTTCCTTCTATTATATATATATATATATATATATATATATATATATATATATATATATATATATATATATTTATTTACAAATGTCTGGTTGTGTCTGTGTATATGCTGATGGATATGTGTGTGTATGCGCGAGTGTGTACCTGTCCTTTTTTCCCCCTAAGGTAAGTCTTTCCGCTCCCGGGATTGGAATGACTCCTTACCCTCTCCCTTAAAACCCAAATCCTTTTGTCTTTCCCTCTCCTTCCCTCTTTCCTGACGAGGCAACCGTTGGTTGCGAAAGCTAGAATTTTATGTGTATGTTTGTGGTTTTTTTTTTCTTGTGTGTCTATCGACCTGCCACCGCTTTTGTTTGGTAAGTCTCATCATCTTTCTTTTTAGATATATATATATATATATATATATATAATAGAGGGAAACATTCCACGTGGAAAAAAAATTATATATATATATATATATATATATATATATATATATATATATATATGGTCATAAAATTCCACGAAGGAAAAATATACCTAAAAACAAGACAAATTTCAGACAAGCCTGAGAATATATATATATATATATATATATATATATATATATAGAGAGAGAGAGAGAGAGAGAGGCCAATGTCAAAATACCCACAATCATGAACAGGGGTTGACAAGAGATTCATGAACTTAGACCACTTATTGCCTGAACTGCCTGTTTCTGAGCCAAAAATATCATTTTAGAATGGGACATATGACATAAGCGAATGAAAATAAGCAAAGTAGACTAATTTTCATGTTGAACTATCAGCCACTTCAGATACCGTACAAATAGTAAATATGGCAGCATAAAGTCTTTGAACAAGATCCTGAACATGAGCTTTCCACGACAGTTTACTATCTATCTGAACACCTAGAAAGTTGAACTGTTCAGTTTCACTGATCATATGCCCGTTCTGTAAAATTAAAATGTCAGGTTTTGTTGAATGTGTGTTAGAAATTGTAAAAACTGAGTCTTACTGTGATTTGGTGTTAGTTTATTTTCTACTTAGGTCATGAACTGCACTATTTGAAACTTTGCCAGTGTTGCACACAACATCCTTTACTACCAAGCTAGTGTCATCAGCAAACAGAAATATTTTAGAGTTACCCGTAATACTAAAGGGCATATCATGTCCTGGGGCACATCTCATTTGACCATACCCCACTCAGACTCCATATCACAGCCATTCTCAACATTGTGAATAATGACCTTTTGCTGTCTGTTGCTAAAGTAAGAGGTGAACCAATTGTGAGCTACTCCCTGTATTCCATAATGATCCAACTTATGGAGCAATATTTTGTGATCAGCACAATCAAACACCTTAGTTAAATCAAAAATATGCCTTGTGTTCAAAACCTTTTGTTTAACCCATCCAGTACCTCACAAATAAAAGAGAGTATAGCATTTTCAGTTGTTAAGTGACTTCTAAAGCCGATCTGTACATTTGATAGCAAATTGTGTGATATAAAATGATCAATTATCCTTGTATACACAGCCTTTTTGATAACTTTAGCAAACACTGATGGCATAGAAATAAGTCTAAAATTCTCTACATTATCCCTTTCTCCCTTTTTATAAAGTGGCTTCACTACTGAGTATTTTAATCATTTAGGAAACTGCCCATTCCTAAAGGAAAAATTACAAATATGACTAAATACAGGGCTAACATGTGCAGCACAGTACTTTAATATTCTGCTAGGCACTCCATCATAACCATAAGAGTCTTTAGTCTTCAGTGGTTTAATTATTGACTCAGTCTCCCCCATGTCTGTATCAAAGAGGTGTATTTCAGACATCAAACTCAGAAAGGCATTTGCCAAGAAAGTTATATGATTCCCTGTAGAAACTAAATTTACTAAATTTTTATTTAATTCACCAGCAATGCTAAGAAAATTAGTGTTCAATACTGTATATATATCTGATTTATCAGTAACAGAAATATTTTTACTATGAACTGACTTTATAATGCCATCCTTGTGCTGCTGACCAGACACTTGCTTCACAACTGACCACATGGTTTTAATTTTATCCTGTGAATTAGGTATTCTATTTGCATACCACATACTCCTTGCCTTCCTAATAACATTTTTAAGCACCTTACAATACTGTTTGTAATGGGCTACTGCAGCTTGATTGTGACTACTTAACATTTTGATATAATTCCCGCGTTGTTCTACATGATATCCTTATCTCGCTACTAAGCGACCCGGGTTCCCTGTTACTGCTAGTACCCTGTTTAGAACATTCTAATGGAAAGCAACTATCAAAGAGCATGAGAAATGTGTTAAGGAAAGCGTTACATTTATCACCTATGTTGTTGTCTTGTTGTTGTGGTTGTTGTTGTTGTGGTGGTGGTCTTCAGTCCAGAAATTCGTTTGATACAGATCTCCATGCTACTCTATCCTGTGCAAGCTTCTTCATCTCCCAGTACCTACTGCAACCTACATCCTTCTGAATCTGCTTAGTGTATTCATCTCTAGGTCTCCCTCTATGATTTTTACCCCCCACACTGCCCTCCAGTACTAAATTAGTGATCCCTTGATGCCTCAGAACATGTCCTACCAACCGATACCTCCTTCTAGCCAAGTTGTACCACAAATTTCTCTTCACCCCAATTCTATTCAATACCTCGTCATTAGTTATGTGATCTACCCGTCTAATCTTCAGCATTCCTGTGTAGCACGACATTTCGAAACCTTCTATTCTCTTCTTGTCCAAACTATTTATTGTCCATATTTCACTTCCATTCATGCCAACACTCCATACAAATACTTTTATAAACGACTTCCTGACGTTTAAATCTATACTTGATGTTAACAAATTTCTCTTCTTCAGAAACACTTTCCTTGCCATTGCCAGTCTACATTTTATATCCTCTCTACTTTGACCATCATCAGTTATTTTGCTCCCCAAATAGCAAAACTCATTTACTACTTTAAGCCTCTCATTTCCTAATCTAATTCCCTCAGCAAGACCCGACTTAATTCGACTACATTCCATTATCCTCATTTTGCTTTTATTGATGTTCATCTTATATCCTCCTTTCAAGACACTGTCCATTACGTTCAACTGCTCTTCCAGGTCCTTTGTTGTCTCTGACAGAATTACAGTGTCATCAGCAAACCTCAAAGTTTTTATTTCTTCTTCATGGATTTTAATTCCTACTCTGAGTTTTTCTTATGTTTCTTTTACTGCTTACTCAATATACAGATTGAATACCACCTGGGATAGGCTACAACCCTGTCTCACTCCCTTCCCAACCACTGCTTCCCTTTCATGCCCCTTGACTCTTATAATTGCTATCTGGTTTCTGTACAAATTGTAAATAGCCTTTCACTCCCTGTATTTTACCCCTTGCCACCTTCAGAATTTGAAAAAGACTGTTCCAGTCAACATTGTCAAAAGCTTTCTCTAAGTCTACAAATGCTAGAGACATAGGAATGCCTTTCCTTAATCTATCTTCTAAGAAAGTTGTAGGGTCAGTATTGCCTCACGTGTTCCAGTATTTCTGTGGAATCCAAACCAATGTCCCCTTAGGTCAGCTTCTACCAGTTTTTCCATTTGTCTGTAAAGAATTCCCATTAGTAATTTGCAACTGTGACTTATTAAACTGATAGTTCTGTAATTTTCACATTTGTCAACACCTACTTTCTTTGGGATTGGAATTATTTTATTGTTCTTGAAGTCTGAGGGTATTTCGCCTGTCTCATATATCATGATCACCAGATGGTAGAGTTTTGTCAGGGCTGGATCTCCCAAGGCTGTTAGTAGTTCTAATGGAATGTTGTCTATTCCTGGGGCCTTGTTTAAACTTAGGCCTTTCAGTGCCCTGTCAAACTCTTCACACAGTATTATATGTCTCCCATTTCATCTTCATCTACATCCTCTTCCATTTCCATTATATTGTCTTCAACTACATTGCTCTTGTATAGACCCTCTATATACTGCTTCCACCTTTCTGATTTCCCTCCTTTGCTTAGAACAGGGTTTCCATCTGAGCTCTTGATATTCATATAAGTGGAACTCTCCCCCCCCCCCTCCCCCTCCTCCCCCCCCCCCACCCTGAGGTATTCCTGCCTGTCGTACGAGGTGACTAAAAGGAGTTTCAAATGTTTCGGCCTATATGTGATGGCCCCCTGTAGGGTTTGACCTCCATTCTTCAAAATTTTCCCGAAGAGCGATCCAATTAGGGAAAGCTGCCTTACAAGGTGCATCGTGTCTTGAGATCTTTAGCCCACTTTCTCATCGTTGCATTGGAGTGCTGCCCATTCTCCATCTCTTGGGTGAAGACACCTTCCTGGCTGCTTTTCCACCATGCACTATGCAGTGTCAATTTCTGTGTCAACGATGACCATGGACTTCTTTGCACATGATATCCAGTATGGTAGCCTATCCGTTGTGATGGGGCCGCCATGTACCCTGTTGGTTGTAGCCCACTAACCACACAGGGATCGTTCTGCTGATGCCTGCGCTGTTAACTCCCCACATATACCAAGGGGTAGATGCCCATCCCCCTGGGGCATCGGGACTCCCGGTAATTGCCATCCTGCCAGGTGGCCTTTGCTGCGACTGGGTGGCACCTGTGGGTAGGGCCCCTGGTCAGAGTGGGTGGCATCAGGTCGGATGAGACGTGATGAAGCGTAGTCCATCATCTCTTACTGGTGTTGAAACACCAGCAGTCTCTAAGCAATCACGAGCTCAATTCAGTGCACAGAAGTATGACCCCAAATCGTTCTCCCTGGCCACATCATGGGAGGAATAACAGGCTAAGGATGGCAGCGGATCTTATTCGCCGTGGTACCTTGTATGTTCGAGAGCTGATGAGTAATCTTTCATGACGATGAAGCATCAGTTTTTTGTTGAGCATTTAGAGGACATGTTCGGGGAGGTGGAGGGCTTGTCCAAAATGAGATCTGGGTCAGTCTTGATCAAAAGAGCATCTTCTGCCCAGTCACTGGAGTTACTCACTTGTGACAAGCTGGGGGATGTTCCTGTAACCATAACTTAAATATGGTCCAGGGTATCATATTTCTCATAGACCTTCTTCTGCAATCCAACAATGAGCTGCGGACCAATTTAGAGTGGCAAGGTGTACATTTCGTCCGGCATGTCCACTGGGGTCCAAAGGATAATCAGGTTGCCACTGGTACCTTCATCTTGGCCTTTGAGGGTGATACATTGCCCGACAAGGTCAAGGTGATGGTCTACCAGTGTGATGTAAAGCACTATATCCCTCATCCGGTGCAGTGCTTTGAGTGCTGGAAGTTCAGCCATATGTCTTCCCGCTGTACTTCCAGCCTCACATGCCGAGGGCTCCCTTGGGTCACTCACTTCCCAGGTTTCTTCTAGTGGGAAAGACGACACCCGCCAGTGGCTGAAGAGCCCAAAAGCAGCTGGTAGTAGGGCTTCACACTCATCCTCAGTCCTGGAGACTGAGCCAGTGAAGTCCTCCCAGCCAGGGTAACCTGAGGAGCAGTGAGAGAAATCCAAAAAGAAAACCCCTAAGACCAAGGAAATTGAGATGGCACCCACATCACCGCTACCTACAAGCTCTGTGGCTGAGGATGGGGTGGAGATTTTGGAATCCACACCACCGCTACCTGCAAGCTCTGTGGCTGAGGATGGGGTGGAGATTTTGCCATCCGCTGAGGACCTAGATTTCGCCAGACCCTGTCGGGCCCTCCGTCTCACCTTCTCTGTATGCAGACGACTCCTGCATTTCGTACTGCTGCTCCAGTACTGTTGTTGCTGAGCGGCACTTCCAGGGAGCCATCCACAAGGTGCAGTCATGGGCTCTAGACCCCGGCTTCCAGTTTTCAGCCGCCAAGTCGTGTGTCATGCACTTTTGTTGGCATTGTACCGTTCATCCGGAACTCACACTTTACCTTAATGACGATCCAGTCACTGTGGTGGAGACATCAATTCCTAGGACTGGTTTTTGATGTTCGATTGACTTGGCTCCCTCATTTTCATCAGCTAAGCAGAAGTGCTGGCAGCACCTCAATGCCCTCCGTTGCCTGAGCAACATCAATTGGGGTGCAGATCGCTCTACGCTGCTGGAGCTCCTTGTCTAATCCCGAATTGACTATGGGAGTGTGGTTTGTGGTTTTGCAGCACCTTCAGCATTACATTTACTTCACCCTGTGCACCACTGTGGGGTCCAATTAGCAACAGGAGCTTTTAGGATGAGTCTGGTGACCAGCGTATTGGTGGAGGCTGGTGTCCCTCCACTGCAGATCAGATGTGGGCAACTGCTCGCCAGTTATGCAGCACACATTCATAGTTCCCCTGAGCATCCGAATTACCTTCTCCTTTTCCTGCCCGTGGCAGTCCATCTCCCACATTGGTGGCCCAGATCGGGGCTAACGATTGCAGTTCATATACGGTCCCTTCTCTCCAAACTGGGGTCCTTCCCTTTACCACCTCTACTTGGGGTCCGTTCGCGTACACCTCCATGGTGTACACCTCAGGCACAGCTTCGTCTGGACCTTTTGCATGGCCCAAAGGACTCCATTAGCCCCGCCACTCTCCACTGTCACTTCCTCTCGATTCTTGTGGTTTACACTGATGGATCAATGGCTGGTGGTCACGTAGGCTTCGCATATGTTCATGGAGGACATATTGAGCAGCACTCCTTGCCTGTTGGATGCAGTGTTTTCACTGCAGAGCTGGCAGCCATATCTCGTGCTCTTGAGTACATCCGCTCATGCCCTGGCGAGTCATTTCTCCTGTGTACTGACTCACTGAGAAGCCTACAAGTTATCGACCAGTGCTACCCTCGCCACCCTCTGGTAGCATCCATTCAGGAGTCCATCTATGCCCTGGAACAGTCCCAGGACACATCAGAATCCCCGGCGACAAACTTGCCGACAGGCTGGCCAAACAGGCGACGCGGAAACCACTTCTGGAGATAGGCATCTCTGAAGCTGACCTGTGTCCGTCTTAAACCGCAGGGCTTTGGGAGACAGAATGGCATAACAGCACGCACAACAAACTGCGTGTCATTAAGGGGCAATGAATGTGTGGAAGTCTTCCATGCAGGCCTCTCACAGGGGATCAGTTGTCCTCTTCTGGCTCTGCCTTGGCCATACGTGGCTAAAGCATGGTTACCTACTCCGTCACGAGGACCCACCTCAGTGTCACTGTGGCTCCCAAATGACAGTCGTCCACCTTGCAGTGGCCTAGTGTAATGTTAAGCTCTCTCTATACAGCTTAAGCGTTTTCGTGGACTTACTTGTTGAAGAATGCTGGTTCTGCTTCAGGCAGTGCCGATGTCTTCTGCTAGCACCGGACGCTTCTCTGAAGATTTCACTGCTAGGAAGGGAAATTTTCTCTCTCTCTCTCTCTCTCTCTCTCTCTCTCATCTTATTTAAAAAATACGCTACTCTTGGAACATCATTCAGTGCACCAGAACATATTTATTTCCACTTTGTACAAAAAAACAACTAAACTTTGACGTAAGCCCACACATTACCAGGCACCCAGAATCAGTTAATTACACATTTTTGAACACGATTAATACATAAGCTTTTATCGTGGCTGACTATCCATGTCCAGTCCACGTACTCCCAACAGCAGTTCAACGTTTAATAAGCAGTCACTATCTCGAGTCACTCCATTTGTTTTTCAACAATACAAAGCTACCTTACTCTTTGCAGCCGGCCATGGAGCTTCTGGGCCGCATTTGATTATTCTTGGCAGGTTGCGCTGAACACTTGCCAGCGCCGACAAATTATCTCCCTTCCAGTTTTGCCTGCACAAACAATAAACGGGTGCAGTATCCCCTGCTCATCCTTACACCCTGCTTTAAAATAACGCGTGTTCAAAATTGCTGGAACGCAAGTGTCTCCAGACTTTCATAAAATTCTGAGGGCACTACAACCTCTTACTGGACTGCCCACTTTTAGCCACTCTGTGGCAGGCTTTTAACTTTCCCAGCACCCTGCCTTCAGTGTTGGGTGCTTTTAGGGTGGAGGTTTTAATGTATTACAGAGTGGCTGGCTTTCCCTTTTTATTCTCATGGCTGGCCAGCCACTGTAATCTGCTTTCATGTTTTACTCTCTTCTGTTGCCATCTTCTGATCTTATGCAGTACACTCAAGGAATCTCGTCCATGTGTACAATAATTTGTGTCACATAATAAAAAGACATTTTAAGAAAATGCATGGCATTCAAAAGTAAAACAATCGTTATGCTACCTTCTGATCCCTGCACACTCCGCCAGATAGCTCTCCTCTCTCCTATCTCTCTCCCCCCCCCCCCCCCCTCCTCCTGCCCTCCTCCCCACCCCCCATATCTTGCATACCTTGTCCGTCCATCTTCCCCCGGCCACAGCGGCTGGAGATAGTGTTCATGTGTGCGTGAGGTGTGCCTACTTGTGTCAGTGTATGTGTTTTTCTTTCCTTTCTGATGAAGGCTTTGGCTGCTTTGGCTGAAAGCTCACTGTGTAACAGCCTTTTCGTTGAGCTTATCTGCAGTTTAAAGTGTAATATTTATGATGAGTAGCAATTGATCCTTTTTGTAATTGTTGATATTCCATAGTGGACTTCCCATTCTTTGGTATTTTATGTAATTTTTTTTTTTTTTTTTTTTTTTTTTTTTTTTGACATGCTGATATACAGAGTGGGGCAAATAAAAGTGGCATTACACTGCCATCATTTTGAAATCACTTGTTTCAGCATTAACGTAGGAGGAAAAGAGCTACAGTTACCTCTAACAGGATGGAGCAACTGCCCATACAGCTGGTCGAACCTTGGAGCACATTTACACAGTCTTCGCGCCTGACAGAGTTGTTAGCAGAGGTCAGTCTGGTTGTGTCCATAGCTGCCACCCAGGTCACCTGATTTGTCAGTGTGTGCTTACTTTGTGTGGGGAGCCCAAGTCTAAGATGTATCTCCACCCTGTACTATGCCATGCATGTTCTTGGAATGTGTTTTTATTATGTGACACAAATTATTGGACATATGGACGAGATACGTTGAAGTGTAGTACATAAGATCTGAAGATAGCAACATAGTTTGCCGATACCGGTTATCTGAATAAATGCTCTACAGAAGTGACTGTGGCATTTTGAAGTTTGTTACTTCTATTTTCACAAGTTCTGATAATGTTAATAAAAAGCATACTACAACATCAGACTCCACAGTTTAGCGTATTTTTCATGTACATTTTATTCTTAAATAAATGGTTCATTCTCGTAACATGACTTATTAGTTTATTTTACAATAGAATTTCACCCATTTTAATATTCTTAGGTCTTATGTTTGTAAATTTTTAGTCATAACAGCATATTTTTGTATAGATATTATGGCACTTTTTAGGTCATGTAAGTCCTAGCCCTATCAAAACTAACATTTTGTTGCAGGAAGAACTCTGCTGTTTGGTAATGACACTGGAGTGAGTCTGGATGGACATATTATGCTCAACAGTGGAGAAGTTAGGCACAATTGGCTAGATGTAAGTACTGTGGTTGAGAAACACTTCAGTATTTCTGGTAGGTATTATAAGTAGATTGATCTCATGGTTTAGGAGCTGTTTATTAACTGTCTGTATTACAAACACATGAAAATAAAAATGAGAGCAATGTGAATTAAATTTTTTCGCTGTTATATGATATGCAGATGTAGGATAATCTTTATGTAATATCATTTTTGTAATGTCAAACAGTGGAAACTCCAGGTAGGAATATCAACAATGCAGGAAAAGATAGATTACTACTTGCCATAAAGAAGCCATGTCAAGTTGCAGCAGGCATAATTCGAAGACACTAATGTAAGTGTCTTTTAATTGTGCCTTTCTGCAGCGTGATGTCTTCTTTACGCTAAGAAGCAATCTATCTTTTCCTACATTGTTCATTTTTGTAATGTAATTGTTAGACTATACATTTGTTGATTATTCAGGTGCTACCAGCACAGCTTTCATTGTAACAGTGTCAAATGCTTCCTCATAGTCATATAAAGTAACAACTGATATTAATTGCTTCCTTTCAGTAAGTGGTTCATTGTGCTATATACACTTCTGAAGCTGGCTTTTCTTATTCTGCTGTTGAAGTCTAAAACTTTTCCCAGCCAAATAGTAAGAGTTTTTTTTGTAAAAATCAGGAATATGTCTAACAAAAGACTGACAAACTTGTAGTTCTTCACATCTTCCCTGGTCTATTTCTTGTGCATTACATCACTGACAGTGTTTTTCCAAGTATTGGTTAAAAAGCAGGTGTAAAAGTTGAAATAAAAATAAAGGGAAATACATCTCATGTATCACAAACATCCAGATGTATTTTGTATTTGTTAGCATCATGGGTTATCAAGAAGATTGGATTACTAGCCAAGTGTGACTATAAGCACATTCTACTGTAATGTGGTAGATGGTTTAACTATTGGCACCACTTTTGCATTTTGCTGCGGTTGCCTTCCCACATCAGTACATCAAGTCTTCACATCTGTTATGATTTGTTCTTGTCATATTGAGGCTGATCCATACATTCTGGCATCCATTGAAGCCTATTTTTTAATGTGGCATGGAGAAATTCATAAGCATTTATTGGCAAGGACATTTTTCACTGTTCTTGCCATGCATTGGGTATTAAAATTGTTAGTTAGTAATTTCCTTGAATTTAAGTACAGAGGAACTCTGGAATGCGTGAAGTTGATTTCCACTACTTTGGGGAGTTGCTGAGATGTAAGTAAAGGAGTACTATGTATTTCAGTCTGTTAACTGAAAACATCATTGTTCGGCAGTATTTGAGGTGGATGAATGTGGTTCAGCATATGGAGCTAATGGGTGAGTATAGGCCTTATTATTCCAGATATTATGAGCAAAGTTCATTTTACTTCTGCATCAACCTTCTTTATATGAGCACTATATCCTACAGCAGAGGACACTAGACTTGCATCTGAAATTCAGAGAGCAGAAGTTGAGGTTCCTAGAGTTTTTGCAGAGGGTTGATGGTTTAAGGTTTTGCAGCAGTCTCAGTTAGATGTTGTCTATAGCTTAAAGTTCAATACAGTGCCACACTGAGATATTGTAAGAGTTTCATTGTAGGGAAGAACAGTGTTCTCAAAACACATCGTAAGTATGTGGATGGCCATTGACCTCATTTTTGGTTGGACATAGAAGTCTCCAGTTGAAAAAGAGTGCATACATGCTTTGACAATAACACTGCAAGGTTCGCTTTCACTATCTCTCCCTCTGTTTTTATCATTTCTACTCCTGAGAAGTTTTTTTCAATTCCACCCACTGAATTGCTTTCTCTCCTTGTAGTAGTATTTCTGGCATTCCGTTATTCTCACAGTCTACTATCTCAGTTTTTGTTGACTGAGGTGCACTGTACAGAGTAAAGGAATATTAAAACATATCTACTCATAATAAGGTGTACTGGTTCGTTGTAACAGTGCCACCTGACACTTGATTGATATGGTATGATGTCTAATGAGCATAACCATTTGCTTTTTCATGCTTTAGTTGTTCTTTATTGTCTCCCTTTATAATCTGCTCATTACAATTCCTAACATCTTCTTATAACATTTCTAAATAGTTTTGCATATTCAATTAATCCTATCTGATGGTGGTTGTCATATACTAGTAATTATTTTCTCATCTTCATCAGAAGCCTTGTGAACTCTTAAATTCTGTTTTGTTCATTGGTAAGACTCAGAAGAACAGGGCTTATGGAAGTTACAGCCTGTTTTTGGTTGTGTCTGAATGTCAAGGACAGAAATGACCAGTTTTAATGATGAACATGTGTTGGAAAGGGTCATCCGGTTATAGTCAGTCAGTCATTCAGGTCAGTCATATCAGTCAGTTCGTTTCTTACTACAGAAAGTAATGTTATATGTCTGGAACATTGCAGGCATCTACTGAACCCACTGTCTGCAGTGCAGGTTGGAGAGCTGCCCTTGAGTGCCTGTTCACTAAACTTCCAGTGACTGTGCCACTGTTCGTGTAAATGTCAGCTTCATGTGAACACAGACGTGAACACAGACATCTTTCTACCCATATGGTCAGTGCTAAATTAAGGTGGTGTCACCTGCACCATAAATCATCTCTTTGTTTCTAATCATCTACTTAAGGTTTTTGATTGCTTAGAAGCAATAATTAACAGGGACGGTAAAACATGAAGAATGAGCCAAACTTTAGCCGTGATGAAGTAGTGCTGCTGCATGGCACTGGCAGACATACAGTGCCATGCTGGCTGGCACACAAGATGGAAAATCAGGCAAAGTAGGCTAACGTTTACCAGTCTCTCAGTGTCTGTTGTTATTATCAACTGCATTGGAAACTGATCAAGAACTAGCCATGTACTAATGCTACCCAGGATAATATTGCTCTTAAAACATTTTTGTAGAAATGCCTTATGTTCCAGTTTCTGTATCCTTAACATGCAAATATATACTGAATTTGCTATGCTCTAGCTCCACTGTCCTTGTCATATTGGTAAAACCTTGTGGCCATTTTTTTCCTTGCTTCACCTGTCCACTCTAGTTTTCGATGAGCACATAAAATTGTACTTTTAAAAAACAAGACAAAATCTGACTCCCCATCAATATTGGGTGTTATGTGAAACACTTGATGAAGAGTATTTGTTTGCATTCACTCTATCTACACACTGAAAATTGAAATTTCTACCAAAACATCACAGAATATGTGCCTGACAACTCTATGGAGAGACACCCACTATAAAAAGGATTTGCATAAGCCCAAAAATGGTGGCACCATCAAGGGTAGAGGGAATATTTGTAACTTACGGAAAGTTTGACAAGGCAATGACTAACACTGTCCACATTGATTTTATAAATGATCCTACAAAGATTTATAGTGTAGGCCAGGGAGTAAACAAATGTTCCAGGTGGTGAAGCTTGATTTACAGGGCTCTTTTTGATCTTGCATTCCATATCTCAGTCAATTGCTGGCCAGTGAGCATGGTGCCACAATGAGAAACTCAGACAGGAGAGTACTGCAAATGTTAGAATAAGGAAAGGTTCTCATAAAAGTATAATTAAAAATAATGTAAGTATATTTCATCAAAATTTTGGGAGTTTAAAGAATAAAATAGATGAGCTTCTGGTTTGCTTAGAAGATTTATAAGCTGAGGATGAAATAGATATATTATGCCTGTCTGAGCATCACATTGTTACTGATATGGATAAGGTAAATGTAAGTGGATATAAGCTCTCTGCACATGTAATGAGAGAAAATATGGAGAAAGGAGGAGTTACCATATATGTCAAAAGTCATCATTGTGCAAAAAGTGTAAAAACAAAAAAGTTTTGTGTAGAGAAACATATAGAAGCATGTGCCTGTGAGCTTAAATTAAATAAAGGCACATTTATAATTGTAACTGTATATAGGTCCCCATCAGGAAATTTTCATCTATTTCTGAAAAATTTGGACTCCTTGTTGTGCTATCTGTCAGACAGGGGGAAGCAAATTATTATTTATGGGGACTTCAATGTAGATTCTCTGAAAGAGGGTAATAGAAAAAATGACCTTGAAGTATTACTCGGTTCTTTCAATTTGACACCCGTTATTGATTTTCCTACTCGGGTGGTAAAGGATAGCAGCTCACTGATAGATAACTTCTTTATAGACCAAGATAAGTTTAACCAGATAAATGCTCAGCCTGTTGAGAATGGTCTTTCTGATCATGGTGCACAGCTAGTTACAATATATGACATAGCTCCATTCAGCAATACTAAACAGTCCTCCAAAGTAGTACGTTCAGTCAACAATTTAACAATTGCAAATTTCAGGGAAAGCCTACAGCAGTTAGACTGGGATGAGGTGTACCGTGAACGTGATGCCAATTTAAAATATAATTTATTTCATGACTTTTTGTAAATGCATTTGAAAACTGCTTCCCCAAGAAAATAGTTAAATATACTCGTAAGAAACCTTGTAACAAACCATGGCTTACTAAGGGTATAAAAATATCTTGTAACCGGAAAAGGGAAATGTATCTGACAGCAAGAAAGAGTAGTGACCCAGAAACTATCAAACATTATAAAAACTACTGTGTTATATTAAGAAAAGTTATTAAAAAATCCAGAAGTATGTGTATCATGTCTGAAATCAGCAACTCTGATAATAAAATTAAAACAATTTGGAATATTATTAAAAGAGAAACAGGTCAACCAAGAGCACAGGAAGACAGTATTACCATCAAATTGAATGAAAACTTTACGAACCAAAAGTCAGAAGTTGAAAATATTTTTAATAATCATTTTCTAAATGTTGTGGATATAGTAGGACCCAGGTGTTCATTAGAAGATGCTAGGCTGTTAATGGAAGAGGCCATACCTATGCAATTTGATACAATTGAAATCTCACCCACTTCTCCCTCTGAAATTAGGAAAATAATAAACTTGCTTAAAAGCAAAAACTCACATGGAATTGGCGGCATTTCCAGCAAAATACTAAAAGCTTGTTCTCAACAGATAAGTAAGATTTTCAGCCACCTGTGTAATAGCTCTCTGGAACAGGGCATTTTCCCTGATAGACTGAAATATGCTATTGTTATACCTTTGTATAAAAAGGGGGGATAGATCTGATGTCAACAATTACCGACCAATCTCCCTTCTAACAGCTTTATCCAAAATTTTTGAGAAAGTAATGTATTCAAGAGTAGCTTCACATATCTGTAACAAACAAGTACTAACAAAATGTCAGTTTGGTTTTCAGAAAGGTTTTTCAACAGAAAATGCCATATATGCTTTCACCAATCAAATTTTGAATGATATGAATAACCGAACACCACCCATTGGGATTTTTTGTGATCTCTCAAAGGCTTTTGATTGTGTAAATCATGAAATTCTGCTAGACAAGCTCAAGTACTGTGGCATGAGTGGGACAGTGCACAAATGGTTTAATTCGTACCTAACTGGAAGAGTGCAGAAAGTTGAAATAAGTAGTTCTCATAATATGCAAAGATCAGCACATTCCTCAAACTGGGGAACTATCAAGAATGGGGTTCCACAAGGGTCAGTCTTGGGTCCTTTGTTGTTCTTAATATATATTAATGACTTGCCATTCTATATTCATGAAGAGGCAAAGTTAGTTCTCTTTGCTGATGATACAAGTATAGTAATCACACCTGACAAACAAGACTTAACTGATGAAATTGTCAATACTGTCTTTCAGAAAATTACTAAGTGGTTCCTTGTAAACGGACTCTCACTGAATTTTGATAAGACACAGTACATACAGTTCCGTACAGTGAATTGTATGACACCATTAATAAATATAGACCTTAATCAGAAGCATATAGCTAAGGTAGAATATTCCAAATTTTTAGGTGTGTCCATTGATGACAGATTAAATTGGAAGAAACACATTGATGATCTGCTGAAACGTTTGAGTTCAGCTACTTATGCAATAAGGGTCATTGCAAATTTTGGTGATAAACATCTTAGTAAATTAGCTTACTACGCCTATTTTCACTCGTTGCTTTCATATGGCATCATATTTTGGGGTAATTCATCACTGAGGAATAAAGTATTTATTGCACAAAAGCATGTAATCAGAATAATAGCTGGAGTCCACCCAAGATCATCCTGCAGACATTTATTTAAGGATCTAGGGATATTCACAGTAGCTTCTCAGTATATATACTCTCTTATGAAATTTGTTATTAACAACCAAACACAATTCAAAAGTAATAGCAGTGTGCATAACTACAATACTAGGAGAAAGGATGATCTTCACTATTCAAGATTAAATCTAACTTTGGCACAGAAAGGGGTGAATTATACTGGCACAAAAGTCTTTGGTCACTTACCAAATAGTATCAAAAGTCTGACAGATAACCAACAAGTATTTAAGAAGAAATTAAAAGAATTTCTGAATGTCAACTCCTTCTACTCCATAGAGGAATTTTTAGATATAAATTAAAAAAAAAAAAAACCAAAAAAACAAAAAAATATTAATAAAAAAATAAAAAATAAAAAAATAAAAATAAAAAAAACAAAAAATGAAAAAGTTGTTATATTAACTTAAGTATGTTGTTAAATTAACTTAATTATGTCTTGTATTGGAAAATTTGACTCGTTCCACATCATTACGAAATGTCGTATTCATGATCCATGGAACTAGTATTAATCTAATCTAATCTAATCTATTATTCATTTGTGTTATTCCCGTATGGTTCTGGTGGAAGAGGTCCATGGTAGGTCTCTGCAGGGCTTGCGGACATGTCTATCATTGCATAATAAGGCAAGGCTGTTCATAGGACTAGATGGTAATGAATTACAAATATGGCAGAGAGAGTATGTAATATATTCCTCTATAATGTTGTGGGCTTCCCATGCTTGATATTCTATGAGATTAGTGTAGAAAGTGATCTTGTCTAGTTCTGAGAGCAGCTGTGGCCACTATAATAGAAAAATTCTCTGATGCCTCGTACAATGTCACAGCGATTTGGAAAACTGCTCCTTTGCTTTTGTCAGTCAGTGTTCATAGGTACATCTATATCTACATTTGCATCTATATCTATATTCTGCAAACCACCATGAAATCTATGGCTGAGGGTACCTCTCATTGTATCAGTTATTAGTGTTTCTTCTCATTCCATTCATGTGTGGAGCACAGGAAGAATGATTGTTTGATTGTCTCTGTATGTGCTGTAATTATTCTAATTTCATTCTCATGATTCCTATGTGACAGATATGTAGGATGTTGTAGTATATTCCTAGAGTGATAATTTAATGCTGGTTATTGAGACTTCCATCAGGGCCTGGAGCTCTGTTCAGTTTTAATGACTTTTTGGGGTAGTTTATGTCTACCTCGAAGAGTATGCCAGTTCAGTTTTTTTAGTATCTTTGTGGAACTCTCCCATGGCTCAAACAAACCTGTGACCATTCATGCTGCCTTTCTCTATGTATATTCAGTATCCCCTGTTAATGCTATTTGGTATGGGTCCCACAAACTTGAGCAGTATTCTAGAACCAATCACATGAGTGATTTATAAGCAATCTGCTTTGTAGATTGATTGCACTTCCCCAATATTCTACCAATCTATCAATAAACCGAAGTCTACCACCTACGTTACCCGCGACTGAGCCTATGTGATCATTGCATGTCATATCCCAACAATGTGTTACGCCCAGGTATTTGTATGAGATGACTAATTCCAGCAGTGACTCATTGATATTATAGTCATAGCATACTACAGGTTTTCATTTTGTGAAGTGCACACTTCTACATTTTTGAACATTTAAACCAAGTTACCAGTCCTTGCACCACTTTGAAATCTTATCAAGAACTTACTATATATCTATGCAGCATCTTTCAAACAGTACTTCTTTGCAGATAACAGCATCATCTGCAAAAAGTCTGAGGTTACTATTAATATTGTCTCCAAGATACCCTGGGACACACCTGAAGTTACTTCTACATCTAATGATGACTCTCCATCCAAGATAACATTCTGCATCCTCCCTCCCAAAAAGTCCTCAATCCAGTCACAAATTTCACTTGATACCCCATATAATCATACTTTTGATAATAAGTGTAGGTGCGGTACTGAGTCAAATGCTTTTCGGAAATCGAGAATTCCTGCATCTACCTGGTTTCCTTGATCCAAAGCTTTCAGTATGTCATGTGAGAAAAGTGCAAGTTGGGTTTCACATGTTCGATGTTTTCGAAATCCATGCTGGTTGGCGTTGAGGATGTCATTCCTTTCAAGGTACTTCAGTATGTTTGAGCTCAGAATACATTGTAAGATCCTACCACAAATCAATTTCAAGGATATTGGATGGTAGTTTTGTGGATCACTTCTACTGCTCTTCTTGTGACAGCTGGGCACAGTTTTTTGTTTGAGGGATCTATGATATATTATAGTTAGAAGAGGGGCTAACTCAGCTGCAAATTCAGTATAGAATCTGACAGTGATTCCATCAGGGCCTGGAGCTTTGTTCAGTTTTAATGACTTCAGCTGTTTTCAACAGCACTGACCTCCTACTTATTTCGTTCATCTTTTCAGTGTTTTGAGGATTAAATTGGGACAATTGTCCTGGGTTTTCCTTTGTAAAGGAACATTTGAAGATGGATTTAAGCATTTCAGCTGTTACTTTGCTTCCCCGAGTTTCAGTTGCTATCTCATTCACTAGGGACTAGACACTAACTTTAGTGTTACTAACAGCCTTTACATATGACCAGAATTTCTTTAGATTTGGTGAAATGTCATATGGTAATTTTCTGTACAGTAGTCACTGAATGCATCATCCATTGCTCTCTTGACAGCCAAATGCATTTCATTCAGCATCTCTCTGTCTGTACCCCTACTCTTTGTTTGCACCTGTTATTTAGAAGTTTCTTTACAGTGACCGTGTACCCTGGAGATCCCTTGTCTTATGAACTGCTCTACTGGGTACATATCTATCCACTGCATGGTCAGCTAGTCTTTTAAACTTGAGCCAGAGTTCATGTACATGCTCCTGCCCTGTGCTGAAAGTTGCAGGTTTCTCATTGAGATATGATGTTACTGACTTTTTATCTGGTTTACTGAACATATATATCACCCTGCTTATTTTAGTTGTTCTTTGTACTTTGGTAATCATTGCTGCCACAGACACTTTATGGTCACTGGTAACAGTTTTAATGCAAACTTCCTAAGAGAATCAGGTCTATTTGTTGTCATTAGATCCAACCTATTGCCATCGTGATGGGGTTCTGAACTATCTGTTCTAGGTGGTTTCCAGAGAAAGCATTTAGTAGCATTTCACAGGACATCTTATCATGCCCAACAGTAACAAAAATGTAAATTTCCCAATTGATTGTTGGAGGATTAAAGTCTCCACCGATGCTTACAGTATGACTGAGGAACTGACATACAAGCAAACTGAGGTTTTCTCTAAAATTTTTGGTTTCATCAGGAAATGAACCAATGCATGGTCGAAGGATCTGTTGTCGTTTTATCTCCACCCACGATACAGAGTCTTACCCAAACTGTCTCACATGCAGCTTCAATTTCTGTCTTGGTGGATTTGAGTTTCTTGTCAACTGCGACAAATACACCATCCCCAATTCACATTTGCGTATGCTTTCAAAGTTGTTGTGGTCTTCAGTCCAAAGACTGGTTTGATGCAGCTCTCCATGCTACCATATCCTGTGCAAGCCTCTTCATCTCTGAGTAATTACTGGAACCTACATCCCTCTGAATTTGCTTAGTGTATTCATCTCTTGGTCTCCCTCTATGATTTTTGCTCTCTCTCCACTTCCCTCCACTACTAAACTGGTGATCTCCTGATGCCTCAGAACGTGTCCTATCAACCAATCTCTTCTTCTAGTCATGTTGTGCTGCAAATTCCTCTTCTCCCAATTCTATTCAGTACCTCCTCATTAGTTACGTGATTTACCTATCTAATCTTCAGCATTCTTTTGTAGCACCACTTTCAAAAGCTTCTATCCTCTTCTTGTCTAAACTATTTATCTTCCATGTTTCACATCCATACATGGCTACACACCATACAAATACTTTCAGAAACGACTTTCTGATACTTAAATCTATACTTGATGTTAACAAATTTCTCTTCTTCAGAAATGCTTTCCTTGCCATCGCTAGTCTACGTATTATATCTTCTCTACTTTGACCATCCTCAGTTATTTTGCTGCCCAAATAGCAAAACTCATCTACTACTTTAACTGTCTCATTTCCTAATCTAATTCCTTCTCAGCATCACCTGATTTAATTCGATTACATTCCATTATCCTCATTTTGCTTTTTTTTATGTTTATCTTATATCCTCCTTTCAAGATGCTGTCCATTCTATTCAACTGTTTTTTCCAAATCCTTTGCTGTCTCTGACAGAATTCAATATCATCAGCAGACATCAAGGTTTTTATTTCTTCTTCCTGTATTTTAATTGCTACTCCAAATTTTTCTCTGGCTTCCTTTACTGCTTGTTCAATGTACAGATTGAATAACATCAGGGATAGGCTACAACCCTGTCTCACTTCCTTCTCAACCATTGCTTTCCTTTTGTGCCCCTCGGATCTTATAACTGCCTTCTAGTTTATGTACAAATTGCAAACAGCCTTTCGCTTCCTGTATTTTATCCCTGCCACCTTCAGAATTTGAAAGAAAATATTCCAGTCTACAAGTGCTATAAATGTAGATTTGCCTTTCCTTAACCTAGCTTCTAAGATAAGTCTTAGAGTCATTTCTGCCTTGTGTGTTCCTGTATTTCTATGGAATCAAAACTGATTTTTCCCCAGGGCAGCTTCTACCAGTTTTTCCGTATGTCTGTAAAGAGTTTGTGTTGGTATTTTGCAGCCGGGGCTTTTTAAACTGATAGTTTGGTAATTTTCACACTTGGCAGCACAAGCTATCTTTGGAATTCGAATTATTATATTCTTCTTGAAGGTTATGGGTATTTAGCCTGTCTCATACGTCTTGCCACCAATGGATGAGTTTGATCATGGCTCATTCTCCCAAGGCTATCAGTAGTTCTTACAGAATGTTGTCCTCTCCCAGGGCCTTGTTTCTACTTCAGTGCTCTGTCAAATTCTTCACGCAGTGTCATATCTCCCATCTCATCTTCATCCTTTTCCATTTACATAATATTGCCCCCAAGTGCATTGGCCTTGTATAGACTCTCTGTATACTCCTTCCATCTTTTGGCTTTCTCTTCTTTGCTTAGGACTTGTTTAGCATCTGAGCTCTTGATATTCATACAGGTAATTCTCTTTTCTCCTGAGGTTTCTCTAATTTTTCTGTAGGTAGCATCTATAATCATGCTTTCGATATACACGGAAATTTTCCCCAAAAATCTCATTGCTATCAATTTCAGGTTTCAACCAGCTTTCTGTACCTAATGTTATGCGAGTTTTTCAGGAGAGCTTCATACTCTGACACTTTGTTGTGAATGCTTTGGCAGTTAATGATTAGACTCTTAATACTCTCAACTGTGGGAGGTATTTCTTTCAGTCTAACACTGATATTTATGGGTTTCCTGCAGCTATCCTTGTCTGGATAAGCAGAGTCACCCAATGTAAAAAACCCTTGGGTGCACCCCACACAAAGTCAGCTACCTAAGTAGCAGCCTATGACGTCTAGTGCCCACCTGACCCATTTGGTGGGACCCTACAGTTCTCATCCCTGTGGCGCAAGTCTAGAAATCACAGCCTAGTTTGTCACAGAACCTTTGAAGTCTGTGTTTCAGTTCTTCCATTCAGAACTAAAAGGCTACAATCTGTTCTCAGGACAATGCTACAAATTGTGAGCTTCATTGAAACGCCATGCACAATACTGATCTTCTCAATCTTCCCTGCCAGTTGCTTGAATGACCTAAGTATGACCTCAGAGCCCAGACAACAGGCATCATTCATCGCAACATGTGTCACGATCGGCGATTGTTTGCACCCTGTTCCCTCAGTGGCTGCTTGAATGGCCTCCTCATCATGTTGAATGACACCCCTAGGCATACACATTGATTGCACCTGATGTCCTTTCCTTTTCCTTGTTGTCATTTCACTAAGGGATACTGTCATTCACTGTATGTTTGAACTGCTGATGATTAATAGTCCCCTAACCTTTTGCGTTGGTCTCCTCATGACATCAGACAAAACAGGTTTTCCCAAAACAGGTGAAGTGAGTCCTGCTGTCTTAGTTTCAGTTTCAGTGAAAGACACCACCTTAGATTTAAGAGAGTGGTGATGTATTATGGGACAGTGAACCAGGAAGTTCAAATTAAGCCTGCTGATGATCTTTTGATCTGTTGAGCTAAAAAATTGCTAATTTCCTACAAGAAATGAAACAAATATACACACAAAAAAAGATTTCTCTTAAGTCAACACAAAAATTACTAATTTCCTTTAACTTTTTGAGGTTAGTTATGGTTTATAGAAAATTTGGAAACACAGTTAATTTATGATAAATGTAGATAATATATAGGACTACTCCTCTTTCAGGGAAATCAAGATGTAACACAATATGCTAGTTAGAATATCTGTTATTATTATTATTATTATTATTATTAAGCATTACAATCCATGAAGGCTTTTTGCTGCAGAATGGACAATGTTGAACCACTTTGCTCTGTCTTTACAAGTAATTTGCCACTGTCTGTCATGTCCTAGTTTTCTGAGATCGTCTTGAATATTGTCCAAGTATCTCATGCGTGGGCGTCCAAGAGGTCGTCTTCCGGTGGGAATCTCTTCAGTCACTTTCTTGATGGTCCTGTTTGGTGGTGCTCTGATGACATGCCCTATCCATTTCAGTCTTTTGGCTTTAATTTTGGCCACTATATCGGAGTCTTTATATAATTTGTAAATTTCATTGTTATTTAGCAATCTCCATTCATCACTGATCCTATCTCTTATGGGTCCAAATATTTTTCTCAAAATTTTTCGTTCAAATACTCTTAATCTGTTTTCCTCTTTTTTTGTGAGAGTCCAGGTTTCAGATCCATAGGTGAGTACTGGTATAATCAATGATTTGTATACTTGTAGTTTGGTGTTCCTAGATATTAACTTACTTTTGAAAACTGTCAAGAGACTATAGTAGCATTTATTAGCCTTCTGAATTCGTGATTCTATTTCAATTTTTATGGAGTTGTCAGAGGTTACTATTGTACCAAGGTAATTAAATTCATTTGTCTTTGTGAAAGCTGTGTTATTAATTTGCAGTACATTATTATTTGATGGATAGCGGGATAAGATAAAGTACATTGTTTTGTCTGTATTCAGCTGGAGGCCTGTGCCATTTGTGGCTTTAATTAATTGTGCTGTAAGAAGCTTCAAATCATTCTCACTGTCAGATAATAATGCAATGTCATCGGCGTATGCTACAATGTTAATTTTGCTTTCCAGTTGTGCTCCAATTTGTAGTAGCTTTACTTTTTGGATTATTCTATTGATTACTATGTTAAAAAGAACTGGTGAGAGTGAATCCCCTTGTTTGACTCCAGTTTTAACCTCAAAGTCTTCAGAAAGTTTGCCAGCTACTTTTATTTTGTATTTTGAGTTTAAAGTGCAAGCTTTTATTAAATTTATCAATTTGTTAGGGATGCCAATCTGCCTCATGCACTTCCATAAATATTCCCTGTTGATACTGTCAAAAGCTTTTTTAAAATCAATGAAAAGCATATGTACATTTTGATTGAATTCATATTTCTTTTCACCCAACATCCTTAGGACATATATATTGTCAATAGTCGATCTGTTAGGTCTAAATCCACATTGGGCATCATCTAGGGAGTCTTCAACGTAAGGGCTTATCCTTGCTAACAGTATATTTGTCAGAATTTTATATGTTGTGTTTAGTAACGCAATTCCTCTGTAGTTTGAACAATTTGTTGGGTCCCCCTTCTTGTATATAGGGCATACAACTACTTCTTTCCAATCATGTGGGACCTGTTCCTGCTTCCAGATGTTGGTGATGATTTTGTGTAAGCAGTTTACAAAAGGAAATTTACTGAGCTTCCATATATCTGTGTCTATACCATCACTTCCAGGAGCTTTATGTCTCTTCAGCTTCTTGATGCTTTCTTTAATTTCTGCTAAGCTGGGCTCTTCGTCCGATGGGTCAGCAGTAAGATATTCATTGTCATCTTCCTGAGAGACGCTTATAGTTGGAGCATTTAGTAACTCATTAAAATATTCCTTCCATCTGTTAGCAATGTCACTTCTTTCTGTTAGCAAGGAGCCATCTGGGTCTGTTATGAACTGTCCATAATTTTTTATATTCCCACTTTTAAACATATTTATGCTCTTGAAAAATCCTCTGGAGTCTGTGGTACGGTCATTCTCAGCTCTTTTTAATTTGTAGTTCATAAAATCCCTTTTCTTTTTCCTAATGAGTTTCCTGGCATGTTTCTGTTTCTCTTCAAAAATAAGTTTGTTTTGTGTTATTGGTTTTTGTAGGAATTTTTCCCTTGCTAATTTTCTATCTTCGATAGCGTTCGAGCACTCGGCATCAAACCAGGGGTTCTTAGTTGTAGTAAAATGTCCCAAAACTGAGGTAGTTGCTCGTGTGATATTTTCTTTCAGAGCGCTCCAGGCTTGATTAGTATCATCATTGTTAATTTTACTTTCCACTTCAGGTTTGTGTGTTTCTAATTCTCTAATGTACTGGTTGAGAATGTTTGGGTTTTTCAGTTTCATTGTATTAAACCTAGGAACACCATTTAATTTAGACCATTTATGTCTTGAGAGTGAGATCTTGAACTTGGCTTTTACAAGAAAGTGATCCGAATCGCAGTCTGCTCCCCTTTGACTTCTGATATCATGTATGCATTTATGATGTTGTTTTTCGATTAATACATGATCAATTTGATTTTTTGTGATGCCATCTCTTGAGGCCCATGTTTGTTTATGTATATCTTTATGTGCAAAATATGTACTTTTGATCAACATGTTTTTGGAAGTGGCAAAGCTAATAAGTTTTGTTCCGTTTTCATTACTCTGCTGATGTAGACTATGAGGTCCAATTGTAGGTTTATAATGATTTTCATGTCCTAACTTGGCATTGAAATCTCCTAGAATTATTTTAATTGAATTTTTCGAGAATGTATCATATACCTGTTCCAATTTGTTGTAAAATTCTTCTTTAATATTGTCCTCTTTATCCTCTGTTGGAGCATGGCAATTTATAACATTTAAAGTCTTATATTTGCATTGAATCGTAATGTGAGATATCCTTTCATTCACTGCCTCAAATTTCCTAATAAAAGGTAACAATTTGTTGTTTATTATAAATCCTGTCCCTAGTGCATGTATTTGTGTATCATTTCCCCCATACATTATTGTATACTTATTTTTGTTTATACTTCCATTACCTGTCCATCTGATTTCTTGTACTGCAACTAAATCCATTTTATACCTTTCAAGTTCCTGTATGACATTTATCAGTGATCCTGATCTATAGAGACTTAATACATTCCATGTTCCCATATTCATAACCTTTAAATTTTGCAAGTTCGTCATCAAGTTTGGAGGCCCAGCATTCTTGTCATTCTGATTCGTAGCAATCCATTTTCTCCTACAGGATCCTGTGATAGGGTCGCTGGCCCTAAGCACAACCCCCAACCTGGAGGACCAGGGTCTTGATTTCGGGGATGCCTACCCCTAGAGCAGTTGCTTTCACTTCAGCTAACGAACTTGCTCTGTCCGGCCTGTTGGTCCGCGGGAGGTATTTGATTTCCCTCCTACCACCCATATCTGGGAGGCGTTCCCCGATCCGCCACCTGGGGACGCGCCCTCTAGGAGTTACAGGCTCTCCCGAGGGAGTAACTAAATCACAAATGCCAATTTACTACAAATTACTCATAGATTATGCACAGGACAGTGGTAGCTTCCGAAAATTCTCAGAAACGCATGTTTATTTGCACTGATATACAATGAAATTCAGGGCTGTTGTATTCTTTGGCAGTAACTGTGAACCACAAATGCTGATTTGCTGTGAAATAAGTTATCCAAAGCATGCATATTAGTAACTTTCCAAAATATAGTTTTGGAAATGTCAAAAATTCTCAAAAAATAACCTGTTTCTCATGTAATCATGCAATGAAATGAGACAATGATTGTTTTGAATGAGGATAGGCATACTGTTCTTAAAAATTTTAGAAGAGGACAAATAAATTTAAGCCTACAATTGACAATACCAGTAGAGCTTATTGCGCCTTTTGCAAATATTCAAAATTTCACAATATATCACACTACAAATGAGTATTGACACAAGGAAGGAAAGATTATGCAGAAGTGACACAAACAGGAAAATATGTGTATCTAGAATTTCATATTGGTACGTGAATTTTGTACGTGCAGTTTCACACAGAGGAAAATTCCAAAATCAGCTTTTATATATAAATAACTGTGGTAATTGCATGGCCTTTTCACTTAGATGTTTGTATGCCAACTTACACATGCTGAAGAAGAACCCTGCAGTGCGAGTTTATTTCAGTCAAAATTGTTAAAATGTGCAGCACCAGTAAAGTTTATCTTCTGCCTGTTATAGCTAACAATGCTGTCATAGTAGATGGAATAAGGGATTCTTATTTGCATTGTATCTTGTAGATTGAAAGTCAGTGTCATAATTATATACACCAAGAGAGAATGTGTTACTTTGTAACCATTATGTTGTTTTGTTACAAATTTTATCTGCAGGGCTCAGTATGAGCAAGAGGATGAAATTTGTATGAATGTGTGAATGATGACCTTTGCCTATTTCTTCATCTTCAGATAATTTCTGTGGGCCAAGGTTAAGATTTTCAAGATACACATTATTGGTTATTCTCCACCACCAGGGTTGTCGCGTGACAGCACTGCATCTGTTCCGGGTTGTGGTGCATTTGCTGCTATTATTAAAGGCTTTCCAGAACATAACTAGCCAAGCAAACTATCAAAGAACTTTGCCTATTTAGTTCATGTATACTTGGTTCCAGGGAGTACCATCAAGCCATACAAAATGGTGTGTGTCCTAGAACTGAAGGAGGAAGAAAAGGCAAAAGGTGGCTGTGTCCAACAGTTGAAAGTGATGAATCCTGATTCCATCTGACAGGAAATATGAACTCTTAGAACACCAGATACTGGTCAACAAACAATCCCTATGCTATTAATGAGAAACCTCTTCACACTGAAACAAATTGGTATAGGGTGTGCCATTAAGCAAGTCAGACTGTGAATTCCATATTTTTTTAAATAACAATAAACATTGCTGTGTGTGTGTGTGAATCTTTCAGGATTTTACACACAGTTGACTCCCCATGAACATACATATGCTGTCTTTCGACAGGATGGGATGACCTGTCACAAATCATGCAAGTCAGTCTCATGAATTCATGAACGTTTCACAGAAGAAAGAACTGTCAGCAAAGGATTGTGGTCACTACATTAGCCAGACCTAACCAGATGTGACTTCTATCTTTGGAGCGGACACTTCAGGGAAAAGTGTACACAAATTGCCCAATTACATTAGAAGACTGGAAGGACAATATTAATAAAGATATTTTGAGAATTGGTGCAGCAGAATTGTCCAAAGTGTATATTAAAACATTAGGGTTTGCACAAAAGTGTACTGAAGCATAAGGAAGTCATTTTCAGCTCCTAACATAATGTAATGTAAAAGATAAGGTCAATTCAGTAAGTGTAGACATTTGAATTAGCTTATTTGTTATGTCTTTGTCATCTAATTATTACATGTTTATCTATTTGTTGCCGTATCTTCTTTTATCTTATTTAAAATCCTGAAAACAGGTATATTTTTGCTTCTGATGAAGGTATATTTAGATATACCGAAACCGCGGACAAGGATTTCAATAAATCTTTATCCTGGAACTGTTTGGTTCTTATCATTTACTGTGAAGAATTTTTCTTATTCGATACTGTGAAACAAATAATTTCTTCTGCAAGTTCTTTGCTTGCCATGCTTTGAGAAGTGTAGTATGGACCAAAACAAGAAAAAAAAATGTCCAGTAAGCATGTGCTCTAAAATGAATACCTTAAAATTTATGAGCACTTGAACATTAGAAGAGTTGTGTTTCAAAATAGCAAAGATGAACAAGTGCTCATAGCTCTTAAGGAATGCATTTTAGACTTTTTTTCTTGTTTTGGTCCATACTACCAGTTCCAAAAATATAGAAAGCAAAGAACTTGCAGTAGAAGAGATTTGTTTCACAGTATCGAAGATGAAAAATTGCTTTTAGATCTTAAGGTATGCATTTTCGACCCTATGTTTACTGATACTTTTTTGTTTCTAGTATCAAGTACTTTCAACCGTATGCCTTTACACCATTAATTATGATATACCCTGTATATAAGCTTTTGGACAAAGTGCTTTATCAGCAGTAGAACTCTATCACATTCATACAACAACAACTCACATGCACATGACTACTGTCTCTAGCCCCTAAGGGCTGACTGTGACTGTGCAACTATGCTTGATGCAAGCAATAATCTGCTGGGGTGGATGGTGGGACTAAGGAGGAGCTATGGAACAGGTAGGGGGAGGGATAGCAGGGTATGGGTGGGGGAAGCTGCTAGTGCTGCCTTTGGTGATTGCAGGCTGCCTATGGTGATTGCAGGGACATGGTGGGGACTACCAGCTGATGTGTGTGTGTGTGTGTGTGTGTGTGTGTGTGTGTGTGTGTGTGTGTGTGTGTGTGTGTGTGAAGGGGGGGGGGGTGTATTGGCAGGGGGAAATGAGAGAAGGGAAGTGGGGGCGAGGGGAAAGGACTTGTAGGTGCACTTGTAGGATAGGAAATATGTGTATATTGTAGTGGAAGGGGTTAGACAGGTGGAGGACAAGGAGTAGCAAAGGTTGAGACCAAGAAGGTTAAAGGAACACTGTATACATTGTAGGGAGAGGTTTCAGCAGCTCAATTCAGAAAAGTTAGTGTTGGTGGGAAGAATCCAGGTGGCAAGGGCTCTGAAGCAGTTATTAAAGTAAAGCACATCATGCTGTGCTGCATGTTCAGTGACTGGCTGTTCCAGTTGTCTCTTGGGCACAATTTGACAGTGACCCTTCATATGGACCAACAGCATACTAGTAGTGATGCCCATGTAGAATGCAGCAGCATAGTGATCGAAGCTATGTTTGTAGTTCACATTGCTGCTTTCATAGATGGCCATGCCTTTAATGGAGGAGGATTTGTGAGAGTATATGCCAGTGATGACTGTAGTAGTTGATAGTGGGAGGATGTAAGGGACTAGTCTTGTGCATCTCCCATGCCTTGTCTCACCAGTCACCTACCATCCCCACCATACCAGTAGTCCTGACACAAAGGAGCACTTCTTTCATGACTCAGTACCATAGAAGGCTGAGCAATTGAGTCACATTACCTACCAGGTTATTGATTATTTGTCGTCTTGACCCACTATCCTCCTCACCTCTCCCATAGTGGTATTCCACCTATTTGTTCCTATTCCACCACTGCTCCCAGCCCCTTGCCTCATGGCTCATATCATTGCAACAGACCCAGATGCAAGAACAGTTCCAGACATCCTCTCGCTATCACTAGTCCAGTCTTGTCATTGTCTCTCTTTCCCTTTCAAAGACAGACACACACCTGTGAAAGCAGCCATGTGGTCTACAGACCTAGCTGCAACCACTGTGCCACATTGTACATGAGCATGACTACTAACAAGCTGTCTGTCCACGTGAATGACCAGCTGTCTGCCCGCGTGAATGACCACTACCAAACTGCGACTGACAGGTAGCTGTACAACCCAGTCACTGAACATGCCATTCGACGCAATGTGCTTCACTTTAATGACTGCTTCACAGCCTGTGCCATCTGGACTATCTGGATTCTTCCCACAAGTACTTGTATTCTAAATTATGCAGGTGGAAATTCTTCCTACAACAAATCCTTCGTTTTTGTAACACTCCCTGCCCCTGGTCTCTGTCTTTTCTTTGCTAATCCTTGCCCTCCACCTGCATATCCCCTTCGCTGCACTCTCACCTTCCTCCCCCTTTCCCACCCCCCTCCTTCCTCCCACCACCCACCACCAATCACAGTCTTCCGGTGATGCACCTAGCAGCTGTATCTGTCCCCACCATGTCCCTGCATGCACCAGCTTCCCCCACCCATACCCTGCCATTCCTCCTCTTCCATGCCTATGGCACCTCCTTAGCCCCACCATCCACCCCAGCAGATTACCGCTCACATCAGCATAGTTACAGTTGGTTCTTAGTGGCTAAAGGCAGTAGTCACGTGTTTGTGAGTTGTAGGTGTGTGAATGTGTGAGAATCCTACTTTTGAGGAAGGATGTTGTCCAACAGCTTATATATTTCTAGTTTTCTTTTCTTTGTGCCTGTCTATGTTGCAATGCCTCCTCTATGTTGTGAGAAGCAATCTGTCTGTATTGTTGTTGGATTTGGTGTTGTTATTGTTTGAATTTATCATATTATCAGCAACACTTGTGAAAGAGTTATAAGTGTGTTAGCTACTTCCAAGGGGTTTGTTACTTTTTTATTTTCTTGTGGTAGTATTATATTTTTACACATTATTCTCTTTCCACCAGTTTTTTTTCTTTTTATTACACTCCACATGGCCTTCACTTTCTTTGCTGAATTAGAAAAAGTGTTTCTCATTATGCATTGTTTTTGCTGCTCTTATTACTTTTTAGATAGTATTTTTGGAATTCATGTGAGGAATTATTCCAAGTTCACATTTTATGTAGTGGTCTCCTCTTCTGCCATGAAACCCTTATTCTTCTTGTGATCCAACTGTTTGTTCTAGAATTACCCAATACGGCTACTGTTTTCTGTGGTTATGCATTTTGAAAACAACTAGTTGATATGTTAATGAAGATGGTAAATTTTTCATTTATGTCATTAATTTTATAAACTTGTGGCTGTTTATCTTTGTTCAGTAAGCTGTTGAAGTAGTTTGTGGTATCCTCACTGTATCATCTACATGTGGTTCTTGAAGACATTTTATTCTCAATAGTACCTTTTACGTTCAGACTTTGAAGCTAGATGGTCACTAAACCAAGCACTGAAAATTTTTAGTGAATGATGTGTAAGTCATTCGTGGCTAAAAACTGCTCTAAAACTGTTTCAAAAGTGTCTGTTATTCAGTGGCAGCATCTACATCTACCTCAACATCAATACTCTGCAAACCAGGTGATGGTGTGTGACAGAGGGTTCTTCCGGTACCATTAACTGATTCCATTATTCCTGTTCCTCTCATGAATAGTGCGTAGGAAAAATGAATGTCAGTATGCATCTGTATTAGTTCTAATTTCTCAAATTTTTTCATTGTTGTCTATTTGTGAGATGTATGTGGGAGGAAGTAATATGTCGCCTGACTCTTCCCGTAAAGTACTCACTTGAAATTTCAACAGTAAACTTCTCTGTGATGCACAACACCTCTCTTGTAGCATATTCCACTGGAGTTTGTTTAGCATCTCTGTAACACTCTTGCCCCAGCTGAATGATCCCATGATGAAATGCAACACTCTTCTTTGGATCTTCCCTGTCTCTTCTAACAGTCCCAAGTGATAAGCATCCAGATTTATGAACAATATTCAAGAACTGCTTGAACCAGCACCTTATAAGCCACATCTCTCATGGCTGAAATACATTTCCTTAAGATTTGGTCTATGACTCTCAGTCTAGCATCTGCTTTTCCTGCTATTTGTTTTATGTGGCCATTCCACTTAAGGTCATTCTGGATAGTTACTCTTAGATATTTGTGGCATATACTGTTTCCAGCAATTCGCATCAGTACTGTAGTAGTACAGTAGTGGATTTTTTTTCTTTTGTTTGCCCTGTATGTTACATTTATTTATGTTCAGGGCCAGCTGCAAGAGCCTGCACCATTCATCAATCTTCTGTAGGTCATTTTGCAAACTGATACTGTCTTCTGGCATTGCTACTTTCTTATATACAACCACAACATATGCAAACATTCTTAAAGGGATTCAGACACTTCCTAGTAGATCACTGATACACATTGTAAACAGTAATGGTTTATCATATTTCCTTGTGGTACTCCAGAAATTACCTTTACATCTGTAGATTTTTCCGTTATGAGCAACATTTTAAGTCCTATCTGCAAGGAAGTCTTGACTCCATTTGCAAATCTGGTCTGATACTTGGTAAGCTCTTATTTTTTGCACTAGATGGTAGTATGGAACAGTGTCAAATGCCTTCCCGAAGCAAATGAATATAGCATCAATCTGAGCACTATTGTCTACAGTGCTATGGATGTCATGGAAAAACACAGTCAGCTGAGTTTTGCAACACCTCTGTTTGTGAAATCCATGTTGATTTTTATAGTGGAGATTTTCATTCTTGAAAAACAGCATAATTCTTGAGCATAAAACGTGCTCTTTATTTTACAGCAGATTTATGTCAACAAGCGCGGCCTATAATTATGTGCATCTGTCCTATGATCTTTCTTGAAGATGAGAGTGACCTGCACTTTCTTCCAGTCAGTAGATGCCCTTCATTGTTCCAGCAACCCATAATAAACTGCTGCTAGAAGGGGAGAAGTTCTTTCACTTAATCTGTGTAGAATCTTACAGGTATCACATCTGGTCTTGATGCCTTTCCACTAAAAAGTTGTAGTTGCTTTTCTATTCTTCTATTGGCTATCTCAATATATGTCATTTCAATGTTTGTATGATGATGGAAAGGAGGGACTGTATTACAGTTTTCCATGGTGATACATTTTCAGAAGACTGAGTTAAGTATTTCAGCCTTCTCTCTGTTACCTTCTGTTTCAGTGCCTGTGAGGTCACTGAGTGACTGAATAAATGATTTAGACCCACTTACTAATTGTACATAAGACCAAAACCTCTTAAGATTTTCAATCAGACCAGTTGACAAAACTTCAAAAGTCATTGAATGCTTCTCTCATTGGTCTCCTTACTCACATTTTTGCTTTGTTCAACTTTTGTTTGTCAGCTAGGTTAGACTTCTCTTGAATCTGTGATGATGCTCTCTTTGTTTATGTAGCAATTTTCAAACAAGGCTATTAAACCATGGTGAGTCTTTCCTGTCCCATAAGACCTTGCCTAGAACATATTTGCCTAAGGCATATTGAACAATGCTTTTGAATTTTTAGCATTTGTGCTCCACATCTTTGTACTCATCACTGAGTATTTGCTGCTCTGACTGCTCAGATAACCTGCAGTTTGTATGCTATCACTCTTGCTAAGCAAAAAGATCCTCCTGCCTTTCTTTAACCCATAGTTGTAGTTGCTTTCACAGTCTTATGATCCCTGATACTTTCCTCTATGTTAACTGATTCAGGTCTGTTTGTTGCTAGAAGGAGTTGGTTTTCTAATTGCTCGAAGTAATTTTGGACAAGATATTCAGAATAATGTCACATGAATCCCTGTCTGTGGCATGAATTTTGATGGCATGACTTTCCCAATCTATACCGGGCAAGTTGAAGTTACCCTGTTACAACAGCACGATCGCGAAAGTTATTAACAGTATTCTGCAGTTTCTCTCTGAAGTGTTTGACTGCTACAGCCCCTGACCCAAATGGTCCATAAAAGCATCTGATTAAGATTTTGTTCCGATCTTTTCTGCGTAACTTCGCCCAGATTAATCCACATTCAGAATCAGTGATAATCTAACTAGATATTATCGAATTCTTTGTTAATACAAATACACTGCCATGATTGGTAACTAATCTATAACTGCAATAAATATTCCAGTTTGAACTTATAATGTAATTGGATAGTTAAAAAAATCTAATCACCAAGCGGCAACTTTTGGAGCCAGTAGCTCATTCTTCTGAGATACAGGCTGAAGCGGAAGAAGGAGGGGTGAAGGAAAAGTGCTGTTGAGGTTTAGGAAATGGCGAGAGATCAGAAAAGTCACTCAGAACCCCGGGTCAGGGGAGACTTACCAGACAGGATGAGAAGGGAAGAAAAATTTGAACTTAGGATTTCACTGATATTCACTTCCAATTTCAACAAACTTCTGTTTCTAAAACTATGTGTATATTATAACTTTCAATTAGTGATACTAATTCTGGGATTGTTCCTTGGATGCTGCTGCAGTTAACTAATATAGTAATCTTTTCTATATTCTATCTGTGAAGCGAGCATTCTCTGAGAACATTGTGGCTGATGTATTTTTGAGTTTGGCAGCAGTTTGTATTTGAAACCCAAAGGAAGGGTTCCTCTAACTTAAAAAAACACATACATGTATACCACATGTACTCCACTGTTGTAATAGCCACTTCCTGAGTGTAGTGCATATATGAACTATTAAGGGGGAACCCTAAAATTCTCCACCCAATAGTGGAGGTTGAGAAATTCATGGTGAGTACTGTCACAGAATCGTCTGAACTCTGAGTTAGACCATGCACTCTGCACCTGCAGAGGACCATGATCAACCTTGGGTATGATGTTGCAAATAGTCAGCTTTGCCTGTACCCCGTGTGCTGTGCTAGTTGCCGTCACCAAATCGGCCATCCAATGAAAGAAACTGAGAATGGCTTCATAACCCAAGCAGTAGACAAAATTCATGACAACATGTGCCACTGTTTGTAGCCAGTTGCACCCAGTTGTAGGGTCTCCTCCATGTCTGCAAACATACTGAGTGCACACTGACAGTCTTTCCTGCCCTGCATGCTATTTCCGTAAGGAGCTCCATTACCCACCTAATATTGGAGCTCCCAATAACTAGCATACCACACTCTGCACTTATCCAGACTGAGCTGGGAAATTGGCTGCTGGTCCACCATGAGAGACAGCCTGTGCTGGCTGAGAAGTATTATAAAACTGTGTAGCATCTCATACTTGTTGCTGAGGTGTAAGGAGCCAGCCACCCAGCCAATTCCCTCTTTTGTCTTCTGACCAGTGATGAGTGATCCCACCACTGTCTGCCACTCACTATGGAGTGAAGATGAATCGGTCAGATGTTACGTATCTGAATACACAGCGACAACCAGGTCACCATGGATTTGAGTGGCACCAGAGGTGTCACATATCTCGTCACTGGTGCCACGATGTTGCCACAGCTTTGAGCAATACCTAGTAGCCTGTTAACTCTGACCAATGCAACTTCCAGCTATTTATGGACAGCAGGCGGTTCTCCTTTTATCCAGTCACCAAAACCACAGCCACTGTCCATGTTGTCATGCTGTATAAGAAAACTGCATAAGATCTCAGAAAATACAGACAAAGCAAGCAATGTATACAAACTGTGTACTACACTATGAAGTAAATTCACTCAGTGCAAATAATTGAAAAATATGATAACCATTACATCAAAAATAAGCAACACTATTAGAAATACCTAAGTAATCATATACTCTTTACATCTACTCAGAAATAGGTTAGAGTAACACTAAACTGAATAATGTATTATACAAACTGTGTGCAACAGATAGGCTGTACTCATTTTGCTCTCTGCTGTGTAGGAGGCTGGAGCTCTACCCTACCCTGGAGCTGTACTTTACTTCAGCCTTTAAATTGTAGAATGTAGTAAGGTTCGAAAGGGTCTCTGTACTTCTACTTTTTGAAATAAAATCAGTTTTGATATCTCCACAAATTATCAAATCACATTCCATATTTACTTTGTTTAGCAATGTTTCCAGTTTATTTGAGAAAACGTCAAAGTTTCCAGTTGGTGATTGGTAAACTGCTAAGTTTAGCTTGGAACATTTATAGTTCCAATCTCATAGTCCTTTTCAACATTTGTTCAAGTTAACTCAGGTAGAGTAGTAAGAAGGATGTTTTCCTTTATGTAAATCACTACTCCACAGTGCTTGCTAATATTTCTACAACAGTAAAAAGACAAAAAGAATTTGGTTATTTTTTTATGTTGAATTAATTGAAGATTAAATCAGTGCTCAGAAATGTATATTACTGAGATGTTCTTTAGCTCATCTTTAGTAGTACATGAATTATGTTTATGTTATCTTACTGTGGTGAGGTTATATAAGGTGTGATCAAAAAGTAATGAAATTTTTTTAATTTCATGAGCTTGTAGTCAAATTAAGTCGGGTGATGCCGAGGGAATTAGATTAGGAAATGAGACACTTAAAGTAGTAAAGGAGTTTTGTTATTTAGGGAGTAAAATAACCGATGATGGTCGAAGTAGAGAGGATATAAAATGTAGACTGGCAATGGCAAGGAAAGCGTTTCTCAAGAAGAGGAATTTGTTAACATCGAGAATAGATTTAAGTGTCAGGAAGTCATTTCTGAAAGTATTTGTATGGAGTGTAGCCATGTATGGAAGTGAAACATGGACGATAACTAGTTTGGACAAGAAGAGAATAGAAGCTTTCGAAATGTGGTGCTACAGAAGAATGCTGAAGATAAGGTGGGTAGATCACGTAACTAATGAGGAGGTATTGAATAGGATTGGGGAGAAGAGAAGTTTGTGGCACAACTTGACTAGAAGAAGGGATCGGTTGGTAGGACATGTTTTGAGGCATCAAGGGATCACAAATTTAGCATTGGAGGGCAGTGTGGAGGGTAAAAATCGTAGAGGGAGACCAAGAGATGAATACACTAAGCAGATTCAGAAGGATGTAGGTTGCAGTAGATACTGGGAGATGAAGAAGCTTGCACAGGATAGAGTAGCATGGAGAGCTGCATCAAACCAGTCTCAGGACTGAAGACCACAACAACAACAACAACAACGAGCTTTATAATCTGATTCTCAATTTTTTTGTTTTTTATTTTGTTGATACAGATGTTCCTGGCATATGTTATCATTCTCTGCTGTTTTGAATATTTAGTTTATTGTTGACAGTTGAAAAGATTATATGTGTTTTATAATGCTTGATGAATTTTTACTTTTGGGAAAGATGATCAAAGAATATGCATTAAATTTTGCTTGAAAAATGGAATAAAATGCAACACCACATTCAAAATGTTGACTGTTGCTTTTTGAGAAGCTACTATGAGTAGGACAAGAGTTTACAAGTAGTATAAACATTTCAAAGAGGGTCGAGAAGACATAAAAAATGATGACTGCCCTGGAACTGACAACAGTGTGGAAGAAGTAAAGAAAATGATTCTGAAAAATCACCATATCACCACTAGAGAGATTGCTGATGATGTCGGCATATCCTTTGGCTCATCCAACCAGTTTTTTTTGGATGTTTTGGGCATGAAACTTGTAGCTGCAAAGTTTGTTCAGACGTTGTTGAATTTCGACCAAAAACCACATCACATTGACATTGCCCAGCAATTGCTAAATGAAGTCATCAATGATCCAGAACTTTTAAAGAAGGTTATAACAGGTGAAACCAAGGCCCAGTCATCCCATTGGAAACCGCATGAAGAACCAAGACTGAAAAAAATTAAACGAGGTCAATCACGTGTGAAGGTTCTTGCCACTGTTTTCTTTGATTACAATGGGATAGTGCATCATGTGTTCCTGCCTTGTAGTTGTATGGTCAATAAGAAAAACTACCAGGAAGTTGTGAACCATTTTCATGGAGAAATACAAAGAAAATGACCAAAATTGTGGCAAAAACACTCATGGAAATTGCATCACGATTATGCTCCCACTCACACCTCAGTGCTCGTTCATGAATTTTTGGCAGAAACCAAAACTGTAATTTTGTCTCAGTCACCTTATTCATCAGACATGGCCTGCTATGATTTCATTCTATTCCCGAGGTGCAGAGAACCATGAAAGGATGTCGTTTTGCCATCATTGATGAAATAAAAACAGAATTGCTGAAGGACCTGGACACCATAACAAGTGAGTCCAGAAGTACTTTCCACATTGGAAAACTGCTGGCACTAGTAATATCTGAGGCGAATGAGTTTGAAGGAAATAAAGTTGATGTTGATGAATACATAAACATTTTTTTAAGGAAAACAAAAATTCCCATTACTTTTTGGTCACACCTTGTTCATTATGATAATAAATTTTTATATATATTCAAAAAGAAAGATGATGAGACTTACCAAACAAAAGCGCTGGCAGGTCGATAGACACACAAACAAACACAAACATACACACAAAATTCTAGCTTTCGCAACCAACCGGTTGCCTCGTCAGGAAAGAGGGAAGGAGAGGGGGGGGAAAGCTTTTTTTTTCCCTCTTCTTCCCTCTTTCCTGACGAGGCAACCGTTGGTTGCGAAAGCTAGAATTTTGTGTGTATGTTTGTGTTTGTTTGTGTGTCTATCGACCTGCCAGTGCTTTTGTTTGGTAAGTCTCATCATCTTTCTTTTTAAATATATTTTTCCCACGTGGAATGTTTCCCTCTATTATATTTATATATATTCAGATTGCCATTAGTGTTGCATTTTCTTCTAATTCCTTGTTCATTTTACTTTCCCTGCAGAAGCCTGTGCAGCATACAGGAAACTGTGTTCCATTCCAGTCCTTCTTTAATTATTTCATTGACATGCTCATCACAAACTTCCTCCCTTCTCATTGTTTCCAGATATTTTCATACTGAGATTGTCACTGACTGTTTCTGCACCAAAATAAATGATAAAATATATTATATACTTTTCTCACAATTGCAAACTGTAAAAATTTTTATGCCATCTCTACTTGCCTTCACCTGGGACTGTTGCTTTATTTCTAGATGGCCTTTGAATGACATCAGTGATTCATCTATTTATATTTTTTCAAAATACAAAAAGATTCCTCAAAAATCTTTTGAAAATGTTCTGCTGTTAGTCATATTTTTGACAAAAATTTAATCTCCATTTAGAGGCAAATTAACATGAAAGTGGAACAAACTCAGCAACAGAAGATATCAGTCTTTATGGAGTAATTTATAAGAAATTAATGTGTGCAACAAGGGAACTGTTTATCAATGGTCACTCAGTTTTAGCTATTTTATGTTTGCTATAAGGATACAGATGCAATAAAAACATGAATTTTGGAGACATTTATCTCACTCCACTTGTTTATTCTGGTGTTTGTCTTGACTTCCATATTGGCCAATCGATATGTGCAAACTACTGAACTGCTGTGCCAGTCACTTGTATTCAAGGTATGGCACACTTCAACTGCTGTGGTAGTCAAGAGGCTAAAGGCTTCTCTACAGAGATACCAATACATGATCCCATAAAATCTGTTCCGATAGAACCAACCAAGGAAAGCTACCCCTTTGGCATTATCTGTGATCTTGTCAAGCTCTTCAGTGGTATATATCATAATACTCTACTAGAGAAAGTAAAATCTTATGGTATTACATGCATCCCCCTTGAAAGACTGGAATTGTATCTTAACAATAGAAAACAGTCAATCACATTAACTATTGATACTGCTGAAATAAGTCTAAATTGAAAGTAGGAAAGCAGTAAATATCATCATCTCTGATAATTCAGATAAGGTCAAAAAAGTGTTGCATCTACAGATGCATATTATGTAAAGCTTGTAACCATTCACTTTGCAGAAGCTTCTTCAGGGGTCTGAGGATCTTACAATCATGTGCCAATTCATTTACTTTATAATCAGTGATACTTATTTTAAATAATAGACGTGATGTACACATACAGACAAACAAGCCAGTAACATATTGGTCCACCTCTAGCCCTTAATCAAGCAGTTATTCGACTTGGCATTGATTGATAGAGTTGTTGGATGTTCTCCTGAGGGATATCATGATAAATTCTGTCTAATTGGCAGGTTAGTTTGTCAAACCCTGAGCTGATTGGGGGCCCTGCCCATAATACTCCAAACACTCTCAATTTGGGAGAGATCCAGCAACCTTTCTGACCAAGTTAGGATTTGGCAAGCATGGAGACGAGCAGTAGAAACTCTTGTTGTGTGTAGTAGGCTTTACCTTGATTGAATGTATGCTCAGAATGACTTAGCAAGCAGGTAACAAAATAGGGTGTAGAATACTGTCGACACACTGCTGTGCTATAGGAGTGTCGCAGATGAAAACCAAAGGGATCCTGCTATGAAAAGAATTGCCTCCCCAGACTATCACTCCTGGCTGTCAGGTCATATGTGGGTGACAATCAGGTTGGTATCCCACCTCTATCTGTGGCATCTCCAGAGAAGTCTTTGGCCTGGAATCTCATTGACTGGAGTAGAATTGCCTTCATTGATAAGTCTTGGTTTGAGTTAGCCCTAATGACTAGCAAAGACAGATCTCGGAGACATCCAGACAGCAGTGTGATACCAACCTGACTGTCATCTGCCATACTGCCTGATATTGAAGGGTGATGGTTTGGAGTACCATTCAATTCATAGGATGACCCATTTGGTTGTTGTCTATGGGATCCTTACAGCACAGTGGTACGTTGATAATGTTCTACACCCCTTTTTATTGACATCCATCAACTCTATCAACTAATGCCAAGTCCAAGTCAGGTAATTTTTTGTGTAAGGACCAGAAGTGAGCCAACACATTATGGACTTGCTCAGTTTGTGGAGATCTTTCTCTTTAACAAATTGTCCAGTTTTTCTGGATTTGCAATGATTTGTTTGTCTGTAGATGCATGTCACATCTGCTAAAAGCAGTCGCATTCAGATAATTCCTTCATGGTACGTAGTTTTTGTGAGTGCATTTCAGATTTTTACATAATACTCTATTAAACTGTTGGATGCATGTGGGTAATGTGTTTCTTGAAACAAAAATGTATAGGTTTTCTTTTAAAACTGATTGTGAGAAAGAAAATGCTATGCTGTGAAATGAGAAGTTTCATTTTCTTTGTTGCAGTCACTTTATCCTAAGATAGCAGGGCATTTAAACCATTACACAAATTGTTTCTTCCATGTATATTCTTTCTCCTTATGTGTAATTTGAAACAAAGAATTGTGTACACGACTGTGTTGTTTTGTTTGCTTCCTCACAGCTGGTTTTAACAGAAAACAGAAAAGTTGTGTTTATGGCTTATCAGCTTATGATTAAAATACTGCTGGAATCTAAATTGTCTGAAACTTTGAAATCCTAGCCATTAGCAGATTAAAACTGTGCGAAATACTGTCATTGAAGCTTCTGTCCTCACAGATCTAGCAGCAAGAGAGGTCTCTCATACCCATATACCATTGATCCCAACTGATTTTCCCATTAATTTTAAGCGACTTCAGCTCCAAATCAAAGTTCCATTGCCAATAACAGCTAACAAGATAGATGTGGGAAAAGTAGATGGAAAGAGAGAGGAAGTGGAGGAAATGGACATAGAGAGAGGGATGGAGGAAGTGGAGGGAGAGGGAGGAGGGAAGAGGAAGTGGAGAGTACAGGGGGTTGGAGAAGATGGAGAGAGAAGGGGGGGATGGGTTGGAGAGAGGGGGTGAGGGGGTGATGGACAGAAGGGGAGAAAGGAGGAGATGGACACAAAGAGAGGGGAGAAGGAGATTAGCATATACATCCAGTTTCCATACATATTTAGCAATTGTGAAGGATTGCAGGATCACTAGTTCATAAATAAAGTAATCTAGAAGTAAATGTCATTGCACATAGACTCTCTCTCTCTCTTTCTCTCTCTCTCTCTCTCTCTGTCTGTCTGAAAAGGCCTCAGAACCCTCAATGGTACTGGCTGACTACAATTATATCCTAAGCCAATAAGTTTCACTGGATGTGGATAAGGAAGGGTGTGTGGTCAGTGCACCGCTTTCCTGGCTGTTGTCTGTTTTTGCAGTCTGAACTGCTACTTCTCAGTTAAGTAGCTCCTCAATTGGCCTCACAAGGGTGGAGTGCACCTGGCTTATCAACAGCACTTGGCAGACCCAGACAGTCACTCAGCCAAATGCTAGCCCAGCCAAACAGTGCTTAACTTCAGTGATTTGATGGGAACTGGTGTTACTGCTGTGGCAAGGCCATTGGCCATGTTGATGGTCACCTGCTTTTCAGTGTATAATTTAGAACATCACTGCAGGCTCTCCTTTGGGATGGGGTTTATGGAACTCAATACATGAATGAATGTCATCAAATAAATCAGTGTGGCTAAATCTTCTGTGTTCCACTTAAAATGTAAAGTCATGGCTGCCTAAAGAAATTACTATATTCAGTGGCACCAGAACTACTGTACAACAGATTTACTATGCTGTGGCTCCATTAATAATCATTCTCTCTCTTGCATGAGGAAAAGTAGGTCATACCTGTTTACAGTACCACATTGCTGCAATGTGGCCTTGCTTAACACACTTTCTGTGTTTGATGATGGGGAAAACAGGACTGATTTTGTTGCCTAAAATAACTTTTACAAGAAGAGAGTAAAGGCATTTCTTGTACAACAATGTTCTTAAAAGAGTAGCAAAGTTTGACATCATCATCATCATCATCATCATCATCATAATCATCTAAGACTGATTATGCCTTTCAGCATTCAATCTGGAGCATAGTCCCCCGTATAAAATTCCCCCATGATCCCCTATTCAGTGCTAACATTGGTGCCTCTTCTGATGTTAAGCCTATTACTTCAAAATCATTCTTAACCGAATCCAGGTACTTTCTCCTTGGTCTACCCCGACTCCTCCTACCCTCTACTGCTGAACCCATGAGTCTCTTGGGTAACCTTGTTTCTCCCATGTGTGTAACATGACCCCACCATCTAAGCCTGTTTGCCCTGACTGCTACATCCATAGAGTTCATTCCCAGTTTTTCTTTGATTTCCTCATTGTGGACACCCTTCTGTCATTGTTCCCATCTACTAGTACCTGCAATCATCCTAACTACTTTCATATCTGTAACCTCAACCTTATTGATAGAGTAACCTGAATCCACCCAGCTTTCGCTCACATATAACAAAGTTGGTCAAAAGATTGAACGGTGCACAGATAACTTAGTCTTGGTACTGAGTTCCTTCTTGCAGAAGAGAGTAGATTGTAGCTGAGTGCTCATTGCATTAGCTTTGCTACACATTGCTTCCAGTTCTTTCACTATGTTGCCATCCTGAGAGATTATGCATCCCAAGTACTTGAAACTGTCCACCTGTCGTCCTATTTGGCACTCAATCCATTTATATCTCTTTCCCACTGACATTACTTTTGTTTTGGAGATGCTAATCTTCATACCACAGTCCTTACATTTCTGATCTAGCTCTGAAATGTTACTTTGCAAACTTTCAATCAAATCTGCCATCACAACTAAGTCATCCGCATATGCGAGACTGCTTATTTTGTGTTCACATATCTTAATCTCACCCAGCCAGTCTATTGTTTTCTACATATGATCCATAAATGATATGAACAACAGTGGAGACAGGTTGCAGCCTTGTCTTACCCTGAAACTACTCTGCTTCCTGACTATCTATGTAAAGACCTTTAATTGCTTGCAAAAGTTTGCCTCCTATTCCATAATCTCATAGAACAGACCATAACTTCCTCCTAAGAACCCGGCCATATGCCTTTTCTAGATATAAAGCATAGATACAATTCCCTGTTCCACTCATAACACTTCTCCATTATTTCCGTAAGCTAAAGATCTGGTCCTGACAACCTCTAAGAGGCCTAAACCCACACTGATTTTCATCCAGTTGGTCCTCAACTAATACTCGCACTTTCCTTTCAACAATACCTGAGAAGATTTTACCCACAACGCTGATTAACGAGATGTCTCTGTAGTTGTTACAATCTTTTCTGTTTCCACATTTAAAGATTGGTGTGATTACTGCTTTAGTCCAGTCTGATGGAACCTGTCCCGACTCCCACGCCATAGCAATTATCCTGTGTAGCCATTTAAGACCTGACATTCCACTGTATTTGATGAATTCCGACTTAATTTCATCCACCTCAGCTGCTTTATTGCGCTGCAATCTATTGACCATTTTCTCCACTTCCTCAAATGTGATCCTATTTCCATCATCATTCCTATCCCATTGTACATCGAAATCTGTAACCTCCATCTGCCCAAGGCATCAACAGGATTCACCAGCAGTTTTCCTGACCTGTCCAAAATACTTGTCATTTCCTTCTTACCTCCATTTCTAAGACTGCTAATTACACTTCAGAATGGCTTTCCAGCAGCTTGACCCAAAGTCTCCAACCTGTTTCCAAAGTGTTCCCAAGATTTCTTCTTGGATGCTGCAATTATCTGTTTGGCTTTGTTTCTTTCTTCAACATAACTTTCTCTGTCTAGCTGAGTTCTAGTATGTAGCCATTTTTGATATGCCTTCTTTTTCCTTTTACAGGCTGCCTTGACTGTGTCATTCCACCAAACTGTTTGCTTCATCCTACCTTTACACACTACTGTTCCAAGATATTCTTTAGCCGCTTCTCGTACTGTGTCCCTGTACCTTGTCCATTCCTTTTCCAGTGACTGTAATTGACTACATTCAACTAACTGGTACCTTTCTGAGATCACTGTTATGTACTTGTGCCCGATTTCCTTACCCTGAACTTTCTCCACTCTTATCCTCCTACATATGGACCTGACCTCCTTCACTTTCGGCCTCACAATACCAATTTCACTGCAGATTAAATAGTGATCAGTGTCATCAAAGAATCCCCTGAATACTCATGTGTCCCTCACAGCCTTCCTGAATTCCTGATCTGTTATTATATAGTCAATGACAGATCTGGTTCCCCTGCCTTCCCAAGTATACCAGTGAACGTTCTTATGTTTAAAAAAGGAGTTGGTGATTACTAAGCCCATACTGGCACAGAAATCCAAGAGTTGTTTCCCGTTCCTGTTGGTCTCCATATACTCTCCAAATTTACCCATAACCTTTTCATACCCTTCTGTTCGATTTCCAATCCTGACATTAAAATCTCTAACAACTGAGTGTGTCATAAAAACTATCCATCTTATCTTGATCTGTCCCTTCACAATGCGAATATACTGACACAATCCTAAGTTTCTTGCAAGACACTGTCAAATCTATCCACATCAGACATTCGTTTACATACCTTATTGTAACTACGCTGGGTTCCATTTCTTTCCTGATGTAAAGCCCTACACCCCATTGTGCTATTCCTGCTTTGACTTCTGACAGGTAGCCCCTGTATTCTCCCACTTCCTCTTCTTCCTCACCCCTTACACGAATGTCACTAACAGCTAAAATGTCCAGCCCCATCTTACTTGCAGCCTCTGCCAGCTGTACCTTCTTCCCAGAGTAGCCCCCATTGATATTAATAGCTCCCCATCTCATTACCATTTGTTTGCCAAGTCGTATCTTAGGAGTCCCTGGTTTGTCAATTAGAGGTGGGACTCCGTCACCTCCAAAGGTCTGAGGCATTTTTCTCTGATTGTTGCCAGCATCATATTTAAAGTAGCAGGGAAGCAGGTTGCTAGCCTTACTTGCCCTGGGTCCCATTGAGTTTTACCCCTAATGGTTGAGGGACTAACCGGTGGATTTGGTAGCCTTTGCCGTCTGAGCACAAAGGTGACCACGACTCATAACATGTACGAGATGCCCAGCCTTATTCCAAAGTAACTGGTATCCCGACTGTCAGGACCACTTACTTGGCCACTCATACGTTGCCCATGGTTCATGAACTAGGACATGACAACAGGAACCCACACCATGAACCACGCAAAGTTTGACAGCGACATTGTAAACACTGAATTATCTGGTATTGTCCATGGAAGGAATGAACAATGAGCTCATGCACTGACATACTCTATTCAAAAATAGTTTCTCAAGGAATATCAAATTTTAGTGAATAGTAAATCCACTGGCTTTATCCCAGAGAAAGTTTTTAAAGCAGTGACAGTTCTCTAGGATCCTGGCTTGATAAAAAAGAACACACACTGAAGAGTGGGGTCACCTACAGGAACAAAGTCAAAAACTGATCTATTGCATAAAATGCTGGAAATAGCACCCTACTGGATACTGATGACAACGTATAACCAGTAGCTGTAACAGATTGTGATCTCTTCACTCTTTTTGTACCTTGTGCTAGTCTGCTTGCTGTTGAACTGGGCAAGACTTCATTATGGCAATATTAATTACAAAGCACAATTGAGATAACAAGTATTGGCCCAATGATAGGCATGTGACTGAGGCCATTATTTAGATACTCTTTTCATTCCATGTCAGCAGATGCTCCAGGATGTAGAGCTTGTCAGAAAACAGGAATACATAATGAATATTTACATAGAAAAAAATACAGTTTGCTCCTTTTTTAAATTAAAATCCACTGTTGCATTATTTTGTTGGCATAATGAAGGAGATAAGGCTGATAGATGCATTGTTTTATGTCTTTATCTGTTGACTATCCTGTGAAGTAAAACTTTTACAGCTTTGCTTGAGCTTTGTGCAGTTGTGTTCTCCCACAGACATTTTGTAAATACTGCAATTTTGTTTGTTCTTTTCTTCTATTTTTCTTCCAGCTGCAATCATTCCTTTAACCCTCAAGTGGTTTAGAAACCTTCTCAGGCATTTCAGTCAGAATATAGTATTCTCAGGATTAAGAATAATTGTTCTTTAGTTTTTTTCTAATTTCTTTAGGTTTTTTCTAATTAAGTTTTTTTCTAATTTTCTATGTATAAGTGCTCCAACCACAAAAATATTGTCTTGTACTGTTCCACTGTTGTTTTACAGTTGAGAATCCATACCTGTTACTTCATTATTGCTTCAGCTAGCGCAGTGAGAAATTGGGTTGTCATATGTCCAGGTGGCAGTAATAATATAAAATAAACAGCGAGCTAGGTGAGAAAAAATGTACGATCCATGTAAGAAAAGCCATAGACTCCGAGCTAGCAGCGCAGTTCCACAATGAGACAGTTGTCAATGAGATAATTAGTGTGAAAACAAGCATTAGGGTGGGATCTGATGCAACTGTGCTGTTTAATGCTCCAGGTGGGTCATTACTGTAGTGTAACACTTGTACACAGCAACAGAGTGATTCAGTGAAAGTTTACTTTATTATTGTTTAATTAAACTATGATTTTGCTCATATATGGGGGCCGTATTTACTCGAATCTACGCCGCACTCGAATCTAAGCCTGAAAAAATGAGATTCGAAATAAAGGAAAAAAAATTTCCCGACTCTAAGCCGCACCTGAAATTTGAGACTCGAAATTTGAGGGGAGAGAAAAGTTTTAGGCCGCACCTCCAGATCGAAACAAAGTTGGTCCATTTAATATGAGACACAATTTAGGTCGAATGATTGACGATACAGCTACAGTAGTTTGGTTCGAGTCGTAAGCTTAGCAGTTAAGTTTTACCAGGTAGCCATTGCTATGCGTCAGGCGCTCCGTCCATATTTATACAGGTACCCTTCCTTTTTCACGTGCTTCGTCTGGTTTGAATCGATTGCTTATTTTCCTTTGATCTGATAAGTGCCGTTTTCTTTGTTACAGGTGTTTACGTCACTCTAAGCTGAAAATGCATTACTATACTGTGTCGTGCATTGTTTGTCGCATTCTGAAAGTGCGTGTTTACGGTCTGTCGCCGCTCGCGGCATGCCTTGCTTTTGTGCGTGCTACCAATTAAAAAAAGAAATAGGAATCGTCTTATTAGTGAAACAATGGCAAGAGACTGCTATTTGTTGTTACTTACACTGCTGCTTTCTTTGATAATGATCAACAAGAACCAAATAATAGACTGTGTATGATAGAACATGTTCCGAATGAGAGTTAGGCGAAAATTTTTCTCCGTTTAAAATCTTTGCAGACACCTCTTTAGTACATTACATTCTGCACAGAAATGAGACTTATCTTAGATTTAAAAATCTAGTCAGTTGTCGTGCTTCATTTCTGACTGTATCACTATTCGGCATAAGAATAATATGAATATAAACATGGCATGATACGTATATTCTTCCGTGTTTGCTGTTGTCTCACTCTAGTTTCGTAGTTTATTAGGCAGACAGGATTTAAATGAGATAGCAGCAAACACAAAAGAATACATGGCAAAATGTTTATATTCGTATTATTCTTATGGTGAAGAGAATACTGCATGTGATTCACATTTCATCAGGTTCCTATTAGCAACAATCTCTTCTCACAGGCAGAAAAAATTCAGAACGTAGAGTTGGCCATATTGACAAACATCCCAAACAGTCTTGCCAGTCGGATTTTTGTAGTATATTGAAATTCTGCTACATTCGAAGATGAACAATACGGAATTTGTATTTACTTCATTGGATAATGTATGAAAATGCAGTGGTCGAAACTCAGGGCGGAGAAAAAAAGCTCGTCTTCCATCTTTTTTTTTTTTTAAATTTATTTACTGATACAGAGGTTTCGGCACCAGTATTTAACTTTGTGCCTACAAAGCATGCCTGAGTAGCGCTACATATATTCGACGGCAGAAGTTAGTTGTGGCGGCACCCACCAACATTTTTCAGAACTTCCGCTTGCTTTGAACTCGATTCTAAGCCGCAGGCAGTTTTTTGGATTACAAAAACTGGAAAAAAGTGCAGCTTAGATTCAAATAAATACGGTACCTTGGTAATATAAATACAGCTGTTCTTTACTGTGTACAAAGTACGTCATGCGCCTGCTTGTGTTATGGAAATCGGCGTGCCTGCTTGAGGGTTGAAAACCCCCAATATTATTTTGTAATGGAGTTTGTTATCATGTACCAGTTTCTGTTGTTCTTCGGCCTTTGAGAATGTTAAATGAAATATGCTCAGTGTTTGTTGTTTTGTTGACTTCCAAAGACAAGCATTACATGATGAGCCCACTTAGAAAGGATGGAAAAAAACACTGGAAGGTTTAGGTTTAACAAACTTTCACAGACAAGATTAATAGAAAGTGAGCACATACTCAGACTGGGGAAGGCTGGGAAAGGAAATCAGTTTTGTATTTTGCAAAGAAACAATTACCAAAAACTGGCTTAAGTCATTTTCGGAAACCTTATTAGGTATAAATTTGGTTGGCCAGATTGGGATGTGAAACATTCCCCCCTCCCCCCTCCTGAATGGAAATCTAGTGTACTAAGCCTATTTTATACAATCAACTTCCTAATCTGTGTTGACTAGTTCTGCTGGTTATGCATTGCATGCCAGTGCATTAGTCAACCACAAGCCAGTGACCAGTCAGTTGTATCATATTTAGTGTGCCAAAATCCAGAGCTTAGTGAATACTATGGATGTGCAGAAAGGGGAAGGTTGGTGTCATCTGCTAGTATCTAAGGTTAGGTGTCACCTGCCAATATCTAAAGTTAACTAATCCTCACTCTATTCATTAATTTTATAGTAATGGCTTTTGTGCTTTTGTGTCTTCTGAACCTTATTATTTGTTACATGCTTTAGTTTTTGTGATGCATACCAGCGTCTACATAAGCAGTTCATATTTATACTGTGAGTGTTCTCCAACAAGAGAAATGAATAATATGGACCCAAAAAATTATTTAGGTTTTACAATACCTATCCAAAGAAGATGCCTACACTTTACTTAAATAAGGATGTAAATAAGTAAATTAAAAACAAATCTAATGGCATTTGTTTCAGTAGTTAAAAGTTCAGCTATACTGAAGGGGCAAAATAGTTTTGAATGTTATTTAGCACTTAGAAATAAAACAAAACATAAAATAAAAAGGTACTTTGTACTTTTTCCTAAATACTTTTTGATATATTTGTATGTATATATTTTCTTGGATGAATAGATATTGACATTTTGAAATATAGGGACAATATTTACCCTATTCTTTCGGTTCTCAGTGCTGTGAAGAATGTGCCACATGATCTTTGTCAAAAACATCCACTATGTATTTGGCTTAGGTCATTAACAACAAACTACCATATTTAAATTAGATTAGATTAGATTAGATTAGTTTTTCGTTCCATAGATCCGTGTTGAAGAGATCCTCATGGATGTGGAACATGTCACTTTATTTTATTTTTTATTTTTTTTAAGCTGAAATAACAATACTAATAGTATGAATATATACAATACATCATTTGTTTCTATTAAAAAATTCGTCAATGGAGTAGAAGGAGTTGGCCACAAGTAAGTCTTTCAGGCTCCTTTTAAACTTATCTTTATTTGTAACTAAGTTTTTTATGTTTGCTGGCAAATTATTGAAGATGAGTGTTCCTGAGTAGTGGACCCCTTTTTGAACTAAAGTAAGTGCTTTTAAGCCCTTGTGCAGATCATTTTTGTTCCTGGTATTGTATGTATAAACTGAGCTGTTTGTTGGAAAAAGAGATATATTATTTAGGAAAAATTTCATTAAGGAGTAAATATACTGAGAGGCAGTAGTTAGTATACCCAGTTCTTTGAAGAGGTTTCTACATGACGTCCATGAATTTACTCCACAAATAATACGTATTACACGCTTTTGGACTCTGAAAACTTTTGTTTGACTTTAAGAGTTACCCCAAAATATTATACCATATGACATTATGGAATGAAAGTAGGCAAAATATGCAAGCTTTTTCATTTTTATGTCACCTATATCTGCTAACACTCGAATTGCAAATACAGATTTGTTAAGGCATTTCTGCAGTTCTGTGGTGTGCTGCTCCCAACTGAATTTATTATCAAGTTGTAATCCCAGGAATTTAAGACTGTCAACCTCTTCTATCTGCTCTTCTTCGTACTTTATGCATATGCTGCATGGAAACCTCTTACAGGTTCTGAATTGCATGTAGTGAGTCTTTTCGAAGTTTAATGTCAGTGAGTTGGCTTTAAACCATTTATTAATATCCATGAAAATATCATTAGCAGATCTTTCTAGAACTACACTGGACATACTATTTATTGCAATACTTGTGTCATCTGCAAACAAAACGAAGTCTGCTTCTGGCAGTGTAACTGATGAGAGATCATTAATGTACACAAGAAAAAGCAATGGCCCTAAGATGGATCCTTGTGGAACACCACATGTAATTTCTTCCAATTCTGATGATGACTGATGACTTAATTGGTTGGTTGGTTGTTTGTTTGGGGAAGGAGACCAGACAGCGGCACGCATCTCGTGGTCGTGCGGTAGCATTCTCGCTTCCCACGCCCGGGTTCCCGGATTCGATTCCCGGCGGGGTCAGGGATTTTCTCTGCCTCGTGATGGCTGGGTGTTGTGTGCTGTCCTTAGGTTAGTTAGGTTTAAGTAGTTCTAAGTTCTAGGGGACTTATGACCACAGCAGTTGAGTCCCATAGTGCTCAGAGCCATTTGAACCATTTGAACCAGTCAGCGTGGTCATCGGTCTCATTGGATTAGGGAAGGATGGGGAAGGAAGTCGGCCGTGCCCTTTCAGAGGAACCATCCCGGCATTTGCCTGGAGTGATTTAGGGAAATCACGGAAAACCTAAATCAGGATGGCCGGACGCGGGATTGAACCGTCGTCCTCCCGAATGCGAGTCCAGTGTCTAACCACTGTGCCACCTCGCTCGGTGATGACTTAATTCACTAGTCCCTTGTACTGACACCCTTTGTTTCCTGTTAGCCAGGTATGACTTGAACCATTTTGCAGCACTGCCTGTGACACCATAGAATTCTAATTTATTTAAAAGGATGTTGCGGTTCACACAATCAAATGCCTTTGACAAATCACAGAAAATACCTGCTGCTTGTAATTTGTTATTTAATGAATTAAGTACATTTTCACTGTAGGTGTAAATAGCCTTCTCGATATCAGAACCCTTCAGAAATCCAAACTGTGTTCTTGATAATATGTTATTTGTGGTGAGATGGTTGAGAAGCTGCCTGTACATTAATTTTTCTAAACTTTTTGAGAATGCTGGCAAAAGTGAAATCGGTCTGTAGTTTGATGGTATCTCTTTATCCCCTTTCTTGAATAGAGGCTTAACATCTGCATATTTTAGCCAGTCAGGAAATGTCCCAGTTATAATTGACTGGTTACACGAGTAACTTAGAATTGTACTAAACTCACAAGAACACGCCGTAATTAACTTTGTTGATATTTCATCGTAACCACTAGAGTGCTTTGTTTTCAAAGATTTTATTATGGAAGTTATTTCTTTTGGTGAAGTGAGTGACATATTCATGTCACTATTTGTAAAGGCTAGTTTCAGATATTCAAGGGCATTATTTACTGATCCTGACAATCCCATTCTATCAGTAACGGATATAAAGTACTTGTTAAATAGATTTGCCACACTATGCCCATCGGTTACTAATGTGTCATCTACCCTTAATGCTATTTGCTTCTGTTCCTTTCTGGTTCTACCAGTCTCCTCTTTCACTGTATCCCATATTGTTTTTATTTTGTTCCCTGACATTGCTATCTTCTTCTCATAGTGCATTTGTTTAGATGTCTGAATTACTTTTTTTAATTTTACAGTATTCATTGTATTTAGCTAAATCATCAGTATTGGAGCTATTCTTGGTCGACAGATACATTTTCCTTTTTGTTTTACAGGAAATCTTTATTCCTTGTGTAATCCATGGTTTTACTGTAGACTTCTGTTTAATTTGAGTAACTTTTAGAGGAAAACAGTTTTCAAACATGGTACTGACATTGTTCATGAATGTATTATATTTTTCATTCATGTCATGGGCACTATAAACATCTTTCCAGTTCATATCTTTGAGCAGTTTTCTAAAACACTCAATTTTTGGTTGACTGACTACTCTCCTGTACTCAGACTTAGCCGTCTTGATAATCTGCTCAGAATTTACATCTAAAACAAGGAGCTGCATGTCATTATCTGATAGTCCATTTATTACAGGTTTTATGATATTAATTTGTTCCTTTGATTTGTCTATAAAAATGTTATCAATGGCTGTCATTGAGGATTTAGTGATCCTAGTTGGAAAGTTTACAGTGTGAGTTGGATTGAAAGACAACATTACTAACTGCAGTAAATGTTTACTGGAAGATTGAATTAGAAAATCTGTATTAAAGTCACCAGCAATCAAAATTTCTTTGTTTCTTCCTGTTAAATAACCCAAAAGAGCTTCTAGATTATTTATGAATAGATTATAATTTCCTGCAGGTGCTCGGTAAATAGTTACTATTATATAGGATCTGTTATGGAACTCTACTTCTGTTGCACATGCTTCTAGGTGCTGCTCTAAACAGAATTTATTAATGTCAGTGTTCTTGAATTTATGGCAGTTTTTAATAAATGTGGCAACTCCTCCTCCATCCATATCTACTCTGCAGAAGTAGGAAGCTAGCTTAAATCCTGAAATGTCTAACATATCTATACCAGTGGTCACTTGATGTTCAGAGAGGCAGATTATGTCAATTTGGTTAGATGAATTCATTTCATCGATACAAATGAGTAGCTCATCAACTTTATTTCTGAGTCCCGGAATGTTCTGGTGTAATAAAGGTAACTGATAATGGGATTATAACTGCTTTGGCGAAGATGAACTGGCAGTTTCTGATTAGGTTCTGTTAAACATTGTTTAAATGGAGGCTGTATGCTAAAATCTGACCCCTGTTCATCTGTTTTCTCAAACTGAGTGTGTCTGCCAATCTCTCTTAAAACTCGTTTTCTATCCCCCTTTCCTATCCTAAAAAAGGCATCCTTCTGACACCTGTGACCACTGGTATTTTGCCACTTGTGACAGTGTCACCCCTTAAGTTTTCTGCAATCAACCCAGACAGTTTTCCCTTCCCTTTCCTATTGAGATGAAGGCCATGCCTAGTGTAGTCCCACCTATCAATAGCATCCACAGGAATCAAACCAATATGGGACCCTATATCCGTCCTAAGCAGCCACTCCAACTCCAAGTTCACCCTCCCTACAGAAGAGGCCGATCATGGCGTCTCAACACAGACACAAATCCCACACTCGTATGCTTCATTGCTGATGCTATCTTCACCAGGTCACTCTCTATGGAATATTCAGAGTCTCTGTCAATGCTGTTTCCCGGATCACCCACTATAACCACGGAATCCTCCTTCATGAAATCCTTGCATAAAGAACCTATATCCTCTGTTACCTGACCCAGATCTGCACTAGGCGTGAAAAAGTTTGTGACCTGGTACTCTGGACCTCGATTTTCTTGCAGTAGTTGGCCAACACCTCTACCATGGGAACTACCTAACAACAGAACTTTCTTTCTCTTTACAAATTTCCCTACCTTTTTCAAGTCCTTGAAAGCTAGTTGTGCCCTTTCTACAGCTTCAGCTACATGAGGCTCATCTGATTCTGACTGAGGCAACAGGTCAAATCTATTTTCAAGATTTATCACAAAGCTGTCTGATGCTCTCCTTTGCCTGTTCCCCCTATTACCTGTTGCCACTTTCCACCTCTGTTCACCCTTCTCCCTCTTTAACCTGTCCAGATTCTCCCTTGCCTTGTCTAGGTCAGCTTGAAGAGCTGCAATTTTCCCTTCCTGTTCCAGTATTTTCCTATCTCTACTGCAGATCCTACAATACCACTGGTGAGCCTCATTTATGTCCCCATTTCCCACGCCACTACATTCGCCCCAATGAAAGAAACTACAACACCCATCACACCATACCCCGGAACTAACGATCCTACGGCATGTCACACATTTCTCACTCATGGCAAAAACAGAAATCGTATAAACTGATTTAAGTACTGACTAATACGTAAACAAAGGACCCTAGAAACTATTCAGGCAGATACACTCCTGGAAATGGAAAAAAGAACACATTGACACCGGTGTGTCAGACCCACCATACTTGCTCCGGACACTGCGAGAGGGCTGTACAAGCAATGATCACACGCACGGCACAGCGGACACACCAGGAACCGCGGTGTTGGCCGTCGAATGGCGCTAGCTGCGCAGCATTTGTGCACCGCCGCCGTCAGTGTCAGCCAGTTTGCCGTGGCATACGGAGCTCCATCGCAGTCTTTAACACTGGTAGCATGCCGCGACAGCGTGGACGTGAACCGTATGTGCAGTTGAAGGACTTTGAGCGAGGGCGTATAGTGGGCATGCGGGAGGCCGGGTGGACGTACCGCCGAATTGCTCAACACGTGGGGCGTGAGGTCTCCACAGTACATCGATGTTGTCGCCAGTGGTCGGCGGAAGGTGCACGTGCCCGTCGACCTGGGACCGGACCGCAGCGACGCACGGATGCACGCCAAGACCGTAGGATCCTACGCAGTGCCGTAGGGGACCGCACCGCCACTTCCCAGCAAATTAGGGACACTGTTGCTCCTGGGGTATCGGCGAGGACCATTCGCAACCGTCTCCATGAAGCTGGGCTACGGTCCCGCACACCGTTAGGCCGTCTTCCGCTCACGCCCCAACATCGTGCAGCCCGCCTCCAGTGGTGTCGCGACAGGCGTGAATGGAGGGACGAATGGAGACGTGTCGTCTTCAGCGATGAGAGTCGCTTCTGCCTTGGTGCCAATGATGGTCGTATGCGTGTTTGACGCCGTGCAGGTGAGCGCCACAATCAGGACTGCATACGACCGAGGCACACAGGGAAAACACCCGGCATCATGGAGTGGGGAGCGATCTCTTACACTGGCCGTACACCATTGGTGATCGTCGAGGGGACACTGAATAGTGCACGGTACATCCAAACCGTCATCGAACCCATCGTTCTACCATTCCTAGACCGGCAAGGGAACTTGCTGTTCCAACAGGACAATGCACGTCCGCATGTATCCCGTGCCACCCAACGTGCTCTAGAAGGTGTAAGTTAACTACCCTGGCCAGCAAGATCTCCGGATCTGTCCCCCATTGAGCATGTTTGGGACTGGATGAAGCGTCGTCTCACGCGGTCTGCACGTCCAGCACGAACGCTGGTCCAACTGAGGCGCCAGGTGGAAATGGCATGGCAAGCCGTTCCACAGGACTACATCCAGCATCTCTACGATCGTCTCCATGGGAGAATAGCAGCCTGCATTGCTGCGAAAGGTGGATATACACTGTACTAGTGCCGACATTGTGCATGCTCTGTTGCCTGTGTCTATGTGCCTGTGGTTCTGTCAGTGTGATCATGTGATGTATCTGACCCCAGGAATGTGTCAATAAAGTTTCCCCTTCCTGGGACAATGAATTCACGGTGTTCTTATTTCAATTTCCAGGAGTGTATAAATAAATTGAAAGAATAATGAGTAAAAAACTGGTGATTACATATAAGTTTAAGTCACTGTTTACTTATGATACGCGCGAGTGAAATTAAGCCTAAAATGTGTGCTATAGGCGCTAGAAGGAAAATAAGCTTCTTACCCCGTTTAATCTTATTTAACACTTCACTAACACTTCCACTAATGTAACAACACTTATAATATATTTATACCAACTGGAAACGTTTACCTATAAGTTTAATTCACTGCTTATTTATGATCGCGCATGTGAAATTAGGCCTAGGATTCGTGCTACAGGCGCGAGAAGAAAAATACGCTTCTTACACCGTTTAATCTTATTTTATACTTCACTAACACTTCCACTAATTTAACAACACTTATATTATATTTATAACACCTGTATTTAAAAATAGCTTATTAACAACGCTTTTTGTAATTATTTAGTGCAGCAAATACTCGAAGAGTCCGCATCGGCGCAGTGTTGCCAACCAAGTTTTAATGGTGTTATTGGTTTTTTTTTTTCTTTTTCTTTTTTTAAAAAAAGAACTATCCCTCATAAGCTCACTTTCAACAGCTCTCAGAAGACAGGCAGTTTTGGCATTGGCATAACACCATGTCACCTTGCTGAGTTCCCCCCTTGGTGGACAGACTTTAACTAAGTCCTGAAAATGAGGAGAGGTTGGAGGGTAGGACTGTGCAGGAGGAGGAGGGCAAATGTGAACACCAGGGATCTCTGTGTGCAATAAGTGCAGGTCACTACCAAGATGTGGAGTACCCAAAATAGATTAGATTGGATCCTCCAGGATATGTAATACATCAGAAAAACGAGGATATACAATAAATATTTATGGAGGGAAACAAATATGCTAGTGTACCATTCAAAGGCCTCGAGTGAAATGATCCTCATGGACATGGAAAAAGTACAAATATCTTAAACATATTTTCATTTAAAAGTTGGTAAATAACTTGTCACAAAATATGTAAATGTTCAACACATTGAGATTCTTACACTACCTTAGCCAAACATCTTGAAATAGAAAAATCATTTTATAACACTTATTTACAATGATCACATTACTATACTGAATTTGTATGGAAGTCAGATTGGAGTAATACATTATTTGATGTTATTAGTAACATATACACATCACTCTGTTCTATTAAGAAATTTGTCAGTGTAGTAGAAGGAGTTTGCCACCAATAAATCCTTAGGCTCCTGTTGAACTGAACTTGTTAAACTTTTTCTGGGTGCTGGAAAGTTGTTCAAAATGTATGTTCCTGAATAATGGACACCCTTTCTGTCAAATACAAAGAACTGGACCTCTCAAAATAAAATACATGCACAGCCCACTTGTGTGTTTCTGCAAAGTGTTTTCTGTAAGGGAATTATACAAGCCACCAGTATGTTATTGGCTGCTTCAGAATTCTATCTTTGTAACTGCTACTTTCTTAAAAATAGGTGCATTGTGTATGTCTAAGACTGACTTGATGTATTTTATGCTTCTACTGTTCTGTCACTTTTTGGGTCTCGCAAAATACCGTAGAACACTAAATAGTGCACTGTAAATCCAAATCTCATGATCATCATCATCTATTTGGTTTCTTATTGCTCTCTTGTAACCACTATTTACTTTTGACGGCATTGAAATACATGCTTGTGATAGGAAAACCATTTGTTGGGAATCACTTGTATTGGTAGGTTCCATGTTTAAATTCTTATGTAAGTTATTTATTCTATATTGGCAATCTTTTTGTGTGTTCATACAAAATATTCCACCTTCTACATTTAAACAACTGCATATTCAGCCAGAACATAGTGTGTGTGTGTGTGTGTGTGTGTGTGTGTGTGTGTGTGTGTGTGTACTATACCTTGAAAAAGGTTTTGTCTGAAATCTAGTAATACAAAATTGTTAAGGCTTTTGTGGCCACTTGTTGACAAACTGCCTATTGGCTTCTGTCTCGGGTTCTTCGGCCGACGTTCGTCTACTGATTTTTCTGACGTTTCGCCAGCACGAGTGGCTGGCATTGTCAAAGCTTCACCCTCCATTGCCGGTGGTGAACTGGAGACGAGCTCGCGGCCGCAGACTATATGTACCTGGCGCGCCAACGTCCGAGGGCTTCTCCACGGTCATTTCCGGTGCAGTTCTCCTCTTGCTACCTGCGACGGTCGTTCGCTGCAGTACGGGAAGTCAGGATCCGTTTACCTTAACGCTTTCCTCTTTCTTGTTCAAACTGTTCTCGTGTTTTTGTATCTCTAGAGCTTCTCTGAACAAGCGCGTGTGATAGTGGTTCTCTACAGCCAGGATGTCGTTTGGTGCAAGTTTCACCAGCGCCCAAGCACATTGTATCTACGACAGAATGGAACGAGCTTTTCTTCGTGAGCGAATACATACAACACGGAGAGAGTTGGCAAGACCGGATCAGGAACTTCTGGACATTTTCTATCAACTAAGTAGCAGAATGCATCGAGATGACTGGGACAAGATCGACAGCATCACTCACAGGAGCATGCAGAACGAACTCGAGCGCTGCACCGAGCGACAGAAGAAAAAGTTTGAAAGATGCCGGAAGCAGACCGACAAGGCGACTCCCGACATGTCACACACAGTGGTCAACCTCACTGAACGACAATTGACCGAAGAGGAAGTGTCTGTTCTTCAAAAAGGAGGGAATTTCGCTATCATCCCGAGAACCATAACTATGGAGGACATCATTGCCTACACCGAAGCAGCCATTTGTGCCCTTCCTTGTGAAAGGGCAGAGGAAATACGCACGGAAACAGCCAAGATACTGCGCCGAGCAAAACCACCAGCTTGCAACCTGAAGAAAGAAGAGGTACAAGCCATTAAGAATCTCAACGCCGACAAGAATATATTGGTACTGCCTGCCGATAAGGGGAATGCGACCGTCGTAATGAAGACCGAAGATTATGAGCAAAAGATCCGAGACCTATTAGATCCGACGACGTACCGAAAACTAAGCGCAGATCCGACGCAACGTATCACACGGAATACGAATCGATTAATCAAGGCGTCTTCTCTGCCGGTGGGCATACAGAGAAACCTGCGCAACACCTCGGCTGTATGGATTACCCAAGATCCATAAGAACAACGTTCCACTGAGACCGATCGTTAACGCTCCTGGATCACCGACATATAAACTGGCAAAACACTTGGCCTCTCTGCTCCAGCCACACGTGGGGAAGACCACACATACAATAAGGCCTCAGGACATTTCATTGAGAAGCTGAAGAAACTGAAGCTTGCACCAAATGACATCCTGGTCAGCTTTGATGTTGTTTCGTTAGTTACGAAAGTGCCACTCAGTGACGCTCTGGAGCACATCGGTTCCATTTTCCCGCTAGACATCAGAAAGCTCTTCCATGCATGACTCACCACGAGCTATTTCACGTGGAATGGCGATTTCTACGAACAGCTGGAAGGCGTCGCCATGGGTAGTCCTCTCAGTCCAGTGGTAGCCAACTTCTTCATGGAACAATTCGAAGCACAGGCACTGGACTCGGCGACTTGCAAACCTAAGGTGTGGTACAGGTACGTTGATGATACTTTTGTGGTTTGGAGCCATGGTGAAGAACAGCTTGGTGACTTCCTAAGACACTTGAACAGCCTCCATGCCAACATAACATTTACCATGGAAGTAGAAAAGGACACGAAACTGCCATTTCTAGATGTGCTGGTCACAAGGGACGGCGAAAACCTGGGACACAGCGTGTATCGAAAACCGACTCACACGGACCGATACCTGCACAAACTGTCAAACCACCACCCGAGCCAGAAAAGAGGCATGATTAGTTCGCTCGTAACGAGAGCAGGACGAATATGTGAGCTGCAACACCTCAAACGAGAAATGCAACACCTGGAAACTGTCCTGAGGAGCAATGGGTACTCCACAAATTATATTAGAAGTGTAACTGAGCCAAACACTCGGCGAAGTAAGGAACCAGAAAAAGAAATGTCGGGTACGGCCTTTCTGCCATACATTCCCAGAGTGACGGACAGAATCGGCCGTATATTGCGCAAACATGGCGTAAAGACGATTTTCAAACCGACAAGGAAGATCAAAGAGTGTCTTAGATCGGCGAAGGAGAAAAGAGACCCACTTGCAATGTCGGGAATATACCGCATACCATGCACATACGGAAAAGTTTATGTCGGAATGACTGGACGATCCATTAACACCAGGATCAAAGAGCATAAGCGACATTGCAGGTTGGGGCAGGTGGAGAAATCGGCCGTGGCGGAGCACGCACTGAATGAGACCGACCACGTAATAAAATTCGCCGAGACGGAAGTTCTGGCTGTAGAGAACCACTATCACACGTGCTTGTTCAGAGAAGCTCTAGAGATACAAAAACACGTGAACAGTTTGAACAAGAAAGAGGAAAGTGTTAAGGTAAATGGACCTTGGCTTCCCGTACTGCAGCGAACGACCGTCGCAGGTAGCAAGAGGCGAACTGCACCGGAAATGACCGCGGAGAAGCCCTCGGACATTGGCGCGCCAGGTACATATAGTCTGCGGCCGCGAGCTCGTCTCCAGTTCACCACCGGCAATGGAGGGTGAAGCTTTGACAATGCCAGCCACTCGTGCTGGCGAAACGTCAGAAAAATCAGTAGATGAACGTCGGCCGAAGAACCCGAGACGGAAGCCAATAGGCAGTTTGTCAACTCTAGTAATGTTTTCATTCTTTTATGCGTACATGTTGATGACTCAGTACTTCTGCTATTCAGTGTGTTGTTAACTTCACTTGTAAATTATTTACAGTCTGCCAGAGTTTTCCATACCTTATTTTTCTCCCACATTTTTTGTTTTTAATTTTTGTTGTCTGTGTATTTTGTTTACAGCTAATAAAAAATTTGCACAAACAAGATGATGCTCTTCTACGAATCCCTGCATTTGAAAAGGCTGTATCAAGGGTTCTTAAGGATATCAAAGTTGTAAGAAGGTAAGAAAGAAGAAAATATCTTCACTGAAACAGGGTAGATAGTAGATTATAATTTCTTTAAACCAGGAGCACTATGTAAATTTGTGTGGAAAAGAAATGGTTCCTAATTTCACACTTTCTCTATTAATAGAGAAGTTATAAATTATTCTGATAAACAACATAAAAGAATGATCCACAGAAATATATGTCTAAACTCTAAAATTGTACAACAGCCAGTGATCTGTCATTAGTCTGTGGCAAGTCTGCATTTTTTTGCTTCTTTGTGCAACAGTCATCTTGTTTGCAAGAAAGTATCCAAATCTGCCACCTAACTCCCATGATCTGCTATCCTGACGGTCATTCAGTTTGGCCAGGATTTCATAAATTCAACACTTGTTGTACTCATCCTGAAATCTGTGTTTACCACCTTCCTGACAGATGTAATACATGTAATTTGTTTTGGCTTCTTTAACCCAGTTGGGACTTAGATTTTCTATCTTCAGGTTTAATTTTGTCCAACTAGTGTTTGTTTTATCACTGAAAGATCACTGACTTTGTAGTTTCTAGCTGATTGGCATATAGTTTTTTTATGTCTTCTCTGTCTCCCATAGTGTAAAGTAGTACTTTTATAGAATTGTTCTGGTTTTGAATAAAAAGTTATGTTTACTAAATTCTATAAATAATCCTGCAGGCTCATTTTGTATTTTTTTTTATTTGAACCATTGTTACTGAAACATATTGTACTTCAGCTTTGTATCTATCTGTCTGTCTTCTTGTGTCTTAATACCTCGAGTAATGTCCTCTGTTGTTAAAAAAAAAAAAAAAAAAAAAAAAAAAAAAAATGTGACCATACTATGAGACAGCAAAGGACTTGGATGAGCAGTTGAATGGAATGGACAGTGTCTTGGAAGTAGGGTATAAGATGAACATCAACAAAAGCAAAACGAGGATAATGGAATGTAGTCAAATTAAGTCAGGTGATGCTGAGGGAATTAGATTAGGAAATGAGACACTTAAAGTAGTAAAGGAGTTTTGCTATTTGGGGAGCAAAATAACTGTTGATGGTCGAAGTAGAGAGGATATAAAATGTAGACTGGCAATGGCAAGGAAAGCGTTTCTGAAGAGGAGAAATTTGTTAACATCAAGTATTGATTTACATGTCAGGAAGTCGTTTCTGAAAGTATTTGTATGGAGTGTAGCCATGTATGGAAGTGAAACATGGACAATAAATAGTTTAGACAAGAAGAGAATAGAAGCTTTCAAAATGTGGTGCTACAGAAGAATGCTGAAGATTAGATGGGTAGATCACATAACTAATGAGGAGGTATTGAATAGAATTGGGGAGAAGAGGAGTTTGTGGCACAACTTGACTAGAAGAAGGTATCGGTTGGTAGGGCATGTTCTGAGGCATCAAGGGATCACCAATTTAGTACTGGAGGGCAGCGTGGAGGGTAAAAAATCATAGAGGGAGGCCAAGAGATGAATACACTAAGCAGATTCAGAAGAATGTAGGCTGTAGTAGGTACTGGGAGATGAAGAAGCTTGCACAGGATAGAGTAGCATGGAGAGCTGCATCAAACCAGTCTCACGACTGAAGACCACAACAACAACAACTTAAAATGAGTTAAATGTTACGGATCCTGGTGATGATTGCTAAATGTTTCTACTTTAACAAGGGGGGTGGGGGGGGGGGTGGGGGTGGGGGGACGACCAATACTGTAGGCATATTGACTTATTAAACAGCAAACCTCAGTAAAATTCACTTCGACAAAAATAAGAGTAATTGATTAGTTTCCCTGGCTAATATATAAGAAATCATCCTCTAATTTGTACGGTGTGAAAATTTCTGCTATGTATGCAGGATTGATCCCTATGTGCAGCCGGCATTGTAAATAAACAAATAGCTTCTTATTGTCAGCAGTCACTTGTGTCAGTGCCATGCTGCTATTGTGGTATATTCTGCCTATGCAACATTAACAAGTGTAGAGCAAATCGATTCTGTCATGAACATGTTGCGGTAAGCATACATTCCCTGATAAAAGAAGAAAGAAATGTAGACTTGTAATTTAAAATAATAAAACCAAGTAAAAAATCTTACAGAACCAGGAAAAACTCAAAAGAAGTTAAAATGCCATGAACTGTACCATAATTAATTGAGAAAGTGTAATTCTGTATGGTAATACAGGCTGAAGCATGAATTAAAATTTTTATGCATCTTTAAACCCATTAGATACACAGGAAAGCAAAATTATCGCAAAAGGTTATCATTGCGGTGCTCAAAATTAAAAGTATCTTAAAATAAGTACTATAATGAAGAAAATAATCAATTTTTGGCAATATAATGTAAATGGATAGATAAAAAATCTACTCACGAAACGGCGGCAGGAAAATGCACATATAAAAGATGGTTTTATGGATACAAGCTTTTGCAGCCAGTAGCTCCTTCTTCTGACAGAAGGGTTGATGGGGAAGGAAGAGGGGTAAAGGAAAAGAACTGGAAAGGTATAGGAAAAGAGGTAGTGTTCAAAAAAGTTGCTCAGAACCCCGGGTCAGGGGAGACTTACTGTAGGGGGTGAGAAGTAAAGCTTTCCTTATCATCCTCCTAACATCTTGGTAACTATCATCCACGGAGGATTTTCACCTGTAGTGACCTCACCTCCACAGACGGTTGCCTTGGTTAGTTATTTCTGAAATCAGCAGCTAGGTGAGAGGCTGTTACTTCTGTACAGCATTGGGGAATGACTATGGTACAGTGGGCAGGAACCTCATCTGGGGTATGGCAATGGGCTTTGTGTTACAGGTCAACTATAACTGTGTGCAGGTGATTGGCGTGAACAGAACTGTAGTGATGGTTGAAGTCTGGTGGCATAGTAGTCGTTGAAAATTTGCCTTCCTTTTGTACAATAGTATGCAGTGTCTCGACAGTACTCTACAATAGAAACATATCAGCGTGTTGTCCTCCATCCTCAGAATGTCTGTTGTTCTATTGATCATTATACTTGACAGAGGAGTTGATTGTACTTGCATTGGTTAGGTGCCGGGTTGTTGTTTGATGTCTGTGAGGTAAGTCCCAGTTGACACAGTTCATTAGTCATGACACATTCGACTGGTGGTGGAGATTGGTACTAAGATGGAGAAACCTCTTCTTCAATGTGCTCTTTTGCCTATTGATGTATGGGGTTGGGGGTGGTGTGGGAGGCAACTTTAAAATTTCAAATGGGAGCCCCCATTTTTTATTGCAGAATCAGATTCTACATAAAAAACTGTGTACATTTTGTTTTGATTCTTGACAGTTGGTGCTGTAATTCAAGAAAATCCATGTTTTCATTTTTGAGTGGAAAATGGTTTCAGATAAATAAAAAATACTTATTTAATTCATAAATTTTGATTCGCTAAAACTAAAACTCTCCCTCTCTCCCCATGGGGTGGATTTTCTTGAATTACAGTGCCAACTACCAAGAACCAAAACAAATGTTTAAGACAAAATGTACATAGGTTTGTATGTAGAATCTGATTCTGCAATAAAAAATGGGACATCCAATTTGAAATTTTAAAGTTGCCTCCCACCCCACCTCCAGGGGGGGTGGGCTAATTTTAGCACTAGCAGAAGTCTCCACCCCTCAAAAATAATCAACTTTGGATTCTACACATTTTTTCATGTGAAACTTATTTTTCGAGTTATTCTGGTTTGTCAACTTAAAATTTACACCCTGTAAATGTTTTGAAGTACCTAGCATCTTTACCAGACTATGACACATTTTAAGCATAATCAAGACCAAATCCGAAAGCAGGGTCACCACTGAAGTATGAGACTTAGCACTAACGTTACTGGCTCACAGATTGAGAATGCTGATATTTGTACTAACAATGGAAATTTCAGAATATGCACACATTACAAACATAAAAATTTCAAGAACCATCTAGAAAAGAGAAGTACTAAATAACATCTGTATGAGGATGCAGTCATTTTATCCTCATACTGGGTGGATATGCCAACACATATGCACCATGATTTGGGTTATTTTTGGTTTCATATGGCCCTGAGAACAATGGCTGCCAGTTTTCATTTTTATGTTGTAATAATAATGATTTCAGATTGGTTTCCAACAGAATCTTGGTCCCAGTTGTGTAGCTTTGCCTGTTCCTTATCGGTCAGCCGTATTGTTGTTTCTCACAGCTTTTCACCTCCCATCTCTCGATTTTCTTTGTTGCTTGTGGTTGACAATTAACATTCTTCCGTATGCTTGTTAACATTAACTTCGCTGGGATAGTGTTAGTTGTAGATTTCTTTGAACTGATTAGTGTAATTAATCCGGTGTGTTTGCTTGTGGTAGCAATAAATACATGGAAACTGATTTAATCCTCAAAAGAGGTGTTCAACTGGGTTACTTTCAGGATGATAGCAAGATGTGAGGATTTGTTTGATATTATTTTGCTTGTAAAAATCTTTGCCACTGGTAGCCTATGAAATTAACAGCATTGTCAGACAGCAAGTTCTGCAGCTTACTGATGTGCTGAATCTAATCATTCACCATCTTGTTAACAATCACTTGGGCTGTAACGATTTTGATGGTTTTATAATTTAACATATTTACTGAATAAGTCATAAAATCCTATGATGTGTTTCACTTCTCCTCTAGCCTGACTGATGGGCCCATTACATCAATACTGACAACTTGCAGAGGTTTCGTTATTATGATCAGATGCAAAAAATATTTCGAACCCTGATTTGTATTATGATCAGATGCAAAAAATATTTCAAACTGTGATTCTGACAAAGATGACATTTTCATAGCACGTTCTGTACCTTATGTTGCAGATTTGGTATGTTGCAGTACTGTCAGATTTTTTCTTAACCCCAAATAATTCAATAGTGGGGGGTTGGGTTGTTTGGGGAAGACCATACAGCGAGGTCATCAGTCTCATCGGGTTAGGAAAGGACGGGGAAGGAAGTCGGCCGTACCTTTCAAAGGAACCATCCCGGCATTTGTCTGGAGCTATTTAGGGAAATCACGGAAAACCTAAATCAGGATGGCCGGATGTGGGACTGAACCGTCGTCCTCCCGAATGCGAGTCCAGTGTGCTAGCCACTGCGCCACCTCGCTTGGTAATTCCATAGTGCCCCAAGCAATATGTGTATGCAAAATTAATTTTGCTTTGTAATTGGATGGAATAGATGTGGACCATTGTTTGGATTATGGAGTTCTCCTGTGATCCAACATGTGTTGGTACAATTTGTACAAAGTGGTAATGTTCTGATTATCTCCAGTGCAAAGTTGTTGAATAACATGTTTCCAATGATTATGTGCCTTCTGCAATTCATACATATTGCTTCAGATTTCTAAATAGTATTTATGATAATTTTTGTCCTTCATTAAAAAAAAAATATATAGAACTCAGACATTTGTTCATCAGCATCCTCTGTATTCCTCAATCCTTCCAGAAGTCAAGAAAGAGCATCACCCATAACATTATTCTATTTTTACATACACTATTTGAGAACTGTATTGTTGTAGGATTAATGTACAATGTGCTAAACATGGTTGTAACAGCCTGCACGTCTGAAGAAAACTTTAAGACTGATAAGACTTTGATGTGTACCAGCCAGATAATAGTGGAATTTGCAGGAAGACCAGATAATGGCGAGTGATTCTAATTTGTTGTCATGTAAGCATGTTCACAATCTGTTGAGATTTGGCTAGCAAATGCCATTGCACAGAATGGCGGCCAGTTTGCCAGCTAGGAATGCAGGAGGGAGTGGCAGTAGGTATATGGGTGGCACGATTGTAGTGGCCAGTGGGAAATGGCACACATTGAAAGTGACTTGGAGCATGAATTGGGAAGGGTTGGCTGAACGGAGGAATGGGAGACTGTTGGATGGAGAGTGCAGGGACAGTGGGCTACATGGAGTGAGGCTAGGATGATTACGGGAACAGAGGATGTGTTGTAAGCATAACTCTCATCTGTGTTGGTAAGAGAAGCTGATGGTGAAGGGTAAGCTCCAGATGTGTTATGAAGTAGTCATTGAAATTGAGCATGTTGTGCTCAGCTGCATATTGTGCCACCAGTCGGTCAACTTTTTTCTCGACAACAGTTTGGCAGTGTCCATTCCTTCTGGTGGACAGCTGGGTGGTATTCATATCAACATAAAAGGCTGTGCAGTGCTTGCATCAGAATTGGTGTATGGCTGCTTTAACATGTGGCTCGGCCTCTGACAGGGTAGCAAAAGCCTGTGATAGTACCAGAGTATGAGGTGCTGGTTGGGTGGATTTGGCAGGTCTTGCTCCTTGGTATGCCACAGGGATATGATCCCTGGGGTTAGGAGTTGGAGTGGCAAAGGGATGAACTAGAATGTTGTGTTGGTAGGTTGGGTGACAAAACACCAGTTTAGGAGGGGTGGGAAGAATATTGGGTAGGATGTCCCTCATTTTAGGGCAGGATGAGAGATGGTAAAAGCCCTAATGAAAGAATGTGGCTCGTTGTTCCAGACTGGGGTGGTGTTGGATGTCAAAGGGGGCACTCCTATGTAGCTGTAGCTGGTCCTCGGGAGTATGGGCAGGGGGGGGGGGGGGGCATATGACTCAGGAAATCTGTTTGCGAACTAGGTTTGAGGGGTATTACTTCTCTGTGAAAGCCTTTGTAAGGCCTACAGCATGACAAGACTGTCACCAGGCACAGCGTCGAGAGGCTGTGGTGTAGGGAGGTGGGGAGGGACGGGGGAATGAGGAGTGTAAGAGGAGAGGAGCAGGGTAGAGGAAAGATGAGTGAGTGCATTGGCAGAGGATGGCATACAATGGGGATGAGGGGGCTTGAGCAGGTAGAAGGTGATAGGACAGAATGTGTGGAAACTGTTGGGCGGAGGGTGTGTGGACAGTAGGTTGCTGTTTTTCAAGGCCAGGGTAATTTAAGGAGTTCAGAAAAGCTGATTGTGGAAGGGAGAATACATATGGCTTGGGCTGTGAAACAGCCATTGAAGTCAAGTTTGTTATGTTCAGCTGCATGTTGTGGATAAGGGTCTATTGGTCCACTTTGCTCGTGGCCACAGTTTGGTGGTGGCCGTTCATCCTGATAGACACCTGGTTGGTAGTCATACCAGTATAATACACTGTGCATGATAGCAGCGGAGTTGGTATATAACAAGGCTGCTTTCACAGGTTGCTCGGTCTGATGGGGTAGGATAAGCCTGTCACAGGGCTGGTATAGGAAGTGCTCGGTGAGTTAATTGGGCAGGTCTTTTACCTGGCTCTTCCACAGTGATATGATCCCTGTGACAAGTGGCTGGGATTGTATGTGGCATTAGGTTGGACTAGGAAATTGTGTAAGCTTGATGGGCAACGTAACAGTACTGTAGGAAGGGTCGGAAGGGTGTTGGATAGGATGTCCCCTCATTTCTGACCATGATAATAGGTAATCAAAGTGCTGAAAAAGGATATGGCTCAGTTGTTCCAGTCTGCTGTAGTATTGAGTGACAGAGGGGCACTCCTTTGTAGCTGGTTCTTGGGGGTCGTGGGAGAATTGGGGGTGTCTGGGGAAATAGCATGGGAGGTCCTATCTTTGGACCAAGTTTGGGTTTTAGTGCCTGTCTGTGAAGGCCTTGGTGAGACCTTCAGCATACTGGGCAATGGAGTTTTTGTCACTGCAGATTTTTTTCTGTGGAAGGGATGAAGGGGGTACCTTTGGTGGTTGTTGAGTTTAATGTAGGCAGAGATGTGGATGGAGCCAGCAGAGATGAGGAAATCAATGTCCAGGAATGTGGCATGCTGGGTTGAGGAGAACCATGTGAAGCAGATGAGAGAAAAGTGTTGAGATTGTAAAGGAATGAGGATATATTGTCTTGGCCCTGAGTATAGAACATGAACATATCATCAATGAACAGACTATGGGTTTGGCATTTTGGAAGGCTAGGAAGAACTCTACATGACCCATAAAAAGGTTGGCATTGAAGGGTGTCATGTGGGTGCCCATGACTGTGTTGCAGATTGTTTGTATACCTTTCCTTCAAAGGAGAAGTAGTTGTGAGCTAGGATAAAGTTAGTAAGGCATATGAGGTATGAGGTAGGAGGTTTGGAATCTGAAGGATGTTGGAAAAGATAGTGTTCAATAGTGGCAAGACTGTGGGCTTGAGGGGTGTTGGTCTATATGGAAAAGGTGACAACAGTGATGAGTAGGTATCCAAGAGGTAAAGGAGTTTGGGGATGGTGGAGAGTTGGTGAAGGAAGTGGTTTACATCTTTGATGTGGGGGCCTAGATTTTGGGCAGTTGGTTGGAGGTGTTGGTCAATGAGGTCTGAAATTCTTTCAGTGGGGGCACAATAACCAGCAACAATGGAGCATCTAGGAATGTTGGGTTTGTGTGTATTGGGGATCATGTAGAAGGTGGGTGTGGGGGAAGTCATAAGGGTGAGGAGGGAAGTAGATTCACAGGAGAGGTTCTGGGAAGAGCCTAAGACTTTAAGTAGGGGTTGGAGGTTATGTCGTACTTCTGGGACAGGATCACTGGCACAGTTTTAAGTTGGAGGAGTCAGATAATTGGCAGAAGCACTCCACCAGGTAGTCACTGTGATTCATAATGACAGTGGTGGAACCGTTGTCTACAGGTAGGACAATTAGGTCAGGATTTGTTTTGAGGTTGCGTATGGCTGTCCCCGCACCCACCCACTCCCCACCTTGCTGCTCTATAGCCTCCCAACTCAACACTGGTCCTGGTGGCAGTCTTCTCATACCTCCGTATAGTTGCTGCATGCTCCACCAGACAGCATTCTACACTCGCCACACCTGTATCTTACTCCCTGCCCCCTCCAGATTTCTGTGTTCATTCAATGTGACAACTGCATTCTGGTCTGTGCTGCTGAAGACGGTGGTCATACATGCTTGAGGTGCGTTTGCTTGTATGAATGAGTGTATATGTGTTTCCTCTTCTGAAAAATTCTTTGGCTGAATGTAAATGTGTAACAGTGCTTTTATTGTGCATGTCTGCAGCTCTGTGAGTCATCTTTATGGCAAGTAGCAGTCTATCCTTTTCCTTACATTATTATTATTATTATTATTATTATTATTATTATTATTATTTTGTCACTCAGAGATGACATGGATTGATGATGAACTGAAACTTTTTAACTATGTGGAAAAGTTCTGCTGTGAAATTCTTTTGATCCTTTTACAGACTCCATGATACTTTACTTCATGTTGATATTTGCCTGTCTGTTAGCCACTTTCACATTATGTTAGCCAACAGGAAGCAATATCTTCCTTTCAATGGTTGACATCTCTTCTACACTGATATTATCGTCCCCTACTGCTTTATAATTTGTGTAATACAGATCTGTTGTAAAGCAGACTTGATACATGCAGCTTGATACATGCAGCAACAACTATGTAAATGGTTTTTGCACCACAAAGCTTCCCAGATGTACTTGTTTCCAAGTGAACTGTTTAGACTGTGGTGGCTTGTTCTCTAGATGCATATATTAAACTTTTCTTCCTCAATCATAGTTATCAGACCAAGCTTTCCCATTAACTCTGTTTGCTCTCATGGAACTAGATACAGTTGTTGTTGTTGTCTTCAGTCCTGAGACTGGTTTGATGCAGCTCTCCATGCTACTCTATCCTGTGCAAGCTTCTTCATCTCCCAGTACCTACTGCAACCTACATCCTTCTGAATCTGCTTAGTGTATTCATCTCTTGGTCTCCCCCTACGATTTTTACCCTCCACGCTGCCTTCCAATACTAAATTGGTGATCCCTTGATGCCTCAGAACATGTCCTACCAACCGATCCCTTCTTCTGGTCAAGTTGTGCCACAAACTTCTCTTCTCCCCAATCCTATTCAATACTTCCTCATTAGTTATGTGATCTACCCATCTGATCTTCAGCATTCTTCTGTAGCAACTAGATAGAGAGTCTCTGGATATCTGTAGGAGATTTATGACTGTTGTCTTGAAATAAACAAACACTGATAAGATTCTGTAACTGGGAGTTTGTGTGTTCCATCATAACAGAAGATCAGCATTGCACCACAGTGGTCACAGATGTTATGCTGCTCAGACAGCATGCCATCAACCAGACCTTAATTAGTACTAGTGTCTTTGTCCTGGATTTCTTCTCCCTGGCCACCCTTCCATAAACTGGAAAGAGAGATGAGTGAAAAAAGGTCTCTACATTCAAATACGTATTTGGTGTAAAGTAAAATGACTCAAGAAGTAGCAACTTCCAGTTAAAATTCCTCCCATGAATGAGAAATACATAATGTGTGCACAATGCAATGACATATGCAAGACAAGTTTGAGTCTGGCTGTGAATTGCACACAGATAGCCAAAATGCTTAAGGAGGCCACTTGCATAAACCTGGGTTTGTGTACCAGTCTGGCACAAATTTCCATTGTCATCATTTCCTTCTGCAGCTGATGGATGTTCAAATTCGTGACTGTGTATACATTCATGTATTTCATTATGGCTGTATTCACCCACGTGCCTGTTCATGCATGTCTGAAGAAACATTGCATCATTCTTTTTAACTACACAAGCAGTGCAATATTGTATTTTTTTGTTTTCAAGTATGGGAATGATGAGATATGGAAATTGGTGCCTGGTCATGATTTGTACATGGATAGCCATTGCATTTAAGTTGACTGCTATTGTAAAGCAGTACAGAGGGCTAAGCGGAGACGCCTCTGCATAAAGTCAGGATAGCTGTTGATAGCCGGTGATGCATTGGTGACTCACTAAAACATTATTTATTAAGAGTGGAGAACAATAATTAGTAACTTACTGTAATCTAGAATAGGTGCTGGAAAAATGTACTCACATTGTAAATCCAGAATAATACATTTATTATTTTATTCTTAGTGTCTGCAAGTCATTGTTCTTCTGCACCAGCCTCAACTGGTGCTCATTCAGCTGCACATGGGATTCTAGCCGATGTCTGTTGATTCAGCTCAATGATTGCATGCTCAGGATGTGATCTCAGTGACCGCAGCGCTGTGGCAGACAGCTAGCAACCAGGCACAGCCATTGCCCGGCATGAAGTGATTTTGTGCTGGCTGCTGGAATGCACGGTCTCACTCCGAATTCTATAATGTTCCTTGATGACCCATATACACTGTACCTGGTGTTCATAGTTGTGCAGTAGGTTGATCTCCTCCCAATCCCTGGTAGGTGTCAGTGCCCAAAGGCACCTGAGTGTTGAGCAGGAATGTGGTGCCCAACAGGCCCTGTTGCTGGCTTCCACATTGAAATCTGGTACTGGCAGCACTCTGCAGTGTGGTGTTGTTGGAAGACAGTCAGTTTCTCCATCAGTACCTGGTAGGTGGCGAGCAGCATGAAGTTCATCACGTGCATGTCTTCGTCTAGTTCGTAGAGTATTCTGTAGCATCTAGGACATACTGTAGATTCACTACAGTGTGGTCATATGGTATTGAGTTTAGTGTGAGTGCTATCGATCCCAATGATCAACTCATGATGACAGCTGAAGAGCTGTAATATTTAAAAGGAGCTAGCGTGAGGCTGTGAGGTGAAGCTTGGTTCATAATGACCTTATTCTATCCAAAGACACAAAAAAATACCAGTAGTATACAGGAAATGTTACAAAATCTTTTCTAGGAAGTGCGAAATATACATGAATACTTATGGAATTGAAAAGTTTAAGCCACAATAAAAGAACTGTCATTACATAAGTAATGGCCATATATCATAAGTAGAGCGTATCATGAATTCCAGTACACCACAAAGGACTTATAATTACATGTGTAAACAGAGTAGTGCTGAAGAGAAGATCAGAGGTATAAGTGTTACAGTTGCACAAAATATTTAGGAGTTGGTCATGTGAAACTATACCATAAATGTTCACCAAAGATAGTCCAGCCCCTGCACTTAGCGAGAAACTTATCGTCAAGATATTTTTGAACCATATAACAAAACTACTATCTAAAGATCTTTGACCAAGAGTTTTCTTCAGTACTACTATATTTACACATGTTACTAGTATATTTTCTTTCAAAAGTCCTATGTGGTATACAGGAATTCATGACATGATCTACATACGAGATGTGGCCAAATGTGATGATGTGGCGTAAACTGTTTTAATCCTGTAAGTATTCGTGTATATTTTACACTTCCTGGGAAAAGAAATTATAACATTTCCTGTGTAGTACATGTATTTTTTGTATCTTTGGGTAGAATCCTTGAAGGTAGTCTATGTCTGAAACTGGTCGGTGTTTGGGTTTTACATATAAAATAAGCTGATGTTCAAACAAGCATTATATACATTCCTTGATGGCCTTTAATAGTCACCTTCCAAAAATGTTATTAGTAATAAGTGTATACATGCCTTGTATTAAAAAAAAATTAGTCTACAACTGTTGTCTGTGTTGCATCTCAATCTAAGTCTTGAATATTAGGTAGCGTAATTAATCTACTTTGTAACCGTGTCCTGCTGCATACAGTATTCACACTTTCCACTTGCGTTACTTTTTACTAGTTCGTTTTCATTCCACAAATATCTGGTGGATAGTTAACTCAGTTGAATGAGACATCTGATGCTTTGTACAAATGTAAGTTGCACAAATGAACACTAGAACCAAGGTTATGCTTGTCATTGATACATTGAAGCCCTCAGGGGCTCACTATTCATTTTCTGGGTTCAAGCTTGGTGACCCCGGGTTTTCTGAGCTGGGGACTTGTAAGCGCCACCAAACCCCTGTCACTGTAAGCTCCAGGCCTACTTTAGCAACTATTGCACAGTGTGGCAGTGGAACTTTGTGTGTCATTGAGAACAGAGATCTTGGCTTGACACCTGAACTGCAAGGATGGTAAAAACATCTATAAAAAACCCTCACTCTCTGAGTGTGCTGCACGCTGATGAGGTGCATGGCTGTTGAGCTGGATGTGGGGCCAAGATGGAACTCTCTGAATTATCTCCTCCTCCTCCTCCTCCTCCTCCTCCTCCTCCCAGCGGTAAGGGTGGACCACTGATAGGTACTAACACTAAGTCAAATAAGAGGGCTTGTGTAGCCAGTCCTCCTGACACAGGGGTAAAGTCTGAGAGTTTTAGGTTTAGTAAAAGAACACATGCTGACAGTTATAATATGTTTTTAATTGAGAAAAAAAAAAAAAAAGAAAAGAAAAGAAAAGAGGGCAGCTTTAAGGAAGTTTTGCCTTTGTATATTTAAAAAGGCTTAGAAGGCATTGCTGACAGTTTAAAAATCAGTTAAGTTATTATGTGATGGGACACTGTTGGTGGAAACAGCAAGTTCTCAACAAGTTAAGCACCTACAGAAAGCGCAATGCCTTGGGGCATATGACATCGAAACTGAGCTGCACACCACCTTGAATTACAGCAAAAGTGTTATCACATGCAGGGATCTGATGGACATTTGTAAAGAGGAAATGAAAGTTGAATGGGCTCACAAAGGTACAGTCGATGTGCAAAATAGGAAGGAAGGGAGGCAGATTGGGTTTAACATCCCATCGACATTGAGGTCATTAGAGACAAAGCACAAGCTCAGATTGTGTTGAGGATGGGGAAGGAAATCAGCTGTGCCCTTTCAAAGGAACTGTCCTAGCATTTACCTGAAGTGATTTAGGGAACTCAAGGAAAACTTAAATCTGCATGGCCGGGTGCTGATTTGAACTGTTGTCCTCCCAAATGCAAGTCCAATGTGCTAACCACTGTGCCACCTCGGTCTGTACGCAAAATAATGTGAAGAGGATGAATGGGGATCTTGTAAAGTCTGACTAAAGTCCATCTCCTTTACCTTGATGTTTAATACCACAAAACTTCCTGTGCGTGTTAAGGCAGGTTTCCGTCACCTATGTGTGTGGCCTTATATACAAATCCAATGCATTGTTTCAAATGCCAGCATTTGGGCATACTACTCTTGGGTCTCATGGAGAAGCTACTTGGGGCAAATGTGGCTAGGCCATCATGAAGGTGTCCCATGTTCCTCTCCGTTGAAGTGTGTGATTTGCTCTGGAGCTCACCCTGTTTGGAGCCTGGACTGCAGCATATACCTGGAAGAACAGAAGATGCAACAGCTTAAGACTACAAAGCACATCCAATATAACGAGGCCAAAACAATGTATAAAGGCTTGCTGCCCCTAACGTTTGCTACCTCCTTTGATTCTGTTGTTAAACAGCCAGTGCAGAAAGCTGATGCTGATACACAAATGGAAGTTGCTGGAGTCAGCACTGGTAACTGCATATTGCTGCAGTCATTTTGAGTGGAGCTCCAGGCCCCTTAAAAGGTTCCATTTGGTATGCTGCCCAGTGCTGCCACAACCACAGCCATGGCTGCAAAGCCTACACAGGGAAAAAAATCAAAGGTGCAATGTTCACCACAGATGGAATCGGGAAGTAAACAGCCTGACAATGTCAATGTCTTCCTCACTGACGTCTCTCTTGATTCTTCTTCAGAGGTGATGGACCTTGATATCAGGCTCAGGCAATCATCTCACACCAAGACTAAGCCTCCACCTGTTGCGCGCTCCCCTCCACGGCAGAAAGTCAGGATGATATTGTAATCCCGTGATAGATGGCTCCCATCCTCCAGTGGAACATTAATGGGTTCAAGACACATGTGGAGGAATTGAAGGCCGTAGCACAGGAACATTCCCTGTGCTTGTTTTTGCAAGAAACACATTTTAAAGCATCTGGTGCCCCTGTCTTATGGAGAGCTATACACTCAATCACAAGGATGACCCACCCCGCGGGTTTTGGGGTTAGAATAGGCTGGGGGGATACCTGCCTGTCGTAAGAGATGACTAAAAGGAATCTCCTACTTTTTGACCTTAACCATCTTATATCCATCATGCGCTGAGACCTTCTGCACCTCTTATTGTCATGGCTCCACAACTCCACCCATAATCCAGCTATTTGGGTGAGGATACCATACTGGGTGCATAATCTATATTTGTTGTTTGCTGTCATCTTCTGCACCCATGACAATAATGGATCTTTTTGCACTCAATATCCAGCATGGTAGCCAGTCTGTCATGGAGGGGTTGTCATGTACCCTTTTGACGTAGCCTGCTGACAACTCAGGGATAGCTCTGTTGATGCCTGAGCTGCAAACTCACAATGTATGCCAAGGATTTAATGCCCACCTACCTGGGGAATCAGGACTCCAGGCAATGACCATCCTGCCAGGTGGCCTTTGTTGAGGTGGGTTGGCACTCACGGAGAAAGCCCCTGGTCAGAGTGTGTGGCATCAGGGCAGGTGACCTGCATTGAAGTGGGCCAAGCCATCTTTTGCTGGTAGTCAGATGACCCCAGCAGTCTCTAAGAAAGAAAGGCTAGATTTCAATGCCAACAAGTATGACCCCAATTCATTCCACTCCCTGTAGGAGGAATGTAGGGCTACAGAAACAAGACAGCCATATTCAGCTCATTACGTAGTCTGCACCAGAACTGATGGGTACTTCTTTCTGGTTATAAAGTGTTTATTTTTTGTTGAAAATGTAGATGATAAGTTTGGGGAAGTGGCGGTCGAAAATGAGAAATGAGTCAGTCCTCATTAAGACAGCATGTCCAGTCCAGTCACATGCTTTGCCTGCCTGTGACAAGCTGGATGATATTCCCATTTCAGTCACTCCACATAAAAGCTTAAACATGGTCCAGGGGCTTATTTTTCATCGAGACTTCCTGTTGCAGTCGGACAACAGGCTACATGCCAGTTCAGAATGACAGTTTGTCCACTTTGTCCAGAGCATCTATAGGGGACGAAAAGATAATATGTTTGCTATCAGTGCCTTCATCTTGGCCTTTAGTATGATTCATTACCTGAAAAGATCAAGGTGGTGATATACCGATGTGATGTTAAACCATACGTCTCTCCATCCCTGTGCAGTGTTCTAAGTGCTGGAAATTCGGGCATGTCTTCCTGGTGCAATTTGAGCACCACATGTAGAGACTGAAAATATCCATTTCATCTGAATATTCCATCTTCCCCTCTTTCCACCTGTGTCAGCTATAGAGAGCACCGCTCCCCCTGCTCACTGGACTGCACGGTTTCCTGAAAGGAGAGGAAAATTATGGAATACAAGACCCTGGATAGGCTGACTTACCAATAGGCTAAAAAGAAATATGTCCAGTTGTATCCTGTTTGATTGATATCATACTATGCTGCAGCTACAACAATGTCTCCATCACTGTTGATGGTGGTTCCCTCATCTCTGCCTCCTACAGTGGCCCGTCTTGGTGGTTGGGGATACCTCTTCTTCCATTGCTCCCAAAGCTCCCCCCCCCCCCTCCCAAATGCTAGGGATATTGGTCCCCACACACCCCCACTGGAGAAACAACAGCCTCCTCTGGCTCCTCTCACATGAAAGGGTTCCCTTGGGACTCTACCTTCCAATGTCTCCACCCGTGGAACAGTGAGCACCAGCAGTGGCTGAAGGAGGCACAATCTGCTGGTCGAAGGGCTTCACACTCTTCCTCTGACACTGAAGCTACTTCAGAGAAGCCTACCCAGCAAGCCCCTAAAGAGCAGCAGGAGGGCAAACAGATGAAGAAAAAGACTTTTGAGAAACAAGGGACTCTGGTGGTCCCCACACTATCACTCCTTACAAGTTCCATGTCTGAGAATGAGGTTGAGATTCTAGTGTCCCTCAAGGACCTAGATCTCACTGGTGCCTCAGAAGCAATAATATTACATACCGTATTTACTTGAATCTAAGCCCCACTCGAATCTAAGCCACACCTGTAAAATGAGACTCGAAATCAAGGAAAAAAAAATTTCCCGAATCTAAGCCGCACCTGTAATTCAAGGGGAAAGAAAAGTTTTAGGCCGCACCTCCAAATCGAAACAAAGTTGGTCCATTGTAATATGAGACACAATTTAGGTCGAATGAATGACGATACAGCTACAGTAGTTTAATTCGAGTCGTAAGCTTAGCAGTTAAGCTTTATGAGGTAGCCATTGCTACGCGTCAGGCGCTCCGTCCGTATTTATATGGGTTGCCTTCCGTTTTCACGTGCTTCGTCTGGTTTGAATTGACTGATTATTTTTCTTTGAGCTGATAAGTGCCGTTCTCTTTGTTATAGGTGTTTATGTCACTCCAAGCTGAAAATGCATTACTGTACTGTGTCATGCATTGTTTGTCGCATTCTGATTATCCGTGTTTACGACCTGTCGCCGCTCACGGCATGGCTTGCTTTTGTGCACGCTACCGCCGCTTACAATTAAAAAAACAAAAGAGAGGAATCGTCTCATTAGCGAAACAATGGCAAGAGACTGCTATTTGTTGTGACTTACAATCCTGCTTTCTTCGATAATGATCAACAAGAACCAAATAATAGACTGTATATGATAAAAGATGTTCTGAATGAGAATTTAGCAAAACTTTTTCTCCGTTTGAAAATCTTTGCAGACGTCTCTTTAGTACATTACATTCTGCACAGAAATTAGAGTCATCTTAGATTTAAAAATCTAGTCAATTGCCGTGCTTCATTTCTGACTGTACCACTATTAGGCATAAGAATAATATGAATATCATAGGTATATTCTTCCGCGTTTGCTGTTGACTCACTCTAGTTTCGTAGTTTATTAAGCAGACAGGATTTCAATGAGATAGCAGCAAACACGAAACAATACATGTCAAAATGTATTATTCTTATGGTGAAGAGAATACTGCATGTGACTCGCAATACATAAAAGTTCCTATTAGCAACCATCTCTTCTCACAGGTAGGAAAAAATTTAGAACGTAGAGTTGGCCATATTGACAAACATCCCAAACAGTCTTGCCAGTCGGATTTTCATAGTACATTGAAATGCTGCTACATTCGAAGATGAACAATACGGAATTTGTATTTACTTCGTTGGATAATGTATGAAAATGCAGTGGTCGAAACTCGGGGCGGAGAAAAAAGCTCATCTTCAACCTTTTTTTAAAATTTATTTACTGACGCTGAGGTTTTGGCGCCTTTGTGCCTGCAAACACGGCCACCTCGGCGGCCGTGCTGCAAAGCATGCCTGTGTAGCGCTACATATATTCGACGGCAGAACTTAGTTGTGGCGGCACCTAACAACATTTTTCAGAACTTCCGCTTACTTTGCACTCGATTCTAAGCCGCAGGCGGTTTTTTGGATTACAAAATGCAGAAAAAAAAGCGTGGCTTAGGTTCGAGTAAATACGGTATGTGCATTCAACAACCAGTGGCGACAGTTGACTCAGAGGCGTAAACTGCATCCTTGGTCCCTTCATGTCTTCCCGGACTACAGAAAGCATCACCTTCCAGTGGACTTTAAGCAGTTTTTTCCACCACCTGGCTCAGCTATGACAACTTTTAAGCATGGCAGCTGTTTTCTGTGTTGCCCTTCAGGAGACCTGGTTTCCAGCAATGTGGACCCTCTGCCCTTCATGGCTGTCAGGGGTATTACAATCATAATGACTATAAGAGGGTGGAGTATATGTCTTCAACCTTGTATGTAAAGAACCTGTGCCCCATCAAACAGCTTTAGAATCTTTGGGTGTCAGGGTGAGGACAACACAGAAAATTATCACCTGCAATTTCTACCTCCCTCCAGGTAGCAAAGTACCGCAAAATGTATTGGCTGCACTAATTTCTCAACTTTCCCCATCTTTTCTACTTTTGGGTGAATCCAATGCTCATAACCCTTTGAGGGGTGGAACCAAGATTACTGGCCATGCAAAGATATTGAGATTCTACTAATTCAACTTGACCTTTGCCTCCTAAATACAGGTGTGGCACATGGCACACACTTGGCCATTGATTTCTCAGTTTGCAATTCTGGCCTCCTACCATCTTTACCCCAGAGAGCTCAAGATGACTTTTATGGTACTGACCACTTTCCTCTCTTCCTGTTCCCTCCCGCATCACTCACCTGGACACTTGCCCAGTTGGGCTTTTACCAAGGCTGACTGGGGGTGCTTTCACCTCTGCTACCACCATTGGATCTCCATCACATGGCAACGTAGATGTTGTGATCCAGAATATTACTATGACCATTGTTTCTGCAGCTGAATCAACAATCCCTTCCTCAGGCTACCCTGGTGAAAGACAGTGTCATGGTGGTTGCTGGTAAGTGCTGCGGCCATTAGAGATTGTAGGTGGGCTCTACATCAAAAGCAGCACCCATCAATGTAGCACCTAATTGCATTCAAACGGCTCTGTGCCCAGGTCTGTCAACTAACCAAACTACAGAAGCAGGAGAGTTGGGAGTGGTACGTCTCTGCCATTGGAACACAAACCTCTCCTTCCTAGATTTGGACTAAGATCAGACACCTTTACAGATGGTGCTTCCCACAATTCCTTGCATATCCTAGAGAATTGGGTCGCACAGGGTTCTGTACTGAGCGTCCCTCTCTTTGTAGTGGCCATTACTGATCAAACAGCAGCTGTGGGGTCCTCAGTATCACCTTTCTTATATGCTGATGCCTTTTGTATTTCCTTTTGCTCATCTACTGTTGCTGTGGCTTTAATGTCGACTGCAGGGAGCCATACGAAAGGTGCAGTCACTGGCCCTCACCCCCAGCTTTCAGTTTTCAGCCTCCAAGACTTAGGTCATCCACTTCTGTCACCATTGTATGATTCGTCTGCACACACAACTTTATCTTAATGACCATTTCTGTAATGTAGTGGCCTCTATCACTTTTCAGGACTGGTTTTCAACACCCACTTATCTTGGCTCTCCCATATTTGTCAGCTGAAGCAAAAGTGCTGGCAGCATCTTAACATTCTTCATTCCCTGAGTCACACTGACTGGGGTGCAGATTGCCATACACTGTTGCAGCTGTACAGAGCTCTTGTACAGTCCCATCTTGACTATGGGAGCCCGATGTATGGTTCAGCATTGCCGTCAACATTGTAGATGATGTGACCTAGGGTTCAGAGGCATTTACACAGATGGCTCGATCGTTGATGTCATGTTGGGTTTGCTTACCCATGCAGGACATACTGACTTGTGCTCCTTGCCCAGAGCTGTAATGTCATCACTGCAGAGCTGGTAGCTATCTCTTGCACTCTTGAGCACATCTGTTGCAGTGCCTGAGAATCTTTCTCCATTTGTAGTGACTCCTTGAGCACCTTACAAGCTCTTGACCAGTGCTATCCTTGCCATCCTTTGGTAATGGCTATCCAAGGGTGTGTTTACGTCCTCAGACAACGTGTATGGTTAGTGGTCTTCATATGGACCCCAGGACATATTTGAATTCTGAGAAGTGAACGTGCCAACAGGCTAGCCAAAGAGGCTACTCATAACCGAAGTCTGGAGATCGGCATACTGGAATCTGATCTTCAATCAGTATTACGTCACAAAGTTCTTGTGTTCTGGAATACTGAATGGTGCTTCCTGACTTTGCTGAATAAGTTATGTATGATAAAGGAGATGATGAATGTGTGGAGGTCCTCCATGTGAGTCTCTCACAAGGACTCCAATGTCCTTTGCTGGCTCTGCATTGACCATACATTGCTAACTCACGGTCACTTCCTATGTTGCAAGGAACCACCTTAGTGTGTTGTGGTTCATGTTTGACAATGGTCCATGTCTTGCTGGACTGTCCAAATTTAGTCACCCTGAGCCAGACTTTTAATCTCTGTGAAGTGCTCCCATCGATTTTAGGTGACAGTGCCTCAACAGCTAACATAGTTTTGCAGTTGCCACTGAATTTCATGCACATTGGAGGATTACCATTTGCACATTGTATTTATCTCTGCTAGATACAGTAGACTCTGAAGCTCTCACAGATCTTACGGTACAACTCCCCCAACCATTTCTTCTCCTGGGAGACTTCAATGCCTATCACGCCCTGTGGGGCTTGACCTCTGTTTGCCCTTGGGGTCAGGTTTTGAAGAGCCTTCTGACATCTCAAGAGCTGTGCATCCTGAAAACTGGTGCTCCCACTCATTTCTGTGCTGCTACTGGGTCATTCTCAGCCATTGACCTATCTCTCTGCTCTCCAGCCCTTGCAGATTCTGTTCATTGGGAAGTCATTGACGACCTTCATTACAGTGACTTCTTCTCATTCCCCATTCATCTACTGTATGGAGGATTGCTTGGAAATATGCCACTAAACTGGATGAAGAGCAGGTATAACTGGATGCTGTTCAGCACGCTGGTTGTGTGTTTGAACACTGCGATTGTGTTCAGGAATGGATGGACCATATCACATGAGTGATCCACCATGCTGCTGACTTATTTGTCCCAAAGTCTTCCGGTCCTCTTAGGAGAAGACCTATATGTTGGTGGACTGCTGAGTTCCATTCAGCAATCAGGAAAAGGCGTGTGGCTCTTTCCCAGTTTAAATGATGCCTGACAGCAAACCACCTCAAAGCCTTTCAAGATGCAAGAACAGGAGCTCGATCCATAATTTAGGAGAGTAATATAAGATCATGGCAAGAGATCCTGCGCAGCATCAATCATTCCACTTGTCCTACAAAAGTATGGGGAGCCATCCAGAGGATTTCCGATAAACACAGTCATTTACCAATAGGAGCAGGGCTCTGCCAGTAACTGAGCAGTGAATCCAGGCACTGCCTGGAGACACTGTTCAGATATTGGCAGAACATTTTGCAAAAACTGCCACCAAAGCAAGCCAGGATCTGATATGGTGTATTTCCACTACCACACAACTGTAGAGAGGGGGAAGTTGGACTTCAGATCCAAAGATTCTGAGTCTAACATCTACTCTTCCTCCATGTTGGAGCTGGTATCGGCCCTGTCTGAGACTTGTGATACTGCACCCGGTCAAGACTAAATCCAGTACTGCATGTTTCAACAATTGCCAGCCGTGTCGAAGGACATCCTCCTCGAATGTTTCAATTTGATATGGCAGTCAATTCTCTTTCCCAACTCATGGAGAGAGGCTATTCTGATACCTCTCCTCAACCCAGGAAAGGACCACTCATGTCCTAGTAGTTATCAGAGTATTGTGTTAATGAGCTGTGTAGGAAAGACATTGGAGTGAATGATTAACCATTGTCTAGTCTGGTTGCTAGAGACCAGGCAACTTCTTAGCCACTCTCATTCTGGATTTGAGAGATTTCAGTCCACTGTTGACAACGTGATACTGCTAGAGGCAGCTATTCAGTAGGCTTTCCTACGTTAACATCACTGTATCAGCATATTCTTAGATTTCAGTAAGGCATACGATGCTACTTGGAGACAAAGTATTCTCATAAAACTGCATCAGTGGGGCTTTTGTGGCCACCTCTCCATCTTCATACAGTGTTCCCTGTCCCAGCAATGTTTTAAGACATGAGTTGTTAATACACTGTCAGATCATTTTAAGCAGCATAATGGTGTCCCACAAGGCAGTGTTTTAACTGTTCCCCTTTTTGCCATAGCCATAAACAGTGTCACATGTACAGTAAGGAGTCTTGTAAAGTGCTCCTTATATGTGGATATTTAGCTGTTTTCTGTTTGTCCACTAGTGTTGCAACAGTGATCCATCAATTGAAACTTACAGTGCATTTATTAGAGGAATGGGCTGCAAAGACGGGTTTTCAGTTTTCTGCAGATGAGTGTGTATGTGTTTATTTTAATCATTCTCACTGTATTTATAATTTACATGACTTCCGTATGAGGGATGCCATTCTCCATCTTAAGAGACTCTGTGAGGTTCCTGTGTCTCATTTTTGACTCAAACTGGTCATGGCTGCCACACCTGAGAGATCTGAAAGCCAGAACCCTGAAGGCTCTAACATCATAAAGTACCTTAGCCACAGGTCTTCGGGAGTGGGCAGGGTGTATCTGCTCCTGTTTTATAGAGCTTCTGTGCATTCGCAGTGAGACTATGGGTGCACGGTGTGTAGATTAACAAGGCCTTCTTATTTGAAGGTCATTGACACTGTTCATCATGAGGGGATTAGACTGGACAAAGGTGCTTATAGGACCATCCCCATACCCAGTCTCTGTGCTGAGGCTGGAGAACTGTCACTTACAATTTGATGGCACCCCTCATGGTGCGTGAGGCATGTATGTTTCTTGCAGCTACAAATTCACCCACACACCTCATTGGTACTCATCCCTCTCTGGAAAGCCTTTTTACTATTGTCCATGAGCAACAAGGCCATTTGGGATTTACGTGTGACGTGCTGGAGTTACTTGGAATGGCGTACAACATTTGTACCTAACAGACAAAGTAGTCCAGAATATCCAGGATGCCCTTGTCCAACTACGACGAATGGGGAAAGGTCTTTCTGCTGGGTACCAGGACACAGGTATTGCAGGGAACGAAAAGCCGGATCTAGCAGCCAAGGAGGAGTGCTGTGATCCTCAGGTATTTCGTTGTGCCATCCTCCTGCATGCTATCACAAGACTGTTGAGGTTCAAAGTCATGTGTTGATCAGAAGGCAAATGGTTGGAAGTGACAGACACAAATCTGTGTCTAGTAAAGCCGACAGTCTGGTTCTGGCATACCTCCCTCAAGTCATGTTCTGCGCTCATAGGCAGCACACCGTGCCTGGTACAGGTGGCGCTCAGGGACCACAGCAGAGCTATGACTCCTAATGCTGGGCTTATAACAGTCCGAAAGCAGTCGTGTGAAAATAAAGTAATTTACAACTGAAGCGGTATTTTCAACCTCTGCCATGTTGATGGGATGAGGTCCTCCTTAGTCACCTTTGCATATGCCACAGCCCTATGAAGCATGGCTTCTTACTTCGGCGAGAGGACTCTCCAGTGTTTGTGGCTTGTGGTGTACAGATCACATCACACCACATTTTATTGGACTGTGTTTTATTTTCCAACCAACGGGCCATGGTGGATTGGCTGCTGGATCTGCTGTCTATTTTAGCTAACTTTAAAGCGAATGTCGTTTGAGTTTTAAAGTTTTGTGAATTGTCCAACACTTTTCCCAAGATTTTAGGACAGGGGTTTAATGTGTTAACTGGCTGGCTGGCTCATCCAAGTTTTATTGTAGGTGGTCAGCAAGTGACATTTCATTGTGCTTTTCTTTTAGCTCCTTTGTCTTTTACTTGTGCACTAATTTCATGTGTAGCTACTTTTGCTCTTTCTAAGTTGTTTTAATGTACGAGATAGAGTGACTGTGCAGTCATTTTGAGTGTATGAGTGTGCAACAATTTTAGAGATTATCTCCACAATTGTTTATAACCTCACCATCAAGTTCCCATAAGATCCAAAAACACGCAATACACTGAAAACAATAGTATTTGTCTATGTGCAACAATTTTAGAGATTATCTCCACAATTGTTTATAACCTCACCATCAAGTTCCCATAAGATCCAAACACACGCAATACACTGAAAACAATAGTATTTGTCTATGGTCCTTGCGATTTGTATCACAGGTTGCATTACTTGAGTGCCTGAAATTTGTCCTTTTTCTGAAGTTGTTGTTTTGTCTATGGATTGTAACAGAGTGGAATCTAAGGTATCATTAACACAGGTTAGATTCTGTGTAAGTAATGTGTGTGGTGAAATGATAATTGAGTCAACACCCTAGCTGCAAACAGGCATTGATATATATCATTGGGGACATGTTGAAAATGTGTGCCCCAACTGGGACTCGAACCAGGATCTCCTGCTTATATGGCAGACTCTCTATCCATCTGAGCCACCGAGGGCACAAAGGATAGTGTACCTGCAGGGACTTAGTGCCTGTTTGCAGCTAGGGTGTCGACTTAATTATCATTTCATTCTAGAGAAGCTGCATGGTCATCAGTGGTATCTGTTCTTTTGGGAACAGATACTACCTTCATCTATAGTTAAAATATGGCTACTGGGCAGTTGACCTTCTTGTGCGAACGTACATGCTATGCCTCAGCTCATACGGGTCTTGGTAGATTAATCTGCCACGAGCAATGAGTGTGATGGGTAAACATCTATTAGATGCACTACGAATGTAGTGGTGTGGACATGTTGGGAATATGGGTCTCTCGGGGAGCGTGCAAGGGATAAGTCCCTGCAGGCGCACTGTTCTCTGTGCCCTTGGTGGCTCAGATGGACAAAGCATCTGCCATGTAAGCAGGAGATCCCGGGTTCGAGTCCCGGTCAGGGCACACATTTTCAACATGTCACCAGTGATTTATAACAATGCCTATTTGCAGCTAGGGTGTCGACTTAATAATCATTTCATTCTAGAGAAGCTGCATGGTCATCAATGGTATCTGTTCTTTAGGGAACAGATACTAACTTCAAATACGTGTGGTGGTTCCTGTGGCCAAAACAACACTGGTCTGGACACATTAATCATTACTATGTCATAAAAGAAGGTTGTACACGTGGAAGAATCCTGGAGACACTAGAAGGTATCAGATAGATTATATAATGGTAAGACAGAGATTTAGGAACCAGGTTTTAAATTGTAAGACATTTCCAGGGGCAGATGTGGACTCTGACCACAATCTGTTGGTTATGAACTGTAAATTAAAACTGAAGAAATTGCAAAAAGGTGGGAATGTAAGGAGATGGGACCTGGATAAACTGACTAGAACTGAGGTTGTACAGAGTTTCAAGGAGAGCATAAGGGAACAATTGACAGGAATGGGGGAAAGGAATACAGTAGAAGAAAAATGGGTTGCTCTGAGGGACGAAGTAGTGAAGGCAGCAGAGGATCAAGTAGGTAAAAAGACGAGGGCTAGTAGAAATCCTTGGGTAACAGAAGAAATATTGAATTTAATTGATGAAAGGAGAAAATATAAAAATGCAGTAAATGAAGCAGGCAGAAAGGAATACAAACGTCTCAAAAATGAGATCGACAGGAAGTGCAAAATGGCTAAGCAGGGATGGCTAGAGGACAAATGTAAGGATGTAGAGGCTTATCTCACTAGAGGTAAGATAGATACTGCCTACAGGAAAATTAAAGAGACCTTTGGAGAAAAGAGAGCCACTTGTATGAATATCAAGAGCTCAGATGGAAACCCAGTTCTAAGCAAAGAAGGGAAAGCAGAAAGGTGGAATGAGTATATAGAGGGTCTATACAAGGGCGATGTGCTTGAGGAAAATATTATGGAAATGGAAGAGGATGTAGATGAAGATGAAATGGGAGATACGATACTGCGTGAAGAGAGTGACAGAGCACTGAAAGACCTGAGTCGAAACAAAGCCCTGGGAGTAGACAACATTCCATTAGAACTATTGACCGCCTTGGGAGAGCCAGTCCTGACAAAACTCTACCATCTGGCAAGCAAGATGTATGAGACAGGAGAAATACCCTCAGACTTCAAGAAGAATATAATAATTCCAATCCCAAAGAAAGCAGGTGTTGACAGATGTGAAAATTACCGAACTATAAGTTTAATAAATCACAGCTGCAAAATACTAACATGAATTCTTTACAGACGAATGGAAAATCTGGTAGAAGCCGACCTTGGGGAAGATCAGTTTGGATTCCGTAGAAATATTGGAACACATGAGGCAATACTGACCTTACAACTTATCTTAGAAGAAAGATTAAGGAAAGGTAAACCTATGTTTCTAGCATTTGTAGACTTAGAGAAAGCTTTTGACAAAGTTAACTGGAATACTCTCTTTCAAATTCTAAAGGTGGCAGGGGTAAAATAAAGGGAGCAAAAGGCTATTTACAATTAGTACAGAAACCAGATGGCAGTTACAAGAGTCGAGGGGCATGAAAGGGAAGCAGTGGTTGGGAAGGGAGTGAACCAGAATTGTAGCCTCTCCCCAATATTTTTCAATCTGTATATTGAGCAAGCAGTAAAGGAAATTAAAGAAAAATTCAGAGTAAGTATTAAAATCCATGAAGAAGAAATAAAAACTTTGAGGTTCGCCGATGCCATTGTAATTCTGTCAGAGACAGCAAAGGACTTGGAAGAGCAGTTGAACGGAATGGACAGTGTCTTGAAAGGAGGATATAAGATGAACATCAACAAAAGCAAAACGAGGATAATGGAATGTAGTCAAATTAAGTCAGGTGATGCTGAGGGATTAGATTAGGAAATGAGACATTTAAAGTAGTTAAAGGAATTTTGCTATTTGGGGAGCTAAATAACTGATGATGGTCGAAGTAGAGAGGATATAAAATGTAGACTGGCAATGGCAAGGAAAGCGTTTCTGAAGAAGAGAAATTTGTTAACATTGAGTATAGATTTAAGTATCAGGAAGTCGTTTCTGAAAGTATTTGTATGGAGTGTAGCCATGTATGGAAGTGAAACATGGACGATAAATAGTTTGGACAAGAAGAGAATAGAAGCTTTCAAAATGTGGTGCTACAGAAGATTGCTGAAGATTAGATGGGTAGATCACATAACTAATGAGGGGGTATTGAATAGAATTGGGGAGAAGAGGAGTTTGTGGCACAACTTGACAAAAAGAAAGGACCGGTTGGTAGGACATGTTCTGAGGCATCAAGGGATCACAAATTTAGCATTGGAGGGCAGCATGGAGGGTAAAAATCTTAGAGGGAGACCAAGAGATGAATACACTAAGCAGATTTAGAAGGATGTAGGTTGCAGTAAGTACTGGAAGATGAAGAAGCTTGCACAGGATAGGGTGGCGGGGGGGGGGGGGGGGGGGGGGGCTGCGTTGGACCAGTCTCAGGACTGAAGACAACAACAACACGTCCATGATACAATTGTCTTCCTGGTATTTCACATCTAATTCTCTTAATTAACAATCCATTGACTTGCAATTCTAGTTTCATATTCCTGATTGGTTTACTGTTTTTATAGCAAGCAATAATTACTGTTTCAGTTGTAAATGTGGATTAAATCCAGTGATCTTTGATTTTCTGGAATTTTGACTTGCGAACTAACGCTTTTTTATCGCAGTCTACTACTTCCATTTCCCTTAAAAACAACTTCATCTCACATGCTGGCTGTTCGTTTGTATCACTCTTGTTGGACAAATAATATTTTTTGTAATACAATCTCATAAATCTGCTACAGATGTACTGACATAAGCATCTCACTGTGTAGAAACTAATATTACTTTGTGAGTTTTTATCTGTATCCATTTCCCAGTTGTGGTGTTTAAAGTTTTGATATCTTCATTATCCACTGTTCCAAACACAGTTTTTAACAATTTCCTTCCTGCATCCTTGTTTTCTACATATTAGTGTTTGTGGTACTATTTCTGTTAACTGTTGAAACTGAAAACTCAGTTTGTCATAATAGAGTTTTAATTCCTTAGAGAAAAGGAACTACCATCGATTCCCTCCCTCCTTTACACATGTAAATAAACACAGAACGTGATGAGCAAAGAAAAGTAAGACTAACCTAAGTAACTGAAAAATTCTATATGTGTACTTTACATGAAATTTATCCTATTTCTTAGACCTAAGTGCATAAGATATGTTTCTCTGATGTTCCTTTTTCCTTGGTAATTTTCTTTTTATGCAACAGTTGAAGGAATCTGTGGCAGTTCATGAGTCTCACATCCAAATGGTTTGCTTCTACTTAACATGGACTGTAGAATTCTACATGACAACTGTAATTTTATGTTGATTGGTGAAGTCATAACTTGGTAAAGTCCATGATACTTCAATAATTTTTATTTTTTTAATTTTTTGATATTGGGATATACCCACTGTCCTATTGTGCATTGTAGCAGTTGACTTGTTCATTGCCTAATATGTTATTGCTTTTGTAAAACTTTTGTGTTGGCACGCTTTACCCTTTGCCAAATTTCTATGAATTTTCTGACAGTTTTGTTTGAACTACATCAGAAGTTGATGACATTTTTCACCCATATATTACCTCGTACAGTGAGAGGCCAGTCCAGGATGAACTTTTGAATTATATGCACCCACAACAAAATTTAAATAGATGTCCCGATCTGAATGCTATGCATTTATGTAATGACTTAATATTTTGGATAAAGTATGGTGAACTCATTCTGTCTGTCCATTCATTTGAGAGTGAAATGGACTAGTTCGTAGCAAGCATAAACATTCTGTCTGTCCATTCATTTGAGGATGGACTGGATTAGAACGTAACAAATATAAGCAAGATAACTGTGACATTAGTTCAGATGCAGAGTTAGTTCCCTGGTCTGTAATAATGGTCTCTGGCACACCAAATTTCAGTAACGAGTTGTTTATTGTTTTACCATGGACTCCTTCTTATCTGGGATGGCTGCTATAATTGAATATCATGAAATATGATCTAACATCATAGGGAGGTATTTATTACACACTTGTGTTGTATTAAAAGATCCTAAAACATCCAATCCTACCTTAGAAAATGGTCTATCAGCTTCTGGCAGTCTCTGTAGCTGAAGTTTTTGGTGACTTCAGTCTGTCTTTTTGCACACGGAATGCAGTTTCTTACACACTTTTCTACATCACTAATCTACATTTGACATTAAAATCTTTCAGCTACATGTCCATGAGTTGTTCTTTTCCATCCATGACCTGATAAGCTTTGGTCATGTGCCTGACATAATACTTCTATTCACAGTGCTGCGGGAATTACAACACAAGCTCTGCACATTGTAGATCTGCATAGCAAGCCTACTTGCATTTCAGACTCGGGTTTGGCATGAAACAATTGACACTCACTGTCAGCCGATTATGCCTTTATCCGATCTGCCTGGCTTCCACTTACTAATTGTAAAACTGCTATCTTCTTGCTTAGGGTATCAGTATTTGTATCTTCAACTCCTGAATTATGAATTACTTCATAGTCGAAGTCACTTAATTTTAATGCCCACTTGTTAATCGACTTAATGGATCTAGCAACCAAAATAACCATTTTAAAGATGCATAACCTGCAATTGCTTTGAATTTACAACCATACAAATAGCAACGAAAATAAGAGATTCTGTAAGTAACTGTCAAATAATTAGTTTCATCCAGTTGTCTGCAGGTATATGCCATATGTTCTATCCCATCAACAATCTGCCTTAAAATGCAACCAAAAGCATTGTTGGAGGAATCACATGCAAGTTTGAATTTCTGTTCAGAATCAGGAAATATTAACACTGGATCTGATATTAATATCTCCTTGAGTTTCTCGAATGCTTCTTGACATTGACCATTGCACAGCGACACTCACTATACTCAATTGCTGCATGACCATACTATCTACAAGCAGAACAAGCTATTGGTATGAACTTATTGCATGGTTAAATATGACCCATGAAATGACAAATAGTACATCTCACCAGTACTAAATATGTCTTTTTAAAATTTTCTCTGAATTCTGACAAATCAACAGGTTTCATAGTTTTCATGAAAGATACTTTGGACACAGCACACCCATCAGTATACCTTAACTCTACCATATCACAACCAAAGAAAAATATTTTTCATGCTTCCTGCATTGCAGTTACTGCTGCAGTGTGGAAACGTCATTGTTGCAGACCACTGCCTCTGAATTTCAGGCATTGGAGTCAAACAGTTATGATGATGGTATCGGAATGCACACTTCTGCCAGCAGTTTACAGAGCCCCACACAGAGATGCCGCTATGTGTGGTTAGGATAGTTGTTGGGAACCTTTGAAGTATCAGTAACACTAGTAAAACATTATTACAGTTCAGTCTTTTATTCTCAGTGTTTACAGGTCATTGTTCTTCCGCACCAGCCTCAACAGTTGCTCATTCAGCTGCACGTTGGAATATATAGCTGACGTCGGCTGATTCAGCTCAGTGATTGCATGCCCAGGATGTGATGTCAGTGAACCTGGCGTTGCGACAGACAACTGGCAACCAGGCACAAACATTGCCCAGCACAAAGTGATTTTGTGCTGGCTGCTGCAATGCACTTGGTCCCACTCTGAATTCTACAATGGCCCTTGATGACCCATACAGAATGTACCTGGTGTTTGTAGTTGTACAGTAGGTTGATCTCCTTCTAATCCCTGGTAGATGTCAGTACTCAAAGGCACCTGAGTGTTGAGCAGGAATGTGGTCCCCAACAGGCCCTGTTGCTGGCTTCCAGATTGAAATCTGCTACTGGCAGCACTCTGCGATGTGGTGTTGTTGGAAGACCGTCAGTTTCTCCATCAGTAGCTGGTAGGTGGTGAATAGCATGAAGTTCATCATGTGAAGGCCATCTCTTGAGTAAATCTTTGTCTATTCGTAGACTGTGCTGGAGCATCTAGGACATAGATTCACTACAGTGTGGTAATCATGGCATCAAATGCTATTAGCGTGAATGTCATCGATCCCAATGATTATCTCATGACGAGAGCTGGAGAGCTGTAATATTTAAAAGAAGCTAGTGTGAGGCTTGGTTCGCAATGACCACATGCATCGTCTGTAGCCTGCTATATTAACATTAAAAGGCTGTTAACTGCTGTGTCATTTCCTTGCTATGTACTCTTGTGAAAGAGATGAGATAATCTTGCAACATGTCTTACAAGCTAACAAATATGCCTGTATCACTTCCTTCAATTTTCTGTCACAGTCTCCTTTCTGCTGAGTGTGTATCCGCACTTGACAGATGGTGTCGTAGTATGTCATCGACCTGACCTGCTTGTGACATTCTGGCTCGCTTCCATATTTGTCTCTGGCATGCCTTGAGTTTGCCTGTGGCAATATGAATGAGTCTTAATAAAAATTTCCAATTTCTACCCATTAATTTTCTCTGCCATAACAGTGGGAAATCCAGGTTTTGTGTCCTGGTCTGGCACAAATTTTCACTGTTGTCATTCCCTGTACAGGTCATGGCTGTTCATATTCGCAACTGTGAATACATTTGATGTATTTCATAGTGGTTGTAGTCACCACAGTGCCTGTTCTTTGAACATGCATGCATGTGTGAAAGAACACTGCATTGTTCTTGTTAACAACAGTGGGACTGCAGTGTCATAATAATTTTAGTGTCTTATGTAGTGACTGAACATCATCAGTAACAAAAACCATTAAACAGTAAATGAATTGAGAAGTGAATGTAAGAAATCCAAGATCCTTAAAAAAATTCTCTGCAATATGTGCATCTATCTGCTGTACAAAATATTGTAATTGCTCCAATCTACTGAATAAAAACTTTGTTTACTGTAGATACATTTTCCCCACGAGATAGAGGGGAGAAAATATGCAAAATAGGGTCTTTGGGTGGACAACTATTGATGCCACATCCCTTTACACTAACATCCCTAATGCCCATGGCCTTACCGCATTGAACACTATCTTTCCCAACACTTGACAGATTCCAAATCTACTACGTCCTTCCTAATCACCATGACCAACTATATTCTACCCCACAGTCACTTTTCCTTTGAAGGCATTACCTAAAAACAAATCTGAGGTGCAGCTGTGGGCACTCACATGGCACCATCCTATTCCAACCTATTCATGGGCCATCTAGAGGAATCCTTCCTAAAAACCCAGAATCCCAAATCCCTCACCTGGTTCAGATTCAATGATGACATCTTCAGGATCTGGATCGATCGTGAGGTCACCCTATCCACATTCCTCGAGAACCTCAGCGCCTTCTTCCCCATTGCACTTCACCTGGTCCTACTCAACCTAACAAGCTATCTACCTCAATGTTGACCTCCACCACAAAGATGGCTACATCAGTACCTCCATCTGTATCAGACCTACCAACCACCTGAAATACCTCCACTTTGACAGCTGCTATCCACTCTATACCAACAAGTTTCTTCCATACAGGCTACCATCCCATGGCCATTGCATCTGTAGTGATGAGTGGTCCCTCCCAAAGTACACCATAGGTGTCACAGACAACCTTCACAGACCATAATTACTCTCCCAACCTTGTACAAAAACAGAACTCCTGTGTCTGATCTGTCCAATCATCCACCATCTCCCAAAGTCCCACTGTCTGGCCACAGAGGAGCATTCCAGTTGTGACTCAGGAAAACTCAGGACTGAAGCAATTGAATCACATTCTCCGGCAGGGTTTCAACTAATTCTCCGGCAGGGTTTCAACTACCTCTTGTCATGCCCTGAAATAAGAAATGTCCACCCACAGTCTTTTTACCTCTCTCCTTTTTCACTTACTCCTTCAAGTCCCCCTTCTTGCTGTATTCTATCTTAGGTGTTCCTCAAAAACTTTTCAAAATTTGCTTGTTTCCAGTTTTAGATGCTACTGCATCATATTTAAGTCTGTCAGAAAATAGTCTCAGTTGTTTGACTGATTACACTGTTAGCTTAGGGGTAGATCTATCATGTAAGCACAATATTTTAATAATCTGTAGCAAACATGATCATTGTGTGTGTTTTTATGCCCAGAAATTTGATTAATTTTCGGTTATCTGAACGTATCCTGTTGTTCTACGACCATGCTCAGAAAAATGATCAATTTTATTTGTGTCTCATGATTTTACAGCACAACACCACTCTCAGCATCCTCTCTTATTTACTTGATCACTTAATTGGCTTTTCTTTGATAAATCAAAGTTTTTTCTGTTTGACGAAGAAACAAGAAGACTGGTTTATATAATATTTAAATAACCTTAGTCTTTTGTGTTATTTGAACCACAGCTATTCCCTTTTATCTGTTAAATTAATTGTTTTGATAACTCAGGGATACTCTTATAGCTCTCAAAAGCTTCCAATGCTAAATAGTTCTTTTTCCTGTAATTTGTTAGTTATAGAACACAATAGCATTCGTAATGGCTTTAATTATCCATAATTTTAATTGCAGTAAATAAGATTGTAAATATCAGTGAAATTGATTTTTAGTGTTATGCATTTACATCACATTTACTAAACTGTACGTGTTCTCTCAGGTGTTGCTAACAGAGAAATGCACAAACTTTAACTCGACAGACAAGATATTACAATATCAGAATGCATGATCATGCTACAATACTCTCATTCCAGTTTTTTCTTGATACTTCAGTTAAAAAGAATACAAAGCTCTTTTTTAAAATAAGAATGCAATAAATGCAGAGTTCTGCAACACTGAACTCTGGGAGTTTCTTCCATTACTGGCTGTCACATGTATTATGATGGTGGCCAGTTCAGCATGTGAGGATACTGCCATCTAAATGTTGCATGGGTTGTTCATTCAAGATAAAAAAAAAAAAGAAACTGAGTGAGGTGGGAAAGTGGTTAGCAAACTGGACTTGTATTCAGGAGGATGACAGTTCAAACCTACGTCCGGCCATCCAGATTTAGGTTTTCCTTGATTTCCCTAAATTGCTTCAGGCAAATGCTGGGATAATTCCTTTGAAAGGGCACAGCCAACTTCCTTCCCCATCCTTCCCTAATCCACTGGGACCTATGACCTCGCTGTTTGATCTCCTCCCCCCCCCCCCCCCCCCCCCCCGCCCCCCCTCCCCGCCACACACACACACACACACACACACACACACACACACACACACACATTAGCCAGCCAACAAACAGAAATACACCTTGATTAAATATTGGTTTCAAGTAAAAACATGCACATATATAATCAAATCTTGATACTTTGTGTCACACTTTGGGAGCTAGTAGAACTATTCTATTTTAGTGATGCAATGAATTTTCTATCTTCTTTGGAGATGTATTTTTGAAACTAATATCTGGTGTGAGTGAATATGGGATCTGATGAAGTAAACTTGATGTATCTGCATTTGGTTGTGTATGGGTGAGTGCAATGTTTCTTGTCACTGTGAGAAAGCAGTAATCTAGTTTTATGGCTAATTATTTTTCAGTGTGTCCCCATTTACATCTCAGCCATTTACTTGCGACTCAGTTTTATTTGTATTGCTATTTTTGTTTTTTGTTGTTTAATCATGTTCCAAAGAGTTTTATTTTTTGAGCACAGAGCTTGTATTTCACTTTTTTAATGACAGACTGGACGATTTTACCATACTGATGGGTATAGAATTCATCTCTTGACCACAGCTTTTGTGAATGTTCAGATCTCTCTGCCTTGCACAAAATACCCACCAGTTATCCATTCATTGTTCTTGATTGTGTTATATATTACTATTTTTTAATTTTGGAGAAAACAATATTCGAAGTGCCATAGGATTATGTTTAAAAGTTAGTTAAATTTTTCAACTGCACTGTATGCTTCATAAATCTCTTTCCATTGTTCTGACCTCTTTCCAATACTGTGATCAAATCATCAAATCATTACTTATGATTCTGTGATACAACACTTTTGTTATATGATCTGCGTAGTTTATTGTTAGCATTTGACCATCATGTTTTGATAAACCATTCACCATTGCTTGTATGTATCAGTCACTGAAGGCTGATACTATCTCATTACTTATCCATGCTTGCATTCAGGAGAAGGCGCTTTACACAAAGGTGCAATGTTTGTAATAAAGAGCCAAGTGTCAAAAAAGAAACTACTTGACCCTGTCATTGCTGGCTTGGATTACCGTATTTACTCGAATCTAAGCCGCACTTTTTTTCCAGTTTTTGTAATCTAAAAAACCGCCTGCGGCTTAGAATCGAGTGCAAAGCAAGCGGAAGTTCTGAAAAATGTTGGTAGGTGCTGCCACAACTAACTTCTCCCATCGAATATATGTAGTGCTGTACAGGCATGCTTTGTAGGCACAAAGATAAATACTGGCGCCAAAACCTCTGCGTCAGTAAATAATTTTTTTAAAAAAAAGGGTGGAAGACGAGCTTTTTTTCTCCGCCCTGAGTTTCGACCACTGCATTTTCATACATTATCCAATGAAGTAAGTACAAATTCCGTATTGTTCATCTTCGAACGTAGCAGAATTTCAATGTACTATGAAAATCCGACTGGCAAGACTGTTGGGATGTTTGTCAATATGGCCAACTCTACGTTCTAAATTTTTTCCTACCTGTGAGAAGAGATGGTTGCTAATAGGAACCTGATGAAATGTGAATCACATGCAGTATTCTCTTCACCATAAGAAAGAATGCGAATATAAACATTTTGCCATGTATTCCTTCGTGTTTGCTGCTATCTCATTTAATTCCTGTCTGCCTAATAAACTATGAAACTAGAGTGAGACAACAGCAAACACGGAAGAATGTACATATCCTGTCATGTTCATATTCGTATTATTCTTATACCTAATAGTGATACAGTCAGAAATGAAGCACGGCAAGATGACTCTAATTTCTGTGCAGAATTTGATGTACTAAAGAAGCGGCCGCAAAGATTTTCAAACGGAGAAAAATTGTCACCTAACTCTCGTTCAGAACATGTTCTATCATACGCAGTCTATTATTTGGTTCTTGTTAAACATTATCAAAGAAAGCAGCAGTGTAAGTAACAACAAATAGCAGTCTTTTGCCATTGTTTCGCTAATGAGATGATTACTCTCTCTCTCTCTCTCTCTCTCTCTGTTTTTTTTTTTTTTAATTGTAAGCGGCAGTAGTGATCACAAAAGCAAGCCATGCCGCAAGCGGCGACAGGCTGTAAACACACACTATCAGAATGCGACAAACAATACGTGACATAGTACAGTAATGCATTTTCAGTCTAGAGTGACGTAGACATCTATAACACAGAAAACGGCACTTATCAGATCAAAGCAAAATAAGCAATCGATTCAAACCAGACAAAGGAAGGGTACCCGTATAACTACGGACGGAGCGCCTGACGCATAGCAATGGCTATCTGGTGAAGCTTAACTGCTAAGCTTACGACTCGAACCAAACTACTGTAGCTGTATCGTTATTCATTCGACCTAAATTGTGTCTTATATTACAATGGACCAACTTTGTTTCGATTTGGAGGTGCGGCGTAAAACTTTTCTCTCCCCTTGAATTTCGAGTCTCAAATTTCACGTGCGGCTTAGATTCGGGAAATTTTTTTTTCTTTTATTTCGAGTCTCGTTTTTCAGGTGCGGCTTAGATTCGAGTGCGGCTTAGATTCGAGTAAATACGGTAATCGTTACCATGTTAGAAAAATTCCCCCTTTCATTTCTCCCCCTCCTCTTCGACAAGCAAATTCCACTGTGTCCTAGTTTCGATTTTGTCTGCTGCAGTGTCAGAGATCAATAACTACTTTCCTCTTAACTGCTAATGTGTTACCAAGAAAAATGTGCTGATTAGAGATAACAGACATTAATTCATAGCATTATGAGGATGAACTGTGGGACACTTTCTAAAGTTCTGCCTATGTGGAACTCCAGTTGAGACCATTGTTAAAAAGTTGCAGAACATTGCTTATGGTATTAGTTTGCAAACAGAATGCCGTATTGATACCAGAACTATCCAGTATTGTGCTTTACAGACTGTAGTTGTGGAGTCTAACATTATGTTTTGAGTAGTTTTTTGAGTAGAAGTCTCACAACTGTCTAGCCATTAACTTTGCCATCATAGTAAATTTTAATTTATCAGTTGTTGCACCTTTTATTTAGTAGTGTGTGTGTGTGTGTGTGTGTGTGTGTGTGTGTGTGTGTGTGTGAGAGATAGATACGAGGGTTGAAACTTAAATAGTGGCAACTATTTACTCACAACCGATACAAAAGAGTTACATGTTTGCACTTGTTACTGTCCTTCAAAGTAGTCACCAGTGTTGTATAGAACCAGTTGCCAGCGATGTATAATGCATAGTATACCATTAGCAGAGTCTGTTCTGTTGATGGTGCGAATGGAGCGGTCTACTGCCTGTTGAATCTCTGAAACAGTTCTGAAGTGAATGCCACGAAGTGGTTCCTTCATCTTCAGAATCAAATCAGTCACTTAAGTCCGGGGAGTATGGTGGATGGTACAGTATTTCCCAGTCCCATCAACCGAACAAAGCAGCCACAGCTTGCGCTGTATGCACTCATGCATTGTCGTGCAAAATGATGGGTGGGTTGCGCCGAAAGTGTCACCGCTTCTTTCGCAGAGCATTATGGGTTACCGCAGAAGTCAAAACTGCGTCATAGCCGCAGTATGGTGAAAGTTATGGTGAGTCTCCTGTACGACTGTGATGGTGTTATCCTAACGCATTACGTTCCTCCACAGCAGACCGTCAGTGCACAGTATTACTTTTCATTTTTGGAGCATCACCTGTGAACAGCTTTGCGAAAGAAGTGCAACACTTTCTCCACAACCCACCCATCATTCTGCATGACAATGCACAGGTGCATACGGTGCTAGCTGTGGCTGCTCTGTTTGGTTGATGGGCCTGGGAAGTACTGTACCATCCACCATACTTCCCAGACTTAAGTGACTTTGATTTGATTCTGAAGATGAAGGAACCACTTCATGGCATTCGCTTCAGAACTGTTCCAGAGATTCAACAGGCAGTAGACCGCTCCATTTGCACTGTCAACAGAACAGGCTCTGCTAACGGTATACTACACCTTCCACATCACTGGCAACGGGTTCTACACAACGCTGGTGACTACTTTGAAGGACAGTAACAGGTGAAAACAAGTAACTCTTTTGTATCGGTTGTGAATAAATAGTTGCCACTATTTAAGTTCCAACCCTCATAGTATTGATAGATTTATAGATAGATAGATAGATAGATAGAGAGAGAGAGAGAGAGAGAGAGAGAGAGAAGGAATCTGTTATATGTATTAGACATTAGACTCTCACAGTATTGTCAGTTTGAAATGTAATTATTTGTATGTTCTAGACATAATTTTTTGTTTGTTGAGAAGTTATTTGGTCTTTTCAATTCTTTACTATATCTAACTTTTATTTTCCCAGGAAATTTCAGCCAAAAGTGATGGCAAAGCACTATGAAAATCATTTACGTCGTCTTATGACGTCTCTTGGTGACTACAGAGGAAGAACTGGCTATCCTAGGCACTGGCCCAACACACTGGAAAACTATGAATTAGTTGTAGAAACGTGAGTGATTGTGTTTGTAGAATACAGTTGTTAATCTTTTATGTATTTTAATTATTTTTTTCTTTCACAGTCATAACCCCATATTATGACAATGAAAGTAGGCCAGATGAGGTACGTCTGTTATATTTATACATAACAACTTTATGCTACACATTAATTTTACAAAATTGAATACTTGGCTGGATCTGTTGGGGAGTGATGTGACAAGGATTATAAGATACAGTTGAGTTGCAGTACCATGATGTAAGTTGTGTGCGTGTGTGTGTGTGTGTGTGTGTGTGTGTGTGTACATACGTACGTACGTACGTACACACACACACACACACACACACACACACACACACACACACACACACTCTCACTCACCATTCCGAACCCCACAACCAAAAATGCTGAACATCAACAGTTATCAATAGTGAGTGTCAGTTAACACTGGGTAAACAAGCATCATTAACACTGCCTCTCTGTTGTTTGACCAAGGAGAGAGTAGGATTCCAAGTGGGATTTAAACAAAGACTCTATCTCTATTTATAAAATCAGTTGCAATATTATGAAAAGGTAAGTTGCTACTCACCATATAGCGGAGATACCGAGTCACAGATAGGCACAACAAAAAGTCTGTCACAAGTAAAGCTTCCAGCCAGTAAGGCCTTTGTCAAAAATGATGAAGGCCTTGCTGGCCGAAAGCTTTATTTGTGAAAGTCTTTTTGTTTTGCCTATCTGTGACTCAGCATATCTGCTGTATGGTGAGTAACAACTTTCCTTTTCATAATATTGTTATAAAATCAGTTCTCAACATCAGAATATCGCTCTCCAAATAGCTACAAGTGTATGCCAGAATCTCTGTGTTGTTGTGTTCCATAGGATGACCACTACCAAGGCAATGTTGTGCAATAGCAGATTTGCTCAGCTATTGTGTGTGTAGTGCGTATGCTCTGTATGCTGGCTCTCCACAGTCCTGATGTTCTGACCAATGTATGACACATCACAACTGCATGGGATATGGTAGACACTAGCCTTATGCAAAATAAGACTCTGAAATTGTTATCTTACCTAGTGACAATGGCAATGCTATAGTTGTGTTAGTCAAACAGGATTGTGTTCAGAAGATGAGTGTTTACTATCTGATCCAGCTTATCGCAGAGTCAGTGCGACCTGACAAAAAGGATTGAGAGGAAGACAAACAATCTCCTGAAGAAGTGTTCCTTATCACAACAGACTATCAAGAGCCATAACTCTTATTCACAAGGAAGGGATTCAGCTTAGGCCTACTGTCAGTAACGTGGGTGCTTTAACATACATGTAGCAAAAAATCATGCTACTCTGTTAAACCCTCTAGTAAGTCAGTGTGTACACCGCATTAGGAACTTGGCAGATTTCTTATATCAGTTAGAGAGATTGTGCTTGAATGAGTCTGATATTTTAGTAAGTTTTAATGTGGTCTCTCTCTCTCTCTCTCTCTCTCTCTCTCTCTCTCTCTCTCTCTCTCCCTCCCTCTCTCTCAGCATGCACATTCCTCTGTTTCACTTGTTACAGCTGGTTACAGATTAAGTTTGGTCTTGAATTAACTAAGCTGTTTTGACATGCAAGAATATCCACGTTTATGTTATTCAGTGCCAGTTACTATGAGCAGACAGATGGATTTGGATGAGGAGCCTTTTGTCACCTATTATTGCCAATTTTCTTCATGGAAGATTATGAGAAATGTGCCCTGGAGCCAGCGATGCTGAAGCCTGCATGCCTTATATGAAGCCAACTGTCACTGTTTTGTATCTTCAGGCTGATAGTTCTCATCACCTGGCTCAACGTGAAGCCAGGGGGCACGTCAAATCAGACCATGAAAGTTTGTCAGCTGAGTTAGCCCATCTCACCCACCTTTTGCCAGAATGGGTTTAGTGAAAGACAGATAAGATATGTTGTGGTATTGATCAACTGCGAATTGGGTGAGTGGTGAACATAAAGAGCTGATACTTAAGTCTGTGGCCTTGCAGCTTTACTCATGTAGCATTTTAAACAGAGTTGGTTGTATTCTGCAGGAACATGACGTAAAATGTGCTTTTCAGCCACCATCGAAGATTATGGCCCCCACAACTCTTGCAGGTTGTGGCATATCATACAGTGTTTTTTTTTTAAACACATGGCTTACAGAATCATAGGTCACAAGTACATATGTTAAACTGATACAAAATCAGACAAAATAATATGACACAGAGAAAATACGTAATGAAAGCTGGAGAACCAGGAGTAGCTAAAAGAGGTTGAGATAACCATTTTACGTCACAGCTGGATATGGAATGACACAGCCAGTTTATTACTGCTGATGTTGCGTCGGCAATCTCTTCCCAGATACCCATGAATTTTCTTTCTGTGCAGTCACGTAAAATGTGCCCCAGCATTTGTTCCAGTGTTTTGAAGCCACATTGGTCTGCACTGGTTATTCTCCATATATATGTAGTGTTGCTTTTGTCATGGTGTGGTCAGTTCTGACACAACTGTTGGAGCTTCATATTTTTCCTGGTAGGTTCACTCGCAGTTACTGGAAGGTCAGGTCTCTTTTACCTAACTTCTTATGTCCACAGAAGGGTGTACATGGATTTATCTGTTCTTCTCTTAAATCATAGCTTTCTGGGCCTTTGTTTACCCAGATTGATTCTCTAGATTTTAATCAGGTGCATGGTAAATTGATCAGTATTTCATGAATTCGTAAGATCTTTGATGAAGGCACAACTTCACCTAGGCTTGCACTGCTTCATCACTATCAATGTGAAGTCTTTGAAGGTGTTCAGTAAATTGTGGAAACAGATGAAAATCAGATGGGTCCAAATCAAGAATGTATGGACGAAGATCAATGGTAGGGAACTCAGGCATTAGATTGTTACAGATGTTGCAGCACTTACATCAGTGCGAAGTCCTTTAAATTATGGAAACAGATGAAAATCAGATGGGGTCAAGTCAGAACTGTATGGATGATGAACAATGATAGCTACCCAAGGTGTCGGATTGTTGCAGATGTCGCAGAACTTGTATGGGGTCTGGCACTGTCATACCGAAGGAGTGTGTGCTCCTTGTGTGGATGAACTCTTCGAATTCAAAACCTAATTACAGGATGCTGTTTCTCATAGTTACATTATACCCCACCATGTTACACACTATAATTTGGAGCTGTCTACCAGCAGAGGGCTGCAAATATATAGACATGAAGAATAAAGATGTAGAATGTCAATAACCTTTGTTTTATTTAGAAAGCTTTAATAGCTTTCACATAAAAAATTCAGAGGCTTTACTTCTCAGCAAGCCGTCATGTTTTGAATGTGAAACAATGGATTTAGTGGGGCTGTCGCTGGCCTGGCAACAATGGCTGCATTTTATCATTTTACAGACTGATTTCATATCTGTGTAGCTTGAAACTACACAAGGGGCAAAAATAGCTAATACTGAGAAACCATGAAATAAAGTGTTTATTTAAAAAATAAAAATGGCCTCTGCAGGACGACGACTTTCATGAAGAAATTTGCGGCACCTGTGGAACCATATATACAGGAGGTCTACTGACATGAAAGGAGAAATAGGTGTCTTCAGAACATTATGAACACAAAACACTGAAAACAATGTCTACACTATGTCACCCTTAAGCAAAACAGTCATACCATCTGTAGTAGTCACACATAACAATGAGAATATCATCTCATTACTGTAATTTCAATATAATCACTGTTGACACTTAAGCAGCAAAAGCAAAAAGTGTCAGTTAGATTAGATTAGATTTACTTTCATTCCAATTGATCCATAGTGAGGAGGTCCTCCAGGATGTGGAACATGTCAGTTAGCAGTAAGTTAAGACAGAGAAAATACAACATAATGATTAGAGGCTCACCAAGCTTTGTGCGGGGTGTATTGAAGACCCCTATAGACTACCAGAATACTCATATGAGAATTATCAAGGTATAATTATTAGAACATACACACATCAAAAAAAGTTTTGCATCATCCTGGTTCCCAGAACTCCTGAAGATAGACATTGAATGTGGATATTGTCTCACAGACTCAGTCCCTTTGACTGTTCAGAGATGTCACTAAACCTGCCCAAAGATGTAAACAACCATGCATGAGCAGTGCCTATTAGAGGGAAGCTGATCGATTCAGTCATTCCACCAGGAAGGAGATACACGGCCCATGTTGTCTGTAGTTCAACAATGCGTTGATGGTCAATACTGTGGTTTGATTGTGCCCGCATTGTACTTTATGCCAGGAAGGGCTCTCAACAATGGAAGTGTCTGGGCGTCTTGGAGTGAACCAAAGCGATGTTGGTCAGACATGGAGGAGATACAGACAGACATCCATGACGCCATGCAGCACGGTAGAGATGAGCCCAACAACATGCTGAATGGACCGCTCAGGACTGGCATCATGTTCTCTTCACTGATGAGTGTTGTATATGTCTTCAACCAGACAGTTGTCAGAGATGTGTTTGGAGGCAACCTAGTCAGGCTGAATGCCTGGGACACTGTCCAGCGAGTGCAGCAAGGTGGAGGTTCCCTGCTGTTTTAGGATAGCATTATGTGGGGCTGACGTACGCCATTGGTGGTCATGGAAGGCGTCATAATGGCTGTTTGATACGTGAATGCCATCGTTCGACCAATAATGCAACCATATTGGCAGCATATTGGTGAGGGATTCACCTTCATGGATGACAATTTGCGCCCCCATAATGCACACCTTGTGAATGACTTCCTTCAGGATAATGACATCGCTTGACTAGAGTGGCCAGTATGTTCTCCAGACATGAACACTATTGAACATGCCTGAGATGGATTTAAAAGGGCTGTTTATGGATGCTGTGACCCACCAACCACTCTGAGGGATCTACATCAAATAGCCGTTGAGGAGAGGGACAGTCTGGACCAACAGTGCCTTGATGAACTTGTGGGTGGTATGCCATGACGAATACAGGCATGCATCAATGCAAGAGTGTGTGCTACTGGGTATTAGAGGTACCTATGTGTACTGCAATCTGGACCACCACCTATGTACGGTGGTACAACATTCAATGTGTGGTTTTCATGAGCAATAAAAAGGGCAGAAAGGATGTTTATGTCGATCTCTATTTGCATTAATCCAATTTTTTTTTTGATGTGTGTATTTCTACATTAATTCTAGCAGCTGAATATAACTCAATCATTGATACCAATTTTAATTTCAAACCATCTACTCATGACATGCATAATGTGTTTTGAACTATTCTGACTCTTGTGTTGCCTGCCTTGTGAAATCACCAGTGTTGTGATGCCCAATAATCAGAACTGAATGCAGATGCACACAAATCTTATCACTATTGTGGGGGGATTGATTTCTTCTTTGAAGTATGCTATTGAATAGGATTAATCTCTTCTCAGTAGCATGTTTCTCACTATAGTAATTAGTAAAATATGTAGGGACTTCAGAAAGTAAGTTGCACATCATTCAACACAAAGACCATTGCACAAGAGCATGGTGCATTGTCAAAAGAGGGTACATGATCTAGGTTTCCTGCAGTCACAGTTCTGCTATGATGAGGCTAACAGGTGCTTCATACTGTGTGATTGAAATTGTCTAGGAACAGGAAACAAACTCCAAAGTTGAAGTACATGGAACAGTACAGTTCTTGTGGGCAGAGTGTCTTAACTGTGCTCAGATTCACCATGAAAATCTGAAAGTATATGCATCAAATGAAGTGTCTCATCCAATTGTAGTGAAAGAGTGCCAACAGTTTGACTGAGGCTACACAGATATGGGTAATACTGAGCCATCATGCCATCCAGATCTTTTACAGCAAGCTGAAAGAACATTGTGGTGGGGAAAGGGGGGGGGGGAATTTTTCAACAATCTACATCTACATGTCCATTTATACTCCGCAAGCCACCCAGCGGTGTGTGGCGGAGGGCAGTTTACGTGCCATTGTCATTACCTCCCTTTTCTGTTCCAGTCGTGTATGGTTCGCAGGAAGAACGACTGTCTGAAAGCCTCCGTGCACGTCAAATCTCTCTAATTTTACATTCGTGATCTCCTCGGGAGGTATAAGTAGGAGGAAGCAATATATTTGATACCTCATCCAGAAATGCACCCTCTCGAAACCTGGCGAGCAAGCTACACCACGATGCAGAGTGCCTTTCTTGCAGAGTCTGCCACTTGAGTTTGCTAAACATCTCCGTAACACTATCATGGTTACCAAATAACCCTGTGACAAAATGCGCCACTCTTCTTTGGATCTTCTCTATTTCCTCTGTCAACCCGATCTGGTACGGATCCCACACTGATGAGCAATACTCAAGTATAGGTGGAATGAGTGTTTTGTAAGCCACCTCCTTTGTTGATGGACTACATTTTCTAAGGACTCTCCCAATGAATCTCAACCTGGTACCCGCCTTACCAACAATTAATTTTATGTGATTATTCCACTTCAAATCGTTCCGCACGCATACTCCCAGATATTTTACAGAAGTAACTGCTACCAGTGTTTGTTCTACTACCATATAATCATACAATAAAGGAGCCTTCTTTCTATGTATTCGCAATACATTACATTTATCTATGTTAAGGGTCAGTTGCCACTCCCTGCACCAAGTGCCTATCCGTTGCAGATCTTCCTGCATTTCGCTACAATTTTCTAATGCTGCAACTTCTACATCAGCATCATCCACGAAAAGCCGCATGGAACTTCCGACACTATCTACTAGGTCATTTATATATATTGTGAAAAGCAATGGTCTCATAACACTCCACTGTGGCACGCCAGAGGTTACCTTAACGTCTGTAGACGTCTCTCCATTGATAACAACATGCTGTGTTCTGTTTGCTAAAAACTCTTCAATCCAGCCACACAGCTGGTCTGATATTCCGTAGGCTCTTACTTTGTTTATCAGGCAACAGTGTGGAACTGTATCGAATGCCTTCCGGAAGTCAAGGAAAATAGCATCTACCTGGGAGCCTGTAGATTCTGGGTTTCCAAAAACGACATGATATGCGAGCAAAAAACATGTTCTAGAATTCTACAACAGATCGACGTCGGAGATATAAGTCTATAGTTTTGCGCATCTGCTCGACGACCCTTCTTGAAGACTGGGACTACCTGTGCTCTTTTCCAATCATTTGGAACCTTCCGTTCCTCTAGAGACTTCCGGTACACGGCTGTTAGAAGGGGGGCAAGTTCTTTTGCGTACTCTATGTAGAATCGAATTGGTATCCCATCAGGTCCAGTGGACTTTCCTCTGTTGAGTGATTCCAGTTGCTTTTCTATTCCTTGGACACTTATTTCGAGAATATTCACACAGCAATTCTTGAATAGTGCCTTGGCCAAGGAGCAAATTTCTATTGTTGGGGTAGAACGTTCAGTTGCTTACAGAGACTTGGCAACCATGTTCAAATATAGTGTTATGTATGTGTGTCACTTTGAAGCATACTGCAGTAGTCAGTAAAAGTTACATAGCCTGCCATAATAATGTGCAACCTACTTTTTAAAGGCCCCTTGTAACATAGTGTTTAATATGCTGAAGGACACAGTAATAGCTGCTTTAAGATGACATTTATTTCAAAAGTTTTAGTGTGGTTTTTGCACTTCTAAAGACTTCCTAGTGCATGTTGTGTCATAAGTAAAAATTTTAAATTATGAATAAAAAATGTCGTGTGACTAGGGCCTCCCGTTGGGTAGACCGTTCGCTGGGTGCAAGTCTTTCGAGTTGACGCCACTTTGGCGATTTGTGCGTCGATGGGGATGAAATGATGATGAGTAGAACAACACAACACCCAGTCCCTGGGAAAATCTCCGACCCAGCTGGGAATCGTACCTGGGCCCTTAGGATTGACATTCTGTCTCGCTGACCACTCAGCTACCGGGGGCAGACAATTATGAATGACATAGCTAAAAAACAATCACACACTAAAGTATTGGAGTGCTGATTGCAGAATATGTCTTGAGGGAAATCATTTTGAGCATCTGGCTTAGAACTATGTCTTGGGGCTTCAAACCAGAGACTGGGATTGTTTTTGGGTACAATTTTGCAACTAGGGAACTGTGCTTGCACCCCATGTGTATTGCTGGCTACTTTCACAAGTTGAACCAATTGTCTAAAGAAACAATTTTAGCCATTCATTTTGTATTCATAGCAATAACAGAATACCTAGTCAGAAGAGTTTATATCAGGAAGCCCGTTATGTAGCCATTTCTGATGATTTTTCATGGGAGTAATATAGCATTTTAAAGCAGAGCATATTACATGATTATTGATAAGTAATATGCATACTAGTACCAGAAAGCCATGGACACTCGGTCATAAATAGTGTAGAATGGTTGCAGTTGTGTTATCCGCTGGCTCCATTGTATAAACTCAAAGTGATGTAAGAAAATCATGGAAACCCAAATCTCGATGGCTGGACAGAGTGAACCCGATCCAGATATTAGGTCAGTACCCTAAGAGCGCCGGCCACTCTGGTCGAGTGGTTCTAGGCACTTTAGTCTGGAACCACGTGACTGCTACGGTCGCAGGTTCAAATCCTGCCTGACTGATGACCTCAGATGTTAAGTCCCATTGTGCTTAGAGCCATTTGAACCATTTTGAACCATAAGAGCTTCACTACCTCATTTGGTTCGGGCTATTATACAGTTTTCTTTGTTTTACACACAAATAGCTTATGATGACTAATAACATAAAAATATAGTTCTGATCTTTATTGCCACAAACATGAAGGACACCCATTGATAATTTCTGGACCATGAAACTGTTGCTGTGCCCCTTGTGATGACTACAACCTGTTTGGACAACCAATACAAGTATGCTCCATGTTTACTGTACTCCCTGTCTTCCTCTCTCACTTGAAGAAACTGTCAGCAAGGCATTATTATGATGCACTGTAGATCCTGAAACATGACTTTCTTGCAAAAACTGTTATCATATGTGGGAATGCAACAGTGTGTTGTAGTTAACCCCTGTCATTATTACCCTCAACTCTGAGTACTCCAGGTAATCTTTTACTGCAGAATATGGGTTAGTTATTAGAAAATTTTTAGCTGCCTTTCTGAAAAGATGAATTTTAGTAATTTCTTTCATTTCCATGGGAAATTTATGATACAATTTTATTACGAAATAGAAAATGCTGTTTTGAACTTTTTGTTTGTTTCTCCTTGGTGAGGGTAAGCCCATATTACCTTTTTTATTGTTATGTATAGAACTGTTAGTGAAATACTCAGCAATGTTACCTCTGATATGCACCATAGATTGGTAGATGTGCTTACTTGGTGCAGTAAGGATGTCCAGTGACTTACAGTGAGCCCAATTACTGCTTCTAGTTATTATTCTGATGATCTGTTTCTGAAGTTAAAAAATTTGTGTCGATGTTTCATGCCTTTAATCCCCAGAAAAGAAACTAAGAATAGTAAGAATAGTACAGGGTGTTCAACAGAGGAGTCTCTGATTTCAAAATTAAACATCTTGAAAACTAAGATTGAGAGATGAATGCAAGAACAGCATGTATATCGTGAAAGCTGTAAAATTTGATACAGAAGTTTTGAAATAGTTTGAAACCCTGTTAAAAGATGGCACTGTAATCAAAATGCACAGTTCCTATAAATAGTGGGGTGCAGCTCAGAACGATCAGTTCCACTGTCAAAACATGAAAGGAGGTTAGCATTCCGAAGAAAGAGCTTGAAATCGTGTATTCCATTGAACAAAATGTGTTTTTGGCATTGGAATACCACACATTAGAACACAGTCCTATAGTAACAAGGCAAAGTTTTCAAACATGATTTAGTGTTACAGAAAGACCCAATGTGACAACCTTTCGCAAACTCATTGTCAAATTCCAATGGACAGATAGCATGGCTGATGATTTAGCAGGACCCAGGTAAACTGTAGTTACTCATGAAAATGTCGACATGGTTTCTGGAATTATTTAGCAAAATCCAAGGAAATCTATCTGAAGAATTGCAGCACCAACTGCTTTGAAGCATTCCAGAGTGCAGAAAATACTGAGACAGAGACTACCATGTTTCCATTCAAAATCCAAAGCCATAAGGCCATACCTGTACGAGCTGTGCGACAGTGGAGTGACTTGGCAAACCAGATTCTCAAAACAATTGGTAATGAAGGATTTGATGTTGGTTGTGTCTGGTTCACAGATAGAGCACACTTCCACTTGAATGAAGTTATGAATAAACAAAACTGGTGAATTAGGGGTTCTGAAAATCCACATTTGTTTGTAGCAAAACCACTGTAATCTCTCAAAGGTACTGTTTTGGCTGCAGTATGCAGAAGATACATTATTGGCCATTTTTCCATGTGATATATGATCACCAGTGAACATTATGTTGCAATTTTGGACAGTTTGTCTCACACAAATAACCTTAGAGGATCGACCTTGCAACAAGTGGTTCATGCAAGATGGGCCAGACCACTACGCACCAAACAGGTGTTTTGTTTTCATGATAAATACTTTGGGAATAAAGTTGTTGTAATGGATTACTGCAAATTTAGTGGTGCAGGGATGGATTTGTCTCCATTTTCCCCCAATCTGACTCCTTGTGGCTACTTTTTGTGGGGTACATTGAAAGACACAGTTTATTGGAACCAGCTCACCTTTCTGAACATGCTTCAGTTGGCGATCTGTGTGGCTTGTGAATCTATTTATGCACAGACACTACAGTATGTGGTGGTAAATTTCGTTGTTCATATGCATCACCTCTTAATGCGAGTGGACGACATTTCGAAAAGCTTGTGATATGATTGCAATGACTGTTTGCAGGGGATGAGTTTAATTATGGGTTCTGATACTGTATGAGGTGCACAGCATACAGTACCACCTGTTAGCAGCTTTTCAAACTACTTGGAAACTTCTGTATGAATTTCACAATAAACACACCTCATTTTGCGCTCATCTATCAGTCTTAGTTTTTAAGTTATCTAATCTTGAAGTCAGGATCCCCTTCACTGGACACACTGTATGTCACCAGGAGATACTGGCTTTTACAAATGGATGATAAAATGCTAATTGCATAACATGCTGATGACATTATTTTTGCCATTATGTTCTGTGCTCATCCCATGTTGATTGATTAAGAGTATTCATACCTAAAAACTTTGTGTTGTCAGACAGTCTATAGTTTTTTCACCTATTCTTAACGTGACGGAGTTGTTTTCCCTCTTTGTATTGAAGTACATATTGTTCATTTTTTAAACATTCAGTCTATTATTTAATGCCCAACAGTAAACATTCTAGAGGGTTTCTTTTGCTTTCTCTAATAGGAGCCCTGGTGTTATATCAGTGACTATGATGTTATTGTCACTACCAAAGAGAACTTTTTCTCCAAGCCTTGCACTATGTAGAAAGTCATTCATATATATTAAGAATAGGAGCAGACTCTATATACTTTCCTGAGAAATACCTATGTTTGTGTTTCTTGTCTGACAACTATTTAAAACCTTATCATCAATAGACATATGGACTGTTTCTACTTTTTGCACACTGCTTTCTGAGTAAGGCTGGAAGCACTCTTTCAGTATTTCTCTTGCATCTAGTGCTTCTAGCTTGTTTCACAGTATTTTATGGCCAACGGTGTCAAAAGCCATGCGCACGTTTAAGAATATACCTGTCAAGAGCTTCAGGTACCACTATTGTGAACTTAGTGATGGCCAGTATTGTACTTCTGCCACTTCAGAAACCAAACTATGCTTCCAGAATGAGATTTTCACTCTGCAGCAGAGTGTGCGCTGATATGAAACTTCCTGACAGATTAAAACTGTGTGCCCGACCGAGACTCGAACTCGGGACCTTTGCCTTTCGCGGGCAAGTGCTCTACCATCTGAGCTACCGAAGCACGAACCATGCCCGGTACTCACAGTTTTACTTATGCCAGTATCTCGTCTACTACCTTCCAAACTTTACAGAAGCTCACCTGCGAATCCTTTCTTTCAGGAGTGCTAGTTCTGCAAGGTTCGCAGGAGAGCTTCTGTAAAGTTTGGAAGGTAGGAGACGAGATACTGGCAGAAGTAAAGCTGTGAGTACCGGGCGTGAGTCGTGCTTCGGTAGCTCGGATGGTAGAGCACTTGCCCGCGAAAGGCAAAGGTCCTGAGTTCGAGTCTCTTCTCGGTTGGGCACACAGTTTTAATCTGGCAGGAAGTTTCAAACTATGCTTGTTTAATCCTCCTCATCATGGGGGTGAATATGACTCCATAAGCACACTGACAATATATTTATCTCCCTTGTTTTCCAAAGCATTGTTTTCAAAATATATGACTTCGTCCCTATGAGTCACTTGTATCCAGGATGTTTCATTCATTTTTATATTTACAACAAATTAAAGTTTATTCATGGTTTTTGCATTGAGTACCATGAAGGTCAGTATGACCCCAGTTTAAAGTGTTTGTTTGTTCCTTGAATGTAACATTTGCGAAAATAGAATGATGAATGTTATATTTAACAGCTGTTATACAAAAAATGTGCAGCAGCGAAAATATTATTTCCAACTTTTTTTTGTGCTCATTGTTAGGGTTTCTCGGATCAGCTGTTGTAACACCTTCCTAGTACCACTGTGGTCAATATGAACCTATACGCACATTATAAAATCATATATCCCTTGTTTTCAAAGCTATTTTTTTTTTCTAAATACATGGCTTTCTCTCTCTGAATCAGTTGTATCCAATTATACTTTTTTCAGTTTCATATTTACAACACATTATAATTTATTTTATGTCTTTAATGATGAGTATGACTAGGGGCCAATATGACCACAATTTAAATTTTTTTGTTTCTTGAATATAGTATGTGTGAAAATAGAATCCTTAATGTTACACTGAAAATTGTAATTTACATTTTGATGTTAGTTCTTTAAAGTATTATGAATATACCTGGTGTAAATTACTAGAGGTCTATTTGACCCCAGTGGTACTAAGTGAGAGAAAAAAATATTACCAGTAGGATGGTTAAAGGGGTTATATGTATATTAGCACAGTGTATGCCAGACAGCCACATGCCTCATGTTCATTGTACTTCTTTTATTACATTGTTTGCCTGGGTCATTTACCAATGCTTAGTTGACTTCACTGGTTGCTCTCCATACAAAATAGTAAGGGCACAGTTTAGTCATCAGAAAAACTGTGGGGTGACGACATCCACCTGTGTTACCCCTCTGATACTGCACTAGTTCTATGTTATCATTTATCACTTTCGTGGCCCTGTGTATATACTGATACTGTTATATGTTAAAGTCAACACTTTTACCTGTTTGAATAATTTCTGTACAAGCTTTTGAGCATTTTAGTCATGCAAATTTTCCAAAATTAGTGTATGAAACTAACTTCTTCATGTGTGTGAATTGTGTTTTTGTGTGCATTTCAGTTTTTATTATAAACAGATTGATCATAGGGATGATGATGATTGTGTAATAGTTGTTCCTATTTATCACCCAGGGAAGCAGGCCCATTGATGCTGTCTCCTACTGGGCAGTTCATAGTTCCTGCATCGTGCCCTGGTTTTCTTGTTGTCAATTTTATAGACGGAAACATGGAGAAAGCTGAAGAACTCCTTGTCTGCTACCAACAGTAAGTCATTTCATTTACAGTTAGCTCTCCTCATTTGTTTCACTTTGGACACTAAACTGAATTTTTTTCTGAGTTCAGAAATTTTGTAATTAAAGATACATTCTCCTGTATTCCATTTTATTTTGTATGCAGAAAGATTACATGATAAGGTCTCTCAAATTAAATATCTTAAGGATCAGGAATATTTATGTCTTATCAAAACTGAAAATATGGAATGATTTGCAGATCACAAGGTTTATATTTTGTAAATGAAATGTAAATATATTCTGCACTTGGTGAATGTTATGTAAACATTTTTGATTCATCATTCTATCCTGATATCTATGCATACTGAACAACGTTAGTCTTTCATACAGAATATTTACATGGTGAGTATATGGTTTCCAGAAGAGTGAAGTAGTATACAAGTAGCAAAATAAGAGAAATCCAGAAATGCTTCAGTCCAAATTTGTAAACCAAAATAGTTTCTGATAGTCAGCAGTTTGTTACAACACCTTTCAAGTAGTCAGTAATAGAATAAGCAGCCTCTTGCTACAGTATGTGCATAATGGTTGAGTGCTGACTAAACTATTGAACAAAACAGTCCATTCACCAGAAGAGATGAAAATCTCAGTCAAGTCTCACACATAACATACTAGAATGTGAAATGTTTCACTAGGTTTTTATTACCTTGTCTGAGCTATCCTGTCAACTTTAGAACATCTGGATGGATTATGATAACACAGATGCACTGCAATGTACTTGGTGTTTCATGTATTTACATCAAATTCTATCTTCAGTAAAAAATAAACACCTCCTCTAGTATAAATTTGAAGGAAGAAAAGATTGCAGTCCAGTAATAAATGTCACTACAGCACAAAACTCGCAATTTAGCAATAACAATCCACTGTGACTTCCGTAAAGATAGAATTATATTAAGAAAAAGTGATAAATATGGGTCAGAATTACTGCTCAGCATTTATTTTCAGAAGGTAGAATGTTTAGTACTGTTGCTAGACACACAAAAAAGTAAAATGATGACATTATCCTAACTTTTGGCACTATTAGTTCCTTCTTTGGGGAGGAGAGAGGGATAGAGTGGGAAAGAAGGACAGAGAGGTCACTCAGACTCCAGAATCTGTAGGACCCATCTTGTTCTCATTACAGGAGGGTCCATCTCACTGTGGGGTCTTTTATAAGAAGTCTTTGCTTGTAGGAAAGGGAGAGGGGAGAGCAGGCTAGAACATGGCAGAGGGGTGGTGTGGGTAGAAGGAGGGACAGCAGAGGAAAGGTTTTGGAAAATTTCTGTTGATGCAGAACATGAAGCTTATGGTAGTCCAGGAAACTTCTAGGAAAATCACTAAAAAAGTAGTGCAGGGCAAAAAGGAAGGATCCTCCCCCTTTATCTTCCACTTTCCTGGAGAAGGTATGGCCAGGGAAGAAAACCTTGTTTTGTACAGCTGAATGCCTAAGCAGATTGGGGCTCATTATCAGGTACTGGGACACCTAACACTTCCTAACACCTTAAATTGTGGGTTTGCAACCCATCACTATTAGCTTAGGGTCTTGGAATGCAGTAAAGTTGCCTCGGTTCCCAGTACATCTCCAAGATACAGGGGACTTGGGAACACCAAGGGTAATTTGCATTGCACATCATTTAGATAGTCGAGAGTCAAGTTAGTATACACGCTTGCTTGATTTTCTTCACATTGACTTTCAGAGCTCCTCTTAAGAAAAGGGCAAAAAAAAGGTCATCCCTCTGAGCGTTCATAAGTATCTCCTGCTAATTCTTAGCAACCATTTTCCTTTTAATTTTTGAGGGGGATATATCCTGACAAGTTTGTGGTATTGTTTTAATACTTTGGAGATTGTCTTTCATCTATTAAAAATCAATGTCATCATCACAAAAATATGAAATTTTATTTGGTTATGTATGTGGTGAGTTTGAGATGCTAAGAGACAGAACAGAAAAGAGAGCTGAATTTTAGTATGTAATTGCTCGAGATGATGCATCGCATTGTTGAGAGATGGCAGTTGTTAAACATGAATTTATTTAATTGACAATAGCTATTTCTATTTGTTGCAAGTTTTTTGTTAGTGTCTACTCTGACTCATACCACATGCCTGAAGGTTGTCCTCTTTGATGAGATCTTTGTATTTTGGTGACTGAATGTATGAATAAATGAACTAACTTTAGTTTACATTAATTGCCTTTAATTAAGACATCTCACTGTATTACGATCTATGGAAATTTAACATTAGCAATCTGAAATTAGACTTTCTAAAGCTTAAGCTTTCACCTCCTTCATTTGTTCCAGTCAATGAAGGAATTGTCTATTCAAAATTTTAACTTAATGAAACAAAGGCAAGGTAACCCCTAAAGAATGACAAGTTCTCAAATTTCTACTGGAAAGTAACTTTTTTCATATAAGTTTATTTCAGTTATTTTGTTTGCAATGACTTTCAGCCACTTTCCTGGAAATTGTCAGTTTTCATTAATTTAATTAACATATGATCTTAATTTCTGATAGTATGTAATTTGCTATTGCTAAGATTATATTGAGGTCAGGATGTGACCCGAAAGGATGATGGGTGAATGGGGCTGTTGGCAAGTCAGGATGGAGTGGTTTTCCTCTGATGGGACATGGGTGCAGTGGTGGTGGTCAGTAAAACATCCCTCATTAGTACACTTCTTTATTTATGACAATTACAAAGATGGATTTGTAGCTTGAGAGGAGGCTGGTGCTCTTGGTAACACAGTCAGCCTCAGTTGCTGGAGTTTGTCAGCAACAGTGGTAACCCGTTAGGAAGGTGGTGTGTCCTGGGGGCTGCGTGTGCTTGTGTCAGTGCAACCACAGATTTGGCATTGTTGGTGATGAGTGGAAGGAAACACCCCAGACTATCTGGCTGCTCCCATTGCAACAGCATGCAACACTTCGGATCAGACAATGCAAACCCATATCTTCTGGCATGGCTGAAGAGTGTGCCTTGAGCTTGTTCTGGGTGCTGCACAGCAAGAGTGTAGGCCCACATTGGCCAGTGGATAGGGACAGCACAGCTGGACAGCTAGGTGGCCCAGGCTCAAACCCATGGCCAACCAACAAGGTGGCCGTCAGCAGAAAGTAGTCATCCAGTGAGTAACTCGACTGTGCGATGGTGCCAGGTTGACTGCCCCAGTAACCATAGCAGGCTGTAAAAGCTGGGTGCTACTGTTGGGCAATAGTGACTTCATATGCTCCAGTTTTCCTTGTACTCAGCTCCTTTGGAAGCCCTGCAGTATCTGTAAGATGTTTCAGCTTGGTATTTCAGAGACACAGGTTGGTGTCTTCCTCTTTGTCAGTGTCTGGAATGAGTGTGCTTGCTTCCTGAATATGTGCTTTTTTGAATAGTCACATAGCAACAGGTCATCAGATTAATGAACACTTGTCTCTCTACAATGCCATTCTGCTGATTGGCATAGGAACAGTTCATCCCCCCCCCTTCCCCCCAAAGTCATGGTGCAATACTCCTACCCCATTTGAAAAATCCAGTCACTGGTTTGTGACCAATTTACATTTTTGGACATGTTTTTCATGAGTTGCCATAAAAAACACAATATTCCCTGTTCTCCCTACTTTAATTCAATGTAAACCACATGGTTCATTGGCTGCTTAATAACTTGAATGACGTTTTCTAAGATTGCAGTTTTCCACTTGAGCTAGGTACAGTTTATGCAGAGTAGAGTCATAACAACAATGGTGCCAAAACCGAGACATGCATTGTCATGATTTATGTTGCTGCTTTTCATGGTATCACCACACAAACAGAACAGTACAACACCTTGGACTATAGCAAATGTGTTGTGTCATGCAGGGATATTATCAATATTCCCTTTTTTTTTAAGTGCATTATTTGAAAACTACCTTGAGCAGTTAAACAGAGAACCGACTCATGGTGATAACATATTAGACCTTCTGGTGACAAACAGACACGCTTGACGGCTCAACGCAAAAGTTTTATCTCGAGTACAGATAGTATTGCGGATCAGTGGACAAAGTTCAAAACCATCCTACAATGTGCATTAGATGAGAATGTGCCAAGCAAGATCGTAAGAAATGGAAAAGAGCCACTGTGGTACAATAACCGAGTTAGAAAACTGCTATGGAAGCAAAGGGAACTTCACAGCAAACATAAACATAGCCAAAGCCTTGCAGACAAACCAAAATTACACAAAGCGAAATGTAGTGTGAGGAGAGCTATGTGAGAGGCATTCAGCGAATTCGAAAGTAAAGTTCTATGTACTGACTTGTCAGAAAATCCTAAGAAATTTTGGTCTTTTGTCAAAACGGTAGGTGGATCAAAACAAAATGTCCAGACACTCTGTGACCAAAATGGTACTGAAACAGAGGATGACAGACTAAAGGTCGAGATACTAAATATCTTTTTCCAGAGCTGTTTCACAGAGGAAGAGTGCATTGTAGTTCCTTCTCTAGATTGTCGCACAGATGACAAAATGGTAGATATCGAAATAGATGACAGAGGGATAGAAAAACAATTAAAATTGCTCAAAAGAGGAAAGTCCCCTGGACCTGAAGGGATACCAGTTCAATTTTACAAAGAGTACGCGAAGGAACTTGACCCCCTTCTTGCAGTGGTGTACCGTAGGTCTCTAGAAGAGTATAGCGTTCCAAAGGATTGGAAAAGGACACAGGTCATCCCCGTTTTCAAGAATGTATGTCCAACAGATGTGCAGAACTACAGACCTATATCTCTAATTTCGATCAGTTGTAGAATTTTGGAACACGTATAATGTTAGAGTATAATGACTTTTATGGATACTAGAAATCTACTCTGTAGGAATCAGCATGGGTTTAAAAAAAGACGATCTTGTGAAACCCAGCTCGTGCTATTCGTCCACGAGACTCAGATGGCCATAGACATGGGTTCCCAGGTGGGTGCCATGTTTCTTGACTTCTGCAAGGCATTTGGTACAGTTCTCCACAGACATTAAATGAACAAAGTAAGAGCATATGGACTATCAGATGAATTGTGTGATTGGATTTAAGAGTTCCTAGATAACAGAATGCAGCATGTCATTCTCAATGGAGAGAACTCTTCTGAAGTAAGAGTGATTTCAAGTGTGCCACAGGGGAGTGTCGTAGGACTGTTGCTATTCACAATACATATAAATGACCTTGTGGATAACATCGGAAGTTCACTGAGGCTTTTTGCAGATGATGCTGAAGTATATTATGAGGTTGTAACAATAGAAAATTGTACTGAAATGCAGGAGGATCTGCAACGAACTGACACATGGTGCAGGGAATGGCAATTGAATCTCGATGTAGACAAGTGTAATGTGCTGCAAATACATAGAAAGGAAGATCCTTTATCATTTAGCTACAATATAGCAGGTCAGCAACTGGAAGCAGTTAATTCCATAAATTACCTGGGAGTAGGCAAAAGGAGTGATTTAAAATGGAATGACCATATAAAGTTGATTGTCAGTAAAGCAGATGCCAGACTGAGATTCATTGGAAGAATCCTAAGGAAATGCAGTCTGAAAACAAAGGAAGTAGGTTACAGTACACTTGTTTGCCCACTGCTTGAATACTGCTCACCGGTGTGGGATCTGTATCAGATAGGGTTGATAGAAGAGATAGAGAAGATCCAACGGAGAGCAGTGTACTTCGTTACAGGATCATTCAGTAATCGTGAAAGTGTTACGGAGATGGTAGACAAACTCCAGTGGAAGACTCTGCAAAAGAGACGCTCTGTAGCTCGGTACGGGCTTTTGTTGAAGTTTCGAGAACATACTTTCACTGAGGAGTCAAGCAGGATATTGCTCCCTCCTGCGTATATCTTGTGCAGAGACCATGAGGATAAAATCAGAGAGATTAGAGCCCACACACAGGCATACCGACAATCTTTCTTTCCATGAAGAATATGAGATTGGAACGGAAGGAAGAACCAATAGAGGTACTCAAGGTACCCTCTGCTACTCACCGTCAGGTGGCTTGCAGAGTATGGATGTAGATGTAGGTATAACTGATGTGAAAAACATCATGAAAAGGAAAATTGGACTCCTTTATTCTTACATTCAGTAGTGCTACATTTCCAGAACTTATCAAGGTAGGTTTCATTCACCTAGTCATGAGGCATTATGTACCCAGTCCAACACACTTTTTTAAATCCCTGCACTTTGGGCACGCCACTGTAGTGTGTAAGGGAGAAGCCACTTGTGGCGTATGTCATAAGGCTGTCCACGAAGGTGTCAGTTGTCTATTATAGTGACTGCAGTATGTACCTTGAAGAACAGAAGGTACAGGAGCTGAAAACTATGAAGTGTGTTCCGTACAGTGAGGCTAAAAGGATCTGTGCAGCAATACAACCTCAAGCTTTCTCAACTTTGTTTGTTTCAGTTATCAGACAAATCTGTTCAGAAAGCCGATATCTCAACACAAACAGAAGTTTTCATTGGTAGCACAAGTACCAATGTTTATAAGTGCAGTTGCAATGGTCTGTTGTTACTGTACCTTTAGTTCCCTCCGGAACATCATAACAGGCACTCTTGCCTGAAAAGCTGACCCCAGTAAAGAGGCACTACTGCCGCCTATCACTGTGACATCTGTTCCTGCAAGTCTCCTCTGGCAACTAAACCTAACAGAAAGTGTGGACCACAGAAGAAGACAATTAATACATTGTCAGACTATATAGATGTCATTCTCTCTGATGATTCCAATGATTCAACTTCAGAGACAATGGAATATGAAGTCTGTCTGGGACCACCATCTAGCCCTTAGACTAAGCCTCCAAATGTTGCAGGGTCCCCACCCAGTGAGAGACATAGTAAAACAAAAACCTACTGATAAAAGGTTACCATATTAGTCGGTTCAGGATACATACAGAGGAACTGAAACTCCTAGTGAAGGGGAACATCCACTGCACTTGTGTTTATAAGAAACACATTTTAAACTTACTGACCCTTGTGATCTGGAGCTGGAGGGATAGCTGTGTTTGTCAGTGACACACATCATTCCTCTGCTCTATCTGTGGTTACTGATCTGCAAGCAGTTACCACTGAAGTTCACATGGGTTGAAGAATTGCTGTATGCTCCCATTATTTACCACCTGAGGAGACAATGGATTCTGAAGCTTCCAACAACTTCCCTGACCTTTTCTGCTACTGGGAGACTTCAGTGCCAATAAGGCATTATGGGGTTCACACTTTACTTGCTAAAGGGGTTGAGTTTTAGGGAGCCTCATGATATCTGAGCAGCTGCACATCCTTGACATGGGCACTCTCATTCATTTTAGCACTGTTGCTGTGTCATCCTCAGTCCTCAGTCACTGTTCACTGGGAAGTGACTGATGACCTTCAGTCCAGTGACCACTTCCCACTCTGAATTGATATACCCGATGAAGTAGTCCTTGAAAGGAAGCCACAAAAATGGATGATCAGCTGGACAAACAGGGTGAGCTGATTGTTTTTGAAGAATGAAGCAGTATTCAGTAAGAGGTAGGCCATGTCACACATATGGTCCACCATGGCACCTCCCAAAGTCCCCAAGTCATATTGGAAATCATCCTGTACTTTGGTGGACCGATGAGTGCCACTCATCACTCCAGGTCAGGTGTGTGTCTCTGCTATAGTTTAAGTTCTGTCCAACAGTAGAAACCCTTGCAACCTTTTGAACAGTAAGTGCCAAAGCTCAACACACAGTCCAGTAGAACAAGAAAAAGTCATGGCAAGCACTCTTGGTCTGTATCAAACACTGTGTTTGTTTTATGAATGTATGGGAAGCCATCAGAAGGATTTTCAGCAAATTTAACCAGTTACCCAAAGCAGCAATGCTGAAACAGGGGTGTCAACAAACAACACCCAGTAACGCTGCCCAGACAACTGCACAGTGTTTTGCAATGACTACTGCCACTGATAGCCATGACCCAGCTTCAACTGCAACCATGTGTACATGGAAAGGGATGATTTGGGGTTCAAGTCCAACAATTCTGAAACCTACAACTATTATTTCTCCATGTGTGAGCTAGATTCAGCACTTATAACAATATACTTCAACAGTACATATAGTCCTGCTAATGGAAAAGCCACTTATAACACTATTATATGGGGAATTGTGTATATAGTACAATGTTACTCCTTTGATAGGGTTAATTAATTAATTAATAAATTAATTTAGCACCTATATTATCACATTCATGTTATTGGACTTGACAAAGTACAAAACAGTATAAGATATTAAATATTTACATCATGTACAAAATCTTATCATTTGTATCAACACACTTCATGACAAAAACATTATTCTGCTTAATTAGATTTTAAAATTATATACATACAATCAGATAAAATAAAATCTAGTGAAACACTTGGTTGATTTTACTAAAACTATTAAATATCAGTACTTTTGTTAAATAGGCATAGTAACATATGGCACAAAAGTTAGGTGCATAAGTAGGTACATATATGGATAAAAGAAGTTCAGTTTTATCTGGGAATGGTTTGATAATTATGAATTTTTTTAGAGAGCTATGAAGTAGACCTACCGCTTTGAGCAAAATTGCAGATATTTATTAATGCTGTAGAAGCTGTTGTTTATTAGTAGATTTTTTAGTTCTTTTTTGAATGCATTAATGATTGGCATTTTTTGATGCTGTTTGGCAATGCACCGTAAAGAATTTTTGGTTTGTAAACAGCACTGTCCTGATATATTGATTTTCTGGGCACATCCCTGTGATAGTCATTTCTGTTCCTTGTTTGATAATTATGGATCTCACTATTCAAAGCTGAAACCTCATGTTTTTTAATGAAGCAGATACTTTCAAATATAAATATAGAGGTAAGGTCATGATTTTTAATTCCTTAAAGGTACCTCTACATGATGCTCTGTAAGCAACATCATTTATTAATACTACAGCTTTCTTTTTAAGCTTAAAAGACTGCTTTGCAAAAGAGGTATTTCTGCAGAACACTATACCATACTTCAGTAGACTATGCATGTATGTGTAATAAGCACTTAACACTGTTTCAGTATTGCAGCAATCTTTAAGCATTCTTAATATGTAACAGTACTTGCTTAATTTTCTGTTAAGGATTTCTACATGTTTTTCCCATCTTGGATGCTCATCCGCCCATAATCCTAAAAATTGTATGTGATTCTTTTGCTGAATTTGGCTATTTGATAATGTGAATTTTACATTGGTCCTTTTTTGGTTCCTTATATGGTTGAAATTCATCCGTACCGTTTTCTTGTCAGTGACAACTAGACAGTTATCTTTAAACCATTTTTCTGCCACTTCTGCTGTTTTGTCAGTTTTTTCCTGCATCTCATAATCATTCTTCCATTTTATAATGAAGCTGGTATCATCAGCAAATAGTATAGTATCAGCTGTTGAAAACTGTTGTGGTAGGTCATTAATAAAAATCAAGAATAACAATGGTCCCAATACTGAGCCCTGGAGATTTTATGTTCAGAATGGTACACATTTGCACTCTTTGTTTTGTACCAGTTAAATATGACTTGTAGGAAACACCACAGACACCATAATTATATTGTTTTAATAGTAGTTGAATAAGATTTATTAGATAAAATGTTTTGGAAAGGTCCAAAAACAACCCATAGATCAATTCCTTGTCCTCAGTAGCTTTGCAACGAAGTTTTAGAAAACTGAAGAGAGCTATCTGTATAGATTTGCCTTTTCTGAAACCATTCCATGCATTTACAAGAATTTTATTTTTGTATAGGAAGTCTAGCAATCTATCATACATTATTCTTTCAATTATTTTTGAAAATACAGATAATAATGATAGTGGTCTGAAATATTTAATGTCAAACTTGTCACCACTTTTATAAAGTGGTATTACTGTTGACGGCTTAATTTTACTTGGAAACACACCAGTTTCAAAGGAGTCGTTGGTTATGTCCACAAGTTGAGAGATAATGTTATTGGTACTATATTTAATTATATTGTCAGGGATACCATCAGATCCGCAGGTCATTCTACTCTTTAATTTGCTGCTAGCTGTTTGTACCTCTTTGGGTGTTACATTGTCCTTTCATTTACTGGACTTATTACCGTTGTCTTTGGATTATGGTTTTGGGCTACATTAATGTAATGATCGTTAAATATACTAGCTATTAGAAGTGTATCATCAACAATTTCATTTCTGTGTTTTATGGTAATTTTATTACTTGCATTTTCATGTTTGCCTGTATGATTATTAATATCTTTTCACATAGATTTCATTTTGTTGTTATTCTTTCTAATATATGAATCACTGTGCTTTTTTTGTGTGTCAACTATTGCTTCCCCGTGCTTTTTCCTTTAACACTTTACATATGGTTTCAAGGTAGTATTTTGCTTTACTCACTCATATAGCATTCTAAGACTGTCTGGTGACTCTTTGGTTTCACTTGTTATCCATGAATTTGATGTTTTGTTTATTTTCATTCTCTTCAGAGGGAATGAAATATCATAGCTGTATTTATAATTTGACAAGAACTTGTTAATTTTATATCTAAAGAAATAATGGTTTTCATGTTCCAATTTATATTTTTTAACATGAGATTAAAGACCCTAAATTTATCATCATTAATTAATCTTCTATCAATATATCTCCTGTTGTCACTTTTCTCATGAGATTTCCCTAAAGTCAGATTAAATTCTTGATGATCAGAGAAACCTGTATCCAATGCCTCAGATTTAAAGCCACATTTTGATTTGTCAACGAATATTTGGGTAGTAGTACTTTCGATTTTGCTGCCATATCTGGTGGTATCTTCTACACATATGTCCATAATGTATTTTTTAGTAGATTAACCAGTTTCTGCCCTTTACAGTTGTCCTTGAAATTAACATTGAAATCCCCAAGCACAATTATGTATTTTGACTGACCATTTAGATAGTTCAGAAGATATTCCAATTTTTCAGAGAACAATTCAGAATTGCCAGATGAGGACATATATAAACATGCAATTATAATTTTTGTATCTGTTAGTTCAAATAAACAATATTCAAAATCTTTTTTCAATACAGCAGACATTTTTAAACCTAATTTCTTTTGATTTGATACCTGTTCTTACATATAAGGGTGTTACAAAAAGGTACAGCCAAACTTTCGGGAAACTTTCCTCGCACACAAAGAAAGAAAATATGTTATGTGGACATGTGTCTGACAACACTTACTTTCCATGTTAGAGCTCATTTTATTAGTTCTCTTCAAATCACATTAATCATGGAATGGAAACACACAGCAACAGAAGTACCAGTTTGACTTCAAACACTTTGTTACAGGAAATGTTCAAAATGTCCTCTGTTAGCAAGGATACATGCATCCACCCTCTGTCGCATGGAATCCCTGATGCGCTGATGCAGCTCTGGAGAATGGCGTATTGTATCACAGCCGTCCACAATATGAGCACGAAGAGTCTCTACATTTGGTACCGGGGTTGCGTAGACAAGAGCTTTCAAATGCCCCCATAAATGAAAGTCAAGAGGGTTGAGGTCAGGAGAGCGTGGAGGCCATGGAATTGGTCTGCCTCTACCAATCCATCGGTCACCGAATCTGTTGTTGAGAAGCGTACGAACACTTCGACTGAAATGTGCAGGAGCTCCATCGTGCATGAACCACATGTTGTGTCGTACTTGTAAAGGCACATGTTCTAGCAGCACAGGTAGAGTATCCCGTATGAAATTATGATAACGTGCTCCATTGAGCATAAGTGGAAGAACATGGGGCCCAATCAAGACATCACCAACAATGCCTGCCCAAACGTTCACAGAAAATCTGTGTTGATGACGTGATTGCACAATTGCGTGTGGATTCTCGTCAGCCCACACATGTTGATTGTGAAAATTTACAATTTGATCACATTGGAACAAAGCCTCATCTGTAAAGAGAACATTTGCACTGAAATGAGGATTGGCACATTGTTGGATGAACCATTCGCAGAAGTGTACCCGTGGAGGCCAATCAGCTGCTGATAGTGCCTGCACACGCTGTACATGGTACGGAAACAACTGGTTCTCCCGTAGCCCTCTCCATACAGTGACGTGGTCAAAGTTACCTCGTACAGCAGCAACTTCTCTGATGCTGACGTTAGGGTTATCATCAACTGCACGAAGAATTGCCTTGTCCGTTGCAGGTGTCCTCGTCGTTCTAGGTGTTCCCCAGTCGCGAGTCATAGGCTGGAATGTTCCGTGCTCCCTAAGACGCCGATCGATTTCTTCGAACGTCTTCCTGTCGGGACACCTTCGTTCTGGAAATCTGTCTCGATACAAACGTACCGCGCCACGGCTATTGCCCCGTGCTAATCCATACATCAAATGGGCATCTGCCAAATCCGCATTTGTAAACATTGCACTGACTGCAAAACCAGTCCAGAACAGACTGCATTTTTATTTTTGACACTCCCACAACTGTCAGAAACAGGTATGACTGTGCATGGAGCAGCCACTGGAGATGGGGCTGCCTCCACTGGAACTGGAAAAGAAACAGATGAGGGCACTGGTGTCCACTCCTTCACCCCCAGGGTGCCGAGGGCTTGGCTGGAGCAAAGCGGAGGTGGTGGCTGGAGAGGTGGGAGAGGTTGAAGCAGCAAGACATCCAGGGCTGGAGGCATAGCTGGTTCTGATGGCGCCACTAAAGGTGGCCCCTAGTGGAGACCTTGTACATCCGATGACCGTGAGAGCCATGGACTGTAGGAGGAACCCAGATGGACAGCGACCAAATGATCGCACTCGCACAGGAAACCTAGCTGGAATGGGGGCAATGGGCCCAAGATTTGGAGGGAGAGACTGACCGATCCTGGTGGAGATGGCAGTGTAAGGAGAGTCTGCAGTGGCTGCCCATGTAACAGCTCAGCAGAGCTGTTCCAAGCAGTGGGAGCAGCATGATAGCTGGCCAAAAACAACGTGCTTTGCCCGTGGAAGCAGGGTGTACCATGGCTGACATCTTCTCTTTGAAATTTTGCATTATCCATTATGCCTCCCCATTGTATTTTGGGTGGAATGGGGTGGTGAGCAGGCCTGTGATGCCTTGGAGCTCATAAAAATGAGTGAACTATCTGGAAGTAAACTGGGGCTGTTGTCTGAAACAATGGGTGATGGGAAACCCTCGAAAGCAAAAATGTAAGACAAGGCCCAAATGATGTTTGTTAACATGGTAGAAGAGTGGATATAAGGAAACTTGGAGAATGAGTTGACCACAGTGAGCCACATCTGCTGCAAAGAAAAGGTGAGCAGAGGAAATTTGAAGAAACTCCCAGGGGGACAAGAAGGTTTGTAGAGGATGTTGTATGTATATGTGGACAGAAAGAACATCCAATCCTGAAGCTGTAGTGTCGGTAGTCTGGACTGAGGACCAAACAATGCAAATAACTGCTTTTGCCCCACGATCAAATGAAACTTTGTGCTGTACAGATAGGTATGGAATTTCTTCACTGCATACACAATAGCTATTGCATCTTTTTCTTAGTAATTGCACTGAGTCTGGGTGGGAATTTTGGAAATGAATGCAATTGGGTGTTTGGAGACATTGAGGTCCTGGTGAGAGAGCACTGCACTGACTCCATGCTGTGAGGCTCCAGTGGTGAGGAGAAGGGGCTTTCTCAGTGAGTAAATGACAAGACAAAATGCCGATTGCAGAGCCTGCTTTAGGAAGAGAAATGCAATCTCACATGTAGGTGACCACATGAATCGAGCCCCCTTCTTACCCATGGTGTTGAGAGGGTTGGTGAGCTTGGCAGCTTGGGGCATAAAACTACCATAATAGCTAATCTTACCCAGAAAGGACTGTAGTTCTTTCAGAATTTGGGACCAGGGCATGTTGTTGATGGCCGCATCTGATCTCTGGTTGGAGAGATACCTTGTTTACTGGGGAAGAACCCAAGATACGCCACTGAGTGTTGGATAAACTTACACTTACTGAGGTTACATTTCAGGCCCTAAGCCAATAAGCGAGAAAATAAGGAGTGCAAATTTTGGATGTGCTCGGCCATAGATACCCTTGTCATAATGATGTCATCTAAATAATTGCCATGCAAGGGAATATCCTGAATCAACTGTTCCAAGGAGAACTGAAAAACAACTGGGGCACTAGTGATTCCAAACAGAAGCCAGTTATACCAGTAGAAGCTGAAGGGTGTGTTAAACATCAGCAGGTCACAGGAATGTGAATGTACTGGCAGCTGTAATTATCCCTCCAACTGATCATCTTCGTATTACAGTCTCCATTCTGGAGCCTGGAGAATAGGTCCTCTGGTTGTTTTATTGGAGAAGAATCTATGATCAACTGATCATTCACAGCTTTAAAATCACCACACAGCTTGGGAGAGCCATCTGGTTTTTTGACAATGATTAGGGGAGAAGTGCATTGAGTAAAAGAAACTGGGTGACCACACTGAGGTGACCAGTCTGACCGTTCTGCCTTCACCATGTCCCAGAGTATGAGAGGAATTGGGCATGCCTGTACAAAGCACAGGGCTGAATATAGCTTCAGTTGAAGGCATACCTCAACAGATGCCACCCAACCCAAATGTAGAGTGAACAAATACTGTAAAGGGGATTGTCAAACCTCTAGTGCCATGAAATAGAATATCCAGGGATACCAAACACACATTCTCAGAAGTGGAAAATCCAAATTTTCAAATGCATTTAACCCAAAAATGTTTTCTGGTGTGTTGGAACAAATCACTAAAACTGAAAGCTTGCAGGACACATTTTTATGTAAGACCTCAGTGAAAAAGTCCCGTGCTCTAGAATGTCACAACCACCATAGGCCATGACCTTCCTCTGAAATGGATACAGTGAAGGAGAGCCCAGCATCGCATAGGTAGAACTACTGATCAGAGAAGAAGAGGATCCAGTATCCACCTGGAATGGTATTGCCCAATCCATCATGTGCAGCATGAGTGGGATGGGTTTTCCTGATGTCCGTGAAGCACATGTCAGTAGTGTGAATGAAGTCAGCCAGAGAAGATGACTCTTTGCGCACAGCTGTGATCTCACTGCATTGCTGCATGGGTGCAGTGGGGCACACAGAAGCATTGTGGACGTGAACGCCACAGGCAAAATGGATAACTGACCAGTGCAGGCAGCACAAGCATGAATGCTGAGTGGAACACTGAGGACACAAGGGAAGAAAAAACTACCCCATGTACTTGCCACACAGGGAGGAGACACAACTTATGAAAAGAAACTACAAATAGAAACATTCGATGTGTTGCTGTCCAATGTGGAAGGACTGTGGGGAACAAGTTGTTTGCCAGAATGCATGGGCAGTTTGCAGTTTTCCTGGTGCATGCTTGTGATGTGTGGAGTGCCGACCCGGCTGTAACATCTAACATGGCAAAACAAGACTCCCCTCTACAGTCTGAGTCCCACATAAGTTCAGAAGCTGTAGTGGTTTTAAGATTTTTGTTCAAGGAAAGATCTGGTTGGTGCATAGCTTGTGTGCGCACTTCCCTATCCAGTGCAAATTGAAGAAGAGAATCTGTAATCATAGATTCAGGATACTGCCTTCAACAAGCATCTGCTGAGCAGATGAAAGTACAGTGACAACTAAGGCTGCGAATTTCAATGACCCTATCTTTATACAATTCTGATGGTAACTTTCACTGCTGATGGAATTCCAACCTAGCACACACAACCTGAGACTTGCTTCGACCGTGTTCTGACAACAAAGTGAAAATATCAGGTAATGACAAAATATTGGGATTCACAGTAGGAGACAACTTGTGGAGCAAAGCAAACACATCTTGAGAGGACTATGGCAGAAAAAGGATCTCTTCTGATTCGTGTCGTTTGCTTGGTACACTACAAAATGATGGTTGAAGTGCAATAGATACGTGTTCCACTGATCACCATCATCCACAAAGGAAGGAAATGGAGGAACAGTGCTGGGCGAGTCACCTCTCACAGACAATGCCAACACCTGTTGTAGTAAAACCAAGTACTGACGCAAATGAAATACTGATGCTGTTGCTCCATTAACTGCGTATCCAACTGACACTGTTCCTGTATTTGCGTCAGCCACTGTCACAGCAATTCTAAGTTCATGATGTCAGAGTAATTGAAGAAAGGTAGGTCAAAAAATACTGGTCACCATGGTTGAGGTTTACCCTAACTAACACTCTTTATTCTGTATTCACTGGATAGACGAAGGGTGAACAAGAAGTACAGAATCACACAGTCCAAGAGTAGTCTGTGTCTGAGATGGAAGTTGTCATTACATAGCAGCTGGCATAATATGCATATCATATGGAGCATTAACGAGAACTCCGATTCCTAGCAGAACGCCTGCTTGTATCAGGCAGGTCAGCCACAGGATCCCACCAGGTAATGCAGTGATCACTTTGAGGGTGTGGATTCTTTCCAGCATTTGTCCTGTGGCAGCCACTCACAGCTCGCAGTGACATTGGTGCTGTGGCCAGCAAGTGTGGATCTATTTCGGACAGTTGTGGTAACTCCATCTCACTGTCTGAGTTGGTTAAATTTCGTATTTTTCTCAGAATTTCAGTCATCTTGCACCTGCCAGATTAAGAAATCCTATGAATGTGTTTTTATTTTTCTTCAGCTTTGCTTGCATTAACAAGTGCAACACCAGGATTGCCTCTCTAGTGCCTTTACCTTTCCTAAAGTCAAACTGATCACCAGAGACAAGGGTAAGTTCTGGAGTGCCCTCGGGAAGTGTCATAAGACAGTTGCTATTTTCTGTATATGTAAATGGTCTGGCAGACAGTGTGTGCAGCAATCTGTGATTGTTTGCTGATAATGCTGTAGTGCACAGGAAGGTGTCAAAGATAAGCCACTGTACATTGCTCAAGATGACCTAGAGAAAATTTCTAGTTGGAATGATGAATGGCAGCTGACTCTTTATGTAGAAAAATGTAAGTTAATTCACATGGGAAGAAAAAACAAACCTGTTATATTCGAACACAGCATTAGTAATATCCTGCTTGACACAATCGTGTTATTTAAATATCTGGGCATAACGCTGTGAAGCGATATTAAATGGAATGAGCATATGAGGGAAGGTGAATGGTCGACTTCGGTTTATTGAGAGAATTTTTGGAAAGTATTGTTCATCTGTAAAGAAAACCGCATATAGGATGGTAGTGCGATCTGTTCATGGGTACTGCTAGAGTGTTTGGGATCCACACCAGGTCAGATTGATAGAAGACATTGAAGCAGTTCAGAGATGAGTTGCTAGATTTGTTACCGGTAGGTTCGATCAGCTTGCAAGTGTTTTGGATGTGGCTTCAGGAGCAAGTGGGAATCCCTGGAGGGGTAAACAAATTGGTATTTGCAGCTGGCTGCAGAACGATCATACTGCTGCCAACAAACATTTCATGTAGGGGCCATGAAGATAAGATCCAAGAAGTTGGGGCTCATGCGGAACCAAGTAGACAGTCATATTTCCCTCACTCTCTCTGTGATTGGAAGAGGAAAGGAAATGATTAGTTGTTCAAATGGTTCAAATGGCTCTGAGCATTATGGGACTTAACATCTATGGTCATCAGTCCCCTAGAACTTAGAACTACTTAAACCTAACTAACCTAAGGACATCACACATATCCATGCCCGAGGCAGGATTCGAACCTGCGACCGTAGCGGTCACGCGGTTCCAGACTGAAGCGCCTAGAACCGCACGGCCACATCGGCTGGCTGATTGGTTGTGGTACAGTGTACCCTCCACCACACACAATATGGTGGCTCGAAGAGTATGTATGTAGATGTAGATGTGGATCATCATCTAACAGGTGCTCAATTTTCTTTTCCATTCTTCTGTATATTATTCTTATCAGCAACTTGGATCCATGAGCTGTTGTGGTAATTGTGGGATAGTTTTCACATCATCAGTTCTCGCTATGTTTGTAATTGTGTGGATGATATTTCTTTGAAAGTTTGATGATATGTCACTTACCTCATTGATTCTGCACAACCTATGTGCTCTCTCTTCTCTGTGTTTAGCAGTAGAATTCTTATTGCACTCTTAATGTCGCCACCCTTGCTTTTCATTTCATGGAAAACTGGTTTGACTTCTAATTACCGAATAAGTCCTTCTGATGATCATTTATTTTTCGATTTCTTCTTAGTTTTTCTACAGCCATTTCACCTTTGTTTCCCTTGCTTCCTATTTATTTCAGTACTAAATGAGTTATTTTTATGTACTCGTGTCTTTACCCGAATAGTTTTGTACTTCTTTCTTTTTGACCACTTTATGCTTTATCATTACTAACTTTTGCTCTGAGTCTATATCTGCTTCTTTGTATGCCTTACAATACATCATCTCTGTCTCACCATGATGTGATCCAGCTGGAATCCTCCCATATTTCTGGGTGTTTTCCAAGTATATCTCCTCCCCTTGTGATTCTTGAACTGAATAGTCACTGTTACCATCTGAAATTTATTGCAGAACTGAATTAGCCTTTCCTCCCTCTTACTCCGACTGCAAAGCTCATATTCTCTCTAACCCTTTCTTCCATTCCTTTCCCTACAACTGTATGCCAGTTCCCCATGATTAATAGATTTTCATCGTCTTCTACATATGTGATTACCTACTCAATATTCTCACATACTCTCTGTATCTCCTCATTTCCTGCTTGCAATGTTGGCATTGGTTTGCTATCGAATATAATGAGAACAGTCCTATCACTGAACTGTTCACAGTAACTCACTCTCTGCACTGTCTTCCTTTTAATAATGAATCCTAGTCCTGTTATTCCATTTTTTTGCTGCTATTGGTATTACCCTGTATTTTTCTGACCAGAAATCCGTATTTGCTTTCCATGTAACTTCACTGACACGCACTATACTTCGGTTGAGCCTTTTACATTTCCGTTTTCAGATTTTCTAGCTTCTTTATCACATTCAAACTTCTGACATTGCATGCTCTGACTCTTAAAGTGCTACCATTTTGTTGCATATTCTTTCTTCTTCCCATTGCTATCTCCCCTTGGCAATCATCTCCTGGAATCTGAATGGGGGACTAATCCACAATCCTTTGCCAGTGGAGAGATCATCTTCCTACTTTTCAGTTTCCTGCCCCAAGGGCAAAAGACTGCCCTGAACCTCTGTCCTCCTTCTTTGACAAGGCCATTGGCAGAACAAGGGTGACTTATTATGCTGGAAGTCTTTGGCCACCATTTCTGATGATTTTTATTCAGAATTTAAGCAGTGGTTATGTTGGAACCCAGAGCATTTTAATTAATAGTCAAAGACACTACCTTTAGACAACTGGTGCATTACTCCACCACACTTTGACAAACCATATTTTTTGTTGACAAGAGGGCAGCAGCTTATTTGCTGAAAGTTTTGTGTAGTATTTTAACTGAAAATGAGAAGAATGTGGTACACACTTAAAGATTTTGTGAAATGTCCAATGTGTTCCTTTTGTGAAATGTCCGGTTTGGACCCTGAAATTTTATGGAGTAGTCTTTAGCATATTATCAGGATGGCCGACTCATCACTGCTTTTTGTAAGTGATCGAAGAGCCACATATTCCTGTGTATCTGTTTCAGTTTTCATCTTATCTTACTTATGTTTTAATTGACAGGTTTAGAACATCTGACCATATTAACAGGGTGTGACCTAGTGTGATTGTGTGGGTGATCATAGTTTTTGATTGGGAGAGAGGGAGTGCAAATTTATATCAGATTGCTTCTTACTTCTAGTATCTCATTTTCAACATTTTAAAACACATTCGTTTCCTCTAATTTTCATGAGGGCACTGATATCCTTGGTATTGAAGTGCTGCTAACACACACACACACACACACACACACACACACACACACACACACACCATTCCCCTGGGTCAACCGTCATCATAAGAATCACTACTTCAGATGTTAACATGGAGTAAATCCAATGCACACCAGCCACTTGGAAATAAGGTGCAGCACTAGTACAGCTTTTTAACATCCTACTCCATCCACTTTCACTAGAAATAACTGTACCTCACATGATTTCCAGTCTGTCTGGACCATCCTGATTGGGCTTATAGTAACTCACATATAGTAAGGTGGTCATGCCACATGGTGGAAAAGAATCCGTACCCCTTTGAAAGACCTGCTCCCATGGTCCATTGTTGCACATCAATGGTGACACAACTCATTCCGTTATGTTACTGTACCCATGGCCAATTATTAAACAATATATCAAAATAAAAACATAAATCACACTTATTACCAAAACATCATAACCCCAGCAAAATATGACAACTACAAAGTGTCCACTGCGGGAGCCCCTGACATCAAAATTACATATTTCAAAATCTAAGATTGATGGATGAGTGCATCAACTGTATGCTTATTCTGAAAGCTGTGAGAGTTGTATAGGGAAGTTCTGAAATAGTTTGAAAAGCTGCTAACAGATGGTGCCGTAATCACAATACCTGCTGCCTGTAAATAGTGTGTCACAGCTCAGAGTGCCCAGTTCCACTTAAAATGGAACTGCTGATGGTGAAGATGTCAGTGTTGTGTGGGATGTGTATAATATGATTTGCTGATAATTAAAATATTTGCAGGCTACAAAAGGTGAAAGTTTATGTCAAAAGTTTCATGGTAACAACTACTATGTGAACCACAATAATTTTTTTTTTTTTAAATGGGCCTCCTCTCTCAATAAATAGTTTGACCTGAAAAAAAGCAGGACTGCCCTTTAAATTAAAGATGAAATGTTGTTACGAAAACTGTTTGTGAAATTTACATAACTTGTAGAACTTTATTCTTGAAGTGTAGCTTCATTGCAAGTATTTCTAAGCTCTTCTGCTGTGATCCTGTACAAAACTCATTCCAGGTACAGATTTTCCACAAAATTGCTTTATTCACAGGCAAGATGGTGGAGAAAAATATGTAAACAAAGTTGGTTCTGCATGCTGTGTTGTTGATTGTTGGTAACAAACTACCACTGCTGCTGTGCACAAACCACTGGTATTTATATGATTTACAACAATCACTGATAATCAGAATTACAAATTGTAAGAAATGACAGTTAGAAGCATGTAACAAAATTAATTCACATACATAGAAAAATAACGAAAATAATACTTTACAATTTTGTGTGGACATGGACATAATTCTGTTGAGAATTCTGAAGTAACTTAACAAGTTTCCAGAAAATAACAATACACGTTGCATTTTAGTTCATTGCAGTTGAAAGAAGGAACAAAAAGTATTCCTACGATGTTTATGAATTCCAAATAATATGTTTATCAAAAATAGCTAGCCAATTTGCTGGAAATAAATTTTTAAGCTGCAAAATGTGATTTGTACTCATTACATCAATTACGTAGTAATTGTTGAAAGCACAGTGCTTCTAGCATGTTCACATAACTTGTTATTGAGCGCAGAATACAATAGCAGACTGAGATTTCCTATAAGATACCTCAAGCAGATTAATTACTAGTATAGGAGCATTTTAGCATTGTACATTAAACAATAAATTAAGCCTGAAATAAATGTAGTCTCTTCAGGGGGTGGAAAAGGATTCCCATGGGCCTGTTCTATTACAATACCCCACCAAAGAGATTTGGCTATCTAAGGGAGCCGAGGCTCTTTCAGACTTCTTTACATAAACATGAATATGAAAACAAAAAATACGTACAAGGAAAAAAATAAATTGGGATAATCGTACAAACTGATTGGTTCAACATATTAACACATTAGGTACATAGAACAAAGAAGTATAAAATTTGCAAATGACTACAGTAAAAGTTTTACATAACAGTCTCAATTACATTTGTGTATGATACTGTATTTACAAAATTTATTTTTGCATTTTTGTCAGCAATCAGTGGTTGTTCAAATTTTCCAGTCTGCCTCACTGCATCTACTGAACTTCCACAGTGCCTGAGTTTAAAAAAAGTGAAACATACAGCTTCAATCAGCCTTACATTCAAAGTATTGCATTTATCATCACGTTATAAAATAGCACATGAAAATATGATTGATATTTAAATAACATATATAAAATTTAGTGCCTAAGATGTGTGCAACTTCATGCGCTATTCATGCAGTTCAGTAAATTTTACTCTAAATTCTGTTATCTTGAACTCTTAATTCAGATAATATGGTTCATACAAGACATTTCACATAACATAGGTGTAATCATTTGTGAACACACAAGAATATGCACCATACAGTATGCCAGACACGCAGTTAAGTTTATTGGATCAGTGCCAATCACAAATATCACAAAAACTACTTCTCAAATTTCATTAAAGCAAACAAGCAGTATTCCTTGGTATAAAATACTCAATCTCAAAGTAATCATGGGTAAGAATGTCTTTTATCTCTCATGTAATCTCTTATATAAGTGTTAGCTCAGTGGCAAGTAGTAGTATCATGCTGTAACTCTTCAGGCTTTCCCAGAGATCTAATGACATCTTGGGTTGTCGGGTGTTCTGCCGGATATCAGCGTCGTACTTGCACGATATTTCAGTCATGTAGCTCTAGATCTTCATCAGGTGTGACCTGAGACTGCTCCTCGAGTGGACCTGGTCCAGTATTTATGCCTATGGCCTTCCCCCTCCACCAACGGCTGCAGGCGCTTCCTCTGTGGTCCGCGCCCATTCCCTGCGACCTGCTGGAGTGTTGCTGCTCCGTTTTCCATCCGCTGCGGTTCTAGGTGTTCCCTCTGCGGTCCGCGCCCACCAAACCCGCTCCTGGGGGTTTCATCTACGGTCTGGGGTACCAAGCGGTCCGCGCCCACTCACCACGACCTGTTGGAGCGTTGCCGCTCCGTTTTTCGTCCGCTGCGGCTCTGGATGTTCCCTCTGCGGTCCGTGCCCACCAGTCCCACTTGTGGGTGTTCCATCTTCGGTCTGGTGTGCCTGGCAGTCCGTCAGGGGCTCGTTTACCATCTCTATGTCTCTGGTCCTTCTGTTTGTGTAGTGTTGCAGCTGGCCCCCGTTGCTCCTTTAACAATTCCAGAGCCGGATCCCAGGCTCTGCTTAGCTGGTACCCTGTGTCACGATTCATAAGATCGTCAGCCATTTTAATTTATATCGATTCTCTTATAACACTGTCCCAAAATCTGGGTGTTTGTGCTAGAATCTTGGTATCCTCATACTTCATGGCATGATCTAGTTCTAGACAGTGTTCAGCAATGGCTGACTTAGTCACCTGTCTTAATCTAGTGTGCCTCTGATGTTCTTTGCACCTGATCTCCACAGTCCTTGTCGTCTGGCCAATTTAGGACATGCCACATTGACAAGGTATATTGTAAATCCCTGGTTTTCGTAACCCCACGTCGTCTTTGACACTCCCCAGTAGTCCCCCGATCTTGTTGGATGGACAGAAAACACACTTGATGTTGTGTTTACGGAGGATCCTACTGATTCTGGCAGAAATAGAGCCAGCATAGGGCAGATATGCCACCTTCTTTGCTTCATCTCGGTCTTCTTCAGGAACCTGTGGTATAGTGGCTGGTCGGAGTGCCCTCTCAATTTGTCTGTCCGTGTATCCATTCTTGGAGAAAACTGTTTTGAGATGTTCTATCTCTATGGGTAGATTCTCTTGGTCTGACAGGGCACGTGCTCTGTGGACCAAAGTCTTCAGAACCCCATTCTTCTGTGCAGGGTGGTGACAACTGCTGGCCTGCAGATATAAATCAGTGTGTGTTGGTTTTCGGTACACTCTGTGGCCAATTGATCCATCTGCTTTCCTCTGGACTAGTACATCCAGAAATGGCAGCTGGCCATTCTTCTCCAGTTCCATGGTGAACTTGATATTAGGGTGGCATGAGTTAAGATGTTCAAGAAACTCATTGAGCCTGTCCATCCCATGTGGCCAGATCACGAAGGTGTCATCCACATACCTAAAGAAGCATGTGGGTTTAAATGTGGCTGTCTCCAATGCCCTCTCCTCAAAACTCTCCATAAACATGTTGGCAACCACAGAGGACAGTGGGCTGCCCATAGCTACACCTTCAGTTTGCTCGTAATATTGGTTTCTGTACAGGAAATACGTGGATGTCAGTGTATGACTGAACAGGTCCAACAGAGCACCGTCAAATTTCTCTGCAATCAGTTCTAGTGAGTCCTTCATTGGGACCCTGGTGAACAACGATACCACATCAAAACTAACCATGATGTCCGAATCTGTGATGTGCAGTTGCTTGAGGCGTTGCAGGAAATCTTCTGAGTTGCGGATTTGGTGAATACATTTCCCCACATATGGAGACAGGAGACCTTTCAAGTACTTGGCTGTTGTGTACGTAGATGCCCCAATATTACTGACAATAGGACGTAGGGGCACGCCCTCCTTGTGTATTTTAGGCAGACCATATAGTCTAGGTGGCACTGGCACTTTTTCCCGTAGTTGTCTGATGATCTTATCGGGCATTCCTGTTTCCTTCAAGAGAGCACTAGTCTTCTTGGCCACCTTGTCCGTGGGGTCACACTCCAGAATTCTGTATGCAGGGTCCTCCAGAAGTTGGCGTACTTTCTCATCATAATCCACCCGCTGCAAGATGACAGTGGAGTTCCCTTTGTCTGCTGGCAGTACCACAATGCTGTTGTCTTCCCGTAGTTTCTTGAGTGCAAGCCTCTCCTTGGTTGTGATGTTCGATTTCGGCGGCCTGGCCTTGGTGAGGGCCCTGCAGGTCTCTCGGCAGACTTCCTCTGCCACATTAGGTGGAAGTGTGGCTGCAACTTGCTCTACTGCACTAACGAAACCTGAAATGGGTACGTTTCTGGGGGGGGGGGGGGGGTCGTAGCAGGGGTTGTAGCAGGGAGCAGGAGTGGGTTTGGTGGGCACGGACCACAGAGGGAACACCTAGAACCGCAGCGAATGGAAAATGGAGCAGCAACGCTCCAGCAGGTCGCAGGGAATGGGGCGCGGACCACAGAGGAAGCGCCTGCAGCCGTTGGTGGAGGGGGAAGGCCATAGGCATAAATACTGGACAAGGTCCACTCGAGGAGCAGTCTCAGGTCACACCTGATGAAGGTCTCGAGCTACGTGACCGAAATATTGTGCAAGTACGACGCTGATATACGGCAGAACACCCGACAACCCAAGATGTCAGTAGTATCATGTAATCAATTCATTATACAACCTCTTCTTCAGTCAACAAAACTCTATGTAACTCATATCTACCCAAATCAATAACATATCGTAACTATTTTATGTCAGTGCAAAATCAGTCTTTGATGTCTAACACAAGAGAGTAATTTTCACTTTCCTTGTTACAGTATCCCATTCTATCTCCTTTGTGTAAACTCATTTCATTCAGTGAAGTTCAACTTAAGAATCTATAATCATAAATTTGACTGTAGCATACCACATGTTATTGTAGTATGTGTAAGGTAATAAGCAATAACACATCATAGTACAATGTCATCATAGTATATGTGTGTATAAAAGCATAAGCATTAAAGCATAATGATGTCAATATGTAATAAGAAAAATACATCACCATCACCATCATCATCATCATCATAAAATCATTTCTGAAAATAAGTGTGATTTGGGATCAGCTGCTCAAACATCTCTGTGTTCATAAGCAAACTGTATATTCAGTAAGCCAAAATAAACAGGTTGTTGGATGACATTATCGACACTCCACAGAATCAATCTACTTCACACCCTATTTATTTCTGCTTCAGTTTCAATCATCAATATTCTACCATAAGCTTCATCAAAATAAATGTGACATCAGAAAATCTCAAATAAAAAAGGGTATTGTATCGTTGAAAGGTATTCGATATATGTAAGCATCCTAAGCAAGCAATGTGTGTAGCCTAGAATTCAGTGCGAATAAGTATACCAGGATCACAGCTGCAAAAGTGTCTTCTAAGAACTGTGGCCCAACATTTCATAGCAAAATTCTTCTTCATTAATTTGTGGATAAGCATAGAATGTGTGTAAGCATAGTATAATTATAGCATATGATAATGTAGAAAATTGTATCATCAAAAGTATTAGATTGCAAAAGCGATATATTCAGAAGTAGTGAGCATCTCGCTCATCAATAACATTGTATGTGTTAGAATAAATGTGTAATCAAGTCAAAGTAAGTAGCAATTAGTATTCAATAAGCAAAATCTTCACAAGCATACTGATAAAATGTAGAAAATTGTCAACTCTTTCTTCTCAAATTGTGGTCAGGTAGAGGTGTGTGTGAAGAAAGGTGTTCAAGAATGTGACATTGGTAGTGTTTTTGTGAAAGTGTATCTGAAGTTTTAATCAGATAGATACATGTGATGAAATATGTTAGTAAAATAATGCAGGTTAAGATCATCATTAGTTGAAAGCTGTGTAAATAAAGAGCGAACAAAAACTGTGAAATTGGTAGTGCTCCTGTGAAGCAAATGTCACACTGGATGGGGAAAGTTGCGTAAGCCACACACATAGTACAAAAAGTTTGTGTACTCCCCTGAGGGTTTGTCGTTAATAATAAGGCTTCGATTGGGTGATATTTCTTAGTTCAAAAGAAATTCACTGCCAATATTATGTGTGAAAGCTTAGCCTTTCTTGATGAAAAATATCGTCTAGTAGTTGCATTTTGCAAAGCAAGAGTACTATTATTGCATCATATTTTCCCAAATTCAAAGTTAATGCCTGGCCACTCGGAGCGCTACTACGGTCTCTGTTTCCGTATCATAGCATGAACATTGCACGTGTTATATTTTGCTGTTCTGTGCTCTGTGTTCAGAAACTACCTTGCTGTATCTGGGGAATTCCTATTTATACTTTCGTAATACGAAGGTATGCACTCTACACGTTGCCGCACATTAAAAATGTTTCCAAAATGTGTTGTTTCTGCTGGGAGTGCTGGAAAGCTCTACGCCTGTGTATGAAACCTTTACCAGCCAAAGGACTGATACGTTTTACGGCTCCAAGGGAAAGTATATAGTCACTTAACATGGAAAAATGTACTTTCTCCCAGGGTATAATGTATTTTCACTTGGGAAAAAGTGCGTTTTCCCTCAGAAAAAAGTGTTTTTAACTAGGAAATCCAGGAATTCTTTTTAATCTTGTCCATGTATACACTCTGATTTATCTTTTTGCTTGTAGCTTTCTTCAGGGGCTATAGTTTGACAAGTCTTGAAAATAAATCTACAGCAATAAACAAATAGGTGTATCCTTTAGTGTGGGGTAGTTGTCCAAATAAATCTATGCCTACTAATTCTGACTCACCTTTTGGAATAATACTCTGCATAAAACCTTTGTGTTTTTGATTAACAACCTTCACTCTTTGGCATCTGTTGCATTTTACTAAAAATTTTCTAACTCTGCTAGCAGTGTTGAAGTAAACATACTTCCAAATCTTTTGAATACATTTCATTGTACCACAATATCTGAAAACTTTGGAGTATGCATATAACAAAAGTGTGATTGTGTTCCTGAGGCCAACAGACTTTTCAGATATCTGAATCCAAAGTGTGTCTTTCAAATGAAACTCTTTTATAAACCTGGTAATATTGTTTTACTCTGTCATGACCCCTCTTTCCTAAATAACTTTCTACCAACTTTCACTCATCATCTTGGTTTGGATTTTGTCTTAACTGTTCACAAATTTCTTCAGTTTCTCTTTCTTCCTTAGATTATATATTATTTTGAAATTTCTGTTGTTCTGAATGTTCTCCTTTTCATGTTCGCTCCACACTGGTAATCTAGATAAAGCATTTACTATGATGTTTTGTTCACCTTTTATGTACTGGATGGTATAACCAAACTGTTTCAAATAAACTGCCCACCTGGTAATTCTGCTGTGGTACAATTTGTTTTCTTGTACGGTGTCTGTTCCATAAATTCTGGAACTTTGTCCATAAAATTTTTTCTATGCTTACCTTTTACTTATTGTGTGCATAGTCTCCTTCAAAATACTCTCCTCCATAATTGATACACCGCTCCCAATGCCGTTTCCACTTGGAAGCAGTCTTGGTACACCTCTTGCTGGATCACGCAAAGCACCATCTGCTAATTTTCTTTTATCTTGTATGTCATTACAAATCTTTGTCCTTTCAAGGGGGTTTTCAATTTTTGAAATTAAAAAGAAGTTTCCAGGCATCAGGTCTGGAGAGTACAGAGGATGAAGCAGCATAGTTATTTCGTTTTCTGTGCGGCAGTCATGCACCAACAAGGATGAATGTTCAGGTGTGTTATTGTGATGCAAGAGCCATGAACTGTCTCACCACATTTCAGGCAGGCCGTTTCCTTCTCACAGGCATTGAAACATGTCTCGATAGTACCACCGATTAACAGTTTGTCCCTGTGGCAGAAATTCGTGATGATATAATCCTTCATAGTCAAAGAAAACTATCAGCATGACTTTGACATTTGACCTTAACTGACAAGCGTTTTTTGGTCTCTGAGAACATCATAAGGTCTTTCTAGTCTTGAGTGATGAGCCATGGGATGAACTTGGCAACAAAATGATGAATTCCAAGAAGCTGTGTCAAGATTTCATGCACAATCCAGCTGAAATGCTACATTCTTCTCCAATCTCTTGGACAGTCAGTCTTTGATTGGCATGCACGATTTTGTTAACACTTGTGACATGAGCATCATCAGTACAAGTTGAAGGGTATCCTGAACAAGGATCATCTTTAATTTCCGTCTGACCATTTTTAAACCATGTGAGTCATTTGTAACACAGAGTACAACATGAGCACTCATCACCTTGGTGATAGGAAATTCTGTATAATATTCTGTGTTCTTCAGTCTATCTCCTTAAATTACCAGAAATTCCACAAAAACGACTAACAATATCTACTAAACAAATTTCATTCCAAGTACCAAAAGAAATCTCAATGTATAGGGCACCAGGTATTTCATGCTTATCAATATTTTCATCTTCTGCTGGTAAATCATCTTCACTCTTCTTAAAATTTAAATCAGGGTTCAACTGTAGTTCATTAGCTGGTGTAGGCTGTAACGCACTCAATGGCAATGTACAACTAGACTGTGTATCTTCTGAAACTGACACATCACTTTCATATGTGGCTGTGTGTTGACTTAATGAAACAATCTATCTGTGTTCAAAGTACCACAAGGTGTCTGTGTGTGCTTAAAATTAGCATCAAATTAAAATTTGTATCACAAACTGGATTACAGTTAACTTCAACACCATTTGATCTGTTCAAAACTTCATCTATCTTATTACTAATCTGCCTAGTTTGTTCATCTTTATCACTACAGCTGGTCTAGATCTCACTGACATCAGTGGGGATTAGTTCACTCTCAAGTACCTTCTCCACTAACATCAAAGCACCTTCATAGAGTCCTATAATCTTACTACTTACTTCATCAACTAACACTTCTATAAAAATCATACCATCTAATTCACCACAGAGTAATGCCTCATATGAACATCAACAATATCACCACATCTACTAAAATCATCATCAAAATAATCAGTAGTATCACTAGCATCAATATGAACATCCAATTCTATGTCAAAACTCTTTACAACTAAATCATCATAAGTATCATTTATGTTTGCGCCAGTAGGCATACAAACAGAATCAGTTATCAAATAATCAGCCTCCGTAGGTACAAGAGTATCAACTTCTGCCACATCTACCACAGATAAGACTGACACAGCATCATCACACAAGAAACTGGCAAAACCATATTCATCAAAGTCATTACACATAGCCTCATTACAAAACAACACACTGGTCATAAAAAAGACTAGTCAACTCATCACCATAAAGTTCAAACTGATTTTCCACCTTTCTGTCTCATCTTTGCTCATCTCTTGTAGCATGAAATCCCAAAATTCACTCCCAAAATTAACTGTGTTTACCTGGTAATCACTACTGCGTCTGGTGTAGTGTTTCTAATCTGAACCATGTCTACCTCTTCTACTGTTAGCCTGATTTCTAGTAATTCTTATCACCTCAAACTGACAGGCTATAAATGAGGTGGCTAGCTATTTTCCTGACTCTTTTTCCTATTCTAATTTGATCTACTATTGTTTCTCCTCTCACTATTATTATTTTGGTGATTTTTGTGGTTATTATTATTGTTGTCATTATTCCTATTCTGCTGTGATGGTTATTACCATAACTGTTATTTCCTCTATTTTTATAATACTATGCCTATTTTTGTTGTTGTGATGGTGTTCAGAGGGCCTCCAACTTTTAATTGGTTCTCTCTATTGCCATTGCTGTTATTTGACCAGTCATTATTTTCCCATGCACAAACCAGTTCGTCAACATATTTAAGAAATTTTTCAAGCAAATAGTCTTATCTGTAGACCAGATCCTATTGAACACGGTTAGGCAAGCGCTGTTTCAGTGCATCAGTTTGTATGATCTCATCTAATGGCTTATCAAGGTGTGCTAATTTCTTAACCAGTCCCTCACAAAATTTGTGCATATTCATATTGCCTTCATGATATGTGCTATAATTTAGGAATTCTATCTTAATTCTGGCTTGTTTACTTTCTGATCAAAATTTGTTCAAGAATAATCTTTCAGAATCAGTAAAAGTAATTTCTGGGTTAATAAGCTGCTTAGCCTAGAACAAAGCTTCTCCATCCAGAAATTACTTTGCTAATTTAATTTTAAGTAGTTGTGACATACCAGATGCAGATCTGTCCTTGCACTGGTATATAAATCCATGGGATGCAGTTTAAACTGTCTCAGGAAAAATTTCAGTGTAACATTGTTACAATTATTTACAAACATGCTGCCGCTATTATAGGCATTACTAAACATATTTGTTTCCAAATTGTCTACTTTGAAGTTGACTGAAGATTTTGAGCAACAGTATCTACTTTATTGTTAACAGAAGAAATTTGTTCCATGACAAACACTGAATTTAATTTTAATTTTTCCTCAGTATAATTACTCTCTGTCTCAGTATAGTTTTGCATTGTTTTGAACTCAGATTTTCTCCTACTTAACTTGTCCATGACAACACTTTCAATCTCTTTTACTTGTCTTGCGCTACATCCACTTGATCATTAACCAATTTTAATTCAACATCTGTGAATTTCTTCAATCAGTCAACTTCTAATTCTACATTATCTTCTCTCTCATTAGTGGCCTCTAATTTTTTATGTTCTTTAGCAGTATCCTCATTAATTGATTTTAGACTATTACTTAGTTCTTTGAACTTTACATCTGTTCTCTTAAATTTTTCATCCATATTTGTACTAACATTTTTAAAATTATCAGCCATTTTCTTATTTGTTCTGATAATTTACAATGTAGTAACTGAGAAAGATGTTCAATTAAATTAATGGATGTCCTATGTGCTGAAAACCTTGAAATGGTGATGATGAACTGCTGGATGCATTTCCGCTATTCTGATCTGGAAAAGTTTAAGTTTCGAGTCGATGCAGATAAGCTGATGTCCGAATATGGTCATCACGCCTATTTGATCTAAATTAGTTTCATTCATAAGGTGAAACTCTTTATCGAACAGATCACACAAAAACACTTCTCCTAACAAATTTTTCCCGTGGGCATGCAACTTTACTCTATGTTTAAATGGTGATGGCGTCCTCTTGGGTAAAATGTTCCGGAGGTAAAATAGTCCTCCATTCGGATCTCTGGGTGGGGACTACTCAAGAGGATGTTGTTATCAGGAGAAAGAAAACTGGCATTCTACGGATCGGAGCGAGGAATGTCAGATCCCTTAATCGGGCAGGTAGGTTATAAAATTTAAAAAGGGAAATGGATAGGTTAAAGTTAGATATAGTGGGAATTAGTGAAGTTCGGTGGCAGGAGGAACAAGACTTTTGGTCAGGCGAATACAGAGTTATAGATACAAAATCAAATAGGGGTAATGCAGGAGTAGGTTTAATAATGAATAAAAAAATAGGAGTACAGGTAAGCTACTACAGACAACATAGTGAATGCATTATTGTGGCCAAGATAGACACGAAGCCCACACCTACTACAGTAGTACAAGTTTATATGCCAACTAGCTCTGCAGATGATGAAGAAATTGATGAAATGTATGATGAGATAAAAGAAATTATTCAGGTAGTGAAGGGAGACGAAAATTTAATAGTCACGGGTGACTGGAATTCGAGTGTAGGAAAAGGGAGAGAAGCAAACATAGTAGGTGACTATGGATTGGAGCTAAGAAATGAAAGAGGAAGCCGCCTGATAGAATTTTGTGCAGAGCATAACTTAATCATAGCTAACACTTGGTTTAAGAATCGTGAAAGAAGGTTGTATACATAGAAGAACCCTGGAGATACTAAAAGGTATCAGATAGATTATATAATGGTAAGATAGAGATTTAAGAACCAGGTTTTAAATTGTAAGACATTTCCAGGGGCAGATGTGGACTCTGACCACAATCTATTGGTTATGAACTGTAGATTAAAACTGAAGAAACTGCAAAAAGGTGGGAATTTAAGGAGATGGGACCTGGATAAACTGAAAGAACCAGAAGTTGTAGAGAGTTTGAGGGAGACCGTAAGGGAACAATTGACAGGAATGGGGGAAAGAAATACAGTAGTAGAAGAATGGGTAGCTTTGAGAGATGAAATAGTGAAGGCAGCAGAGGATCAAATAGGTAAAAAGACGAGGGCTAGTAGAAATCCTTGGGTAACAGAAGAAATATTGAATTTAATTGATGAAAGGAAAAAATATAAAAATGCAGTAAATGAAGCAGGCAAAAAGGAATACAAACGTCTCAAAACTGAAATCGACAGGAAGTGCAAAATGGCTAAGCAGGGATGGCTAGAGGACAAATGTAATGATGTAGAGGCTTATCTCACTAGAGGTAAGATAGATACTGCCTACAGGAAAATTAAAGAGACCTTTGGAGAAAAGAGAACCACTTGCATGAATATCAAGAGCTCAGATGGAAACCCAGTTCTAAGCAAAGAAGGGAAAGCAGAAAGGTGGAAGGAATATATATAGGGTCTATGCAAGGGCGATGTACTTGAGGAAAATATTATGGAAATGGAAGAGGATGTAGATGAAGATGAAATGGGAGATACGATACTGCGTGAAGAGTTTGACAGAGCACTGAAAGACCGGAGTTGAAACAAGGCCCCCGGAGTAGACAACATTCCATTAGAACTACTGACAGCCTTGGGAGAGCCAGTCCTGACAAAACTCTACCATCTGGTGAGCAAGATGTATGAGACAGGCGAAATACCCTCAGACTTCAAGTAGAATATAATAATCCCAATCCCAAAGAAAACAGGTGTTGACAGATGTGAAAATTACCGAACTATCAGTTTAATAAGTCATGGCTGCAAAATACTAACACGTATTCTTTACAGACAAATGGAAAAACTGATAGAAGCCGACCTCGAGGAAGATCAGTTTGGATTCCATAGAAATGTTGGAACACGTGGGGCAATACTGACCCTACGACTTATCTTAGAAGAAAGATTAAGGAAAGGCAAACCTATGTTTCTAGCATTTGTAGACTTAGAGAAAGCTTTTGACAATGTTGATTGGAATACTCTCTTTCCAATTCTGAAGGTGGCAGGCATAAAATACAGGGAGCGAAAGGCTATTTACAATTTGTACAGAAAGCGGACGGCAGTTATAAGAGTCGAGGAGCATAAAAGGGAAGCAGTGGTTGGGAAGGGAGTGAGACAGGGTTGTAGCCTATCCCCGATGTTGTTCAATCTGTATATTGAGCAAGCAATAAAGGAAACAAAAGAAAAGTTCGGAGTAGGTATTAAAATCCATGGAGAAGAAATAAAAACTTTGAGGTTCGCCGATGACATTGTAGTTCTGTCGGAGACAGCAAAGGACTTGGAAGAGCAGCTGAATGGAATGGACAGTTTCTTGAAAGGAGGATATAAGATGAACATCAACAAAAGCAAAACGAGGACAATGGAATGTAGTCGAATTAAGTTGGGTGATGCTGAGGGAATTAGATTAGGAAATGAGACACTTAAAGTAGTAAAGGAGTTTTGCTATTTGGGGAGCAAAATAACTGACGATGGTCGAAGTAGAGAGGATATATAATGTAGACTGGCAATGGCAAGGAAAGCGTTTCTGAAGAAGAAAAATTTGTTAACATAGAATATAGATTTAAATGTCAGGAAGTCGTTTCTGAAAGTATTTGTATGGAGTGTAGCCATGTATGGAAGTGAAACGTGGACGATAAATAGTTTAGACAAGAAGAGAATAGAAGCTTTAGAAATGTGGTGCTACAGGAGAATGCTGAAGATTAGATGGGTAGATCACATAACTAATGAGGAGGTATTGAATAGAATTGGGGAGAAGAGGAGTTTGTGGCACAACTTGACTAGAAGAACGGATTGGTTGGTAGGACATGTTCCGAGACATCGAGGGATCACCAATTTAGTATTGAAGTGCCACGTGGAGGGTAAAAATCATAGAGGGAGACCAAGAGATGAATACACTAAGCAGATTCAGAAGGATGTAGGCTGCAGTAGGTACTGGGAGATGAAGAAACTTGCACTGGATAGAGTAGCATGGAGAGCTGCATCAAACCAGTCTCAGGACTGAAGACCGCAACAACAACAACAACAACAACAACAAATTCTTTCAGAATTGTCACATGCAGTATTCTGTAACTGATTATATGGTGTAACAAGGAAATCAGTTCCTACTATCAAATTGTTTATACACTGAAACTAGAGAAAGACAAGAAAATCGGTAAATGTACTCATCTAACAAAATTCATGGTTTTGGCAATGGTCCACACTTTCACATGTATACTTTTTGCCAGATTAGTCCACTCACATCCAAAGGAAGCATAGCAATTTTTGCAGTCAGTTATTGTATGTAACTTAACACATATTAGCGCTCTGAGCAGACTGCGCTTCCCATTTCCTTACAACACATTAAGGGGGGTAGGACATCAGACAGGCCGACTTGGAGCAGGAGAGGCACCACAGAACATTTTAATTTCCACTGTCTATTTAAAACTGTGGTAAAAATTGAGATAATTAACTATAAAATTTGAGTTTTTCTCCAAACATGAAGATTGAATTCATCGAAGAATCTCTCTTACTTATGAATAAAAGTGTACCTATTGCAACAAATGCAGCAAATAGTAAGTGAAAAAATGATGAAAGTTCACATGCTAAAAAAACTTATTTTGTTACTTTTTGAACTTTCACTGCTATGAGTAGGAATCCTGAATCCTTTCTGGTCATGCTGGCAAAGTTTTATGAATTTATTTGTAAAAGTATAGACAGTGGAAATTAAACTGTCCTGTGGTGCCTCTCCTGCTCCAAGTCGGCCTGTCTGACGTCCTACCCCCCTTAAAATGGAACTGTTGATGGTGAAGAAGTGAATGTGGTGTGGGATTTGTATAATATGATTTGCTGATAGTTAAAATGTTTGCAGACTTACAAAAGTTGAAAGTTTATGCCAAAAGTTTCACAGCCAGAATAACTGTGTGAACCACAAGGATTTAAAAAATTGGCCTTCACCAGCTGAGAAGCAACTGTCTCATCAAATTGTGTGAACTGGAAAAATGTAGAACTGTTCTTTAATTTAAAGATGAAATATTGTTATCAGAAATGTCTGTGAAGTTTACATAACTTGCAGATTTTCATTGTTTAGGATAGGTTCACTGCCCAAGCTCATCTGCTGTGCTGCTGCACAAAACTCATTGTGTAATGTACAAAACAAATTCCAGGTGCAACTTTTCCACAAAATTTATTTGTGCACAAGGTATTTATATGATTTACAGTAATCTTTGACAATCAGAATTCACAAATTTTAAGAAATGACAATTAAAAATGTGTAACAGAATTGATTCACATACATAGAAAAATAGCAAAAATAATACTTTACAATTTTGTGTGGTCACAGACATAATTTTGTTAAGAATTCTGAAGTAATGTACAAGCTTCCAGAAAATAGTAATGCATATTGCATTTTATTTCATTACAGTCGAAAGAAAGAATGAAAAGTTATCTACCATGTGCATGAAATTCAAATAATATGTTCATCAAAACAAGCTAGCTGATTTGCCAAAAGTAAATTTGTTGTTGTTGTTGTCTTCAGTCCTGAACCTGGTTTGATGCAGCTCTCCATGCTGCTCTATCCTGTGCAAGCTTCTTCATCTCCCAGTACTTACTGCAACCTACATCCTTCTGAATCTGCTTAGTGTATTCATCTCTTGCTCTCCCTCTACGATTTTTACCCTCCACGCTGCTCTCCAATTCTAAATTTGTGATCCCTTGATGCCTCAGAACATGTCCTACCAACCGGTCCCTTCTTCTTGTCAAATTGTGGAACAAACTCCTCTTCTCCCCAATTCTATTCAACACCTCCTCATTAGTTATGTGATCTACCCATCTAATCTTGAGCATTCTTCTGTAGCACCACATTTCGAAACTTCTATTCTCTTCTTGTCTAAACTATTTATCGTCCATGTTTCACTTCCATATGTGGCTACACTCCATACAAATACTTTCAGAAATGACTTTCTGACACTTAAATCTATACTCGATATTAACAAATTTCTCTTCTTCCGCAACGCTTTCCTTGCCATTGCCAGTTTACATTTTATATCCTCTCTACTTCGACCATCATCAGTTATTTTGCTCCCCAAATAGCAAAACTCCTTTACTACTTTAAGTGTCTCATTTCCTAATCTAATTCCCTCAGCATCACCCGACTTAATTCGACTACATTCCATTATCCTCATTTTGCTTTTGTTGATGTTCATCTTATATCCTCCTTTCAAGACACTGTCCATTCCGTTCAACTGCTCTTCCAAGTCCTTTGCTGTCTCTGACAGAATTACAATGTCATCGGTGAACCTCAACATTTTTATTTCTTCTCCATGGACTTTAATACCTACTCCGAACTTTTCTTTTGTTTCCTTTACTGCTTGCTCAATATACAGATTGAATAACATCAGGGACAGGCTACAACCCTGTCTCACTCCCTTCCCAACCACTGCTTCCCTTTCATGTCCCTCGACTCTTATAACTGCAATCTGGTTTCTGTCCAAATTGTAAATAGCCTTTCGCTCTCTGTATTTTAACCCTGCCACCTTTAGAATGTGAAAGAGAGTATTCCAGTCAACATTGTCAAAAGCTTTCTCTAAGTCTACAAATGCTAGAAACATAGGTTTGCCTTTCCTTAATCTATTTTCTAAGATAAGTCGTAGGGTCAATATTGCCCCACGTGTTCCAACATTTCTGCGGTATCCAAACAGATCTTCGCCGAGGTCAGTTTCTACCAGTTTTTCCATTCATCTGTAAAGAATTCGCGTTAGTATTTTGCAGCTGTGACTTATGAAACTGGTAGTTCGGTAATTTTCACATCTGTCAACACCTGCTTTCTTTGGGATTGGAATTATTATATTCTTTTTGAAGTCTGAGGGTATTTCGCCTGTCTCATACATCCTGCTCACCAGATGGTAGAGTTTTATCAGGACTAACAAATTCCAGGTGCAACTTTTCCACAAAATTTATTTGTGCACAAGGTATTTATATGATTTACAGCAATCTTTGACAATCAGAATTCACAAATTTTAAGAAATGACAATTAAAAATATGTAACAGAATTGATTCACATACATAGAAAAATAGCAAAAATAATACTTTACAATTTTGTGTGGACACAGACGTAATTTTGTTAAGAATTCTGAAGTAATGTACAAGCTTCCAGAAAATAATAATGCATATTTCATTTTATTTCATTACAGTCGAAAGAAAGAATGAAAAGTTATCTACCATGTGCATGAAATTCAAATAATATGTTCTCAAAACTAGCTAGCTGATTTACCAAAAGTAAATTTATAAGATGCAAAAATTTCTTTGTACTCATTGACATAGCAAGTTTGCATGAATTATGTAGTGATTATTGAAAGCACAATATTCCTAACATGTCCACAAACTTGTTATTGAGTGCATAACATAATAGCAGACTGAGATTTTACAAAAGGTGCATTGTACATTAACCAATTAATTAAGCATAAAATAAATGTAGTCTCTTCAGAAGGTGGCAAAGGATGCCCAAGGAGCTGTTTTGTCACACACTGTTGAAATGTGAAAAGAGGTTAGTGTACCAAAGGAAATGGTTGTAATTGTATGTTCCACTGAACAATGTATTTTTCTGGTACTGGAATACCACAGATTACAACACAGTTCTGTGGCAACAAGACATAGTTTTCAGACATGATATAATGTTCCAAAAGGACTTGATGTGAAAACCATTTGCAATCTCTTTGCCAAATTCCAGTGGATAGGCAAAGTGCCTGATGATCTCTTGTGGCCCTAGGCAAACTGTAGTTGTGATAATGCTGCTATGGTTTCTGGAATTATTCAGCAAACTCCAAAGAAATCCATCCAAAGAATTGCAGCAGAGACTTATTTGAAGCATTCCAGCATGCAGAAAATACTGAGAATGAGCCTTCAAATTTCCATTCAAAATCCAGAGCTACCTGTACAAGCTGTGCAAAAGAGGACTGACTTTGCAAATCAGATTTTGAAGGATTTGATGTCGGCTGCCTCTGGTTCACCTGAATGGAGTTGATGATAAACGCAACTGACGAGTTTGTGGTTCCAAAAATCCTCATTTGTGTGAAATGAAACCATAGTATTCTCCCAAAGTTACTGTTTTGGCTGTGGTATGCAACAGAGAAATTACTTGCCCTTTTTTGTGCCAGAAATGATCACTAGTGAATGTTTTGTTGCAGTTCTGGAACAACTTTTTGCCACACAGCTAGTGTAGGATGATTGTCCAGGCACTGAGTGGGTCATGCAGAGTGGGGCAGACCACATTGCATCAAACAGGTGTTTTACTTTTTCGATGAATACTTCGAGAACAGAGTCATTCCATTTGGCCTCTATACTTGCGTGATCTGACTCTTTGTGGCTAATTTTTGTGTGTACATTGAAGGACACTGTCTACCATTCCACCACACTGTACGAGCTTCAGTCGGCGCTGTGTGTGGCACCTGAATCCATTTCTATTGAGACACTACAGTATGTGATGGCAAATTTAAATTTAGTTTGTACTAGTGGTGGATATTTTGAAAAGATTGTGATGTGATAGCAAAGACTGCTTGCAGGAGACATGTTTATTTTTGAACTCAGATAGTGTGTGAGGTTCACAGAGTACAGCACCATCTGTTGGCAGCTTTTCAAACTGTTTCTAAACTTCTGAATGAAATTTTTACAGCTTTCACAATAAACACACATTTTGTGGCATTCAGCAGTCAATTTTAGTTTCTGAGGTATTTAATTTTGAAATCAAGCTCTCCCCTGCTGGACGCCCTGTATATGAACATAACATAATCTACCACAAAGTGTCATCATATAGTCTGTGAGCTTTATCACTTACAAGCATGACCTAAGTGCAAAAGGTAACTCACTTGCAGCCTTTCCATGGTCAAGTAATTTTATATATATATATATATATATATATATATATATATATATATATATATATATATATATACTCAAAAACAAAGATAATGTGACTTACCAAATGAAAGTGCTGGCAGGTCGACAGACACACAAACGAACACAAACATACACACAAAATTCAAGCTTTCGCAACAAACTGTTGCCTCATCAGGAAAGAGGGAAGGAGAGGGAAAGACGAAAGGATGTGGGTTTTAAGGGAGAGGGTAAGGAGTCATTCCAGTCCCGGGAGCGGAAAGACTTACCTTAGGGGGAAAAAAGGACGGGTATACACTCGCACACACACACATATCCATCCACACATATACAGACACAAGCAGGGTAAACATGGTCCATAGTAGGCTGCAATGTGATTTTTATTTAATCATGCTATTAACTAATTTCGATAAATGTCATTGTCAAGCACTTGTAAAACCAACATGTAAAAGCACTATATTGTCTGCATACATTGCCATGCATAAATAATGCTTTACATGACTCACATTAAGATAAAACATTACTTTATCTTAATGCTAGGTGTGTAAAGTGTTATTTATACCAGACAATGCAGTGCTTTTCCTTGTTGGTTTTACAGGGGCTTGACAATGACATTTACTTGAAATTAGCAAATAGCATCATTAAATAAAAATTGCAGTACAGCCTACTACAGATAATGTTTATGTTTATTAAACATCTGGAGGCTGTGGATCCTCACAAATACAAAGTTTTATATAAGTGTCTTGATATGTACACTGCTGGAGCTCATTCCCATTTACTTCTTGACTTAGATCATATCCTGTTGCCTGATTGTGTGTGTTTTAGGAGAGAATAAATTTCTCTTCATAATTTGGAAATATTAATACAAGGTTAGTCGTTAATGCCTCCTTAAATTTCTTTAACAGCCAGTCATCCACTCTTCTTTAACACTTCCAGTCATTGCATATGCTCCTGCATATTCTTGGAGAAGATGATAATATCATCCAAGTAAACCATGCACTGACATATCATCAACCTTCCCAACACCCCACCTAGCAATGTGGCCAGTGCACTCTTTAGACCAAACAGCATCCATTGGTATTGGTAATGCTAAATGCTAAATGCGGTCTGTGGCTGGTCTTTTGGCACTAGTTCCAACTGGTGGTAATCACTTTTTAGATCCATTTGGAAAAATACTTCCATTGACCCAAGTAATCCAATGTTTCCATATTTTTTGGTATAGGGTGTGCATATGTAACCGTTGTAGCATTTAAACAATGATAATCACAACAGAACCAGTACTTTTTTGTCTTATCAATACCAACTGGTGCTTCTTGAGGACTATTACTCTCTTCAATAACACCATCATTGAATTACTGATTGATAAATTCCTCTTTGTTGGTTGTACAAGAGGTGTTCAGTATTTGATGCATTTTTTTCTGAAAACAGGTAGGTTTTATTCATGATTCCAGAACCCTGTATTATTTCACACTCTTTTGTCTACAAAATCTTATTTTTTAGTAAAATCTCCATTCAGTGTGACAGCCTAATGCCACCGTACTGGGAGGGCCTGTATGCGTGCATGGTACCACTGTACTGGTTGACATCAGAGACATCTTGCTGCATCAATAACCTCCCTATCATTCATGTGATGGTTCTTGTGGAGTGCATCTTTCATTAGGCCAGATCAATGACAATCAGAAGATGCATGATCTAGGTTGTAGGGTGGATGAAGAAGAACAGTCCAGTGAAGTTTTGTGAGCTCCTTTCGGGTGCATAGACTTGGGCGAGGCCTTGAGTTGTCACAGAGAAGGAGAAATTTGTTTGCAATTTTGCAGTAATGGTCATGCTGAAGTTATTTCTTCAGTTTCCTGAACTTATTAAAAAACACTCCCAAGTTGATCATTACACCATGAGGGAGGACATCAAACAGAATGACTTCTTCAGAGTCCTAGAAGAATGTCACCATGACTTTACCTGCTGAGGGTGCAGCTTTGAACTTTTTATTTGGAGTAGAGGTGGTGTAGCATCTCTCCATGGATTGCCCTTTTGTTTCTTGTTCAATGTGATGAACCAATGTTCCATCACCTGTGATGGGGTGATCAACAAAACAGTGTCAGAATCAGCCTCAAAACGCACAAACAATTCTGCACAGATCGTCTTTGTTGCTCTTCTTTTAGGCAGCAAGGAATCCAGCAGGCACATGTCTTGAGTACCCCAACTGCTAGATGAGTGTATCAGCACTACCAACAGAGACATCCAATTGTGCAGCAAGGTGCCTGATTGTGACTCACCAATCACCTTGAATCACAGTGTGTGCACATTCTGACATTGCAGGAGTCACTGCTGTACGTGGCCAGCTGGCACACAGTAAATAAGACAGATTTGTATGAACCTGTTGTGATGTTGACAGATGCCTTGTCTCACTGTGCTTTTGTTCACCACTAGGTCTTGATAGACATTCTGCAAATGCCTGTGAATATCTGTGATACTCTGGTGTCCGCCAAAAGAAACTCAGTGGCAGCTCTCTGCTTGGAATGCATCTCTATTAGAGATGCCATTTTGAAGGCTACATATAGTGCCACCACCTATCAGAACATCATGAAACTATAGGGGCTGAAGCGGAATATTCCATGACCTCTCACAGCCCTTTTGCCGAAACCACTTCATCGGCAGTGAAATTTTCCACATTAACAGGAAACATATATTCTCCATGACTTCTTGGATGTGTACTACATTACAAGTACAAATCAGTGTGATGTATTCAGTTTGTTGTTGTCCACCAATGGTTCTGTCCACCAATGGTTCTACCACACACAAAATATTATAAGGCACGTCGGTACTTATGCTCACCCAGAGTAGTTTCCTGTGTCCTGCGGCACTCTGCCATATGAACTGACCTTTAATGTTTGTGTACACTGTTGCTTGTTTCTACCCTCATGAGAGGAGTATCCTGTGACAGTGTATCATTTGCAGTGGCCTCTTGCAGTCAGAACAGTCTTACACTGAGTTCAAAAATGTGCTGTGAAAGATCAGTTTTTGCATGATGTTTTCTTAAGATGCCCAATCCCAAGATTGCGTAGTACCCCTCACCTACATGGGGCAAATCTTCCATATTCTCCCAGAAGTGCTATGCTCCAATGTGAAGACTGAGCATTATCAAAAGCAGTGGTGCAACATCATTGTTCCCTACTCCATGTGACCTGTAATTTGGAGGGTTCAGACACTTCCTTCTCGAGAGGTCCAGTTTGCTGCAGAGACATGTAGTCCTGTGTCTAATAACATCGATGTTCCATACCATTTATCAAGCTAAGCAGCAGTTCACCTCTGTATACATTTTTGTAGCGCTGAGTTTTACTGGGAATACCATCTGGGAGTTATGGAGTCCCCATTAGTGTTTAATGACCATTTACCATGTCCTTGTCAATTATGTTTCATACTCCTACCATCCTGCACGTGGTATTCCACTACTCCACACTCATAGCATTGTGGTTTGTGACACTGCTTCCAAATGTGATCTATGGGCCCACATCTGTCAAGAATGTGGCCATATCCTTTGGGTTTCCCATTTGTACCTGCCAAGTAATGTTGGCTGCAGCAACAGCCACTACCAGCATTCAAAATTAACCACAAAAATGTGTTGAATCATTAACCATCTTGACACTGATCACTGGTGTTCATCATGCTCATAGTGTTGTCACACACTACATGACTGAGTACGAGGCAGTTAGTGGCCTGACAAATTGCACTCCGTGCATCTTACTGGATGTATGATATTTTAGTCTTCTATGAAATTTCACTTTAACTGAGATAGCACAGCAGGCTCCTCAACCACACCTTCAGATTCTTGTGGCAGTCAATTCTCCATACCATACTAGTTTAGAAGAATGGAGGATAGCTACAAAAATAACAAGTCTGTTCACCACACTGTGCCATAGGAAATGCAACCTGGAGCTAGGTATGACATCACAACTGGAGCATCATTTCTATGAAAGGCAGCTGTTGATGTTGCAGCAACTATTGCTGTCACCAAAACTGTGGCCCATCAGAAAGGTGTTCACCAGCAGAAGGTAGTCACCCATCTCATGACTCAACAGTGCAGTGGTGCCAAGTTAACTGCATGCAGACTTCAACTCAGGCAGAGGTCTGCAGCTATGGACAGCAATGCTTCACAACAATGGCTGGCTGCTTCATTTTGAACTGTGAGCTGCCTTCTTGTAGTCATCGGCTGGTAGTGATGGCATTGCTTGGCAGACTGTACCCACCTGGAAACTACAGAGCACAATCTGAGAATGATGGTCTGATTTGGGTGGTATGTACTGTAGGTGAGTTGGCTGGGTAATTTTTTTCAGACAGCAGTACTCACTCCCACCTGTGAAACGATAGTCAGCAGTAGCAGATGGGCATTGCTGGGCAACAGTGATTTAATTTGACCCAATTTTCCTGTCAAGTCAGCTCCTTCAATTTATGGATGCACTGGCTGGTGTCTTCCACTTCGTCAGTGACCTAGTGTCCTGAACATGTGCTATTGCTGCATATTTCCTGGTCACCAGCCTGGTGGGCACTTGTTCCTCTATGATATCATTCCGCTGATCGACAAAGGACTAATTCATCACCCTCAGCAAAGCTGTGGTGCAACAATATGGGGAAAAAATGTTTTCCATGTGAATTACATTACATGATTTTCCATAAAATAATTATTACTAGGTAAAATAATAATGCCAACATTTGACTTTTATTATTATTATTATTATTATTATTATTATTGTTGTTGTTGTTGTTGTTGTTGTTGTTGTTGTTGTTGTTATTTGATAAAATTATTTTATGATGTCTGTATTTTTATAATGTTATGTGCTTGATTTACTAATTTTGTAACCAAAGATGAAGTTGTCATTTATGATGTTTTTATCAATTACTGTTTCACACAGTTAGTGCCACTAGTTCAAAGCAACTTCAAGAGCAAATTCTCCTTAGAATTTTTAAATGGCATCTACTATTTCCAGTAATTCATCATACAAATTAAGAAAAATTTTTATGCTTGTCTTTATGGCTACATTTCCAGTCAAATCACTGGAGCTAAACTACTTTCAAACTGGCAAGTTTTAAATCCTTTCTTCCACAGTTTAAGACGTGTAAAGCTTACCACAGTGGAAAACCTTAGAGAAGGAAAAAGGAAGAAACAAGTAGTTTATGGAAGTGACAGTGAACCTCTTTGACATAGCTTATTTAGATGCTTTGGAACAAATGAAAAGTTCTGAATTCTTGAGTGCTAAAGGACAGTCAACCTTCGTGGTTAGTGCAGATCAAAAACTAAAACACAAGGAAGAAAGATCACTGAAGTCTAGTCCCATTGAAACTGCAAGGAGAAAAGTGACATATAAAGAAAAGAATTAGTGTTTTGACACTCACAGCTTGTTCCACAAGAAGCAAATGCTTCATCATCAACCAGGAACACATTGCTGGTGCCAACAGTCAAAAGCTGTCTGTCATCATTCAGTAAACATCAGAAACATTAATAAGCACAGCAACAACAGTTATGTTACAAGCAGGCATAGATGATGAAGAGAATAAAGGAAAATATCAACTGAAGGGGTACCATCTATATCAGAGTGAGTGTTCTTTCTTTCCAAATGTCAAATTCTCATCTTTCATCCTGCATCATCTTTCTAAAAAAAACCTTCAGTTTGGATAATGAGCCTTGTTACAAAAGTGGTATCCAAAGAAGTCAGTAGACAGTTGTATGCATAAAGAGGTATCATACTCATCCAAGATTACAATGAAATTACTCCGAAAGAGAAATATAAGAAATTGTGATTTACAGATTGTTGCTGAAGGCTGTAAAAACACTCAACTTTTAAAAAAAATCCATTCATAGGAAATAATTGTTCTCATTATTTACATCTACATCTACATTTATACTCCGCAAGCCACCCAACGGTGTGTGGCGGAGGGCACTTTACGTGCCACTGTCATTACCTCCCTTTTCTGTTCCAGTCGCGTATGGTTCGCGGGAAGAACGACTGTCTGAAAGCCTCCATGCACGCTCGAATCTCTCTAATTTTACATTCGTGATCTCCTCGGGAGGTATAAGTAGGGGGAAGCAATATATTCGATACCTCATCCAGAAACGCACCCTCTCGAAACCTGGTGAGCAAGCTACACCGCGATGCAGAGCGCCTCTCTTGCAGAGTCTGCCACTTGAGTTTGCTAAACATCTCCGTAACGCTATCACGGTTACCAAATAACCCTGTGACGAAACGCGCTGCTCTTCTTTGGATCTTCTCTATCTCCTCTGTCAACCCGATCTGGTACGGATCCCACACTGACGAGCAATACTCAAGTATAGGTCGAACGAGTGTTTTGTAAGCCACCTCCTTTGTTGATGGACTACATTTTCTAAGGACTCTCCCAATGAATCTCAACCTGGTACCCGCCTTACCAACAATTAATTTTATGTGATCATTCCACTTCAAATTGTTCCGCATGCATACTCCCAGATATTTTACAGAAGTAACTGCTACCAGTGTTTGTTCCTCTATCGTATAATCATACAATAAAGGATCCTTCTTTCTATGTATTCGCAATACATTACATTTATCTATGTTAAGGGTCAGTTGCCACTCACTGCACCAAGTGCCTATCCGCTGCAGATCTTCCTGCATTTCGCTACAATTTTCTAATGCTGCAACTTCTCTGTATACTACAGCATCATCCGCGAAAAGCCGCATGGAACTTCCGACACTATCTACTACGTCATTTATATATATTGTGAAAAGCAATGGTCCCATAACACTCCCCTGTGGCACGCCAGAGGTTACCTTAACGTCTGTAGACATCTCTCCATTGATACCAACATGCTGTGTTCTGTTTGCTAAAAACTCTTCAATCCAGCCACACAGCTGCTCTGATATTCCGTAGGCTCTTACTTTGTTTATCAGGCGACAGTGCAGAACTGTATCGAACGCCTCGGAAGTCAAGGAAAATAGCACTACCTGGGAGCCTGTATCTAATATTTTCTGTGTCTCATGAACAAATAAAGCGAGTTGGGTCTCACACGATCGCTGTTTCCGGAATCCATGTTGATTCCTGCAGAGTAGATTCTGGGTTTCCAAAAACGACATGATACACGAGCAAAAAACATGTTCTAATATTCTACAACAGATCGACGTCAGAGATATAGGTCTATAGTTTTGCGCATCTGCTCGACGACCCTTCTTGAAGACTGGGACTACCTGTGCTCTTTTCCAATCATTTGGAATCTTCCGTTTCTCTAGAGACTTGCGGTACACGGCTGTTAGAAGGGGGGCAAGTTCTTTTGCGTACTCTGTGTAGAATCGAATTGGTATCCCGTCAGGTCTAGTGGACTTTCCTCTGTTGAGTGATTTCAGTTGCTTTTCTATTCCTTGGACACTTATTTCGATGTCAGCCATTTTTCGTTTGTGCGAGGATTTAGAGAAGCAACTGCCATGCGGTCTTCCTCTGTGAAACAGCTTTGGAAAAAGGTGTTTAGTATTTCAGCTTTGCGCGTGTCATCCTCTGTTTCAATGCCATCATCATCCCGGAGTGTCTGGATATGCTATTTCGATCCACTTACTGTTTTAACGTAAGACCAGAACTTCCTAGGATTTTCTGTCAAGTTGGTACATAGAATTTTACTTTCGAATTCACTGAACGCTTCACGCATAGCCCTCCTTACACTAACTTTGACACGTTTAGCTTCTGTTTGTCTGAGAGGTTTTGGCTGCGTTTAAACTTGGAGTGAAGCTCTCTTTGCTTTCGCCGTAGTTTCCTAACTTTGTTGTTGAACCACGGTGGGTTTTTCCCGTCTCTCACAGCTTTACTCAGCACGTACCTGTCTAAAACGTATTTTATGATTGCCTTGAACTTTTTCCATAAACACTCAACATTGTCAGTGTCGGAACAGAAATTTTCGTTTTGATTTGTTAGGTAGTCTGAAATCTGCCTTCTATTACTCTTGCTAAACAGATAAACCTTCCTCCCTTTTTTTATATTCCTATTAACTTCCATATTCAGGGATGCTGCAACGGCCTTATGATCACTGATTCCCTGTTCTGCACTTACAGAGTCGAAAAGTTCGGGTCTGTTTGTTATCGGTAGGTCCAAGATGCTATCTCCACGAGTCGGTTCTCTGTTTAATTGCTCGAGGTAATTTTCGGATAGTGCACTCAGTATAATGTCACTCGATGCTCTGTCCCTACCACCCATCCTAAACATCTGAGTGTCCCAGTCTATATCTGGTAAATTGAAATCTCCACCTAAGACTATAACATGCTGAGAAAATTTGTGTGAAATGTATTCCAAATTTTCTCTCAGTTGTTCTGCCACTAATGCTGCTGAGTCGAGAGGTTGGTAAAAGGAGCCAACTATTAACCTAGCTCGGTTGTTGAGTGTAACCTCCACCCATAATCATTCACAAGAACTATCCACTTCTACTTCACTACAGGATAAACTACTACTAACAGCGACAAATACGCCACCACCGGTTGCATGCAATCTATCCTTTCTAAACACTGTCTGTGCCTTTGTAAAAATTTCTGCAGAATTTATCTCTGGCTTCAGCCAGCTTTCTGTACCTATAACGATTTCAGCTTCGGTGCTTTCTATCAGCGCTTGTGTGCTCACCTTGTGTTTTGGTGTGATAGATGTTGTAAATTTAAATGTGTTTCTCTTATTGAAGTTATGTGCATTTTTTCCTGTTTTTCAGAAAATTTATCCTTGGAACTGCAGCAGTTGCTTTGATGTTCCCCGTGACAAAGTTTCTTAGAATCAAAAAACAAATGGATAAGATGGGAAATTGTGTAGCATTTTTGAATGGAATTAATTAATCCTTATACTACTTCAGGGTGTTTGGGGATTGCCTAGCAGTTGTCCTATTTAGCAGAAATTTTGCAGACTCTCTTTTTTGGTGATCATAACATGATTATATAGTAGGAATTGTACCATTTTAACCTCTTAGTAATTACCAATAACTAATGGCCACCTTAATGTACCATGATACGTTTTCTTTTAATTTTTTGACCATAATTAAAAAATCTGAATCCAAATAGAATAATAAAAAAGACTATTTTATGTGTTTAACAGCAGTGGACATGATGGTAATGCAGAACTGTAAAAATCATGAATGTTGAATTTTCAAAACTGGAAGTTTCCTTTCCATGTGGTACAAGACTAGGAAAAAAAAAATAAAGATGTAGGTAGGTGGCAAGGGTAGTGATGTAAACTGCATTTTCTTAAAGGCTTGTATGAAGAGAGAAGATGATTAGCAATGTTCGTCTTCCCTTTTATAAATCAGATGTAAATTAAGACTCACAGAATATAACTTTTAAACTGGCTAGAATTACTCGAAAAGACACTTCAGTTAGCTAAAGATAGAAAAAATGTAATTACCACACAAAACTGTGAAAGTGATTTGAAAGACACATACATAAAGATGAAAGTATTTTGAACTTTCAGAAGAAAGCTGCTTCATTTATTAGAAGGAGAGAATGAGTACACTTGATCAGATACTTTGGAAAGGATTAAACAGTGAAGTTACCCAAGATCTTAGGCCAAAATACATAGCAGCATAGGACAAGATACAGGTTAATATCAGAGAGCAACAAACTAGATAACATACTCATTCAGAAAGCTGAAATTATTCTGCCTGAGATTGTTAATGTGTCATCAAAATTTCTTATGACTTTGTGATAGAACAACATACTATGCAGACCTGCATTTCACTACTTCTTGCCACTTCTTTTGGAAAGCTGAAGAACACATTTTCCAGCATAAATCCCATGGTTTTTGTACAAAATTCTTGAAGTGTAATATTTATACTTGCTGTGAAAAAGCACATGACATTGTTTTGCATGTATTCATTGTTACGTTTGCTATTATTTTTGCACACATCTTCATGTAAGTATCCAGAACATCTCTGTGACTTTGTCACTGACTCCAGTTTGTGTACAGTGTACTTTAGGTCACCTGTTAAAAGAACTTCAACTCCCTAGCCTTCTCTTTGTACATTAGATAGTTTAAATGACAGATTATATGTGTTGAATAATTAGTCTGCGGAATCAACATGGAGGCATTGCTGGCCCTTGGCTGTGATGAGGAGGACTGTGAGATAATGCCTACTCTGGGTTTTTAATCTCAGCATCATTCATCCTGATCATCTCCCTGGACTATAGGCACTAGGGCAGTTGCACTGGATAGCTCTCTGGTGTCCTTATCAAGTGGAGTATGCTGGCTGTGGGAACGCTGTTACTGGCAAGCACTCATGATATCTGTGGCTTTATCATGGAAGTCAAACTGGAGTGCAAAGTAAACTAAATATTCCACAGTGTATAACAGTTCCCTAACTTAAAATTTGTTTCCACAATAACAGCCCATGATCGTTACCTGCAATGAATGCAGGTGCTAATCATGCCAATTTTTTTAACGTGGTTTAAACAAAGCATGTATGTCCCTCAGTTCAAACTTGTATGAATGGCATTTGCTCTTAAAAATTCTCATCATTTTCTATATTGTAAGTGAATTATCAAACTGTTCAGTATATTTGATATGAATATAATAGAGGGAAAAATTCCACGTGGGAAAAATATATATAAAAAACAAAGATGCTGTGACTTACCAAACGGGAAAGCGCTGGTAGATAGACACAATAAAAAACACACAAACACACACACAAATTTCAAGCTTTTGCAACCCAAGGTTGCTTCATCAGGAAAGAGGGAAGGAGAGGGGAAGATGAAAGGATGTGGTTTTTAAGGGAGAGGGTAAGGAGTCATTCCAATCCCGGGAGCAGAAAGACTTACCTTTGAGGGATTTTACATATGTCTGTGTGCGGATGGATATGTGTGTATGTGTGTGTGTGTGTGTGTGTGTGTGTGTGTGAGAGAGAGAGAGAGAGAGAGAGAGAGAGAGAGAGAGAGAGTATACCTGTCCTTTTTTCCCTCAAAGGTAAGTCTTTCCACTCCCGGGATTGGAATGACTCCTTACCCTCTCCCTTAAAACCCACATCCTTTCGTCTTTCCCTCTCCTTCCCTCTTTCCTGATGAAGCAACCTTGGGTTGCAAAAGCTTGAAATTTGTGTGTGTGTTTGTGTGTTTTTTTATTGTGTCTATCTACCAGCACTTTTCCGTTTGGTAAGTGACAGCATTTTTGTTTTTTATATGTTGTTGTTGTTGTTGTGGTCTTCAGTCCTGAGACTGGTTTGATGCAGTTCTCCATGCTACTCTATCCAGCGCAAGCTTCTTCATCTCCCAGTACCTACTGCAACCTACATCCTTCTGAATCTGTTTAGTGTATTCATCTCTTGGTCTCCCTCTACGATTTTTATCCTCTACGCTGCCCTCTAATACTAAACTGGTGATCACTTGATGCCTCAGAACATGTCCTACCAACCAATCCCTTCTTCTAGTCAAGTTGTGCCACAAACTCCTCTTCTCCCCAATTCTATTCAATACCTCCTCATTAGTTATGTGATCTACCCATATAATCTTCAGCATTCTTCTGTAGCACCACATTTCGAAAGCTTCTATTCTCTTCTTGTCTAAGCTATTTATCGTCCACGTTTCACTTCCATACATGGCTACACTCCATACAAATACTTTCAGAAACGACTTCCTGACATTTAAATCTATACTCGATGTTAAGAAATTTTTCTTCTTCAGAAACGCTTTCCTTGCCATTGCCAGTTTACATTTTATATCCTCTCTACTTCGACCATCATCAGTTATTTTTCTCCCGAAATAGCAAAACTCCTTTACTACTTTAAGTGTCTCATTTCCTAATCTAATTCCCTCAGCATCACCCGACTTAATTCGACTACATTCTATTATCCTCGTTTTGCTTTTGTTGATGTTCATCTTATACCCTCCTTTCAAGACACTGTCCATTCCATTCAACTGCTCTTCCAAGTCCTTTGCTGTCTCTGACAGAATTACAATGTCATTGGTGAACCTCAAAGTTTTTATTTCTTCTCCATGGATTTTAATACCTACTCTGAATTTTTCTTTTATTTCCTTTACTGCTTGCTCAATATACAGATTGAATAACATCAGAGATAGGCTACAACCCTGTCTCACTCCCTCCCCAACCACTGCTTCCCTTTCATGTCCCTCGACTCTTATAACTGCCATCTGGTTTCTGTACAAATTGTAAATAGCCTTTCGCTCCCTGTATTTATACCCCTGCCACCTTCAGAATTTGAAAGAGAGTATTCCAGTCAGCATTGTCAAAAGCTTTCTCTAAGACTACAAATGCTGGAAATGTAGGTTTGCCTTTCCTCAATCGAGCTTCTAAGATAAGTCGTAGAGTCAGTATTGCCTCACCTGTTTTTTTATATATGTTAAGTATATTTGTTATTCAAGTGAATACATGTTGTAACAGGCCTCTTTCATGCGTGTTTTACTGTGATTTTTCAGTATGTAAGGCGAAAAGGTAACTGCTTATTGTATAGTGGAGCTATTGCATGGTTGACAGGCACGTAAACAAGATTGGAATCATTGCTAAGATTTTGTATGTTCTTTGCTTGGAACATATTGTCCAAAAGCTTTCTGTCTTGTTTATGTGCCTGTTAACTGCTCAATTCTTTGACGTTGTATGTATTGCACCCAGGACTTCCCTGTATCATTGTAGCAGACAAAATATTCTAAAAGAAAATAATGTTTATTTTCACAGCCTCACTCAAATGTATGTGTAATGGAGACTGAGAAAAATCAACTTTTTTGAAATATAGAGTTGTCACCACTCACAATGAAATGTCCATTGTCAGTGTTTGAAAACAATACACAAACAGTTTTTCTATGATTAACATTTATAGTATTTTGCACTGTCAGTTCATCCTTATAAGAACCAGCATCCTTAAAAACTGGAATGAACACTGATGAGAACTGGTTAAATTTGCCTGCAAGTTAATGCAAGTATATTTATATACTCTCCACTATTGCTATTGCTATTTCTTTTACACATCTCTTTTGTATTTCAGTGATAAACATATTGAACGAGACCTCTGTAAACAGTGTGAAGAGGTATTTCAATTGGAAGCCCTACAGAAAGATGACAACATAACACCTGAATTGATGATAGAATGTTGCACTCAGTTGCTGAAGAATGTGGATGTCCTTGTACCAGTCCTGAAAGGTGTGCACTTGTGGGTTACAAACTATTATTCAGTTCTCTCTGGTGGAGAAATGTGTATACCCTGGAATTGGAAACTCTGATTTTTTTGTTCATAGAGTTCTTGATTAATGAGAGAAATATCTTAAATATGTGTAGAATGAAGAATGATAATGTTATTTGACAATATGGCTTTACTTAACTCTGTAGCAAGTAAATTATTGTGAACCATATAAATATAATCTGTATAGTATTACATGAATGCTCAGAATGTGAAAGGAAAGATAAATTGTTACAGAATATGTTTTTGTATCACAATGTACCTGAAAATTAAAATAGTTGTATATGTTGAACATTTCATTTCTTCTTATAGAAAAAATTTTATGATAAAATGTCCAGATTATTGTCGTATTGCTGAACACAAATCTTGCTACTGAATTGCCAATTCTGTTTGATTAATATTTGCACCATTTCAATTAATTTATTTTCTTGACATTTAGAACCATTTGAAAATATCACCATCTTCCTGCCTCACCGTCCACCATTTTCACCATGCAAATGCGCACACTTTTTAAAAAATTAATTTATTTTTTACAGTGGAAAATCCAGGATGGAATTAACCATCCTATGAAAAGCACAATTGCTATTCACCATATAGTGGAGATGCTGACTCGCAGATCGGCACAAGAAAAAGACTGTCAGAAAATGAGTTTCTGACCAACAAGGCCTTCGTCTGAGATAGAACACACACACACACACACACACACACACACACACACACACACAAGACCACACTCTCTGGATGCTGAGGCCACATGCAAAAAGCTGTGCATGATGAGAGATTCAACTGGTTGGTGGGGGTAAGGGAGGCTGGGGCGGGGAGAGGCAGGTATAGCAGAGTAGGGCAGCTAGGTACAGTCGGGAGATTAGATGGAGAGTGTCAGGGGGAGAGGTTTAACAGAAAAACAGAGAGGTAAAAAGACTGTTACAGGGCCGTGTAGTGCTGGAATAGGAACAGGGAGGGGGCTAGAGGGTAAGGACAAAGGTTGAGGCCAGGAGTGTTATGGGAATGTAGGATTTACTGCAGGAAGAGTTCCCAACTGCACAATTGAGAAAATCTGGTGTTCTGGGAAGGATCCAGATGGCAGTCATTGAAATGAAGGACATTGTGTTGGGTGGCGTGCTCAGCAATGAGTTGGTCCTGCTGTTTCTTGTCTGCAGTTTGTTGATTATCATTCCTGAGGAGACACCTTGTTAGTTGTTATGCCCTCATAGAGTGCAGCACAGTGGTACCAATTGGTTTGTAGATCAAATGACTGGTTTCACATGTAGCCCTGCCTTTGAAGGGAAGATGATGCTTTGACTGGACTGGAGGGAGGCTATGTGGGACAGGTCTTGTATCTAGGTCTATTACAGGGATATGAGCCATGAGGCAAGAGGTTGGGAGCAGGAGATGTGTAGGAATGGGTGAGGATATTGTGTAGATTCAGTGGGCGATGGAATACGACTGTGGGGTGGGTGGGAAGGGTGGTTGGTAGGACGTTCCTCATTTGAGGGCATGGCAATAGATAATTGAAACCCTGACAATGTGATTCAGTTGCTCCAGTCCTTAGTGGTACTGAGTCACAAGGGCAATGCTCTTCTGTGGCCGGACAGCGACACTTTAGGAGCAGTTGGGTGATTAGAGAGATAAGGCATGGGAGATCTGTTTTTGTACAAGCTTGGGAGGATAATTATGGTCTGTGAAGCCCTCAGTGAGGCATTCGGTGTATTTTGAGAGGGACTCCTCATCACTACAGATGTGACGGCCATGAGTGGCAAAGCTGTATGGTACGAACTTCTTGAAATTTAATGGGTGGCAGCTGTCGCAGTGAAGGTACTGCTGGTGGTTAGGTTTGATATAGATGGAGGTACTGATGTAGCCATCTTTGAAATGCAAGCCAACATCGAAGAAGGTGGCTTGATGGGTTGATTAGGAACTGGTGAAGCAAATGGGGGAGAAGGCATTGAGGTTCTGGAGGAATGTGGCTAGGGTGTCCTCACCATCAATCCTGATCATGAAGATATCATCAGTGAATCTTAACCAAGTGGGTGGTTTGGGATTCTTGGCAGACCATGAAGATATCGTCAATGAATTTTAACCAGGTGAGGCATTTGGGATTCTGGGCATTTAGGAAGGATTCCTGTAGATGGCCCATGAATAGGTTGGCGTAGGATGGTGCCATGCATTGTCCATAGCTGTACCCCAGATTTGCTTGTAGGTAATGGCTTCAAAGTAGAAATAATTGTGGGTGTGGATAAAGTTGATCACAGCATTTAGGAAGGAGGATGTAGGTTTGGAATCTGTCGAGCATTGGGAAAACTAGTGTTCAGTAGCGGAAAGGCCATGAGCATTAGAGACGTTAGTATAAAGGAAGGTGGCATCAATAGAGATGGGCAGAGCACCATTGAGGGGGGGGGGGGGGGGGGAAAGGCAGGAACTGTGATTTATTGGTGGAAATGGTTGGTATCTTTTATATAGGAGGGTAGGGGGTAGATTGCGGGTAATAGGCTGAAGGTATTGGTCTACAAGAGCAGAGATACTCTCAGTGGGGGCACAGTAACTGGTCACAAAGAGGCGTCCTGGGTGGTTGAGTTTACGGTAGGAGTGTAGGGAGTGGTAGGGGTGAGGAGGTGTGTGGTGTGTGTGTATATGTGTGTGTGTGTGTGTGTGTGTGTGTGTGTGTGTGTGTGTGTGTGGGTGGAATGGGGTCACTGTGGCAGGGTTTGTAGGTGGATAAATCTGACAGCGGGAGGAGTCCTTCCACCAGGTAATACTTGTGGTTTGAAACAGTGGAGGAGCCTTCGTTAGCAGGTAAGATTACAAGGTTCTGATCAGTTTTGAGGTGGTGGATTGCAGCTTTTTCCACTGATGTAAGGTTAGTTTACATGTTGAGGCATTTGGGAATCCTGGTGAGGCAAGGTTCAAGGTTAAGAAAGTCTGGAATGTTAGGAAGGAGTGATTTGGGGGATAGTTGGGGTGGGTGACAGTTGGATGGAGGAGTGTGCTGAATCAGGCAGGTTTCAACATTGGTCATTGGTTGAAACACAGGTAGAAGAACTACCAGAGTACATTATTACTGTTCTTTTTTAGTGTTGCTACCAGGCCTGGTAGGATAGATGAGGGTCATGAACGGTGTAAGATGTCGAGAAACAATTGTGAAGGACACGGAGATGCCACATACTCGTGTTAGACAGTGTTAACACCTGACAGAGCTTGAAAGGGGCCTCATTGTGTGTCTTTATTTGGCTGCCTGGTTGAATTGCGCAAAATCATTATTTGTGGGACATACATATGCAACTATGGCCTGATGTTGGATTGCATGGGAATGTGGGGACAGGCACGTTTGTCGTCAAGTTCTTGGTCACCCACATTTGACTACCACAACCGTTTTTCAACGGGATAATGCTTGTGCACGCAGGGCACAGTTCTCTGTGTACTAGTTGTGTAATGCTGAGGTACTCCTGTGGCCAGAAACCTGATAGAACACATATGGGAGCAGCTCCATCCCACTGCAAGTATCCAGAATATCAAAGACAAGTAACTGCAGTTGTGGGGCAGCTTGATTCAGGAGAGAATATAACGACTTCATTACACCCTTCACTACCAAATTAGTGCATGCATGTAGCCCAGAGAGTGTGCATTGCCACATCGATAAGTGGCCCATACAGTTGAGTTCTCTTTAAATTTGACTCAATAGTGTAATCACTGAAATATCATCATATACCTTCTCACTTAACCTATGAAGTTTAATTTTGTGTCCTCCTTACCTTTTCTTTTTTTCTTTTTTCTTTTTGCTAGGCAGTATAAAATAATGATAGCTATGATGAAGTCAGATTTGTGTAATCTGCATATAGATACAAATAACTGCTCAAATGTTGTAAGATTCTTTGGGCTGTATTTGCTACTGAGGCCCTAATACCAACACTAATCAGCACAATGGTTTACTTAATTCAAGCTTTATGTTGTTTGTGGACTGCATGAAGAATGTGAAGTCAATTAATGTTTGAAACAAATCACTCATGAGCAAGTTTTTGTTTGTCTGAAGGAGAAAGGAGTATAGGAAAACAGTTCTTAATAAAAGGGTATACAATTTTTAGGAAATATATTTATTTCTACAATGTCTGAGAAACTTTAAAAATATAATCTTCACAACATGTAGCAAACAAATTGTCACATACAATACAGTTGAACATGGAGGAACATATGGCCATATTCTGGTATATAACATATGCAGGGGAATTATAGTCTGAAGCTAAGTAAGACACAACATTCAGAAAGGTGATATAAAGTACAACATGGACAGCAGATTCACTCAGTTTCTGTGTTCTTAAAATGTAAACAAAAGATATGAAATCAGATGAAGAGTGGAAATAGAAAATATTTTAAGTGCCACTTTTTCACAAAATGGTTTTTCAGTGTTAGCATTCTTGGTTATCTGTTACATGTTCCTAGATTTGAGATAGATGCCAAACCATTCAGGGACTTCAGGCCAAACTGTGCTGGAGTTCCTAAATTTAATACATATTGTTTCTTCCAAAGAAAAGGAACAGAAAACACCCACTGTTAATAATGCTATTTATTTAGACAAAGAGTGTCATTACCAGTTTCAAAGTGACAGGTTCACCTTCAGACAGCTGTTCACATTTATATTACATCTGATGTTGTTTACAGTAGTCATCGGAAGAAACAACCAGCAACTAATGTAATATAAACATGAACACTCATCTGAAGATAGAACTTGTTAGCACTATTTGTGTAAATAAATAGCATTATTAACAATGGTTGGGTGATATTTTCTTCTTTGCAGGAAGAAACTTGTGCAAACTGTGTTTTGAAAGTGAGAATCATTCAGTTTCCTGGTATGGCACTTAAAATGTTCTTAATAAAGTATTATTTTTTAATTTGTCTAATTTTTTGCTGTGATATGATGAACATATAATTTTGATTTATCATAATACCTTATCAGTTATGTACAGAGAGATGTTGTTTTTTTCACTCTCCTGGAAAATGTCAGGTTTGACACAACAGTTTCCTTTTCCACTCTTCAATTACAAAAGTGTGTACAGCATTTTTCTCACTCTAATTTGGTGCAGATCTTTGAGAAGAGATGTATGTTTTAAACTAACAGGAAATTTCATCTCTAAAGTTGTTTAGCACAGCCTAAGAAATGAATTATGAAAAATTAAATATGAGGTAATCCAAGTAACAGAAATTCATATGTCACACACACAATGTGGTCACATTGATAACACACAGCTGACTGAACTGACCCTATTTCTGTGAGCATTAAAACAAGTGCAAAACAAAAAATAACTGTACAATTCAGGTACCCAAATCATAATAAAAAGAAAAATAAATCTGTAGAATTACCGTACACTGAAGACACTAATATTTTTTTTTAATTTACTGCTTCATCAGAGAAGATACAAAATTTAATGCAATGAAGAATTTCAAAAATTTAAGTTTGTTTGTAAGCATTAAAACAAGAAATTAATGAATCAACTGCACACGGAAGTATTGAACACAGCCAATGTTCCAAAACACACATAACAGAGGAAATAACATCTTATATTACATTTTATCACAGTACTTCTTTAATATTTACAAACAATTTATATAACATAGTTCAATGTATCCTCAAAACCATGATTGAGGACATGTACAGAAACGTTTGGTTGGTATGCTGAGCTGTCATCAGCAATTATTTTAGAATTGTGTAAGTGATGAAAAGTGCTCTGTCTCCAATCAGTTTTTTTTTATACACACATGTGAGTAAGTTGGATGAAAATAAAATGAAGAAGACTGAAGATAGAGTATGTCATCTTCTTACACTGCTCTTTCAGTCAAGGAACTCAATTGAAAAGTGTTCCCAGCTTCTCCTCATACAGAGCTATAATAAGCATTATTGCACCACCAACAGCAATACCCAAAATATGGATGATAAGATCCTTGATGGTAGGAGGGTCTTCACAGCTGGAATTCATTTCTGGCAACTGCAACAATAAACACACACATTTGTTACACATGAAAGTAGACAGATTTGAAGACAGCATAACCTTACTGTCCAGGAATTCAGAGATGGTATTTACTTATGATCTCAGTGTAACTGATTATGCACTGCATAAAATGGACACAAAAATTTGGCAGAATACCCAAAGGCACACCATTAATGGCATTTACTTTCTTGGTGACATGATTTTTTTCGGTATGAAAATAGCAGAAGTTGTGAGTGTTAGCAAAACTGTCCATTGTTCCTTAAATCAAGGCAGTAGCGCAAAAGTTAACTCTTGTGATATTCAGATTTTAGTTTGAGTAGCATGAGAAGGATATATCCCATAAAAATTATGTAAATTATGTTTCATATTTGATTATGATCTAATACCGTGTGTACTCAAAACCAAACACTGATGATCATTAAAACCTCTTTGTTCAGATGGAAAAATGTTCTTTTTTCGTCTGAATAAGTTTATGTCAGAGAATTTAAGTACCTCTCTGTATAACCTATCGTAGTAAGACATGAAACATTGGGCAGAAAATTATACCTAGGACCTCGGCTTTGGACCCAGCAAACCTGTGAAATGCTTCACTATCTTCCTTTAGTCTCACCTGATGATGATCTCAAACATTACAATAGTCAATAATGGGTTGCATAAGTCCAGTCTCCTATATAGGTGTAGTAAGCTCTCCCAGAATTCTCCTGATGCACTAAACCTTCCAGTTTGCCTTTCCTACTTTTGACACTATATGATTGTTACACTTTAACTTGTTTTGCAGCATTAAACCTTGGTATTTAATTAATGTGACTGAATCAATCAGCAGATGATTAATGCTGTCTTCAAAGTATTACAGGAATGTTTGTCTTACTTATTTGGACCATCTTACATCTACCCACATATGATGCAAGCTGCCATTCATCATGGCAAATAGAACTTTAGTCAAGTGCCCCAGAATCCCCTACAGTCATTCAAAATGACTTTCTCTGTACAGAACAAAATCATTATTGAACAGACTCATTGTTACTCATCCTATTTGACAAGCTGTTTATCTTTGTGGAGAACAAGAGGGGCACTATCCCACTGGGACAATGCTGACATTATCTTTTGCTCTGAAGAACATGTCCTTTCCAGGAGAATGTACTGGTTTCTATTCATGTAATCAAAAACTCATGGAGCCAGTCACTTTAAGAAGCTGTTCTGTATGCTTGAAGCTTTTATAAAATTGTACTGTGTGATACAGTGTTGAACCCTTTCCAGAAATATGGCATCTCCCCATTGACCTGCATTCATAGTGTGCAGGATGTTTTGTGATGTGTCCAAAAAAAAGAGTGTCTTCTGCATGAGCAGTGCTTCCTATATCCATGGTGATTTATCAACAAAAGCTTTTCTCCTCCAGAAAACTCATTCTGTTTAAGATTAGACTATGCTTGAGGATCCTGCAACAAACTGACATTGAGGGTTTTAAATATGTAATTTTTCATACATTCTTCTGATGATATTATATATTGGATAAGCTGTGTGTTTTTTTTTCAGCTGCTTGGAACTGTTCACTTCATGGAAGTTTTGTAAGAAATGCAAACTTAGAAAGGGACCAATGCCAAACAGTACTACCATCACAAGACTGAATGTCACTCGATTTGCATTGCGAGCATGGGATGCAGTAAGGAATGTATATAAGTTGAACAGAAATGAATGGAGAATCATTCTAATGGCACAGATCACAAATGGGGGAAATTCACTGACATAAGTAACTATGGCAATGGCCAGTTTGTAATGGCCAGCACCTGGAAATGAGCATATGAGAAATGGTGAAGCTGGTCCACTGTTCACTTGTTATCAAAGCAGGAGAGGTGGGATGAGGGGCAGATCTGATGAAAGAGTACAATGGCAATGCAGGTTCAAGTGTTTTGGAGCTCACAGTTTAGCATATGTTGTTGAACATGGGGTAACCACAGATGATGACCCCTATGTGTTTGCATGTTGATCCAATGTCATCATCAGATATGATTGCAATGGGCATTGGATCATGAAGAGTGGACTGTGAATCAATGGAAACATGTTGCCTTGTCAGGTGAATCACGTTTCTTGCTACACAAAGCTAATACTCATGTCTGGATAGGCTATCATCCACCTGAACTGCCACTCAAAAAATGCACCCACCACAGGTGGAGCAGCCCATGGGAGGATATTCACCTGAGCTTCCATGGAACCTGTGGTAGTAATCGAAGGCAACACAATAGCTGTGAACTATATGAACATTACAGCAGATTGTGTGCACTACTAAATGCTCTATACCTTCATCGACGGTGACAGTATCTTCCAGTACAATAACTATCCATGTGACAAGGCCAGAATCATGCTACAGTAGTTTGACAGACATGATAGTGAACTTTGGCTTGGGCACCAAATTTGCCAGACTTGAGCTTGATGGATGCATGTGGGCCACTATCAGGGCCAGTTTCAGGCCCTCAAACTGTCAGCCTGTTTAATGGGAATTACATGACCTGTGCAGAGACATTTGGTCCTGCATACTTGAGGAAACCTACCAGGGACCTGTTGAATACATGCCAGCAGAATCGCTTCTGTATTGTGTTTCAAAAGTGAACAAACATGCTGTTAAGAATATGGTCATAATATTTTGGCTCATCATGTAGCTCTGCTTATAGAAGCTTGCCTGTCTGAATTTTAGTACCCATTTTTTGAACTACAGTTACAACAATCTGTTTCATCAGTATGTTCTGAATACTATTGAACCAAGATGCATCTTTCCTATCCTTAATAAAATTAGTCAGTACACACTTGTCCAGAGCGCAATGTATGATAAGTTAAAACTTTTCCCAGAGATCCTCAGTGTCCATCACATTTGAGCTAAGTGATGCACATTCATTTTTAAGTCAGATGTTAATGCAAGCTTATCTGCTCTGCCAAGTGAAATGAATCTCTCCTAGCTTTCTAAACGGATTTATTGCATTTTTTAATTACTGGAGCTATAAAACCGAAGTTGCCAATCCCTGTATCATTACTGCCACTGCTAAAAATGTAAGGTCTGTTTGTAGTCGCTGGTGCTCAGATGTTTAGGCCGTGTATTTCTTAAAGCCAATATTTGAAGAAAACCTACAAAATTACATTGCAGTTCTAGTTATCATTTCCACTGCTAGTGAATGTGTAGACACCCCAGTCTGTACTCTATAAATTAAAAGACGACAATTCCTCCTCCTCCGCTACCACCACCACCACCACCACCACCACCACCACCACTACCACAAACAAGTGATGAATGTAAAGTAACTTTAAAAGTTAAACTATGAAATGACACATGCACAGCTGTGACTTTGACATATTATTATTGTATTAGCTTCTGATTGTCAGCTTCATCCTGATGTTTTGTTTCATGGAGTTCTGGAAAAGATGAAAAATAGTGAAAAACTGACACTTCAGAATGAATATTCTACTTCGACGGTAAATTGAGAATATTGTATCAATGAAATCTGCTGAAAAGCTTGTGTTTGGAAATGACTTTGGCTTTATTTAAAGCAGATTCATTCATATGGTATAAAATGTATATTCAAGATGCTATGCAAATTGGATGTTGAACCATTTACATTCAAAAGTTCTTTCTTTGTTGGTGATTCTTTATGTTTCTTGCGAACAAAAGTTGAATGCAAGAAGGCAGTGGTAGTGTCAATAGACTATGACAGGGCATGTTAAATCATAGAATTAGCAGATTATGCCAATCAGAAAAAAAACCCATAGAACTGTAAGAAACAATTCAACATTTGTTTCATAACACATACTGTAGTCACTAATTGATCCTGAACTGTATGCTGCCAGTAGAAATCAAAAATTTGTGCTTGAATGGTATTTCTCTATTGTTATGGGGATTAAGCCAAAGAAAAGTGCCAGTAATTATTAGTACCTGTCAATATAAGTTCCACACTGTAATCTCTTTGGTATAACATTTTTTTCGGTTTTGAGCCAGGAGAGGATAAAGTACCAAATATGGAGACAAACTGCATGCGATATTCCCACTTTGTAATTTTAATTTTGTTCCTGTAAGAGGCAGAACTCAAGCCCTGCAAAGTTGGTGGTACAATACCACACTTCCTAAAAGAACTGTTTGCTGGACTGGAACTCAAATCTGGACCCTTTGACACATACAAATTAATTCATTAAAGGATATCTCACATTTCAAGACTGGAGTCAAAATGTGATGGAAGACTGTATGAAAAGAACTTAATTTATGGTATTTATGTCCATTTGCTCCACCAGTTGTGTAAGTTTTGCCAAAACAATTATCATTTTTATCATTAGAGCCTGCCCCCGTGTTCCTATCAATTTTCTCCTACATTGTTTCCTTCTGTTTTCTAACTGCTGTTTTCAGCTTACTCTAATAGCTTAGCTATCACAGTGCTGTGAAGCATTTACATGGATTATTATAAATATATTAAAAAACCCTTATGTGTTATTTCTATCTAAGTTACTTCTAAAAGTAATACTTACAAGATCTACTAAAGCTATATACAGGAATGAACCAGCAGTTGCAGAGTATATCCACATGGCAGCATCCTCATATTCACCCACCCAAAGTCCACACGCCATGCCCAAAAAGCTAAGCACTGAAGAGAGAATATTGTAAACCACTGCACGACGAATGCTCATGCCTGACTGCAGTAGCACTGCAAAATCACCTGTAATGAGAAAGACTTTTTGAAGTTAAGCACAATACACTGAAATGACAACACACTAATCAGACAAATATGAACTTTCTATGACAGAAGTTGTACCATGAGAAAGAAATTAAAAGATGCTTAAAGTCATTTAAAATCTCTTTAGAATGTCTCTCTAATTGTTTTATTTCGTAAGCAAATTTTGAAGTATTGATGATTTACAGAAAAGAAAAACTGGAAACTAGTTTCTCAGTTTACAATAACAATACGAGTTTTTCTGTAGGAGTATGTTTGCATATTTACTTGTAGGAGCTTAAGTACACAGCCAGCTTTCATCATCAGTAGAAATATAGGCCTCACCATGCTCTATAGTAACTTAAAAAAGATCAAAAAGAGCTCCGAGGTGTCCCGTAAATTTGTAGTAAAGGATGAATCTCTGCAGACAAGCTCAGGAGATGTATATTACCCGGACAGAGTTGAGTACTGCCATTTCTAGCCAAGCTTCAGCTTTGTTCTGCCACAGAACAGTCACAGAGAAAGCAGCTGTGACTACAGTTTCATTGATAATGAACTTAAAGCACTATTTGCTTTTTAATGAGGGACTCATGCTGTGCATTGTTCATGCCACAGGCTTGCCAACATGTGTTGAAAGCATGTTTTTACACTTTGCAGAAAATGATAAATAAATTGCCATGGATCTCCTCCACTTAATATGGGAGATAGGACCATTGTAGACTCATGGACAAGTAATTTTTCTCATCTTCAGAGCTTAAATGACTCTGCATCCAAGTAGTTACATAAGTGATTCACTGGCTAAGTGCATGCGATGATCTTCGAACAGATGTCAACTCACCTTGCCTAGGCTTGAGGATTTAGAGCGTTCCTTAGTCAATTCCCACATTAGTTCAGGAGATGTCAATCTATCATTAATGATGTCCTCATTCATATATGGATGTGTGTGTGTGTGTGTGTGTGTGTGTGTGTGTGTGTGTGTGTGTGAGAGAGAGAGAGAGAGAGAGAGAGAGAGAGAGAGAGAATATGGGTAACCTCATCATGAAGATGTCTTTTTCATTTTATATGACTTTACTTATCTGTAAACCACATAATTTGTAATTACATGGGCCATGTTTTAATTCTGTACTGTTCCCTTTTCATAATTCTGACAGCAAATCATCTTAACCTCAAAGCTGATCTGTATAATAATTACTCTAAATCCTCACAACAAAGAAATTAAATTAGTGTAGTTTCAGTTCTCTGAGACTGCAGATGTGTGTGCAAGTTGCGCTTTTGTGTGTGTGTGTGTGTGTGTGTGTGTGTGTCTACTGCTGACAAAGGCTTTAATGGCTGAAAGCTATGATTGTGTGAATCTTTTTATTGTGCCTATCGCGACTCAGCATCTCCGCTATATGGTGAGTAGCAACTTTCTTTCTATCGTATTGTTACATTCCATCCTGGATTTTCCATTGTTTGATTAAGAAATTAACTCTGACAGATTTATTCTCTTTCATGTGATGGTTTTCTACTATTTATGTTTCTTATGCAGCTAATATTTCTCCATCATACATTAAAAAAAAAAAAAAAAAAAAAAAAAAAAAAAAAAAAAAAAAAAAAAAAAAAAAAAAAAGCTTTTGCTTTGCTGTTAATAATTCCAAAAGCTACTGACAAATGTGAACGTACTATTACTGGCAGAAGTTGAGAAATATCACTACAAACCAATGATGATGCCTGTGATGGCTCAGTTACAGAGGCTCTTACAAATTTATGGACATCACTTTCCTGAAAGAAGAAGGTGAACACTTACCCAATTCGTGAGGCAATTCATGAAAGAAAACAGCTATTGCAGTAGCCAAGCCTGCAGCTGTGCTTCCGGCAAATGCTGTTCCAATGGCAAGACCATCAGTTAGATTGTGTAGTCCATCACCCACAATCACTACCCATGCTACAGATGAAATATCATGGTCATGGCTGCCAGCTATGCTGGTGGACAGTCCATGGCTGTGAGTGTGCTTTCGGCTGAAGCTGTTTTTTCTCTCTGGGCCCTGCATGATGATGCCCACCTCCAGATTGCTTCCAGTCTCTGCAATGGTCAAAATGTTCTCAGTTACCACTTTTTTATACTTGCTGTATTTCTATCACAGTTACAATTTTTGTGTTTGGTGTCCCTGTAATTTTGCAGTGAAGCTTGGTAAGTGCACTCTCCTTTCTCATCTCAAAAGTTTAACTGCAAGAAGCAGACATGAAAGACAATTACATTTAATTGTTTTAGATAATGAATCTTGGCTTCTCAGACCTTTCGACTTCAACTGAAATGTTTGATTCCGTATAAATTTTGGTGTGACTTAATTTTTTTACTTAAATTATATATATTCAACATTTAAAGATAATTTTGCATATACTTTATCACCAAAACACTATTTTTCTGATAACTTAATTTTATTTCATATCAGTCCATTTAGCAAAATTGATCTTGAACCGTGAAAATGAGTTACACAACTGTTAAATGAGTCGAAAACCACTTTAAGTGAAACTAATATTATTATGCTTTAGTTTTCTTTAATTTTTCTATCATAATTCAACTGACAATTGTACAAAGACAGGAAGCTGATAAGTTTGCATATAATAAAAATTTGCAACCTTTGTTATTAGGCACATAAATCTTCACATAAATAATTATTTACAGGAAAAATTTTATTAATTATACCTGAAAAGTAATTTCAATTAAGATAGTCATAAGAAAATTCCTTTGAACTACATCTTGTTCTAGAAGGATGTGGAAGCTATGTACAAAATACTTACAAAAATTTTAGGCACTAAAGCGCCATAACAGTTTCAGTTGTTGTCGAGATTGGTCAATGTAACTATCAAGTTTTTTATGTTGTATTGAAATGTTGCACAATGCACTTACTTAAAGAGTGGTGTTCTAGAAAGTGTCAAAAATTTATGAATAAATACTAATGATGTCAAAAAGCAACAATATTCCAGCAAATTTTACTGAAACAAATATCTTGGGCCTACTAAATGACAAGCATAAAAAGGAACCTACACATTAGACAATGAGACAACCATAGCAAGATAAGTAACATTTATCTGCTAATATAATGTTTCCGCACTTACGAAATTATGTAGACATTGACAACACTAGAATAGTTAGTTCAAAGTAGGATAGTTACTTTCTGTACATCTACAAACATTTTTTGGTAGTAGGGGATATGTAGCATTATACCTATGAAGCAAAGTTTCAAATTACATTATTGACAGCAAATTTTGTAGTTGATGAAGCCATGATGAGCCAAGGATGCACCTTCAATTTTTTGTAGTATCAACTGAAATGGAGAATGGGTGGGTTCCTAGAGTACTGCCTGTCAGACTGCTTTCTTATAAGCTCAGTTTATTAATACCGAGTACTGGAGGATAATAATGAAGCAAATCTCACTCACATTCAACAGTCAATATGTCTAAAACTTTGACAGGCTGAGAACAAAGCTACATCTACTTTACTGGGAAAGAACATTGGACATTGTCTTTTTGGAATACAACACAAAGGTGTTTGTCCCTGCAGTTTCCATGAGGAATTATCTAGAAACACTTAAAGGTGTTTGTTTCTGCAGTTTCCAGGAGGACTAATCTAAAAATACTTGCGGAGCACAATATCATCATTCAGCAGTTATGGTTTTCAAAACAACATACTGAGATCTGTAATTGACAACACTATCATTCAGTGCAAAGTTGTACATCTCTCCATTCAAATAAACAACAACTGTGCAGAAAGGTGACTATTATTACATTATTGTCTATGTTCATGGGCCCACTGGTCTGAGAGATCTGTTACTTCGGAGCAAGTTCATCTTCTATAAAATATTGCTTCAAAGTATATCTCCAGATAGCAGATACCATCAAATCATTGATGCATCAGCAGGGTCATACCCAAGGTGCACACAGAGATGTGCAAAAACTAAGCGGAGAGAGGAAGAGGGGGTTAAAAAATAAAGACGATTTAAGAATTAACTAGGAGAGGTACGTTCCTCTGTTCTGGCTTTGAGAAGAAGTCTTTCCCTTGGCCTGAGATTGTAAACACACACTCTTGTCATTCCATCCAAGATGCATCATAAAGAAATGACTACTGATGTCGATACTTGACATCGGTCATATGTCAAAAGTGCACTTGGTTCATACTGCTGCCTGCACAGTAAGCTCATATAGCAAAAACTCTGTTTTTGAACTACTTTGCTACAGCATTCAAGAATCTCAAAGGCTGGTGAGGTGATGTTGAAGCAAATATGCCATCTGACCGAAGACTTCTGATTTTAGAAGATTTCTGCCATCTAAGGATTGAAGTAAAACTGTTTAACCTAGAGTGCTTTAAAGTATTTAATGGGAATGGGAAAAAGATCACATGTGTAACACATCATTTCATCTCACTTTCTTTTATGTCAGGAACACTCTTCATAAGAGCTCAGTGTCTTATTTTTAAACATATACAGGAGATTTTAGTACCAAATGTAGCAGAAAGATTGAGACAGTTAACAAAATAGCGTCCTTCAAATTCCAGCAGAAGGAGCTGATGAAGAGCACTGATACAGCTCCATTTAGATATTTTGAAAGTTCGCCTGGCAGTTTGTTGGCAGACTGAAGAACAAACGGTGCTCATGGGAAAAGTGGCCTTTTGTGGACGAATGACATATTTGCTGTACAAGATGACTAAAAATCAGTTTCTCATCCAGCAACGCATAGCAGCATGTGGTGATTTGCATAAATTTTTCTGATGTGTGTTTATTGTGTTAGCTTCATTAGTTACTAATTTCTGTATTGTGTGTAATATTAAAACATTTAGTGGAAAATATACACTTCCATGCGTGTCCAGATACTGCCTTGCCATTCGTTTAAAAGGGAGAAGGGCCCAGTATAATATTATGAAACATACTGTAATTGTTCCTTGTGATGTATTTGGGTGCAGAGTGAGGACTCTGCTGCTCTCTCATCAGATTACTGACAGACTATATATTTCATTGTTTTTCTGTTTGTTTGCAATTCCAATATGCATCTTTCTTTATTCATGACCAAGTTTCAATTTTAAAATGGTTCTACTACTGCTTTGTTATTTTTTATATTTCATTTTTGATCTGTTAATTGTACTTAATTTTAATTGTATTATAACAACTTTCTGTCCTGGTCTCAAAATTGTTGTGTTAAACTGTTCCATTTATTGTTGAAGTTTATGTACATTAGAAGTGAACAGTACAATGTCAGCTGCAAAATGCCTGCGATTCATATATGTGCCGTTAGAATACACTGTCTCATTTACACAGTTTATGTATCCTTTAGAGCTGTTACAAATAGTTCTGATGATATGAAATTTTCTTCTCTGACCCCCTTCATTTATGAATAGCCTGCTATTCTTATAAAGTATAATGGTAATCTATTTTCATTATTATTAATTTTTAAATTTATCATTTAAGATAAGGAAAAGACTTGCCACAATTGGTACTCTTTTATCGGCTGCAGATATTTTTCAATACCTATTTCAGGATTATTTTCAGTACCTATTTCAGAAAATATGGCACTTATAGCCACACATAAACAATGTGTGCTAATGCATAACACACGTTAAACAAGTAGAATACAAAATATGAAGGTCAAAAATGGGTAACAACATCAATATGTGCTAATGAATAACACACGTTACACAAGTAGAATACAAAATATGGAGGCCAAAAACGGATAACAATATTATTTGACACAGAGGACAATTTGTCTACCGCTAGGGAAAATGGAAACATTTCTAGATGTCTTTCTTACATTCACAGCACTAGATATGCACCTAGTGGTCAAAGTTAGAACTAATTTTTTTCTAGCATAAATCGGTTCTGCATTAACTCATTAGAATATATGCACACTCTCACTGCCATACTCTCCCATTCCTTTCCCCATCCTTTAAGAATTTTATAACAATAATGGAAATTCCTGGTTGGAGCAATATGTAAAATAAGGGAAAGACAACCACTCACCTATAGTGGATTCATGCGTGGAGCACAGTAACACACAACAGAAAACAGCATTCACACTTGCTTTCAAGCACTAGCTCTTTTTCCTGATATAGTACACACATTCACACACACAACCACTCAAATGCATACTCCCATGGCCAAGAGCAGCAAAAGTACTCATATTCACTCACACAACCATGGGAGTGTGCATTTGGGTGTCCGTGTGGTTGTGTGTATGAATGTGTGTACTGTTGCTGGAAAAGAGCTAGTTCTTAATTAAAGCAAATGTGTGTGCTGTTGTCTATTATGTGTTACTGTGCTCCATGCATTGATTCGCTGTATGTGAGGAGTTGCCCTTTGGTTGCCTTTCCCTTACTTTAAGAATTTTATTTCTTTATTTCATATTTAATGATAACATTTCAGACTCTAATGGATATCATGTCCTCATCAATCTGCCACCTGTTTTACTGATTCATCAGTGTTTGTTTATTTTTTATCTCACCTTGCAAAACGTGCATATAAACTAGTTAATTTTCTCTTGTTTTTATTATCAGAATATTAATTTTGTGACTCTGTTATTCACTGTAGCTCAATCTTACTCCAATTTCTTAATGTATTGCTCCATTTGTCAGGGAGGTGTGTATATATTCCTTCTCCTACCCTTCCTCTTCCCTATTCACCTTACCAAGTAGTTGCAGCCAAAGGTTCCAATAACAGGAAAACCTAACTCCAAAAATTTTTGCAAGGAAGGAAACAAATTGAAAAATTACTTTAGAAATCCAATGTTTGGAATCTGACCACTACACCTGGAAGTATTTATTGTTTTATTTAACTGACAGATATGGTAAGAGATAAGCAGAATAATAAAACAGCAGGAAGTGAAAAACTGTTAGTATAAACTTTCCCCTTTTTGTATCACAATTGGACTTATTTTCCCGAAAATGTAGAGCAGTGTCATTGGTTGATAGACCTGTTTACATTTGTCACAGGTAATTGAGAGAGACTCTCAATTAGCAATGGCTAACAAAAAACAAGGTTTGAATTTGCATTTGGCTTCAAGTCTTCTACTTCACCACAGCATTAAGCTGATATTGGAGAAGGTGACATAAAGAAAATATATTCCAAAATTTCTTTACCTCATCCTATTTGTTAACACACAAAGAAACATTAAAAAAGTGGTGAAAAATATTCTACAAAATATGAAATGATCTAAGTTATATTTTCACTATTAACTGAATATTCATCAGTGACATGAATTAACAGGTTACTGATAGTTTTCACTTGTAAGAGGTCTGTTCAGAAAATCCCAAAACTTTGTCCACAAAATTTTTCTATGGTTACCTTTTACTTTTTGTGCATGGTCTCCTTCAAAATACTCTCCTCCACAATTGATACCCCACTCCCAACACCGTTTCTTCTACCAGAAGCAGTCTTGGTATGCCTCTTGCTGGATTGCGTGAAGCACCGTCTTGAATTTTCTTTTATCTTATCTATCGCTGAAAATCTTCATCTTTTCAGTGGGGTTTTCAACTTTGGAAAAAAAAAAAGAAAGTTTGCAGGGGTCAGGGTCAGGTCTTGAGGTATGGAAGATGAAGCAGCACAGTGATTTCATTTTTGTGCAATAATCAAGTACCAACAGGGATGAATTTTCAGGTGCATTTTCATGATGCAAGAGCCATGAATTTTCTTGCTACATTTCAGGCAGTTTCCTTTTCATGTTTTCTTGCAGTCATCATAACATGTCCTAATAATACTATTGAGTCACAGTTTGTCCCTGTGTCATGAATTCATAATGAACTAATATTTCAAAGTCAAAGAAAACTATCAGTATTACTTTGACATTTGACCTGACTTGACAAGCTTTTTTGGTCTTGGAGAAATTTTCCTGGCCCATTGCAAAGATGGGACCTTGGTCTCAACACCATAGCTGTAGACCCATGTCTCATCACCAGTTACAATTCTCTTAAGTAACATCTTGTTCTTATTTGCGTGATCCAAAAGCCCTTCACAGGTTGTGAGGCGGAGGTCTTTCTGGTCTTGACTCATGAGGCACGGGATGAACTTGGTGGCAGCATGACGCATCGCAAGATGCTGTGTCAGGATTTTATGACATGTTCAAATTGGAATGTTACATTCTTCTCCAATCTCTCAGACAGTCTGTCTTTAATTGGTGCACACAATTTCATTGATGTCCTTGACATTAGTCATCACTAGACATTGAAGGGCGTCCTGAATGAGGGTCATCTTTAACTTCTATCTGGCCATTTTTAAAATATGTGAACCACCTGTAACACCAAGTTCAGCTTAAGCATTCATCATCATAGGCTTTCTGTATTGTTTAGAGTGTGTCCACAGAGTTTTTCTTGAGTTTCATGCAAAATTTAATGCAGACATGTTGCTTCTCTAACTCTGCCATCTCTAAATTCGCAAGCTGTGTGACACAATATTCAACTTAATATAGCAGTGAACAATAACTAACAGACATATAACAATGAAACTTCCAGCAGCTACACAGTGAACCTAAGCATGTGCAGGGATGCTAATCGCATTTCACTCCAACTCACCATTGATGCAAAATTATGAATTTTCTAGAATTTTTTGAACAGACCTCATAAACACCATCCTGTATGCCTTAAGTTCTACAATCATAGCTGATGACCATTTAAATGCTGTACAATTTGCAAAACAAGGAAACAGTTCCACAATAGTGAATGCATATTTATCAAATGATGGAAAGGGAAAGACTGCTATCCATAAGTGAACAAAACAAAAATACATGAAATTTTAACTTACCACCAGAATTAATTATTTTCTGCTGCACGTCCAAATCTTTGGTGGCAATTTCTTTCTTGTAGCTGTTTGCTCGCTAAAATTTTAAGTGTAGTGTTAAATCTTTATAATCTGGCATTAAATCACTGAATAATCGTCAAAACATATGTCAGGCAAAATATATTTTTTAATATCTGTCATTCAAAAGACCTACTTACATGTATCCGCAGAACAGTTTCCATGCAGTAGAAAAACATCATGGCTCCAAATACAACTAGACTGTGAAATGCATGAGCCACATGGTCATCACCAACACTTAATGCCTGCAGCAATTGAAGACACTGTTAAATATTGCTCTAATTACCTACTAATGAAGAAAATTGTATGTTTTGAACTACACAGTACATACGTGTGGAAGCATGTGTAACAATGCATCACCACAAAGAGTTCCCACTGCTGTTGCAATCAGGAAGCTCAGCACCTGATGATAATATGCCTTGCTTGCTAAAGGCACCACAATGAGTCCTATTATGCCACTCACACTTATAATGGCAATGCTTAAAGTGGCATACAACCATGCTGCAACAAAAATGTATGCATATAAGCATCTATCTCCTAAAGTTAACAAACTGCACAAATTGGGTACAGCAGTCTTCCTCAAACATTGAAAATATCAACTTTAAATCAAAATATGCAATAACACATAATACACAAAAATAGAAACTAAACAAATAGTTGAATAAATACAGAAGAAAACACTACTTCCTGCCTCACTTTTACCTTTGTTTCAAAATGAGATTATATTTGAGCAAGTGTGCTAACATCTCAGTATCATCATACTCACTGAAAACTTATGATCTGAAACACTTGAGAATTAAGGTATCTAGTACATTTACCAGTATATAAATTTTATTAAGCATTCATTTACACTTGCATTGAAGGAATATCTTATAATATGGCATTTTTGCCTCATAACCTTTCTTACATTTTGAGTGGATAATTATCAAAAGTGGTCTACATTCTTACAGACTTACTACCCTTTGTGGTAATGTAAATAGTTTGTATATGAGTTTATGTAAGGCTGGTTCATAAACATATTTCCATGCAAGTGACATGTGATTTGGTGCCCTCCCTTCCACCCTTAGACAGAAGTTGCCTTTCCTTGGGCGGTTAGCCTGACCCTTGAAACAAAACTAAATCTAGTGTTTGCTAAAATGTTTTTTTTTCTGTTAAAATAAATGCTACAAAGACATTTCTCTGTAACAGGAATATATTTCTAACATTCCATCTCTACATGTTAAAGGAAACAATCTGTGTCTGTTTAAGGTGATTCATATGCTGTTTGAGAGTTTTTAGTTGAACAGAAAGGACAAGACTTATTCTATTCTCCTAGCTTCAATAAAAATGTGCTTTCTATGAAATTGAGTGGAAAGAATGAAAATATATAATTTGTTATAATTTTTAATTTAGTAATGGAACTCATTAATTCAGTAATTTATGAATTACTTCACTGTCAATTGGAAAAAGTGGAACAGAAATGCAAAAACATCACCTAATTTTATGTTTTTGTGTTAAACATGACATACTATTTAACTGCATTAGTTGTGTGTTATATGTGAAGAAAACTCACTAGGAAGTAGTTAAATTTTACAAAATTCGCCACAAAAGTAGTTGAAAATTTATGAACATGGTCAAAATTTTCAAAGTATGTAACTAAAAAGGAAAACTTGTATGTGATATAAAGGAAAAATATTCTGTTAAAAGAGTCATGTATAATTCTGACAGTTCCTCAATATATGGACTAGCAATTTTTCCCTTGGATAAAAATATTATATGGAAATTTTTCTAGACTTTAGTTAGTAAAATCTGTCAAAACAGCATCTGATTCTATTGACATCAATGTATCACTTTCAATGCTAAAGTTTACAGTCCATATGACTATTCTTGAACAAATTTTGCTCTAAGGTCTTGACTTCAAAAAATCTTCTTCCATATTTAGCTACAGATATAAGCAAAGTCCAGAGGATTTGGAAGATTACAAAAGTATTTGGAAATATGTCAAACAAATAGCTTTTTGGAATGTGATATAATTACCTTTTCGAAGAGCTTTCAGTAAAAAGAATGTGCTTCAATAAGAGTTCATTGTTTGGTGAAATAAGAGCCCATTGAGGTAGACACTTAATTGATGAATTTATATTTCAAATACATTTGTACTAACTAAGACAGTATTTGATCCTGAAGTCAGTGGTAGGTCATGGACACATTTGCAGAGTCTTGTTTACTAGTATCAGTTTTTCCTATTAATTATGCTACATCTTTATACAAATTTTGCACTAGAGGAGCTTGATAGCTTGATGCTCTGAAAGGCTGTTGTTGATACCTACACTAGTGTCCAAAATTAAAGCAACAAACCACTATTTGTGCATCCTGTGCCTAATTCATGATATAATTGTACAAACTGTCAATGGATGTCGGTACACTCGTGTTCTCGCAGAAGATGGCATTCTGGTCAACGGACAACTTGCCAATGATAACATTAGGCACCTATCAAATGGGTTACTGTTTGCCGGGGTAGTCCCACACCCATCATCACTGTGTACACAGTCACAGTTGGTGCTTTCTGGCACAGAGAAGACACCAACCAGGCTCTCTGAAATGGAAAGCCATGAGAAGAATGGAAGTAGGACAGCCGCAAACTGATGTGATGTGATGGCTTAATGAGAATAATTTTGTTGTTTTTTAGATGTGGCAATAGTTTATAAAGTTCAAAAATGTATGCCAAAGACCAGGGCTAGGCCGACCACGTGTAACATCAGAAAGAGAGAACCATTATTTGGCTGTAAGCACACAATGATACTGCCTTAGCACTGCATGACAACTGTCATCTGACCTCACTGCATCCACTGGATGTGTTGTAGCGAGGCAAAACATGTACAGAAAGCTTCAGCAGAGTGGCCTTTATTGTTGGAGACCTGCTGCATATGTACCTCTGATGTGTCTTCACAGCACGGAATGTCTAGAGCGGAGCCGTCAATGTGCCACCTGAATACTCAAACAGTGGGCCACTGTCCTTTTCACAGATGAGTCCTAAATTTGGCATGGACAGTGATTCTCGGCGGATTCGCATCTGGAGGGAATGTGGAATACAATTTCAGGACCCAGCCAAAGGAAAGAGACTTATATCACGTATGATTCCTAATGGTGTGGGCAGGGATTATGTTGACCACTCAAACTCCCCTTCATGAAATTTTATGATTAAATCAATGAGGTTTAACTGCTTTCAGGCATCATGGTGACATCTTGAGACTTCGTGTGCAGTTGTTGCAAGCTGCTGTGGGCCCTGCTAGATGTGTTGCTAGATGATAATGTTCGACCTCATAGAGCACAAGTGGTTGATGTTTTCTTGGAAATTGATGTTATTGCACACATGGCATGGCCTGATCACTCTTGTGATTTGAATCCCATAGAGCACATATGGGTTGCATCACATCAGCATCCACCAACCACTCTCCAAAACTTGCGAGCAGTGCTGCAGGAAGACAGGGTGTTAATTCCTCAATATGAGATTGACGACATCATTCAGAGCATGCCCCACCATTTATCAGGCCTGTATTGCTGCCAGAGGTGGTCACACCCCATACTGAGCACATTAACCATTTGTCAGAATATGTGTGTAAATTTGTTAAGTTGGAAAAGATAAAGAACATTTTTGTCTACCATTATGCATGTTGAAGTTGTTTATGTTGTTTCTTCTACACCATCACCTGATTATACTGTTTTGTGGCAAAATAAATGTAAACTTGCAAAATTTTGGCTTTTTGCTTTAATTTTAGACACCATTGTATGTACATGCACGTGCCAAAACTTTGAGAATAAGGATAAACAGCTTTTAACAATGCAGGGAGATATTACAAAAAGAGGAAGAAGACCCCTGTGATGAATTATCCCTAAGATTTTGCACTCAAATCTGAATCAGACTAATAAAACATTAACAGGAAGAGAGAGAGAGAGAGAGAGAGAGAGAGAGAGAGAGAGAGAGAGAGAGAGAGAGAGAGAGAATGAATCTGACATTAATTCAGCAATATATCTACTCATATACACTAAGGAGCCAAAGAAACTAGTACAGTTGCCTAATACTGCGTAGAGCCCCCACGAGCACACAAAGTACCACAACACAAAATTGCATGAACTCAGCGAATGTCTGAAGTAGTGCTGGAGGAAACTGACACCATGAATCCTGCAGCACTCTCCATAAATCCATAAGAGTATGAGGGGATGGAGATCTCTTCTGAACAGCATGTTGCAAGGCATCCCAGATATATGTTCTTTTCTGGGGAGTCTGGTGGCCAGTGGAAGTGTTTAAACTCAGAAGAGGGTTCCTGGAGCCACTATGTAGCAATTCTGGATGTGTGAGGTGTCACATTGCCCTGCTGGAATTGCCCTAGTCTGAATGCACAATGGACATGAATGGATGCAGGTGATCAGACAGGATGTTTATGTACTTGTCACCTGTCAGAGGCTTATCTAGACATACAGGGGTTCCATATCACTCTAACTACACATGCCGCACGTCATTACAGAGCCTCCACCACTGTGTACAGTCCCCTGCTGACATGCAGAGTCCATGGATTCATGTGGTTGTTTCCATACCTGTAGATGTCCATTCACTCGATACAATTTGAAACGGGACTCGTCTGACCAGGCAACATGTTTCCACTCATTAACAGTCCAATGTCATTGTTGATGGGCACAGAGAAGGTGTAAAGCTTTGAGTCATGCAGTCATCAAAGGTACATGAGTGGGCCTTTGGCTTTAAAAGCCCATATCGATGATGTTTCATTGAATGGTTCACACGCTGACACTTGTTGATGACCCAGCATTTAAATCCGCAGCAATTTGTGAAAGGGTTGCACTTCTGTCATGCTGAACAATTCTCTTCAGTTGTCATCGGTCCTGTCCTGGCAGGATCTTTTTCCGGCCACAACAATGTGGAGAGCTGATGTTATACTGGATTCTTGATATTCGTGGTGCACTTGTGAAATGGTTGTATGGGAAAAACCCCACTTCATCGCTACCTTAGAGATGCTGTGTCCCATCATTCATGTGCCGACTATAACACCATATTCAAACTCACTCAAATCTTGTAGCAGCAGTAACAACTGTGCCAGACACTTCCTGTCTTATATAGGCACTGTCGACTGCAGTGCTGTATTCTGCCTGTTTACATGTCTCTATATTCTAATACACATGCCTATACCAGTTTCTTTGGCACTTCAGTGTAAATTGACCAATAAACTCTGTAAAGTGCAACTCTTAAGAGTTTTTATTGAATTCATTAAAAGGGATTTTAGCAATGTTACCTGTATTAATCATTTGTTACCCAATCAAAATAAAATACTATTTATTCCATTGAAATATATAGATAAACTCCGTCCATTAATGCTATCTGCTACTAAAGTGTATTTTATTTTACTCAACGGAGTCATGCTAATGAAATTTAGTATTTAAAAGCCACATCACACAATCTTACTAGCTGCAGAGTATACAGTAATTTTGCTTAATGTGTTATTTTTGTACATGATTAATAATATAGTTAGTATGAATGCTTTTGTATTGAAATGTAAAATCGTTATTATATAAATGCAGTGCTGGAGGATACTAAATTATTGACCATAACTATGTAACCTTCCTATTATATGAATGGAAATTATTTCTCTACTTCCCAATTTCAAAACTGTACATAAAAGTAAAATACTCCTACTACGTGTACTTATAAAATTTTCGTTTCAACATGGTTTTTGGTAATTACTCCTAATGATGAAGGGTAATTATGTAGTAAACAGTTACATTACACACTAGACATATACCTTGTCCAATCACATTAATGGGACCACCTGTCAAAAGCCTGAATGACCAACTTTTGCAGCATGGATGCTGCAAGTCATGCAGCAAGACAGTTAGTGAGGTTCTGGAATGTACTGACATGTGTGGAGCCATGCCAACTCCAGTGCTATGGCCAGCTGCATTAGGTTTCTTGGCTGAGGATCTATGGTGCAAACAGCCCAACTGAAGTCTCCCACAGATTCTCGACTTGGTTCAAATTCAGGGAGTTTGATGGCCAGGGCAAAACAGTAGACTCATCCTGGTGATTTTTGAATATCTCTCTCTCTCTCTCTCTCTCTCTCTCTCTCTCTCTCTCTCTCTCTCTCTCACTCTCTCTCACTCACACACACACACACACACACACACACACACACACACACACACACACACACACACACACACACACTGTGAGCTGTGTGAAATGTTGCATTATCTAACTGGTAGATGCCACGGTGTGGAGGAAAAACAAACTGCATGTAGGGGTGGACATGGGTCTCAAGGATAGATAGACGCACATTTATGTTGATCCACTGTGCCTTTCAGAATGATGAGATCACCTAAGGAATGCCATGAAAACATTCCCCAGTCCATAATGCTCCCCACCCCAGCCTGGATCCCTCTGACAATTGTTTCAGGGTATTTACTTTCAGGCAATTCACACTGTACATGCCAACAGCCAACTGTCATCTGAAAAGGCTACCTGTCATCACTCAGTGAACATCCAGTTGTGATAATAGTATGCAAATTCCAGCCTCTGTCACCCATGAACAGCAATCAGCAATGGGTGCATGAACCAGGCACCAGCTACTGAAGCCTGTACTTAGCTAAGTTTATTGAATGGTCATTGAGGAGACACTGTCAGTAGCCCCATGGCTCATTTGAGTGTGAGCAGTGAGTTGCTCAGCACTTGCATGTCTATTTGCCCGTGCACACCTCTGCAGCCATCGTTCACCCCTGTGATGTATGGCCCATGGTGCACCACAGTTTCCACAGTGCTGGTTATTATTATTGCCATTTTTCCATCACAGTATACTTTAACCATGGTGGCACGTGCACAGTTTATAAACTTAGCCATTTCAGAAATGCTTCTTCCTTTTGGCCTGAAAACCCAATGATCGTGCCCTTTTGAATAACAAATAAATTGCTCCATTTCCACATTACAACAACAGCTGCACTCTTTTCTGCATCCCCGACATACTTTATATGTACTCCACTGCTAGCGCTGCCAGCTGCTGTTAGTGAGTGGTTATTGCACATGACATTGGCTGTGGTCACACTGATGTGACTAGACTGTATACAAAAGTATCCTAGCTTTAAGAACTATCAGTTTGTTCCTCAGGGAGAAAAGTGTGTCAGATTTGGAATTGTTTGAAAGGTATACCATTTCACTCTGTCCCCTGGTTGAAAGTGACCACTGATGTGAGGACAAGGGGAGACAAGATGAAGGAAGAGGCAAGGCTTTAGAGAGAGTGAGAGGTCAAAGGTAATATTTTGGTAAGCTGTGTCCCTGCTACATAGGCCAGACAGAATGAGTAAAGGTGGATGGGTGGAGAGGGGGGGGGGGGGGGGGGGGAGAGAGAAGAAAACCGAATAAACAAGTAAATATAAAAATGCAATAAAAAGAAAAGGGGAGATTGAATGTTAAGGGAGGTTAAGTGCTAGTATAGGAGTATGTTACAAAGGCAAGTTCCTGTCTCCTGAGTTCAGGGAAATTGATATTGAGGAGGAGAATCCAAATAGCCTATGTCGTGCAGCACACTTTCAGGTTCCTTGAGTGAATCTGCAACCTATGCCCTCAGAAATTGGTGCAGGGTACATATGACTGCCATTGGCTAAGAACATAGCTAAGAACATCAATGGACACAGAAGAATTGTGACATCCAGTACCCATCACCAGCTTCTGAGGGCATAGGTTACAGCTTTACTCAAAAAATCTGGATGCGTGCTGCACCACATAGGCTATTTGGATTCTCCTTCTCAACATGATTTTCCCTGAATGCAGGAGATAGGTACTTGCCTTGCAACTTACTCACATCCTGGCACTTTTTTTTAACCTGCATTAACATTCAGTCTCCCCTTTTCTTTTTATTATATTTTTATATATTTAATTATTTACTCAATTTTCTTGTGTTCCCTTCCTCTCTCTCTCTCTCTCTCTCTCTCTCTCTCTCTCTCTCTCTCTCTCTCCTCTCTCTCTCCTCTCTCTCTCTCTCCCTCATAACTTTCGACTTGTTTTTTTTCTGGTATAGGGACCCTTACCTCAAACTGTTACAGAATTTCTCAGACTGAGAAGGATAAATGCACATCATGGAATAGCCCTGTTTATACATATATTTTCATGTGCCAGTGCCTCTAGCCATCATTGGATGACATTTCCAGACATGTGTTCCTATGTAAAACTTGATTTGCTATTTCCCCTCTACAACCTCTAGAAGTGTGTAGCATGCTCTAGAAGTGTGTAGCATGAACTGTGAAACATCCCATATAAGTCGGATGTGTCATGGATTGGAGATTCTGGTCTGCCAGATGCATTTAAGGGGAGTTTTGATGTCAGTTTATCTTAGCCACTTACTTTATGAAATTTTCATTTCTTCTAAATACATGAGGCAACCTCTACCCCAAGCAGGATGATTACCTGAGCAATTTACACAGAAGTCTGGTGTCTAACATGATCTTACTTCATGGCAGCATTTCCCACATATTGTCTTGCCGTTACATTCTATTGCCATGTGACTGTATAACTGGTATTTGAAGCACTAATTGGACCAAGTACATAAGGTCTTATCTTTAGCTGAATAAATCTGGCCTTGATGTGCAGTATGATATTCAAACGACAAGATAGGATGAAGGCAGAAGTCTGCATCTCACCATTCACTCTTTGCATCAAATTTTTAACTTTCATTATGAGTCCCATTTCCTATTCTTTTTGCAGTTCAGCAAATACATAATACCAATGATTTCTCTACAATTTAGGATTCATTTGCTGAAGTTCAGAATATTTTTTTCTCATGCTATGGCTATGGTATAGCAGTATCAACCTGGAGCATACTGTTGGATAGTCAATAGATTTTACAGCTCTAGTAATACTTTACAGTGTCCTTTTTTATGTAGAAGCAGGATACCTGGCTGAAACACCCTTCTTTGCTCTTTATACAACCAGATCATTTTGACATAGCTGTGCTCTGTCACAATAAAGAACACTTACTTTTTCTAATACATTTCTATGTTGACTTTTCTGTCAAGGCCTCCTAGTTTTGTGGTGATGATCTATAAACATGACCCGGAAGATACAGAGAGATTTGTTTCTCTTTTTCCTGGCCTTTATCCCACATCTTCATGGGGTTGGTGTGTTAATGTTGATTATGCAATGCTAGTGGCATAAGCTGGACAGATGCCCTTACTGTCAACACTCCTTCCTTCTCCAGGAAGGAATTTGTGTACTTCATCTGTCAGTGTCTAGTGTTATCCCACATTAAAGTGTGAGAACATTTCCAGAATGTTCGCAAAGCAGGACATGGGTACCAGCCCATTGTTAATGCAATTTGATGTGGGAATCCACCTAAAACCCATATCCAGGCTGTCCAGCACATCTGCCCTCATCATTAATCCACATGGCAGATTCGATCTGGGTTGATGTGTCTTGCTGAATCATGAAAGTGGACTATTGGCATGTGACTGCCTGGGTGGGGTACCATAGAAAGTTGTGAATTCGTGGAACAGCAAGGAATCAATACAGCCCATGCACATAGACACCCACCTGCATGGGAAGCCTTATACAACTGAAATGTGGCAAGTTCAGCAGAAATTGCTCATTAATGAGTGTTTTGTCTAGACAGCTGTCCTTTTTATCAGTGTAATGTAGTGGATTTTGGGATTGATATTTTTTTAGCAATGATATTTCATACTGTCTTTATGATCCACGCAGTGAAGCTAAGAAGACTCATCTTAGAGAGAGAGAGAGAGATAGAGAGAGAGAGGGGGGGGGGGTATAGAACAGGTCATTGGTTAGATTTATATCATGGAAACAGAAACAATATTGGAAAGCCTCAGAGCCCAATGTTCATCATCATATGCTCACACAATAGGCATGACTCTGTCCCTTTGGGGAAAGGATGAGCTGTCTGTAATAAATTTGCAGTTAATGAGATGCGAAACTCTTACGTAACTTCATTTTTTTCTCATGGGAAGGAAGGTAGAGGAGAGGTGAGAGTTTAGTGTCCTTTGATCTATGCAAGGGACTCAGACTTGGCTACTGAAATGAACCATTGCATTAAAAAACATATCAAAAAAAGTTTTGCATCACCTTGGTTCCAAGAGTTTCGGAACTTGTGCAGAAAATCACACTTTGCTGTTGTACCACCATACAGCGAGACTTTCAGAGTGGTGGTCCAGATTTCTGTACACACTGGTACCTATAATACCTAGTAGTAGGTCCTCTTGCACTGATGCATCCCTGTATTCATCCACAAGTTCATCAAGGCACTGTTGATCCAGATTGTCCCACTCCTCAATGGCGATTCGGCACAGATCTCTCAGAGTGGTTGGTGGGTCACGTCGTCCATAAACAGCCTTTTTCAATCTATCCCAGGCATGTTCGATAGGGCTCATGTCTGGAGAATGTGCTGGCCACTCTAGTCGAGTGATGTTGTTATCCTGAAGGAAGTCAGTCACGAGATGTGCAGGATGGGGGCGCGAATTGTCAATCACGAAGACGAATGCCTCGCCAATATGCTGCCGATATGGTAGTACTATCGGTCGGAGGACGGCATTCACGTTTTGTACAACCATTACGGCGCCTTCCATGACCATCAGCGGCGTACGTCCGCCCCACATAATGCCATCCCAAAACAGCAGGGAACCTCAACCTTGCTGCACTCGCTGGACAGTACATCTAAGGCGGTCAGCCTGACTGGCTTGCCTCCAAACACGTCTCCAACGATTGTCTGGTTGAAGACATATGCGACACTCGTCGGTGAAGAGAGCGTGATGCCAATCCTGAGTGGTCCATTCGGCATGTTGTTGGGCCCGTCTGTACCACGCTGCATGGTGTCGTGGTTGCAAAGATGGACCTCGCCATGGACGTCGGGAGTGAATTTGCACATCATGCAGCCTACTGCGCACAGTTTGAGAGTTACACGACGTCCTGTGGCTGCACGGAAAGCGTTATTCACATTATTCAACGTGATGGCGTTGCGATAATCCGTAGGTAGCGGTCATCCACTGCAGTAGTAGCCCTTGGGCAGCCTGAGCGAGGGATGTCATCGACAGTTCCTGTCTCTCTCTCTCTCTATCTTCTCCATGTCCGAACAACATCCCTTGTTGAGAGCCTTCCTGGCACAAAGTAACAATGCGTCTAGGCATGGTTGAACTACAGACAACAAGAGCCGTGTACCTCCTTCCTGGTGGAATGACTGGAAATGATCGACTGTCGGACCCCCTCTGTCTAATAGGCGCTGCTCATGCATGGTTGTTTACATCTTTGGGCGGGTTTAGTGATATCTCTGAACAGTCAAAGGGACTGTTTCTGTGATACTATTTCCACACTCAATGACTATCTTCAGGAGTTCTGGGAACCGGGCTGATAGAAAACTTTTTTTGATGTATGTATAATCTTCTCGTGCTCCCAGCCGCATCAGGTCGTTAAAATCCGAAGAGCTTTCGACGGAGCTCTCCTCAGTTATTGATAAGTGATAAATGGCTGCCATGTCGCCGGCGCTGCTTTTTTACTTCTACCACTTCTTTTGGAACACTATCCCAAAATCCCTTCGTCCTCATAAAGACAGATATTTCGTCGAATAGCGCTCTGTTTCAATTTTCTATACTGTGTTCTGCCACGGCTGATTTTTCGGGATAAGCGTAAGTGTGTAGCCACCTCTCGTGTTCCATCCCGCGTTGCTCCACAATGCGTACAGTTTTTCCACATAGTAACTACCACAAGGACATGATATTTTGTACACTCTAAGCGTTCTGAGCCCTAGATCGTATTTCACAGGCCTCATGAGCGTCGTATTTTTGTTGGTGAGATGTGTCTCTCCAGGAGCCGGCTAATCTTTCCCTATACTAAGTCACACGAAGGCAAAAACACAAGTTTCTTGTTTTCTTCGGTGGTGTTTTTCCTGCGTGTCTCACCAGAAACAGCCTATGGTACCTGGCAGTGACTGTAACCGTTTTCCCTGAAAACGTTTCAGAGGTGGCTTAATCCTAGTGACAGATTTTCAGCGTCTGAGACGACTTTAACATGGTTTTTATGTCGAATGGTGGTCGCTAAGAGCGTGCAGATACCAATCCCTGTGTGTAGGTTTCCTGATTACACTATGGCTGAGGTGTTCATTGATTTTCCGGCGAACGAGGACGTCAATGAAGGGCAATGCACCATCATTCTTTACTTCAGTCCTAAACCTAATGTGGTCGTGAATGTCGTTCAGGTGTTCTTAGAATTCTCGCAGTTTTTCATGTCCATGGGGCCAGATGATGAAAGTGTTTCGACGTAACGATAAAAGCAACTTGACTAATCTGGAGCTGCATCCACAGCGACGTCTTCACATTTTTCCACAAAAATGTTAGCTGTAGATGAAGCTAACGGGCTTCTCATCGCCACACCGTCAAGCTGGTCGAAATACTTGCCACCAATAGGAAATACTGTGACGTCAAAGTTGGACTATCAAATCACTGGGAGAGGAGACCTATGTAGATTTTGACATGAACACGCGTAAATAGGGAGACCACATAAAAAATGACCATTATATCACCTTGACATCGCGAGGTTGAAGCGGGCGCGACGGACGCGGGACGGAAACACTACATTTGGCGAGGAAGAGCACCAGTGACGTCACAGCCGGCAGCCCGTCTATATAATAATGGCGAAGCCGCGGCGACACGGCAGTCCATTTACCGCTTGAAGATAGCCGAGAAGACCTCGGTCGAAAGCTCGTAGCATTTTTACCACCTGCCACAGCTGGAAGCTCGTAAAGATTTTATTAACTCTTATCGGCGCGAGACCATGCGTTCATAAAACCATTGTTCTATTTGTCTGAACCTATTTACAAAAACAGTGGGAAACACAAGCGCAAATGACCAGACAGCAGTTCTAACCTGCTTCTGTCAAATACGAGTACAATGATTTAACAAGCCTGCCACGTGACAGCGAGCTAGTTAGCGCAATGGTTAGCATACTGGACTCACATTCGGGAGGACGACAGTTCAAATCTGCGTCCGGTTATCCTGATTTAGGTTTTCCGTGATTTCTCTACATGCTTAAGGCGTGAACAGTTTTTAAGTAAGACACTACCAATTCTCTTACTTGTTACTGCATTTGGTATGGGTGTATTCCGTAAACACCTGATAAGAGAAATGTTGTTGTTGTGGTCTTCAGTCAAGAGGCTGGTTTGATGCAGCTCTCCATGCTACTCTATCCTGTGCAAGCTTCTTCATCTCCCAGTACCTGCTGCAACCTACATCCTTCTGAATCTGTTTAGTGTATTCATCTCTTAGTCTCCCTCTACGATTTTTACCCTCCACGCTGCCCTCCAATACTAAATTGGTGATCCCATGATGCCTTAGAATATGCCCTACAAACCGATCCCTTCTTATAGTCAAGTTGTGCCACAAATTTCTCTTCTCTCCAATTCTATTCAATACCTGCTCATTAGTTATGTTATCTACCCATCTAATTTTCAGCATTCTTCTGTAGCACCACATTTCGAAAGCTTCTATTCTCTTCTTGTCTAAACTATTTACCGTCCACGTTTCACTTCCATACATCGCAACACTCCATACAAATACTTTCAAAAACGACTTCCTGACATTTAAATCTATACTCGATGTTAAGAAATTTTTCTTCTTCAGAAACGATTTCCTTGCCATTGCCAGTCTACACTTTATATCCTCTCTACTTCGACCATCATCAGTTATTTTGCTTCCCAAATAGCAAAACTCATTTATTACTTTAAGTGTCTCATTTCCTAATCTAATTCCCGCAGCATCACCCGATTTAATTCGACTACATTCCATTATCCTCGTTTTGCTTTTGTTGATGTTCATCTTATATTCTCTTTTCAAGACACTGTCCATTCCGTTCAGCTGCTCTTCCAGGTCCTTTGCTGTCTCTGACAGAATTACAATGTCATCGGTGAACCTCAACATTTTTATTTCTTCTCCATGGACTTTAATACCTACTCAGAATTTTTCTTTTGTTTCCTTTACTGCTTGCTCAATATATAGATTGAATAACAACGGAGATAGGCTACAACACTGACTCATTCCCTTCTCAACCACTGCTTCCCTTTCATGCACCTCGACTCTTATAACTACCATCTGGCTTCTGTACAAATTGTAAATAGCCTTTCGCTCCCTGTATTTTACCCCTGCCGCCTTCAGAATCTGAAAGAGAATATTCCAGTCAACATTGTCAAAAGCTTTCTCTAAGTCTACAAATGCTAGAAACGCAGGGTCAGTATTGCCTGACATGTTCAAACATTTCTACGGAATCCAAACTGATCTTCCCCGAGGTTGGCTTCTACCAGTTTCTCCACTCGTCTGTAATGAATTCGTGTTAGTATTTTGCAGCCGTGGTTTATTAAACTGATAATTCGGTAATTTTCACATCTGTCAACACCTGCTTTCTTTGTGATTGGAATTATTATATTCTTCTTGAAGTCTGAGGTATTTCGCCTGTCTCACACATTTTGATCACTAGATGGTAGAAATTTGTTAGGCCTGGGTATCCCAAGGCTGTCAGTTGTTCTAATGGAATGTTGTCTACTCCCGGGGCCTTGTTTCGACTCAAGTCTTTCAGTGCTCTGTCAAACTCTTCACGCAGTATTGTATCTCCCATTTCGTCTTCATCTACATTCTCTTCCATTTCCAGAATATTGTCCTCAAGTACGTCGCCCTTGTATAGACCCTCTATATACTCCTTCCACCTTTCTGCTTTCCCTTCTTTGCTTAGAACTGGGTTTCCATCTGAGCTCTTGATATTCATATGAGTGGTTCTCTTTTCTCCAAAGGTCTTTTTTTATTTTTCCTGTAGGCAGTACCTATCTTACCCCTAGTGATATGCGCCTCTACATCGTTACATTTGTCCTCTAGCCATCCCTGCTTCGCCATTTTGCACTTCCTGTCGATCTCATTTTTGAGATGTTTGTATTCCTTTTTGTCTGCTTCATTTACTGCATTTTTATATTTTCTCCTTTAACCAATTAAATTCAATATCTCTTCTGTTACCCAAGGATTTTTACTAGCCTCGTCTTTTTACCTACTAGATCCTCTGCTGCCTTCACTATTTCATCTCTCAAAGCTACCCATTCTTCTCCTACTGTATTTCTTTCCCCCGTTCCTGTCAATCGTTCCCTTATGCTCTCCCTGAAGCTCTCTACAACCTCTGCTTCTTTCAGTTCATCCAGGTCCCATCTCCTCAAATTCGTACCTTTTTGCAGTTTCTTCAGTTTTAATCTACAGTTCATAACCAATAGATTGTGATCAGAGTCCACATCTCCCCTGCCTTACCATTATACAATCTATCTGAAACCTACCAGTATCTCCAGGCTTCTTCCATGTATACAACCTGCTTTTATGATTCTTGAACCAAGTGTTAGCTATGATAAAGTTATGCTCTGTGCGAAATTCTACCAGGTGGTTTCCTCTTTCATTCCTTACTCCCATTCCATATTCACCTACTACGTTTCCTTCTCTTCCTTTTTCTACTATCGAGTTCCAGTCACCCATGACTATTAAATTTTCGTCTCCCTTCACTACCTGAATAATTTCTTTTATCTCATCTTACATTTCATCAATCTCTTCGTCATCTGCGGATCTAGTTGGCATATACACTTGTACTACTGTGGCAGGCGTGGTCTTCGTATCTATCTTGGCCAAAATAATGTGTCCACTATGCTGTTTATAGTAGCTTACCCAAATCCCTATTTTCCTATTCATTATTAAACCTACTCCTGCATTACCTCTATTTGATTTTGTATTTATAACCCTGTATTCACCTGACCAGAAGTCTTGTTCGTCCTGCCACCGAACTTCACTAATTCCCACTATATGTAACTTTAAGCCATCCATTTCCGTTTTTAAATTTTCTATGCTACCTGCCCGATTAAGGGATCTGATATTCCATGCTCCGATCCGTAGAACGCCAGTTTTCTTTCTGCTGATAACAACGTCCTCCGGAGTAGTCCCCGCCCGGAGATCCGAATGGGGGACTATTTTACCTCCGGAATATTTTGCCCAAGAGGACGCCGTCATCATTTAACCATACAGTAAAGCTGCATGCCCTCGGTAAAAATTACGGCTGTAGTTTTCCCTTGCTTTCAGCCGTTCGCAGCACCAGCACAGCAAGGCCGTTTTGGCTAGTGTTACAAGGCCAGATCAGTCAATCATCCAGACTGTTGGCCCTGCAGCTTCTAAAAAGGCTGCTGCCCCTCTTCAGGAACGACACGTTTGTCTGGCCTCTCAACAGATACCCCTCCGTTGTGGTTGCACCTACGGTACGGCTATCTGTATCGCTGAGGCACGCAAGCCTCCCCACCAACGGCAAGATCCATCGTTCATGTGGGGTGAGGGGGGGGGGGGTTTGGGGGGGGGGGATAGGAGAAATAAGTTTAATAATTAACTTTGGAGATCGTACCATTTTCGTTTGTTTTACTTGCACAGTCTACTGTGGTAGGATACTTTGTTAGGAAACAGAGACATATAAGGAACTAGAGTTCTTTTGGCAGGTCAGTAGGTTTCATCACCATTACAACGTGTTTTTGTCCGTATCGAGGCAGTGTGCCACAAAAATACTGCAGCACATGGTTTAAAAATAACCACACAGGATAAAAAATTAGTCACCCCCAGGAGGCTTCGCGCTAATACCGCGTTGCTTTGATAGTGGCCTCAGTTTGCCGAGAAGAAGAGTCGATAAGTTTCTTCTGGTATGCTATACCCAGTAGAAGCCACTCATTAAAGATTAGATCAGGTAGAGCCTCCAGACTGTGGGAATGATGGTTATTACATTTCACCCGCTGTTCCAAATAACCGAGATATTTTCTACGCAATTAAAACAGGGTGGTTTAGCAGGCCATTTGAGAAGTGACAGGGTGCACTACTGACTGCCACACCATGAGAGTATGCGTGCAGCCCTGTGATCACGGCTGATATCTCTGGAGAGGCATGTGTTGATACCATACTTATCATGAAACTGTAGAAGAAAAGGGCAACACTTGGTCTCCAATACCACTGAAATAAACATCTCGGTTCACGTTCACTGTAAACAGAAAATGTGGGCCCAGGACGTGTCACGAAAAATACCCCCACAATCGTCACAGAACCACCTCTGGGAGAAACTACACCTCGCACACCCAGCGGCTTAAAAACCTCATTGGGCCATCAATTCACTCTTCACCTTTCATCATTTGAGAATAACCAAAACAGTGTCTCCGGTGTCCGCACTAGACGCTTCCAGTCAGCTCCTATTAAGTACGTGTGTTGTTTGGTTACTGAAGATGTGTCGCTGTATGTGCTGCTGTGCGTAACTGCCTTTTGCGAGATACTCGGCTCCAAATGTCCATTGCACGCAGTCTCCTTCGCAATCTTCACTTAGAAACTAGTGGAGGTGACCTGCATTCATTGACATCAGCAGTTGCCTGTCTGGTTTGAAGCCAATCCTCAGTTAAAAGGTGTGAAACTCTTCTCCAGTAGCTGTCCATTTAGGATCTTTTTGTGATTACTCTTCTTACGCCGCGTTATGTACCTGCGAGGAGTGCAGCGCTGCTGTAGAAACGATGGACATCCCGTGCTGACAAACCATGTAACAACTTTGTTCATTCATGGTGCGAACAATTGCACAGCCCAACACAATACTATATTTCGATCATGTCTCCACATAGGGGCGGTTCGGAACCTTTTCCCCACATAAGTGACGTATCATTTAGCATCCTCCAGCCCTTCCCCCAACCTTCTGTACAGCATTTTTTTACCTGCCATTTTCTGGACTCTTGGTAAGATCCTTAAAAATAAATGTAAATTCAGTGATTGTGATTTGGTTCTTTTCTTTTAAAATAAGTGCTACATGGGCATTCATATGTAACAGAATAAATTTCTAAATCTTGTTCCTGTGCTTAAGCAATATAATTCATTTTCAGTCCAGATAATTCCTGAGATCTTTAAAAGCTTTTAGTGAAAGCAGAAGTAAAAACGTTATGGAAAACATGGGTCTGGAAAAAAACCATTTATGAGGTAACTGCGAATGTGTGGTTATGAGCTGCCACTGGCTTCAGTAAAAAAATATTGTCTTAATTAGTATGTGTGAAATCTTATGGGACTTAACTGCTAAGGCCATCAGTCCCTAAGCTTACACAATACTTAACCTAAATTATCCTAAGGACAAACACACACACCCATACCCGAAGGAGGACTCGAACCTCCGCCGGGACCAGTCTTAATTAGTGCGGAAATTTGTGGTAAGTTCCTATGGGATAAAACTGCTGAGGTCATCGGTCCCTAGGCTTACACATTACTTAATCTAACTTAAACTAACTTACGCTATGGATAATACACACACTCATGCCCGAGGGAGGACTCGAACCTCCGACGGGGTTAGCAGCGCGAACCGTAGCAAGGCGCCCTAGACCGCGCGGCTCTTAATTAGTACGAACGTATTTGGAAGTGTACATTAAATTGAGCATGTAACATGCTGAAGTAGTATTTTACTGCTGTCAAATTTGTACAGTAGTGGAAATCTGCGCTGCTCTTAATTAGTACGAATGTATTTGGAAGTGTACATTAAACTGAGCATGTAACATGCTGAAGTAGTATTACACTGCTGTCAGATTTGTACAGTAGTGGAAATCAGAATAAAAGCATGGATATTTGTAGGAAAATTAACATTGTCGGTTGGAATAGTTGTGGAATAATGTGAGATCCAGTAAACAGACAAGTGCAGTCAAATGGTGTCGCATTTGATGTCAGAAGTACGGTATATACTAAGAAACTTGATGTCAGTAGTACGGTATATACTAAGACATCGACGATTCAGGTGGTGGAGGGTGGAACTCAGTAAAAAGGCAGTTGGCTCTGCGCAGTTTTAGTGTGTGCGTACGTGCGTTTACTGCAGACAGGAAACAGACACCGTGATAGTGTGTGTTGTCTGCGTAAAACACGATCTACATCTACATCTACATCCATACTCCGCAAGCCACCTGACGGTGTGTGGCGGAGGGTACCTTGAGTACCTCTATCGGTTCTCCCTTCTATTCCAGTCTCGTATTGTTCGTGGAAAGAAGGATTGTCGGTATGCCTCTGTGTGGGCTCTAATCTCTCTGATTTTATCCTCATGGAGATGATTTTATCCTCGCGAGATATACGTAGGAGGGAGCAATATACTGCTTGACTCTTCGGTGAAGGTATGTTCTCGAAACTTTGACAAAAGCCCGTACCGAGCTACTGAGCGTCTCTCCTGCAGATTCTTCCACTGGAGTTTATCTATCATCTCCGTAACGCTTTCGCGATTACTGAATGATCCTGTAACGAAGCGCGCTGCTCTCCGTTGGATCTTCTCTATATCTTCTATCAACCCTATCTGGAACGGATCCCACACTGCTGAGCAGTATTCAAGCAGTGGGCGAACAAGCGTACTGTAACCTGCTTCCTTTGTTTTCGGATTGCATTTCCTTAGGATTCTTCCAATGAATCTCAGTCTGGCATCTGCTTTACCGACAATCAACATTATATGATCATTCCATTTTAAATCACTCCTAATGCGTACTCCCAGATAATTTATGGTATTAACTGCTTCCAGTTGCTGACCTGCTATTTTGTAGCTAAATGATAAAGGATCTATCTTTCTGTGTATTCGCAGCACATTACACTTGCCTACATTGAGATTCAATTGCCATTCCCTGCACCATGCGTCAATTCGTTGCAGCTCCTCCTGCATTTCAGTACAATTTCCCATTGTTACAACCTCTCGATACACCACAGCATCATCTGCAAAAAGCCTCAGTGAACTTCCGATGTCATCCACCAGGTCATTTATGTATATTGTGAATAGCAACGGTCCTATGACACTCCCCTGCGGCACACCTGAAATCATTCTTACTTCGGAGGACTTCTCTCCATTGAGAATGACATGCTGCGTCCTGTTATCTAGGAACTCCTCAATCCAATCACACAATTGGTCTGATAGTCCATATGCTCTTACTTTGTTCATTAAACGACTGTGGGGAACGGCATCTACCTGTGAACCCGTGTCTATGGCCCTCTGAGTCTCGTGGACGAATAGCGCGAGCTGGGTTTCACATGACCGTCTTTTTCGAAACCCATGCTGATTCCTACAGAGTAGATTTCTAGTCTCCAGAAAAGTCATTATACTCGAACACAATACGTGTTCCAAAATTCTACAACTGATCGACGTTAGAGATATAGGTCTATAGTTCTGTACATCTGTTCGACGTCCCTTCTTGAAAACGGGGATGACCTGTGCCCTTTTCCAATCCTTTGGAACGCTACGCTCTTCTAGAGACCTACGGTACACCGCTGCAAGAAGGGGGGCAAGTTCCTTCGCGTACTCTGTGTAAAATTGAACTGGTATCCCATCAGGTCCAGAGGCCTTTCCTCTTTTGAGCGATTTTAATTGTTTCTCTATTCCTCTGTCGTCTATTTCGATATCTACCATTTTGTCATCTGTGCGACAATCTAGAGAAGGAACTACAGTGCAATCTTCCTCTGTGAAACAACTTTGGAAAAAGACATTTAGTATTTCGGCCTTTAGTCCGTCATCCTCTGTTTCAGTACCATCTCGGTCACAGAGTGTCTGGACATTTTGTTTTGATCCACCTACCGCTTTGACATAAGACCAAAATTTCTTAGGATTTTCTGCCAAGTCGGTACATAGAACTGTACTTTCAAATTCATTGAACGCCTCTCGCATAGCCCTCCTCACACTACATTTCGCTTCGCGTAATTTTGGTTTGTCTGCAAGGCTTTGGCTATGTTTATGATTGCTGTGAAGTTCCCTTTGCTTCCGCAGCAGTTTTCTAACTCGGTTGTTGTACCACGGTGGCTCTTTTCCATCTCTTACGATCTTGCTTGGCACATACTCATCTAACGCATAATGTACGACGGTTTTGAACTTTGTCCACTGATCCTCAACACTATCTGTACTTGAGACAAAACTTTTGTGTTGAGCCGTCAGGGACTCTGAAATCTGCCTTTTGTCACTTTTTCTAAACAGAAAAATCTTCCTACCCTTTTTAATATTCCTATTTACGGCTGAAATCATCGATGCCGTAACCGCTTTATGATCGCTGATTCCCTGTTCTGCATTAACTTTTTCAAATAGTTCGGGTCTGTTTGTCACCAGAAGGTCTAATATGTTATCGCCACGGGTCGTTTCTCTGTTTAACTGCTCAAGGTAGTTTTCAGATAAAGCACTTAAAAAAATTTCACTGGATTCTTTGTCCCTGCCACCCGTTATGAACGTCTGAGTCTCCCAGTCTATATCCGGCAAATTAAAATCCCCACCCAGAACTATAACATGGTGGGGAAATCTACTGGAGATATTTTCCAAATTATCCTTCAGGTGCTCAGCCACAACAGCTGCTGAGCCAGGGGGCCTATAGAGACATCCAATTACCATGTCTGAGCCTGCTTTAACCGTGACCTTCACCCAAATCATTTCACATTTCGGATCTCCGTCAATTTCCTTCGATACTATTGCACTTCTTATCGCTATAAACACGCCTCCTCCTTCACTGTCCAGCCTGTCTCTGCGGTATAAATTCCAATCTGAGTTTAGGATTTCATTACTGTTTACGTCTGGTTTCAGCCAGCTTTCTGTCCCTAGTACTATATGGGCGTTGTGACCGTTTATTAATGAGAGCAGTTCTGGGACCTTTCTGTAGACGCTCCTGCAATTTACTATTAGCACATTAATATTGTTATTCCCTGTTGCATTTTGCCTACTCCTACCTTGCCGCATCTCAGGAGGCGTCTTTTCGGGCCTAGGGAGGGGATTCTCTAACCTAAAAAAAACCCCATGTGCACTCCACACGTACTCCGCTACCCTTGTAGCCGCTTCCGGCGTGTAGTGCACGCCTGACCTATTCAGGGGGACCCTACATTTCTCCACCCGATAGCGGAGGTCGAGAAATTTGCACCCCAGATCTCCGCAGAATCGTCTGAGCCTCTGGTTTAAGCCTTTCACTCGGCTCCAAACCAGAGGACCGCGATCGGTTCTGGGAACGATACTGCAAATAGTTAGCTCTGATTTCACCCCGCGAGCGAGGCTTTCCGCCTTCACCAATTCCGCCAACCGCCTGTACGAACTGAGGATGACCTCTGAACCCAGACGGCAGGAGTCATTGGTGCCGACATGAGCAACAATTTGCAGTCGTGTGCACCCAGTGCTCTCTATCGCCGCCGGTAGGGCCTCCTCCACATCTCGGATGAGACCCCCCGGCAAGCAGACAGAGTGAACACTGGCCTTCTTCCCCGACCTTCCCGCTATTTCCCTAAGGGGCTCCATCACCCGCCTAACGTTGGAGCTCCCGATAACTAATAAACCCCTCCCCCCGTGTGCCTGCTCGGACTTTGCTGAAGGAGCAGCCACATGTCCACTCACAGGCAGAGCGGGCGATGCCACACGGCCAGCCTCCACATTGACCCTCCGCCTCGTGCGCCGCGAACGCCGCTGAACCCGCCACTCCCCTTGGGGAGAGGGTGGGCCAACCGCGCCCGGTACCCGCGAAGATGTCTCGACAGCAGGGACAGTGGGTGAAGCATGTAACACATGGGGTGTACCTTGCGACGCACCAGACTCCCCACTGCCGCTACACTCCGAGGCAGCAGCCTGAAGACGGCTGACCGCGGCCATCAACACGCTCAGCTGTTCGCGAACAGTGGCCAGCTCCTCCTGCGTCCGTACACAGCAGTCACACATCCTATCCATCCTAAGAAATCAATTTACTGAAGAGAGTTAATCAACCTTTAACTAGACTGCTAATTCACTAAAGGCGGCTGTTTATTCACTAAACTGTGGTTGCTAGCCACTTCTTGTAGAAAACAATGAAAATAGCACTACCTGTCTCTGGACTGTATTGAAAACAAACTCTAGCACTACTGGCACTATGGCTGACTAAAGGGACTCTCTCTGACTGTATTCAAAACAAACACGAAATCTATGGAACACTATTAATAGCACCCGACAATTAATGCTTCCTAAAAGCAAATACACACGGAAGAAGAAGTGACAAGTAAGAAAAATACAGTTAATACTTAAATTAAGGTAGCTCGCTGCACAGCAGACGTGAGGCAGGCGGCAGTTACGACGACACTGACTCTACTGGCACTATGGCTGACTAAAGGGACTCTCTCTGACTGTATTCAAAACAAACACGAAATCTATGGAACACTATTAATAGCACCCGACAATTAATGCTTCCTAAAAGCAAATACACCGGAAGAAGAAGTGACAAGTAAGAAAAATACAGTTAATACTTAAATTAAGGTAGCTCGCTGCACAGCAGACGTGAGGCAGGCGGCAGTTACGACGACACTGATTGTGACAATGCCACGTGAAATACAGCCATTATGTAATGAAAAAGCAAAAACTGGTGTGTACAAGAAAATGGGTCTCTCTAATCGTAAAATCGCCAAGAAGTTGAACTGTTCAACTACAGTGACTGATAATTTCGTAAGACTGGGCGCATGATGTGGATAGAATGGAAAATATGGACAAAGCAGAAAATTATCTGTGGCATTGAAACGGTTACTTTTGCGCAAAGTAAGGGCCTCAAACAGTTACTCTTCTCAACTTGTTGCTGCTTTACAGTTGCCAGTAACTGCCAGACGTGTAAAACAAATTTTGTCAAATGACAAACATCTTGCATTCAAGAAAATGCTGCAGAAACCTTCTCTAACAACCAAACATAAACAGAATGGATAGGAGTTTGCTAAAAAACATATGTCATGGTCTTCAGATCGGGGTGACGTGGTCTTCAGTTATGAGAAGTAGTTTAATTTAGATGGGCCGGAAGGATTTCAGTATTGTCGGCTTGATCAGGTAAGAATGAGCAGAAAACTTGGTGGTGTAAGTGTTATGATTTAGTGCACTCTAGTGTTCAGCCAAGCAATACTTCTAACATGTACGATAAGATGCTAGAAGACAGAATTGGTTAGAATGTATGACGACCTAGGAAACGAAAGTCTAATGTTTCAACAAGGTAATGAATCTGTTCATATCTCTGCTAGAACCAAAAAGCGTTTTGAAAATAAAGATATCTATGTCTTGCTCTGGCCTGCACATAGCCCTTATATGATACTAATGGAAAATCATTGGGGAATTACTTACAAGGCGTGTTTATCGCAGTGTAAGGCAATATGAGGTCTTATGTGAGCTGAAAAGAGTGATACGAGGAAAGTGGGCCACCATTGCACTGCAAGAACTAGAAGCCCTAACAAAATCAATACCGAAGAGAATTTTCGAGGTAATTAGGAAGAACAGAACTGTAACACACCAGGATAGTGACTACCTTCATACCAACTTTCATCTAGGAAATGCAAACGCGTTATTCCCTTACTCGTCTTAAGAAACTATGTGATTCCGTCTTATGTGTGTCTACTATTTTCATAATAAATTCGATATTTTGAAGCCTTAAGCATTGTACTACTTCTTTAGTAGAAACACAGCCTTTATATTGACTTCTACTACTGTATTGTATTGCATTTCTTGTTAACCTAGGCCTTGGGTGAAATCTGATGGTGTGTGTGAATTCCTAAGGGACCAAACTGCTGAGATCTTCGGTCCCTAGAATTACACACTACTTAAACTAACTTACGCTAAGAACAACACACACACCCATGCCCGAAGGAGGACTCGAACTTCCGGCGGGAGGGGCCGCTCAGTCCGTGACATGGCGCGTCTAACTGCGCGGCCCCTACGCGCGGCGGTGAAATCTGAGCCCAGTTAGATGGGGACTAAGGAAAATTAACAAATGGTTCAAATGGCTCTGAGCAGTATGGGACTTAACATCTGAGGTCGTCAGTCCCCTAGAACTTAGAACTACTTAAACCCAACTAACCTAAGGACATCACACACATCCATGCCCGAGGCAGGATTCGAACCTGCGACCGTAGCGGTCTGGCGGTTCCAGACTGCAGCGCCTTTAACCGCACGGCCACTTCGGCTGGCAGGGGACTGATGACCTCAGATGTTAAGTCCCATAGTGCTTAGAGCCATTTGAACCATTCAATGGTGCCTCATAACCACACATTCCCAACTATCCTACAGGAGGCTCGTTTTAAAACCATGACTACTGGGATTTTTTTTAAATTCTCATATCGTGTACTCTCATCTTTGTCATTTTTTGCCTTTAATAAACGTGATACACTCCATATACAAATTTTGCACTTGATAAAGAGCCTATACATACAGGGTGTTCGGAAATTCCCGTTACAAACTTGCAGAACTTGTAGAGGGGAGTGAGTACATAGTATTTTGAACAGGAACCCACTTCCGGAAACGTCATCCAATGACGCTACAAAACTCAGGTTATAGACACCGGCGCCTCTAAATGTATGTATATATAGGGTGATTCCGCGATGATGCTAAAAACATTGGAGAAGGATAAATGTATCAGTTTGGGGTCTTAGGAACAACAGTACCAGTATATGTATTCCACTGTCAGAGGTATCAGAAAGGTTTCTCGTTTACAATTTCCGACTCGTTCGTTCCCGGTGCAGAGGCTCTTACTTCAAATTGATAAATTTATCCTTCTCCATCATCCTTGAAAGTTCGTTACATCATCGCGGAATCACCCTGCGCATACATACATTTACAAGCGCCGGCGCCTACAACTTTCACGCTCTGTGGCGTCATTGGATGACGTTTCCAGACATGGGTTCCTATTCAAAAATGTTATGTACTCACTCTCCCCTGCACTTCCTAGAAGTTTGTAACGGTAATTTCCGAACACCTTGTGTAGGTTGGGCGCATCTGACGTTCCTATGCGTTTGGCGCTGGGCCTTGAACGGGCCCTGTCTGCATGTCGACGTATGACTCCATACAAACAAACGCACACGCACATACATAGGCGTGCGCGCGTGCTCGCTCGTATCCACAGCCATGACTTCGCCAGCGATGGAGGGTCACGTGTCTGCAGTATATAGGTACAGAAGTGCTACACTGCTCCACAGTGACCGGAGTGCTCTCATAGGAGGTGACTAATGGTTTGTCTGGTGAGCTCGTAAGTCTAAGAGCTTCTGACGACGGACGTACCACGTCCAGAGTGCATGCGTTGCTTCTGTAGATAAATATTTGTCCATTATAATTATCCGGGCTGTTATGCCGTGGTTGGTTGATGAATTCTGTGTAAATTCCCAACGTTTCGCCTCCGTCTGCGGAGGACATCTTCAAGGGGGTCTGTAGGTCGATGGAAGGTCCAACACACCCACTGGCTCGCTACCGACTGCCGCTAAATTCCGTGTCTGCCCGTTCCCGAGCCGAGGCGTGACGTCACGTGTTTTGAAAACGTCAGTGCAATTGGCCGCTGCCCGCTGCCGTCGATCGCCGTTGCCATCACCCAGTAGTGAACGGGTGGTACACATCTTCTTCAACACCGGCATCCATATACCGTTTAATTTCACGCCCTCCTCCTTTCGATTGAAATTATTAGGGTGTTTGGCGATTTCGATTGGCTCCCTGTAGAGCCTTTCGTAATATCCGCTAGTGCCCGCTAGTACTTGCGTCTCCTCGAAACGAATATTGTGTTTCCCTGGCTGGAAAGCATGCTCCGCAGCAAGCAATCGTCCCGTTTCTCCTCTTCTACAGTTGCCCTTGTGCTCTTCCCCACGTTTTGAAACAGTTCTTTTAGTGGTACCCACATAAACATCTCCACAGCTGCATGGGACCCTATACACTCCAGCTTTTTCCAATGGTTTGCGAGCATCCTTGGCAGGCTTAAGGTATCCCTGTATCTTCCTGGTGGGCTTGTAAATTACGGTAATATTCCGCTTCGTCAAGCTCCTCCCTATTCTTTCCGTTACATTTTTAACAAACGGCAGGAAAACCTTAGTTTTTGCAGTAGCCTGTACGTCACTATGATTTCTGCGTGGCTGTCTCAACAGACCGGATAATTATAATGTACATGACATTTCCGGCCGTGAAAGTCTACATTTTAGTATTAGATAAATATTTACAAGAAATTCGAAGCTGGTTACTGCTTGTTAGGTTAAATTTGGTAAATTAGCTGTAGGCTGGGGTACGCACCGGCCGCGGTGGCACCGACGACGTCCTGGTGGACGTGGCTCTCGGCGGTGGCGCTGGCGGCAGCGTAGCAGGCGCGCTGGTCGATCTCGTAGACGATGGCGGGGCAGAGGTGCAGGAAGACGGGCTGCGAGATGAGCACGTCGTGGTGCGTGGGCAGCCCGTGCGAGCGCAGCAGCTCCTGCGCCGACAGGCAGGGGCCCGGCAGCGCCCCCGGCGGCGTCTCTGCGGGCAGCCCACACCACGCCACTCAGGCCGGGCCACTCACTGCTGGCACGTCGCCTGCACGGCCACGCGACGGCCAAAGATGCGCACCGAGTCTTACAGGAGTATTTAACCTGCGCTCTGTGATAGGCGAAGACCTCGAGCTGGTTCGTTTTTGGAGCAACTACCAACGCCGGCCATCCTAAAAATCGAGCTGTTATTGGATGCATCAAAGTCAGTCAGGAAGAAGATGCTGTGATATGCAAATGATTAGCTTTTCAGAGCATTCACACAAGGTTGGCGCCGGTGGCGACACCTACAACGTGCTCACATGAGGAAAGTTTACAACCGATTTCTCATACACAAGCAGCAGTTGACCGGCGTTGCCTGTTGAAACGTTGTTGTGATGCCTCGTATAAGGAGAAGAAATGCGTACCATCACGTTTCCGACTTTGATAAAGGTCGGATTGTAGCCTATCGCGATTGCAGTTTATCGTATCGCGACATTGCTGCTCGCGTTGGTCGAGATCCAATGACTGTTAGCAGGAATCGGTGGGTTCAGGAGGGCAATACGGAACGCCGTGCTGGATCCCAACGGTCCCGTGTCACTAGCAGTCGAGATGACAGGCATCTTATCCGCATGGCTGTAACGGATCGTGCAGCCACGTCTCGATCCCTGAGTCAACAGATGGGGTCGTTTGCAACACAACAACGATCTGCACGAACAGTTCGACGACGTTTACACCAGCATGGACTATCAGCTCGGAGACCGTGGCTGCGGTTACCCTTGACGCTGCATCACAGGCAGGAGCGCCTGCGATGGTGTACTCAACGACGAACCTGGGTGCACGAATGGCAAAACGTCATTTTTCGCATGAATCCAGGTTCTGTTTACAGCATCATGATAGTCGTATCCGTGTTTGGCGACATCGCGGTGAATGCACATAGGAAGCGTGTATTCGTCATTGCCATACTGGCGTATCACCCGGTGTGATGGTATGGGGTGCCATTGGTTACACGTCTCGGTCACCTTTTGTTCGCATTGACGGCACTTTGAACAGTGGACGTTACATTTCAGATGTGTTACGACCCGTGGCTCTACCCTTCATTCTATCCCTGCCAAACCCTACATTTTAGCACGATAATGCACGACCGCATGTTGCAGGTTCTGTACGGGCCTTTTTGTATACAGAAAATGTTCGACTGCTGACCTGGCCAGCACATTCTCCAGATCTCTCACCAATTGAAAACGTCTGGTCAATGGTGGCCGAGCAACTGGCTCGTCACAATACGCCAGTCACTATTCTTGGTGAACTGTGCTATCGTGTTGAAGCTGCATGGGCAGCTGTACCTGTACACGCCATCCAAGCTCTGTTTGATTCAATGCCCAGGCGTATCAAGGCCATTATTACGGCCCGACGTGGTTGTTCTGGGTACTGATTTCTCAGGATCTATGCATCCAAATTGCGTTAAAATGAAATCACATGTCAGTTCTAGTATAATATATTTGTCCAATGAATACCCGTTTATCATCTGCATTTCTTCTTGGTGTAGCAATTTTAATGGCCAGTAGAGTATTTTTCGAGCACCGTATGCAGACGGCATTGGTTGTTTTGAGCTTCGGTAATAATTTCAAGAGTCTCTACTATTAATAACGATTTTAAAGAGAAGTCTATATTTAATCACAAAGATATGTGGATCAGCGGCTAGCAGATCACTATAACTGCGTCGTGTAGGATAATACAGGGTGGCGCACGAAAAACCGGCTCCGGGTACAGACTGCTCGCCAATTACGCACGAATTGTTGCCCTCCACGAGCAGACACAGCAACAAAAAGATAAACATGTAATAACTAGATAATAAAGAAATAACAAATAAGCTAACTGAATTGATCTTATCTTTTGCATTACATTATATTAGTTGCTGAAAGCGACCTTGTGCTTCAATGCACTTTTACGCGCGCCCCAAATGTTAATGTACTCTTTGCGCAACTCTGCGGCATCAATTCTCACAATTTTATTAAGAATATTTTCCTTCAAGTCTTGTAACGTTATTAGGTTTCTTGCACACACTTTTTCCTGTAGACTGGCACACAGATAAAAGTCACAAGTAAAATAGGTGGGTCCAGCGATCGCGGCGACCGCAATCCTTTGCTGCAGTTTTTTCTTCTGTCAGTCTTTCATGATTTCATGGGATTGACTCAAGTGAAGTATGATAGATGGCCCCAGTCTGTTAAAAGACAGCATAATTACGTCATGGGGGAGGGGATGTGGGGTAAACTGTGCGTAAAATTTGTAAAAGATTCGCATATATACAGCAGCGTCTACTGTTGCTTCAATCCCACAATCCAACTTTCTGACACGGCACACGACACTCCGATTTTTTGCTCGTGAAGAGGTTCCTCATTAATCGTATAGGGATTTTTTGTTGAGTAGTATCTGGTGTTCTGGGAGTTCACATGTCCTGTCAGATGGAACCATGCTTCTCCACTCATGGAATACAGCAGCAGATCCAACATTCCACTCTCAACTGTTTGACATAGCCATATACACTGATGCACACGTTTTGCCTTATATTCCTCCTTCAGTTCTTGGAAGCATGTCACTTTGTAGGGCTGATACCCTAATACGGTGTAAATCACGTTGTCAAGGCCTACACGAAACACTCATTTGTTGCGAAAATTTGTGTGTCGACTTCTTTGGACTCGATCATTCGTGCTCGAACATCCGCCATCACAGCAGGTGCACGAACGGACGGAGCTCTATTCTTTTATGCATTTGCATCTGACGCAGTAATACGCCACTTTGTCACCAAATCATGTGTGCTGCTTTTTACTGGTGTGGAAACGCCAGGAAATTTCTTTGCAGAAATGTCCCGCGTGCCCTTAAATTAGCCAGTAGACGCGTACGCCTCCACTGTTGCGATTCTTTCTTGAAGAGGATACATGTCGCTGAGATACCTTCTTCACACTAACTAAGTTACAAGGGCTTTCGTACTGACAATACAAAACGTAGTCGCAACAGTTTCGAAATAACAGAAGACAACTGGCGAGCGACAATGACCAGTCTAGTACTCGAGGGCGGTTTATCGTCCGCCACCCTATATGAGCAAGTTTCATCTATTATACGTTTATTCGGTAAAATATCAGGACTAATCTACATGTTGATTAAATACGCGAAATAGATGTAGACAAAACTGACGGAACATTTTCCCAGAGTGAGTACCAATCGCTTTCGCGAGAATACCAATAACAATATTGGGCCGACTTTTACAGCTACCTAGGTGCAATAGATTGTAGAGCTACTGAATGGAGTGACCATATATGCCCAATAGTAGGTAACGCAGGTGGCAGGCTTCAGTTCATTGCAATCAGAGTACGAAGAAGACTGCTTACAAAACACTCATGGCACAGAACACTCTTATAATATTATTGAAGTGTGTGGGGCCCATACAAAATAAGACTAACAAGGACACCCTTAGCGTGTACAACGAAGAACCGCATGAATGGGTACAGGTCCGCTTGGCCCATGCGAGAGCGTCAAGGAGATGCTGGAAGGTAGAAGCCAATTATATCGCCAGAGCCTATTTATAAAGTTTCAAGACCAAGTGTTTAGGAGGAAACTAGAAATATTCTACAATCTTCTACGTATCGTTACCGTAGGGCCCGCTGGGCCAAGATTAGACTCACTGTAACACGCACAGGAGCATTTCAACCGTCTGTCCTCGCGGTTCATGGTTCATGCGGCACTGGAATGTGTCCCATACTTCACAGTGCTTTGCAGAGTATACATACAGGATGCACCAGAAAAACAACGACAAGTTTCAGGGACAGGTTCCTTACATCAAAATGAGAAAAAATGTCTAAAATGCGTATCTTAATTGTGAAACATCTCTTCTGCTGAACATGTGCTCACAGCTCTTAAGCTGTGTATTTTAGAGCCCATGTTTACTAGACTGTTTTCTTGTTTTGGTCCATGTTATTTCCTCCAAAAATATGGAAATCAGCAAACTACAAGTAGAAGAGATGTATTTCATAGTATTGAAGGTGAACAAGTGCTCATAACTCTTAAGGTACGCACCTTAGAGCTCGTGTTGACTGGACTTTTTCCTTGTTTTCGTGCAAGGAGCCTGTTCCTACAGCTTGTGAGTGTCTCTGGGACACCCTGTATAGATGTAGATGGTTGATTCTTTGAGTGTAGCTACTTCTGTTCAGTATTATTTAAAAGATAGCTACTTGAACTGTAACCGTGTGAAAATGTGCTCTGGGAAATCTGTGAACTTTTGACAGACTACGTGAAAGTGTACGTGGTGTAGACGCTCTACAATAAAAGGAGGCACACCATAACCTCGTTTCTTTCTTCTTGGCAATAACAAAATTTTTGTTGCGAACGATTAGCTCCAACCCTCGTCACACGATCCATACAACATCGCTTTCGACTCATACTGTCACAAGTAATCCACTGAACGAGCGATGTGAGTAGCTGCAGGGTAACCACTGCCGGCGCGTAGTTCCTGCGAGGCTGCAGTGCAGTGTCCTCCTGCCGCGGTGCCAACTGGTTGTCACCGAGCAAAAGTAGGAGCAACCAGGCTGAGGAGACCATGGAACAACTTCAGTGTACAGTGAGGCAGCCTCTTCATCTTGCATGGATATTCATCGACAGATGTAGCAGTAACTTCAGCTGTAACCCGCGAGAGTGTGTTTGGGACCGTTCTGTCCATGCTGTACATTAATTACCTCCCAGACGGCATTAATACTAGCCTCAAATTATCTATAATTTTATAAAGAAGTACTGTCTGATAAAAGCTGCTCAAACATTCAGTCAGATGCTGATGAGATATGGAAGCGGCGCTAAGATGGGCAACTCTCTTTAAATGTTCAGAAGTGTAAAACTGTGAACTTCAAAAAATGAAAAAGTGTAGTATCTTGTTGTTGTTGTGATCTTCAGCCCAGGGCCTGGTTTGATGCAGCTCTCCATGCTTCTCTATCCTGTGCAAGCTTCTTCATCTCCCAGTACCTACTGCAACCTACATCCTTCTGAATACGCTTAGTGTATTCATCTCTTCGTCTCCCTCTACGATTTTTACCCTCCAAGCTGCCCTCCAATACTAAATTGGTGATCCCTTGACGCCTCAGAACATGTCCTACCAACCGATCCCTTCTTCTAGTCAAGTTGTGCCACAAATTTCCCTTTTCCCCAACTCTATTCAACATTCTTCTGTAGCACCACATTTCGAAAGCTTCTATCCTCTTCTTGTCTAAACCATTTGTCGTCTATGTTTCACTTCCATGCATGGCTACACTCCATACAAATAATTTCAAAAAAGACTTCCCGACACTTAAATCTATACTCGATGTTAGCTTCTCCGAGTGCTCAGGCTACGAAAGCGAAAAAGAATAAATAAAATTGTGCACTATCTGCTGTAAGAATGAAATAGTAAGGCTATGACAGAAGCTTTTTTTATTTAAATTTACGGTAACAAGATTTTCGAATTACTTGAGATGCCAGTGAGGTTATTTGGTGAGACCATCCATTGATTCAGGGAAAGGACACCCATTTCAGACATGGCATTTTACCAAAGGAAAACTGTTGGTAACATTGACGCTGAACATTTATGTTTCGTTCTATGAAATATGTTTCTTTGCATATTGAGTAAAAGTTGCTTGTACATTAAAATCTTTGATTATCTAGTTCCATTATTCTTTTGTCACGCATTCCTTCGTCCGCAACAATATCACTTATTTCCTTCCACTGACACTTATTTTTAACCCTCGATTTGAATATTCAGTGAAAAAGAAGTTCCTTATCGCTCTACGACGTTCAGATGGGCAATACAGCGCTATGTATGTTCCGAAAAACAACTCACTAACTCTATGGTTGCTAAAGTAAGTGCGCACACGTGGCTTGCTTCCAGCCATTAGATTGGTTGCCGGGTCCTTGGTCTCTGCGGCAGCTCGCTCAGGCATATGTCATCCCAGTTGGCAACAACTAAGTTGACACTGCTTTTAAGAGTGCTAACGAGCACATGCAGCGCCGATGTGACGGACTGTCGAAAAGAAGACAGCTCCTATCAGTGGTCATAACATGAAGGGAGTTGGGAATTTCTCAAGTTTATCGTCGTGCTTTACCGGCAAATGCAGATGTTGTGGCCGACAAGTAAATCATGCCACGACTGTAATGGGCGACGACTGTACCAATAGAAATGTGTATTCAATGGACACGTGGTAATGCACTCCTTAACCAGCATACATCGGAAACGACGACGGAAAAAAGCAGTCGGAAAAAAGCAGTCTGTAATTGGATTGACAAACGTGATATTATGCAATATTTTTGAATTAACGCTGCCGATTTCTCAAGATTTTGTAGCGTTGCAGTCTTTGCGCATTACGTTTAAAGTGAGGCTCTTTGTTTTTGGGTGGTGTGTAAAAGCAGCCAATGGAGTTCCGGGATGCGTGATTGGCTACCTGCAAAAGACAGACATCTTTCTTTGTGATTTTGTTCAGTCTTCGTAAATCAATGCAGAAATGCCATGTGCCATCCTCATCCTCAAGATCCACAGGAGAGGACCAAGGACTCTGCAGGTTCAATGACGTCATCTTGAGCATTTTCTCCACTTCTTCCCGAATAATGCGTTGTTCAGCCGACGAACCATATAACGTGCCGGTTAACTGGTGAATGACCCCTAGCGTTGATGCGGTATGTTATCGTTGGCCGCTTGGTCTGCCTTTTCTCCGATTCAGAACTGAAGGCATCCGAGAACTGTCGCAGAATGGGTAACACTCGCCGAAGTTCTTCCTGGATCAGGTCAGATCCTATTAGCATTTCGATAGCAGCTTCCTCCACTGCAGTGTCTGCAGTTGTAGCGAAGCACGATTCTTCGTCTCTAGCAATGAGCTGCCCATCCTGGACTGGGCCAGCTGTAAACGTCATCTGATCAAAAGTATCCTGACGTATGTCTGTGGACATTAACTGTACATTAATATGGGACATGGCTACTTTTAGTCTTAGTGACTATTTAATCTCCGCTGGGGACATTTTCAATTAGGTGTCTGAATTTCTGTGGGGGGAGTGGCAGCACATTCTCCCTTAACAGCAAAAACCAGATAATATCTACGTTCTAACTAATTCCAAAGGTCTTAGATTGGCTTCAGGTCTGGACAAGCCAGTCCATTTCAGGAATGTTATTCTCCACAAACCGTTGTCTCGCATACTACTTTTGACAGCTTGCGCTTCATGCTGATACGAAGTCATCTTCTCCGATGTATTTCTTTACTACAAGCAGTAGACAGAGTTATAAAACGTGTTCATATCCTTCCACATTTAGCGTTTTCTACAGCGCAATCACAGCCTAATCACAATAAAAAGTCCCACACCCTAACACCACCGCCCCTGTAGTTCGTGTTGGCAGTACACACGGTGGCGTGTAACATTCTCTAGGCATTCGCACAAACTGAAACCCTCCCATCGAACTGCCACAGATACAGCGTGATTCATCAGTCCAAATTACTTGTTTCCAGTCATTTACTGCCCAGTGCCGTCACATTCTACACCACCTCAAGCTTCGCTTAGCATTGACTACAGAAATGTATAGCCTTCGAGAAGCTCCTTAACCATTGTAACCATTCTACATCTACATGGATACTCTGCAAATCACACTTAAGTGCCTTTTTAACTCCCTATGCACATTCATTGTGCTACCTGGACTGCTGGTAGACGTTTGGACTCTAGAGTGATTTTTTCCACTGATTTCATGCGATTGTTCACCTGTACCCTCCGCAGTGCTCTTGCGTCTCTGTTCTTCAGTACTTGAGGTCGGTCTGGTTAAGCTGTGGTTATTCCTTTGCGTTTCCACTGTAGTATCACATTACCAATAGTCGACTTGAGTAGCTTTAGAATGGTTGAAACGCCCTGTTGGATTTGTTTCTAGCCCACGTTCGAAGACAACAGGCCTTCCTGACCAACCCTTATCTACTGTTACTGTTTCTCTAACGACAGACCAATGCTCCCCAACTAATTTTATACCGTCGTGTCCGCTTCTCGTGGCATCTAGTGGTCAATTCAGCAGGGATGTCCGGATAGTTTTGATCAGATAGTGCATCTTTAGGGATGACTTGCGGTTGCTCGTATGAGTTAGTGATCCAAAGTTCCCCCTGACCACCTTCAAGGCTCATGAATGCTTTTCTGGGACGTAGATTTCTTTTGAGTGATAAAGCTTCACAGTTTAACTGAGCACTTGGATTGACTGGAACTCGTCCCATTGGTGATGGCAGGAAAACAACTTCTTTGATGGCATGCAACCATTCAGTGCAATCTTTGTTGTACGTGCTTGTTGGAATCACTTCGTCAGTTTGGAGATATAATTTCCACTTTCAATGGGTGCTTGTGAAGTTGTAAAGTCCCATCTGAGAATATTATTGAGACTATATTTTGTTTATAACGACAAATTCAAAGAGCTTTGTTCTGTCATTGATAGTTGTTCGTCTAATACATCGTCTTGTCGGCTGAACGTATTTCCCATTTGCGATTTTCCACCATGTCATACTACATACTGGATTTGGTAATTCGTTCGAATTATATGAGAGATTTCCTCGGGTCCTGACCAACGTCTCTGAAAACACTGACGGATGCTTGACGCCGACCTGAGTTACTGCTGCTTTGGAATCCACTAATCGAAATACACAGATCATGGGAACGATACTGCTTGTACTCCGGTTCCTGTCCATTAGGGCGACGGCTTTTACATCACGTAATTAGGACCACGGTGATGCAGATGTTTCGAAATAACCGGCGTTTCCACCAAACAACGTCACTTCGTACCCACAATCAAGTCCAAATTCGAAAGCAAGGTCTTCTGTTACGTACAACACTTTGCACTGAAACCACTTTTATACAGACATCAATGTACAGACATAACACAACCGCCTACTGCACAAATAGTGCTGCTGTTTATGCTAACATGGAATATTACACAATATGTAAACATTAAAAACATAAGAAACCTTCTAAAATGATAAATACTAAGTAATAAATATTTCCTGGTGATCAGGTTTGAATTGACTACCCGCAATAAGCCAACCAACAACACTAGCCGCTACTGAACATTTCTGTTCCGTAGCTCTCGATATTATGAATGGTGTGGAAATAGGGGTAATTAGCTCTGGTATCTGATAGTTTCCAACGTACAATTTGAGTATTTGGTGTCACTATCTTCCTGAGACTGGCCTCTTTATGAGGTGTCTGCACGTAACATTGGAGAAGTAAAAATGTAATTTGTAATTATTATGAAGGAAGACAGTCAGCAATTTGCTAGGTGATGTTTTTTTTACATACGATTGTCATCACAACTGTGGAGTCGTAAGAACGCCACGCATCACCGGGCAGCACCACAGGGGTCGATAGGTCAACATCCCACTCAAGAGACGGTGTGTGAGGGGCGGTTGAAAAGTTTCTAGCCCGAGATAGTTACCGTAATGTCTGACACGAACGACACTGCCTACTTTCATGGCGACCCTTTGTGGGTACGCAAGTCAAATTTCTGGCTCCAGTTTCGTTTTTTTTTGCCGCTATGATGCGTTGTATATCATAGTGTAAGCAAAATGGTGAATATCGAGAGAATCAAGAACCGTGCTGTGATTGAATATCTTCATTTGAAGGGAATGACGGCCAAGGAAATTGCGGAAGACGTGCGGAATACACAGTGATACGGCTTATACAACAGTGAAAAACTGGGTCTCCGACTTCAAACGTGGAAGAACGAGTGTAGAAGGTGCTCCAAGGAGCGGAAGGCCTGTCACCGTTGCCACTGATGAAACAGTGACTGCAATTCACGATACGATTTTCCAGGATCGTCGAACTACGTTGCACCACATTGAAACATTTGCAAACTCCCATGTGAGTGCTCATGACATTGTTCTGGATATTTTGGGAATGCGGAAAGTTTCATCTCGGTGGATCCCCAAAGTCTTGAATGCAGATCAGAGACGGGAGCATGTGCAGTATTGTGAAGAAATCGTCCGCCAATATGAAGCGGATGAGGACGGCTTTCTTGCAAGATATATGACAATGGACGAAACGTTGGTTTATAACTTTAATCCTGAGACGAAACAACAGTCACAATAATGGAAATATGCTTCATCCCCTACCCCAAAAAAATTCCAGGCGCAAAAATTAGCCTGTAAGGTGATGGCATCGGTCTTCTTGGATGCAGAAGGGGTGATTATGGTGGATTACTTTCGAAAAGGGCGTAACTATTAATGCATCATACTATTGCACCCTCCTGCTCCGTTTGAGAGAAGAAAGGCGCCGAAAATTGGCGCACGGAGTTCTTTTGTATCAGGACAACGCACCGGTGCACAAAGGCCTCGCAACACTGGAAAAACTGCGTGACTGCGGGTTCGAATTGTCACGTAATCCGCCAAAGTCTACAGATTTGGCTCCCTCAGCCTGTTTTATTTTCCCAAACCTAAAAAACGACCTCAAATGACGACGATTTGACAACGATGATGCAGTGACTGATGCTGTGAACGATTGGCTGGAGTCGAAATAGAAGTCCTACACTATTGGCCATTAAAATTGCTACACCAAGAAGAAATGCAGACGATAAACGAGTATTCATTACCCAGAACAACCACGTCTGGCCGTAATAATGGCCTTGATACGCCTGGGCATTGAGTCAAACAGAGCTTGGATGGCGTGTACAGGTACAGCTGCCCATGCAGCTTCAACACAATACCACAGTTCATCCAGAGTGGTTACTGGCGTATTGTGACGAGCCAGTTGCTCGGCCACCATTGACCAGACGTTTTCAATTGGTGAGAGATCTGGAGAATGTTCTGGCCAGGGCAGCATTCGAACTTTTTCTGTATCCAGGAAGGCCCGTACAGGACCTGCAACATGCGGTCGTGCATTATCCTGCTCAACTGTAGGGTTTGGCAGGGATCGAATGAAGAGTAGTGCCACGGATCGTAACACAACTGAAATGTAACGTCCACTGTTCAAAGTGCCGTCAATGCGAACATGAGGTGACCGAGACGTGTAACCAATGGCACCCCATACCATCACGCCGGGTGATAAGCCAGTATGGCGATGACGAATACACGCTTCCAATGTGAGTTCATCGCGATGTCGCCAAACCGGATGCGACCATCATGATGCTGTAAACAGAACCTGGATTCATTCGAAAAAATGACGTTTTGCCATTCGTGCACCCAGGTTCGTCGTTGAGTACACCGTCGCAGGCGCTCCTGTCTGTGACGCAGCGTCAAGGGTAATCGCAGCCACGGTCTCCGAGCTGAGAGTCCATGCTGGTGTAAACGTCGTCGAACTGTTCGTGCAGATCGTTGTTGTGTTGCAAACGACCCCATCTGTTGACTCAGGGATCGAGACGTGGCTGCACGATCCGTTACAGCCATGCGGATAAGATGCCTGTCATCTCAACTGCTAGTGATACGAGGCCGTTGGGATCCAACGCGGCGTTCCGTATTACCCTCCTGAAGCCACCGATTCCATATTCTGCTAACAATCATTGGATCTCGACCAACGCGAACAGCAATGTCGCGATACGATAAACCGCAATCGCGATAGGCTACAATCCGACCTTTATCAAAGTTGGAAACGTGATGGTACGCATTTTTCCTCCTTACACGAGGCATCACAACAACTTTTCACCGAACAACGCCTGTCAACTGCTGTTTGTGTATGAGAAATCGCTTGGAAACTTTCCTCATGTGAGTACGTTGTAGGTGTCGTCATCGGCGCCAACCTTGTGTGAATGCTCTGAAAAGCTAATCATTTGCATATCACGGCATCTTCTTCCTGTCGGTTAAATTTCGCGTCTGTAGCACGTCATCTTCGTGGTGTAGCAATTTTTATGGCCAGTAGTGTATTATTTGAATCGTTTGCAGAAGCTATCTGAGCGTGCCCGCAAGTGTATTAGTGTACACAGGTATTAATTAAAAAATAAGTTCGTATTATGAAAGTTCTGTCATTCTTTACTTGTTAGGCGACAAACTTTTCGACCCCCTCTCGTACAGCCCAGCGATTGCCGCACCAAGAAGTCGCAGCAGTGGCGCCTCCAGAGAAGTGATGTGCGCCGACGCCACAGCAGAGCGGTAGTTTCAGCTCAGACTGTCGAGGAGACCGCCTTCTACTTGTGAACTTCGCGCCCGCGGTGCATCTTCTGCCTCTAGCGAGTCCACACCAGCCCGTCTTCAGTGAACATGCTAGTGGGACAAGAACTGTTTACTACCCAGCCTTAGTTCCTGGAATAGTAGTTTTACTTCAGGAACTGCTGCCTGAGCCGATTTGTACAAAGGTGATTATTCGCTAATAAATGTGTGTGTATGTTCTGGTCACTAATCATTATTACTGTTTCAGTTTTCTCCTCGTTCTCCTCCCATAGTGTTTCCCTCATGGCACTGTAAATATTGTGGGTGGCTACTTGTAAAATCTGCTTCTGTGGTGGTATCAAAAGTACGATACAACAATAACAATTTCATTATCACCTCGAGAACAGTGTTACGTATTTTTTTACAGGTGCTTGTCTACAATGTCAGATCGACGTGACATACCATTTCTCTGTGAAGAACCGGAAATCACAAGAGAAAGCTACTGGTCCTCGAAGACCACGTATTTTAGCCCATGTGCCAAGCCCCATGCTCTGTAATGTGCACTGAACTACATGATGCTCTACCGCGTGCTTGTGGTTTCATCATCCTTCAACCACTTCAACACAGATGCTCTCGGCGGTAGCATGCGAACAGCTTCGACACTCGTAAAGCCAGGTCGTAACACTCTGCCCTCTGTCAGAGTCCCTTATGTCAGTGTATTTCCTCCTTTGTGTCTCGTATCGTCGCTAGAACGATTCCCCATTCGTCTCTGCTCGGCTTATATACATTCCTTGCCGCGTCGTGTGCCTGCGTTGCCACGAGCCATCATTCATTTTCGCGGTCAGCAGTGGTCATAATGTTTTGGCTCATCCTTGTATGAGAGAGAAGATATACCCTCATACTTCAAATAGGATGTAATAATTCCAGACAAAGCAAGCGTTGGGAAGCGTGAATATTGCTGAACCATTAGTTTAATAAACTGCGATGGCGAAATACTGACAAGAACTATGCACAGAAAAGACTAGTAGTTGGAGATATGGGAAAATCAATCTGGATTCCATAGGAGTACAACGAGGCAATACTGACCCTAAGAGTTATCTTAAGAGACACCTAAAGAAAGACAAATGTACGTTTGTAGCATCTGTAGTATAGAGGAAGCTTTTGAGAGCGTTGGCTCGAACATGCTCTTTGAAATTCTGAAGGTAGCGTGGATGAAATACAGAGCACTAAATGTTGCCTACAAGTTGTACAGAAATCAGACTGCAGTTATGAATCGACGGACATGATATGGAGTCGGGAATTTAGTAGGGAGTGAGGCAGTGTTGTGGCCTGTCGTCGATGTTACTCAATCTGTATACTGAGCAAGCTCTGAAGGAAACCGAGGCTAAATTTGAAAACAATTAATGTTAAGAAGCAAGAAATTAAAAGTTAGAGGTCTGCAGACGACATTTTAATTTCTTTAGAGCTGGGGTACAATGTTGAAGAGCTGTTGAGTGACATGTATAGCTTTTTGAAGATATATGAAGTGATAAATCAAGAAACGTAAAAGAAGGATAATGGATTGTGGTCCAATTAAATCAGGCGATGTTGAGGGCAACCCTTGAACGGAAGTGACACTAAATGATAATCAGACAAGACGAGAAGGGTATAAAGCAGAAACGTTTGAAGTGTGGTGCTACGAATGAACGATGAATATTAGATGTGTTGATTGCATAACTGGTAAACAGGATGTGAATCAATCTGAAAGAAAAATTAACGGCGCATTTAAAAGAAGCGATCGATTGAAAGGACAGATTCTGAGGCATCTGGGAATCGTCACTTTGGTATAGGTTGTAGAGGGAAGCAAAGTAGTGACTACCGTACGGTGGTTCCAAAGCAGTCTTCAAATTAAGGACGACGACGACAACATCATGCCAACCTTGTCCAACTTTTTGGGAGTAAAAACTTATGGCGTCATGTGATTCTTTAGTTTCTCCCGGCGAATTTCTTGCTCGAACAGTTCACGGGTGTACTGTCGGTCTGTAGTGTCCAACGGGCACAATATTTCGGCGATCAGTTCGTCAGCGCACCTGACGATGGCGACATATCTGATCGCCGAAATATTGTGCCCGTTGGACACTATGGACCGGCAGTACACCCGTGGACTGTTCAAGCTTATGGCGTCATATTAGTGGCAAATGTACGCAGCCGTGGCCAAATTCGAGGGAACGCAACTTGGAGACGAGGTGGTACCGGTGCGGCCAATGGCCGTGGGAAAGCGGCCGCGTGTCGCAACTCGCGGGCTCTGACCCCGCGGGGCCATCTCCAGCGCTCTCCGGGGTTCTCACCAGCCAGCGAGCAGTGCTTCTAACAAGGAGATTGCGTCTCCTTGTCATCATCGATTTCGTCATATTTATGTTATATGCCTTGGCTAGAAATTAAAGTGTCAGATGTGGGAGTTCCACATGGCCATGTTATCATAAAAGGCATGAAAAGGAAAGGAAAATTTGGGACTGCAAATAAATTTCCAGAGAAGATTTACACGAGTCCACGAGGACTAAGCAAATAAGTTTCCAAGAAGAGACTGTAATTGAAGTGTCAGATCGAACAGGTAACAGGAAAATAATAATGCTGCACAAAGCACTCTCTGCCACACACAGTAAGGTGGCTTGCGGAGTATGTAGATGTAGATGTGAGTCGAGATTTCTAATTCGTCGACTGCAATCAAAATACTCTTTTTAACGTCACGTATAATAAAAATATTTAATTCGTTCTTTTCTTTCCAGGTTGCCAGTGTAAGTAGGCTGTTTAGGTGTAAGTAGGCTGTTTAGGTTTTTATGTTGGTAACGTCACGTGGCGCTCTGTATGAAAATCACTGGCTGTGCTGTGTGCAGTCTGTGGCTGGTTGGCATTGTTGGAATGTTTGCTACCGTAGTGTTGGGCAATTGCATGTTAACAGCGCGTAGCGTTGTGCAGTTGGGGGTGAGCCGCCAGCAGTGCTGGATGTGGGTAGAGAGATGGTGGAGTTTTGAGAGCGGATGATCTGGACGTAAATTTGTAAGACTGGATGTCATGATTCATATATATATTATGACTTTTGAACACTATTAAGGTAAATACATTGTTTGTTCTCTATCAAAATCTTTCATTTGCTAAGTATGCCTATCAGTAGTTAGTGCCTTCAGTAGTTTGAATCTTTTATTTAGCTGGCAGTAGTGGCGCTCACTGTATTGCAGTAGTTCGAGTAACGAAGATTTTTGTGAGGTAAGTGATTCATGAAAGGTATAGGTTATTGTTAGCCAGGCCCTTCTTTTGTAGGGATTATTGAAAGTCAGATTGCGTTGCGCTAAAAATGTTATGTATTGATCGAAGTCTGCTTCTCGAGTAGCACAGGGGGATAGAGTTCAAGAAGTATGCCCATTTCGCTCGTGCATTAACAAATGTTAATAACTGCGTAACTACGAACAGCAAAGTAAATTTCGTTCCGTAGGCTGTTAAGAATAAAGAAACGCTAAGACGTTAGTAAGGACAGGGGCTGAACCTTAATGCTACGAAAGTGAGATACGGGTGTGTGTGTGTGTGTGTGTGTGTGTGTGTGTTTGTGTGTGGGGTGGGGAGGGGGGGGGTGGCAGGGGGGCGGAGTGTCACTGAACAAGGCGAGACAGTGTTTGAGAGTGGAATCTGTAATGTGTTCTCAAGTCTCTTTGATGAAAATAAGCACATCGAAAAAAATTAGTCATTTCCCCCCTTCCCTCAGGACACAGCACCGCGTCTCCAGCATTGATAGCGGCCTCAGTTCGACGAGCAAGGCAATCCACACTACCACATCATTCCCAGCTGAAGCCATGAAGCCAACTCAATGGTTAGATCCCACAGAGCTGCCTGATTGCGAAATTGTTGATTGCTACGTTTCACCCACAGTTGCAAACAGTTACAGATATATTACGATCAAGTGACTTAGCGGGCCAGTTGACACGCGGTAAAGTGCCAGAGTGTTCGAAGAACAACGTATGCGTGCAGTTATGTGAAAATGGCTTTTGTAATCTAGGGAGACGATGTTGTCCACAGCGTACTCGTTGTGGAGATGTAGAGAAGAGGCCATCAGTTGGTCACCAGTAATGCTGAAACAAACAACCTTGTCTTGAACCACTTCCAGCCTGAACTACAGTCTCGACACCATGCAGTTCTCTGGAAGAGTTAACATAGAGACTAGTTGGACCACACTACACGCCTCCAGTCAGCTACAATCCAATTCCTGTGCTATATGGTCTATTGTATATCTGAAGCTTTATGTGTTGCTGAGAACAATGGGCTCTTGAGAGGTATTTCACTTTAAATGCCCATTGCACATAATTCCCTTAGAAATTTACGCTTGGAAACTGGTTGAGAAGACTCTACTTTCACTGACTGCAGCAATTCCTGTCGAGTTTGACACCGATTGTCGTTGACAAGGCGTGACACTCATCTCTGGTCTCTGTCAGTTAGGAAGTTGTTACGAACACCGTTCTTACGCAGTACTACATAGTTGCGAGAGGTACACCATTTCTTGTAGACATGTTACAAAGCCTGCGTTGATACATCGACAAAGCGCGCCATTTCATTCACAGTGTGTTCATGGACACGTTCAAATACGATAACTCGTTTCTGCGATTCTGCTAAGTCTCCATATCGACCCATCTTACTGCGCTGACAGCGTACACACCACGTCACTGCCATGACTTACATCGGTGAGGGTCACGTTACCATTGTAACGACACAGTTATTTCAAGACAGTAACATACACTTAAAATCACTCACTTGCGAAACATAGAAGTACAGCATAGTTTTTATCTGTGAGTTTATTAATGACAGTTTGTAATACGATCTGGAATATTCGAAGTATGCGCCACTATTCTGTAACCATAACTGATTGCATAAACACTGGAGTTTCGGACAGAACACTTAAGTATTTTCGGGTAATATTATTTGTGTAATCAATTAAAAATATGCAAAACGTTTATTGTAGTTGTAAGAGAACTGCGCTAGCTAGGCAGAGTCTTTCTTTACCGTGACAACTTTGAGAGTAGAATTCTGTGGTTGTCTGTTTGTTGTGGCAATGGTGCGTGCTCTGTATGCAACTATGAGCATTCCATGATGACTGATGAAATACATGTGGAGCAATATCTATAACGTGGCTATGCGAGTTGTGTGAAAAAAGTAAGGAGTGACTGTTTTACCTACCAAAGTTTTTATTTTTTCAAACGACAGTATTGTCCCCTTCGTAGTAGATCCCTTCGGCAGCTATATGCCGGCGGATTCGTTGTTCTGGGTCTTGGTAACAGCGCTAAGATGTTTCAGCTGGTAGGGTCTTTAATACACTCCTGGAAATGGAAAAAAGAACACATTGACACCGGTGTGTCAGACCCACCATACTTGCTCCGGACACTGCGAGAGGGCTGTACAAGCAATGATCACACGCACGGCACAGCGGACACACCAGGAACCGCGGTGTTGGCCGTCGAATGGCGCTAGCTGCGCAGCATTTGTGCACCGCCGCCGTCAGTGTCAGCCAGTTTGCCGTGGCATACGGAGCTCCATCGCAGTCTTTAACACTGGTAGCATGCCGCGACAGCGTGGACGTGAACCGTATGTGCAGTTGACGGACTTTGAGCGAGGGCGTATAGTGGGCATGCGGGAGGCCGGGTGGACGTACCGCCGAATTGCTCAACACGTGGGGCGTGAGGTCTCCACAGTACATCGATGTTGTCGCCAGTGGTCGGCGGAAGGTGCACGTGCCCGTCGACCTGGGACCGGACCGCAGCGACGCACGGATGCACGCCAAGACCGTAGGATCCTACGCAGTGCCGTAGGGGACCGCACCGCCACTTCCCAGCAAATTAGGATCACTGTTGCTCCTGGGGTATCGGCGAGGACCATTCGCAACCGTCTCCATGAAGCTGGGCTACGGTCCCGCACACCGTTAGGCCGTCTTCCGCTCACGCCCCAACATCGTGCAGCCCGCCTCCAGTGGTGTCGTGACAGGCGTGAATGGAGGGACGAATGGAGACGTGTCGTCTTCAGCGATGAGAGTCGCTTCTGCCTTGGTGCCAATGATGGTCGTATGCGTGTTTGGCGCCGTGCAGGTGAGCGCCACAATCAGGACTGCATACGACCGAGGCACACAGGGCCAACACCCGGCATCATGGTGTGGGGAGCGATCTCCTACACTGGTCGTACACCACTGGTGATCGTCGAGGGGACACTGAATAGTGCACGGTACATCCAAACCGTCATCGAACCCATCGTTCTACCATTCCTAGACCGGCAAGGGAACTTGCTGTTCCAACAGGACAATGCACGTCCGCATGTATCCCGTGCCACCCAACGTGCTCTAGAAGGTGTAAGTCAACTACCCTGGCCAGCAAGATCTCCGGATCTGTCCCCCATTGAGCATGTTTGGGACTGGATGAAGCGTCGTCTCACGCGGTCTGCACGTCCAGCACGAACGCTGGTCCAACTGAGGCGCCAGGTGGAAATGGCATGGCATGGCAAGCCGTTCCACAGGACTACATCCAGCATCTCTACGATCGTCTCCATGGGAGAATAGCAGCCTGCATTGCTGCGAAGGGTGGATATACACTGTACTAGTGCCGACATTGTGCATGTTCTGTTGCCTGTGTCTATGTGCCTGTGGTTCTGTCAGTGTGATCATGTGATGTATCTGACCCCAGGAATGTGTCAATAAAGTTTCCCCTTCCTGGGACAATGAATCCACGGTGTTCTTATTTCAATTTCCAGGAGTGTATGTCTGTAATATTCTTTTGAATTTTCTCAAAATGACGTTCTTCTGAGACATTTTTCAGTTTCGATAAAAGAAAAATGTCACAGTAACTCAGATCAGGTGAATAGGGGTTCTGTGGAACAACAGAAATGCCATCTGAGGCCAATAATTCCGTGTTGGAAGCGGCCGGGTGACATGGGGCATTGTCGTAGTGCAGCATCCACTTTTCTGCAATGTTCGGTCTCACACGTTTCATCCTTTTCCTTAGCCTTTCAGAGACATCTTTACAAAACACTTGGTTGATTGTTTGTATGGAAGAGTATGCATACGTTCGACGTTTCGTCGGTTTTTGAAGCTGAAGGTCTCCCTGAGCAAGGTTCATCTTCAGCATGTTCATGGCATTCAAAAAACGCTTTGTGACAGCGAAAAACTTGTGCTCTTGATAAGGAATGTTTCCCATAGGCCAGTTTCAACATCACAAGCTCGGATTCCCCAAGTTTAACACAAAGCTTAATGGCATAATGTTGCTGTAAATTCCGCTGTTCCATTTCCGTAACACATAAGTAAAACACAACTTCACTAGCGGCGCTCTCAAAAATCTCGTGATGGCTGTACGGAGCTGAGCATCTGGAAGGGTTGAACACCTCAGTCTACACAGGTAGAACAACACAGCGTTGCCAGATCGCTCGCTGTTTTGTCAGTCTCATTACTTTCTAACACATCCCGTACATTGAGATACTAGAAGAGATGTGCCACTACGTAGTAATTAATGTAACATGACAGTAAAAGGAAATTATTTGTCTGCTACTAAACAGCGACGTCATAGCAACAATCCAGTAAAGTGATATTTATTTGTGAAGCTCAGTTTTTCACTAACAATTTGTATTAATATTCTGAGACTGAAGGATTAAATACAATATAAACCATTGATTTATTGCATTAATTATTTTAAACAACCCTTCATTACAAATTATTTTGGCACTCAAAAGTTTCCTTACATATTACAGGGATCATGTAGGTCTGAATAACGGGCGAGCTATCGATACCACTGAGAACCTATATCGTGTTAGCTGTGGAGCTCCACGTAAAACTGATGTTCGAGGGGAATGTCATGGAACACTAGTGTGTGTATGTAGATGAGGATATCGTTAAGGTATGCAGAATATTTTATGCAATCTCTGGGACCACTGAAACTTTCTACCAATCTGACTACGAGTGGTTTGAATTACGTTCAGCTTTACATAATAATTGTTTTCTCTGGAGAGGATGACAACTTTCAGCATTTTGTCACATAAATAGAAGTGTGTCAACATGCGGCTTCCAAGTTCTCCGGTTTCGGTAGAGTTACACATCTGTGAGACTGCGTCGATCGTCGTGTTTTCTGTATAAATTTTCTACCACACAGCCTTCAACGGCTGCAGAACATATGAAATAAGGAATCCTTGAAGACCCATCAGCCTCCGACGGAGAGACTTCCAGATCGTAATAGACGGTAAATCATCGAGTAAAACTGAAGTGATATCAGGTGTTCCCCAGGGAAGCGTCCTGGGACCTCTGCTGTTCCTGAACTACATAAATGACCTGGGTGACAATCTAAGCAGTTCTCTTAGGTTGTTCGCAGAAGATAATGCTGTAACTTACCGTCTAGTAAGGTCATCCGAAGACCAGTATCAGTTGCAAAGCGGTTTAGAAAAGGTTGCTGTATGGTGTGGCGGGTGGCAGTTGACGCTAAATAACGAAAAGTGTGAGGTGATCCACATGAGTTCCAAAAGAAATCCGTTGGAATTCGATTACTCGATAAATAGTACAATTCTCAAGGCTGTCAATTCAACTAAGTACCTGGGTGTTAAAATTACGAACAACTTCAGTTGGAAAGACCACATAGATAATATTGTGGGGAAGGCGAGCCAAATGTTGCGTTTCATTGGCAGGACACTTAGAAGATGCAACAAGTCCACTAAAGAGACAACTTACACTACACTCGTTCGTCCTCTGTTAGAATATTGCTGCGCGGTGTGGGATCCTTACCAGGTGGGATTGACGGAGGACATCGAAAGGGTGCAAAAAAGGGCAACTCGTTTTGTATTATCACGTAATAGGGGAGAGAGTGTGGCAGATATGATACGCGAGTTGTGATGGAAGTCATTAAAGGAAAGACGTTTTTAGTCGCGGCGATATCTATTTACGAAATTTCAGTCACCAACTTTCTCTTCCGAATGCGAAAACATTTTGTTGAGCCCAACCTACATAGGTAGGAATGATCATCAAAATAAAATAAGAGAAATCAGAGCTCGAATAGAAAGGTTTAGGTGTTCGTTTTTCCCGCGCGCTGTTCGGGAGTGGAATAGTAGAGAGATAGTATGATTGTGGTTCGATGAACCCTCTGCCAAGCACTTAAATGTGAATTGCAGAGTAGTCATGTAGATGTAGAATACTATGTTCGAGAGAATATCTAAAGTATTGCCGTTTTCTTCACTTGCATTACTCCATATGGTAAATGACATGCTACAGACGGATGCCCTCATGTGGTTGTACATCTACATTCAGCAGAGGGATGCACAGGGTGCACGTATTATTAGACACATCTCTCAAGTCCTGTGCTTACAAATCACGAGAAAGGAGTATTTACTATAATCGATATTTACTGTTTGCTTAATATTTAGTTCTATCTATAGGACAGTCAGTCCAGTACTTTCATTATAGCGTGACAAGGAATTCTGAGAAAGAATTTGATCGTTTTGTGCTGAGTTCTTGGTACGAAAATGGATTTCATACTCCGAACGGGGCCCGGCCGGCGTGGCGGCCCCTACAAGCAGACAACCCGCGACACGGCCGTGGTCTGCTCCTCCGCCGCGCGGACGCGCCTAAGTGGCTCATCCTGGCTAATCCCGCCCACAGCGCTCTTCGTCGCTGAAACTTCTACGGTACAAATCAAGCTTTCTCTCCCCTCTAATGTTCATCGCACAGCGCCCGTGATGTTCACCCACGCCATTTGTAATTGTGCTGGCATGACACTTCGCTATACACAGTCTACTCCTGTTTAATTAACATTCTTTTTTTTTTTTATGAATCTACACTCCTGGAAATGGAAAAAGAACACATTGACACCGGTGTGTCAGACCCACCATACTTGCTCCGGACACTGCGAGAGGGCTGTACAACCAATGATCACACGCACGGCACAGCGGACACACCAGGAACCGCGGTGTTGGCCGTCGAATGGCGCTAGCTGCGCAGCATTTGTGCACCGCCGCCGTCAGTGTCAGCCAGTTTGCCGTGGCATACGGAGCTCCATCGCAGTCTTTAACACTGGTAGCATGCCGCGACAGCGTGGACGTGAACCGTATGTGCAGTTGACGGACTTTGAGCGAGGGCGTATAGTGGGCATGCGGGAGGCCGGGTGGACGTACCGCCGAATTGCTCAACACGTGGGGCGTGAGGTCTCCACAGTACATCGATGTTGTCGCCAGTGGTCGGCGGAAGGTGCACGTGCCCGTCGACCTGGGACCGGACCGCAGCGACGCACGGATGCACGCCAAGACCGTAGGATCCTACGCAGTGCCGTAGGGGACCGCACCGCCACTTCCCAGCAAATTAGGGACACTGTTGCTCCTGGGGTATCGGCGAGGACCATTCGCAACCGTCTCCATGAAGCTGGGCTACGGTCCCGCACACCGTTAGGCCGTCTTCCGCTCACGCCCCAACATCGTGCAGCCCGCCACCAGTGGTGTCGCGACAGGCGTGAATGGAGGGACGAATGGAGACGTGTTGTCTTCAGCGATGAGAGTCGCTTCTGCCTTGGTGCCAATGATGGTCGTATGCGTGTTTGGCGCCGTGCAGGTGAGCGCCACAATCAGGACTGCATACGACCGAGGCACACAGGGCCAACATCCGGCATCATGGTGTGGGGAGCGATCTCCTACACTGGCCGTACACCACTGGTGATCGTCGAGGGGACACTGAATAGTGCACGGTACATCCAAACCGTCATCGAACCCATCGTTCTACCATTCCTAGACCGGCAAGGGAACTTGCTGTTCCAACAGGACAATGCACGTCCGCATGTATCCCGTGCCACCCAACGTGCTCTAGAAGGTGTAAGTCAACTACCCTGGCCAGCAAGATCTCCGGATCTGTCCCCCATTGAGCATGTTTGGGACTGGATGAAGCGTCGTCTCACGCGGTCTGCACGTCCAGCACGAACGCTGGTCCAACTGAGGCGCCAGGTGGAAATGGCATGGCAAGCCGTTCCACAGGACTACATCCAGCATCTCTACGATCGTCTCCATGGGCGAATAGCAGCCTGCATTGCTGCGAAAGGTGGATATACACTGTACTAGTGCCGACATTGTGCATGCTCTGTTGCCTGTGTCTATGTGCCTATGGTTCCGTCAGTGTGATCATATGATGTATCTGACCCCAGGAATGTGTCAATAAAGTTTCCCCTTCCTGGGACAATGAATCCACGGTGTTCTTATTTCAATTTCCAGGAGTGTATATTAGTTTCACGTGGCACACTGAGACAGTGAAATACATTTTACAAATGTAATTCCTTCGACTGTCTGCATTTGTATTTTATTTCCTATACATATTTCAGAATTCACTGGGGGTTTTTCATCACTTTGAGCATCTGAAGGAAGTTATGTTGTCATACAAATGTGAAAAATAATTTTAGCGCAAGAAAAACCCAAACTACAAGGCATATTACGAGAACCTGCTTCACTGATGGTCCGTGCTGAAAGTCTTCTAATATTTTTAGTTTTAATTACACAGATTTATCATTAACAGTCAAAACAATGAAAACATCGAGAATAAACACGGTATGTGAACAAAGGTGTTCGCTTAACGTACTGCTTTTCTATAGGTAAGGTGCACTGGATAAACAAAGTTGCTGTGAAATAACTGTGAGGAACTACATAAATCCTAATGAAACGAAGTACTGAGTGTTCTTACAATTATTTTTTAAGGTGAGTTAGTTTTAAAGAACGAGAAGACGATAATACGAAATAAGAGCTTACACTGGATGACATACTTTATGTTACAAGGAAGTTTTCAGAATTTCGGTGTATTTCCTGTTTGTCTTTTAGTTAAGTTTGTGGTGAGGTTGTGTGTCTATGTGACTGAAATGTTGTTAAAAGTTCTATCATGTCATGTTTTCTGATTTGTTTTGTTAATACAATACACCAATAGTAGCTATGGCATTTTTGCCTCTGTGCCAGTGGAGTTGTGTGTTCTTTTAATCTTCTGTTTATGTCAAAAGTTTGTGTGAACCTGATAAAAAACAAATTCTCTTTATAAAAAAATTGCAAAAAAGAATGATAACACTTACATCGCCAAACAGCGCTGACTGTAACATCACGATATAGCACAGTCTGGAAATTTTTTGGCAATCTCTCATTTAATACAGCTAACACATTTAAGCAATTTAATATAAATATTAGTTTTTGTACAAAAAATAAACTGACGCTACAGATATTAAACAAACAAAGTAACACAAACTGATAGTCTTGAATAAGAAAGATCATCTGCCAAAAAAAACTCCTACTATTACAACATAGACGAAAGTGGCAGGAATTTCAGAGTGGAGTTACCACACAATTAATAAAGATATACACAGCGAATAAACTAGAATTCTCAATAACGTAAAGGAAGTTTGGATTTAAGTATTCCACCCATTGTAAGATCTTATGTCTTAGCTTTTTCTTTTCCTTTGAAATCAAATTGCTACAAAAAATGTAAAAACTCTCTCAGCATTTTTTCATTGTGATTAATAAAATTTCTCATAAAAGCAAGAAAATTTTAGTGGTGGGGTAATCTGGTTTACCCTATGTATATAGAAAAGTAAACTTTTTAAGCGAATATCATTGATTACATAGCAATAGTGCATCAGCTAACCTTAAAGTGTTTGTGCTATGTATATAAAGACATAAAAAGTAGTCACACGTTACAAAACAAAAGTAAGGACACCCAACTTTTAATTAAACGTAGACAGACTACTCGACAAACTTGTTATTTCGCAGCTCCAGAGTGGCACATGTACGACACAAATGTGTTGATGAAGATACAGATATATTAAGCAAATTGAAGAAACACCAAAAGCCGAAACATGTTTTGGCATAAATACAGCTATACAAAATATGGTTGGTTTCTGTATTTCTCCAAGTAATCCAATCCACAATACGGAGATAAGCCACCACTAAAATTGAGAAGTTAATATAAACGACTAGTAATTGATACGAAAAGGAATGAAACAGCAGACTAAATGTTGGTTAATTATTTCTTTTCTGCAACTATCACGGGATAAAGCAAGAATTTCTACACGAGATATCTCACTAAAAAGCGTTTTGTGGTTCAATGAGGGTACCTATTGAGTGGCAGGCAAATTTCGCGTTAAATCCTACCAGTTCCACATTGGTCTTTTCCTTCCCATTTGGCTTCTTAATAAACATTACCCACAGCGTAATAGATCCTCAACGGAGAGACAATTCTTTTAGAAAACGGCAATGTTGGGTTACGTTTAGGAATTCTACGACACCCGTGCCGAATTTGTCGGGCAAAACGCTCACCTCATTGTCTAACAAACCACTGTATATAAAGTAGTTGCAACGTTGATAGGTGAAAAGTTTAAAAGGCAGCATAACCACAACGAATGGGACTCTTGTTTATTTTTATACAGATACTATGGCGTCCCGATAGTCTTATATGAGCTGGCGGCTTGAACTTTGGCTGTAGAGAGCAAACAAATTGAAGCACTGAGGAGCGCATTGAACTCTACGTCTTCCTCTTTACATGTACATCCGTGCTCCATAAGGCACTATAATGTGCATGCTGGAGGGTACATCGTATCAGTATTATCTGTTTCCTTCACTACTCAGTCATTTTTCCCTCGCCTAACTTGTGACAATGTGCCTCTGAACGTGCCCTACGCTCTCTTATCCTCATGATCCCCTCGCGAGATATCCGATGGTGGCAGCAAGTAAAACTGCTCTAAAATTTGCCAACAGGGTGTTGCGAGAATTATGTAGTCATTTTTCCAAGGACTCCTATTCGAATTCCCCAAACATTTCTGTTCCACTTTCGTATGCGCCATGACGACCTGTTAAGATCCTAGAAGCGGGTCTCTGAATTCACAACACCGGAACAGTATTCTTGAATTAGTTGCACTAGCGTCCAGTGTGCGATTTCCTTTAGTGATGGACTGCATTTTGCCAAGACCCTTCCAACGGATCTAATTTTCCATTCGCGTTCCTTAATACTGATTTTCCGTGATCGTCCCATTGCATATCACTTTTTATTACGTTTCCCTAAATCCGTGTACTCTGTTTCTAACTCAAGATGTTTGCCACTAATCCTGTAACCGTAACTACTGGGTGCTCTCTCTTTGTTATATAATCTTACATTTATCCATATTTAACACTTAAAGCGACAGTGGTAAACATATGTGTCACTGCTCTAAAACTAAAAACAAACAATGTTATTGATCTTAATAAATTTACAACAGTTTCTCCGAAAAGTATGGAATTACCTCCAAGTCTTTCTGCAGTTCCTTGCGATCATCCAACGACGATCCTGAATATAACATCATCGGCAGGTAGCAATTTAATAGTTCTGCCGACACTATCTGATAAATCTTTTGCGTATACCAAGAACATTAGAGACGCTGTTGCACTTACTCGGGGCGCACTTGATGTTACTTTCGTTGCTGTGAAAGTTAATCGCACCAACCACGTATCTCTGAAGCTACTGCATACGGCAGTATCTTGGTCAGTAGTCGAGAAAGTGCACAGTGTCCAGCGCCTTTCGGAAATCTAGGAAGACTGGATTCGCTCGTTCATCTGAAAAGTTGTTGCGAGGTGTCGTGCATGAATAAAGTAAACTGCGTTTCACACGAGTGGAATTTCCCGAATCCTCGCTCATTCTTTGAGAGAAGCTTACTGTCTCCAGGAAAAAAGCATAATGTTTCATCTTAGAACGCGCTTCAGGAATCTACAACAGGCTGACGTCAGCGACACTGGCCTGTAATTCTTTGCAGACAATCTTTTACCCATTTGGCAAACAGAAGTAACCTGCACTATTTCCTAGTTACGCGGGACTATTTGCTGCTCCATTTGCGTTTGCAGTGATCGGGAGCCAAGCCCCTTCCAGCCGCCTAGGTTTATCGTTTGAGGAAAATGCCGGTATAATTTCTTTAAAATCGACATGTTCGATTTCCTTTCCCATTCTTATTATTTGCGAATTTTGCTCCTCATCTAGTGATCTCCTTATGGTCGCGATGTTGCAGAATCTCCCTTACTGATTGTGGGGAAGCCATGTAGCCACACGACCATCAAGGGAAGCTGTAGAGGGAAGTACAGATGACAAAGTCGGCATTCACGCAACGAACACATCCATTAGAGAGCTGTTATGCTAACTGGTTATCTACTTATGTACGAGGGTGAGTCAAATGAAAACCTTAAATATTATTTATTGTGCAGAAGTGGTACAAAGCTGGATCACTTTTCAACATAATCTCCCCTACGCTCAATGCAAGTTCTCCAGAGCTTACAAAGTGCATAAATTCCTTTAGAAAAAAATTCTTTTGGTAGTCCGCGCAACCGCTCATGCACCGCGTGGCGTACCTCTTCATCAGAACGGAACTTATTTCCTCCCATTGCGACTTTGAGTGGTCCAAACATATGGAAATCACTTGGGGCAAGGTCTGGTGAGTATGGTGGATGAGGAAGACACTCAGAATGCAGGTCTGTGATTGTTGCAACTGTTGTACGAGCAGTGTGGGGCCTTGCATTGTCATGTTGCAAAACGACACCTGCTGACAGCAATCCACGTCGCTCTGATTTGATTGCAGGCCGCAGATGATTTTTTAGGAGATCTGGGTATGATGCACTGGTGACAGTTGTCCCTCTAAGCATGTAATGCTCCAAATGACGCCTTTTTCGTCCCAAAAGGGATTCAACATTACCTTCCCTGCTGATGGTTCTGTTCGAAACTTCTTTGGTTTTGGTGATGAGGAATGGCGCCATTCCTTGCTCGCTCTCTTCGTTTCCGGTCGGTGGAAGCGAACCCAGGTTTCGTCCACAGTAACGATTCTTGCAAGGAAGCCATCACCTCCTCGTTCAAAGCGCCGAAGAAGTTCTTCACAAGCATCAACACATCGTTCTCTCATTTCAGGAGTCAGCTGCCGTGGCACCCATCTTGCAGACACTTTGTGAAACTGGAGCACATCATGCACAGTGTGGTGTGCTGACCCATGACTAATCTGTAAACATGCTGCAATGACATTCAGTGTCACTCGGTGGTTTTCCTTCACTATGGCTTCAACTGCTGCAATGTTCTGTGGAGTCACAACTCGTTGTGCCTGACCTAGACGAGGAGCATCTTCCACTTACGTCACACCATTTGCGAAATTCCTACTCCATTCGTAGACTTGCTGCTGTGACAAACATGCATCACCGTACTGAACCTTCATTAGTCGATGATTTTTCAATAGGTTTCACACCTTCACTATGCAAAAACCGAACAACAGAACGCTGTTCTTCCCTGGTGCAAGTCGCAAGTGGGGGCGACCATCTTTATACTGACACTGCGACGGTATGTGTGCATCTGCACTATTGTACCACCTACAGGCCATTCTGCACGCTGTTTGTAGCAAGCTTACCAACTTACAGGATAACGACGCGAAATTTCGATTTGTTATTACAAATTTAAGGCTTTCATTTGACTAACCCTCGTATTTACGCCCAATGCGTGGAAGAGAAGCATGCGATGTCTTTCGCTGTCAAATATTTGTTACTTCCAAACTGGTCTCTAATTATTAGGTGACATAATAGATTCGCGACATAATATTTCAGCTTCTTCTTTACATTTACCAACGGTTAGAGACGAAAAGTGGAGACACTAACCTTGCTGAAGCGAGACGTCCGATGTCTCACCATCGTCTCCACCGTCTCCGACGTCTCCGTCGTCTCCAGACGGCGGTATGCCCAAATCCAACTCGAGTGGCGAGTCTGGAAGACAGTGTCAAACAGTGCCGTTACAAAAATGTACTAGCCCTGCGTGGCCAGTAGCCACCAGAACTACAATCATTTAAACAGTTACCCGTTCCTAGCCATTTAATTCAAATTCTTCTAAACACCATCAGCAATTTATATGAAAACTTTATCTGTTTTACAAATTACGTACACGGGAGTGCACAAAATATGGAAACACCACAAAACCATTACCACGCCTAATAGGGAGTAGGAAACCGGATGGCCTTCAAAACAGCTTCCAGTCGCTTCGGAATGGATAAATACAGTTCCTGTATGGTTTTCAAGGGAGCCTTGTACTGTTCTTTCTGCCAAATAGTGGCAAGCTCAGGTTGTTGTTGTTGTTGTTGTCTTCAGTCCTGAGACTAGTTTGATGCAGCTCTCCTTGCTACTCTATCCTGTGCAAGCTTCTTCATCTCCCAGTACCTACTGCTGGCTACATCCTTCTGAATCTGCTTAGTGTATTCATCTCTTGGTCTTCCTCTACGATTTTTACCCTCCACGCTGCCCTCCAATACTAAATTGGTGATCCCTTGTTGCCTCAGAACATGTCCTACCAACCGATCCCTTCTTCTAGTCAAGTTGTGCCACAAATTGCTCTTCTCCCCAATTATGTTCAATACCTCCTCATTAGTTAAGTGATCTACCCACCTAGTCTTCAGCATTCTTCTGTAGCACCACATTTTGAAAGCTTCTATCCTCTTCTTGTCCAAACTATTTATCGTCCATGTTTCAGTTCCATACATGGTTACACTCTATACAAATACTTTCAGAAACGACTTCCTGACATTTAAATCTATACTAGATGTTAACAATTTTTTTTTCTTCAGAAACGCTTTCCTTGCCATTGCCAGTCTACATTTTATATCCTCTCTACTTCGACCATCATCAGTTATTTGCTTCCCAAATAGCAAAACTCATTTATTACTTTAAGTGTCTCATTTCCTTATCTAATGCCCTCAGCATCACCCGACTTAATTCGACTACATTCCATTATCCTCATTTTGATTTTGATGATGTTCATCTTATATCCTCCTTTCAAAACACTGTCCATTCCGTTTAAGTGCTCTTCCGAGTCCTTTGCTGTCGCTGACAGAATTACAATATCATCGGCGAACCTCAGAGTTTTTATTTCTTCTCCATGGATTTTAATACCTACTACGAACTTTTCTTTTGTTTCCTCTACTGCTTGCTCAATATAGCGATTGAATAGCACCGAGGATAGGCTACAACCCTGTCTCGCTCCCTTCCCAACCACTGCTTCCCTTTCATGTCCCTCGACTCTTGTAATTGCCATCTGCTTTCTGTGCAAACTGTAAATAGCCTTTCGCTCCCTGTATTTTACGCCTGCCACCTTCAGAATTTGAAAGAGAGTATTCCAGTCAACATTGTCAAAAGCTTTCTCTAAGTCTACAAATGATGCTCAGGTAAAGATGATGAAAGTGGATAGCGATCACGCGTCCTTCCTTACGAAGTAGACCGCAAAGACTCGCTAAAATTGTGATTTGGTGACTCTGTTAGCCAGTGGAAATGTGACGACTCCTCTTCGCGCTCACGAAACCAATCCTGGACGAAGCCAACTGTGTGAATAGGGGGCCTGTAGTCTTGGAACACAGCGTCACAGTTCGGGAACAAACATTATCATGGGGTTGAAATGAAATGGTTGAAATGGCTCTGAGCACTATGGGACTTAACATCTGTGGTCATCAGTCCCCTAGAACTTAGAACTACTTAAACCTAACTAACCTAAGGACATCACACACATCCATGCACGAGGCAGGATTCGAACCTGCGACCGTAGCGGTCCCGCGGTTGCGGACTGAGCGCCTAGAACCGCTAGACCACCGCGGCCGGCTTATCATGGGGTGGACGAGATCAGTCAAAATGGTTAGGTAATCATTGGCAGTAATGCGACCTTGCAGAATAACCGTAAAACCCACGGTTTACCACGATATGGTTGCCCAAATCACCACCGAATCCCCGCCATGAGCCCGAAGTTGGAAACAAACTGAAATAATACTCATCCGAACAAATGACTCTTTCATTGTTCCACAGTCCAGGTGTTATGCCTTGGGCACCACTTTTTCTATTAAAAGCATTTGTATCACTGATTAATGGTTCTGAAACTCCAGCTTCCCCTGCAATTTATGGAGCTACCTTTGTGTTGTTTTGGTGCTGACGGGGTTTGCAGGTGCGACATTCTGTTCCTCAGTGACTTTTGCAGCTGTCGTCCTCTTATTTGTCGTCACATTCCTCTTCAGTGACCGTCCGTCACTATCACTCGATTCATATTTTCGACCACGTTGTGACTTAGCGGATGATTTTCTTCGTTTTCCTTGTATGCGATATAAGTAACACTTCGGTTACCTTGGTTAGGAAGCACCCACCATACGCGCACCAGCAGTATGCCCATTTGGATTTCACTTATCTTCAACATAGTGGCCTCACAGCAACATAGAGCACTGCTCTGATCACGACTGAGATACGCAACTTATTTAGGACATTACACAGGTGGTCAACGACAACTGCTCAACCTGTGGCCTTGGCTAGCATCTTTTTCTCGCGTTGTTTCCATATTCTTGCCCGACCCTTGTAAGTACGATGTAAAGCCACACTCTCAAAGGTCGATGATCAAACTTCACAATTAATAACAACAACAACAACAACAACAACAACAACAACAAGCTGTGACCGGTGTTTCTAACGTGAAAAGACCTTTGGCTATTGAAAATTAATTCCGCCAAAGAAAATGAAGGACATATGATACTATAAAATAAATTATGAAACTTGACTAATTAAGAGTTCGGAAAATTTGCATAACAATTTCATGTCTGATGCGAGAGCGACAGAAAGATGATACATAAACAGGACATATAGGTATGGTGGTTCTTTTGAGACGATACCTGTTTATTCTAATACGATGGCCATTGCTACCAAAACAAATTTTTCCCGTTCAGAGATACACCTGCAAGGTGAAGTTGGTCGTTAGGATACTTCAGTTCATTGCAATTTGAATGTGATCCCTCCAGTACCGTTGCAAAAGAAGCAGTTATTTTATTTATTTATGCATTTATTTTACCTGGCAAGATTAGAGCCTTCAGGCCCTCTCTTACACCTAACCGGCATCCTCAGATTGAACGAATTTCAGTTTGTACAGAACATTATGGACATACCTTGTGTTATACAGTATTAATGTTAAAAAGATAGAGATTATAACAGTAGTACAAGGATAATTATAACAATCAAAAATAATTATAACAATCAAGAATAATAATAATAATAATAATAGTAATTACTATGTATATGAAAGTAAACATATTTTTCTTTTATGAATGTCAGTCCTATTGCTAGTTGGGAATTTTCTCGTTATGTTCTTGGACCTTGTGAGTTATTCACATCGAGCAGAGACACAAGACGATAGAATGGGATGAAAGAGATATAGAAGAGGTAGCTAGGTTAGAGAAAGAGAAATAGAATGGTAAAATTCGAAGCTATGATGGAGAGGAGAACGAAAGAGATGAGAGGGGCACAACAATGATGGCTATACCGTCCCTAATATATAAGTTTTGAGTTCCCTCTTAAATGTTGAGTGGTTCTGGATAAGACTCAGATCACAGGGGAGTGCGTTCCATAGTCGTATGGCTGAGATGGAGAATGACACAGAGAAAGATTTTGTGTTATGTAAAGGTACAGCCAAGATGCTAGAGGTATCCGATCTGGTATTGCGGCTGTGGAATGATGATAGGTGTTTAATGTGAGAAGATAAGTATTGGGGGCACGAGTGACTAAGAAATCGATGAAGTAAGCACATCGTGTGGAGATCGCGTACCTTATGTGGGCGTATCCAACCTAGCTGGGAGTATGAAGGACTGATATGATCATACAAATGTATATTGCACACGTATCTAACGCAAGCATTCATCACTAGCTCGAGGCATCTCGAATTTTCACTATTTGTGGCGTGTTGAACTACATCACAGTAGTGAAGATTAGGCAAGACTAGTGTTTGGACTAATTTTTGTTTAACACAGGTTGGAAATATTTTTCTGAATTTTTGGATTGCATGTAGGGAGGAGAGCGATTTCCGGCAAGCTGTGACTGTTTGTTCTTCCCAGTTTAGATGTTCATCCAAGATTATTCCAAGGTCTTTTACTGTTTTTTGGTATGGTAGCTGGATACCATTGAGGAGTATTTGAGGGACTGTTTCGCGAAAGTACCGGCTGATTAACTTTGGATGAGATATTATATTTGAATTTCTCCTGTTGAGCGATCAGTGAATGCCGGACTGATAAACTGAACAGTCTAAACACGCTTTCACACCCATTTTTGTGCTATCACGTCAATTGATAAAGTTAGCTTCTTGTCTCTGTATCTGACGGTTTCATTCAATACACCTGTTTCTTTAAATCTTCCTACAACTCTTCACTTACGTACCTGTCGTTAATTCCCTTTAGCAGCTTGACCTAAATCACAATGAATGAGTGAGAGGTCAAGGTTAATAACGTCCGAAAGCACGAGAGGACAGGAAGCTTTAAGGCGGGTGTCCACCTCAGCAAGAGCACACACTGCCAGGGGAGGCTATTACAACACTTCCTCTGAAAATGCGTCAGCATTATTGTGAGTGGAGATTCTTTATTTTCTGTGCTGGACTGTGTTCTGCATGGGTCACTGTGGTAAATGTTTAACAGCAAATAGGTATTCAGTGAGGAGCAATCAAATATTGGTAATTAAATAGTCAGTTTGATTTATTTGTTTACGACAGTCTCATTAGTAGGAAAGAAGCAATGGTGTTTTCTAGGAATTTTTGCGAATGGGTAAAAATGTCTTTACTGGGCATATTTAGATCTAAATGTGCCTGCTGGCAAACACAATTGGCTTCATATAGTCTCAGCGTAGTTAAACATTCGTGAATGATGTTCGTGCTTTCCCTTTTCCTGATCCTTGGAACAGAGAACGATACCTTGGTACGCTGAAAGATTATGCACTGTGATACTTTGTCGCTGTATTTTCGAAACGTAGAAGAAAATGTAGCTCTGCTGTTACCCCCCAACCTAACCACAACTTCGGCTCCGCAATATATTCGGAAAGGCAGTGAAATATTTGTAACAACTAAGATTATTAATTTAATTGCTACTCGTTAAGTCCCAAAATAGCCACAAACTGTCATGTGTTCCGTGACGCGATTGGCTGACTGATCCAAACCGTGCAGACACCATGTTTATTTCAGTATTTACGAAGCTGACGGGCAATATTTCGTGGTCTTTGCAGTTATACATGCGTAATGCTAAAATATGCAATTTCAGTGCTACAACACATTAGAGATTTCTCCAAAATGCGTCATTCTTAGTACCGTTGCTGTGTTGAAGTATAAGAAAATGTGACGACGGCGAATAAAACTGGTACCAAGTATTTTACACGGAAGTTACATGGTATTGTATAGTACTGTGTGAACGTCCTTTTACCATACTGAATGCTACTTCATTTAGTTAACTTACACATAACTCAGTAGTACATTCAATGATTAAAACATGGCAGCAGTGAGCAGAAATGCTATATATTTCAGGGGTTTATTCGCTTCGAAATTTTCTTTGCAGGGGGAGCATTGATTTCTGCTAATGCGTATTGTTATTTGAACATGATGCACAAATTTTAAAACTAAAAAGCTTCTCTACTCAAACAAATGTCACATGTAATTACAAACTATGTAGGAAAGTTAATCCAACATCAATAGAGAGTTTTTTAAACCTTGTCAAGGAACAAGACCGGCAGGATGTTTATAGTGGCGATAACATAGATGATAAATATGATGTTTTCCTTAACACATTTCTCATGCTCTTTGAGATTTGCCTTCCATTAGAACGTTCTAAATGGGGTACTAGCAGTAACAGGCAGCCCGAGTGGCTGACTAGTGGGATAAAGATATCATATACAACAAAGCGGGAATTATATCAAAATGTTAGAAGTAGTCACACTCAAGCTACAGTAGCCCATTACGGACAGTATTGTAAGGTGCTTAAAAATGTTATTAGGAAAGCAAAGAGTTTGTGGTATGCAAAGAGAATAGCTAATTCACAGGATAAAATTAAAACCATATGGTCAGTTGTGAAGGAAATGTCTGGTCGATGACATAAAGTCAGTTGGCAGAAAAAAAAATTCTGTTACTGATAAATGGGATATATGTACAGTATTTAACAATCATTTTCTAAGCATTGCTGGTGAATTAAACATTTAGTTTCTACAGGGAATCATATAACTTTCTTGGCGAATGCCTTTCCGAGATTAATGTCTGAAATACTCCTCTTTGATACAGACAAGGGGGAGATGGAGTCAACAATTCAATCACTGTAGACTAAGGACTCTCGTGGTTATGATGGAGTGCTTAGCAGAATATTAAAATACTGTGCTGCACATGTTAGCCCTGTATTTAGCCATATTTGTTATTTTTCCTGAGCGATTAAAGTACTAAGTAGTAAAGTCGCTTTATAAAAATGGAGAAAGGGATAATGTAGACAGTTTTAGACCTATTTCTATGCTCTAAATGTTTGCTAAAGTTATTGAAAAGGCTGTGTATATGAGGATAATTGATCACTTTATATCACACAATTTGCTATCAAATGTACAGTTCGGCTTTAGAAGTCGCTTAACAACTGAAAATGCTATATTCTCTTTTATCTGTGAGGTACTGGATGGGTTAAACAAAAGGTTTCGAACGCTAGGCACATTTTTTGATTTAACTAAGGCGTTTGATTGTGCTGGTGACAAAATATTGCTCCGGAAGATGGACAATTACAGAATACAGGGAGCTCACAATTGGTTCACCTCTTACTTTAGCAACAGACAGCAAAAGGTCATTATTCACAATGTTGAGAATGGCTGTGAAGTGGGGTCTGAGTGGGGTATGGTCAAGTAGTGTGTGCCCCAGGGATCAGTGTTGGGGCCACTCCTGTATTATATGCCCTCTAGTATTATGGGTACCTCTAAAATATTTTTTTTTGCTGATTACACTGGCTTGGTAGTAAACAATGTTGTGTGCAAATAGTGCAGTTCATGACCTAAGTTCATGGCTTGTAGAAAATTAACACTAAGTCACAGTAAGACTCAGTTTTTACAGTTTCTAACACACAATTCAACAAAACCTGACGTTTTAATTTCACAGAATGGGCATATGATCAGTGAAACTGAACAGTTCAAATTTCTAGGTGTTCAGATCGATATTACACTGTTGTCGAAAGCCCACATTAAGGATCTTGTTCAAAGACTGCTGCCATTTTTACTATTCGAACGGTATCTGAAGTGAGTGATCGTTCGACACGAAAATTAGTCTACTTTGCTTATTTTCATTTGCTTATGTCGTATGGTATTATATATTTAGGGAACTCTCCCCATTCTTATAGGTTATTTTTGGCTCAGAAATGGGCGGTTCGGGCACTGAGTGGTGTAAGTTCGCGAACCTCTTGTTGACCCCTGTTCACGAGTCTGGGTTTTTTAAAATTTGGCCTCTCAATATATATATTCCTTACTGTCATTTCTTGTTAACAATATTAGCTTATTACCAAGAATAAGCAGGTTTCAGTCTGTTAATACTCGGCAGAAATCAAACTTGTATTTGGATCGGACTTCCTTAACTCTTGTGCAGAAAGGTGTGCAGTATACTGCTGTATCCATTTTCAATAAGCTACCACTCGAATTCAAAAATCTTAGCAGTAATCCACGCGCTTTCAAATCGAAACTGAAGAGTTTCTCCATGGCTCACTCCTTCTATTCTGTCAAAGAGTTCACTGAAAAATTAAGCTGATTCTTGTTGTATTGTTGATTGCGTTTACTTAAAATTATGGATTGACTTTTTCAGGTTCATAAACATTTCATTTTTCTCTGTTATTACTTTTGTGTTGTAATTCCATGTGCTGACACGTTCCGTGACCTTTGAGATTTGCTCCTCAATTTGGTCCTACGGCACCTGACTCGTAAATAAAAAAAAGTAAATAAATAAACCTGCTGATAACGTGTGAACACATTTGAGTAACTACTGTTACATTTTTATCATTTGTAAGAATGAATGCTCTATGTTTGTACTGAGATATTTGACATTACACTGTTATTTAAAATGGTAGTTGAACTGTAGCCCATTGAATCATGTTACAGGTTGCCACTGAGATGAGATCTGTAATCATACTGCCCTGAGTGTTATATTTGTTCTGTTTCTTCCTACCATAAAGTAAATATTCTGCACCATATATGATTGTCTTCCTAGGTAAAAATTATTTGTTACTGGCATATTCACAGAGGTTATATTCTCATTTAAACAAGCCAATAACATGTTATCCTGTATTCCAAGGCCACACAAAGCAGGTTCTTCATCTAGACTGACATTCACACACATACATGTGGAAATATCTAATGCAGTAGAGATCTTCGCCCACCATAACGCTCAATATACTGTAGCAGAATGGCCCAATATATATTTACAGCATTCGGCCTAATTATTTAATGTAACGTGTAGCTAGATTTGGTCTATATCGCGATGTGTAGTGGTGTTTGCTTAAATGAGCACTGAGGCAAATACCAGTTACTATTATCAGTGTTAAAAATGCCATTTTATTGATAAACCTATTCAACCTACTCTGTGTTTTGCGTCACAAAGCATACCAAAAGTGGTTTTCATTGTGATCGGCGAACGCTCGGAAAAGAGCTGGTGTGTCGTCCTGCTCACTGTGATTCGCAACACTCTCCGGCGGCACTTGTCGGCTCTATCTAGCTCGCACACCATCCTGTTTGTTTATGAAAATCAACGCGCATCAAATTACTGCATACGCGCTATTAATATGGGCTCTTGCCTCTGTATGCATATGCTACACATGTCGTTATGTCTGCAGTACGCATAAATAAGAACTCCAAGAAAATGGTTTAAGGCAAAAATAAAAGTCCCGATGTCCATACAGTAAGTGCGATGCAAATATGCAATAGTCTTGCACATAAAATGAAATGTTTATCATTCTCATTTTTTACTAAAACTATAGGATCACTCTGATGAGATCAGTACCCCTCTTCAGTAGCAGTAGGGGCTTTTAGAGTTTTGTCTGCGTTTCCTTTCTTGTTTTTCTTCCCAAAGTCCTTCAGATTGTTCTGCGGATACCTCGAAATTTATTAACCTCTTTTTCAATGATATTGTGATAGCTAAAACTAATATCACATCCTAGATAACTGAATGGGATGCTTGTTCTAAAATTTTCTCATTAATTGCTATTATCGATACAACTGGATTCTTCCCTTTGAAAGCCATTATCTTGTTCGCAAATGAAGTTAACAAGTAGTATATTTCGTTTGAGTTCAATCTATATTCTGATCTTTGTAAATTATCTTCTGTTTCTTGTGTACTCATCTGGTCATCGGCATATAATAGAGTAGGTAATGGTATGCTATCCTGTTTTCATTTCTAATTGTCTCCCATATTTGTCCTTCATAACTACGTCGTCAATACATTAATAAAGTGGGTGATAGACTACACCCTTAAACATCTTGGTTTATTAAAACTTTATCCGTCATTTTCGAGCCTGAACATAGAACCATTTTCGTATTTACATACAGACAATTTATGTACGAATAACTTATTAGTGAAACATTTTAATTCCAATGTATTTATATATAGCACATTAGCTGTAATTTAAAAACCACCTAACACAGGCCTCAACGACAACGACTTAATCCAATATGGCGTTCTCTAAGCTATTTCAAAACAAAATTCAGTAGTCAGTTGCAAAGGTTTCGCTTTAACGGTTTCAACAGATTAATGTGTCCTTTTCAGAAGGTTGATATTGGTTTAGTAGATGTCAGTATCATAGGCAACGAGGCAAAATGTCATGATATGTCAAAAATGTACATATTGTATGTGATAATTGTAAACGAAGATTGATTATTTAAGTCAATGAATCACATTTATATACATAATCAAGTTGTTGACCTAGCACAATAATGGGGCATTATGAAGATATTAACGTCTGCTAAACCACTATTAAGCTTCTGAATACGACAGATAATCTGTTGAAACCGGTAAAGCGAAATTTGTGCAACTGCCGACTGAATTTCATTTTGAAATACACTCGTATACCACAGTTAGAGAGAAAATAGAAACTACTAATAAAATAGTAATCTTTTAACTTATTCACCATGTTCCTCTCCACAAGCTAAAATGTAACTTGTTTGAATCTGTCTTAAACACCTGAAAATGCTGCAGAACGTGAAATTCCACTTACGTACGAAAAAGAAACACTTACAGCCACCATCACGTCGAAGTTATAAAATGCTGAGGTGAAAACCGTATATACACATACGTATTTACGTCATATGAATGAAATGGGCATGGGACATAAATATGCCCATATAAGGTTTTCACATCAGCATTTTGATAGCTTTACCTGTATCGACACTTAGATATTGTTGATACTGTCCTTTGCACATAGATGCGTATTTCTTTGGTTTACTTATTTCTGATGTTTCTTTCATACCTCTATAATTTTCTTAATTTATTTCTTTAGTTTGGTGGGTTACTTCAGGATTTTGCAGCTTAGTGTGTCATATGACTAATTTTTATCATGTGATATTTAATTAATGATTTCATTAATGACTGGTACAACATATAGAGTGGAAATTTGTTCTAGTATACTATATATATTTCTGTTTTAGGTATGTGATAATGGATGCATCTGTTGGTTTTTATCAAATGATTACTGTAAATCCACTGATATAGTAATGTTCTTGAGTTTTATTGTGTTTTAATCTCTCTTTGTATTTGCATGGTTGGTAAGCTGACGATGATATCATTACTGTTCATGCATGCAAGCCTGAAAAATGGTGCACTGAGTCACCGAAACTGATAGCAATGTTATAAAATAACATCAAAAAGACGGCTACAGGTGATTCATTTTATTGCAATAAATGAATGTCGGAAGTCCCACAAACTATCAATCACAAGAATGGACATACAAAAAGTTGAAAATCCACTGCCTGACGTCACGAAACTCTACCGGCTTCTCGCCTGTGTTCACTTTCAGGCGCCTCATGAGAATAGTGTAGAGTAGGCACGGGGCAGCATCGCCTGTACTCGCCTGTGTCGGGGATGCCCCTGCGCCGGCGGTGGTGGTGGTGCGTGTGCAGGCGCAGCTGGTCGTGCACCTCCTGGAAGGTGCCGTTGATGCGGTGCAGCGCCACGCTGTGCGACTTGTCGAACTCCAGACGCCCGATGCCCAGGTTCTCCAGCAAGTGTTCGAAGCCCTGTACACCACAACGAGCCCATTACTCATACGTCTACGTTCAATGGAAACAGTAGATTGCTGCAATATCGTAACATTACAAAGCCGAAAATTGTACGGAAATTAATTATCGTTAGAAATTACACTATACTTTTCTGTTTCCAAAATTTAGTCTTCAGAATTGATTGCAAGTACATTAGAGCTTATAAGATGGCGTTCTATTGTCGGTTTGACAATAAATCACAACTGCCAGTACTCAAAGGAACCCAAAAATTGAAATTAATTACGGGTGCAAAGTCGCAAGAAACTATCACACATATTCTGTAAACGCTTACTATCCACAGTTCTGTGGGTAAGATTATTTTGAAGCGCGATTAGCCGAGCGGTCTCAGGCGCTGCAGTCATGGACTGTGCTGCTGATCCCGGCGGAGGTTCGAGTCCTCCCTCGGGCATGGGTGTGTGTGTTTGTCCTTAGGATAATTTAGGTTAAGTAGTGTGTAAGCTTAGGGACTGATGATGTTAGCAGCTAAGTCCCATAAGATTTCACACACTTTTTTTTAAGATTATTTCGTTTTCTTGTTAGACTACTAGAAACTGTGGAAATCAAAGCCACCTACTTTTCGTTTATAAGTGAGGCACAAGAAAAATTCTCGCATGTTTTATTTTTTGAGACCCCTTATCTTAAGGCCCGGAGTGGTTGCGTGTGATGCTTTGACAGTTTCACTGGGTAAATGCAATGAATTATGAGTAATGTACGCAACCCTCAATGTTTTGAGATGTTCTGTAACTTTGGTTTGGTTGGGGAAGGGGACCAAACAGCGAAGTCATCGGTCCCATCTGATTAGGGATTGTTGGGGAAGGAAGTCGGCAGTGCCCTCTCAAAGAAACTATCCCGCCATCTGTCTGAAGCGATTTAGGGAAATCACGGAGAACCTAAATCAGGACTGCCGGACGCGGGTTTGAACCGTCGTCCTTCCGAATGCGAGTCCAGTGTGCTGACCACTGTGCCACTTCGCTCGGTAAACTATGGTTTCAGGCATAGCTTGAGCACTGAAGAAATTCTGGCCGTCCGTATGACGACTATAAATAGTTCAAGAAACTTAGCTTTCATGATCATTTAACACAGGTTGTCCTGAGGAAGTAAGAAGTCTGTAGTCACTAACAAGAAATCTTTGTTATGCTTCGTACAGCTAATTCAGAAACTATACACTCTTCGAGGCTTACTAAGACACTCAACATAATGGGAGCGGCGAAAGTTATACACTATACAAAGAAAGAGAGTCTATGCAACTGTACCCAGAAATTTTATGGCTGCGCTTGTCTCAGTGACGGACACGTTGCGAAACATGGGACATCTTTCACAAGATAATCGACGATTCTCACGGTAAAACTTAACGTCATCACTATACACTGCCATTCTGAAATGTAAAACTCCTTTTATATTGTGCCTTTGTACGTTATATTTCACTTTTCGTAATTCTGTGCTTACTGTAACTTCGCCGGAGTGGTTCCTTAACCGTAAGAAAGATGCTAATCTTGGACTCTTCAATAAGCTGAATGTTACAGGAAACCGTTGTCGATTTGTAAACTGTGTAAAATTTCTTGCCGCGCGAGATTAGCTGAGCGGTCTAGGGCGCTGCAGTCATGGACTGTGCGGCTGGTCCCGGCGGAGGTTCGAGTCCTCCCTCGGGCATGGGTGTGTGTGTTTGTCCTTAGGATAATTAAGGTTAGGGACTGATGACCATAGCAGTTAACTCCCGTAAGATTTCACACACACACACACACACACACACACACACACACACACACACACACACACACATAAAATTTCTTCCTGTACTGCATAGTAAAATACTAACACGACGGACCTTTCAATGTCGTGATATATCACAAATTGTTCAATGAGTTTTCTTCCCTTGACCAACAGCTGCATCAAGAGAAAACATAACATCGCAAATGGGTTTCAAAGACTAAAGATAAAAATCGTTGACATCCCGTTAGACATTCGTTTATGGTTTTCCAGACTATTTCCCCCGTTGCTGTACTTTTAATAACTGGGATGATCCGAAAACAGCTCCTTTTGCTTTGTTGAGGGACATAATGTCGAACGACTGATACAGAACTACACAATAGTGATTTAATCTGGCTTCAGATGAACAGTCTTCAGCACATACAATAGTATCGGATGAAAGGCACCGTAAGCTACGAAATGGCGATAAGGCGTGGTTGACGACTGTGTTTTACGTAGCTGTACCTGGGTATTTCATTCGTAGTAGCTGAATGAAATTAACTGGAATGAAGTGAATGGAATCAACTGGGGTGATGCCAAAGATACGCAGTGATACGATTTGATAGAATTCCATTCAGAAGTGCTGAACCCGTAAAGTTATAAATATGTCGCTACAATGGAAAGTCTGCCGGTTCCGCTTTTACGAACGGATGTCTCAGATTTATTTCATACGCCATTGTATTTCACTCTCTTCATAACAATTGATTCCATTCCATTCACTTCATTTCACTGAATTTTTACACGATCGGTAAAACCACAGCACTCCACCAAATGCGTACCCCAGTGGTGTTTACTTCCACTTACCCCGCAGAACTCTAGAAGTAATAGGAGCAAACATCCATGCCTTTCGAACATAGATTCAGGCCTGGAGGCACGCACAGGTAATTTAAACGGTAGGGCGACTGCCAACGAAAAGCTGGCAGTCCGGGTCCTAATGTGGGTCGGGTACTAGATTTCGCTTTTCAAGACGTACTCATATTGAATGTATGGCCTGTGCGTCTCCTTCAGTCTACAGAGATTTCCGTAAAAGTAGATATTTTGACAATCGTGCGCAGGTTTCTGTGCCAGTCTGACATCAGTCGGAAAGACGATGGTGAGGGAACATGGCTCCATTTATTTTTCAGACTTTGCCATTAATAACAGCCATATCAAGGCTCTCAGGTTAAACCCACGGTTCGGTTCTAGCGTAATGGTCGGCGAGTCCTAGAGGACACGGCATGAAGCGCCCGTATAAATAGCTGAGCAGTAATTGAGTTTTCTCCGGAGGCAGTTTGCCGGTGCCTCGTCCTTGCTTGCTCTGCCAACTATATCCTGGCAGGCAGACGCTCATCCGGCATCTGTCACCTACGCCGTGGTAAAGTCTTTTGGTCTTTTGACGAGACAGAATGGAAGACCCAAATTTAGAGGTGGTGAGAAAGGAAGGAACCTCACTGTGACTGAACTTCGACATTGGGCGCAAAAAATTTGTTTTAAAACTCACTATACCGGACTGGATAGCATTTCATGCCCGACTGTTATGTAATAACGATAGTTGCAGTGAGTCGCTGCAGATGGATGTGGGGCCAGGCACCGGTCTATAATTTTAAAAATGAATCTCATGCGTCTCTGAGGTACGCCACACAGGACATACGAACGGCACCTGACCTTTGATAATCATCTAACGCACAAGTAACGAAGCAACCGAATTAGCCAGTCTAGCTGAGAACTTTCACAGACCTGCCGTCCTGTGGAAAAATCTGCGAGGTCTAACAATAGGCAAACTCAAATCTGTAGCTGAACCTCTAGTTCCTATTGAGGCTCGAACTGAGTATTTCGCCACGCCGATCTCTTTACTTTACCAAAGCACAAGAGCGCAAACCATCGATTCCCTTAAGGACAGATATAGAGCAAAATGCATTCTTGTACTTAGACATGTTGTTGTTGTGGTCTTCAGTCCTGAGACTGGTTTGATGCAGCTCTCCATGCAACTCTATCCTGTGCAAGCTTCTTCATCTCCCAGTATCTACTGCAACCTACATCCTTCTGAATCTGCTTAGTGTATTCATCTCTTGGTCTCCCTCTACGATTTTTACCCTCCACACTGCCCTCCAATGCTAAATTTGTGATCCCTTGATGCCTCAAAACATGTCCTACCAACCGATCCCTTCTTCTAGTCAAGTTGTGCCACAAACTTCTCTTCTCCCCAATCCTATTCAATACCTCCTCATTAGTTACGTGATCTACCCACCTTATCTTCAGCATTCTTCTGTAGCACCACATTTCGAAAGCTTCTATTCTCTTCTTGTCCAAACAAGTTATCGTCCATGTTTCACTTCCATACATGGCTACACTCCATACAAATACTTTCAGAAACGACTTCCTGACACTTAAATCTATACTCGATGTTAACAAATTCCTCTTCTTGAGAAACGCTTTCCTTGCCATTGCCAGTCTACATTTTATATCCTCTCTACTTCGACCATCATCGGTTATTTTACTCCCTAAATAGCAAAACTCCTTTACTACTTTAAGTGTCTCATTTCCTAATCTAATTCCCTCAGCATCACCCGACTTAATTTGACTACATTCCATTATCCTCGTTTGGCTTTTGTTGATGTTCATCTTATATCCTCCTTTCAAGACACTGTCCATTCCGTTCAACTGCTCTTCCAAGTCCTTTGCCGTCTCTGACAGAATTACAATGTCATCGGCGAACCTCAAAGTTTTTACTTCTTCTCCATGAATTTTAATACCTACTCCGAATTTTTCTTTTGTTTCCTTTACTGCTTGCTCAATATACAGATTGAATAACATCGGGGAGAGGCTACAACCCTGTCTTACTCCTTTCCCAACCACTGCTTCCCTTTCATGCCCCTCGACTCTTATAACTGCCATCTGGTTTCTGTACAAACTGTAAATAGCCTTTCGCTCCCTGTATTTTACCCCTGCCACCTTCAGAATTTGAAAGAGAGTATTCCAGTTAACATTGTCAAAAGCCTTCTCTAAGTCTACAATGGTAGAAACGTAGGTTTGCCTTTTCTTAATCTTTCTTCTAAGATAAGTCGTAAGGTCAGTATTGCCTCACGTGTTCCAACATTTCTACGGAATCCAAACTGATCTTCCCCGAGGTCGGCTTCTACCAGTTTTTCCATTCGTCTGTAAAGAATTCGCGTTAGTATTTTGCAGCTGTGACTTATTAAACTGATAGTTCGGTAATTTTCACATCTGTCAACACCTGCTTTCTTTGGGATTGGAATTATTATATTCTTCTTGAAGTCTGAGGGTATTTCGCCTGTCTCATACATCGTGCTCACCAGATGGTAGAGTTTTGTCATGACTGGCTCTCCCGAGGCCATCAGTAGTTCAAATGGAATGTTGTCTACTCCCGGGGCCTTGTTTCGACTCAGGTCTTTCAGTGCTCTGTCAAACTCTTCACGCAGTATCTTATCTCCCATTTCGTCTTCATCTACATCCTCTTCCATTTCCATAATATTGTCCTCAAGTACATCGCCCTTGTATAAACCCTCTATATACTCCTTCCACCTTTCTGCCTTCCCTTCTTTGCTTAGAACTGGGTTGCCATCTGAGCTCTTGATATTCATACAAGTGGTTCTCTTCATTCCAAAGGTCTCTTTAATTTTCCTGTAGGCAGTATCTACCTTACCCCTAGTGAGACAAGCCTCTACATCCTTACATTTGTCCTCTAGCCATCCCTGCTTAGCCATTTTGCACTTCCTGTCGATATCATTTTTGAGACGTCTGTATTCCTTTTTGCCTGCTTCATTTACTGCATTTTTATATTTTCTCCTTTCATCAATTAAATTCAATATTTCTTCTGTTACCCAATGATTTCTATTAGCCCTCGTCTTTTTACCTACTTGATCCTCTGCTGCCTTCACTACTTCATCCCTCAGAGCTACCCATTCTTCTTCTACTGTATTTCTTTCCCCCATTCCTGTCAATTGTTCCCTTATGCTCTCCCTGAAACTCTCTACAACCTCTCGTTCTTTCAGTTTATCCAGGTCCCATCTCCTTAAATTCCCACCTTTTTGCAGTTTCTTCAGTTTCAATCTGCAGTTCATAACCAATAGATTGTGGTCAGAATCCACATCTGCCCCAGGAAATGTCTTACAATTTAAAACCTGGTTCCTAAATCTCTGTCTTACCATTATATAATCTGTCTGATACCTACTAGTATCTCCAGGATTCTTCCAGGTATACAACCTTCTTTTATGATTCTTGAACCAAGTGTTGGCTATGATTAATTTATGCTCTGTGCAAAATTCTACAAGGCGGCTTCCTCTTTCATTCCTTCCCCCCAATCCATATTCACCTACTATGTTTCCTTCTCTCCCTTTTCCTACTGACGAATTCCAGTCACCCATGACTATTAAATTTTCGTCTCCTTTCACTACCTGAATAATTTCTTTTATCTCGTCATACATTTCATCTATTTCTTCATCATCTGCAGAGGTAGTTGGCATATAAACTTGTACTACTGTAGTAGGCATGGGCTTTGTGTCTATCTTGGCCACAATAATGCGTTCACTATGCTGTTTTTAGTAGCTAACCCGCACTCCTATTTTTTTATTCATTATTAAACCTACTCCTGCATTACCCCTATTTGATTTTGTATTTATAACCCTGTAATCACCTGACCAAAAGTCTTGTTCCTCCTGCCACCGAACTTCACTAATTCCCACTATATCTAATTTTAACCTATCCATTTCCCTTTTTAAATTTTCTAACCTACCTGCCCGATTAAGGGATCTGACATTCCACGCTCCGATCCGTAGGACGCCAGTTTTCTTTCTCCTGATAACGACGTCCTCCTGAGTAGTCCCCGCCCGGAGATCCGAATGGGGGACTATTTTACCTCCGGAATATTTTACCCAAGAGGACGCCATCATCATTTAATCAAACAGTAGAGCTGCATGTCCTCGGAAAAATTACGGCTGTAGTTTCCCCTTGCTTTCAGCCGTTCGCAGTACCAGCACAGCAAGGCCGATTTGGTTAATGTTACAAGGCCAGATCAGTCAATCATCCAGACTGTTGCCCCTGCAACTACTGAAAAGGCTGCTGCCCCTCTTCAGGAACCACATGTTTGTCTGGCCTCTCAACAGATACCCCTCCGTTGTGGTTGCACCTACGGTACGGCCATCTGTATCGCTGAGGCACGCAAGCCTCCCCACCAGCGGCAAGGTCCATGGTTCATGGGGGGGACTTAGACATATGTATCTCCAAAAATGTTACACCTGTAATAGTAAAACTTGAGACTATTATGTAAAACTTAATGCTTGATTTTCTGTGCAATATTGGTTTTAAAATGCACATCGGCATACATTTTAAAAGGATTTGAATTTTTAATTACCATTGTTTCTATAATGTACCTTTTCTCGTAAACTAATCAAGCAATAAAAATGGAATTTCACAGTTTATATCTGAATAAGTGGCTAATTAAGCACATGGAACAGATTTTTCTTTAGGTCATAGTTGCTTTGAAATTAATTTTTCAGTTTTGTGTTACCCGGGACTGCTCTATTTTTCTCAAATTTTAAAGGAGAACTTTTCTCAGAGAAAAGACAAAGGAAAAGTGCAGCACAGGATTATTCAGTAAGTAATTCTTAAGAACTGTGCAAATTTCAGGATGTTACCTTTTATATTTCCTGAAAGGTACATTATAGCTCAAAAAAGTCAGTTTACAGTAATAAGCTGTTTACTTCAATTTTTGACAATATTGCTATACCTCTAATAACTAATGCTGTCCATATCCATAATGTTTATTCTCTTCCTCGTCTTCCTGGAGTAATCGCTTCCCCTCCCTCCTTTGCCTGGCCAACTTTTGCATTGCTTCTTCTGCTGCCTGAGTTTTGCCCAGTCGCACTTCATCGATGCTTGTGTCTTCAAGTGTAAATGCACCTGGATGAAAGCCTAGTATCTGCAAGCACCTGCGTTTCCACTACTGAACACTAGACAGGCATCACACGCAGCTAAGTTCACAATAATTGAGGACACAAATACTGTTTTTGGAAAACACATCCATATACGATGACTGTAGCTCTCATTTGCGTTCTGTGTTTTCCCATGTACACATTTTTTCCGCGGTTCAGGATTGGCTAGGTACCTGAAAGTTAATTCTATAACATCCAAAACAGAAAGTGGCAAACCATGTTTGTGGGTTACGGCTTTCCACTGGCTTCTGCCTGAAGATATTTGCACCATGATGTGTCACAAAGAGAATGTTGAGGATTATCATCTGTGGAAAGTTTGTGAAAGAATATTGCCCACATGGCTTGCTGCATTGATTTCACACTATTTGGGCTATCGCTGATAGCTTTTCCATAATATACTTGTAAAGTGTGAATTTCCTCGCCTGTCAGTCTGTTAACGCCTCTCAGTGGCTTTCTATCTTCTAATTTCTTGCCTTTAATTTCTTTCTTCAATATGAGAATCGCTTTTGACCATGTCTCACACATTCCAGTTTTTTATTTTAGTTTGTGAGCCATAAGGATCTCCCTAAAACAGTCTCAAAAGCACTTTATCCACGTTCCATCACAAGAAACACACAGAACTGTCTTCACTACTACACAGTGCCCTTCTTCCCCTTCATTGTTAATATTTAAAACTCGCTCAACAGCTGATTTCACGTCCTCCTTGCACTCAACTTCAAGAGCACAGAGGAGCGTTCTGTTGTAATCACTGAATCTAGTCACTGGTGCAGGCAAACATCTATCATATGGGCAAGTATTTCTAATTCAGTTAACCTAAATACACTGGAAAACTGGTCTCTGACACTGTACACAATATCGTCAATTCCTTCATTAATTTTCTTCTTCGATAAACTCTGTGACTTTGTCGAAAATTGCTCTTCACACTTCTTAGAAGCAACATCTGTCACACTGTTATTTAAATTTCCTGTATCTTTTACATCTGAAATTCGACATTTCCTCACTTTTTTGACTATGCGTCCACCGTTAAGCCCCATTTTGAACAAAAACAAATATATGTAAAACTAACAACTGAAGTAAATATGCAGCAGGCTCTCTTAAAAAAAACCCACGTCGTAAAGAAAGGAGCAAGCAAAGGCAAGTTTTCTCATAGCCTCCCAGGCTCAGGTGCAGTCCGTTTCGATTGTGTGAACGAAAAATTAATGCAAAAAAAAATTTCTAGCGTAGAGAAAATGTGGATCACAGCAAATAGAGAGGGGCAGTGGCAGGCAAACTTAAAAAAACATATTTCTAGACAGAATCCTATTACGAAACTTTGCGATGTTATTCTTAAAAAATTAGTCTAATACATTATCCTGTACAAATTCGATTTTTTTGCAATTTTGCCCTATATCTGCCCTTAAAGTATCAGTGGTTGGTACTAAAGATTTTTTTTTCTGCTGCCGCTAAACCCTAGCACGGACAGAAAATCAAATGCGCGAATTCAATCGGCAGCTGTCAGTAACGATAATATGACAGTGCAAATGATCAGTTTTGTCGTCGATCCTCTACTGCTCAAAATAACTGACTTTTTGACCTTTCTCTGACATCCACCATCTTCCCAACAGCCTGGAAGCAGAGACGCATAAAACCATTACCAAAGAAGGAATCTGCCGTACAGCTTTCCGACTACAGGCCCATTTTCATTCTACCAGCATTATCCGAGGCTTCAGAATACATAGTTCACAAACAGGTTACTAATTATTTAGCATCAAATAACATTTTAGACGAATACCAGTCCGGTTTCCAGCAAAAGAGCAGTGTGACGATCGCTCTTATTAAAGTGACTGATGAACTGAGACAAGTTATGGACAAACAACAGACGACTATTAAGTGCTTTTTGGATTTAGCAAAGCTTTCGAGTCTATCAACTTTTATATTCTACTTCTAAGCTCCCAAGTCAAAATTTTTTCTTCGAGCGCAGTACAGTGGCTCCATTCATACCTTGCATCTCGCCAACAGTGTGCAATGACTGTAACAAAAACGACACAATATAGGGATTACTCTTCTCATATGTGTTAATGATGTGTCAGCTATTCTCTCCCACTGCAAATATCACCTATATAGTGACGACACCTAGTTATATCTACACGAAAGTCCAACATACCTGTGCACAGCTATCCATCATGTAAATGCTGATTTACTTGCCCTGTCAAGTGGGCGCAGAGCATAGGTTTGAAACTTAAGCCATCTAAAATGCAAGCAGCCTTAATCGCTCACAAAAGACTTATTACCACTCAGTTCATAGAATCTCTCCCACCATTAATCCTAAACGGCAAATAAGTAACCTTTTCTTCTTCTGCAAAGAGCTTAGAGATAATTCTGGACAATCACTTAGACAGGGCTGTCTGTAAGGTAGTGTCAGCGTCACTTCACTCACTGCAGAAATATGAAAAGTGTTTCCTTCCAGTACAATCCTATTTCATTTATAGTTATGAAGAGTAGCTCCTACTTCACATTGCCAACAGCTTTTTTTAAATGTCAATATAGGTAACATAAGGCCACATATTTACATCCCTACTGCGATCAAACAGCATGTGCAAGCCCAAAATTATTTCTCTTCTTCCACTGCCTTCTAAAAATCCAAATTGGTCTTCTGAAATATACTTTTCTACCTTTTGTTTTATTGTTCTGTTAACTAAATAAATGTGTATTCTGGAGACATGTGATAATATTGATAATATTCTATGATTGTTGCAGTCAAATGCCTTTCCTATTTCAGGTGTGGTAATGGTTCTGTATTGTGTGATGTTTTCTTGCATGCTTCCTCTTTCGTAGCTGACGTTCATTACTCTAACTAATTGGTTTTTTCAGTAATTATGTCATCAATACCGACAGCTTTTCCTAATTTGAGACTCCGAAGAGCATGTTCAAATTCATGCCGAGGGAAACCTCACATTTCTCTTTCACGCTCATTGATGTTTCAGTTAGATTATTTTTATTCTTTAAGTCCTTATTGTCGTCCTGTTCTTCTGTCTAGTCTTTCCAATTCCCTTAACATTCCCTCTTTACTTTTCATCACTTCATGGTCCGTGGGAATCTATCAGATTCTACATTGAATTTGCGGTTGAGTTAACCTCTCTTCAAACTATAATCTATCGTAGATCTCTCGAACAAAGAAACCGAGCGCAGTTCTCTGAAAAAAGCACAGGTAACATCCATCTAAAAGAAGAATAGTGGAAGTGATCCAGTTAACTACTATCCAATATCCTTGACATTGATTTGTTGTGCAGTCTTAGCACACATTCTGAGCGCAAACATAGTGAGGTATCTGTAACAGAATGAACCTCCTTAATGCTGACCAGCATGGATTCCGAAAAAATGGATCACGTGAAACCCAACTCGCACATTCCTCACATGACATACTGAAAGCCTTGGATCAAGGCGGTCAGGTAGATGCAGTATTTCTTGATTTCCGACAAGAATTTGATGCTTATTATCAAAAATACGATCACGTGGGGTCAAGCGAAATTTGTGACTGGACTGAGGACTTTTTGGTAAGGAGGACGCAGCATGTTATCTTGGATGAAGAGTCATCGTCAGATGTAGAAGTAACTTCGGGTGTGCCCCAGGAAAGTGTGTTGGGGCCCTTGCTGTTCAGGTTGTATATTAATGACCTTGCAGGCAATATTAATAGTAACCTCAGACATTTTTCAGGTGATGCAGTTATCTATAGTGAAGTACTAACTGAAAGAAACTGCATAAATATTCAGTCAGATCTTGATAAGATTTCAAAATGGTGCAATGATTGGTAACTTGTTTGAAATGGTCAGAAACGTAAAATTTTGCACTTCACAAAATGAAAAAATGTAGTATCCTATGACCATAATCTCAATGAGTCACTACAATGAGTCACTGTTGGAATCGGCCAACTCATACAAATATCTGAGTGTAACACTTCATAGGCATATGAAATGGAATGATCACATAGGCTCAGTTGTGAGCAAAGCAGGTGGTAGACTTTGGTTTTTTGGTAGAATACTTGAGAAGTGCAGTCAATCTACAAAGCAAATTGCTTACAATTCACTCTTGCGAACGGTTCTAGATTATTGCTCAAGTGTTTGAGACTCATACGAAAAAGACTAACAGGGGATATTCAACGTATACAGAGAAGGGCAGCACAGTTTGTTTGACCCATGGGAGACTATCACAGATATTCTGAAGAAACTGAACTGGGAAACTCTTCAAGTTAGATGTAAACTATCCCTAGGTAGTCTATCTAAGTTTCAAGAACTGGCTTTAAATGATGATTCTAGACATATAATACAATCCCCTACGTACCTTTGTTCCATTAAAGTATAATCAAACTGAAACCGTCTTTTGTCTGGTGCCTCTCATGTGAACCTTCTTTTAAGAGGAACTTGACATAATGTGTTTGTAATAACCATATCATTGTTATTGCAGAAATATACCAAATTTTCACCTCTTTCATCCGTTTCTCCCAAGACAAATTTTATCTGTTGTCTTACTGCCTGTATGTGGGTCCCCTCTACTGTATTAAAGTCGTCCATAATAGCAACACGCAACCAAGTAAGACACACGGAAAAACACTACAAGAGCGCTCCATGCCTTGACATAATGCGTAGACTAAGCAGCATGCGGTCAGGACGTGGATTCAGTCACACTTTTCAACCAAGTGGCCTCACAAGGGTTGAGTGTAGCCCGCTTGCCAGGAGCTATCGGTACATCCAGACGATCAACCATGCAAATGGTAGTCAACCCCGACAGCTCTTAACTTCTGTGGTCTAATGGGAACCGGTGTTAACACCGCGACAACCATTGGCGACTCCTACAACACTAGAGGGGAAAAAATTACCTTTATTACACATTATTAAAGCTGTCAGTGACTCATAAAGGAGTTAGATATAGAGTAACAGAAATTTTGATCACTTGTCCAATTACACAAACTATCTGACCGGTATCAAAGTAAGTTTTAAATCTATCTAAAATCATTTCTCCTGAGAAACTTTCCTTCCAAGGACGAATTTTTATTTAAAAACTGGTAGCTTGTGAAAGAAAAGATTTAGTGTATAAGTGTAGTTGTAAGAGCGCATGAGTGGGTCTAAAAATACCATGATCATTATGTCAACATTTATCACGCAGATCTCATATACATAGGCTGAAAACTGATTCGTTCCACATCATTCCGATAAAATAATAGTTCAAATGATCTGGAGAAGATGTAACTGACTGACAATGACGGTGAAAATAACGCCGAGACAGAAACGAGAAGTGCTGAATGAAGACTTCAAAACGAAGAGTACATAGGGCGTTAATGTTGTCAACAGCACAGGGCCTATTCGAGAACAGTTTTCCACACAAACTACTTGCACGGTGGTTATAACTAAACTTGCGCTGCTTGAGCCAGTGTAGACGGAAGACTATTTACCGTGTGGGTATCCAGTTTTTAAGTAATGATGATCAGACTATGTGCTGCTGGATTTGCGATATTAGGAGTGTCAGTGTAAGGATTTGCCGTTAGCCGCCGACACTGGTACGGCGACGTAGGGTTGAAACAAAGGCGTCAGTGAGCATTACAGTTGTAGACAGTCAACATGGGTCTGGATAGGTGGACAGGGCTTTATTCGCAGTTTTATCAAAACAACAATAGTGCCGCTGCACTTCGCGAACATCGACGCATTAAAGGCACACGGAGAGGTTATCTTTCCGGATCGCGATTGAAGAAGGTGATTCCGGTACTTCGAATTAAATGGCGATTGCGGATTACTCCTGGGAGAGGCCGACGGTCAACTGCGCCACAATTTGTAGAAGTCACTGTTGGCTGAGAATGAGAGACCCAACGTGCCATCTGAAGCAGTCCACGAGCTGTATCACAATGGCTGAACATTTCATGGTCCACCGTTCGAGACGTACTGCGATCAGTTGTCAAATGGTATCTTTAGTACGGTTCCAGGCTGTCGTGAATACAGACGGTCTTCACACTGAGCAACGTCCGTAACCTGGAAAGTAACCTTGGTCCGCATTTAACAAATGTTACTGTCTCATGTGGAAATTAAAATGTGCTTCTTTCAATGGTTTGTTCGTTATTTTCTCTTCTTATGTTCTTATAAATGTTTCCACATTGTTTCACTGACCTACAATCACTTGTTTTCCATGGTGGCCCTTAGAAGTGCCTGAAGTTTGATTATAACCACCCTGTGTATGGCGCCCCGTCCCTTTTCCCTCTTACTCTTTCACCTGTGTGAGGTTTCGCTGCTGACTGCAATACGCACTGTACTATACAAATCTTGCCCTTGGGTCCCCGCTGGCGCCTCTCTCATCTTGGAATCCCAAGAGGTCGCTACTAATTGTGGTACGTTCTCGTCGGAAATCTTACAGTTATGGCGCCTCTGGTAACCTTTTCAGCTTAACGCGCCAAGCGGCAGCTTATCTCTTAAACCGGCCCTGCAACAGCAAGTAGCGTGAATGAATGGAACAAACATATTCCAAACAAGACATACAACGCATACGTGCGCCATTTGCACTGTTGTGCGTTTTGTATCCCGCCTGGATAGGCGACGCATGAATCAGCTCTTGTGAATTGCTTCTGCAAAATAGGCCGACACTGAAGGATGCGAGTAGGAGCAGGAAAAGGTGAAGTACTTCGGTACTGCCTGTAGATTTTACAAGTACATAAATAGTTACTTAACTTTGGCTGAGACGAGCACGTAGGTGCAAAGCCGTGCACGTATCAAAGCTAACTGCTTCTAGAAGTTAACAAAGGCAAAATCTGTAGTGGCTCACCCACTATGAAATAGAAACACTGTTGCTTGGTCGTCTACTCGTGATCAAATGGGCTGAATCTGGAGCGGCGCTCGTGGAGCTGCACAGTGCCGGCTAGAGGGCGCTGTCGTCGAAATCGGTGTCGTAGTGCCAACCTAAGAACTTGTACCTACGCCGTGGCATCGTAGCTACCGATACCACAGCGCGGATATGTCAGTCTAATACAGTTACAAAGATAAATGTGAGAAGAAATCAAACGAAATGCAATTACTGTACAGTGTAACGAGCGACAGGTGCCACATATCAAAATACTCCGAAAATAATTCTGACCAACCTCCGAAATTTTGTCGGCGGATTACGGGCTCGCACTGTATAAAGCTTTAATGAAAACATACTCCAATCTGAGTTTTAATAAGAACAATTTTGTGTTAGAAATTTGGAAACTTTTTATTTGGGGAAGGGAGCTTTCCGTCCAACGTTTAGACATTCTCTGTCCACCGTATGGACACTAATGATGGGAAAAATCGAATGAAACAATCGATTTAGTCGATTGTAGTGTTACATACCGACAGGATTCTTATTCAGTCATTTCTTTCGAGTGAAAGCGGTCTGTAGGAGCAACAGTGTCCGTTGTAGTTTTGCATATCATACCCACGGATATAAAACGTTATATTTTACAGCCTTTAAAAAGTGGCAGGTATAGTATTTCACAGGGTACTTCAGCTTCACAGTTACGCGGAACTATGTTCGCACTGCTCTGGACAGCTGGAAGCAACAGTTGGGAGTCGCCGATTATCCAGCGCTTTCAGTTCTGAAGGGAAACATTCGACCGTTTTTTGGCATTGTTAAATCATTATTATTGACTGCACTCTGCTATCCCTTGCCTTTACTGTTATTGCCGTTTCGATGTTTCTCTCTTACTGCGTGCCAAAAAATAGCTCTTAGTTCAATTTTTCATCCAGAATGGCGAAACACTCAGTGGAGTGTGAATAGAAGTAATCATATAAGGGGAATAACTGTGAACCTCGAGATAAATTACAGTACTGCAGGGATGGTTCATATTATAAAGTATATTAGTTAAAGGAATATAAGGAAAATTAACGATTAAAAATGGTTCAAATGGCTCTGAGCACTATGGGACTCAACATCTTAGGTCATAAGTCCCCTAGAACTTAGAACTACTTAAACCTAACTAACCTAAGGACATCACACACACCCATGCCCGAGTCAGGATTCGAACCTGCGACCATAGCAGTCCCGCGGTTCCGGACTGCAGCGCCAGAACCGCTAGACCACCGCGGCCGGCGAAAATTAACGGATGATGACAAATATTTCTCCCATAAAAAAGAAATTATTCCGGCAAGTGACAGAAGACGCTTGAAAAGCAAGTGATTGTCACCACACAATTTAAAAAATTTGTATCGTATGTATCCTGTTCACACCATTTCAGCATTTACCGAAAGAGAATTGCCAGTGGTGGGTGCAAAACAGTGGGAAGAGAGAGAGAGACAGAACGTCAGTACATTTAAACAAACCAATAATTGTTCTTTTATTTAAATATAAATTTATAATGGAGCATTAGAGATTAGCCTTTTGAAATCAAGAAAAAAAAACATATTTAATGACATAAATACGTAACATTTGTATTCAAGTAAAGAAATACATAAATTTTTAATATATATCATTTTTTAAAATAGAGGTTTTGAGTCACCTCTCCTTAAGGGAGATACGTTATTTGTCTCTAAAAAAAAGTTGACAACCCACGTTATGGTTCATATACAACCGAAAATCCTGGAAAGGTACGTAAATGAAACTACTTAAAGCCCAGAGAGTGAGTGAGAAACATACAGCTGAAGTAGCCTCGGAGACTAGTTTCACTGGGTGGTTTCATTCGACTGAGGAAAAAGACTGAACGAAAAACAATCGACTGGCCAACCGTTTGCCGAGCCTCATGCCTGCTCGGGCACTTGCAGCTCTCTGAGCGTCCCTGGACAGCCGGCGGACAGACTGAGCACTGAGCAGAGCAGAGCGCGGCCTCGCTTGTCCAGCCCAGCACGCCCATCGCTTATCGATCGGCCGTCCGCGGGCCGCGCTTCGCTTTCTTCAAGCGTCCGCGGGCATAACGACTCGCGGATCTGCCCTCGCCGCGTCCGGAACCCGTCTGGAATCTTTTCGAGACGCTCCACTCTCAGCTTCCTGCTTCCAAACTTAAGGATTCTGGCGGCAAATCGATCACAATGAGTTCGACCCACGTCCAGCCAAAAGCAGCTCGATGACACCTGCATCTCTGCTCGATTAGTTGCATCTCCCACACATTCGTTTTCCTGGAAGAAGGAATTGCATTATTACTATCTTGGAGAGCCTGACCCTGCCGACTTGTAAAATGTGCGTCAGAAACGAAACAGCCATTTTACTTCAAACTGTGGTGTCATCCGAAGAACGAGATGGCAAGGTGTACCTCGCAACGGAACCACAAGTAAACAAAGTCGTTCCCAAAAAGCAACGACGAATGAGCGACGGTGGCGTAGACACGCCTGTAAGAGTTTCCATACGCCACAGCATCAGTTCGCTTGCTTATTAGTCGACCACAATATTACTGCACTTGTGAGTGAGAGCGTTTAGGTAGGCTTATTGTGAGTCATCGCGTAATCGGAGTTGATAGTATACGCACAACTGATCTGAACTAATTTACAGTGCGATGCGTTTTTCTTATTCACCACTATACTTGTTTACTGTAACGTCACCGCGTGTTTCCAATAACAGCCAAGTGCAACAATGTCGTGGCTGAGTACTACGTCTGAGCGCAGTCCCGCTCAGTCCACTCACCAATCTCGTCGAAGACGATAGCATCATCTCTCTAGCGAGCCCAACAGTGCGATCGTTGCATTAGACAGAACTCTGCATTAAAGTTTTTCGTCAATTGTATTCTGTGAGAAGCCGTTAATGTTCATGGACGGTAATGTTACTAATGACATTCCTGTGGACATGGATTGTTCACATGGTTCAAATGGCTCTGAGCACTATGCCACTTCTGAGGTCATCAGTCACCTAGAACTTAGAACTAATTAAACCTAACTAACCTAAGGACATCACACACATACATACATGCCCGAGGCAGGATTCGAACCTGCGACCGTAGCGGTCGCTCGGTTCCAGACTGTATCGCCTAGAACCGCACGGCCACTCCGGTCGGCACATGGATTGTAGCAAAGTTAAATAGTTCATGTTATCATGAAGTGATCTAATATTTTGTTTTGTCTGTTGTAATATCTTCAGCTCCCTCCAGGAGTAAAGCTAAGAACGCACCACTGTAGCGATGAGTGTTATTTCGTCCGGTACAACAAAAACGATCACGCTGCATTTCGTACTCCAGCGTTATCGATTCTATAATTACATTGTATGAAAGCAAACTGTCATTGGGATAAAATTCATCAAAATCTCGTAAACTGTCTGGAAACTGTATACAGTATAACACAAGTGACTGCAAAAACTTTGTTTTCGTAGCAAATAAACGAATCAGCTGGCGTGTGCAAGACTCGAAACAACGAAAATGAACAAAATAACCATTATCATATTTTTCGGTTTCGGGCGGACTTCTGCTTAAGAGTGTTGCACCAGACACGTTTGGATTTTACTGACAAAGCACCATCAGTGGTAGTTATGGAAAATAGCATAAGTAACACGATTCTACATTTTGATTCTTCTAGATTAAGAACGATTTGTTCTTGTGTATGAGACTGACTTACGACCTTTAGTACTTCTTTTTACATGTTTTGACAACAGGTTAATAGAACATATTATGAAATGTAGGTAATAGATATCAGATCTCTTCGCGTGTACATGCTGTTATCCTCACACAGTTCCGTTTGTCCGCGATAGCTTTACGATTTTACTGGTGCTGCCAGAAGCGCAAGAAAATCGGCACTATTTGAAAGGTATTCACTGTCTCCGGCACTGCCAGCGTTAAGCTGCCCCAAGACATAAGTATTACTGTACGCGTTATTAAGGTAACGTTGCCAGGACTGTGGCAAGCAGCTGACGCTGCATTTCCCTCACTGCTCCTCTCTCCTCGGCAGTCCTAATCCGGGGTCGAGGTCTAGGCACATCTGCCATTCCCGACAGTCAACGCGCGAATCGTCAACTTACAGTGGACAAACAGTACTTTACTCTTCTTTCCTCCAGCCGCCTCACCTACAACCACTACTGCTCTTCCACTCCACTTCAACCCTCTCCAATCACTCTCGACTTCCTCTCCTACTTCCATTATTTCACTACATCACATGTTTACTGAACTCTTAAAACATCTCCTCTAATTTTCACACACACACACACACACACACACACACACACACACGAAAGTACTCTTAAAATCATTACATTCGCAATGATGGTATTAATTGCAACACATACGAAAAGCAAATGTACACAGAATACCACACTGCTGAATGTGAAACACGTGAGACTACAGTAAAATTTCTGTAAAAAGAATTTGTGAAGTTTTCTACAGTGCACTGAAATGCAAACAACGTAAATGAAGAAAACGTGTCGTTGAAAGTAAAAAAATCGTGGTGGTTGTTGAAAGCGTAACCAAACCAAATGTTTTCGACTGCAACGTCTCCTAGCAACGAGTGAAAACCTTTTGACGGCAAAGCAAGTAAAAAGGAGCAATAAACGTCGTAAGTACACCACGTTCACATAGAAATTTTTTTATAATCTATATGAATCAGAGTTTAAAAACGTATTATGCACCCTGTATTTACAGAAACACCATCGATAATGCTTCGACAATGAAAGCAAAATATGTCTGGTGTATCCGTGTTAAAGTGCTGTAGGCTTAAAACATAAATACACCAGATACGTAACAGCTTTCGCAGAAGATGTCTATCCGAACATTTTATAGACAAAACAGTGTTTTAACCCTTCTAACACAACTGTAAACAAGAAGACAGCGCCAAAAGCTAAAATATTTCGTCGTTTGCAGACGACAAGCTGTATATAAGGTACCAAGTGTCAAATGCCACCGCAAGGGCGTCAAAGACGGTAACGGAATTGCAAGTTTCCGTCAGACGCAGACGGTAGTCGCGGGGGATCTGGCGGACCCAATGGCGCACGCCCGCTGGGCTCAGAACTACGAGCGCCCTCTGGCGACGCTACGCAGGTGCCGCCTAGTTGCGGCTCAGACTCCATCGATCGTGCAGAGAGCCTCATCCTTCTTGCTACTGGGATAGTTGGACACTTATTTCTTGCTGCATTACTTGTAACGAGTCTTTGTACACTTGGAGAAATACAAGCTAATTAAATCTTCTGTTAACTATGTTAACATGTTCGCTAATCATTTCTGCTTGTGTCCAGCTCTCCTGCACCTTAAGTTGCCACAGCACCTCTCCTTACTGTTGTGTATAAAGCTGTACTCAACAGCATGAAGCATATTCCATGTCACACTACCAACACTAAATGACTCCCATTGTCATGTAAGGCAGAATAATATGAAGATTCAAACACCCCCCCCCTTACACACACACACACACACACACACACACACACACACACACACACATTAGCTACTGAAGAGCTGAAACATGTACAGGTAAAAGGAAAATAAATGAGCTGTGTGTTGCGAAAGGCGAAAATTTTCTTCAGCTTCTCTGTGGAATCTCGGAAATTATGGCGAGCTACAATATCTAGAAGATGGTAGTTTCTTCTGTCTTGAAAAGAAACACATCAGTTCGGCATGTTTTGTGTACTATCGATACGTGTCCACCAAGCCCAGAGAGAAGTTAACGACAAATTTCAGCATCAGTTGCCTCACGCATTCGCACTTTATTACGGGATCAAAACGGCCATTTTTCAGAACGTTTCAAATGAGAACGATTAACTACTGGAACGTCATTCAGGCTACGGAGAAAGCCGAAGAGTGTCGAACTGACGAGAATAAGTTTTGGTTCAAATGGTTCAAATGGCTCTGAGCACTATGGGACCTAACATCTGAGGTCATCAGTCCCCTAGAACTTAGAACTACTTGAACCTAACTAACCTAAGGACATCACACACATCCATGCCCGAGGCAGGATTCGAACCTGCGAACGTACCAGTCTCGCGGTTCCGGACTGAAACGCCTAGAACCGCACGGCCACCGCGGCCGGCGAGAATAAGTTTTCTTTCATTGTTATTAGACTTTAATTTCTAAGAGGATCTTCGTATTAATTGTTATTTTACGACATGTGATCTCCTTCGTTCAATGTTTCTGCTGCATCTCGCATTCACACGAGAGGCGACATCTTAATAGCTGGCACACTGCCGTCGATCTTGTACCACGTCTCATTAAGCTTCTGAAGGCAAACTTTCTTAATTGTGGAAGACCATGCAACCAATGACTCTAATGAAGTCTAACTGACTAGCAGCGATATTGCAAGGAGCGACCCGTACGCGGGAACAACAATTCTATGCTGAGTTGCCACCAGTGTCACTGCGTACGTATAGCCACTGCTGGGTAAATCCCGCCTGTAGGCGTAGCACGCGATACGGTCTTCATTAGTCCGCGCACATCTTGCTTGAGTATGTTTTCTTCTCACATTCCATTAGGTTCCCGTCACGTCATTTTCGCATCTCTTGACTGCAGCTGGCTTACATAAAAAACATACCTATTTCTACACCCTCAATAAATTTTTACTACTTTTGTTTCGGTCCACTCATTATATATAATTTTAGTCTTGTTCTAATTGATTTTCTACCGGCCTTAGAGGCTTTAAAGGGTCGACGATTCCTGTCGGACGTAGATGCTCAGCAGACAATTACGGAGCACGACACGGTGGTTTACCAAACGGCTGTCTTCAGCCTGGTGCGACTGTGGGATGAGTGACTCAGTGTTCCCGGGGATTTTGCCTGATTGGCATACCGATTCTGCACTGCCTGACCCTCGAACGGAAACTTTCTGATCGCTGCTTATAAAATGTGGCATTCTGTTCAGATCATATTAAAACTTGAATCAGGTAATACACCACTACGTAAGTTCTTCTACAAGCGCCTGAGGTGTTATACGGGGCGGTAGTCTTAAGTTTCAATTATGGCTCCGAAAAAAAAAAATAGTTACCTAATTCTAGTTTTTTAACATTCCCCAGGCTGTGGTAAGCTAAGTCTCCGCAATATCCTTTATTCCAGGAGAGCTAGTCCTGCAAGGTTCGCAGGCGAGCTTCTGTGATGTTTAGAAGACAGGAAGCGAGGTGCTGGCAGAATTAAAGTTGTGAGGATGGGTCGTCAGTCGTGCCTGGGTAGCTCAGTCGGTAGAGCACTTGGCCTGCAATAGGCAAAGGTCCAGAGTTTGAGTCTCAGTCCAGCACACAGTTTTAATCTGCCGGGAAGTTTCATATCAACACACACTCAGCTGTAGGGCGAAAATCTCATTCTGGACTTTTTTATTTAACAGCTTAATGTCTGCGGTCCTGGTACAGACAAAATCCCGCGCTATAGTGCCGTAGTACGCCGCTAGAGGACCTGAAGCAAAGTGATGCAGCCCAGTGATAAGGTGGAGATGGGTTGCGGAATTTTGTTTCGGATCACCTAGCAGCGTTCTGTGGCTCGGGAATTTCAGTCTATAACCGGGATTGCATACATGTATCTGCTGAAAAACAAAAATTATTTATTATTAATTTATTATTTTTTCTTAGATGCTAATTAAAATGTTGACTATTAATTGTATAGCCTCGAGACGATAGCTTGTAACAAAATATTTGTTATCCAGTAATACATAGTTTCCAAGACGTGCTTCACTCGTCGTGTAAATACAAACAATGGCATAAATTAAGCATTTTTATATATATTGTGGATTTTAACAACTGACAAGCATCAAAGGATTGAGACATATGAAAACACGAAAAGTTCAGCAAGCTACACTTTCTGTGTATTTTTTACTTGTGACAAACCTGTTTGTAATTTTATTTTTGACAAACATGTGTGGAATGCGCTGTATAATCTTCACTAAAATGTTAACATGACATGAGTGATGAACGCACTATGGAACATGAAGTACAAGTAAAACAGTTTTTGAAGATCTGAAGATGACGGCGTTACCTGTCGAAAACCCAAATAAAAAGTATTTTTGAATACTATGTTCGCTATGTAAAAAATAAATTACCGAAATTTACTGGGCAAATTACATGCAAAGATAAGCAATGATTAACACACGTCGCCGCGCGGTTAGAGGCGCCATGTCACTAATTGTGTGGTCCCGCCAGCCGGAGAGGTTCGAGTCCTCCCTCGAGTATGGGTGTGTGTGTTGTTCTTAGCATAAGTTAGGTTAAATTAGTTTAAGTACTGTGTAAGACCTCAGCACCTTGGTCCCTTAGGAATTCACATACATTTGAACATTCTTAACGCACGTCACAAACTACTCATTCTCGTTATCTGTGTTACTGCTTTGAAATGTAAGTAATAAAATTTATTGTTACTTAGAGTAAGCTGCTGATACAGAACGTCCAAATTTCCATAATTTCGAAATCCATGATACCAACTTTGTTAAACAAATTTATTTGGTAATATATAGGTTTCTGAAATAGTAAAAATTATATAAAAATATTTCATGGCAGCTCTAATGAACACTGTATTCTTTAAAGTATTAATAATCAAGGAAAATAAGGGAAAATTGCCTGATTGTCACAGACAACTATTTTCTTTTACGTAATCTTGTTGTTATATTACATATGTAGATGGTCTGACTATGTTTAATATTCAAAAATAAATTTTAATGAAAGTATACTTCCCGCAAGAAATAAACGAAATAGCCACACGTGAAACCAATTTATAAAGAACACATTAGATTACGACTCGACTTTTGTCCAGCATTCGGTCCCGCTTCTTCCTCATATCCGTCAACTGTCCAATCTTTGTATCGACCTATCGATAGTCATCAGCGAATCGTTTTAGTTCGTCTGCCGGTGCTGTCCACCAGCGACAAAAACGGGAATCGTCCCCACGGAACTTCTTATTCCGATTCAAGGTGCGTAACCATTCTTTGTTTGTCTATGTAACTTATCTAAAAGAATGAACGAAATTGGCAGCGCCACAGCTATGTAAAGAGCAGTGTGGGCGTGGTGGACGGCAGCAGATCGTGAATCCGGAGGCCGGCCGCGGCTGGCGAGCAGCCACACGGACACGGCCACGCGCCCTGCCCGACAGCGGAGAGCCGCTAATGGCCGTAAATCAGCGCGCAGCGCTCGACTGCAGCTGCAGCTGCCGCCTCCGCCTCCGTCGGTCGGGTGGTGTGACGCGAGCACGACGCACCGGCACTGCGAGCCAGCTGACACCTGTCTGCTACGTCGCAAATACCACACTCCTACAAAGTGCAGTGTTGCTCAATCTAAATACGCATAACTATCGATCACTCACTTTTAAAACATGGATTTATTTCCGTTAATTAGTTTCCGGCCCTTTTTAGGCTCTTCTTCAGATGCGGCAGGCAGAAATCTCGCATTTTTGTAGCATGAGGCTGGGTACTGGCTCTGTGACAAGATAAAAAACTAATGTACACCCGAAATGTATTTGCAGTTGGGAATACGGGCACCCATCAGCTGTTTAATGGAACGACGACAGTAAAAGTTTACGCCGGACCGGGTCTCGAACCCTGATTTTCCGCTTTACGTGAACTGTCGCCTTAACAGCGTTGGCTATCCGTGCACAATTCACATCCATCCCGACACTTATACATTTCGTCGCTCATGTGTCATAACCTGCACTCGTACACATTATGTAATTCCCGTACAGAGAGGCGGAGGCCGCAGTTTATTTGAAAGTCACTTTCTAGGTAAATACGATATTGCAGTGACAGCATTATTAAGAAGTAAGATGCAATGTTTCTTCATCCATGCTTGCATGACTGAAGGAACACTGCTTTGTTCTAGCAACACAGGCACTACGATATCGTATCGACTTTAATGTATGGCCATAGGTGATGGTTAAACGGCAAGTTGTGTCGTAAAATGAGTTTATTTTTGCCAGAACTATGGCCATAAATTAAAGTTTTCCTATCTTGTCACAGAGTCGGCATCCAGCCTCATGCTACAAAAACGAGAGGTTCCTGCAAGCTCCATATGAGGATTAGCCTGAAAAGGACCGGAAAATAGTTTACAGAAATAAATGAATATTGAAAAAGACACTGATCGTAGTTATGTGTCATTCATCTGATACATAGCCACGAGTTCTAGAACCACCACACGAATAAGTTTTATACAGTTGTTGGTGTTGTTTTCAGTCCAAAGGCGACTTTGATCCAGTTCTCCATGTTAGTCTACCCTGTGCAAGCCTCTTCATCTTTACATAACTACATCCTGCATCCATTTGGCATGCTCACTGTACTTGAGCCTTGGTATCACTCCACAATTTTTACGCACCACACGCCCCTCCATAATCAACCTGACTGTGCCAAAATGCCATAGACAGTGTCCTTTAACCCCAGAGATTCTAACGTATTTTCCATAATGCTTCTTCCCAAGGGGAGCGGATACTTTATGCCCAGCACAAAAAAATTAAAGAGAAAATAAATTTCATTACTTGTTGTTAACTTTTATTTCGTGATGCTTAAGTAGGGTCTAGAAAAAAATATCTAACCCGTGGGCCCCAAGTGGCCCAAAGCAAGTTTCAGTGAGGTCTAAAAACTGAGCATCTATCACACGATAGATAAAAAGATCCGTAAGTATATTATGAGCGGCCAAAAAATACTCGGCTTCTACCAATATGGTCCAGGTAAACTAAAAGGTTGGACAGGCCCGGTCTAGAACCTGAAAATATCTTTTAGTTGAATCTGAACAGTACCAACGCGTTTTCCACAATGCGACACAGATAGGAGGGATACACAATGACGAAAAACAGATTTCGTTAACTGTTGTTGAGTTTTATTCACAACGTACTATTTAAAGATACATAGATGCGTAAGATTGCTCCAGAAATCGAAAACATGATTGACAATTGTTATGAAAAGTCACATTTGTTACTAAGACTTAAAATTTTTCAGCTTATGTTACTGAAAAATTCAAAATAATTACAGAATGTACATAAGAAATGATTAAAAACAATACATATTTCTTCAAAATTTTAAAATATTTTCAAAATGTTGGCATAGAGATCCCCCCGCCCTTTTGTAGTTGACAGGGTTAAACCTATCCCATTTTTAGTCTAGTTGTGCCAAAGGTCTCTAGGCAGCCGTCGACCACATGTTTACAATCGGTGAGAGATCTGGACAACGAGCTAAACATGGCAACCGGTTATCACCGTTTGTATCGAGGTAGGCCGCAACAGCACGAGCAACATGCGGTCTTGTGTTATCTCGTTGAGCGGTAAGGTCACGGAATCGTCCAAGATAGGGCACAAACACTGGTCCTAACACGTCAGAAGTGAAGTGGTAGCTGGCCAGATTACCGCCAAATGACACCCCATTCCATTTCGCCAGGTACTGGGCCCGTATGACGATGACGAATGCAATGTGGCAACGTTCCATCTTCTCGGAGCCTCCACACACAGATGTGTCCATTGTGGGGTTGTATGCCGAAACAAGACTCGTCTTTTTTTAAAAAAAAAAAAAAAAAAAGTCGTGATGGTACTCCTGGGTCCAGTGTTGTTGCTGGGTGCACCATTTTCGCGAGCGTGTCCCTGATGTCGCAACAATGGTCGTCTTGAAGCCATTGGTAGGTGCTCCACATGTCGTCGCACTCTCCTCCCGCTTCCTGTCTCGAGCTGCGTCACGTGGCTTACGATACTTCGCGGCCGAGAGGGCAACGTTTGTCGTCTCGGACGCTTGTCGAGTGGGGCCGCTGAAATGCTGCAAGGCGTGAAGTATGGCCTACCTGAACCTATCATCTCCATATCCTCGTAACAAGTCTTCCGACGTCGACCAATGCGAGCAGAAATATCATACAACGACAAACCGCAGTCTCCATTGATCATCATCCTGCCGCTGTAAAATTGACAAAAAAATGGTTCAAATGGCTCTGAGCACTATGGGACTTAACTACTGAGGTCATCAGTCCCCTAGAACTGAGAACTACTTAAACCTAACCAACCTAAGGACATCACACACATCCATGCCCGAGGCAGGATTCGAACCTGCGACCGTAGCGGTCACGCGGTCCCAAACTGACGCGCTTAGAACCGCACGGCCACACCGGCCGGCGAATTCAGACACCTGCAGCTAGTCCTTTCTCCTTACATGAGGCATAACACGTTCTTCTTGCGGACGACATTCAAATGCGACATCTGAATGAGGGAACTGCCGCTTCTACCTTTCCTTTTATACACTTTCTGATATCGTCTCGGACCTCCTTTTGTCAGGCGTAGTGCAGCAACTAAGACGTGGCATCGACTCAACAACTAGTTGGAAGTCCCCCGCAGAAATATTGAACCATGCTGCCTCTATGGCCGTCCATCATTGCGGAATCGTTGACGGTGCAAAATTCTGTACATAAACTGACCTCTCGATTATGTCCAATAAACGTTCGATGAGATTCATGTCGGGTGATATGGGTGACCAAATCATTCACTCGAACGAGTGATTTTCAAACCAATTACGAACAACTGTGGACCGCTGACATGGCGCATTGTCATCACAAAAATTCCATCACAGTTTGGGAATAAAGCCCATGAATAGCAAATGGTCTCACTGTAGCCCAAAATAGCCATTTCTAGTCAATGATCGGATCAGTTGGACCAGAGGACCCAGTCCACTTCATGTAAACACAGCCCACACCATTATGGAGCCACCATCGGCTTGCACGGTGCCTCGTTGGCAACTTGGCTCCATGGTATCATAGGCTCTGCCCTACCAAAAGCTCTTACCAACTACAATCAGGATTCACGTGACCAGACCCGGTTTTCCAGTCCTCTACTGTGCAGCCGACGTGGTCACGAGCCCAGAAGAGGCGCTGCAGGCGATGTCGTGCTGTTAGCAAAGGCACTCGAGTCGGTCATCTGCTGCCATAGCACATTAACGCCAGATTTCGCCCACTGTGCTAACGAATGTATTCATCGTACGTCTTACGTTGATTTCCGCGGTTATTTTACGCAGTGTTGCTTGTCTATTTGCACTGAAAATTGTACACAAGTCCCGCTGCTCTCAGTCGTCAAGTGAAGGCCATCGACCACTGCGTTGTCTGTGATAAAGTCGCAATGCCTGAGATTTGGTATTCTCGGCACTGTGGATATCGCAATACTGAATTCCGCAACGATTTCCGAAATGGAATGCCCCATGCATCTAGCTGCACTGCCATTCCGCATTCAAAGTCTGTTAATTTCCGTCGTGCGGCTAGAATCACGCCGAACACCTTTCCACGTGTACTATCTGAGTACAGATGTCAGTTCCACCAGTGCACCGCCCTTTTAGACCTCGTGTGCACGATATTACCGCCATCTGTATATGTGCATATCGCTGTCCATGACTTTTGTCACCTCAGTGCACAGAATTTAGGTGGCGTGAATCGCTCCCAGTTTTTGCAATCGTGCTGGTACGCTACTGATCAGCAGAGTATAATTCCTAATATGCTCCTTAAACAAGACCGCGGATCACGGATTGGAAATTCGGTAGACAGCCCTTCATAAGATTGTGTTCCCCAGTCACGTCTGCGGTATATGCCTTCCTTACTCCCCAACTTCGCCGTGCAACTCAACATAAAAAAAGGGTATTCAAATCGCATAATCATTAGGTTTTGCGATCGATAGGCAATTCCGTGCAAGAAACTATGTTATCTGAAACACTGATTTTTAGCAATATCACCACAATCCTCGAATCAGAAAATCTACAAAACTTATGGAATCAATATGAATCCTTTAAAATATTGTAAAATGTCCATATAACTGTCTATTACTACAGAGAGCTTCAGTACCATACCAAGGACTGGGCCGGCAGCTGTGACCGAGCGGTTCTAGGCGCTGCAGTCTGGGACCGCGCGACCGCTACGGTCGCAGGTTCGAATCCTGCCTCGGGCATGGATGTGTGTGATGTCCTTATGTTAGTTAGGTTTAAGTAGTTCTGAGTTCTAGGGGACTGATGACCTCAGAAGTTAAGTCTCATAGTGCTCAGAGTCATTTGAACCATTTGTAATGACAATGTGTTCGAAAGGACATATAAACGTGACACTTTTCTATGTAAGCAGTCTGCATTTTTTGCTAAACATATAAACGTGACACTTTTCTTTGTAAACAGTCTGTATTTGATCATTTTATATATCATCTGTATCAGTAAATGGGCTTAAGTCACACATAATTTTATCTGTGGTTGCGACTATAAGTTGCCACCCGACCCTGGTCCAAAAAAGCAGAAAGCCGGGTCTTGATCAAATAAATAATATCTTGCAGAAAATCAGAAAATATTTTTGCCTTAATGTTATTCTGTTCTAGCAAGAACCGACTGAAAATTCAGTTAAACTGATAAATTTGTAGCTGCACGAACTCTTAACGCGCAACAGTGACTAGAGAAGCAAATTATATTTTAACCTCCTTTAAAGTCCAAAGCAGTTTTTATTCCCACACTCTTAAAATACATAACACACTTGCATCCACAGACCTGGTTAAAAATAATTGCAATCTGATTTGCTTTTAGAAGGAAACTTAACATCACCTTTCACATATATGAAAAGTGCTTAACAGTTTATTTTAAATTTGTTACAATTTACAGTTCAGCTTTAATGAGTTGAACAAGGCCTCTGTTTCGCACATCAATACACTTATTATTCATAAATGGAAACATTCTTTCTGTGTGGGCATTACACCCTGGAATATTCAGAATAAAACACATGTTTTTTTCAAATTTTTATACTTATTTCTTCGCATTAGGAAGCACGAAACAAAGATATTCCATTTCTCCCAAGAATTAACAGCAAGATTAACTTTATCATTTAATATTTCCGTGACCGTACATTTTACATAAAATTCAAAATATTAACGTATTGCAGCTCAATGAAATTAATTTCTTTGGTTAGGCAAAGAAGATGTGCCGCACTTCCAAAAAAAAAAAAAAAAAAATCTTTCTTACTCTGGAATATTTTCTCAACAAGTTTCTTTACAGTAATGGAAGTTCCATAATACTTAGATTTGCATTTTCTATGTAGTCCTAGGACCTAATACCAACATACAATTACATACAAACACTTTTTAGTACATGCATGTATAATCAGTAGTTCAACGTTGGTAGCGACGTTGATGAGCTGCACAGTAGGTTCATTACTGGTTCGGGATAAAGCTTTGGTCCCAGACAGTTCGATCTATCGTTCAGAATATTTCGATAATCGATGCTGAATCGTCAAAAACCGAAAACTTCAACCACACACTGGGACGTACAATGGTCACATATTTGATAAATTCACAGAAAAATGTCACGGAAGCCGCGAAAAATCCGAATTGACATCAGATTTAAGGAAGAGGCTGCTTATTTCACTAAAGTCTGCTTGTAAGAGTTTAGAATCCGATTTCCGTCGCTTGATCTATGACATTTATGCAGCTCTTGTGCAGAACTATACCAATCAGAGCCTCAGACGTGATAAGAGTGCGACACAGGAAGGTGGAACTTTTAGAATACGCAACGGTGGCCATCTGCAACTGGCTGCTTCACGGAGCAGAGAGAGTGAGCAAGTGTAACCGTGGAGCAGTGCAACGGCTAACACCACTGTTTCGCCATAAAAAAGTTTCGTAAAAAGAAAAGATAGCTTGGAAGTTGCGCAAAGGAAATTCCGACGTGTTTTCCATTTAGGGCGTCTTGGTCTGTTGCACTCTAAACACGACAAGAACGTGGGTTACAAACTTGGAAGAGACTGGCTCAACTCTGAAAAACTAACCAAGAGGACGGCTAGGAAGAACACGTACGGTACTTACATCGAATCTGTACTTGTTTCAGTATTACGGAACCCACAGCGTTAACATAAATAAGAGGTGTTCACAGAATTCTTCGTGTTTATTTAAGCTCTTACGGATGAGTTGCAGCTTCAAGAAGAAGAACAACCATTAGTTAATTAGCTTTATGATAGCTCATTAAGAGCAATGTAAGCTAGGACAACGAATTTATACTAGAGCAAAAGACGATGATTAAGTCAAGGGCCGGCCAGGGTGGCCGAGCGGTTCTAGGCGCTACAGTCTGGAACCGCGCGCCCTCTACGGTCGCTGGTTCGAATCCTACCTCGGGCATGGATGTGTGTGATGCCCTGGGTTGGTTAAGTTTAAATAGTTCTAAGTTCTTGGGGACTGATGACCTAAGAAGTTAAGTCCCATAGTGCTCAGAGCCATTTGAACCATTACGTCAATGTTCGCATGAGCAAGGAAAAACATTGTTACGAGGCACATAACAACCTTAATGCGCTTCGTTGTCAACATTTACATAATTGTGAGGGTACAGTAAGACATGCAGTTTCCTCACACAGAAATATCGTACCTCAGTTTTTGGGAAAAATGGATAGCGGACCGCAGTGACTCACACAGGATCAGTGCAGAGCTGCGCTGAAGTCTTTTGTTCCATCTAAATTGTACAATTTTCTGGAACTTCGTAAGGCCTGGCTACTACAGGGCTGTGCAACGTTGCAGGGAGCAAAATGACCTGTGACAGTTGTTGCAACTGCTCTGCAGGTTAAATAAATACTCGGCAGTCACATCATCTCAAAATTTGATGGTGTTCCGCAGCGTCTGAGCTCATCGAGTGATTCACGTCCGAACTCCTACGGGAATCAATCACTTGCGAGGAGGGGGCTACTGGACGAGGGACACTGCACTGCAGCGTGTGACAAGCCGGAAATTTCAGTCAGTCACGGACTGTGTCCGGATTGCTGAAGCGGTTAAGGCAACAACAAACGTCAAACAGTGATGACATTGAAAGGTCTCTGTTGGATTCCTTTCATGTTAATTTCTTAAATCTGTTGTCATTTACGGCATAAATTCCTCTTCTAAATTTACTGTGGCGTTTCTGACTATCTGGGAGGAGACTGAGTAGTGGAACGTGTTACTTTTACACATAAACAAGAACGATCTGTCACACTACTACACTTTAAAACACAGTTTATATGTAATTCATGTCACACAGTCTCATACGGAACCTACATCCGCTTTCTTTTATTTACTGTATATGATAAGATACTGTCAACCCCCTTCCCTTCTGTGTGAGAGGATGAATGAGCAAATGTATTTCTAGTTGCATGCCTCAGGGTAGCAGACAAGCCTGTCTGCTAGAGAACAGTAGGACCAACGTCGGAACAGGTAGCTACACTTTCTAGAAGCAAAGAGGTTTCTATCCTTATTATGGTCCTGTCCGTCCGTTGTCATGTTGGTATAGGGTCTGCCCCTCTGGCCACTTCCGTTTGTATTTGTGAGCCACCCCTCAGGAAGGGACCAGTCAGTCTGTCCGTGGCGAGCGTCTGAAGTGGTAAGATCTCCGGCTAAGCGCGTGTCTGCTAAGTCCGTAGGACAATGGATTTCTCAAGTTCAGCCTAACTGAAAATTTAATCACCTTTATTTCAGGTTTAGCTCTAAAATATCTAATGTTATCTTAAATTGCAGCGCAGTGTAATTCTCGTGTGAAATTCAGAATATATTCCGGTAGTTGCTTTGTCACTACTTTGTGAGTAAAGTGGAACCACGTGTTGATCAGTAACTCTAACTAAGATCATCAATGTTAAATGCGAATGTGCGTGAGAGTATAACGTCTCGTCTTGACAATATTTTTCAATATAGCAACTTTTCTTTATGTTCAACCCACGTGGGGTGTACTTTGTGAAACCAGTACCGTGTGCTTATACAATTGTTTGACCCATCAGGTTAATAGTAAGACGATAGTAACCAGTTTGAGGTTTTTCTTTTGTAAATTGCTTTTCGATCTAATTTATTTTAATTATCAAAATTATTGTGGAGTTACACTCTTTGTGTAAACCAAGTTGACCACGTGAAGCATGTGGTGTAATCATCAAAGTAGCCCTCAGATACTCTTTTCGGGAAGATTTCACAGAGAGTTAATATGAATTTAGTATACCAGTGTGTGGTAATTACATGACGGACAGGATTGTGCTACGAACGTAACTTCTTTGGGTGAAAATTGAATCGGTTGGTAGTGGTTAATTTTCTCTTGCATATGTTTCAACGTTCTTTGTGTGTTGTTCTATGAATGCAGTGTTGTATGCAGTCTCCCAATCTTGGCTCCATATTTGATGTGTTCCGTAAGATTACAATCTCACATTTTCACAATCCTAAATAAGGCACCAGTTTAGTTAGGAATCAAGTTTAATATGCTGAAATTTCAATGATCAATGTTAAAATAAATTTCCAAATATAAACTGATTTATTTCTTTTTATTTAAATTATCTTTTATATATATATCACCGGTTGTCGTATGACTATTAAAAGATTATAATTAATGTTAGTCTGATTGGGAATTTGGTAAGCTAGACTGGATACCTGGTGAAACAGTTGCTCAGTAATGCAGGGTTAATTTCCCCAGACAGCTCACAGCTTTTAAACCGCTTTTATTGGCTATCAGCACCGCTTACACCACAAAATAAAGCAACAACGTTATAACATGTACTGCAAACTTGGATAAGCAAATGATTAGCATTTATGCGCTACCGCTAAAACCAGGTAGCAGTTGCGCCATATACTTTCTGTATACAAGAAATAATAACGCAGCGGGTTTCTCATTCATAAATCGCATTTGAATGTTTTTTACTTGTGAGAAGATCGTGTCATGCCCCTCTTAAGAAGAACAAATGTCTGTCAGTGAGAGTCTGAATTCGACAGCGGCAAGATAGTGGCTTATCGAAACAGCAGTTCAACAATTTTGCAGCTCGCACTGGTCGAGGTCACACAACTGTTACGCGAATATGAATATCATGGGTTGAGGAGGTCCATACTCGGCGTCATGTAGGATCTCAACGGCACCACGCCACTAGTAGCCGAAGGGAACACATTTTGTTCGTTCCTCCGTTCAGGATTGTACTGCCACGTCGGGTACCTTGAGCCAGGGAATGAGCTTGTTTCCAGCAAGACAAGTATATACACGGACAGTGCGACGACGTATGGAGTACCATGGTCGGCAGGGCGACCACTGTTGCGGCTTTTATTGACGATGCGAGAGAGGTACCACGTCGTCTTTTCAACTAGTTCCTATTCTACGTACAGCATCACGACGGACGCATCCGTATATGGAGACCCCTAGGGAACTAACATTGCAAGACTGCCTTCGTCGTTGTCGTATGGCCCACGGAACCTGACGTAATGGTAAGGGGTGCGACTGGGTACAAAATACGACTACTCCTAGTTCAGAAAACTGGTACTTTGGATAAGAGGTGTGGCATTCCTAACTTGTTAAAGCCAGCTGCTCTGCTGTATCTTCGGGACCTCTGTGACGTTATCTTTCAACACGATAACGGAAGATTACATGTCTCCCGTGCTGTTTTGACCTACCTCGATACATATGGTGTTCAACTGTTGCCCTGGCATGCAGCCACTTGATTGTTGAACTCTGCTCTAAAATTGAAGCAGCAGGGAATGACGTACCGAACTTGTCACCCAAGCTCAGACTATGCCGAACCAGGTCAGAGCCGTTGTTGCTGCCAGACGCGGCAGCTTGGTGTACGAGTTTTCGCATCCTGTAAACCCCTTAACACTTACAGATTAAATAATGTATTCTTCCTACATACTGTTATGACTAGACGACTCTACAGTCCTTTCGGCCACAGCTGTGAGTTGTTTGATTGCTCTGGGATAGGGCTCATCGAACTTCAACCAATGAAATACTGGTTCACTTTATTATATGAATGGTAAAAAGATTTACTTAACTTGATATAATACTGTGCCACAAGAGTTCCTGATAATTTACACCTGTTATTGACTATTAAAGCATCACTTAATGCACTAATTAACAGACTGTTCCGTTGAAGTACAATCTTCAAAATTTACAAAAATACATTTCCATTTGAGATTTTAATAATTCTGTAGCCCTACAAGAACTGGACCGACCACTTCCATGCTCAGCTTTACATTCACTTCCGCGCGAGAGAACTGCTGTGCCGAGAGAGAGGGAGGACGTGTCTTTCTCAGCTTCTGCCATTCGTCGCTGCGGATTGCAGAAAGACCTCGCTAACATCTGCGATATTGATGTGCGTTGCAAACTTTGGCGTGGCACCGCTATCTTTGGACGATGTCTCACATATTGTGTATGAGAAATAAAATTTCGGTATCTCTGTTAATGATGCAATTTTAATGATCAGTAGTAATTGAAGTTATGGTGCCACTCCACTAGTCATACAATTTCACGATCGATTATCTAAGCAAAGTCGATCGCGAAAGCTTGAAACAACCTCTTTGATCCTAACCTATATTATATAAGGTGAATGCCATTGTTTCTTACACATAAAATGTATTTATAATAACAACAAATCATTGCTGGTTCCTTGCTGATACCGTAATCACTATAAAAATCTTCTGAAACTGTCTTTTAGGATTTTCGCAAGAAATCCATATTTCGAATTCTGAAAACAGTTTAATTTAAACCCCCCCCCCCCAATATTTTTCTGTCATCAATTGAGGATCCACGCCAACTAAAGACCGTAATAGGATAATAGGAATCATGGGGGGGAGGGGGGTAAGAGTGGCGGAAACCCACTCATTTGATTAGTTCCTGAATAGTGTCACAGAAGGAAACTGTTGTGCAACATTAAAATTCAATTAAACGGCTGCTTTGGAAGCTAACATTTATTCAGCGGATGCTGGAGGACAAAAGATCATGTTACACTTATAACTCCAATCCAAACGCATCAGCTGAATTAATATTACTAAGACATAAATTATCCTCTCCAGGAGACACCACCTTAAAGAAGCACTGTCCGTGTGGGCGGAGGGGTTTGCGTGTTCAGATGACACTAAGAGCTATGCCGGCGGTAGCGTAGCTACTGGCAGGGCCTGCCAAGCTGGACAAGTCTTAGCCGATGAACCAGATGAAGTGTGTCTCACAACGACCTATCTTTCCACTCCCTGTCCTTTACTCTTTCACATTTATAAGAAAAGAGCAGATGAACCTCGACAGCTGAAGAGAAAGCAATTATCTAGGGGAAGGTTACCCCAAAATCAAATACCCGGGTCCTCCAGATCGGGGGTTGGCGATGGATTACCACCCCATCACGGAAAATTTGTTAATGGTAAACAGACTACAAGAAAGCCTCAGAATTTGGCAATACAAAGTAGATGAAAAGAGCGAGAACAAGGTTTACGATTTGGAACATGGAATATTCGTAGTTTATATAAAACAGGGGCCGTAATCAGTCGAGTCAAGGAGATCGAAAGATATAAGATGTCCGTTGGGAGGATACTGGTACCCTAGATATCGAGAAGTACACAATATTTTATGGAGACTGAGAGACAGGACACAAACTGTGTACGGCATTTTGTGTGAGTAAAGCTCTGACTGCTACTGTATCTGGGTTTGAGGTTGTGAGCCCTAGAATAGCAGTTTTAACAATAGACGTAGAGAGATTTAAAATATCGATTGTGAATTTCCATCCACCCACAGAAGAAAGTACATCCCAAGTGAAGGATTAATTCTACGCGGAACTGTAGGTAGTCACAGATGCTATCCCAAATAGTAATTGTAAAGTCCTACTAGGAGACAAGAATGCTTAAGTTGGAAGAGTGAACGTATTCTAGTCAACAACCGAAAGACACAGTCTTCATGAACTCAGCAATAACAATGGCATCAAATTCATAACCTTTGCAACATCCAAGGGCATATTCATAAGCAGCACAAATTTCCAGCGGAAGGATATACATAAAGGAACTTGGGTATTGCCAGATGGTAGAACAGCTAATCAGATAGATCACATTGCAATAGATATCAAAGCAAAGAACTGGCTGAGGGATGTAAAGGCAGCAAGGGGTGCAGAGTGTGGGAGTGATCATTTCCTCGTAAACAGCTGGCTAAAATTACAACCAAAAGCCAAAGTTAGAAACAATCTAACAAAAGTTGTCCACTACTATATCGATGCGCTGAAAGAAAACACAAAGAAAGAAGAATTTCAGCTCCAGCTCAGCAACCGCTCTGAAAATCTGCAGGAAGAGGTTTCACAAGAGAACCCAGATGAAATGTGGAAAGAAGTTAAGGATGCCGTAAATGAAGTGGCGAATGGGTCATCAAGAAGCGGATCAGAGGTAAAAAGATTTGGTTTGGTGATGAATGTACTAAGGCATTAATCACGAGAAGAGAAGCCAAGGAGAGCTGGCAACAAGGGACTCATTTTGCACACGGCAAACACAGTTCGAAGAAGTTCGGAGAACTACCCAAGCAACCCTGAGTAGAGCAAAGTGAATGTACGTTAAAGGGCTGACAGATGAGGCTCAACAAGATTTCTTGCGGAAAGAGGCGCGAAAGATGTACCAGAAAGTAAAATTCTTCAAGAAGGGATATCAAAGCCGCCAAAAATTCATCGAAGACAATAATGGGAGCATACTCACCAGTGAGCTTGACATTTCTGAAAGGTGGAAACAATACTTCAGGGAGCTCCTCAACTGTGATGAAACTAAAGACCTATTTGACTTTCAATTTCCTGACTTTGCAGATTTAGACTATTCTCCACCCAGACTGGAGAAAATAAAGAGTCAGATAATGATGCTAAAGAAGAACAAAAGCCCGGAAGCGATGGAATCCAGGCAGAAATCATTCAAGCTGCAAAATTTACCACATAATCAAGGGGATCTGGATTTTGGAGGAGATCCCAGAAGATTGGAAGACAGCTGTCATATTTCCTGTACACAAGAAAGGTGACAAAATGAACCTACAGAGGAATCGCCCTACTGAATGTCTGATACAAGATCTTGTCCAACTGTATACTGTATAGAATACAGCCATTTGCAGAAGAAGTGATTGGTGAACATCAGGGGAATTCACAAAGGGCCGTTCAACTGTCGACAACATCTTTGTGCTGCGACGACTCACCGAAAAGTTGTGGGAGTATGGCGAGGAACTTCATGTGATCTTCACAGATTTTAAGAAGGCGTATGACTGCATCCAGCAGGAGAGCCCGAGGAACTGCCTAACGGAGTTTGGAATACCTAAGAAACTTGTCAGCCTAGTTGGAATTTGTCTCACTGATTCAGTAGCTCGGGAACCAACTCACGGAGAGCTTTAACATAAACACAAGGAGATGGTGTGTCACTGGTATTGTTCAACCTGACACTTCAAAAGATAATAAGAGAAGTCTCTCGTAAAAGCTTAGAGGGTATAGAGGTAGAGGGTGAGAAAATCACACATCTCGCGTTTGCTGATGATGTGGCCCTGTTGTCCAGATCTAAGGAGGAACTAATGCAGATGAGTGAAAACGTGGAGGCAGAAGCAAGCAAAATTGGACTCCTTGTGAATAAATCAAAGACGGAATATCTGATGATGAGCAGGACCCATGGTTATTCAAGATACCCACCCCAGCCTTTGATAGTCGGAAACCGATCATACAAAATGGTTCGTGAATTTAAATATCTGGGGGTAATCTTTACAGAAGACGCAGCATGTGAAGAAGAAATCAAAGCGAGGTTCCAAGCTGCCAACCGATCATACTTTGGTCTCAGTCAACTTCTTGTATCGCGTGGTCTCTCGAGGAATTTCAAACTCCAGCTGTATAAAACAATGATTCAACCTGAAACTTGGAGTGTCCGGAAAAAAGACTTAAACAATCTTGTTTTTGAGCGGAAAGTCTTAAGGAAGATCTTTGGCCCGGTACAAGATGAGATCACTGGAGAGTGGAGGATCAGACATAATTGTGATCTAGACGAAATGTACAACAGACCAAACATTGTAGGATTGATGAGAACCAGGCTCCTTGTATGGGCAGAACATGTCAGTCGGATGGATAAATGGCGATGGCCTTTGAAAGCTATGGATTACACTCCCTATGGAAGATGTCCACTAAAAACACCAAAGAAGACATGGAGGGATGGAATACAGAAGGACTTGCAGCAGATTGGAGTAGAGAAAGATTGGCGTGAGGAGGCACAAAACAAAATCCAGTGGAGGAGGAACCTTATAGCAGCGCGCGGTCCTCTGGGCCCGATCGCGTAAAAGTAAGTAGTACATAAATTGTAATAGTAAATTATTTATGACTTCGGAAATATTGCAGACTCCCAAAATCTAAGACCAGTTTTGGAATTAACACGAAAATTCCTTCAAGACGAAACATTTCACACATCATTTCTCAGCCGTTTAAATTTCGTAAAAATTGCATTTATTTTAGTTTGCTAAGAATAGCAGACAGTATTGAGGAAATAATACTCGACTGAAGTGTGGTGGCTATGACAGTAATCTACATTTAACGTGCAAAAGAAAAACTCTTTGAAGCTAATCTATAAAAATAAACATGTAAACCTTCGTTTGTTCAAAACTGTGCATTTCGAAAAGTACTTAACAGTTTGCTTTGAAATTTTGATGTAATGTTGTTCGCTAACACAAAAGCTGTATTTATAACTTATTGGTTTATGATCAGAATATTACCACAGAATCTGAATTTGCAATAACAATAAACAAGGATCAAGGTGTGTGTGTATGTGTGTGTGTGTGTGTGAGAGAGAGAGAGAGAGAGAGAGAGAGAGGGAGAGAGGGAGAGAGAGAGAGAGAGAGAGAAAGAGAGAGAGAGGGAGAGAAAGAGAGAGAGGGGGGCAGGAGGAGATGGACAGAGAGGGCACGGAGAAAAGAAAATGGACGGAGAAAGGGGGAAGTGGTGATGGACAGAGAGAGGGAGACACAGAGGGCAGCAGGACATGGAGAGAGGAGGGGAGAAGAAGATGCTCAGAGGAGGAGGAGGAGGAGGAGGTGATGGACAGACGGAGGGGCAAGAAGGAAGAGATGGATAAAGGAAGGGGGAGGGGCGATAGACAGAGGCAGGCCACAGAAGAAGATTAGGACATATCAAATTCCCATACGTATTACGTAGAAATGTGTGCTTTCCCTTTTCTTTCTTTTCCATTTGAGCAGACTGAGCCACAGCAAAGCGTGGCCGGACGGAACTAGTACTAACAGAAATTAAAATAGCGCTAGTCTTTGACACATTAATTCTATTTTTAAGTTCATATTTATAGTTCATTTTTGTGACCTCACGTCCCCGAAACTGGTGGGAAGAGGGATGTCTAACCTCTTCGGACCCAAGCCAAATGTTCCTATTATTTCAAACATTTTATGATAATGGCGTGACATATGGACGTCACACATGAGCATTGTAATGATAGTTTTTAGTTACTACTCATACGGACAAAGATTTTCCTATGTTCAGCCGGCTGGACTTTATATTTTAGTCTTGGCTATAATTAAGGAGTAACAGTGTGTAATGGGACGCGAAATTAAAGCGTCGCCCATCCACAAGGATAAGCTCCATTTTCAGGTAAATATATGTTTAATTTAGTGTTTTGTTTATGTATTTGTAATATTTTGTTATGTTTGTAAAATATTTAAAGTTTTGTATTTTTGTTTTGTATGTTTCATGTTTGGAGAGAGCAGTGCAACTCGCGGAAACAGCATCTTCACTGCCGGAACCAGAAAGAAAATTGCTGGCCACTAGACGTCGCGGGTCAACGGCCAAACAGCAGCAGAAGATCCTGTGACCGGGTTGTCGCGTAGAACCTCCAACATTCAAATAAAAAATTTGTAATTTTCCATTGTATTGACGTCACAGAATGTTTAGTTCATGTTGTATTTTGTTCAGTTCTTTTTTGTCGAGTCTGATGTTCACATCTATATGTAGCATATGCGAAGACAATAAAACAGTGTATGCTCTAAAGCTTAAATACGTGATCGAGAATTATTTCTGAAGAGTTGTATTGAGGAAGAATTATTACTGAATTTTTCCAAGATATTAATTTTCAGAGGAGTTTGATTTCTGTTTTTGAATATTAAAGGTTTTACATTCTGATTTTAATATGGGAAAAATAAGATAACTTGCAAGAATATAATTTCCAGGAAGAAACAAACGACATCTAAATTTCAAAAGTTTGCGCAAACCAGTTGGACTGAGTGACGAAATCTTGCACAAACGACTCAACTGAAGGTGTTTTAATTACAGTTTCGTTCAAGAATCTTTTATAGAGAACTTTAAAACAATTTAAATAATTTTTTGAAGTGTTTTGTAAACGACGTAGGTGACGAAGTCTGCACATGGTCATATTTCAAACAAAAATCATTGAGTCATACACGTCGTTACACTACAAGTGTTAGGTTACTACACACACTGTAACATAATTTCTTGATCTGTTTACAACAACAAAGATGATAACGCTGATTGTGACATTTGCACTTACGTTTCTTTCATGTAGACATTACAGAGAGATCGCCAGCAGCGGCCGCCATGACGCAGTAAGAGGAGCAAAAAAATTACAGAGACAGCTAAAATGTCCAGCACACTGGACACATGCTTACAGCGTAGAAGAAACTGTAATTGCACTTAAAGCAAAATAGAGACGAAAAATCAGCCGGTTGGAGGTGGTGACTGAAGAGGCTATACATAGATTTTAGAGATACGCCAAAGGTGAGTTAAGAGTGAACTGATGTTGTGGTATGTCTTGAGAACGTGCTATCATTCAAATGTAAGAATGACAACATCACAAAAACATGTCCGATGCCAGTTATTACTATGAATTTCTTTTGAGAGTTACTTACATAACTATTGTCCTACGAAGAAATGTTTTGACTTACCAATGTTTACATGGTACATAGAAAAACCTGACAGCACAAGTAAACTCTGTGGTCAGAACCTGGAATTTGATTGCAGCCACTGAAGTTCATCACATGACACTGACGAAACGTATAAGTTTATAATTTTCTTATAAGTAATCTCGGCTATGAAAAAAAACTGATGTTTTCCACTGTGTTAAATATAAATTGAAGCCTGCTATTTGATTTACCTACAACTATGACTATGTGGTCGTTCTACACCTGCATGATTACTCTGCAGTTCAGAATTAAGTGCCTGGCAGAGTTTTTATCGAACCACCTTGAAGCTATTTCTCTACTGTTGCACTCTCGAATAGCGCGCGAGGAAAACTATAACTTAAATCTTTCCGGGTGAGCTCTCGTTTCTCTTATTTTACTATGATGGTGATGATTCTACGTAGATGAGCGCCAACAAAATATTTTCGCACTCCGAGGAGAAAGTTGATGACAGAAATTTCATGAGAAGATCCTGCTGCAACGAAAAATGCTTTATTTTTATGACTGACAGCTCTCTTCGCACGTTATATTCGTAGCGCTCTCCCCTATTTCGCGATAATACAAAACGAACTCACTTTCTTTGAACATTTTCAATGTCCTCCGTCAATACTATCTAGTAAGGATCGTATCTAGTAAGGATTGTATCTAGTAAGGATCGTATCTAATAAGGATCGTATCTAGTAAGGATTGTACACCACACAAGTAAGGATCCCACACCACGCAGCAGTACTCTAGCAGAGGTCGGGCAAGTGTAGTGTAGGCAGTCCCTTTGGTAGACCTGTTGCATTTTCTAAGTGTTCTGTCAATCAGTAGCAGCCTTTGGTTTGCCTTCCACACGGCGTTATCTATGTAGTCGTTCCGATGTAAGTTATTCGTAACAGTAATCCGTAAGTACTTAGTTGAATTCACATCCTTTAGATATGTGTGATTTCTCGTGTAACCAAAATTTAGCGGGATGTTTTTAATACTCATGACTTCACACTTTTTATTATTTAGAGTCAATTGCCACTTTTCGCGCCTAGCACAATTTCTTGTCTAAATCATTTTGCAATTGATTTTCATCAGCTGATGAGTTTACAAGACAGAAGATAACAGCGTTGTCAGCAAACAAGCTGTGAGGGCTACCCAGATTGTCTCCCAAATCATTTATATAGATCAGAAACAGCAGAGGTCCTACAACATTTCAATGGGGAACGCCAGATATTACTACTGTTTTAATCGATGAATTATCGTCAGTTACTATCAACTGTGACCGTTCTGAATCGAATCGTTCCACTTTATATTCTCACACAAGCTGACTTCCATTTATTTACACCGATCTACTGATATCTGTGACCCAACCTTGCAACATGATGCTACCGTATTTTAAAATTTCATGAATAAAAACAAAATAATAAAAACAAAGCTCGAAATCCCAGTGTTAGTACCGGCTTGATATTTTGTCCAGATTTTACTAGGTCAAATATTCTCAATTTAGATAAACGTGTCATCTGCAAAACGTCTAAATTTCAACTAATACTATCCGCTAAGTAATTACAAATTCTCATGAACATCAGATAAGATTATTTGATGGCAAGCAGTCTATGACTTCTTTATTTTCACAACAATCCAATGAAAAATCGCTTACATAAAAAAAATTTAAATTGTCCAGTATCCAGTGTAATGCTTTAACTATAATTATATGACATTTCTGTACACTGCATTTGGATATTTACCTGTAGTTACTAAAAACTAATTGCCATAATTAACACGTGTGTCGTTAAGTAACTATTTTCAGCTGCATGCAAGTGTAATTAATTAAATGCACCGCGACAGAGTTAAAAAATATCTGCAACTTATAAGCTTCACATTACGAAAAGTAATGGTCGCATAGCACTCGAATGGGGCAAACTTCGAATTACCTTGCCAGCGAAGGACCATCCATCATGGATAAGCATTGTATCTGTTAAGAAGTTTTCATTTCAGTCATAAACCATGCTATTTATCGAGTACGAACGTAATATCTAAGTTGGCTACGATTTGGTACAGATTCTAAAGGTTTACTTAAATTTAGGAACAACGAAACTGCCTTGTTACCTCTGTCCGTAGGAATATGGGCTCGCATTCGGAAGGACAACAGCTCAGATCCCCGTCCGGCCATCCCGATGTCGGTTTCCGTGGTTTCCCTAAATCACATAAGGAATGTCGGGATCGTGTGACGAGGGCCTCCCGTAGACCGCTCGCCTGGTGCAAGTCTTTCGATTGGATGCCACTTCGGTGACTTGCACGTCGATGGGGATGCAATGATGATGATTAGGACAACACATCACCCAGTCCCTGAGCGGAGAAAATCCCCGACCCAGCTGGGAATCGAACCCGGGTCCTTAGGATTGACAGTCTGTCGCGCTGACCACTCACCTACCGGCGGCGGACAATACCGGGATGATTCCCTTAGAGGGGCTCCATTCGTCCTGAATTCGAGATTGAGCTCCGTCTCTAATAATTGCGTTGTCGACGGGACGCGAAACTGATGTTTCTTCCTTCCTCCTATCCATAGCGTTTCACATGATCGGTGTTCTACGAATTCCTGCTGCAGTAATTTTGTGCTGAGTAAATCACTGTCTGAACACAACTTACAGTCTGCAGTTCTGAGGCAAACATAGGTGAAAGGTATAAAAAGGTAACGGTGACGTCTTTCTTGGAAAAAGTGTTACCTGTGTTCTTTTCGAATCTGAGTCGATAAGTAACAAAACACATGCTGTACGATGATCTTAAAAATGATTCGCAGAGTTTTCGTTTTGGTGCTTTAACTACATTGTGAAAAGAGTAAAAAAAAAAATCTGTTATCAGTCTACAAAACAACTGAACTAGAGTTCGAAGAAGTTTGCTTTTTTTTTTAGAAATGGAAGAGAAGTATTTACTTACCGTTATCGAGAAGTAATTCGCGGTAAACCAGTTTTGTGGAACTTTTGGTGCCTCTGAGTGGAGGCCATAAAGTGCGTAGAAAGCACCGGCACACGACGCATTCCGCAAGCGAGCCCCTGACCCAAACCCCGCTGTGGGGTGGGACGGGAAACCGACCTCCAGTTCCGGTCTTCTGGCTCCGATTTTCCTCCTCCGTCGACACAACGTCTCTTGAAAAAGCCGTTCCGCCCCTTCAGTTCTTATATACCGGTGCAAGTTCCGCGGATGGAAACGTTGCATGCTTCACGTGCCTTGCAGTGAATAAATAACCACACGTGGGTTTCACCCTGTCCTAAAATAATGATTAGTAGCTATACTCACGCACACGAAAGTAATGAAAGTAAATTATCACATAGTCAACTGCAGTTATCATGGTTCATCATGCTAGCTGCGTAGAGAATATCGAGATAGTATTTTATCAGTTCACTGGTTACATATTATTTGTTAAACAGTCATTACTGACACTAGGTCGGAGCAAAGCATAACCAACATCAGGGCAATACATAAAAATACGTTGCTTAGGGAAGGGGGATGGAGTTTTAGAGTTTCACGTTTCCTGATGTGGGTGTCAAGTCGTCTGCTTCCTGGTTTTCAGAAGGCCGGCCTTCGCGGATGGCATCGAGACAGAGTTGCAGAGCAGTATAAATGGATATTTGTTGGATTTCTTTCAAGACTCGTAAATGGTCCATTGCATTCTGTCCAGTTTCAAAACCAACTCGTTTTGCTGCCTAATTTTTAAAATATCTAATAATTTTTTCTGTCATTGACTCCATGGAATAAATACAAAGAATTTTTAATTAAAAAAAGTACGAGATAGCTTTAGCGTTAAGAGTAGATTTAGCACAATGGTCCTATCGCAAGGTGAGAAAGAAATTGCAGACTGGATTAAAACGACAGCATGCTTGACACCGAATTTTTATGTGAAAGCTCTTCGAGCCTTTTAAATGAAACAAAAGTTATTAACATTCTACATCTTCATTCTTCATGTCTACATAATTGCAGCCATCTGCCGCTAGAGAGCTCCGTATTGCAACGTGTAACATGGCGATGCGTGAGAAACAGAGTGCTGTTATCGAGTTTCGAATTCGAAGCGTTCGCCCATACACAGAACATAGTCTCCTTTGGCATGGCAATGGCAGACCACACACGAACTCTGCGACATTTGCAAGAATCTTACTCCTTGGGTTCACTACAATCGATCATCGTCCATGCAGTCCCGACTTGGCACCCATCCGATTTTCATCAGTTCCCACAGTTTAAAGAAAACCTTGGAGGACTCCACTTTGATAATGATGAAGCGGTGCAAGCAGAGGTGAGATTGTGGCTCCGTCGACAAAGTCAGCCTTCTGCAGCGAGGGTATCAACAAACTGGTCTCTCATTGGGAGAAATTTGTTCGTTGCCAGGGTAAGAAATAAATATGTAGACATGAAGAATAAAGATGTTGAATGTTAGTAACTTTTGATTTATTTAAAAATCCTTAAGCCTTTCTACGTAAAAGATTCGGAAGCAATACTTTTCAGTATGCCCTCTTAGATTTTTGAGTTAGGTTTGGATGCGGTTCCAACGAAATGAGTAGTACCAACTCTCGACAAACAGGGCACTGATTAAATCTGTGTTAGTACACTGAAAATAGAAGCATCAATTCTAACGCTTCCACTAACCCTAAACATCCCAAGCCCAAGTCGTCAATGTTGTTTGCAAAGTTGGGGTCTTCTGGGAACTCAACCTTTTTCTTAATTTCTCAACATAGTGGTGTAAAAAGTTACTCACGTGTGATTCCTTGGGTGTCTAAAAGAATATATAAGTTAAATAAGCACTGTTGATGTGTTGCTTTATCGAGAAACCTGATAAACTGAACGATATAAGCGAATCGATTACGTACCATGGCGACAGTAAAAACTGCACGACTGTTATTTTCGTTCGTTATCCACATTTTATGAATTGATTCCTGCTGGCAGCGATGAGCTGCGGCAATAAGTAGCGCACCGAGAAACTCTCTCATTTGAGCAGAATCTACATCTGTCCTAGTTCTCATTCTGTTCAGAACACCATTTGAATTGTAATGCTGAAGAACATGTGAAGCTTCAGCATTGTTGAAGCTGCAAATAGTATGTACACTTAGTTCATCAAAAAAACACGTTGAAAACTTCAGGCAGTCTGGGTGCAAAGTCATTTGCATTCGTTGGCTCAGTAGATCATTTGGCAATGTTATATTGAAGACAGCGAGCCATTGGGGTACCGAACTTGCCCACATCTTCCGGGTAACTGAGATTAAATTCATCCGGCATCTGAAGAATGTCATCGTCTGAGATTTGCTTGCGGACCATATCTGAAAATTTATGATGTTTAAATTATGATAAATAATAAAACAAACAATCAATCAAAATATGTAACGTAGTGGACCCCAAGTGTGTTTCTATTTTTTAAAGAACACCTTATGGATCTAATTACGTAACATGTATCGTTAACAGATGCAGGATGCACATAAAATATCAAGAATTTATTGGTTCTTACAGTTGAAACAGTGTCACCAAAAATCACTCTCTGAGTGAGGACCCCGCTTGGTATGTTCAGGGTTAAGCTTCACTGAGGTACTGGGGAAGTCAGAATTTGAAGAGCACCCATACAAGGAGACTAAGGCTCACCAAAATTGTTCTCAGCATTAATAGAGGACGTTTCCAGACTCTCTAATTGGGAGGACAAAGAGGAATATATTTGAACCGCTTGCACTTTTCTTATGACTCTTACTGTTGGATGTCACAACTCCTTTTTCTTCACGTGCTTGCAAAGACAAACGTCCTACACAGAACTGCCGTGTAGAGTTGGCTTGATACGAGCCAGTACAGAGGCTCACATACATCTGCATGCGTAAGCAGTGATACGCTGTGCGACGGAGTGTACTTCTGGTAGCGCTACCTCTCACCCCTTTCCCTGTTCCATCGGCGGATTCTGGGAAAGATAGCGGCCGGCAGACCACAGCACGGGCTGGCTCTAATTACCACTGATTTTCTCGTAGTCAGGCTGAAAGGTGCATGTGGGAAGAAGTAACATGTTTCCCAGTTTTCCTGAAATTTACGCTTTCGGAATTTTAACAGTAAACCTCTCCGTGTCCTCGGGAGAATGAGGACAGGCAAAAGTTAGTAGAGATTCGTGCTGCTGTGAAAAGAGCGATGCGCGAAGCATTCAACCACTACCACCGTCATACCTTAGCAAAAGATCTTGCTGAAAACCCAAGGAAATTCTGGTCTTACGTAAAATCGGTAAGCGGGTCGAAGGATTCCATCCAGTCACTCACTGATCCGTCTGGCCTGGCAACGGAAGACAGCAAAACGAAAGCTGAAATTTTAAATTTAGCATTTGAGAAATCTTTCACGCAGGAGGATCGTACAAACAAACCGCCGTTTGAGTCTCGTACAGATTCCCGTATGGAGGACATAGTGATAGACATCCCTGGGGTTGTGAAGCAGCTGAATGGGTTCAAAATAAATAAATCGCCAGGTCCTGATGGGATTCCAATTCGGTTTTATAGAGTGTACTCTACTGCATTGGCTCCTTACTAAGCTTGCATTTATCGCGAATCTCTTGCCCAACGTAAAGTCCCGAGCGACTGGAAAAAAGCGCAGGTGACGCCTGTATATAAGAAGAGTAGAAGGACGGATCCTCAAAATTACAGACCAATATCCTCAACATCGGTTTGTTGCAGGATTCTCAAACATATTCTCAGTTCGAATATAACGAATTTCCTTGAGACAGAGAAGTTGCTGTCCATGCATCAGCACGGCTTTAGAAAGCATCGCTCCTGCGAAACGCAACCCGCCCTTTTTTCACATGATATCTTGCGAACCATGGATGAAGGGTATCAGATGGATGCCATATTCCTTGACTTCCGGAAAGCGTTTGACTCGGTGCCCCACTGCAGATTCCTAACTAAGGTACAGGCATATGGTATTGGTTCCCATGTATGTGAGTGGCTCGAAGACTTCTTAAGTAATAGAACCCAGTACGTTGTCCTCTATGGTGAATGTTCATCGGAGGTGAGGGTATCATCTGGAGTGCTCCAGGGAAGTGTGGTAGGCCCGCTGTTGTTTTCTATCTACATAAATGATCTTTTGGATAGGGTGGATAGCAATGTGCGGCCTTTTGCTGATGATGCTGTGGTGTACGGGAAAGTGTCGTCGTTGAGTGACTGTAGGAGGATACAAGATGACTTGGACGGGATTTGTGATTGGTGTAAAGAATGGCAGCTAACTCTAAATATAGACAAATGTAAATTAATGCAGATCAATTGGAAAAAGAATCCTGTAATGTTTGAATACTCCATTAGTAGTGTAGCGCTTGACAGTCATGTCGATTAAATATTTGGGCGTAATATTGCAGAGCGATATGAAGTGGGACAAGCACGTAATGGCAGTTGTGGGGAAGGCGGATAGTCGTCTTCGGTTCATTGGTAGAATTTTGGGAAGATGTGGTTCATCTGTAAAGGAGACCGCTTATAAAACACTAATACTGCCTATTCTTGAGTACTGCTCGAGCGTTTGGGATCCCTATCAGGTCGGATTCAGGGAGGACATAGAAGCAATTTAGAGGCGGGCTGCTACATATGTTACTGGTAGGTTTGATCATCACGCGAGTGTTACGGAAATGCTTCAGGAATTCGGGTTGGAGTCTCTAGAGGAAAGTAGGCGTTCTTTTCGTGAATCGCTACTGAGGAAATTCAGAGAACCAGCATTTGAGGCTGACTGCAGTACAATTTTACTGCCGCCAACTTACATTTAGAGGAAAGACCACAAAGTTATGATAAGAGAGATTAGGGCTCGTACAGAGGCATATAGGCAGTCATTTTCCCTCGTTCTGTTTGGGAGTGAAACAGGGAGAGAAGATGCTAGTTGTGGTGCGAGGTACCGACCGCCACGCACCGTATGGTGGATTGCGGAGTATGTATGTAGATGTAGATACACAAAGCCACTTTTGTAACGGCTGTCACATCTGTTCTTTGAGAATCTGCGTAATGCTCCGGCGCCTGGGAACAGTCTCAAGAAGTTTCCCACTACATCACTGACATACACACATCAACAAAAGTTTTGCATCACCTCGGTTCCGAGAGTTCGGGAACCAGTAAAGAAAACTGGATTAAAGATCAACATAAACAACATTTCCGCCCTTTTTATTGCTCTTGAAAACCAATCATTGCACGTTGTACCACCATACAGCTAGATCTTCAGAGTAGTGGTCCAGACTGCTGTACACACCAGTACCTCTAATACCCAGTAGCACGTCCTCTTGCGTTGATATATGCCTGTATTCGTCGTGGCATACTATCCACAAGTTCATCAAGGCAATGTTGGTCCAGATTGTCCCACACCTCAACCGCGATTAGGCGTAGATCCCTCAGAGTGGTTGGTGGGTCACGTCGTCCATAAACAGCCCTTTTCAAACTATCCAAGGCACGTTCGATAGAGTTCATGTATGGAGAACATGTCGGCCACTCTAGTCGAGCGATGTCGTTATCCTGAAGGAAGTCATTCACAAGATGTTCATGATGGGGTCGCGAATTGTCGCCAATTAAGACGATTGCCTCGCGAATATGCTGCCGATATGGTTGCACAATCGGTCGGAGGACGGCATTCACATATCGTACAGGCGTTACAGCGCCTTCCCTGACCACCAGCGGCGTACGTCAGCCCCACATAATGCCACCCCAACACAGCAGGGATCATCCACCTTGCTGCACTCACTGAACGGTATGTCTAAGGTGTTCAGCCTGACCGGGTTGCCTCCAAAAACGTCTCCGATGATTGTCTGGTTGAAGGAATATACGACACTCATCGGTGAAGAGAACGTGATGCCAATTCTGAGAGGTCCATTCGGCATGTTGTTGGGCCCATATGTACCGCGCTGTATGGAGTCGGCGCTGCAAAGATGGACCTCGCCATTGACGTCGGGAGTGAAGTTGCGCATCATACAGCCTATTTTTGTGCACAGTTTGAATCGTAACACGACGGCCTGTAACTGCACGAAAAGCTTTATTCAACATGGTGGCGTTGCTGTCAGGGTTCCTCCGAGCCATAAACCGTAGGTAGCTGTCATCCACTGCAGTAGTAGCCCTTAGGCGGCCTGAGCGAGGCATGTCAGCGACAGTTCCTGACACGCTGTATCTCCTCCATGTCCTAACAATATCACTTCGGTTCACTCCGAGACGCCTGGACATTTCCCTTGTTGAGAGCCTTTCCTGGCACAAAGTAACAATGCGGACGCTATCGAATCGCGGTATTGACCGTCTAGGAATGGTTGAACTATAGACAACACGAGCCGTGTACCTCCTTCCTGGTGGAATGACTGGAATTGATCGGCTGTCGGACCACCTCCGTCTACATAGGCACTGCTCATGCATGATTGTTTACATCTTTGGGCGGGCTTAGTGTAATCTCTTAACAGTCATCTACATCTACATGGATACTCTGCAAATCACATTCAAGTGCCTGGCAGACGGTTCATCGAACCACTTTCACAATTCTCTATTATTCCAATCTCGTATAGCGCGCGGAAAGAATGAACACCTATATCTTTCCGTACAAGCTCTAATTTCCCATATTTTATCGTGGTTATCGTTCCGCAGCACTATGAAGGTCGGTGTTGGTGAGGGTGGGGGGGGGGATTGTTTGGAAAGGAGACCAGACAGCGAGGTCATCGGTCTCATCGGATTAAGGAAGGACGGGGAAGGAAGTCGGCCGTGCCCTTTGAAAGGAAGCATCCCGGCATTTGCCTGGAGCGATTTAGGGAAATCACGGAAAACCTAAATCAGGATGGCCGGACGCTGGATTGAACCGTCGTCCTCCCGAATGCGAGTCCAGTGTCTAACCACTGCGCCATCTCGCTCGGTTGTGTAGGTCGGTATCAATGGGACAATATCCTCAGCCAACGCTTGTCTTCAGTAGTTCTGGAAACCAGGGTGATGCAAAACTTTTTTTGATGCGTATATATTGTAAACAGTAGTGGCACTCTAACACTCCCTTGGGCACTCCCGAAATTACTTTCACATCTGTTGATTTTGTACAGTTAAGAAGGAAGTCCCAAACCCGATCAACAGTCTTGTGCGAAGGAGGGAAAAAATAATAGTGTTTAACGCCCCGTCGGCAACGAGGTCATTAGAGCGACATTTGCCTGGAGCGACATAGGGAAATCACGAAAAACTTAAATATGGACGGTCGGACGCGGATTTGAACCGTTGTCCTCCCGACGCCAATGTGATAAGCAATATGACACCTCGCTCGGTAATGTGGTCCGATCTTGCTCGTATTTTGTTCGCTAAACGACAGTGTGGAACGCTATCGAATGCCTGCCGGAAATCAAGTAAGAGTGCATGAACCTGTGCGCCGCTGCCTACACAACAGACTAAGCAGATTCTCGCAGTATGTGTGTTTGCTAAATCCATGATGATGTTTATAAGAATGCTGATCATAAACACATTGACGTGATCTAAGTCGACCTATAGTTACGTGCATCTTTCCGACGAATCGCACTTTTTTTTTCGCTGAAGTTGCTGCAGTGACCTATGATAAACTGCTGCAAGATGGCGTGCAAGCTCTTTCGCGTACTTCAGAATTTCATCGGTATCTCGTCCGATCCAAATGCCTTTCTACTGTTGAACGATTTTGTTTTTCTGTTCTAGGATAACTTAATCTCACTATCTGCCATTTCGACGTCTGTTGGACAACTGAAACGCGTGATACGATCTTTCGCAGTCGAAGTATTTAAGAAGACCGAATTGAATGTTTCGTCTTCCGTTATCTTCTGTTTCGGTGAGTAACTGAATATACGATTTCGATCCGGCTACTGATTTTTCGTAATTCAGCCCAAACTTCATACACAAAGGGAAGGAGACGACACCCAAATGTGTGACACTGTGAAAGGTACTTTTTTTTCAGGGATTTGGAAAACCTAGATGGAAAGAAAGCTAGCGATTGCCACTCAGTGTGAGAACTTACAAATGGCTATACTACACTCCGCTTCCTTTCATGGGGCAATGACAGCAAAGTAACGTTAAATGGATACTGGCATTGATTTAATGCAAGATGTAGGTGCAAAAACATCGAAGAAGTGGTACGAAATACGCGAGATGAACATGTCGTTAAAAAAAAGAAAACAAGAAAAAAAAAGAAATGTGTGTTAGAGTATTCAGTCAACACAATTGTGATGAAAATATGTTGGATCGGGACTTAAGCCCGGATCCTTCCCTTGCGCTCCTTACCCTAATTGCGCTGCCCGAAAATGCCTCGCAGACCGAATCAAAAGCTTCACACCAGCCCTAGTTGCTCTCCTTACCTTCCAAATTACACTAAGAATGAAATATAGCCCGTTCTTGCAACGCAGCGCTTCCGACAATGCAAAAAGCGCCCAAATCCCGACGCCCGAGCATGCGCCGGTATGGCATTGAGAGCGGGCGGCGGCGAAAGGGGTCCGGGGATGGGCCAACGAAAAACACCGCAGCGAGGAGCGAAAGTCGCGCCCAGTTCTGGGAATACAAACAGCCGCAGCCAACTGATACGGAACCGTTGCCGTCCACAGGCTACGCGTGTTACTGGAGCTACGATCCCTTGATTGTCCGATGCGACATGCCGACCCATTTCCTTTCTTTTTTTGAGTAACACTTCCATTAAATCGACATTGATTCAGGAATGACTGCACGCGGTAAATATAAATGCACATTAACCAAGATATTGGATGTTGAAAAAGAAACGCAGTCCATAAGGGAAATACTAGTAAATGTAAGTACACAGATTCTTAACACTCGACTATGTACCTCATAGGAAAACATGACACCGTCATATTTCGCAGTTTGTATTTTATCACCATCGCAGTTTTTGCAATGTGCGAATATGTTGATTTGAAAGAAAAAAAAATCTGTCAATCAGAGTGTAAGAAACTTTTATGGCGATCTAGTCATCGCATGACTGCTTTAAGCTCTTAGCTTCGGTAGTGGTTTTCACTTATACCAAGTAATACACTAGCGTAGAGTAACATTTTGCCACTTCTGTTGTCTCTGCTCTTAACCAGTTTGATCCATTTCAGACACTTCCCACTTATACTGGATCGATCACGTGCGTCTGTCTATAGCGGTATTCCACACCGGAGAAAGACTTTGTCATCTCCCTGCCTCCCCCCCACTCCCCCCCCCCTCTCTGTCTCTCTCTCCCCGGGGGATCACTCTCACGCTAATACCGAGTAACAATCTCCTCTAACTTGGATTTTGAGTCATCAGTCTTCTGAGTGATCTGAGGCGACTTCCTCTCTTGTGGCAACCTGTGTACTTACTGAGTAGCATTTGCATCCTACGTCCTTAATTATTTGTTGTATGTACTCCAGTATCTGTCTTCCCTCACAGTTTTTACCCTCGCAGCTCCCTCTATTACCATGAAAATTATTCCCTGATGTCTTAATACATATCCCATCAACATGACCCTTCTTGAGAGTTTTTCCGGATGTCCCTTTCTTCGCCAAAAGATGTTCCATTGGGTTCAGACCAGGAGTCTGTGCTGCTAGTCCATTTCAGGAATGTTACTGTTCGAAACAAGGCCCCGGGAGTAGACAACATTCCATTAGAACTACTGACGGCCTTGGGAGAGCCAGTTCTGACAAAACTCTACCATCTGGTGAGCAAGATGTATGAGACAGGCGAAATACCCTCAGACTTCAAGAAGAATATAATAATTCCAATCCCAAAGAAAGCAGGTGCTGACAGATGTGAAAGTTACCGAACAATCAGTTTAATAAGTCACGGATGCAAAATACTAACGCGAATTTTTTACAGACGAATGGAAAAACTGGTAGAAGCCGACCTTGGGGAAGATCAGTTTGGATTCCGTAGAAATATTGGAACACGTGAGGCAATACTGACCCTACGACTTACCTTAGAAGCTAGATTAAGGAAAGGCAAACCTACGATTCTAGCATTTGTAGACTTAGAGAAAGCGTTTGACAATGTTGACTGGAATACTCTCTTTCAAATTCTGAAGGTGGCAGGGGTAAAATACAGGGAGCGAAAGGCTATTTACAATTTGTACAGAAACCAGATGGCAGTTATAAGAGTCGAGGGACACGAAAGGGAAGCAGTGGTTGGGAAGGGAGTGAGACAGGTTTGTAGCCTCTCCCCGGTGTTATTCAATCTGTATATTGAGCTAGCAGTGAAGGAAACAAAAGAAAAATTCGAAGCAGGTATTAAAATCCATGGAGAAGAAATAAAAACTTTGAGGTTCGCCGATGACATTGTAATTCTGTCAGAGACAGCAAAGGACTTGGAAGAGCAGTTTAACGGAATGGATAGTGTCTTGAAAGGAGGATATAAGATGAACATCAACAAAAGCAAAACGAGGATAATGGAATGTAGTCGAATTAAGTCTGGTGATGCTGAGGGAATTAGATTAGGAAATGAGACACTTAAAGTAGTAAAGGAGTTTTGCTATTTGGGGAGCAAAATAATTGATGATGGTCGAAGTAGAGAGGATATAAAATGTAGACTGGCAATGGCAAGGAAAGCGTTTCTGAAGAAGAGAAATTTGTTAACATTGAGTATACATTTAAGTGTCAGGAAGTCGTTTCTGAAAGTATTTGTATGGAGCGTAGCCATGTATGGAAGTGAAACATGGACGATAACAAGTTTAGACAAGAAGAAAATAGAAGCTTTCGAAATGTGGTGCTACAGAAGAATGCTGAAGATTAGATGGGTAGATCACATAACTAATGAGGAGGTATTGAATAGAATTGGGGAGAAGAGGGGTTTGTGGCACAACTTGACAAGAAGAAGGGATCGGTTGGTAGGACATGTTCTGAGGCATCAAGGGATCACCAATTTAGTATTTGAGGGAAGCGTGGAGGGTAAAAATCGTAGAGGGAGACCAAGAGATGAATACACTAAACAGATTCAGAAGGATGTAGGTTGCAGTAGGTACTGGGAGATGAAGAAGCTTGCACAGGATAGAGTAGCATGGAGAACTGCATCGAACCAGTCTGACGACTGAAGATCACAACTACATCAACATTGTTCTGAAACCATTGCTTCAAAGATGCTGCTTTATAATATGGTGCATTATTACGCTGATGGAGTCGTGGTTTCTGCATTGTTCGTCAGTACACAATGCTATAAAATGTGCTCATATCTTTCCGGAATTAGTGTTATTTTACGTGCACTAAGAGGACCACACCCTAACCACGAAACTCCGCCACACCGTATACCACCTCGTCCGCACTTCACTGTTGGCACTGTACGCGACTGTCACATTCTCCACGTTTTCGCCAAATCGAAGCTTGTTCATAGGACTGCCACAGGATAAAGCGTGATTCACCGCTCCAAATCACTCGTTTCCGGTCACTATCCAGCTGCGTTGCTCTTTACACCACCTCAAGCGTCGTTTAGCATTAACTACAGAAATGTGTGTCTTATTACGATCTGCACGACAGTTATGCCCCATTCTTCTCAACTCCCTGTGCACAGTCACTGTTCTAGCTGGATTACTGGTAACACTTTGAAACTTACGAATGATTCTTCCCGCTGATTTCATGCGATTATTTTAACCAACCTCCGCTATGCTCGACGGTACCTGTCCGTCATGTGCACGAGGTCCGCCTGGTCTCGATTTAGCTGCTGCTGTTCGCGTTTATCCTTCGAAGTTACATCACAAACAATCTAATTGGACATCTTCATAACGGTTGCTACTTACGAGAAATCCAAAAGGTGGTCCACGTTCGAAGTAGCTGAGCTCTGCCGGCCGACCCAATCTGCTGTTACTCCTTTTCTGCTGCCTCCTTCTATAACGGCGCGTCTGCCTCTTGTGACGTTTAGCGGTCAGTTTGGTGTTGCGTAAAGATGTCTGCATACTTTTGCTCAGATAGTGTCGAGAGAGGTGTCGGAGTGGCACAGTCGTTATGGCCAATTTATCAGAATGTAATTTAGTTTTCTTAACACGTTGCAAGATGGGGATTTTTCCTGTGTTTTATTACACCTCATGAGGCATGCGTGTCTGTCGATTTTAGACGTCGCACACTGTTCTCCACGCAGCTCTCTCCAATAACGAATGTCTATTGTAAATTTTCGTACAATATAATTAATATGTATGTATATATGTATTGAACTGGGGACCTAGAAACGACGGAGGCTACGTCCCCGCCGTAGTCCTCAGTCGTACACAACCCCACAACAGGCTACAGCAGTCCACTCACCTCACCGCCGCCCCACACCGAACCCCAGGGTTATTGTGAGGTTCGGCCCCCAGGGACTGGGTGTTGTGTTGTCCTTATTATCAGCATTTCATCCCCATCGACGCGCAAGTCTCCGAAGTGGCGTCAAATCGAAAGACTTGCACCAGGCGAAAGGTCTACCCGATGGGAGGCCCTAGTCACACGACTTCATTTTTGTAGTCTGGCGCCACCTACCGGTGTTTTGATACTTGTTAGATAGCTTAATCGCCACAGTCAGTTGGCATTGGTTCTCTTCGAATGAACAACGGCACTGTCAAATATGCCTAAACGAGATGAGATCTGTTTTATGTTCAGTCTATGTGCTTACTTTCTTGAATTTTTCACTCAATTCTGATTTAAATGTAAGTCTTCGACCATAGATACTAGTAGACAGACCTTGCTGTGCAGAAGCTATAGGGCTGGTGTGGCTCCAACATAAACCACGTGACTGTTGACAAAACGTGGCGGGATTTCAAATCAGCGGTCTGCCATCCTATGTTTGTATCGTATTTTACCCACATTTCTCAATTGACTGCCAAACGCTTCTAACAAAAATTACTTTTTTATTTTCGAAAAATTATGTCAGAACTACATCTGACCTGGATTTGTTCACAGTACAATTTATAAAATCTAACAAATACATCGAACGCCCCTCTGGTGGGCAGCGGGACGAAATTACTATAAACTATCAATTTAAGTAAAATGTCGTTACAATTCTTTTAAGCAATAAGAGTGGGCTCGTGTCAAAACTTTAAATATTGGATTCACCGCGATTTGAGCTCTAGTCACTTATAAAAGAAAATGAGATATGGGAATTATGTCAACTATAGGTGTCAAAATTGTCGACTTTAGGAGCAGGTCCATTTTAGAGAATCAATTTTAGGTGCACTTCAAAGGTGCAGTTCCTACTATTTTTACAAAAGTTTAAACTATCAGTTTAAAAAAAAATGACATTTTAGATGAAAGGTGAGACTTTGAAGTTTCAGAAAATAATTTTGGAGCCTACATTTATTTAATAGTATTAGAAGGTAGAAAAAATTCTCTTCATGTGTCGACTATAGGTGCTCTTACCTTATTATAATCTCACTTCTATATACAAAAAGGGGCGTATGTGTAAATGGCTTAAAGTTTTTCCGTTTCAGGGCCTGTTTTCATCCTTAGGGAACCTATGAGTAGGAACGAGAAACAGTTATACTTACTTCTGTAACCGAATTATCACAGATACTTTCCAAAATGTAATATGAGTCTGACTTTATAGGCATCACTTTCAACACTTTAATTTACGTGATACTCTATTTCAAGTGTAAAAAACATTTAAAAGTCACTTCAGCAGATTACAATAAACGCATCTGCACTATCATAGAAACACACGTGAAATGTAATGCCATTTCCCCCGACAAAACGCTGAGTACAGCCATAAGCGCAACACGAAACAACCATGTTTTGCCAACATTCACGTGACTTTAGCCCAGAGATGTTGGAGCCACGAAAATGACGTCAGGGCCAGTCTATTATATTTATGGCCGAAGATGTAAGTACAATATTAAATGATAATTCTGTATACGGGTCACTAAGATGCATAATTTTGTTGGTGTGTAAATATTTGTTATTGTTAATTTCTTTGTACACTATATTCCACGGCTTCAGTCTGATGATGAAATTTTGAAACACGTATCGCTAAATAAAGATCTGAGCTATCACGACCTTCCTGTATTTCCAAATTATGATTTCCTTTTTGTTTTGTGAGTGTGGTGCGTATTTGTTTGTGCCCTTTGTAAGTTAAATTTCGCAAGTTTAGATAGCTACAACTGTTGATGACGAATTTGTATTCAGCCATGGCTTATACTTATGCACTCTGATACAAGAGTAGTCCCTGCACTCCTCTGAGAATTCCGTTGTCCCGGATTTAATTATGCGGTGTCTCTCGGTGCTGTCTTTCAGGAGGGTTCTTACAAACTAATGCCTGTGTTGAAACGCACATTCAAAGATAATATTTTAATATTTCTCGTTTTGCCTTTGGTTACTTGCCGCTTATTACGTTCTAAACGTTCACTAAGAGGCAAGGTCGTCCTCGAGCAAATACATCAATATGGCATTCAGCTCTGGTGCCCAGTCTGTCGGAATAGGCGGCAAAATGCAATTCAGCTGCAGCGAGCTATACCATCAGTAACAAGGTTCATAATATCCGTCCGAAATAATTTTCGTGAAGGTGGGTTGAACACGAAGATGTTGGGCGGAAGTACACTGAGGCCAGGCACACAACGAATAGGCCCTGTGTCTTGCTCTTCGGAGAGTCACGAATTAGTGTTGAGCTAGAGACGTTGACGTTTGTACTCCAGAGACGTACAATGCGAAACAATCCCACATTTAAGTATGAAAATATTAGATACTGTAATGCTTAACTTATGTCAGGGCCAAGACGAATAAATAACAAGAATTATTTTTTGACGATTAGTAAGGAGACTGCGCTTACGTCATAACCAATTTCATCCTAAATTTATGATATATGCAGGACTTGGCGAGAAATGAAAGAGACAGAAGTGGTAGCTCCAGATGCCAAGGCGTTTGGGAAAAAAACGGCATTTCTGACGCGGGTCGGGCGATGCAATAGTCATTCATCTCATGCAGTTTCCAAGCAGAGGCTGATGAAGCAGAGAGTACAGAGCAGTAATCAGAGGGTCGTACATTCGCGACCCTCTGGAGGAAATAATTATTTTTAAATTTTTCTCTTGTACGTTACACACACCGCAAACAAACCGAAATAATGCTCAGATTTTGGTATTTATTAATATTTTCATAAAAGGCAAGAAACGGAAAGGCAAACGAAAATTTAGTATTGCTAACAAATTTCGAAGAATGGACTGTACTAACAGCGTCCACGAGCACTCTGCAAAGAACTTTCCCATAAGGGATTGTAATAAAAACGTCCGATCAAACAGCTGAGTCGAAGATTCCCATTCATCGACTTCAGTCTAAATACTCTTTTTAATGTCACTGTAACAAAATTTTTCAATTCGTTGTTCTATTTCCAGGTTTTCAGTAACAATCGACTTATAACCGAATCCTGGACCATCAAGGGGCAAAAGCACATCTCGTGAAAAAACAGGATATCAACAAAGTAAACCACTAGTATACAGTAAAACGTGCTATAATGCTTTCTGGAAAATTATTGCTAATAGCCTACGTGCCTAGATGGGAGTATTGACTCTTTTGGAATGTGGGTTTAAGAAACGGTGGATGAGTATGCGCCAAAATGAAACTTACAACAGGCTTTTACAAAAAGTTTTTGACTAATGTGATGAAGCCCTACATGCAGGGGAACAAATTTCTTCCGTTAATTGAGTCACTGGGAGAGGAGAGACATCCGCAACTATGCGAAAACTTTTTTGTAAGATAAAGGAGGATTGTCTTGTGCAGTATTAAAGCGATTCCCCTAAATATTCCACTAATGGAACCCTGCAATGTCTATTTTTATTGTAACGTAAATAATTTGATCAAAATTTTCAAAACTGTTCTTGTTACAGCGTGAGAGAAAACTAAATCACTTCCTGAAAAAACTGTATCAAAATAATTCCGTTGTCGGCCATCAGCTATCCTCACCGATATGTCAGTGTGATGAGGGAGAGCATTTTATGAATGGAAACCAAGTTTGTTTTTTCTATAGAAAACGTACTTGTAAGAATGCGGAGTTTGTAACCTGGGCAAGATACCGAGGAAATAACTGTTCCCATGTTTTTACGATGAATTTCACCGCAGCATCATCAACTGTAAAATAATAAAAGTAATTTTATATCCGAAAATCTCTTTAACACCTTATAATACCTTTCAGAAAATTTATTTGCAATATCACATTTTCTTTCGCCTTTCCTTGATCTACATTTATATCATAGTCCGCAACCCACCTAATGGTGTGTGGCGGAGAGCACTTTTATACCACTGAGACCTCCAACCCTGTTTCTCTCGTGATTAGTGCGTGGGAAGAATGATTGTCGGCAAACCTCCGTATTGACTCTAATTTCTCGTTTTTTTTCCCCTCGCAGTTATTACACGAGATGTGTGTGGGGAGAAGTAATATGTTGTCCGACTCTTCCCGGAAAGTGCCCTCTCGAAACTGCAGGAGCAAATATCTCCCCGATGCACAACGGCTTTCTTATTACGTCTGCCAATGGAGTTTGTTGAGCATCTCGGTAACGCTCTTGCGCCTGCTAAACGAACCCGTGAAGAAACGTGCAGCTCTTCGTTGGATTTTCTCTATTTCTTCCATCGGCCCTACCTGGTAGAGATCCCTGCCAGATGAACAATATTCAAGAATCGGTCGAACAAGGTCAAGAATCGGTGGAACAAAGGCCTTATAAGCCACTTCTTTCCTGGATGAGTTACATTTCTTTAAGATTCTTCCTATGAATCTTAGTCAGGTGTCTGCTTTTCTATTTGTTTTACTTGGTCATTCCAGTTAAGGTCGTTCTGGATGGTTACGCCGAGATATTTTACGCTAGATACTGTTTCCACCGGTTTGTCATCAATAATGTAGCTGTACATTAGTGGGTTTCTTTTTCCTAAGTATGCGCTATACGCTACATTTACTTACGTTCAGTGTCTACTGCTAGAGCCTGCACCATTCATCAATTCTCTGGAGGTCATTCTGGAAATAGTAGCCGGCCTAAGTGGCCGTGCGGTCCTAGGCGCTGCAGTCTGGAACCGCGAGACTGCTACGGTCGCAGGTTCGAATCCTGCCTCGGGCATGGATGTGTGTGATGTCCTTAGGTTAGTTAGGTTTAACTAGTTCTAAGTTCTAGGGGACTAATGACCTCAGAAGTTGAGTCCCATAGTGCTGAGAGCCATTTTTTGGAAATAGTATCTTCTGGCGTTGCTACTTTGTTACAGACAACTGCATTATTTGCGAATAGTCGTAAAGAGCATCCGACACTTTCTACTAAATCATTTATATATATATGTTGTGAGCAGTGAGGGCTCTATCACACTTCCTTGAGATACTCCGGAAGTTACCTTCACATTCATCAGTTTTGTTCCGTTAAGAGCGACGTGCTGAGTTCTATCTGCAAGGAAGTCTTGAATCTTGTTGCAAATCTGCTCCGATACTCGATAAGCTCGTATTTTTTTTTCACTAAACGGAGGTGTGGGACGGTGTCGAATGCCTTACTGAAACCTAATAACACGGCATCAACCTGAGCGCCGTTGTCTTCGGCGTTGTGGGTCTCATGAAGGAACAGAGAGAGCTGATCTGAGTTTCGCAGGGTCTTTGTTTGCGGAATCCATGCTGATTTTTATAGAGGAGTTTTTCATTCTCCAAAAATGCCATAGTTCTTCAGCACAGAACTTATTCCATAATTCTACAACAGACTGACGTCAACTACATAGGTCTATAATTAAGTGCAACTGTACTACGGCCGTTCTTAAAAACGGGAACGACCTGCGCTTTCTTCCAATCGCTAGGTACCCGTCGTTGCTCAAGCTAACTACGATAAATTACTGCTAGAAGATGTGCAAGTTCTTTTGTATAATTTTTGTAGAGTCTTATAGATATCTCTTCTGGTCCTGACGCCTTTCCACTACTAAACGATTTTATTCCGCGATAGGTTATCTCAGTATCTGCCATTTCAACGTTCGTGCGACGATTGAAGGGAGATATTGTGTTCCGACCTCCCGCGGTGAAACAATTTCGGAAGACCGAATGCAGTATTTCTGCCTTCTATTACCTTCTGTCGGTGCCCGTATGGTCACCGAGTGACTTCTGAAATATTTCAATAAACGCAATATATGGAGCAATATTTCGGCTAATTTGCAGTGTGAGTAATGCAAAAGAATAAAAAATGAAAAGAAAAAGTCTGCCCATTATCTTCGGATTACAGTTTGTTTTTCCTTTCCGCTGCGCCAACAGCTTTCTGGAAACTATGCCACCATAAATGGATCATGCCTCGCCCGACCGCCGTTATAAATGCTATTTTTTCCTAAAAGTGTTGCCATTTGGACCTCTCACCTTTTCATTTTTGGCCAAGTCCTGTGTGTACCATAAATCTGGATGAAATAACGGGTAGGCGCGGTCCCGCCTGTAAGATTTTACGACAAAGCAAATGTAGCAACATATTGAAAGGTTAGGATATCGCTCTATTATCGTGGCCAACTTTTTCTTCTTTAACATAACATGTAGTCTTAACTACAACCTGAGCTTTATGTAGATATTTTCCTCACTTTTTTCATATCTACTTCTTAAATTGTGTTGTCATCGTTCTGAGTAACCATTTCTAAACGTTACTTACTACTTTTGTTGTTATAATTATGAAAATATCGACGAAAGGCTTGCAATCCTTACTGCGTGACCAAGGATATGTTGATAACTGCTAAGAAAAAAGAGCATCTTTGGAAACAGCTGAACTCGATTCGAGTAAGTGAAGAAGAGGCGACTGTATGCTGTGTGGTCTTTGAAAATTCATGATTTGCATCTAAAAGGGTTCGGCGTATGTTGATGACTTAGACCAGAAGAAGAAGCCATTATTTAGTGTTGTTTGTTTAAAAATTATCGATCGCAGATGAATCGTCGCTGAATGAGTAGATAAGTTGCCACTGTACGTCCATTTCAGAGTGGAAACTTTTTCTTTTCTATTTCTTCAAGATTATGACGTCATGCAGGACCGGATAGGGCTAACTGGTCGGTGAAAACATTTAACCCCTATTTGCGTAGTCCACTGATTTAGGACTTTTCTGCAGCGTCTAAAAGAAAGCAAACATTGACATAAATAGTATTCAGGAATTTGAAACTTCACAGTTTTTAAAAAAGTTCAGAAGAAGATAGCAAACAAGCCAGATAAGTATACTAATGTATGTACTTAGTTCGCACTATAACTTTACAACGACGGCACAGTATTGTTGTTGAGGCAGGTATCACGACGGCGCCATGAGGCTGACTGGGTTCATCGAATGTTTGAATAGATTCTACGCGCTGTTAATATGCGTTTTTGTGACTGACATTTAACGTCTATTGTCAAACGTTATTACATCTTCAGCTTAGCATTTCGGCTTAGTACTTAAAGTATTGCAGACATACAGTTCACAATTACATGTAACATTTTTTCCCACGTTGTTAGTAAAAGGCTTTGAAACGGTACATCCAGTGCTTGGTTGGATTTAACCGTCTTTCATGCAAATAGGATACGGAGGAGGAAAGAATTTTATCAGTAAACTATTTAGTGGGGGTGGAATGAGGAATTCCACCTTACGCAAGACATCTTTTTTCTTGTTTTTCTATGAAGGCAGAATTCCTCATCCCATTTTCGTAGCAAGCACGGACATAACAAGAAGAACTGCACCACAAGATGATTAAACTATTTAGTGTAATGAATCAGATTAAATAATTCACTACACCGAATAGAGCATATTTACTAGACTGGGCAGCTTGATAATATTTGCATCAAGGTATAGCTGACACAAAAGTTTCAAGAACCATATAATTTAAATATGGATAGTTCAACTGTCACAGGTCCCTACCCCGCCATGTTGCTGCTACAGATTATGAGCAAAAATGTCAAACTACGAAATCCAATCACTTTCTTTCAAATACATTTACTATAAACAGCTAGAGTGCATAACAAGTGAATTTAATCAGTCTCGGCATTCATAAATTAGTCATCTCCTCAGAAGGAAAGCCGCACCACCAGACTGATTTCAGTCTCATTGAGAGTACTTGTTATTTGTGAAGAAGATTAAGGTTTAACGCCCCGCCAACATCAAGGTCATTAGAGACGGATTGTTATCCTTGTGAAAGCAGCATTGCAGGTAGATCAGTTCTAGCCGTGACTGCTTCAAAGTTCTTCCTGGAAAAAAAAAAAAAAAAAAATGCTCATCAGGTAACGATCAGCAATCTCAACATCGTATTGTACTGTTGGTTGCCAGACTGAAGGTTAGGTGTAGCCGTCAGATGGGAAAGAAACAATTTTTACGCACACATTGGCATCTTAGTTTCGATAAGTGTAAATGTCTTGAGCATACCTATTTAGCGAGACTTAATATAGTGTTTTTGTTGATGAGAAAGACAGTGGTGAGGGTAAATCTGGTGCTGGCACAAGACCTATTCCTTTCGGGAAGTAACGAACATCTCACTGCGTTTAGGAACTGCTGGAGATGTTTGGCGTTTAAACCAAGGGCATCGGTGCGCAGTTCACCGGAAGCCACTGTACAGTGCTATACAAGCGAATGAATAATCTTATTGTGTTTATGCCACAGAGATGTGAAGCAGTGTTGATCGTCCGAGATTACAAACATCGTATCGGGTGAGAATACTTATGCCTGTTACGCCTCTTTCGGAGATATTTAATTGAGGCAGTAATTATCCTCTAACGTCGAAGGATTTAATGCATGAAGATTTTGACGATTTCGACGATGACATCAGTCGATTATCCTCTTACCTTCTGATTTATAAAGACTGAATTTATACGTAGCTTCCATTAGCAAATTCATGTATTTTGTACTGTTTCAGAAACTTTATCCTTAGCGGATAATGTCATACTAAATTCAAAGAGCAAATTTGTGCAATGTTCGTTATTTCATCTGATGTTCACTGTTATATTCATCGATGTTAGCAATGTAACTGAATATTTGGCGTAACAGTGTCTTATATATCTTAGTGAATCTTTTAATTTTAAACACCATAATAGCACATTAAGGACATAAACATGCAATATGGGCGTTCTGTAATGACGTTATGTTTTGCGAACTGAATACTACTTAAACATATTTTATATCAACAAAAATTAATAAATACCTTTCTAAAAGCATTTTGAACATAGTCATCACGAAAGAATTGCTAGGGTTTTTAACTTTCGTTTTCATCTTTTGCTCTACTAAAACTTTAATTCTCTATGTTTGTTTACATTCTTAAAAAAAATGGCTCTGGGCACTATGAGACTTACATCTGAGGTCAACAGTCCCCTAGAACTTAGAACTACTTAAACCTAGCTAACCTAAGGACATCACACACATCCATGCCCGAGGCAGGATTCGAACCTGCGACCGTAGCGATCGCGCGGTTCCAAACTGTAGCGCCTAGAAACGCTCGGCCACTTCGGCCGGCTTACATTCTTCAATCGCTTCTTTGTCGCTGGTGCGACCTACTTCTGTCTGGGTGATATTTTGTGACCAGTCATTCACGACGTTATAATGACATAGGTTACTGGTAAGTTGAGGTTCAGGTAGTGGTTTCGCACATAGCATGGCGATGCATGGGTGCCGGCCCTTGCCGTGGAGTTCGTACAGCCTAATGCGCAGTAGTCGCTACTCGGAGTCACACACACTATCTCGAGACCAGACTAGCTGCTAAACGCTCCACTTATGAAATGTTAACCCGCCCCCACGGGCGAGGTGGCCAATCAGTTGTGGCACGGCGCCGCTAGATACGAAGACAATCGTTGCTGCCTCCTAAAACGATAATCACCATAAATGAGCGCATCCTTTAGAGTGAGACAGTTCGATGACAAAGCGCTGTACATTGATTAGTAACGAAGATTAACACGAGTGAGAGTATACGACGATAACAGAAACAAAAATGTTGTAGTAAACAGTGCTCCATAAGCGAGCTGTATGCGAGGTCACTGCGAATATGTGGTTACGAGGCACTACTGACTTCAATATAAAATATTGTCATAGTTATAACATATTTATTTAAAGTCTCAATTTTTTGATTAAGTCGCCATCTGATGGGGCTCAAATTTCACAAAAGAATGCAGATAGTTGTATTACGTAAATCAAGTAGAAAAGACAGGAAGGGGATTTCTAGTCAAGTGGTTATGGGGAGGGGAGAAGGCGAATGAAGAGGATGGAAGGAACTGTTACTGATATTGCATAATGTACGACCTTAAAAAGCTTGTCCATATTGTGACTTATCTGTGGCAGTCATTGACTGCAGTAAATAAAATTCTAACTTTTTCTCTTAATAACAATGCTTCGAGTATCGGAGGACTAAAGCCCATCTTCAGGATTTTCAGCACGGCCAGCTACAAGAACGTGGCAAATGATAAGTTACCAACAAGTTTAGCGGTAAGACCCCTGGAAGCGAACAGCGCAACATGCTGTATCACCTTCTGAAAACTAATCACATATGAATGTAACAGTAGATTACAGACGTAACCCGTAACTGTGTGAGTAAAACCTTTGATTATCGTCTGGTTAAATGACAGAAAAGAAAGCAAAGGCATTTTTATGTTCCGGGGGCTCAATTTATCCAACATTATAATCGTTGTGCCTGTTTAAAATACAATAAAATAAAAAAGCACGTTTCCCATATATTTTAAATGGTCAAATCTAAAATAATTAAGGGCAGAGGTACTTAATATGCACTTGCAAGAAAAAGTTTAAGTATTTACGTAAACTCTGAAGTTTCCTTTAGCACTTCGACATGCCTTCAAAAGTTAACATTCCTAAACGTTTGTTAAGAATAATTATGTTCATTACATGTAACGACAAAATTATTTAAAATGCGTCACGTAACACCCCAGCCAGCTCCTCCCATTGGCTCTGTGGTGTGCTTAGGACTCCTCAACAGCAAACAACCCCCAAAAACTGCTTACAGTAACGGCATCATCGAATACGTGGGTATTAGTGATGAACCAAAGTTATTAGCCACAGTTAAACTGCGCCTCCTATCACACACCTCCTACGTACGTATAAGTGGGATTTGGAGACCCATAAAATTCTTAGTACGCGCAGCACGTCACCTTCGCTGCCGTAAACTTCAGAAATCCTGTAATTCTTTGATAAAACTACTGGCGCGCACCTACTAACGACTGTCAGAAATTACGACTGATGGCATTTAATGTCCGCTCGGGGACGCCATTAAGCGCACTCGAGAAGCAGCATAACGGCGACGTTATCGAAGAAATGAAACAGTCAAACGAATCAAAGGCATCGATTGTGAAAGTCGATTTTCCATATGCGGCAACTATGTAGCAGCATTTCCCTGAGCAGTGGAAGTTGTCAATGTGGGACAGACAGCAGATTTAGTGAGGTTCGATGGGCTCTGTAAATGAGCACCTGCACCGGAATATGCAACAACATTACGTTTCTGTTAGCAGATGATTCTTTTGGCTGTGACGCGACAACATTACAGTATGCATTAACTTCTCATAAAAACGTTGTACTAGTGGATACACATATAAGGTGGTCAGAAACAGTCGGAAAAGCTTTTAAGGGTGTAGTAGGTTAGGTTGTGGTGAGGCAAGCACAACAAGCTAAGAGAAAAAAAGTCGGTACGTTACGCAGTTTCCGAATTTATTACCACTGAAGTTAGCCGATCAAGCCACTGCGCGCGCAGATATAATTAGTGTCAGTTGTTCTCATAGAGTAGGTGATAGCGCATGAGACTGCTCAGCCTTTGGCTTTGATTCCATCATCACTAACGTCCCATGTCCAATTTTTGTATTACTCACTTGTTCAGTTTTAGGAACTCAAACGAAGAACACATTTGACAACACTGTCTCCGGCGGGCCGCTTTAATTTGTGCGTGCAACGTCCTGATTGGCTAATTTCAATGCTAATTGACTCTGAAACGGCGCAACATATCTAAATTTCTTCTTCACAATTATCTTTCTGCACAACCTACCCTCCAAAATCCTTACAAGCTTTTCTGACTACCTCTGACCACCCTGCATAAATCTAGTACTGGTAAATTATACAAATTATAAAATACAAAGTCCTGTCCACGGTTTGCGAAATCCAAAATATCAACAACTGTTACATTTAAACTAGGTTTGATAACTTACTTCCAATCGAAACAAGTCAAATTTTACTTACAGTGAATTTTATATAGCGTGAAATGGCTCTGAGCACTATGGGATTTAACTTCTGAGGTCATCAGTCCCCTAGAACTTAGAACTACTTAAACCTAACTAACCTAAAGACATCACACACATCCATGCCCGAGGCAGGATTCGAACCTGCGACCGTAGCGGGCGCGCGGTTCCAGACTGTAGTGCCTAGAACCGCTCGGCCACTCTGGCCGGCCTATACAGCGTGACTCGCTCCTTTTTGAGTGTTATACATTTCCAGACACTAATATAGGATTTATTGATTACAGTTTTGGTGCAGTTATCTTGCTTTAATATGTCGAATTCTTATTTTTTTAAAGCTGTGATCCAGACTATTATTTTGAGGTTTGTATAGAATACATAAACAGTAAGCCTACACGTGGTACATAAATTGTGAAGGCCGTCCCAGAAATTTTCGACAAACTTCGATGGAGGGTGTCTTGAGGAACAAATCGAGGATAGGAACACGTTTCTGCAATATCATCCAACGACGCTAAAGAGCGTTGAAGTTACTGAAGGCGCCAGCGCTTGTCCCCTAGGTCACCTTTTGTACAGTAAACGTGACTTTGTGCGCTGACGGACCGTAGGCGGAACGTTTTGCAACGTCTTTTGTTATTCAGTGACCGCAGCTGATTGCCGCGATCGACAGGCCTTCTCTCTTATTAATGTGACGCTTTCTTGGCTTGCTTGACGACTGTTTCGGATACGGGTTTCTACCTACAGCCTATTTTTATCCTTTATACCCAAAAACGTTGGAAATTTTAGAGGTTTCCCTGAGGAAAAGAGATTGTGAATGGAAAGCCATGTCTGAAACTGTCATCCACCAAGGCAACAGAGCATCGCATTCATAGGACTCAAGACCTTTTTACGTAGCATCTAGCTTCATCTTCTCCACGGGCGAACGTGGCAAACAGTCGCGATCTCTGAATAACAAACAACTTTTGCGAGGCATTCCGCCTACGGTCCCATGGCGTACAGGCCACGTTTGCTGCCGAAGGGATGGGGCTGGTGACAGTCACCGGCGCCAATAACTTCGATGCTTTGCAGCGTCGTTGGATGACGTTTCCAGACATGGGTCCTATCCTCCATTTGTTCCCCAAGACACCCTCTACAACCCCTTCAATTTTGTCGCAAGAGGTTGGGACACCCTGTCCATGATTTCTTTTGTAAATCATTATTGTATCTGTGCACTACCAAAGTCTTCTAACTTCACAGAGAACCACACGAGTACATTCAGTACGAGGTGCATTCAAGTTCTAAGGCCTCCGCTTTTTTTTCTCCGGACTGGAAAGAGATAGAAACATGCGCATTGTTTTAAAATGAGGCCGCGTTCATTGTCAATACGTCCCAGAGATGGCAGCACCGTACGGCAGATGGAATTTTACCGCCAGCGGCGAGAATGAGAACTGTTTTAAATACTTAAAATGGCGACGTTTTCCTTACTTGAACAGCGTGCAATCATTCGTTTTCTGAATTTGCGTGGTGTGAAACCAATTGAAATTCATCGACAGTTGAAGGAAACATGTGGTGATGGAGTTATGGATGTGTCGAAAGTGCGTTCGTGGGTGCGACAGTTTAATGAAGGCAGAACATCATGTGACAACAAACCGAAACAACCTCGGGCTCGCACAAGCCAGTCTGACGACATGATCGAGAAAGTGGAGAGAATTGTTTTGGGGGATCGTCGAATGACTGTTGAACAGATCACCTCCAGAGTTGGCATTTCTGTGGGTTCTGTGCACACAATCCTGCATGACGACCTCAAAATGCGAAAAGTGTCATCCAGGTGGGTGCCACGAATGCTGACAGACGACCACATGGCTGCCCGTGTGGCATGTTGCCAAGCAATGTTGACGCGCAACGACAGCATGAATGGGACTTTCTTTTCGTCGGTTGTGACAATGGATGAGACGTGGATGCCATTTTTCAATCCAGAAACAAAGCGCCAGTCAGCTCAATGGAAGCACACAGATTCACCGCCACCAAAAAAATTTCGGGTAACCGCCAGTGCTGAAAAAATGATGGTGTCCATGTTCTGGGACAGCGAGGGCGTAATCCCTACCCATTGCGTTCCAAAGGACACTACGGTAACAGGTGCATCCTACGAAAATGTTTTGAAGAACAAATTCCTTCCTGCACTGCAACAAAAACGTCCGGGAAGGGCTGCACGTGTGCTGTTTCACCAAGACAACGCACCCGCATATCGAGCTAACGTTACACAACAGTTTCTTCGTGATAACAACTTTGAAGTGATTCCTCATGCTCCCTACTCACCTGACCTGGCTCCTAGTGACTTTTGGCTTTTTCCAACAATGAAAGACACTCTCCGTGGCCGCACATTCACCAGCCGTGCTGCTATTGCTTCCGCGATTTTCCAGTGGTCAAAACAGACTCCTAAAGAAGCCTTCGCCGTTGCCATGGAATCGTGGCGTCAGCGTTGTGAAAAATGTGTACGTCTGCAGGGCGATTACGTTGAGAAGCAACGCCAGTTTCATCGATTTCGGGTGAGTAGTTAATTAGAAAAAAATCGGAGGCGTTAGAACTTGAATACACCTCGTAGGTAATCCTATCGTATCTGCCAACAGTAAAGCAAATCACAGATCACTTGGGAAGTGCAAAAACTACTTTGTCTAAACTTAGCCGTTTTGGCAATATTAAACTACAAAAAACCTTTAGCATATCCCTGAACAATAATGCTCTCATTACAGTGTATTGGCTACTGATTATAAACGTGTCCATTTTGCGGATAGGGCAGGCAACTGTGTCAAAATGGTTCAAATGGCTCTGAGCACTATGGGACTTAACTTCTGAGGTGATCAGTCCCCTAGAACTTAGAACTACTTAAACATAACTAACCTAAGAACATCACACACATCCATGCCCGAGGTAGGATTCGAACCTGCGACCGTAGCGGTCGCGCGGTTCCAGACTGTGGCGCCTAGAACTGCTCGGCCACCCCGGCCGGCTAGCCAACTCTGTCGTCGATAGGTAATTTCGTCTTGTTGGAACATTTGCCGCAAACTGTAAACAACATGCTGTGGTCCGTTCAGCTCTCAAGGGAGTGAGATGCCTGATAGATTAACTACAATTTACCTGAACCCGAAAGTTCGTTTAAACACTATAGAGCTTTAATCTCGGATCATTAAATTGCATTACCCACAGTTTAAAATGGACTCCGAATTACGGTACAACACAGTATTTCTCACATACGGGGTGTGTAAGAAAAGTAATGAGACTGATTTTTTATCTATCAAAGTTTTTATATATCTCTAACAAGAGATCCCTTCAAAGAAATTCCCTTCGGCTCCTATAGGGCGGCGGATTCGTTGTTCCCGACGCTGAAAGGCTTTAACTGATAGGGCCTTTAACATGTCAGTCACATTCTTTTCAGTGTTCTTCACGGTTCTAAAATAGCGTCCTTTTAAGATATTTTTCAAGTTTGAGAAAAGAAAAAATCAGAATGACTCAAATCAGGAAAATAGGGGGGCTGTGGAACAAACAGGAAGGCCTTCTGAGGTCAAAAGTTCCGTGATGGAAGTAGCCGTGTGACATAGGGCGTTGTCATGATGCAGCATTCACTTGTCTGCAAAGTCCGGTCTCAATCGGTCCATCCTTTTCCTGGGCCTATCAAGGACATATTTGTGAAGCACTTGGAGGACAGTTTGTTCTGGAGGAACAAATTCTGTCTAATTTGAAAAGAGCACGCACACTTTCGACGTTTTCATCTGTTTTTGAAGGTGAAGTTATCCCTGAGCGAGGTTCATTTTCAATGTATTCTCGGCCTTCCAAAAATGATTAGTGCCATCAAAAAATTTGCTCTCTTGGTAAGGAATGTTCCCCATAGACCTGTTGCAACTTTTCAAAGGTCACACTCGCTGATTCCCCAAGTTTAATACAAACCTTGATGACATAACGTTGCTTTAAATTCCGCTGCTCGACACAGCTTGTCTGCTCGCTCACGGTGTTGTCAGTCTCATTACTTTTCTCGTACCTTGTATAAAAATCGTCAGAGGTGAAAGAAGCAACGATGGATAAAAAGTACGAGGTCACTGATTACTGAACTCCGAATATTTGGATTTGCAATCTGACATTCGGTTCTCCATGAAACCAGACCCCGAATGGTTACATGACCAAAATATCATCCATGAGGTTGCAAGTAACGCTTTACTGAGTACAAGGTATATCACAGACACAAAAATTATGTCCCACGTATAAGAAACCACTTGCGGCTCTATCTTTCGCAGGAAGTTCTCGAGATGCAGATACGCTATATAGAACACCTCTCAAGACTAAACACGAACTCATTGTGAAAGATAAAGCAGGGTCATTGATCCCATAACCACTTCAAGTTACTAGACTGGCACTCGCACACGCTCTGCTGATTAGCTCCATGCTAATGATAAATCTTGGATAAGTTATATCTTTAACTACACGAATAATCTCCCAGACTGTTTCTCTCACTTTCTTCTCCTGATCTCCCCTTTACGATATTAAACCACATAATCCATTACTTTATACAACTTGTCCAGCAAATGACTGTGTATTCCAGTACAGTTACGACAAAGTCAGTCTATGCGAGAAGAGACAGATCATTATATAGATATATACACACACTGGTGTCCAAAATTAAAGCAATTTCCCCGTCCTGTGTTTCATTCGCGATATAACCATACGAAATGTCAACCAGATGTCCGTACGATGGTGCTCTGTGTGGAAGATGGCATTCTGGTCAACGGGCATCCTTGCCAACGATGACTTCAGGGCACCTTTGAACGAAGTAGTGTTTGCCGGGTAGCCCCGAATCCACAATCGCTGTGTACACAGTCACAGACGGTGCAGTATGACGCAGAAAGATGCCTATCAGAGTCTCTGCGGTGGAGGGCCATGGAAAGAAAGAAGGAAAGGTAGGAAGCAGGATAGTCGCAGACTGATGTGGCTCGATGGCTTAATGTGAATCGTTATGTTGTTTCTCGGATGTGGCGACTGCTTATAGAGATCGAAATTGCATCCCGAAGACCAGGGCAGAGTCGACCACGTATGACTGCATAAGGATCATTATTTGGCTGTAAGGGCACGACACTACCATCTTAGTACTGCACGGCAAATGGCATGTGAGCTCGTAGCATCCGTTGGATGTGTTGTATCGAGGCAAATCTGTGCTGAAAGCTTCGGCAGAGTGGCCTTTATTGTCGGAGAACTGATGTATGCTACATCTGGCGCGTCTTCACTGAAGGGAACGTCTAGAGTGAGTCATCAACATGCCACCTGTAAGGTCGGAGAGTGGGCTTGTATAGTTTTCAAACATGAGTCCCCATTTAGTCTGGAGAGGGATTCTCGACGAATTCGCATCTGGAGGGAAGGTGGAACACGATTTGTAGACTCAAACATTGTGGTAAGAGATAGATATCGAGGAGAACCCTTAATGGTGTGGGCAGAGATTACGTTTACCACTCTAACTCCTCTTCATGAAATTGTACGGGTGAATCGACAAGGTTTAACTGCTGTCAGGATCTTGACACCTCATTTGCAGTTGTTGCGACGTACTGAGGGCCCAGACTGCGTATTGATGGACGATAACGCGCGACCTAATAGAGCATAGGTTGATTGACGTTTTCTTGGAAACGGAAGATATTGCACACATGGCGTGAGCTGCTATGGATTGTAGCACGACAGCATCCACCAACCACTCTCCAAGGCTGCGAGCAGCTCCGCAGGAAGAATGGGAGTTATTGCCTCACCACCATGAGACTGATCACATCATTCACAGCATGCCCCGTCGTTGTCAGGCCTGTATTGCTCCCAGAGGTGGTCACACCCCATACTGAGCACATTAACCAGTTGCCGGAATGTGTGTGCGAATCCGTTAAGCTGAAAAAAACGAAGAACATTTATGTCTATCGTTATGCATGTTGCGGCTGTTTACGTTCTGTATTTTTTTTACATTGTTTCTACTTTACATCGCCTGTTTATACCGTTTTGGGGCAAAATAAACTCAACGTTGCAAAATTTCCGTTTGTTGCTTTAATTTTGGACGCCAGCATATACACAAGCGCAGGCCAAAATCTAAGAGAGATCAATGTAAGAGTAGATGAGCGTACAAACATCAAGAATACATGCACTCACTGGGGACATCGATCATAAGTGCAGTGTTCAATTATTAATGTAAACGATTAACGACAGAGAAAGAAATGTGTTTTTTTTTCTTTTTTTTTTTTTTTTTGGCAGCTTTGTTCTTTAGGTACACATTAAATGGAAGGCTCTACAGCGGACGGAAAGCGACAGTGAAACGCTATATTAAATAACACATATGCTGAAAAGTGCAGGTTGTTCCATAATATTCACCGCCTCGCTAAATTTAAAGTTCGTTGTGTTAAGTGCATTCGTAAAAACGACAGGGCGGTTGTCATTTTTGCTCACTTAGTTTTATAAAGATATAAGCTGAACCCACGTGTACACAGACTGACCATCTACATCAGTGGAGACTGCTGGTGTAAGCCGATGGTTCTCTCGTAACATCGTCACAGTTATGGTTTAGACCAGCTTACAGTATGTGTATGAAGACCAAGTTAAAGATACCAAAAAATGCGAAAAAGATACTGCGGAAGGGAAGTTTTCAAAGTGTTAACAAAAACCGTGCTTCTAAAAGAAGAAATATTATCTTTACCCGTAAATAAGCCTTTCTTACTTAGCTGTTAAATGACCTAAATGTCACTGGACTTCTATGGTTATTACACGAATAAGCTATGCTATAAATTTACGTGACCGAATGTTGCCTCTATTGGATTTTTCAGGATGAAATATATATTAACATGAAGTACGAAATACGAATGACACACTCTTATTAAAAAATATACCTCTTTAGAAAGTAGTTTTTTTTACTGATTTTAACGCAGTCATCTATTAGTTTTCTTCATCTGTGGCCTACACCCAACAATATCACCACTTGAGTTACCAGTGGTGAAACTATATTCTGGCAGAATATTTTCTGAAACTTCCTGGCAGATTAAAACTGTGTGCCGGACCGAGACTCGAACTCTGGACCTTTGCCTTTCGCGGGCAAGTGCTCTACCATCTGAGCTCATTCTGGAAACATCCCCCAGGTTGTGGCTAAGCCATGTCTCCGCAATATCCTTTCTTCCAGGAGTGCTAGTTCTGCAAGGTTCGCAGGAGAGCTTCTGTGAAGTTTGGAAAATAGGTGACGTGGTTCTGGCGGAAGTAAAGCTGTGAGGACGGCGCGTGAGTCGTGCTTGGGTAGCTGTAGAGCATTTGCCCGCGAAAGGCAAAGGTCCAGAGTTCGAGTCTCGGTCCGGCACACAGTTTTAATCCCCAGGAAGTTTTATATCAGCGCACACTCCACTGCAGAGTGAAAATGTCATTCTGAGAATATTTTCTACTTGACCTAAGAAATTTCTGACTTTTGCTGCATTGGAGCTTTAAATACGTCAATGGCGAGAGATGAAAATTTGTGCCGGACCGGGATTCGAACTCTGATTTCCCGCTTTAAGCGATCGGTCTCCTTAATCGCTTCAGCTATCCGAGCACGTCTCCCACCCGACCCAAATCTCCATATGTCACACACTCCAGAGTAATGTCCCCTACCCATTATTCCTTTTCGCTGGCGGCGCTACTGTATTCCCGCGAGAGGTCGGACATTATTGCGTGTCTGCTTTGAAAGATCGATATACTATCAGGCGCATATACAGGCTGAGTCGGAAAGAACGCCCCTTTTTTATTGGTTACTGTGCCTGCGAATGCACGCGCACGTAGTCGGTGCCACGCTAGCAGCATTGCAAGGGAGTGTGAAAATCAGTTACGATGGAAAAAAGGTGTGTGCCAGACCGTGTCCATGTGGCAACGCGGTTTGGGTCTGTGATTAAAAATTTTGACGTCCTTGCGCTACAACAGCATCCGCATTCAATTACGTGCAATCAACAGGACGGTGGAACTGCACACAGCGCCCACCTGTCAATGGCCATCTACGTGAACCATTTTCTGGACGTCCCATCTCCCGATTTGGTGATATGGCTTGGCCGGCACGTCCACCCTATCTGACGGTTCCCAATTTCTTCCTCTTCACTCTTCCAAAGTGTTCGAAGATCGTCCGAACGCTTGCAGGCGCCGGAGGCCGATATTCGAAGACAAGTCGCCGGTATTCGTTTTACCGTACTGGACGACACATTGCGTAGCTGCTTCGATGAAAGCGGTGCTCGTTTGAGTGATGTCATCTTTAAGAAGTGAGTGCTGTATTCTGCATGAAACTGCAAAGACTAACAGGTCTGCATTTGCAAATCATGAAGACCTGTGTCAAAGTTCTTGTGATCAGTTGAAAAAAAAAAAAAAAAAAAAAGCACACGCAACCGTGAGCGCGGCGAAAGTCTGCGAGAGATCAGTGTAGATGAGAGTATAAACATTTCCGAAAGAATGGATACCATACCTATTTAAGAATATTTTTCTTTGCTTATTTTCTCATCTTTGATCAGACCGTGTATGTAGTCCGACAACAATCATTTCTTCATTTTTAAGCTAATGAACTACTTTACAGTATTACGAAACCCTACCAACATATATTCTGTATGTTGTTGTTGTTGTTGTTATGGTCTTCAGTCCAGAGACTGGTTTGATGCAGGTCTCCATGCTGCTCTATCGTGTGCAAGCTTCTTCATCTCTGAGTAACTATAGCAACCTACATCCTTCTGTATCTGTTTTGTGTACTCATCCCTTGGTCTCCCTCTAGGGTTTTTACCATCCACGCTTCCCTCCGACAGTAAACTGGTTATTCCTTGATGCCTCAGAAGCTGTCCTACCAACCGATCCCTTCTCTTAGTCAACTTGTGCCATAAATTCCTCTTCTCCCCAATTCTATTCAGTACCTCCTCATTAAAATGGCTCTGAGCACTATGGGACTCAACATCTTAGGTCATAAGTCCCCTAGAACTTAGAACTACTTAAACCTAACTAACCTAAGGACATCACACACACCCATGCCCGAGGCAGGATTCGAACCTGCGACCGTAGCAGTCCCGCGATTCCGGACTGCAGCGCCAGAACCGCTAGACCACCGCGGCCGGCACCTCCTCATTAGTTACGTGATCTACCCACCTAATCTTCAGCATTCTTCTGTAGCACCACATTTCGAAAGCTTCTATTCTCTTCTTGTCTAGACCATATATCGTCCATGTTTCACTTCCACACATGGCTATACTCCATACAAATACTTTCGAAAGACTTCCTGACACTTAAATCTAAACTCGATGTTAACAAATTTCTCTTCTTCAGAAACGCTTTCCTTGACATTGCCAGTCTACATTTTGTATCCTCTCTACTTCAACCATCATCAGTTATTTTGCTCCCCAAAAAGCGAAACTCATCCACTACTTTAAGTGTCTCATTTCCCAATCTAATTCCTTCAGCATCACCTGATTTAATGAGACTGCATTCCATTATTCTCGTTTTGTCTTTTAAGACACTGTCCATTCCGTTCAACTGCTCTTCCAGGTCCTTGGCTGTCTCTGACAGAATTACAATGTCAGTTTTTAATTTTTCTCCATGGATTTTAATTCAGAAATTGAAAGAGAGTATTTCTGTCAACATCGTAAAAAGTTTTCTCTAAGTCTACAAATGCTAGAAAAGTAGGTTTGCCTTTTCTTAACCCTTCGGTGGGCGCGCCTGCCGCAGGTAGCCGCAAGATATAGTTTTGTTAGTATCACAGATAGCGTTACAGCTGTGTCCACGTCCAGATACGTATTTGTTGTTCTCAACAGATGTCACCACTTACTACATTTGCGCTATTCATGCTTTCAGCAGTTTGGTCGCTGTTGTTGTTTGAAACGTGGGTGTTGCGTTTGTGGGGTGTCTGCCGTTATGCGCCTTGTGATGTAAGTATTTTCTATACTTGTGTTTTTCTTTCGCCTCAAGGCAATCTTTCTTTTTAGTATACAATGAATTTTCGAATCGAATCAAAGTTCTCATAAGCAATTTTCATTACTTTTTTCAATCTTGGATATTAATTTACCACAATATATTACATTTACAAAAAACATGTGTTTCATTAGGTCTCATAAAAGCGTGGAAATTGAGAAAAAGAAGGCATTAGAAGGTACCATCTAACTGTAAGTCCTGAAGACCATGATAAAGTACTGCGAGAATTGTCAGAAGAAGAATTACAAGAGTTGTCAGATTCATGTGAATTAGAGTCGGAATAGGAAGTTATTGAAAAAGAAAACCACAGCAGTGACTCCGAACAATCAACAGACGAAACAGATGACTACCTGTTTGAAGAGGGGAGACAACAAACAGAGGATTACCGATTTTACGTAGGAAAATATAAAGAAACTATTTGGATAAATGAACCGCTTCCTTCTTCTCCTAAAACCAAGGCCAAGAACATCCTAAAAGTTTTGCCAGGACCAAAAGCAAGTGCTGAAATTACGGAAAAAGAAATTGATGCATTTTACCTACGTATTACTGATGGGATAATTATTTTTCCTTAGGTTAAAAATTTAAAACTAATTGCGGTGCAAAAGCCGCAACGCGTCCTCCCATGGAAGTATGAAAGCCGCGTCCACCGAAGGGTTAATCTATCTTCTAAGATAAGTCGCAGGGTCAGTATTGCCTCACGTGTTCCAACATTTCGGCGGAATCCAAACTGATCTTCCCCAAGGTCGGCTTCTACCAGTTTGTTCCATTCCTCTGTACAGAATTCGTGTCAGTATTTTGCAGCCGTGACTTATTAAACTGACAGTTCGGTAATTTTCACACCTGTCAACACCTGCTTTCTTTCAGATTGGAATTATTATATTCTTCTTGAAGTCATTCTGTATGCCTAATAATGAAAATATGGACGAACGGCGAGCTCTAATTGAAGAAGGATTAGCAGGAAATCAATCTCGCCTTTTTCAAGTGAGTCATTTCAGCATTCACCTTAATGAAATTAGGGAAATCCGGAAAACTAAATTGGTTGGTTGGTTTGTGGGGTTGAAGGGACCAGACTACAAAGGCCATCCGTCAAAACTAAATTTAGGTGGCTTGTTGTGATTTCGAACCTCATTCCTTCAAACACAAATCCAGTGCTTTAACCACCGTTAACCTTGCTTGGTGACCTCTGAATACCAAAGTTGTAGCGAAAACTATAACATTTGGAAGTGGAGTCACCTTTCTCTCAGATTCAGTGAGAGTAAGGTCTACGCCAAAACCAATCAAATTTCTATGTGTAGATTATCGTAGAAGTCGTGTTATTCCATATAAAACTAATTTTTAAAATAAACCGTTGCGTTTTTATGAACCTTAAGTGTAAACTGCAAACGTCTTACCGACCTTAATTCTTTTCAGATGTCCTCACACTTCGTAAATATGTAATCTATCTATTAAGAAGGGAAACATTTTCCACTTAAAGTTTCGAGGAAACCTGCATACTAGACACCTGGTCACTTACAGTCCTCACGGCGAGATACGTTCAAGGGCACTCAATTATAACTCTCTTGTTTAGCTTATGTTTCACCTTTTCACTCTAAATGTTTCCTTTTTTTTCTGAAGGCCACACTGCTCCGGGACAGTTTCTAAGGAAAACGAAGCTAAAAAAAAAGACCTATGGCACTGATTTGGCACAGCTTTTGTGGAAACGCCCGCTGCTTGAGCGTGGGTATTCAGCGCGACAATTGGTTGTCATGCAGCGAAGCCCGTAGCCACAGGCGGCGCTGAAAACTTTGGGTAAACTCAAATCAAAGGCTCTGCGCAACAGTGACGGCGTCACGGTTAGCTAAGAGAGCGTTACAGACATGTTAGTTGGAGCATTTCTGGAAACCGCTGCGCAAAGTGTGTGACACACGCTAGCGAAGAGCCAAATACTGACTTCCTTGTGACCAAAACCTCCGTAATCCGATTTAAAGTAGTTGTCATTTTACAATTAACTGATTTAACTGCTCCCACCATCAATACACCAATGGCAGCCAACCACTGTAGGCTCCCACTTCCACGGCGCGAAGCATTCCACATGCCAGTCCTAAACTTTTCCGAATGTAAAAATTTCACCTTTTTCAAGAAAAACCCTAACTCTGGCCCTATTTAAAATTAACAACTGATTTTTTATATATTATGAAGCACTAAAGAAATACACCAAATGTGAATTTTTTAATATTTTCAATAAATTTTTGTAGTAGATTGAAACGAAAGCAGTTTTCTATCATTGTTGATATGGGAGCGCTCTCTTGACTGCCTTCAGACAGTATCTGGTGCGGCACCTTCGCAATTTCAGATCCTAAATGTCAGATACCAACTAATTTGAAGAAGACTATACGAGACATCCCTGTTACTCCATAACTAGTTGAAGGTATGAGCATCAGGTTTTGGGATAGAGGGAGAGCGCGGGTTGGTGGTTCAGTACTTTGATACACGGTTAGTGTTCTTCATTTTATCCGCTGATATGAAATAGAGAATGGGAATAGAAAGGGAATGGACGGGCCCCGGGACTCGAACCCGGATTTACCGCGTCTCATGAGCGGCTGCCTTAACCGCTTCGGCCATCCGGACACGGTCCGTGACCGACACAAACTTCCAATTTATCGTAGGTTGCAATGCAGCGTCCCTCGTCCATTAACTTTCTACTCGGGAATTATTGATTGCAGTAGAATTTAGAACGTTATTAGTGCATCCGCGCTGAAGCAAAAGTCAAGAAGCGTCGCGCTCTTACGGAAGTGTACAGTATGATGTATATACCTCTCAAATATATACAATTATATCCTGAACTAATGTGTCAATAGTGGAAGAGGTGCATTGTTGTTATTGTTGTTGCTGTTGTTGTGGTCTTCAGGTCAGAGACTGGTTTGATGTAGCTCTCCATGCTACTCTATCCTGTGCAAACTTCTTCATCTCCCAGTACCTACTGCAACCTACATCCTTCTGAATCTGTTTAGTGTATTCATCTCTTTGTCTCCATCTAGGGTTTTTACCCTCCACGCTCCCCTCCAATACTAAATTGGTGATCCCTTGATGCCTCAGAATATGTCCTACATATCGATCCCTTCTTCTTGTCAAGTTGTGTCACAAACTCCTCTTCTACCCAATTCTATTCAGTACCTCCTCATTAGTTATGTGATCTACCCATCTAATCTTCAGCATTCTTCTGTGGCACCACATTTCGAAAGCTTCTATTCTATTCTTGTCCACACTATTTATCGTTCATGTTTCACTTCCATATATGGCTACACTCCACATAAATACCTTCAGAAAAGATTTCCTGACAAATCTATACTCGATGTTAACAAATTTCTCATCTTCAGAAACGCTCTCCTTGCCATTGCCAGTCTACATTTTAAATCCTCTCTACTTCGACCATCATCAGTTATTTTTCTCCCCAAATAGCAAAACTCATTTACTACTTTAAGAGTCTCATTTCCTAATCTAATTCCCGCAGCATCACCCGATTTAATCCGACTACATTCCATTATTCTAGTTTTACTTTTCTTTATGTTCATCTTATATCCTCCTTTCAAGACACTGTCCATTCCGTTCAACTGCTCTTCTAGGTCCTTAGCTGTCTCTGACAGAATTACAATGTCATCGGCGAACCTCAAGGTTTTTATTTCTTCTCCATGGATTTTAATTCCTACTCCGAATTTTTCTTTCGTTTCCTTTACTGCTTGCTCAGTATACAGATTGAATAACATCGGGGATACGCTACATCCCTGTCTCACTCCCTTCCCGACCACTGCTTCCCTTTCATGCCCCTCGACTCTTATAACTGCCATCTGGTTTCTGTACAAATAGTAAATAGCCTTTCGCTCCCTGTATTTTACCCCTGCCACCTTCAGAAATTTGAAAGAGAGTATCCCAGTTGACATTGTCAAAAGCTTTCTTTAAGTCTACAAATGCTAGAAACGTAGGCTTGCCTTTTTAATCTATTCTCTAAGGTAAGTCGTAGGGTGGATAACCTTATTTAATTCTGCAGTAAAATTTTTTGAGATGTGTGAATGTGATGAACAAAGCTATCCGCACAGCGTGGTCTGCCCTACTTCACCACGTAAATATCCGGTAACGATGCTGCTGCAGTACTTCAACTACTTTTATTGTAAAAAGTTTCATCGGCAAGCAGTATAGTATTACTAGCTCCTTTTCAACAGCTATAAAATTTCGTTAAAACATCTGGTTTCATTGAAGGATCCTACATACCTCATGCTTCACTAAGTAAAATACACGACAAACCACCCCTCCCCTTTTTTAGAAAACATTTTATTCAAAATCTTTATTTCTTAAATATTAGATATTCTAAACGACTTAAATTTATTCAGGGTACTCGAAACAGTATCTTTTCGTCTGTAACTTACAAACAGTTAGTGAATTGAATATTTAGTTAGGTGAACTTAAGAAACTTTACGCCGACAGTGTACAAACCAACTCAAATCGAATTCCTATAAACGTTCAAACATTTTGTGGGCAATAATTTCTACAGGGTTATTACAAATGATTGAAGCGATTTCACAGCTCTACAATAACTTTATTATTTGAGATATTTTCACAATGCTTTGCACACACATACAAAAACTCAAAAAGTTTTTTTAGGCATTCACAAATGTTCAATATGTGCCCCTTTAGTGATTCGGCAGACATCAAACCGATAATCGAGTTCCCCCCACACTCGGCGCATCATGTCCCCATCAATGAGTTCGAAAACATCGTTGATGCGAGCTCGCAGTTCTGGCACGTTTCTTGGTAGAGGAGGTTTAAACACTGAATCTTTCACATAACCCCACAGAAATCGCATGGGTTTAAGTCGGGAGAGCGTGGAGGCCATGACATGAATTGCTGATCATGATCTCCACCACGACCAATCCATCGGTTTTCCAATCTAATGTTTAAGAAATGCCGAACATCATGATGGAAGTGCGGTGGAGCACAATCCTGTTGAAAGATGAAGTCGGCGCTGTCGGTCTCCAGTTCTGGCATGAGCCAATTTTCCGCGGGCTACGCGTGAAACTTGCCCGCACGCGTTCAAACCATTTCTTCGCTCACTGCAGGCCGACCCGTTGATTTCCCCTTACAGAGGCATCCAGAAGCTTTAAACTGCGCATACCATCGGCGAATGGAGTTAGCAGTTGGTGGATCTTTGTTGAACTTCGTCCTGAAGTGTTGTTGCACTGTTATGACTGACTGATGTGAGTGCATTTCAAGCACGACATACGCTTTCTCGGCTCCTGTCGCCATTTTGTCTCACTGCGCTCTAGAGCGCTCTGACAGCAGAAACCTGAAGTGCGGCTTCAGGCGAACAAAACTTTATGAGTTTTTCTACGTATCTGTAGTGTGTCGTGACCATATGTCAATGAATGGAGCTACAGTGAATTTATGAAATCGCTTCAATCATTTGTAATAGCCCTGTATATTGTGCTGTTTCTGGTGATACTTTAATCAGCTCAATATAACACTTTTTCTTTCTTAATGTGCATGTATTGAACCGCCGCGTGAAAATGGCAGCTCCAATTGGTACCAGTGTGGTGAATGTGCCAGAATATGCTTGATAGCGCTGCTGAAGGATAAGCACGTAGCGATAAGTGATATATTGGTTTGTGCCGTATCTGACACGCCGAGCGCTAAGGAACTGTTTTCATTACAATGAGCGCATGATGGGAGTGGTATTTTAAGGGATAATTTAATACCATCAAAAAAGAATTTGTGATGAAGCATAAAAAGGAAATTTCAGGTGACTATAGTTTCCTCGTGAACTTGCAGGGTAACTGCGGTAATAACGTAACAGACATGTAGCATATTGTTCTCAGCTCAATTAGAAGAGCTTATCCGCACCAGAAGTCGTTAGCTGTCAATGAACAAAGGATACGTTTTTTTTACTCTTCACTCTCAAAGCGGCATTTGATACTGTTATTAAGAAACTAAGGAGTGGGCAGTGTGTAACCTTCGTCTTTTGAGAGAGAATACTGAACTGATTTTGTACGGTATTGGAAAACTGTGTTGCACGTGATGATGGTCATCAGCCCTCTACAAGAAGAGTTTATGGAAAGTAAAATAATTGCCCAGCAATGCGATCAACCATCAGACGCGGCCACACAGTCGTTTTAGAGCTGTCGCCTACCATTGCCGATTGTTTGTGCCCTGGCACACCGCATACGTGAGAAGTGGATTTGGTGGGAAATGCCACGTTCTTCCAGACATCACAGTTCGTATTTCCATAGCAAACTCCGTTCCTTGCAGCCTCGTCAACGGATTTCACTGACTGCAGCAGTTGCAATCGGTAATACTACTGCAAAACAGTTTCGAAGAAGTGTGTAGAGTCGTCCTAGAGATTTACAGCTCCTGTGAGGCCCTTTGAAGACATGTGTCGTGAAAGCTGTATCATCTTCACTTATCTTTGGTCGGCCAGATACATCATATATACACACTGTAAAAGAATTATTATTTGGGGTACACAGCAATATTTGGCTATAGCCGACTGCTTCTGTCTTCAACAGACTCGTGGGGTCGCGATCTGCACACAGTAGGCAGCAGATATTCTCTGGCAATGTAAGGGCGATGATAACCGCGCTGCCAGAGAACCAGTCGGTTAAATCGACACCGATAGGGCTGTTGTGTGTACCGCTTGGATAGCCGTCTGTCTTTTCCCCTTCACTTTTTTACCTCAAATAACTTCATTTTCACCTAGATGAACAGTGAGCGGAGACATATGAAATACAGACGAACGGGTTTACGCCACTACTTTTATCACGGATGTATAATCATTAACTTCGTTTCTTTAATAGAACGATGGTGGTTTTTTTGCACCACATTAGCAGATTTGTATGGAACAAGTTCAGAGATACAACCCTCTTGCACACATGATGAGAAACTGAGGAATAAAAATTAATTGAAAGTTGGTTAGCTTGTGCGGTTATTATGGTCTTTTAAATGGCGCAGCCTCTGGCACTGAAAGCCACAAATTTTATTATGCTTATAGCCTGTCCAAGCTACTGCAGTGCTGTCTATTTGTGTAGATGACCAGAACCTGATCGCTGACGTGTTGTAACTGATCTTTATTATGATTTGCTCACCGTATTTCCAATTTCGCGACACTCCTTGCATTTGCCATGGTTCAAATGGCTCTGAGCACTATGGGACTTAACATCTGAGGTCATCAGTCCACTAGACTTAGAACTACTTAAACCTAACTAACTAAAGGACATCGACCGAGCGAGGTGGCGCAGAGGTTAGACACTGGACTCGCATTCGGGAGGACGACGGTTCAATCCCGCGTCCGGCCATCCTAATTGAGGTTTTCCGTGATTTCCCTAAATCACTCCAGGCAAATGCCGGGATGGTTCCTCTGAAAGGGCACGGCCGACTTCCTTTCCCATCCTTCCCTAATCCGATGAGACCGATGACCTCGCTGTCTGGTCTCCTTCCCCAAATAACCCCCAACCCCAAAGGACATCACACAGATCCATGCCCGAGGCAGGATTCGAACCTGCGACCGTAGCGGTCGCGCGGTTCCAGACTGTTGCGCCTAGAACCGTTCGGCCACTCTGGCCGGCCATTTGCCAGGGCAAATAGCAGTTGTGAGGTCTGTTTGAATGATGGGCTCAATAATGATATGCATTTTACTAAAGTTTAAATGGAGGAGGAGGTTAGTAATTAACGTCGCGTCGATTACTAGGTCATCAGCGACGGAGCACAAGCTCGGGTTATGGAACAATGGGGAAGGAAAGCGGTCGTGCCCCTTACCAAGGAACTATCCAGGAATTTGCCTTAAGCGCTCTGGGAAGTCACGTAAAACTTAAATCAGGATGACCGGACGCAGGTTCGAACCGTCGTCCTACCGGAAGCGAGTCCCGTGTACTAACCACTGCGCTACTTCGCTCGGTCTGAAGTATAATGCACTGAAATTAAGCAGCAATCGTCAAAACTCCCATAGTAGTGGCGCACGAACGACTCAGTATGCCCCAATCACAATGCACGACCGCGTACTGGTTATATTATTTAGGAATGTTGGACTAAAGCTGTGACAATTGTTCCATACCGGTTGTACTCACCAGATTTAGTCTCTTTCCCGAGGTAAAAGTCAATTTGAAATGGCGAAGATTTCATGTAAGTTAGGAGATTCAAGCGGAATCGTTTAAGATATTAAATGCCCTAAACAAACAGAGCGTTCCAACATGCGTTCGAAGAGAGACAGAAAGTCGGGATCAGTGTATTAACTCTCAAGGTGACTACTTAGAAGGTGGAGGTGCAAGTAAGACCTAACCAAGATGTAATAATTTTAACTAATGTGTTTTGGGAACTTATGGACTACACTAAGGTTGAGGAAATGATTGTCATTATTCCAGAGTACTTGTCGCATTAGAGGTGATGTGCACAGGTTACTAAGCTAACCACAAACAACACTCTCAAAGGCGTCAGTGTTCGCTGTACGGCCTATGATACGCTGTACTTTCCGGTGTACACTCTGCAATTCGTTTATCGGCATAAAGTCTTTTATCTTTGACATTCACACCCACAGCAGAACACTGTGGGTTAGCAACACTTGAGTGCCTCTAGAGAAAGAGCACGATAGGCAACTGGGGTAGAATGTTTCACCGGCCACAGTGTTGTCACACAGGAGGTGTGTAGAGGGAGAGGGGCAGTGGCGCTATCTGCCTTCCGCCAGGCGGCTGGGATGACGCTGGCGAGCCAGCGAGACGTCGACTTGTCCCATGGCGGTGACACCGGCCTGTCCCCCGTCCCCGGAGAGGCGGGAGGGAGGCGCCCACACACCAACATCAGCTGCCTACCTCTGCACTTACGAAGTCTTTCCGAAACCAATGACGCCTATTTTTTTGTGTTGACAGTCAGAGCCACATTATGTTGGTGTATTACTTTTTTTTAAAAAAAAGATCTTGTCACTAATGTCCAACTGGTTTCGTTGTCCTGCGGCATTATGCAAAGGTAATAGCAAGAGAGCTTTACAAAGTGGTGTCAGACCCTGAGACGCGTATAAAACCTATGTGTCACCGAATTCGTCATTGCTGAACAAACTGCGCCGATTGAAATCCATCAACGTATGCTAAAGTTGTATGGAGACGACACACAGTAGAAGCGGTTGAGAAGCGGTTTAGGGATGGCGGTTATCTTGTAAGCAACCGGTTTTCGGTTCCTTGAACGCCAGTTAACCCCGTGTTAAAACTGTTCAAAATAACCAGTTTCTGAAATAACCGATTTTCGATTTTGTTCTTCCTATTAGTTCCTGTAATAAACGTAGAAATCGAACAAAGATTGAAAAATTTTGACTCCCTCAGTTTCAAGATACAAAGAATCAAAATATTAAATTAAATAGGCAAATAAAAGACAACTAGTCAGTCACCATTCGCTGTTTTTCTCATAAAGTAAGAACTGATTTCATATTTAAAAAAAGTATCCTACCGATTCTAATTTTTTGAAAATCTGCTTAGAAATCATGTTGTGATCGAGGATCATACCACTGCTTCCCCTTTCCGAAGAGTCAGTGCTGAAGAGTGAAAACTGGGACTGATGAACTAAGTTTCTCATGTTAGTTTGTCCATTTTCAAAACTTACAAGCAGATAAAGGAGTATTATGTAGACATAGGCAGCATATCAGTTACTTTCTATATTTACTACAAAGTATGAACGCATTGTTATATTTCAAGTTTTCTCCTTATATGATGTCTCAAGTTTGTTGTTAATTCTCCCGTTCTTCATCTTTTAAAGCATATGGGGGATTGTACTTCACTGATACCGCACTTCGTAAAACATTTCCAGACTAGGGCTGGAGGCATTCTGTAATGCAACGAATGTGCGATGACGACAGCGAGAAACTACAATATAGATAGCATGGGGCAAGTCTCGTACATTGCGTATACACACCATCATCAAGTAGGCCACGCCACATGGTAGAGGTACATTACGCTCTCAGAAATACTGCACCAATTCTTATGCCATGGGTTTCTGTCGGCATTATAATTAAAACACCACTGGTAGCTATTCTCGTCTTCTATAATAACACAATCTGTCGAAGCAATAGAAAAAATGAGCAGCTTCCATTTGTAATGTTTCTAATGTTTATTAAAAATACCAAAAATTTAGCACTGCTTTTATGGCTAATTAACATTTCGGTTTTTTACCTGTTTATTAGGAAAAAATAAAAACGCACTTGTTATAGCCTCGACCAAACAAATGCCGAAAAATACCGGTTATGCAGAACTAAAATACCGGTATCGCTTTTAACCAAATGGTTCAAATGGCTCTGAGCACTATGAGACTTAACATCTGAGGTCATCAGTTCCCTAGAACTTAGAACTACTTAAACCTAACTAACCTAAGGACATCACACACATCCGTGCCCGAGGCAGGATTCGAACCTGCGACCGTAGCAGTCGCACGGTTTCGGACTGAAGCGCCTAGAACCGCTTGGCCACCGCGGCCGGCCGCTTTTAACCGGTCGGTTTTTTCCATTCTTAGGTCGGTTCAGGTGGGAGAGGGGCACAGGTGGTAATCCTCTTCTTCTCCTCCCCCCCCCCCTCCCTCCCTTAGATACTTCGTATTACACATAAAGTCTTACTGAAGTCTAGTGTTATACACTATTCTTGCAATAAACGGGATGTTTTTCTAAGGGAAGACAATATGTTAGTAACATCACTTTGATTTTGGCTGAAGCGCCCGGCAAAACTTCCATTGCATAACCTTTTAAAATTAAGTATGGTCTAGAGTAGTGGTCGTCAGACTACTTTGCTCAAGGGCCAATAATGACACTGTGTGGAGACACCTCAGACCGCAAATGTACCAATCGTATTAACAATAACTACTACTACCATAAACTACTATGTTACGAGCCCCCAAATGACTACCTATGGTAAGACTGCAATATTTTGGTCGACGGTCCCCATAGTTAAAAGCTGGTATCAATCAAAACACTTCAGATCAACTGTACTCTGTTTCAGATTGCTGCCACACTCACAGACCCAAAACTGTGAGATTGTAATTACCTGACAAAGCGTTGTATTGCTGTGTGAGCAGCTGCTTAACTGATTAATAACAGTAATGGACCTTATATGTAACATTTTCACGCCGGTGCTGATAAATGGTTTTTCTCCCCGTGGGGCGGCGCGCTTATTCATACTTTACTTCGTCTGGCGGCGCTGCTTTTCGTGTTTCTCATCGTGGAGCGGCGACCGTATTCAAACGCTCGAGGCTTCTATTTTAATACACTGACCTTTGCTAAAATGGCTACAAATTATGCGATATCTCATTTGTTCAGAACGCTCTCTCGTTGAAGAGTCGCAGAAAATAATTTCATTCACAGCGGTTCGTTGCGCCTGGCTAATAAGTAATCATTATACGTTATTGTTTCGCTGGTAGCATAGCTGGGAGGTAATCAGGCCTGAGTGACCTGCCGCTCAATCTCATTTGCCGTTCGCGGAGAATCATGTTAGGGCGGCACAACAGTTGATTACCAATTGACTTACACCACTCTCAAAATAAAGCGTGCAATTTGAGTCTGTACGTCACTGGATAACGGTATTGGTGTTCATAACACTAATGTGAAGAATTGCCGCATATACTGAACGGACTTTATGACAAAACGTCAAATCCAAGTGTATTTACTTTATGTGCAGTTACTTGTTTAATTATATGCATACCGGTTCATATGGAACCGTCACCTCTTCAATAATCTATTTGCTGTTACAACTCCGTGTTGGAAACTATACAAAGCTCGTGAAGTTTGTGCATCCTGACGATCAATTGCACGAAATAATAAAATCCATGAATTAGTCAGTATTGCAGTATGTAGAATGCCTACGTAACGTTAATGCTGATTGTTTATATAATATGAATCAGTGGACTGTTCGGCACATTTTTATGATTAACGGTGTAATTTATATTATTGTTTGACAACAGTGACGAATTCATGGATTTTATTATTTGGCGCCATTCACTTTATATCCCCCAGTAAGATGTCAATGTTTTACGAAAGTGTTGATGGTCTTTGGACCGAAACAGGTTGTTCAATAAAGAATACTTAGCAGCAGCTCTTGGCGGTAAAACATCACACTTTTCAAAATGTGGCGAGTGTTGGATTCGTGTCTATTTTGGTTACAGTAATACGTTCACTATAATCTTCATAGCAGCTCAGGCCCTGACTTTTTTGGGGGGAAAGGGGGGGGGGGAAGGGTGAGGGAAACCGGAAACCGGGGTTATCTCCCCGAGCCGCTATTTCGGGGGGGGGGGGCAAATTCATATTCTTGAAGAAGAAAGCCTTGTTGCACTAGCACCCAGCGCACGTTGGTCTGTAGATTAGTCATATGGTTTTGAAACGCATCCCAGTTGGTTTTTGAACTTTTTTGAATACGTGCATACTATCACTGATATCTCTGCCGGAGGAATCGCCGTCGCGTCTACAAATAAAAAACTTTCCCGCACACAAAAGAAGGCGGAGCTATACGAGCAGAGCCGAGTAACCCCGAACGGGTGAATGCCAATCGCTGTTTTGTTTATGTGGTTGATTGGGAGTGTGAATGATCAGCTTGGTTATAATTACTAGCGAAATTCATAGAATGAGACTACCCGAGTGGAAATAAACGACTAACAGGAATACCAAATAAGAAAGATTACGTATTAATTTTCTAGGCGTTTCAAAAAAATTAAGTTTTGCCAGATTGATACAGTGCTCAGGGCCGGAATAGGCGCGGAAAATGTGTTGCACGAACACGTAATAACCCCTCACCGCAGAATAAACGCTGGATAACTAAACTGGTGATTTTGGCAGGATTAGTGAAGTTAACAGGAGAGTAATTGGCAGGAATAGTTACAGAATTAGTGATGACAAGATTGTTAGATCGAGGAAGGAGAAGAAACGGGGACATCACGCAAATTATGTGGAAGATTATGAAGATTTCAAATTTGTATAAAAATTCGTACTAGTACTTTTCGATCTCATGCATGAGAAACTGGAGCGTATGAATGAAATGTGAAACTATTTTCTAACGTAAACTTTCTGCCTTATAGGCATTTGATATTGGCACTTCGGGAATCATGTTCTGTCGAGTTATTTACATAAATGAAGTATATAAAAAATGGCCATTTTTACCAAAACAGTCTTGCTTATTTGGCGTGTACTACAATTACTGCAGTATTAGGAAGGCCTATTTAGTTTTATCTAGCAGTGACAAAATAAACGTAATCAAATCGAGAAATCACACTAGTCTTTGACACTATTCGTATTAACAGCTTTTTCAGTATTTGACAACGACATTTTGATTTTTCATGCAGCAAAACGTTTGACGAACTGTGATGAGGTAATAGTCTTTCCCATAAAGGAAAGCACGCCATCTAAGGCTGTACCAAGATAGAAAGAAAAAAATGCTGGGTCCTAAGACTGAAGAAATGTGTACTGTCTTGCTTGTCTGTTGTCTTTACTGGTTTTATGTTTCCTATACTTAATTTTATGTCACACAGTAGTGACAGTTATTAGTTAATAGGCAATAAAGGGTGTAAATTTTTTGACGAGTTCCTATTCTCCCGGTCACAAATAATCCTACGCAGTATTAATTGCTCTTTTTTTTTTCTTTTTGGGGGAAGTAGGATGTCAAGCCGGCCGAGTTTGAGTAGCAGAGGCACCACAGGACATTTTAATTTCCACTGTCCTGGACATAGGTTTGATGGCTTCCTTTACAAAATATATACGGTTGAATTCCACAGAGCGAAATACAGTGACGTGCGATAGAAGAATGGTGTGTGAAGAAGCGTGGCACTGCACTTTGGTACACTTAAGACCGAATAACATGCCTTACATTTCCTCGAACATACATATTTTATATGTCATACTCTTCAGAAAGATGAGCGCTATAAAATGAACATATTTTTGAAAAATCTATTTTAATTTTTTGACGTCCTATCTAAAACGCTCAATTTGGGGGGGGGGGGGGGAGGAAGGGAGGGGTGCCACTAACAAGTTTTTTCCCCGGTTCGGAAATATCGTAGATTCGGGCCTGTAGTAGCCTAATCGCACTCCGACAACGGAGTCAGGTTTCGCCATCAACTGCAAAAAATAAGTATTTCTTCTCTACTGGTACATTTAAGTACAAAAATTACTTAACTACTGTGTCTTGTGATGTACTTTTTTGGCTTTCTCGTCCATATTTGCACCTTTTCAAATGTATACAGTCCATGTTGCGGCTCCTAAATGCGGAATACTTCACGATCAGACAGCATTCTCATAGTGCGATTAAAATTACTTTGTACCTGCCAACCGACGAAATGGACGCACTGCTTTGCCACCTGTACCGGCGCACCGACAGTTGTAAAGAGCTCTTATGGGGAAGATGGCAACGATGGAGAGTTCGTATGCTAGACTGCAAGATATGACTGGCCCAGTCAGACGTAGGCAACACGTGCTCTTAACCGTCAAGTGCAATGTAATACTAATCATACTATAGTTGAAATTAACTTCTACAACACGTTAGGTAAACTGAGGCATTTACCGGGTGATAATTACATCGACAAAATTTTAAATAAAACCTAGGCCTCACATGCTCGGAAATTACAACTTCAATAACTATTACCCACTTTTAATATTGATGCTATTATTACACTACAGAAACGCGAGAAGTTGGCCGACAGCCCCAAAGTGCTGATCGCTAGATTTCGGTACCATTCGGAACACTTCGTGTTAAATGTGGTCTGTTTCAGATTACAGCCAACCTGAGCAGTCTAACAATTGAGACGCTACAGGCGCGTGATGAAGTGGTGTTGGTTTCACCATGTGTGCAGATGACTTGAATTAATAATAGTATTTGTCCGTATAAAGTTTATAAGTAAAATAACGTTTACTCTGATCACCACCTAGTAGTAATGAAAATAGCCTGATCGCTGGATGGATGAAGACAAAAAGAATTGAGGCAAGAAGGCATGACGGTTTTAAGGTCTACCTGTTGCAGGATGAGAGCATAAACATCTATACCGAAACAGATTGAATCTTTGCCTAAACCAGCAGACACAAGTATTAGTTTAGAAACCGAATGGGGAAATATAAACCAATGTATTGGACAGGCCGCAAATGAGTCACTAGGAAAAAAATAATAAGTGAAGAAGTAAGAAGGGACATAGAGTATGGAGTAAGGATACGACAAAAGCAGTTGAGGAAAATAAACGAGCGTATCAGATATATTTACAGGCGAAAACAGATTCTGTAAAATAAGAATATAGAGAAAAGAGATACAGCAAAATCCGATCTCAAGAAAACAAATGAAGAATCGCAGAATACCTCTGTAAGCAGAATTAAACATGACATCCATGGAGACAGGCCATACCTTACAAGATCATATAGCATTTAAAGAAAACTGTAAAAGATACAACAAACCTAAATATAATACCAGAATCTACACGTGTAACGCATTACAAACATCTCTGATATAACGAAAACCACGCTTTAGAGAAAAAAAACCCTGCTGAAATGGGTGAACTATATGACGGTGATCTCATAATGACCCAAGAATTAACGATGCCTTAAATAAAACAAAAAACGGGAAAGCAACAGTCCCGACGACATAACCGACGAGATACTTAAATACGCAGGTTTATTTTTAAAACTTAGTAGACTTCTTCATTTATACAACATGTGTTGGCAAAGACACCAAATCCCGAAACCATGGCCCGTTGCAGATGTCATTTCAATCTGTGAAAAAGGTAAACGAAATGAATGCAATAATTATCGTGGTATAACATTAGCTGACACAGCTATGTGTACAAATTATCGTCTAAAATCTGTTATCTAAAGAACAAAATGGTTTCAGAAAAGTAAGATCCTGTATTGATAATGTTTTCATACATTAAACAAATTATAGAAAAATAAAGAGTTCAACAGGGAAACATATATCGCAGAGTCAGAGAAAGCCTTCGACCATGTAGATAGGAAAATCTTATGGAACATATTACACAGGAATGGATATCTTCAGCAAATAATAAAAGTGATATAAGGGTACAAAAATAAATGACAAACTATGCTATATCAGAAGACATATCGGTAAACCAAGGGATTCTATAGGGATGTAGCTTATCACCCACACTTTTTGACATATACATTGACGATATGATTGAAGCACGGAAAGAAATTGATCATGGCTAGAGATTATCACATGACGTTTCTTAATATGATGCTTTTCACAGATGACTTTGCAATTTTACGGAATGGTACGACTTCGCTACAAAGATCCATGTATAGACTGAATCAGATTTCTAAATAATATAATATAAAAATATCCACTCCAAAAACTAAAGTGTTGGCTTTCAAATGTACAAAACCACTGACAGTTGAAATCATAGTAGGGAACAAACCCACTGAACAAGTTGGTCATTTCAGTTACCGTTGAAGGATTCTAAGCAGCCAGAGTGAACTCTACATTGACAACAAACTTCAAAAAATATCAAATGATGTGCGGAATAATCAATAGAACACTGAGAAAGAAAGTCAGAAAAGGCACAAAAGCCAAGTTCTATAAGATGATGGCTACCCTCACTTTGCTATTTGGAAGCGAAACCTGAACGACAACTAAAAAGCAAGAAAGTAGAATCCAAGTGGCAGAAATGAAATTTCTAAGAGGAAGAGATAAGAGCAGGTATTGAGATATATGCTACAAATGAGAAGATCGAGATTAATCGTCAAAGCTAGCTAGAACATCTACAAAGGGTGCCAGAAACGAGACTGCCAAAACGACACTTAAATTTTAAACTTTTAGGTAGAATATCCGTTGGAAGACCAATAAAAAGATGGCTGGACAGTCAGAAGGTGGAACAGGCCTATTGCCTAGGCCGTGATGAAAGTAGTAGTAGTTTGATAAATGAAATACTATATTTCTTCTACCCACTGCATTTCATTACAACAGCTTAGTTATATGTTATTTGCTACAAGTAAGTATCACATTTGAAGAAGACCGGCTCTGTAATGCGCCTTCACGAATTCGAGATACGTCCGTTTCAAAATTTATGCAGTAGTACCTGGTCGCCACGAGTCGAGCATGCCTGTGAGTTGTCAGTAGTGGAAGACGAACAGTACAACATTCCCCCTCTCACATCCCGTAACCCTGCAATGGCCGTACCAGTTATCCACCTGCTCCTGAGGTAAGCTGAATTCACCAGCGTCAATTAAAGTTTAGTACATGTTAAAATAGTACTCTCTCTGTATGTATTATTATTTGTTACTGAGCAGGAAAACTACACACTTAAGAAGCTCTTAACGTCAGTTGAAGTTTTTTGGGATTGGACTGTTAGCTGCTACATACACAGTGTTATAAAATACGGCTGAGAACCGCAGGCCGCACGAATATTTAATTCGGGTCATATGCCGTTCGTCCAGGATGTTTGCTCTAATAAAACTTGGTGTTAACATATTTTACTGTTACATCACTTTTCGTAAAGAAGATTTTCACATGACACAGAAAGATTTTCGTGTAGACTATGTTCTAATGTTTAATCAAAGACATGTTGCGCTGTATCTCGCTGTTACAAAGGCTTAGAAGAAGACACCGTCCTGAAGTGAACAACTGAACTGACGGACTACAAGTGATTAACTGTAATTTTTGGCGCCAATTTCATAGTGTACCTGTATATAAATTACATTTAATTCTAGAAACACCCAGAACATTCGGTAAATCAAATTAAAAATTAGACTATTTTTACTTTTAAGAATTATGAGAGATTTGAATCCCACTATTCTTTTGGGAAGAAAAACTTTTAGAAATATAATATAAACAAAAGTTTTGATTTTGGTAACAAATTAATTTTTTCAAGGGATACACAAGCTTGGCTGCAAAACAGCCAAGACTATATCTTGAAAACAATTGATACTGGTTGTTGTATCATATCGTCATGAACTAGAAACAGCTCTACAAATAAACTATTTTTCCGAAATAAGCCACGTCACAAGCTACACATATTGTATATTTGTAAATTAACAAAATGTAACTGGCATCTGTTATGAATGATGTTACATCGATTTTATGGCTGAAATGAAAACAACGTTGTACTTTGTACTTGCTGTGACGTTTATACGAGGGCTATTTTTTCATAGCATAACCCAGAAGCATGTAAAATGGCCAATATCTAATTGACCAACTTTCAATAACACAGAACTTCGTAGAGTGCTAATACCTTGTGTAATTACGGAAAAATCTGTATCAGATAGCATTTTTTGAAACATTTTACCATGCTTATTTTTGGAAAGTCAGCGGTTATTACAAATGTTAAATTTTATATTATAAAACAGTCCCAGCTGCATTAAAATGTTTGTTTCTTTTCTGGTGACAGTTTTCGACCACTGTTCTGGTCATCATCAGACCACTTACTCTTTGAAGAGAGTAACATGGATGTAGTTAGGGGAATGTAAACTACAAGCACATACAGAAACATGTACATCAACAAATTCGTAAACTAAAGAAAGAATGGGAGTCTGCTGAAGCTGGCGAGGAGCTTGCACCACTGTAGAAGGCATACAACCACTGCTGCATCACATGCAATTTACATCACTTACATAGTGGAAGCTCCATCCACCGTCTCCAATATTACGTCATTGCCTGCCAATGGCCGTAAAACGTCAAAATACAATTATTTGTGTACAATATTTACTTCCAGACCATAGGCATATCGAAAATACAAATAAGCTTTATCAAACGATAACATAAAATTTAAAATTGAGTAAAAGGAAAGACAATAAGCTATTAACGAATAACAATATGGCAATAGGCAATAGCAACTTAAACATAATGATTAGGAAAATGCGTCCTGGTACTCTGGTAACAACAAAAACATCATTGTATCCTCACTACACAGTAAACGCTGACCTGCTATTACATCTATATTTAAAAAAAAATGTTACACCATGATTTTTACAATGAAGAAATCATGGTGTAACATTTTTAACAGCGTTTACTGTATTGTGAGGTTACATTGATGTTTATTTATACCAGTATAACCACCGGCTTGCACAGTGCCTTGCTGATAACTTGGGTCCATGGCTTCGTGAGGTCTGCGCCTTACTCGAACCCTACCATCAGCTCTTACCAACTGAAATCGGGACTCATCTGACCAGGTCACTGTTTGTCAGTCCTCTCGGGTCCAACCAATACGGTCACAAGCCCAGAAGACGCTGTTAGCAAAGGCACTCTTATCAGTCGTCTACTGCTATAGCCCACGGACGCCAAATTTCGCCACACTGTCTTAACAGATACGTTCGTCGTACGCCCCTCATTCATTTCTGCAGCTGTTTCACGAAGTTTTGCTTGTCTGTTAACACTGACAACACGTCGCTGCTCTCGGTCGTTAAGTGAAGGCCACCGGTCACTGCGTTGTCCGTAATTTGTTTGTTCGTTTTGTTTTAGGGAGCAAAAACAACTACGGTCATATGCGCCCCTGTCAGAACCGTAGAAGACGAAGATAAAAAGGAGTTAAAAACGACTAAACGTTAAGCCTAATCGACGGAAGAAAAGACAGCTTAAAAGAGAGACTTTGAGAAAGGTCCATAAAACATGCCATAGGCAAACGGAGGTTCTGAACTAAAGATTAAATGTCCTTCGCCATATTGCTACGACGAATAAAAAGCTCGCGCGTAGTTCGCTAAAACGGCCGATAACTCAGACGGCAAAGATAAATGAGAACGTAAGTGGTTAAAAAAAGGTGCATTCCATAAGGAAATGGGGAACCGTCAAAGATTGAGAGAAATGAGCACAGAGTAGTGGAGGAGAACCAATTAACAAATGGAGATGGCTAAAAAGACAGTGCCCAATCTAGCTAGGGTCGAGAGGAGATCGTCCAAGCCGCTGGGAGAGACTTACTTCCCCGAAGCTTGTCCCCACGAAGGGAGGACCAGTGGTGATGCCAAAGTGACACCACCTGCTGACAGGCAGCAACACAGAGATCATCGAGGGGAGTGGAAGAATTAGCGGTCCGAGGTACGATGACTGCAGCCTAGGCAGCAGCGTCAGCGGCCTCGTTTCCCGTCAGGCCGACCTGACCAGGAACCCACATAAACATCGCAGTGGCCCCATCAAGAGTGAGCTAGTGACTGCTTTCCTGGACCCGTTGCAGAAAGGGATGGACGGTTTACAGCACACAGAGGCTCTGAAGTGCACGGAGAGAGTCGGTGTAGGTGACGCAATTGAAAAGCCTGTGGCGCCAGATGTACTGCGTAGCCTGACAGGGCGAAGAGCTCTGCTGTAAATACTGGGGAGTGTTTCGGTAGCCGATACCGAAAATCGTTGGCGCCAATGACGAAGGCACACCCGGCACCACGGCCACTCCGAGAGCCATTAGTGTACACAAAGAGACTACCGTGAAGTTTCGTGCGAAGGTCGTGAAATTAAAGGCGATAGAGCGAGTCTGGAGTAGTGACCTTAAAAAGCGAATGAAGTTCAAAGTGAACACGAGCCGCCATACGAATCCAAAGTGGTAAAGGGTTCACAGCCATCGGGAAAGTGCACGTAGCGTGAAGTTAAGCTGCGAGAGCAAGAGCCGAAAGTGAACTCCAAGAGATAACAGAGAAGATGGACGCGCCCCATACTGGCGATCAAAGGAGTTATCGAAGGAGGAGGCTTAGGATGAGTGGCCAGGCATGGCAGACCAACGGCGTGCGTATCTGCTGAGGAGAAAGTCACGGCGGTATGTCAGCGGTAGTTCGGCAGCTTCTACACACAGACTCTCAACCGAGCTAGTGCAAAACGTGCCATTGGCCAAACAGATGCCACGATGCCGGATAGTATTACAGCGTAAGATAGACGGACGTGCAGATGTATAAACCAAACATCCACACTGTAATTTCGAACGGACAAGGGACCGATAAAAACGTAGGAGGGTGGTCCGATCCACTCCTCAGGAAGTATTTCTGAGGACACGTAGGACATTGAGGGACCGCATAAGTTTGGCAGCCAGGTAAGACGCGTGGGAGGACCAAGAACGTTTTCTATCGAGCTTGAGCCCCAGGAATTTCGTAGTTTCAACGAACGGAAGAGCGACAGGCCCAAGATGTAAAGACGGCGGAAGAAACTAATTGCACCGCCAGAAATTCATACAAACAGTTTTGTCAGTGGAAAAGCTAAAGCCATTGTTGATGCTCCATGACGAAAGACGATTGAGACATCGCTGAAGACGCCGCTCAAGGAGACAAGTCCGTCGAGGACTGAAACAGATCGCAAAATCGTCAACGAAAAGCGAGTTGAAGATGCCTGGCGGGAGACGGGACATAATATGATTAATGGCGATAGCGAAGAGGACGACGTTCAAGACGGAACCCTGGGCATACAGTTTTCCTGGATAATGGTGTCCGACAAGGCAGAACATACACGTACCTTGAAAATTCAGTCTTTTAAAAATTCCTGAAGGAAACGGGGCATGCGGCCACGGAAGCCTCACGTGTAGAGGGCACGGAGGATACTAGTCCTCCAGCAGGTGTCACAGGCTTTCTCCAAGTCAGTCAATTCAAAAACTCGGAGCGGGTTTTTATCCCACGCGGGGTGCCTACAAGAGCAGCCATATGATAGACTTTAATGTGTGAGAGGAGTGCAACCCCGGGGGGGGGGGGGGGGGGGGGAGGGGGTATGAAGTATTTTTAATGTTTTGGAAGACTGATGGCGACTTTTATAAAAAATTTACAGTTCAGACCCTGTTAAAAACATGCGTGATACCGTGTTTTAAATAATTTTCTTGAAAGAAAAACACCTGACTGCACAGTAGTTTTTTTCTTTCCTTGGGAGCTAGGCCCCCGAGTATGAGGCACCCGCCCACCTACCCTGAACAGAATGGGGCGTGTGTCCCGGCAGACAGTCGGTCTTTGTTCACACCTGCGGCCTCACGGCAGTTAACGTGTCAACGTGTTTGTTTCAATCATTTAAGCCTAGGTTCAGGATTCCAGTCCTTCTAATTAGTTTTTTAGGATATTTGCTAAAGCTTTTTAAACAAGAAATACGTTATTAACGTGTTGCATCGTCTTTTTTGACGTCTACGTATTTATTTCTCACGAAATTCACCTTGGTGGCGAACGCATTTCTCCCAGCGACAGACCAGTTGGTTGATACCATCACTGTAGAATGTTTGACTTTTGACAGAGCCACAACCTCAAGTTTGCTTGCACCGCTTCATCACTATCAAAGTGCCACGATGGTGTTCTTTATGTTTTGGATTTGTGTCAGTCATGTGTCTTAAGGCTAAGCACCATATTGTATGACTAGTTACGGTTAATAACACAGCGTGTGGTTTGTGAATGGGCGTGTCAGCCCGAAATTGGTAACCATTGCAGCAAAAATTTTATATCGATGTAACTGAGACGGACGAAATAAAAAATTATCTGCTTTCCTCTGAATCAGGATTGTTGCTGACAGCAGGTACAATCAGCACGTGAATGTGAATGGTTATCTAGCTGGGAAGTTACCAGTCAGAATGAAAGCACGACGCGTGGGCAGGTCCTCACAGAAGCAAATATACCCTGTGTTGAAAGTAGCTTGAAATACCTAAAATTCCTTGCGATTTCCAGTCTTCATGATTTTTAATTCTCGTCAAGCTAGTTCCGAAATATGGAAATTGCCGTATCTGAAAATATAAACGCTTCTAATAAATGTTTCTTGAGGAAGGTCGTGACCCCACTGAAAAATATCGTCTCAACCCCTCCCCCTTTGATCCAGATCTGGGTACTGCGTTTCTGTAGCGGCGAAAAGAACGTGCACGACTAGCAATGCCCCAGTCGAACCTGGTCAGCTCGTAACCCTCGTAAGCAACACTGCCTCTATCAACCCATCCGTGATGCTCGGTGGATTAGACCAAACAGTCGTGTGCACAGCTGAATGGCTACGGTCGCAAGTTCGAATCCTGCCTCGGGCATGGATGTGTGTGATGTCCTTAGGTTAGTTAGGTTTAAGTAGTTCTAAGTTCTAGGGGACAGATGACCTGAGCAGTTAAGTTCCATAGTGCTCAGAGCCATTTGAACTATTTGAACAGCTGAATGTTGGCTGTACTGCCTGAGATAAGATGTTGCGCAGCGTTTGTCATCCGCAAATGACTCGAGCGGATGCTCACACAAGGAAAAAAAATCATCGAACAGAAATTAGTCGGAGCCTGCTCAACGAATAGGAGACTAATGGTTATAAGTTTCTGAACACATCAGTGGAGATGAGGCGCAGTGTCATCACTAAGAGCGGGAACCCAATAGACAGTCCGTAAAGGAGCGGTATGCGAAGGAATTTAGGACTACATTCTGGCACCAAAGTGATGTGCACACTTTTCTGTGATAGTCAGTGTGATTTTTCTTAATGTCTTAGAGACCGAACTATCAGTTCAGAACATAAGGCGACACGCACCAGGCTGTAAGTCCGAATTTCCATAGTCGGGTAAGAGAACACGACAAGCTTGCGCTTACAACGCGATAACGCCAGGCCACAGACAGTTTTGCGAGAATGGAACTCACAGCTGGACTGTCTTCCCATATCCGCAGTACAGTCTTGATTTAGCACCAACAACTTCCGTCTAGAATTGGAAGGAAAATCAGCATTGGCCGTATTTTCTTGTTTTATTGTCAGCAAAATCAAATTGCGGTCACTTAGTGACCATCCTCAGTGCTGTAATATACAATTAAAATTGGTAAACACTGGTGTCAAGCTATAACCACAAGCTTAGACCGATCACATAAACGCGCTCTAAGCTTGTGGTTATAGCTTGATACGAGTGCTTATCAATTTTAATTGTATATTACAGCACTGAGGATGGTGACCGAAATTCGATTTTGCTTACAATAAAACCACAAAATACGGCCAATGCTGATTTTACTTCCAATTCTATCCACTATTTGGTCGTGGTACACACAACACGCCATGGAGTCTCCAATCAATAAGACTTCCGTCTCTTTGAGCCTGTAGGAGATTTACTACGTGTCCAACATTTTCCTGACTTAGATGCTGTCGTCAGAGTGGCAGGACAGCGGCTAGCACCAGCTGATTCAGGTTGCTACGACTGCAGCATGCAGATTCTAGATCGTTGTTGGCTACACAAAATAATAACGAATGGCGGTGACTTTGTGGACAATGATAGTGTGTTGATTAAATCTCACTCTCATTAACTGTGTTATTGTGCCTTCTATATCTATAAATGGAAGGCGTTAGATTCACAACGACCCTCATAGTAGCACTATATGACAGGAAGAGGTAGGGGGGATTACTTTCCAACATTATTAGTCGCCTCTTTCTCGTTCATTTCCTGCTGAGAAATTTATCCCCTCGTATGCTTTTAAAATTCTTCATATTCATAAAGAAGGCAAAATAACTACTTTACAGTTTTCCTGGAATACTGATTCTCTAAACGTATACCACAGTTTTTAGCTAGAACAGCTTCCATTTCTGTTTTCAAGTTCCCTCATCTTCAAAACTTTCAGTGCGATGAAACGACAGTTTTCGACCAAGCAGCACGTGTATCAGTTGCTCAGACCTCTCCCCTCAGCCTGATCTGATAAGGACACTGAAAACAGCAACGGAGCACAAGAACCGCTTGTCTTACGCTGCATTTTGTTTGAAACCATCCAGTACCTCTACAACCCCTACTACTTGTGCCTCCCAATTCATACCGTTTCCTGGATTAATACCATACTATTGTTTATACTTGTAGTTACTCTTCCCCTGTTGCTACTTCAATTACGTTTATCGTGTAACTAAGAAAAAATATTATCTACATCTTTCAGGTGAATATTTATTCTGTTTTAAGGCAAACTTGTTCACCTATTAGTGTTAGACATCATCAGTGTCTGTAAAATAGATCACTGTTTAACTATACATATCGTGTTATGAGACATGAAGCGTTTCCTGGCAACACATTTAGATTGTCTTACTATTTAAAAGTATGGGACTGTGACTTATCACTTAGGAAACAAAATTAAGTGCTAAATCACAAACTATAAGTAGTAAAATGAGCTAAATGTGCTGCCAGGAAACGCGACATATAACATCATATGAATATATAAACAATGATTTATTTTATTTTGTAGGCCACTGATGGGTCTAAACAGGTGTAACAAATTTGTTTCAAAACTAAATGAACATTCAGTTGCAAACTAAGGACAATATTCTCAGTCTTATCTACATGATAACCAAAGTTATATGTGGATACTTTAGCCTTTTGATAGAGTCAAAACGTTCAGCAGTTATCTGATATTTTGAACTTTTATCATCTTACTTTTTTCCATGTGCTTAAAATTCCTGACGAAACACACACAAGGAACAGAGAATGATAGTACTGTAGAAAAAAAGTAGCACTCAGACTCCAAATTAACGGTCCAAATGGTAGATATAGGTTTTCTTTGCACTCTCTCTGCTTGTTTCTCATTCCGTTTTCTTTCTTTTTTAATAAATATTTTTTACTGACAAGGGAATCACATGAAATCGTATTTTTTTACGTTAATGGCACGTGAAGTTCAGAACTCAAATATCAATCATCATAAGCAGATCGATGCAACTCTCAGAAAGTTTCGATAAAATCGACTTCGAAGTTTTCCGACCGTCTTTAATGTGCTAAAACAAGGCCGATTTTTTTCTGGTCCTGTGGCTGTGTGGTAGAATGTTAACCTACCACGTGTGTGGAGTGGGTTCTGTTTCCAACCCTGGCAACATTTTAAATAAATGTGCGCACCCTATGAACATTTCCGTGAAGTGTAAAATATGTAATGATGAAAAAGAATTTAAGCTGTAGTTTTTAAATTTAAACAATCTTGTATAAATGATCAGTAATTAAAAATTTATATATACAATCAAAAACGGGTTTTTGTGCGCGATACGTAATTAGAAATAAGAAGGGATGCATTTTTCGAGACTCGAATCAACGATTACCTGTCTCGATTGCTACTGATTTTTTTTCTTTATGAATTATAAGTTTCATGGAATTGCTAGTGGGACAGGAACCTCTGTTTAAAACTTGCATCGGCGGGGAATATAACGTAAAACCCCTACATGCCAGGTGAGCATTCTACCACACAGCCTGTCGAGAAAAATCGATCCTGCTTCAGCATATTAAGGACGGTCAGAAAACTTCGAAGTTGATTTCATCGAGAATTTTTGAGAGGCGCATCGGGCTATTTTGGGGAATTAATATCTGAGTTCTGAACTTGACGTACTGTAAATATAAAAAATTACAAAAATCCGACTTCCGTGTGGTCCGCTTGCGAGAACTGACAGTCTACCATCTACTTCTTTACACTAAGTCTTTTCTTCTGCAGTTCCCAATGTTCTCCAAAACGGGCTTTACGTTTTCCAGATTTTATGTTTGTGCTATCTCGCACTCCCTCCCTCCACTCTCTCCGTCTACTGCTACACCCAGCCCATATTTTGTGTCTCGATGACCAAGGAGATACCTCATTAACCGTGTTCTTATGATAGGGTTTTATATAAACTGATCTTTTTCCGCCATCGTTTCTTGTTCCTTCTTATTTCATACCTAATATGCCCACTTGACTCTTTAACATCCTGAAGTAAATATTTTAAATTACTGCTTACATATTTTAAATTATTGCTTCAGTTTCTTAATCGTCCACCCTTCACTTCCACAACATTTTGCGCTCTTGGAACACTGTTTCAGAAACATATTAATCAGTTCCGTATCAATAACGTTCCAGCAAACTTCACTTATGAACCACAGCTTTCTTCACTGGAATCAGTCTGCTGTTAAGCTCTGCCTTACTTCAGTCCTTTTGAGCGATTCTATTTGATTACTTCCCCCGCGTCCTTACCGAGTTCCTGTTTACATAAAAATTAGACCGCATTTCTCTACCTTTTATGCTCAATGCAAATTTTGTGGCATGTTGTTTATTCTCTGCAGACTACACCTGTTTCTAACTCTTCCTCACTTTCAATTGCGAAAGTATGCACCCATTTGTACTTTACTCCCATTCTCAATTTTTGCTCGCTACTTCGTTACATTTTCGACGCACAAGTCCGTCTGCGGCAATATGCTCAGTCCTGTATTGGCAATTCCAGCTCATGCGAAGGCTTACCAACACCCGTTCCTTCCACGCATCTTTCGCGATTGGGATTGGAAGGGGGAAAAGCGTTACCTCCCGTCACACAACTTGAGGTGGTTTCCATTAGAAGGTAGTAGGCTACTCAAAAGCAAAACTATCACATTTCTGAGACTATGAATAGGTAGGAAACTCAAGACACTTCATCATGTTCGCCTTTAGAAGGTGAACTTACTCATATTTACCATTAAAATAGCTGAGACATACTACAACGGTTAATTTCATTTTCATCCCGTATGACACGGAGAGTGATTATTTATTCACTCCGAGGCTGTAGCTGAACAGGTCACAGAGGCTGGCAGCAGTAGACTCCCGTGACAAGTCTTTCCTACCTCGTCCAAACTCCCGCTGATACAGAACGGGACAAAGAAAAGTTTACTGTTATTAATAACAAACATGGAGGTTTGGTACACAACGTCTTCATTAAACAGAAACGACATCCTGCAATGCCACTTGTGCAACCCTCTTAACACATTCATGTATTATTTTGAATATTTTCCAAGCTAAATAAGAAACAGTACAACATCTGTCATTTTAATTAAAACCGACAGCTACGGTCGCTAGAACAGGGGCGTAGCTAATGGTGGCTCCGCGAGCTGGCCTCCATTCCCATACAGGCAGCAGCTGCTAATCTGAAACACCTGACGTCTGATCAGGGATCACCGCATATTGTCCACGGTCAGCACCTGTATGTGATTTTCTTTTCCTAAAGTCATATTAAGTAAACTTGTTATTGCATGGCCTTCTGTTCTGCTAAGTCATAAACCTCGTGCACACCATTTAATAAGCTACATAATCTCAAAAGTAGTACAAGTTTATATGCCAACTAGGCTCCGCAGACGACGAAGAGATTGAGAAATGTATGATGAGATAAAAGAAATTATTCAGATAGAGAAGGGTGACGAAAATTTAATAGACATGGGTGACTGGAATTCGATAGTAGGAAAAGGAAGAGAAGGAAACGTAGTAGGTGAATATGGAATAGGGGTAAGAATTGAAAGAGGAAGCCGCATGGTAGAATTTTGCACAGAGCATAAATTAAGCATAGCTAACACTTGGTTCAAGAAACATGAAAGAAAGTTGTATACATGGAAGAGTCCTTGAGATTTTGGAAGGTTTCAGATAGATTATTTAATGGTAAGACAGAGATTTAGGAACCAGGTTTTAAATTGTAAGAGATTTCCAGGGGCAGGTGTGGACTCTGATCACAATCTGTTGGTTATGAACTGTATATTAAAACTGAAGAAATTGCAAAAAGGTGGGAATTTAAGGCGATGGGATCTGGATAGCCTGACTAAACCAGAGGTTGTACAGAGTTTCAGGGAGAGCATTGGGGAACGATTGACAGGACTGGGGGAAAGAAATACAGTAGAAGAAGAATGGGTAGCTTTCAGGTATGAAATAGTGAAGGCAGCAGAGGATCAAGTAGGTAAAAAGACGAGGGCTAGTAGAAATCCTTGGGTAACAGAAGATATATTGAATTTAATTGAACAAAGGAGAAAATATAAAAAGGCAGTAAATGAAGCAGGCAAAAAGGAATACAAACGTCTCAAAAATGAGATCGACAGGAAGTACAAAATGGCTAAGCAGGGATGGCTAGAGGACAAATGTAAGGATGTAGAGGCATATCTCACTAGGGGTAAGATAGATACTGCCTACAGGAAAATTAAAGAGACTTTTGGAGAAAAGAGAACCACTTGTACGCATATGAAGAGCTCAGATGGAAACCCAGTTCTAAGCAAAGAAGGGAAAGCAAAAAGGTGGAAGGAGTATATAGAGGGTCTATACAAGGGCGATGTACTTGAGAAAAATATTATGGAAATGGAAGAGGATGTAGAAGAAGATGAAATGGGAGATATGATACTGAGTGAAGAGTTTGACAGAGCACTGAAAGACCTAAGTCGAAACAAGGCCCCGGGAGTAGAGAACTTCCATTAGAATTACTGACAGCCTTGGAAGAACCAGGCCTGACAAAACTCTACCATCTGGTGAGCAAGCTGTATGAGACAGGCGAATTACCCTCAGACTTCAAGAAGAATATAATAATTCCAATCCCAAAGAAAGCAGGTGTTGTCCGAACTATCAGTTTAATAAGCCACTTCTGCAAAATACTAACGCGAATTCTTTACAGACTAATGGAAAAACTGGTAGAAGTCGAACTCGGGGAAGAACAGTTTGGATTCCGTAGAAATACTGGAACACGTGAGTCATTACTGACCCTACGACTTATCTTAGAAGATAGATTAAGGAAAGGTAAACCTACGTTTCTAGCATTTGTAGACTTAGAGAAAACTTTTGACAATGTTGACTGGAATACTCTCTTTCGAATTATGAAGGTGGCAGGGGTAAAATAAAGGGAGCGAAAGGCTATTTAAAATTTGTACAGAACCCAGATGGCAGTTGTAAGAGTCGAGGGGCATGAAAAGGAAGCAGTGGTTGGGAAGGGAGTGAGACAGGGTTGTAGCCTCTCCCGGATGTTATTCGATCTGTATATTGAGCAAGCAGTAAAGGGAACAAAAGAAAATTTCGGAGTAGGTATTAAAATCCATGGAGAAGAAATAAAAACTTTGAGGTTCGCCGATGACATTGTAATTCTGTCAGGACAGCAAAGGACCTGGAAGAGCAGTTGAACGGAATGGACAGTGTCTTGAAAGGGGGGGTATAAGATGAAAATCAACAAAAGCAAAATGAGGATAATGGAATGTAGTCGAATTAGTAAATGAGTTTTGCTATTTGAGGAGCAAAATAATTGATGATGGTCGAAGAAGAGAGGATATAAAATGTAGACTGGCAATGGCAAGGAAAGCGTTTCTGAAGAAGAGAAATTTGTTACCATCGAGTATAGATTTAAGTGTCAGGAAGTCGTTTCTGAAAGTATGTGTATGGCTTGTAGCCATGTATGGAAGTGAAACGTGGATGATAAATAGTTTACACAAGAAGAGAATAGAAGCTTTCGAAATGTCGTGCTATAGAAGACTGCTGAAGATTAGATGGGTACATCACATAACTAATGGTGCTTAATAGAATTGGGAAGAAGACCAATTTGTGGCACAATTTGACTAGAAGAAGGGATCGGTTGGTAGGACATGTTCTGAGGCATCAATGGGGATCACCAATTTAGTATTGGAGGGAAGCACGGAGGGTAAAAATCATAGAGGGAGACCAAGAGATGAGTACAATAAGCTGATTGAGAAGGATGTAGGTTGCAGTAGGTACTGGGAGATGAAGAAGCTTGCACAGGATAGAGTAGCATGGAGAGCTGTATCAAACCCGTCTCTGAACTGAAGACCACAACAACAACAATCTCACAAAGCAGTATCCGTCCATCATCTCTTTTCAGATTTGTAGGTAAAATGATGCGTATACTTGAAAGTAACAGTTATTTTCGTCCAATGAATACGATTATTGTCTATCGTGCCGGAAAGTAACGTTACTTTTCGATAGGATTTTTACTGGTATGGAAGAAATTTATGGTATACACATGACTATTGAGGCAGCTGCTGGCTTGGACGCTCCTGTAGCCGCAGAGATTGGAACAATTCGGCGATTCACATGAATACGATGTCACCAGGCACTGTACTGCGGTAATCCGACGCAGAGTCGAAAAATCTCCAAGTATGGGTGACTCTGATCGCACTCGGATCGTAGGTGACCTCTGTATGGGGTACTCCATCTCTGAATTTGTGAAATCGGGTCAAGGGTGTGCCTTAAGCACCTAGTTTCGGTGAAAAGGCAGCCGAAAGTAAACTGCTGTGGAGAACGACGCGTTCTCGACAAGTAATGGTGGATAGATGAGCCACAGCTCATAAAACCACTTTCCAGTTCAAAGCTGGACGTCGACGACCACAAGGACAACTACAAGGGATCAGTAAGCATGTAATTCAGAAACATTCCACCTCTGTCGGATACAGGGCTGATCGCAGCACATGTCTGCCTCTGTCCAACGTGCGTAAAACGGCCAGAGGGTATTACCGCGGGCGGACACTGTGTCTGGATGTTCGAAGTACGGAAAGTGGGCTTTAAATCTGGTCACTCATGGTGGAATAGCTCTTCTCATTTTGATTTTCTAAGATTCTTCCAAATAATTCCAAGCGGATGTCATAGCGATTTCTAACAATCAGCTATACCCATAATTTTCTCAGTAATGGTAATCTGAAGTTAGAAATTTACGTATTCAATAAGATTACCAATTTTTGGATGATCTGTGTTGACTGTTTTGATGTGACCCGCCACGATTACTTCACTTGTATCAATTTCATCTCAGTGTACCACAAACACCATACATCCTCAACTATTTGTTGCAGAGGAACACAGATTAATATGGCCCATTAATTTGGCCCTCTACGGCTCCCTCTACTACCGTAAGTTATTTGTCGATATCTTAATACATGAGCTACCATCCTGTTCCTTCTTCTCGTTAGTGTTTTCCAAATATTTCACTCTGCGCCGATTCTGTGGAGAACTTCCTAACTCATGAGTCCATGTAATTTTGAGGACGCTTCTGTAACAGAATGCTTCAAAAGCGTCGATTCTCTTAACTCATTTTTCCCCACATTCCTTATACCGCTCCTAGACGTACAATCTCATTCTTTTTCAAATAAAACTCTGTGTTTTATACGTGTAGATTTATTTTGGAGATTAATGTTCCCTTTGTGTATGTTAGTTTACTTCACATATTCTTCTTGCTTCATCCGTCATGCATTTATTGCTCCAAGGTACTATAATTCCTTCACTTCGTCTATTTCGTGTTCACAAATTTTGATGGTGTATTTCTCTCTCTCATTTCTGCTATTCCTCATCATTTCCTCTTTATATGGTTTTCTCTCAGTCCATATTCTGTATTCACTCGACCGTTTAATCCGTTCAATAGGGCCTGTAGTCCTCCTACAATATAACAAAGGATAGCAAAGTCATCAGTGAATCTTATTATTGGTATCTTTTCACCCGGTATTTTAAACCTACTTTTTCTTTCGTTATCACTGAATTCTTATTAAACTCTTAATGCAGGCCCACTTGCTTTAAAATTTATCAAGAGTCATTTCCACTTTTTGTATATGCTAAATCTGTCTTTCGACGACGATTCCTTCGCGATTTCTACACAATTTTCCCGCAGCCATTTCGCTTCAGTGACGTATGAGATCGCGCCGAAAAGTAATGGCTAAGAATTTTTTTATTCTGTTCTAAATATCGGTTGAGGTATCACATCATTTGCTTATTACTCGGTTGACTTTCCCACTTCGCTGACGCAAATGGCAATCCTCTGCCGCTAGAGGGCTTCGAATTGAATCGTGTAACATGACGGTGTGTAATGTAACTGTACTGACTTGTGAGAAATAGCTCTGAAAATTGAAACCACGAATTCGAAGAGTTTGGCCACACATGGAGTACCCTCTCCTACTGCAAGACAATGCCAGATCACACAGGAGAGCTGCGACATCTGCAGTCGTTCGATGCCTTGGGTTCACTGTCATCAGCCGCCATCCATATATTATCCGTCACCCGTCTGGCCCCATCCGATATTCAGCTGCTTCTAAAACTTAAAGAATACCTTAGAGGACATCTGTTTGACAGAGCCGAGGAGTGCAAACAAAGGTGAGGTTGCGGCTCCATCAAGGTCAAACATTTTACAGTGACGGTATCAGCAAACTGGTTCCTCGTTGAGAGAAATGTATTCGTCGCCAGGGTGACTATGTTGAGAAACAAATACGTAGACATGCAGAATAAAGATGTAGAAGGTTAATAAATTTTGTTTTATTCAAAATGTATGAAAGATTTTCACATAAAAAATTTAGAAGCATTTCTTTTTCCGCATGTTGTCATATATTGCTACATTCCTTTTCTTTTCGTCAAAATGTATTCCCTTTTTTCTCGATCAATTTAAGTATTTTTCTGTTACTCACAACTACTTTCCCTGTTATTTTCTTGTACCTATACCTCCTCTCCAACTTGAGTGATAGACTTTTTAGAGTTTTACTAAAACGAATTACCTACTGTGTATTATTCATTATCGCAGAAACCGCAGCCTCGGAGAACTTCGAACGCATATCAGTGTACTTCAATAATTCAATGTGCCATCTTCTTGTGCGTCTATTGTTCCTGGCCATTTTTTAAAACTTCAGCCTCGAGTCCATTTCCAGTCTTAGCTGATTTCGGATTTTCCATCTCACAGCGATGTAATCCAGCTGGGATCTGCCGGTACCCCTTTCCCTTTCCAAAATACTTTATCCTCTTGCGATTTTTCAGCACTGTATTTACTAACTGATAATTATTGATGGTCCCAAGTGATCTTTCTCCTCTCTCACTCCCATTCCTGAGGCCATATTCTCCCGTACCTATGCCTTCTATTCGTTCCCCTGCTGCAGAACAAATATAAGTTGATTATATGAAAGCTTGACATGACAAGTCGAGACATCAGTGACAACTATTATTTTATAAGTTTTTTATTTCAGTCAATAGCCCCATTTATGTTGATAATGACTATTGGTTCGTTCCATTTTCGAACATCTTCAGATTTGTTAAAACAAAGACACGCTAAACCTTATTTTACATAAATAATGTGAAACGCTAATGTGATAAATATGAAAGTGAACACAATACCTACTGCAGTCGCACAGCAACCTGTTAGTTAAGTTATATGTGTTGCGTTCAGCCTCGACGATTCACTAATTCACATATGATACATAGAAGGGAATTGTACTGGAGTGTGGGCGAGCGTGTTATGAGATGTCGTCCTCAATATGTGCTGCATCATGATGATGAAGCCCGGCGACGAGATCAGCCCAGCGCCGACCTGTGTGGCCGTGCGATTCTAAGCGCTTCAGTCTGGTACCGCGTGACCGCTACGGTTGCAGGTTCGAATCCTGCCTCGGGCATGGATGTGTGTGATGTGCTTAGGTTAGTTAGGTTTAAGTAGTTCTAAGTTCTAGGGGACTGATGACCACAGATGTTGAGTCCCATAGTGCTCAGAGCCATTTGAACCAATCAGCCCAGCATGGTAGCTGAACTGCAGGCTGTGTGTGTCCCTGAGCCAACAAAAACAAAACTCCCTGGTGGAATACTCTAAGAGAAAGCACACTTGTATGCAAAACTGAAAAACAAGTGCTCGACAAGTGATCTGCGAGATTCTCTTCCATTCTACTCGTAGTTCTAGTTTTATCCACTGACGGTAATTTTTTTTTTATTTTTTTTAACATACATCATCTTGATGTACAACATATAGAGATCGACAGTTCATAACATGTTCAGACACACTCTTTTTTTTAATTCCTGACTTTATAATGTATGTACTTCAGCGACTTAGTAGATTGAGAGCACCATGTGTATCTGACAGGTTGCTCTGCAGCTGCAATAGGTATCGTATACACTTTTATATTTATCAGCTGTGTGTTTTAGATTAGTTATGTACGATAAATCTTAGTAAGTGTTATTTGCTGTAACATATCCGTAGATATTGTAAGACGGAACGAAACCGGTAATCATTATAAACACAAATGCCTTTACAAACAAACAAAAACCTTTAAAATAAATCGGATCTTTTGTTGAAAGCAAAGGATATTGTGAGTTGCAAACTCATCTCTCCCAGATCCAGCTGTCGAAACTGGTACTATCCCAAAACATATGGTTAACACTATTCAGACGAATTTTGCGATAACGTGAAAGGTGAAACACATTCTTCCTGGCTAGTGAAGAATTGGATGTTAAACTTACACCAGTGGATGTAGTGGAGATTCTGCTCTTACGCTTTAACAACGAGAAAACTGATGCTAGACTGCACGACAGAACAAAATTGTTCTGAAAAAATTCAAAGTTTTCTGCAATACATGTCTTGCGTCACTTTAATCAAGCTTGTTCAGGCTTTTCCTCCTTTGCAACAAACTACAATCAAATAAAACTGGAGACTGCTATCTCTATTGTCAGCTCGTAACTAACCAAGGACGCTCCACAGGCTCGGCTATTTATAAAGAGACCGGCTCCAGCGAGGCAGGGCGACACGGAATATTTCCACACTGTGCGTTAGCACGGGGAAGGAAGGAGAGGGATGTTTATCGGCCACGATTCCACGCGCCCACACGGAAGCAGGCAATGAACAATACACTCTGAATCAATCCCTAGACCGAAACTTTAATGAGTAGACGACAGTGCAGAAATGAGACTGTGGAGTCTGAACGACCCACTTAGTTTTTCCCCAGACGCTACCTGTCTGTTACATGTGGCGTGCTGCGCTAGCTCATAGCGTATTCATAGGCTGGCGGGCAGTTTTGTCTGCTGCGAGGGGCAGTCAGTGCACAAACCACAGCTTAGTGTAACTCCCGTACGGGCAGTGAAAACGTACGCTTGTGTCGGGAATAGAGCAAGGTCCGAGTCCACCCATCTTCTTTGACTCATTACGTCATATTTGAAGCACAGCCTACACGCGTTACTGAGACAACCACGATAACATTTAATAACAGGCTGCTTACATCCTTAGCAATTTAGAGTCATGACGTCACGAGTAAAAGAATACAGGTGTAATCGGACCACCCCTTGTGTTTGCAGACAAAATTCAGACTTAATTTCTCTTATCAGTTACAAGTGTGACTTCTCGACAGTTATTTCATCAAATAAGTCTGATCCCCGATCGTCCTGTTTACGAGATTCGTTTCTTTATGGAGACATCATACATCACGTGACTCTTTGTACAGCAGCCAGACTATAGAGAAACGTGATTTTCTGATGGACTGGTCTTTCCCAATCCTTTCCCGTTGGGACTTAACATGCTCCCTGTAAACCGCACATTTCGTGTGTACGTGCATGTACAAATAAGGTTTTTACGCTACAAGATTTTAGATAGTGATATAAATAAACAGAAGAGACGTTCATTATGAACAAATAGTGAAACCAGTACTGAAATGCATAAGTAAATATAAGGGATAACTCAAGGAACACATTGAATGAAAGAGAGCTAGCAGAATACCAGCCATAGATTGGAAAGATAAAGGCACAAGATAGGCACTGACGTTAGCGACAGATTTCTTGTAACCAGAAAGGAGATAATGGCTACATCACTGAAGATGAGGAGAAGGAGGAGGAGGAGGAGGAGATGATATTTTAGTGTACAGGTTTCAAATTATAGCAGCATATTATATTCAATGCTTCTCCTGAACAGAAAAAAACATCAAAATATTTATCTTTGTATTTGTTCATGTACGTTGAAGCACTCACTGACACCTAGTGAATAGAAGGAGATGTATCGACAAACAGCTTTTTGGGCGGCCCGACGGAACAGCGCTGTCCTGGGATGACAAGCCGTAACTGGGAAGACCGTTTTGAAGATTTATCTGAAGAAAATTGCATTTATCGATTGCTATCAGATCTACGAGAGCTTTTTTTCACCCTACGATAGGCCATAAATAAAAAGACACGTGTATATAAATGTATTGTATTGTATTGTATGGTAACCGGGAACCTAGAAATGACGGAGAGGCTCCGTCCCCGCCGCAGCCGCAGTGGTTCACAACCCCACGTCACCCCTACGTCGCCACGCCACACCGAACCCTGGTTTATTGTGCGGTTCGGCCCCCGGTGGACCCCCCAGGGAACGTCTCACACCAGATGAGTGTAACCCCTATGTCTGCGTGGTAGAGTAATGGTGGTGTACGCGTACGTGGAGAACTTGTTTGCGCAGCAATCGCCGACGTAGTGTACCTGAGGCGGAATAAGGGGACCAGCCCGCATTCGCCGAGGCAGATGGAAAACCGCCTAAAAACCATCCATAAACTGGCCGGTTCACCGGACCTCGACACAAATCCACCGAGCTGCTTCGTGCCGGGGACCAGGCGCTCCTTCCCACCTGGAAAGCCGTGCGTTAGACCGCACGGCCAACCGGGCGGGCAGTATTTTATTACTGAAAGTTACGTGCACTTCTGGCTACTTTTCGACATCATCACCTTAAAGATTGTGGCATTAGTTGTACTTGTATAGAAGCTTTCCATAACCTTCTTCATAAAATGTTGCCGACAATCAATTACTACCGGAGATGAGACATGTTATTCGCTTCCTGCAAGCAGAAATGCATCTAAAAACGAGTGAGAGCCATTCAAAACAAAAGAAAAAGTATGCAGACTTCTGGAATTGTTCTGATCCGTGATACCACACATCCTCACAGTGCTGGTAAAACTGTGGGGCCTACTGAGCGGTTTCAGTGCGACGATTTTGAGCAACCGCCATACATTTACTTCCATCTTCCCCCAGGACTTAAGAAGTGGCCACGAGAGCAGCGCTTCCAAACTAACGAGGAGCTGCAGGACAACGTTAAGACGCAGTTCAATTCATTAGTGGTAACACTTTATGAAGAGACTGTTGGCAAGCTTGTCCAGGGATACGATAACTTCCTAAATCTTGACTGTAACGAAAAGCAACCATAAGTGTACGCAACTTTTAATAATAAAGTAATTAGGGCTCCGTAGCTAAATCAGTAAAAACGGAATCCTAGTAGGATCACTCTCTCGTCTGTCCGTCTGACTTTTCAAAACCCCTTTTCACACGAACAGTTAGATTATTAAGTTTAAATTTTTGTCGTATACTAAGATCTGTGGTCCCTTTGCGGTATAATAAATATTAACTTCCAGACCAACGCAATAAAAAGGTACGGCCATTTATGTCGCATATTTGGATACTTGCAAATTTAGAACCTAGCGTACTTCCCCTTGAAGTAGAATCATGAAATTAAGCACGAAGAAAGGTTTCACTGTGCAAGTAAATGAAAAGAATCAAAAAATTTTTAATTATTAATCATATTACACGAAAAAAATATTTCTCTTGTCATTAGTTGTCCAAGTCCTGGAATCCTTCGGGCCGATATCTTGCCAGCATCAACAGGCAAAAACCGTCGAGATCCTCGATTCCCGGAATGGATGAACTGTCTAGACACATAATTAGGTTTGTACGGAACTCTAATATAACTTGCCGTCAAATTCAATTTAACATTCCACAAAAACCTATGATTTTAATAAACTGTTTCAATTGTTTTAACACAATAATAATAAAAATTATTATTTGTTTTGTGTACACTACATTGCTTATGATAGTCATAGACAACTCCTATTTTACAAAATACAAAATCGAAGTGTGCACTCGCCGTATCAGTATTTCACTAAGCACTGCAACAGTGAACACTAGTCTGCCGATCGAGTGTGTAAACGAAGGAAAGTCAGCCTTTTTTATTTTTTTCGTAGCAGAGAGTCTTTCCCTTTTTGTCTTGCTGGGTTCAGCTTTGTGCAGTTTTCCGATTCTACCTGTGGGCTCACGAAATGCGTCAGATTTGTTGTTGGCAGCAAGTGCGGTAGGCTTGTGAATACAACGGCCGCCTTTTTCTAGGCTAGAATATTCTGTACAGTGTCAAGCCGCAAGCATATCACCGTGAGAAAAACTCAAAAGTACCCTGTGTTAAACACAGCTTGTAGTTTCTTCAATTCTTAACTATTTTCTAAACTGTTAGTTTTCAAGGTAATTTATTCTCCAAAACGTAGCTGTGAAATTTGGAAAATAATACACGTCTAACGTATACAGGGTGTTACAAAAAGGTACGGCCAAACTTTCAGGAAACATTCCTCACACACAAAGAAAGAAAATATGTTATGTGGACACGTGTCCTGAAACGCTTACTTTCCATGTTAGAGCTCATTTTATTACTTCTCTTCAAATCACATTAATCATGGAATGGAAACACACAGCAACGGAACGTACCAGCGTGACTTCAAACACTTTGTTACAGGAAATGTTCAAAATGTCCTCCGTTAGCGAGGATACATGCATCCACCCTCCATCGCATGGAATCCCTGATGCGCTGATGCAGCCCTGGAGAATGGCGTATTGTATCACAGCCGTCCACAATACGAGCACGAAGAGTCTCTACATTTGGTACCGGGGTTGCGTAGACAAGAGCTTTCAAATGCCCCCATAAATGAAAGTCAAGAAGGTTGAGGTCAGGAGAGCGTGGAGGCCATGGAATTGGTCCACCTCTACCAATCCATCGGTCACCGAATCTGTTGTTGACAAGCGTACGAACACTTCGACTGAAATGTGCAGGAGCTCCATCGTGCATGAACCACATGCTGTGTCGTACTTGTAAAGGCACATGTTCTAGCAGCACAGGTAGAGTATCCCGTATGAAATCATGATAACGTGCTCCATTGAGCGTAGGTGGAAGAACATGGGGCCCAATCAAGACATCACCTACAATATCCTGCCCAAACGTTCACAGAAAATCTGTGTTGATGACGTGATTGCACAATTGCGTGCGGATTCTCGTCAGCCCACACATGTTGATTGTGAAAATTTACAATTTGATCACGTTGGAATGAAGCCTCATCCGTAAAGAGAACATTTGCACTGAAATGAGGATTGACACATTGTTGGTTGAACCATTCGCAGAAGTGTACCCCCCGTGGAGGCCAATCAGCTGCTGGTAGTGCCTGCACACGTTGTACATGGTACGGAAACAACTGGTTCTCCCGTAGCACTCTCCATACAGTGACGTGGTCAACGTTACCTTGTACGGCAGCAACTTCTCTGACACCGACATTAGGGTTATCGTCAACTGCAAGAAGAATTGCCGCGTCCATTGCAGGTGTCCTTGTCGTTCTAGGTCTTCCCAGTCGCGAGTCATAGGCTGGAATGTTCCGTGCTCCCTAAGACGCCGATCAATTGCTTCGAACGTCTTCCTGTCGGGACACCTTCGTTCTGGAAATCTGTCTAGATACAAACGTACCGCGCCACGGCTATTGCCCCGTGATAATCCATACATCAAATGGGCATCTGCCAACTCCGCATTTGTAAACATTGCACTGACTGCAAAACCACGTTCGTGATGAACACTAACCTGTTGATGCTACGTACTGATGTGCTTGATCCTAGTACTGTAGAGCAATGAGTCGCATGTCAACACAAGCATCGAAGTCAACATTATCTTCCTTCAATTGGTCCAACTGGCGGTGAATCGAGGAAGTACAGTACATACTGACGAAACTAAAATGAGCTCTAACATGGAAATTAAGCGTTTCCGGACACATGTTCACATAACATCTTTTCTTTATTTGTGGGTGAGGAATGTTTCCTGAAAGTTTGACCGTACCTTTTTGTAACACCCTGTAAATAAAATGCTTAAAGTAAAATTGTCTTTGGATAAGGTTATGACCCCTTGGGCTGCCCTCCTCTGTAACCCTCCTCCGCTTTTGGATCCGCGCCTGATAACAGCTCGTTCTGTTACACCTTCAATAAAGGTGTCTCGTGCGCGCCCGGTTAGCCGTTCGGTCTAACGCCTGGCGGATTATAGTCGAGGTCCGGTGTGCAGAAAGGCGGTTTTCTATCTGCCTCGGCGAATGGGCTGGTTCCCCTTATTCCGCCTCAGTTACACTATGTCGGCGATTGCTACGCGAACACTTTCCCCACGTAAGCGTACACTATAATTACTCTACCACGCAAACATTGGGGTTACACTCGTCTGGTGAGAGACGTTCCCGGGCGGGAGGGGGGGGGGGGGGGTGAGGTGTGTGGACTGCTGTAGCCTGTTGTGGGGTTGTGTACCACTGCGGGCTACGGCATGGACGAAGCCTCTCCGTCGTTTCTAGGTCCCCAGTTATATACGATACAATACAAGGTGTCTCGTACTGGGTGCATAATGGATTTTTCAGAAAATCGGTTGCAACGCAGTAAAAACTGTGTAAGGAAATGGACGAGAACCACGAGCAACGATAATAATCAGAAACGACGTCTGAAATTGACTGAGAGAACGCAAGAATCCCGGAAATTTAATCACGAGACCTCGAGAGAAGACTTTATGGGGAAATGTGAGGTGGTGAAAGACTTCACATGCTCTGGCGATTGTCTTATTGCCTTAGCGCTTATCAGTTAATGAAAGGCCGCTCCAGTTGCTGGTATACACTATTTAAATCCACGACTGGTAATGTCCCTCACGTCCAGGCCATTTTCAAATGGATCTGAAAACAGTGCTGAAAACTGAAAATGGACTGGATGTGAAGGCCGACACCGCTCGTGGACTTCGAAGTATACCGTGTGTCTCTCTTATCGGTCGTCAGGAGATATTTGCAGTTTAGTTTATGCTATGTGCAACTGGACCTAGCCCAAACAATTACTGCGCGTCACTTTTTTCATGCGACGCCCAGCGTCGGTTTGCTTCCAGTTACAAAGAAAACCATTTTTAAATCGGAATTTTATATGCCCTTTCGATAGAGCGGTCCCAAATAAGTCTAGCGCGATATTCTTTTTATAGCTATGCATTGACGGGGACAGTAAAACACGAAGGACTCAAACAGCACGACTCAAGCAGCACTGCTGCGTGGCGGTAGCAGTCATTGTGGGCAAGAGCGGTGGTGTTGCTGCTGCAATATGAGTTATTCTTCGTGTTTTACTTTTCCTGTTAATATATGTCGATAAAACGAATCTCGCACTAGACAAATTTGGGACCTCCCTGTCGAATGCGCATGTAAAATTCCGATTTAAAAATCATTTTCTTCGAAACGGGAAACAAAACGACGCGTTCCGTCGACGCTGGGCGTTGTATGAGACACGTGACGAGCGGTATTTGTCTGGGCTGACTTCAGATACGTATCATATAAACGAAACTGCAAACAATTGCCGAAACACTAGAAAAAATGCGACTGACGACTCTTAGGAGAGCTTCCCTATATATCAGGAACTGGAGCGACCTTTCATTAACTGCGTATACAGCTGCGGAACAGCAGTACTCTCCGAACATAGAGAAGCTAATAATTAATGCTTATTCCTGCCTTATCGAGCTGACATTGTTATGTCTGATTTGTTGCTATTTTCCTTGCGTATGCTTGAGAAATTCTGTCTGGAGACAGACGTGTTACGAATCACTTGCCGACTCGTCGGACACTGAGCTGGGTGCAACATCGCAGCTGGGTCCACGGCCGTCAACCCGCGATGTCCGTGAATATCGCTAGCTGTCGGTATTACTGTGCGTGTCGAGATAAGCGGATGATGGCTTTGTTCCCGCGCTGAGGGCCACTACGAGGAGTTAACGACCTTGTGAGAAGGGTCAAGTGCTGCAAATCAAGCCGTCCAATATTAGCAAAACCTTTTGAAAACCTAGGCCAATGTATTTGTTAAAAGGATCCTTATTCCTGACAATATTTAATGTTTATTGCTTTTGTGTCATTCTTGTCTTGAAACTGAAGTTATATGAATTCCGGCTGTATTTGTATATAGACTGCTTCAACCCTTCTGTAACACCATTAAAAGGAGGAGGAGAAAGAATAGGGTTTAACATAATGTAGACGACGAGATTATCAGAAGAAGGGCACAAGGTGGAGCTAGGGAAGACTAAGGGAGGATACTGGCCATGTACTTCTCAATGGAACCATCCCGGCATTAGACTTAAGCGATTTAGGGGCGCAATGAAAATAAAAAAAAGTTAGTGGGTGGACCAATAGGGGATAGAACCCTCCTCGTCCCGAACGGCAGACCAATGTCTTGGTATGCGCCACCTCGAATGTCCCCAACACACGTCTGTATTTTGGCTAGTGAACACTTCAGTTACAAATGAAACGTGAGATGACTTGTGTATGGCATTGGTGGTTGTCGAGAACAGTTCATGTCTGCATTCCCGTAATTTGTTTGAATAAACTCATGTTGATTGTCGCACATCGCACAGCAATTACAGAATTATTCCGCATTTTTCAGGAATAGTGTGACAGTTTAACGAAGCCCAAACAAAGATCACTAACGCACGGCTGTGCGGTGGCGGTCAACTCAGTGGAAACCTGTTCCAAATTTAGCGGTGGAAGAAATTTTGACCGCCAGTCTTTGAGTCTCTCCGCTGCACGTGTTACTGATCTCTCCATAGGATGGGGACGTTGAGGCTGGTGGTCTCCTTGATGCCATACGAGAGGAGTAGGCTATGTTCTGCCTCCCGGTTTCATCTTCTCCCCTCTCTCATCATCACAAACACAAACATCACACCACACTATTCTCCCACCTGTTAGTTAGCTACACTGAACACAGACACTCAAGATAAAAATTTCACGCTCCACAAGAAATGAGGCCATTGTGCGTGGAGAAAAAGTCCTTTCTCAGTAGGTGCCTAAACCTTTCTAAGTATCTCCAACCACCAATGTCACACGCCTCCTTAAGTCGACTAAAATTTGCGTACGACTGATGTTGGACAGAGGGTGCGTCCTCGTAATTATAAATCACACTCCATGTGAACTTGTTGTTGTTGTTGTGGTCTTCAGTGTTAAGACTGGTTTGATGCAGCTATCCATGCTACTCTATCCTGTGCAAGCTTCTTCATGTCCCACTACCTACTGCAACCTACATCCTTCTGAATCTGTTTAGTGTATTCATCTCTTGGTCTTCATCTACGATTTTTACCCTCCTCGCTGCCCTCCAATACTAAATTGGTGATCCCTTGATGCCTCAGAACATGTGCTACAAACCGATCCCTTTTTCTAGTCAATTTGTGCCACAAAATTCTCTTCTCCCCAATCCTATTCAGTACCACCTCATTAGTAATGTAATCTACCCATCTAATCTTCAGCATTCTTCTGTAGCACCACATTTCGAAAGCTTCTATTCTCTTTTTGTCCAAACTAGTTATCGTCCATGTTTCACTTCCATACGTGGCTACGCCCCAAACAAATACTTTCAGAAACGACTTCCTGACACTTAAATCTATACTCGATGTTAACAAATTTCTCTTCTTCAGAAACGCTTTCTTTGCCATTGCCAGTCTACATTTTACATCGTCTCTACTTTGGCCATCATCAGTTATTTTGCTCCCCAAATAGCAAAACTCCTTTACTACTTTAAGTGTCTCATTTCCTAATCTAATTCCCTCAGCATCACCCAACTTAAATCGACTACATTCCATTATCCTCGTTTTGCTTTTGTTGATGTTCATCTCATACCCTCCTTTCAAGACACTGCCCATTCCGTTCAACTGCTCTTCCAAGTCCTTTGCTGTCTCTGACAGAATTACAATGTCATCGGCGAACCTCGAAGTTTTTATTTCTTCTCCATGGATTTTAATACCTACTCCGAATTTTTCTTTTGTTTCCTTCACTGCTTGCTCAATATACAGATTGAATAACATCGGGCATAGGCTACAACCCTGTCTCACTCCCTTCCCAACCACTGCTTCCCTTTCATGTCCCTCGACTCTTATAACTGCCATCTGGTTTCTGTACAAATTGTAAATAGCCTTTCGCTATTAGCTTTCTCTAAGTCTACAAATGCTAGAAACGCAGGTTTGCCTTTCCTTAATCTAGCTTCTAAGGTAAGTCGTAGGGTCAGTATTGCCTCACGTGTTCCAATATTTCTACGGAATCCAAACTGATCTTCCCCAAGGTCAGCTTCTACCACTTTTTCCATTCGTCTGTAAAGAATTCGCGTTAGCTTTTTGCATCCGTGACTTATTAAACTGATTGTTCGGTAATTTTCACATCTGTCAGCACCTGCTTTCTTGAAGTCTGAGGGTATTTCGCCTATCTCATACATCTTGCACACCAGATGGTAGAGTTTTGTCAGGACTGGCTCTTCCAAGGCTGTCAGTAGTTCTAATGGAATGTTGTCCTCTCCCAGGGCCTTGTTTCGACTCAGGTCTTTCAGTGCTCTGTCAAACTCTTCACGCAGTATCGTATCTCCCATTTCATCTTCATCTACATCCTCTTCCATTTCCATAATATTGTCCTCAAGTACACCGCCCTTGTATAGACCCTCTATATACTCCTTCCACCTTTCTGCTTTCCCTTCTTTGCTTAGAACTGGGTTTCCATCTGAGCTCTTGATGTTCATACAAGTGGTTCTCTTATCTCCAAAGGTCTCTTTAATTTTCCTGTAGGCAGTATCTATCTTCCCCCTAGTGAGATAAGCCTCTACATCCTTACATTTGTCCTCTAGCCATCCCTGCTTAGCCATTTTGCACTTCCTGTCGATCTCATTTTTGAGACGTTTGTATTCCTTTTTGCCTGCTGCATTTTTATATTTTCTCCTTTCATCAATTAAATTCAATATTTCTTCTGTTACCCAAGGATTTCTACTAGCCCTCGTCCTTTTACCTACTTGATCCTCTGCTGTCTTCACTACTTCATCCCTCAAAGCTATCCATTCTTCTTCTACTGTATTTCTTTCCCCCATTCCTGTCAATTGTTCCCTTATGCTCTCCCTGAAACTCTGTACAACCTCTGGTTTAGTCAGGCTATCCAGATCCCATCTCCTTAAATTCCCACCTTTTTGCAGTTTCTTCAGTTTTAATCTACAGTTCATAACCAATAGATTGTGGTCAGAGTCCACATCTGCCCCTGGAAATCTCTTACAATTTAAAACCTGGTTCCTTAATCTCTGTCTTACCATTATATAATCTATCTGAAACCTGTCAGTATATCCAGGCTTCTTCCATGTATACAACCTTCTTTTATGATTCTTGAACCTGATCATTAGTAAATTACAATGCTTTAACAGTGTTTTTAGTGAATCTGGTGGCGCTCCGAATAATCGGAGCTGCGGTCCTGGAATTTATGGGCAAATACCAGACGCCGATTTTTCCAAGTGAGTACACGTGCAGCTTCACTGCTCACGCGACGGAGTAGCAGCGAGCTGTGAACTGTGCACGCTGAGGTGTAAATATAGCTGTGCTCTGGAAAGGCCAGCGCGATCATCAGATGTTTGTAAGTCATACCGTGCTCCACCGCCGACAGAGCGTGGCGCGCGTTATGAATGCTCTACAGAGAGCGGTGCGACTGACTGTGCGGCCTGGAGGCAGAGATGGGAAAAATCCATGGGTAAAAGCCGATACTGGTATTTTAGTTCTGAGAAACCGGTATTTTCGGTATTTGGTCCCGGTTATAACAGGACTTTATTATTTTTACTAAAAATGGAAATTTTAGTTAGCCGTAGCAGTGCTTACATTTTTCGTTGTTAACGTTTTTTTTTAAAAAAGGAGTAAATTTTATTCGTAAAATATACGTTATTACGTAAAATGGGAAAAGCGATCAGTGCTATTTTAATAGCAATGCCGAGAGAGACGAGAAACAAACACATTGCATAAGAATTGTTACAGCATTGCTGGGACAAGAACGTCGCTGCTGCCGTGTGTCGTGGCTTAAGGTACTCGTTTTCGTGCAATGTGCGAGACTTGCCCCCACCTAGTCGGCACGGTAGTTTCTCGCTGCATAGTCTGGAAATAGTTTTACAAAATGTCGCAGCAATAAAGTACAATGTTTCATTTTCTTAAAAGATTAAAGATTTATCTGCCATTTCTATGAAAAAATAAAAGAAGGGAACTAGGTAACAGCAATAAATTAAAAACTTAACAATTCATTCGTAGTGTACAATAAAAAGAGTAAGCAGCTGATGTGTTGCCAGTGTCTAAATAATACGCCTTTATCTGCTTGTAGCCCTTAAAATCGGATGGACTATCACGAAAAACAGTTTTCATCTTTTAGCACTGAGTATTCGTAATGCCCAAATAGTGGTATGATCCCCAGTTACAATGTTTTCGAGGAGAGTTTCAAAAAATTAGAATCTATGGAAGACTACTCATGTTTTTTTTTTTTTAGTACTCAACCTCTTATTACTTTTCGAGAAAAGCAGCGTCCGGTGGACGGACTAAGTATTTCTTAATTTGTCTCGTTAATTTAACATCATGATTCTGTGTATCTTGAAACTGAGTCAAAATTTTTCGAAGTTTTTTCGATTTCTATGTTTATTACAAAAGATAGTAGGAATAAAAAAACGAAAATCTGTTATTTCAGAAACTACTTATTTTGAGCGGTTCTAACAGTCAGATTAAATTGACGTGAAAAAAAAGGAAACGAGATAATCTAAAACCGGTTGTTTTATAATCGTCATCTCTACCTAAAGACCCTAAAAAAGACGCCAATATTGTAATGTCTTGACTACTATCAATATTTCTTGAAGTTAATAGACTGCCTGACAGCAGAAGTGAAGTGTCCAGAAGACAGTCATGTCGTTGGTGGGCAATAAAAACCTCTTAACTCCATCAGTCTGTGAAAAATCTAATTCCAGTAACTCCATAAACAAAAGAGATTTGAAAGTTCATTGTTTTCTCTAATCTGTCAATAACTAGGCTTCTACTGTACAGTTACACATGTAGCAACCTCCAGTATCCGTTTATATTATTTTTTAAGAAACCTTTTTTTGCATCACCTGCAAAATTGAATGGAATGGAGTTACGAGGTTTTCATTGCCTACCTTCGATATGTTAACGTAACATCTTACTCGTACACGGCATTAGCTCATATGCAGGTGATTAGAGTTGCAATGGTGTGTGGTAGATAGAACGGCCACCAGAGTGCATTAATGTTGATCGTGTTCAGTGTTGTTACCAGTCCTGGTAAGGCATATAAGGGGCGTGAACAGCTTCTGTTAGTGAGTGATTACTGAAGGAGCCAGAGACACCGCTTACTCGTGTGAGACAGTGTTATCAGCACTTGGTAGGGTTTCAAACGGGTCATCGTATCTATCCATTAGGTTGGCTGCTCGAATCGTGCAATTATCACAACTGTGAAGCATTCGGATATAACAGTCACTCGACGTTGGAGTCTATGGAACGCGAGGACAGGCATACTGTAGACTAATTTTACAAAGTGATAATTTTTATTATAGACAGTTTTTTTGACTGAGAAAATTTCGAATTATGTAGATATGTGGATTGTATTATTACGTTCCACTCGTGAAATTACACTACAATGAAGAGCTGTGGCTACGCCTATGGTGCGCATCGTAAGGGGAAGAAAAAGCACAATTTCATTAACATTACTCTTTACAGTAACAAATTCCCAAAATTTCTTTGCAGAGCAGGCCTGTTATAAAAGGGATTTATGACTTTCACATTAATGGTTTTTATGACGTGCTGGTTGCCACCTGGGTGTATTTTTTTTATCTTGTTTAGAATACAGACCATGTAAATGGCTTAGTTTCCGGCGTGTTGTAGTAAATCGGTTGACAAAATATGTTTGCATTAACTTTGAGCTGTTTTTTCACTTAGGGAATACTCTTAATACTCCAGCAACATATTTCCCTGTCGGTAAGAACAAAAGACATGTTCTGATCTAAAAAATCTGAAAGTGCTCTTGCACATACTTTTTTTTCAGAGAACCTTATTACATTTAAATAACGGCATATGCGAATGTACGTCTCTATGTCACTGTATTTGCGCTGAAGTAATCTTGCTGTGACGAAGAAAAAAATAAATAGAAATTCAATTGAGCGTATACGAGAAATTTCTTATCCTTTCTTGCTCCCTATTTATTTCTTACACTACAATACTCACTGAACGCATTTTCGACTGAAGGATTCGAGAAATAGCTCAAATCCCAAGGGATCAAGCCGGATTTGTGAAAAATTATGGCACAATCGATGAAATTCATGCTGGTTGAAAAAATACCTCGAAAAGAACGAGCCACTGCACCTTGTCTTTCTAGACTTCGAAAATGCTTTCGATCGGGTAACTCATGACCGAATCTAGTTAGCACTTCGAGACCATGGCTTTCTGGAGTACCTTGTTAACTGGGTACGGCTTCTGTACTTATAACCGAGGAGCTTTGCTGAAGCAGCTGCAGTAGCGTCTAATGACTTTAGCATCACAGGAGTCCACCTATGTTTGGCCTTACCATACACTGCTGTTTATTATTGTGATGGGCACCGTCTGCAGATGTCACTACCGTGGACACTTCTCCGTTCCGATGATGTCATGTTGGCTGCGGAGAACAAATTTGATCTCCAGCACCAAACCAAGAATGGAACGACCGACTCATGCGATATGGTCTTCGGTTAAACAAAGAAAACTGAGTAGGTGACGTCAGATCCGAAAGAGGTTGGGACCATCAACGTTGACGGAGAAGATCTAATAAGAGTAGGCGAATTTAAGTACCTCTGTTCTACAATCTCTAGCGATGGCCAACTTACAAAGAGGTCAACGCAAGGGACGCAGACAGCCTGGATGAAGTGACGAACGACTACAGGCGTCATCTGCGATCGACGGATTAAGCACCATCTGAAGTCAAAGATCTACAGGACTGTCGTCCGCCCTGTTGCTCTCTTCAGCATAGTGTGTTGGCCAGCTGCAAAACAGGGAAAACGACGATTGGGCATCGTGGAGACTAAGATGCTTAGACGGATAGGTGGCATCACTCGACTGTATCACGTTTCGAATTACTACCAGGAAACGTTTTGGGGTCGCACCGATCCAAAAGAAAATGCAAGATGACCGTCTGCTATGGTTTGGGCATGTGCTGCGCGCAGACGAAGATACAACTGCAAAGGCAGCGTACACAGTGGAAATCATGGGAAAGAGACCCAAGGGACGACCTACACAGCGATGGGCAGACACTCTGCTCAACGACCTGCGGGTCGTGAGTCTTCATTCATACACGGTCAGCGACCGAACAAAATGGAGCCAGCGAATCCACTCAACGTACCCTGCCACAGGCGGGACAAACGCCAAAGAAAATGATGACTACAAGACTCTTCGTCAAGGTTCCGGTCGACCATTTTTCTGACCTCTACAAAGTAGGACCGACGTACTGTGCACCAAGCACATGGTAACACCTTCATATATGCACCTGCCATCCGAGAACAAGTGATGGATTCCCTGCTACATCCTGTTATCCCGCACAACTGGTCGGAGACTGGCAGCAGCTGGAACTGAAAATTATTATCCTACGTGTAGGCTGATGATAAAAACGTAACACGGACCTGTGCGTTTGGAATGGTGCCCTTACCGGGAAGCATGGACTGTTGATGAATGGCGTCGCATTGTGTTCAGCGATGAATCGCGTTTCTGCGCTTCCCCTGGGGGAAGTACTATTCTGTCAATGTTTTGGTGAGACACAGTGGTGTTACTCCTGGCGTCATAGTTTGGGGGGCCATCGTGCACCGGTCACTGGTGCTAGTGACTGAGGGAACTAACAGCACAAAGGTACGTTATGAAGATCCTGCGTGTTTTATGTGTTAGCTCTCTTGCGACAGTACCGTTGTGCCAATTTTCAACGGGACAGTGCTCGTCAACACGTGGCACGCGTCTCCATGAACTGTCTGCGTGAAAAGAGCATGTGAGGGACTAGCTCGCAGTAGTGGGCCAGCTTGCCTCAGAAGAGGATGCAATGGTTTTATGACAACGTTCCCTACCGAATATATGCATGCATTCAGACCATCAGACCAGAAAGGATGGAACGTCAGACTGATAAGTGGACTCATAAAGCCAAGTTTTTTGTAAATTTGATTCGAATTTGTAGTCACTAAAATAACATTACACATCCTCTCAACCAGTGTACTTTCATTCAGTTTCCTCCTCCCCTTCAGGGAGCTTCACCTTTTTGTCAAGTAATGGATTACGATATTTGAAGTTACAAATATTTGCGTGTGGATATTTAAAAATATGTTCCGCTGGACGGCGATATATGTGGCGATGCTACAACTGTCAAGTTGCCAATAGAAAGAATATTGCTGGGTCAATAATACTGCGTATCTTCCAGGAAAACAAATATCGACTTCTTGTACAACTATTCCTAATGTGTCATGAAAGGAAAACAAGTAATAAAATGAAGATTAATAAGCCACAAAAGCGTAGAATTCATTGATGATGGTTAAGTGCAACGAGAGTAGTTTCAATCAAATCTTAGGAGAAGGTCATACATGACTACATTGTCCCGCCTGTATCAAAGATTTCTTTCAGAGAATCCATGACGCTTACTCTGTTTTATGCTGTTCCCTTCTGTTAGTTGATGTGAACACCTCCATTTGGAATACAGTGTGGAATGTTAGGAAGATGCAGTCCGTGAAGCGATTGACGCAGAGAGTGGCTCAAATACACAATACTACCATATTAAAAACCAGAACTGTTCTAATCAGTGTCTTCATATTTATAGATTTATTTGCGAAAAGAAGTAATCATAATTATTTTCAGCGCTCTGGTCGCCGAAGGAGGGACAATACAAGTAAATTACAGGTCTTTATTGAAGGTGTTTTTAGAGTAAGTTTTGTAAGAGGAAGAAAGAAGATTAGAGTTTAACGCCCCATTGACAGTCCGATCATTAGAGCACAAGCTCGGATTACGAAAGGAAATCGGCCGTGCCCATCTGAAAGGAACCATCGCAACATTTACCTGCAGCTATTTAGGGAAATCACGCAAAACCTAAATCTCAATGGCCGGACGACGATTTGAATCGGCGTCGTCCCGAATGCGACTCCAAGTACGCTAACCATTGCGCTACCTAGCTCGGTAGTTTCCTAGATATTTCGTTGTAATTTGCAGTCTTACCGAACTGATCCAAAACTGATTTTGCAGACAAATGCGCATGAAGCTGACTAGTTAAGCGCCCGCTGCTTCACTCGCGGGGACTGTATGGTCTCCGCGCAGATTTTTTTTCTCTTTAATCCAATTTTTATGTTGTTCTCAAACGGCAACACCTACATTTTTCACACTAAATAAGACTACAGAACCATGGTCTTTTTCACATGTGCTTCTGACAAAAAAGCGATTCTGATAGACAGAGTCCAAGGTTTTTGTTAATCTTGTCTTTTGCGACCTTGTCGCGATATATCCATACAAACTTTCATCTCCTAACACACATTTCTTCATATCTAACCGAGAAGTGAAATACAACTATTCATAAACTTCGCTTCGAAAATTTTTTAATTTAACGAAATTTTTTAATTTAACGAAATATTTTCTTAAAAAAAACCCTCAGGGTTTGAATTTCCGAAAATAATGACACTTATTTTTTTACGTCTAACGAAAAAGTCATAGATGTAGCTATAAAAATGATTTAATAGTTCTTTAATAATGATTTATTTAAAAAAGAAACTTTCGCCCACTGTTTTACCCCCTTAGTGGTTAAATTTCCAAAAATGCAAAACAAAAACCGATTTTCCTACTTCTGGCTTTAAAATTGCATTAATAACGACATATTTTCAAAAAGGCTTTCATTGCCTGTTTCATTCCATTAGGAGTAGGATTTTGAAAAATCCAGTCTTAAACGACGCTTACAGTTTAAGATTAAGCCCTCTCCAAAGTTCAAGATCGTATCTTTAGTGGTTTGGGCTGGGCAATGACGAGTCAGTCAGGACATTGTCTTTTATCACCATGGATGTCTAGTCCCCTTGTAACACCATAGCTCTAGTACTCTACTGATTTATTTTGTTTTTGTTTCATTTAATGTTACATCATTGAGCTTCTGTAAATGTGTTTGATTGAATAGATAACACAGAATTGTATACTCCTTTCTCTGTACAAACTTTGATGTCATGGTTTGGTTCAATGCAAAGTAGTGTATCTGTCATTTAAATGCTTTGTCCCATTTGGAGGGAACAAAACTTACTGTATATGATTGTAATTTCGTGTGAATAATTGTTGGTAGAAATGTCAATATGTGAAAATGTTCTGTTTTATTTAATGTGTTTGGTTGCTGTTATGTAAACTGCTGATCCTCACTAACGTTCTTAGTTAGTTTGTATGTAAAAAGTGTAGTGGTTCCCCTCGGGAACTGATCTGTGTAGCGTGCGCCAATTGTGGTTGGCCTACATAGAAAAGGTGGAACTGATAGTCAGTCGGGGACAAGCTACGAGTCGGGGACGAGCCATCAGTCAGGGATGAGCAACGAGTCTGTGCACTGCCATGTAAAAGATGCATATTGTGCTGGTTCCGAGAGAGGCTTTGTCTGCTACTTTCCAATGCCTCGGATGGATGGATAAATAGCTGGAACTATTCTGGAATTTGTATCTATCATCGCCACCAAGAAACGACAGAGTCCAGCAATTCTACCTGCAATTCCACCTACCAACATGCAGTTGCCACCACATTGCGCAATCATTGCATCGGAATACTACAATGATGTACAGTGAAGGATCAGCTTAATGGATGTGTTAGTGTGCTCAAATATAAGGTAATTTATATCTGAATTTATGTACCTACCTTGATTTTTTCCTTATCATAACACCTCTCAGGTTCATCTCCGTTTGAACTAAAGTGATTACCGAGTGTCCCTACTGAAAGAACATTAAAAACCAGTGTTTCTTTTCTAATTAATGCCTCTTGAACATAGTAAAGAGAAATTTAAAGTTAATGTGGCAATAGAGTGAGTTAAAGTCAATGATGCTTGCTGAAAATAATTTTCCTGGTAAAACTGCTTATTAATGTGTTGTTGCCAACTTCAAATTAAAAGTTCTTAAGACTGAGGCTTATAAAGTTTTGCTTAGTAAATGATCACATTACTGCCTGTTGTAAAATCGCAGAAGGTGAGTCAGTATCTTACATATATGTTAATTTTGTGTCTCACTGTAGTAAAAGTAGAAAGCTACAGTTGTGAAACGTTATATACTCATGTTTGCTAAGTGTTTGTCTCTCTTGTGTATTAGAAGTGCATATTAATAGTAATTTTATAAAGACCATTCACTTTGTGTAAGCCCTGAAAGTAATAGTGTGTTTCGGTATCTGTTATAAATTTGCAAATAGTTTGTGCTGCTCTAACTGTTAGTTTCAATCTTTCCGTAAACATATGTATGTGTCAGAGTTCACTGCACTCGCGTGTGGCCAAGTCTAGGTTGTGTTAGTCCGTTATAGTTACTTATACCTACTTTCTTAAACGAGAATGTTAATCATTCTCTTGCCTAGTTAGGCTGGCGACCGTTTTCTTTATCAATTAAACAGTGCAGATAGGCAAAATTTAGTTCGTACTGTTCAAATATTTACGTAATTCTGACTTTCATTTCCGATAAGCCACCTCCGTTAGGTACAACGCGGTCAACATATCAAAATTCCTCTCAGAGGGTAACACTGATCTGTTGCTTTATACCATTATTACTCTAACAAAATAATTCTGTTTTGCAAACTGCCTCCAGTTTCGAGGTTATGGTATAGCAGTAGCAGACGGGAGTGTTATACCCTGGAACCAATAATAATAATTTATATAGCCTTCTTGTAAAAGGCTACCTGAGTATTGTCCGGAAAGCTCTTTGACCAGTTAAAAATGTTTGGTTTCTGCATTTCCTCTTATGTGTGGAAAGATATATTCCGAATTTATGCTTCGATAGCTATCGTACTCAATGAAAAAGCGTTATTGCAACCAGAATTATTTGTCTTATATCCTACGCCATTCATGAATATTGCACAGGAAGAAGTGACATACCTAATTCTACAACACCGGTTTTTGTGGAATATGCCTGAAGAGAGAAAAACGTAAGCTGAATTCTTTGATTACAGTTTATTTGCCCTCCATTTTAAGGTCGTACATATGCGAAATCTTGAACGATGTGAATTAAACTATCTCGAAACCCCCACCGTCCATGACACACAAGACGACGACGATGACCACCACCACCACCACCACCACCAGAAACAACAACTCCATCACTACCACCACCAGGTTAACTGGAACTATCACCTACCTTCATCATAAAATCCTGAGCTAGAAGTCATCCCAAGGAGTTCATTTTACACGCACTGCATGACAGTGACCACATTTAAAGCTCACCAAAAGCACGTATACAAAACACTAGTCCTACTTGTGCCACGATTCTGAAACAACTTTCAATTACTGTTGCGCCGTTAGCGCCCCATTTCTGGGCAAAGTCCTCCTCTAACTTCTTCCATCAGTCTCTTACGATCGCACTATCATTTCCAATAACAAGAATGTCATTATCTACATCTACTACATACTCCGCAAACCACTATAAGGTGCGTGGCGGAGGGTACCCTCGCACCGCTACTAGTCATTCCATTTCCTGTTCCACTCGCAAATTGAGCGAGGGAAAAGCGACTGTCTATATGTCCTAATTTCTCTTAACTTGTGTTCGTGGTACTTATCGAAATGTACGTTAGCGGCAGTAAAATAGTTCCGCAGTAAGGCGCAAATGCCGGTTCTCTAACGTTTTTCAACGGAGTTTTGCGAAAAGAACATCTTCTTCCCTCCAGGTATTTCAATTCGAATTCACGGAGAATCTCCGTAATACTCGCGTGTTGATCGAACCTAACGGTAACAAATCCAGCAGCGAGTCTCTTAATTGCTTCAACGTCTTCCGTAAACCAACCTGGCGAGGATCTCAAACACTCACGTGGTTCTCAAGAATGGGTCGCACTAGTGTTCTATAAGCCATCGATCTCCTTTAAAGACGAGCTACATTTTCCTAAAATTCTCCCAATATACAGGAGTCTGTCATTCGCCTTCCCTACGACAGACCTTACGTGCTCGTTCTATTTCATATCGCTTATATTCTTCTAACCTCACTTACTAGAGAAATGTTTTTCTTTGTGTCAACATACCAAACAAAATGTTGCAGTAATTGATGTAGTGAACTCCTTTTGGACAGCGTTTTCCTTAAACGCTACCAACGAACGAAGAGGCAGTTCGTTTGGTAGAGGCACAACTTTATTTTACCGGCTCTATCGAACTGTGCCAGTGCTTGGTGGCTATTGCCCTAGAAGTCAATGGGACGTTGAACTCTGACCTCACCTCGAGCGATTCCCCCGAGTCCAGTACAGAGTTCCGCCGGCAACAGATTGTCACTCTAATAACCTGTCTGGCGTCTGGTTTCGTCTTCCCCCAGCACGCACTGGGTCACGTTGCTTGTCCAACGCTGTTCTGCGGCGATCGCCACTGACTCCCAATCAAGCCAATATCTGAATGTGACGGGCCATCTGAAAGCAGATACTGGCGTGATACAACGCAGTCAGTGTCTAAGGTATCCCGCTTCATCTGATCGAACTGCAAGGACGTTACGCATGCTCAGGGATACTCATTAAATATTTCTTTGGCTCACCATACAAATGTTTAGCTGCGAAGTCCGACTTACTTTCTGTAACCAGTCATGGACTAATACAGTGAATCGATTCCATTCTGCATCTACGTTCACTGAGGTCTGTTATGCTTTCGTAGCTCGTAGCGCCGGTTCTCCGAGTTTCTACGGTGTCTGGTCTCAGGCTTTCTGATATAGACTTCAATCACGTTTAAAGGTTGAAACACTAACGTGAATGATATAGAAGACGTCATTCAGGTCGCAAGGGCCATGCGCTTCGGAAACAAGATGACAATTTTTATTTCAACTTGGCAGCTCAGTGCCAACCGCGTAGACTAAATGGCTCTTAGCGCTATGGGACTTAACATCACAGGTCATCAGCCCCCTAGAACTTAGAACTACTTAAACCTAACTAACATAAGGACATCACACACGTCCATGCTCGAGGCAGGATTCGAACCTGCGACCGTAGCGGTCACGCGGTTCCAGACTGAAGCGCCTAGAACCGCTCGGCCACCATCGGCCGGCCCACGTAGACTGTTGCAGCTACTTAGAAATCTACTGAAGCGGAAGTGGATAGGAGATGGTGCAAGAAGCGGATCACCTTCCCCTGATTTTTACCGTAGAACTAAGGAAATCTGCTCACTGTAAAAAAAGGCTAATTAGTGTACAATCTAAGCAGAATCAATCAGAGTTTTAATTAAATGTAAACAATAGCCTGTTGAATACTACAATCTTAGAATCACTCTAAGGTTACAACGATAGTATAACAAGAGCAATATAAATCAGCACCAGAGGACACGCCCTTCAAAAGTAAATAGGGCAGACAGGCCAAGGACTCGAAAGAACAGGATTTTACACATTAAAAGAAAAACACTGCGTTAAAGCGACGTATGTACAAACTGTGCAGACGAACTCAAAAACGACCAATACGAGACGGAATGTGACAGGTTAAACACACCCATAACATAGGAATTGACGGAATTCCAAGAGAAACTTGTACGACGCTAGACTACAGAAAATCCGGTCGATATTGGAAAATTTTGAAACAAATCTCTTGTCTCATGCACTTGTATGAGCAGTCCGCCATGGGCAATGAAAAATAGCTACATGTGTTGAAAAGGCGGAAGTCTTCAGAAAAATTGCAGAGTATGTGAACTAAAGTTTCCTGAGGAGGCAAGGTTCGATAAAGAACGCGAAAAATTGGTAGTCTAATAGCTCCTCCTCCCAGTGCCGAAGTAAATAGCAAAGAGAGTGCAGAGGTAATGAGTCAGGCACAGAGAGAATCACACAGCAATGACAACATTGTTCACTTGAGGACCCAGGCTACAAAAATACTAACCAAATGGGGAAAAGCAAAGGAAAAACGCTGGAGCTCGGAAAGCTCCGCTATTATACGTCCTTCCCGTAATAGTAAAATGTCGAAAATGGGGCTGGACTGCCACAAGGCACAATACTACCGTCAATGAAAATCGACAAATCCTGAGGCATTTTCTACCCGGAAGCAGGCGGGTCATAAGCAGTAATTCTTTATCACCTGTGTATTTGCTCATAACGATATTCCTGGGGGAAAACATCTTACATAGCTTTATACTGCGGAAATAACTTAGAGGAAACACCATACTAAAAAGGAGACAAAACGCAATGGGATTTTTTGTAATTTTTTTGTTATGGTTTTGGTACCCTAAGGTTGGTTAATTTTCGCCAGGTAGCATGGTTTGCTGTAGAATGTTTGCCAGCAAACGGGCGGTTTGGGATTGATTCTTGGCTCTGCAAAATTTAACTCTGCAGGCACTTCCATGAAACGTAAAATGAGTGACATGGAAAAAATCGATAACGTTTGAGACTACTAAAACTCGATCACTAGTTCGCGCCTCGTTTCGGCCATTTTTTCGTTTTTTCCGTTCAGTTCGAATATCTACATCATTTAAATATAAAACTCATCAAATATATTATAATTAACACGTATTTAATGGTCAAGTTTAAGAAAAAGTGTACGTCTCAAATTATAATTACGTATCTTCCACAAAAATCCAGTTTTGATTGCAAACATAAATTTTTATTTCCGGAGCATTTACGACAGATTATTAATATAGGGCGTTCGAATTAAAAAACATTACAAATTAATTTTTTTGATTTTTACGTGTTTTACTCTCCACGTTAATGGTCGTAGAATATGCAACTTTGTTTAAAACACCAGGTCACTCACTTGAAACACAAGCATTCTATCACATTGCCACGCTGCCTGTCGAAAAGTCAACCCTACTTTAGAGTACTAAAGCAGTCTGAAACTTCAGCTGATCAGTGTTTAAATATTAAATTCCACAGTTATAAATCGGCTTACACACTATAGGGTACCGTACCACACCGAGGATAGACCGCTGCACGCATTAACAAATGGGCTGTTGAAATAAGAACATTCTGTACAAGAAAATAATTACTCATAGAAAGTAAGGAGCCACACCCTGCAGGAATTTACTTTGAATACACTGCGGAATTACATCATTTCCTAGTTCAGTTTTATTTAGACGTTACTGAAATGCAGCTGTTCAACAAAAAGGATAAAACAACGTATGCACAAAATTAAAGAGCAATAACGCTAACCTCCGTCTGTTGCAGATTCCTATAACATATACTATTTCTTGCGACGCCACTATGAACTGCTCACATCCTGCAAATGCGATAACTTTCCGCCACAGTAATGAGCGCCCTAAGAATCTCATAGAGAACCAACCTGGCTTCTGGTTTAGACCCACCAAGTGGCATAAGATCAGATTCCCTATCACTACTCGAAATGATGATGCAAATCGACAGCAATGCTGAGATATCAGGATTAATGCTAGCTGTCTATCATTTCCACATGTTCTCGGAAAGAACCAAAAATAGTCTCAGATTTACGATGACAGGCGTTGTCAGTGTGACAATCTGCAGTTGTCTGTAACCCGTTCCGTCGTTTCATCCTGGGGTACGCAACTAGACTGTATTCTTTTCACTCTATTCACTGGAACTGCCTACTATTGGCAACACCTTCTCAGCTTCGCTCTGCCCCTATTGGCTGCCCTGTCACGAGCGAAGGAAAGGTGTGCCACCTTAACGTAACCTGTAACACGCACAGTTCCACCAACGGCGTATACCTTTGTTGTATACGTCCTTCCCCGATAACTGTAACTACGTTAACTTTGACATATGCCTCTATTGCAACATAATTTTTGAGAGCCAACGAAGTAGCTTAGCCTCAAAGAAATCTGCAGTGATCAGTGCCACGATGTACTCAAGATCTTGTGGCAGTTTTATTCAAGTTTTAGTTTCCCTATTATACTATTCTTCTATAACTCGACAATGCAGCATACCGGTAAAACTGTAATAGTCTATTAGGGATTAAGAAAGGGTTACTTCGTTTATAACAGTCTCATGACTCCAGCATAGGGGAGAGAGAGAGAGAGAGAGAGAGAGAGAGAGAGATAGAGAAGAGTGTTTCGTGTCTTGTTTTACGTTGTTGGTGACGGAGAGCAACAGAGGAGAACGAGTGCAATCCGATGTTGTCCCACAGCCACAACTCAAATCTACCACCAAGATGCTGCGGGCTTATCGCTCTCAGGAGTGTCATGTGCCCTCAACCCACAAGCAACAGCGGACTGACTATCTGGCTACCTCCGGTTCGAGTGTCATTTACCAACGTCGGTCGTATTTCCAGTTTATATTTTTGTGCTTCAATAAGAAAAAGATCACGATCACGCCGACATTAGCAGTCAAGCCCAGAGCACAAGTTTGATTGTGTAGCAGTGTGTGTGTTGTGTGTGTGTGTGTGTGTGTGTGTGTGTGTGTGTGTGTGTGTGTGCGCGTGTAAGTGTGTGCGCGCGCGGGGGGAAGGATAATGGAGATACCTTTATTGAACTACCTCTCCCCTCCCCCATTCGCCATAAGTGCCAGAGAGACTGCGGAAAATCTCATTTGCGATTGACAGACGGGTATTCTGAACCTCATTCCCCAAAGCGCATGAGTAATTTTACATTTGAGCCTTGTCGGTAAAACAAGACATGATGTAAACAGCAAAAATGTTTACATTAAAAAAGCGATTCCAGGTGCAATAGAGAGCTGTGTAGTTCACTGCATAGCGTATCTATGAAATAATAATCACGAACACTACGAGGGCAAAACAAAAACGTTTTCACTGGGAACGGAAGACAGGCCGAGAAGAAAACCAAGTAATGTTGATCGTAAAGGGTGGAAACCGAAGTAGAAAGAACAAAATTGAGGGAGGCTGTAGTCTAGGAGTAACAGATGGCAAGCGGGCTTTTACACAACGCCTGGTAAAGTTGAAATTTAAAGTACTGGCGACTAAGATGATAATGCAGTTTCCGAAGTTCAAACTGAATTGTTCACGATCAGTTTTTCACTAGCGAGTATGCTGTTGTTCTGTGGTGGAAGACTAGTCTTCACACAATAGTATTCCTCCCCCCCCCCCCCCCCATATATATGGTTCTGGTTATTGTTCTCAATGCAACGTACGTCACATTTAGCAAAGGCAAGCATTTCGATTCTGATATTCAGAGAATAATGGAACCATTTTCTCCGTGCAAATGGAATGCAACATATTTTTAAGCCAGATGCTCTTCACTCTAGATAAATTCAGTAACTATTATTTTCCATTCGCGGTGTAAATGTAGTTGGGATCATTGGTCCATAAGTGACAGACGACATCGGCAGAACGATCGGTTCTTGGAAAACTTCTCATTAGCACTGTTTGCGACAGTAGTGCTTAGTGCGCTGCTTTGAATACGTGACAGTTTTGGGAATAGGGTCACCCTGCGAGCACTTTGAGTCCTCCTACGGTGCACCACTATTTTGACGCAGAGTGCACTCTCCACTGATATTCGTGTTGTTCTCTGCTGACATGGTAACCACGTGCGTATATGAGACTACATCCCTTGTTCGAAGAAAGAAAGCGAGAATGTAACTGGTATCGTAAATTATTTGTTGTGAAGCATCTTGATTTTGAAGATCGCACGGAACATTTTAAAAATTATCAGTCGTGTGACTAATTAGAACTTCAAAGATCGATCCTTCGGGTGCGAATTATCCGGATTGCTTAATATCCGTGCGTAAGTCACCAGTTTTTGTAAAAATAGAAGCAACGTGTTCGTATAGAATTCAGTTATCTGGTCGTGAAGCCGTTGATGACAGAAACATCTGCGATGTCTGTGAACTGTGCTTTGAGCAGCTAACCGATGTAGTGAACAAAGTGTGATCGCTAGAGAAAGAGTCCGAGAACGAGGCGACTGAGACGATGACATGTGTCGATCTGTTATTACACTAAGCAGTACAAAATTCGTTTGACTATACTGATGTTTTGACTCTCAAGAATATAAGAATCGTCAAGAAGAAAAACAAGGAATGAAAAACATAAACAAAAAGTGGACGAATTTTTCCCGAAAGTAAACTAAAAGTAAGGAATACTAAGTACAAGGTGCTAAACATGATTTCGTACGTAAGTCGTCAACTTCCGACCAGTACTGCGTCCATAAGTAATGTGGGCTTTCAATGGTAACATATTTCATAAATACAAGAAATATCGATTTCCGGTCAAAATAATGTGTATTTTCGGTTATCCGCTTTGTTTCCACCCCTATTAAACTGGTTAATCAGGTGATAGCTTAATAAATATATTAATGAACTTACGATTGTAATGAGAATTTTAACACGATGATGGGTACATGAAATTACACAAATGAGCAGGATTACAGAACTGTATTTTGTCTCTGGGAATTCACTGTGGAGAGAATCTCCCACGTGCTGCGGTCTGAGTTCCATAAAGTTATGACATGGAATCCAAGTTCTTCTGGATGTGTTCAAAGGAAATCTTCGTTCACACGGTATCGATATGAATGGCGTCCCATTCTAATGATTTCTGGACGGCCGTTGCCGACTTACGATACCCCGGACATGCTCGAGGGACATGTCCGAAGAACATACACGAAACAGGCACACTTTGCTTTTGGAGTGATATGTTGTTCAGAAATGTGTCATCAGAATGAACAGTTTCTTGTAACCCGCCATGAATTCATCTCCTGTGTCAATATCATCCCAAATTAGCAGTTACACCCGACGAACTCCATTAGTTGTTGGCTCTATTATCCCGTACAGTTTGTACCATCTACATTTCCAACTAGTCCACGAAAGTTGTTCTCTCATGTCCTAACATCCTGCTCTTTCTTCTTGTCAGTGTTTTTCAAATATTCCTTCCATCGCCGCTTTTGCTGAGGGCCTCCTCATTTCTTATCTTATCAGTCCATCTAATTTTCAAAGTCCTTCCATTGAACCACATTTCAAACGCTTCAGTATTAAGTAGCAATGTTTTGAACTGTACTTACAGGTTGCGTGGACAATTTCTTACATATTACGCTCCTGTTGCATTTTTGGTGTTGTTCTTCTTCTTATGAATGCCAATTTGCGGTTTTTTTCCCCACATTCCACAGCACTATGAACTGAACGCTTGTTTCAATGCAATGTTTTGGTTTCTGTTGCCGACTGTCAAATGTTTTTGCCAAAGATCGAATGTTATTGCCAAACTTATTTTCTTGTGCTGTGTGTGTGTGTGTTTTTTTGTGTGGTATATATATAATTTTTTTGTGGTGTGTGTGTGTGTGTGTGTGTGTGTGTGTGTGTGTGTGTCGAGAAGGTGAAGAGGGAAGAGTTTTTTTGTTTTATCTTATTATTTTCTTTATTACTCGTAAGTGTAGTAGGGAGCCTGTGCTGATGTGTATTTGTTCATTTATCACATGTTTGTTTTCTGCTACGGCTTTCTGGATATGGAAGTTTTCTTGTGTTTGTAGAAGATGTTTGTCATGGTTGCTTATTCTCATCATTTTCATTTCTTGTTCCATGTTTATAGGATGATGGTTATGGTGTTTTAAATGTTCTGCAAATGTGGAATGGTTTGTTTCATACATCCAACATCTGATATGTTCTTTGCATCGTGTTTCAAACTTCCTGCATGTCATGCCTATGTATACTGCATCACAACTTTGACATTCAAGCTTATATATTCCTGATTGTTGGAATTTGTCTCTTTTGGTAGCTGGCTGGCTTAGGTGTGACTGGAGGGTTTGCCCAGGCTTATATGCTATTTTGAAGCCCTGTCTTTTTAGGATGTTTGCAAGTCTGTGTGTTAGGGCGAAGACAGTTACTGAGTAAAGAATGCCTTCTAGCCAGAATATTTGTAATAATAAGCAATAAGGCTAAGAACATAATGGACGTCAGGTGGAGTGACAGGAATGAAACGCGGCAATTATTCAGACCAGTAGGTGCGTGGGGCCAGGAGTGTGTGCCCTGGGGCTCTGCATGTGGCGGTGGCCGTCCCACCCTCAATGTGTAAAGAGGGGAACAATTGTTAAACTTCGCAAACTAGTATATGATTCTGCTTGAGAAGTGTTCAGACGAAATGTTGCAGGGTCTAAAGTGAGGTAGATGGTATAGCAGTGGATGGTGAATTCTGCGTAGGGGTAGACAGTGTGTTTGAAGAAGTGGAAGAAGCCCATTCATGATAAGGAAAAGCCCGACTTGTCCTCCTCGGCTTCTTCCAGTTGCTCATTCACACGTAACAGGAGTTCCTTTTACACCTGCCACAAACTTTCCGCAAATCAGGGAGCAAGAACTGAAAAAAAAACATCAGTCAACATCATCAGCTGATGATTCCCGGTGTCTCTTCATTTAAGTAAATGTTTATTTTCAGCTTCTGCTTGTATCGGGACCATACGAAAAACAGAAACACAAGGCACCTCCGCACTCCACACAGCAGGCCAAAGGAGGCAGCAAGTGGCGCCTAGCTGCCAGCCTCATCGCGGACAGTCTTCAGCATGTCTCAAGCATTTTTTTTTTTTTTCGAGAATGGGAAGAGGTACGGCTCCTTCCACCACCAAAAACAATTTCGATATGTTAGGAACATTTCGCATAATGCAGTGTGTAACGTAAAAAGCGCCAAAAGTAAACTGGTGAGCGACAACATTTTTCACTGCAAACTTATATCCGGTGGTTTATTTATCTGCGAAGTATAATAACTGTGGGCAATAGGGAAAAGAAAACCAGTTTATTTCCTAGCTGTGATGTGGCACTACAAGACACAGAAAAATATTTTTTTCCCGAATAGTTTCCTTAGAATCGAATGAGAAAGACTGCATACCAAACAACGCAATCGGATCTGAAAACCGTAGTTTTCAATTTTTTTAGACAAAAATTTAAAAGCCTTGCTGGGAAACTGAGTGGAGAGACAGATCTAGCTTTGCTTCTTTTACAGTAAACAATTTTGTTTTTCCTCGCGCGGAGTAGCCGCGCGGTCTACGGCGTCTTGTCTCGGTTCGTGCGGCTCCCCCTGTCGGAGGTTCGAGTCCTCCCTCGGGCATGGGTATGTGTGTTGTCCTTAGCGTAAGTTAGTTTAAGCTAGATTAAGTAGTGTGTAAGGTTAGGGACCACCGACTCTAGCAGTTTGGTCCCATAAGAATTTTTTTTTCTTTTCTTTTTGAGGCACACGTGATAACACGAAATCGTATCGTACGACACAGCTGCATGGAGCAACCAGCACTCGCCGATGAGCCGGGCGATACGACAATATACGTGTTGATATCGTACCGCTAGTGTCCCAATGTGAACCGGATAAATCCCTTCAACAACTTTGTATGTGCTTCATCAATGCGGGATGCTTCAGAGTCGTATCGCGAATCGCGTTTTGTATCGAATCGCATGTCGTATCGTATTCGAGACGATTTATAGTCGAACAAAACAAAAGGAAAGGGGTTGTACTGCAGAATACCGGGCACGTCCGGATATGGGGAAATGAGGCAACAGACAAACTACCAAAGGAAGGGCCGGCCGCGGTAGCCGAGCGGTTCTAGGCGCTTTAGTCCGGAACCGCTCGACTGCTACGGTCGCAGGTTCGAATCCTGCCTCGGGCATGGATGTGTGTTAGGTTAGTTAGGTTTAAGTAGTTCTAAGTTCTAGGGGACTGATGACCTCAGATGTTAAGTCCCATAGTGCTCAGAGCCATTTGAACATAAGGAAGCGTGTGGAGGAGGCAATGCGACGTGGGGCGCCGCCATCTCTAATGTCTCATTGTCAAACAGGAGGACCATGTAGCAGTGGAAGGAATGACGCTCATGAAGTTAGGACTGATTTGATGGGGTTAAAGGGACCAAACTACGAGGTCATCAATCCCTCCATCCTATATGCATGAAGTCGGGAAGAGAACTCAAGTAGAAAGGGCACAGTAGACAAATACCGATAAACCTGTTTGTAGCCGAGAACCAATAAAAGGAAGGGATAGAGACACGTAGAAGTGAGAGAGGGGTAAAAGTGTGAAGGTGGGTGAGTTGCTCCGCTCAGAAAACACCTGGAGGCCCCCAGGACATGTTATGCGATCGGACACAAGCCCCTCAAGAAAAACTAGCAACACAGACAATTTGGTAAAATCTCAGGAGAGAGGTCAACGGCGACGAGACAGAAAACCAACGGCAGATGAAAGGAATAAGAATTTAAAAGGTGAGAATGGCAGGAACCAGGCCAAACTATCGAGCAAGGGCAGGCATGAGCCATTTTACACGACCTCGTTCAAACTCAATGAGATGTTGATAATGGCGACTTTGTCCCTTAAAGGCATTCTTGGCTAACATCATCTCAACACACCCAGTCTCAAATTTGAATAGTCATTATCTTTCACATGTATAAACACGGCTACCAAATTTCGTTTATGTCGCTCAGCTCCTTGATGTTGCGATTTCTTTCTCCGTCAGCGTGTAAAGTCTCCAGTATGAAAGAAAACAATTAACCTCACTTCGTGGAATCAATGAGCTGAATATTATAAACGTCATAGTACACTGTGTGATTTTTTCCCCAAAATAACTGGTGGATTTTAATAAGTGACAACATAACTGATCAACTAATTTTGTCAGCGACGAACCACATATTTATGCTGACATAGCTCGAAATTTTGAAGAAAACTGCTTATATTTGTTCCTGAGGAATCGTCGCAGAATGTCGCTAGTGGAAACAGACGTCGTCAAAATCAAAGGATGTGTATGTTAGTATTCAGTAAGAACGCTCTCGACAATGCTGTTGAGCACCATAAATCCAATGACGTCGTAGTCGTCATTCTTTAGTGCATTTCTACATTTATTTCTATGTAGTTCTTCGTCTGTGTTTTTCCTAAGTTTCCTTAATTTTACTTTTAAGGGCTTCTCCACTCTTCAACAGTTGCCCTGTATCACCTTTCATCAGCTCTCACGATCATAACAGACTTCCTCTTTCAGATTTCTCTTCCTCATCATTGTAATTACTCCCATTCTCCATGTTAACCTCGGCCGTCCACGCTTCCGCCTTCCCGGTGGCCACCATTCCAGGATTGCTTTTGACCATCGTCCTTGCTCAAATCACCGTACATGGCCATATCACAGAAGAGTTCTATTCTCAGTTCTTTGCTCAACTGGCTGCCCTCCATCCATCTTCACTGTCTGTACTCTGCTAATCTGTCACTCCTCCAAATTCCATCCTTCGGCGCCGTACATTGGTATACTTTCCTCTATTGCTTGCAGAATTCTCTTCTTTGTTTCTTTTGGTATTTACCGGCTCACATAACTCTGTATAGGATTTTAATTGCTCCTCTTGCCTTCTGGATCCTGCGTCCTGATCTGTTTCACAGATTCCCTGTGAATGGATAATCGATCCTAAGTATTTAAACAGCTTTACAGCATTGATAGTTCCTTGGGGTAGGACTATATCCTTTGTATCTCCTCCCACTACTACATGTACTGCTTTGCTCATACCTATTGTAAGCCCATTTTCTTCTTCCTTATCTTTCATGCCTCTGCCGATCTCCTATACGCAAGCGAGTGCTTCATTTCAGAATGCCCGCCCTTCCTGTACCGAATACAACATTGGTGCCGTATCCAAGTTGGAAAATATTCATAAAGGCCTATGCATGAAGGCTTGAATAAATCGGCAACGTTCCTGGTGGACAGTCGTTCATCACTCTAATTATTTGTTATTGTATTCACGTTTGTGAGAATGTAATCCATACAGTTACGCAGTCATTCATCATCTTCTGACTTAAATGATTTACTTTTATCACTTGAGAAGCTTCAAGCAGTTCACGACCCGACACTTCTCATTTTTAAAAAGCAAATCCCATTAATCATCGATGATAGCCATGTTGAGACTGATCATTTTTTTGAATTGAAGTTATGACATTAGCAACAGACATTGTGAAGATCAAGCCATCAGTTAATCTTCTTCTCTATAGTCTAATTGGGTTTTTGTGCATGTAACGCTACTTTTTCGCCTCCATGAGCTGGGGTTTCGGAAAGTCAGAAGTCAGACAGACCGTGGTACACGAGCTGAGATGCTCTGCTGTGTGTCTCTTTAGAGGCCTGGGTGACTTGTGTAGAACTCGCCGACCGAGGCGATGGGGTGTTCACCCCGGCCCGATGTGGCAGATACGCTGCCGGCCCATATAGTTTTGGTTCAGCGTCGATCTGGTGCTTGTAGAAAACTTTTTCCTCGTGCTTCAGAAAACAGCAGAACGCTCAAGATGGTGACCTGTGGACATTCAGCCAAGAAAATAAATGGCCGTTTTACATTTAGGACCTTCCGTCAAAGCGTTTTCTGCTGAGGGCATTGTACCTTGCCCAGTCAGTTCTCAGATGGCAGGTGGAATGGGGACCGATTTGAACAAATCACTATCTGCTTGTCTATACAGAATGTAACGAAACTAGAATGAAATTTTCACTCTACAGCGGAGTGTGCGCTGATATGAAACTTCCTGGCAGATTAAAACTGTGTGCCGGACCGAGACTCGAACTCGGGACCTTTGCCTTTCGCGGGCGAGTGCTCTACCAACTGAGCTACCCAAGCACGACTCACGACCTGTCGTCCTCACAGCTGCAATTCTGCCAGTACCTCCATTTCTGTTTCCCATTCCTCTTCCTTACACTTTTTTGTTAATTTCTTAGCTCTCTTTTTATATACCTTGTACCCATTCCCATCCTCTCGGCAGATTTCCTAATATTTCCATTTGCTCCTGCGTCAGATTACTTTCATCTTCGTCCAGATTTCCTTAGTAGTCCTACTTCAAAGCAGATACCTTTCCTACCGGCACTGCTAGGGCAGCAGGAAAGTAGTGCTTCTGGAGAGCGGCATCCGTAGCATTCCCGTTGTTACGATAAAGATTTCGGGGTCTGGTTGACCTACATCGGAGAGCTGATTAGAGTGCTGTAGACGCAGGCCTAATAGCTGTGGTGGCCGCTATCGGGCGGCCGGCTGGTTGGTTGGCGCGCACACAGCCTCTGCTTCCCGGACCACTCGCGCGCACGCGCACTGCCATTACTAGTCTAACGACGGCGCAGATGGGCCTAGTTGGCGGGTCCTTTACAGCTGTAATAGCCACTTTGTTACGCTGCAAGCTGCTGCTGCTGCTGCTTCTGCCGACTGCTTAGCTACGGATCGTTTTACCAGTTTGCGTTTCATGTCATAAAAACAGGTAAACTACATTACGCCTACATAGTACTGCGCAAGCCACCATATGGTGCATGGCACAGTGTAATCTGTACCTCTACTACGTAGTGTCAGGTTTTTTTCTGTTCCACTCTCAAACAGAGCGAGGGAAAAAACGAGTGTCAATATGCCCCCCCCCCCCTTTACGAGCCCTGATATCTCTTACCTTCATGGTATTGTATTGTATTGTATGTTAACTGGGTACCTAGAAACGACGGAGAGGCCCCGTCCCCGCCGCAGCCGCAGTGGTCCACAGCCCCACGACGCCTGCCGCAGTCCACTTCACCCCTCCGCCGCCGCCCACACCGGGCCGAGAGTTATTGTGCGGTTCGGCCCTCGGTGGACCCCCCAGGGAACGTCTCACTCCAGACGAGGGTACCCCCTATGTTTTGGTGGTAGAATAATGGTGGTATACGCGTACGTGCAGAACTTGTTCGCGCAGCAGTCGCCGACGTACTGTAACTGAGGCAGAATAAGGGGAACCAGCCCGCATTCGCGGAGGCAGATGGAAAACCGCCTAAAAACCATCCACAGACTGACCGGCTCACCGGACCTCGACACAAGTCCCCCGGGCGGATTCGTGCTGGGGACCAGGCGCTCCTTCCCATTCCGGAAAGCCGTGCATTAGACCGCTCGGCTAAGCGGGCGGGCTATCTTCACGGTACTTACGTGAAATGTACATTGGCGACGGTAGAACAATTCTGCAGTCAGCCTCCAATGCCGGTTCTCTAAATTTTCCCAATAGTGCTCCTTGAAAAGAACATAGACTTCTCTTCAGTGATTCCCATTTGAATACCCGAAGCATCTCCGTAATACTTGCGTGTTTGTCGAACCTACCGATAACAAATCTAGCAGCCCGCCTCTAAATTACTTCGATGTCTTCCTTCAATCAGACCTGGTGCTGATCACAAACTCTCGAACAGTACTCAACAATGATTCGCATAGTGTCCTTCACAGATGAACCACCCTTTCCAAGAATTCCCCCAATAAACCTAAGTCGACCATTTGCCTTCCCTACTACTGTCCTTACATGCTCATTCCATATCATACTGCTTTGCAACGATGCGCCTCGATGTTTAATCGACGTGAGTGTGTCAAGCAGTACACTACTAATACTGTATTCGAACATTATCAGTTTCCAGAATGAGATTTTCACTCTGCAGCGTAGAAATCAAGTTCTTAAGCGGGGTATTTGGAAGTTATAATCTCTGAAATAGTGAAGGCATCACGGATGAAATACAGGGAGCGCGATGTTATCAACATCTTGTACAGAAATCAGACTTCAGTCAGAAGATCCGAAGAACGTGAATGGGAGATAGTAGTTACGGGGGAGGCTGAGACGGGTTTGCCATTTGCATAGCAAAATAACTGACGTTGGCAGAAACACAGATGATATAAGAAGCAGGAATAGCGTTCCTGATTAAGAGAAATTTGTTAATATCAAATACGATCAGACATGAAATATTTAAGTGTTAAGACATCTAATCTAGAGACATTTATCTCGATTGCAGCCTTGTGCGGAAGTGAAACGTGGACGATAAGCAGTACAGACACGAAGAGAATGGAAGTTTTTGAAATGCGGCCCTCAGTAGAATGCCGAACATTGGGTGAATAAATAGCATAACAAATGCGAGGTAATGAATAGAATTGGTAGAACAAAATTTTATGTACATCTTGACTAAAACAAGGGCTCGGTTGACAGAACATATTCTGAGGTAGCAGGAAATGGTCAATGTGGTAATGGACGGAAGTTTTTGGGATGAATATTATAGAGCGAGATCAATGCTTGAAGCAGTAAGAAGGTTCAAGCGGATGTACGTCGCAGCAGTTATGCAAGAGATGACGAGGCTCGCACAAGATAGACTAACGTGCAGAGCTGTATTAAAACAGTATTCGGCTGTAAGGCCAGAACAATAAAGAACCTGAGAAATATGCTTTAACTCATGGATGCATAAGCGGTTGGACTCGCAAAAACAAACGCAAAAGGTGGATATTAAAAGGTGTCAGTAGCACAGAACGAATAAGAAACTATTTATTATGATACTATGACCCTTATTTTACTATAATATGAAATACAATATTATAAATTACGATACAATTTTCCTGACACTGTATAACTATCTCAATTTAACTGACCCTCACGGTAAGAGTTGCCATTTTTTAATGCTCTTACCAATAGTTTCACTTTATTCTTTGGGCATATTTTTCATGCATTTGCAAGGTGTTTGATTCATTTTCTGCATAATCGATGCGGGTACATGTAGCATCTTCTTTTTGGTGATCTTCCAGTTCCCGCAATTTTCGTCTATTGGCGAGCCGTGCCATGACTTGCTAACCTTTCTTTTGGTTCTCCACTCCTCATGAGAAAAATTCTCCTTTTGTCAGATCTGTACCCCATATGGGTGGCAAGCTGTTGACAAAATAACCATAAGACATTTATTGATACTATATGTAATACTTCTGTCCATACGACAAAATACCTTTTTCTTGGCTGCCATTTTCAGGTATACCTAAGCGTCTTCTGGACAAGAGAAACCTTACCGTGATCTACACTGATTATAGAACAAAACTTCCTCTCATCTGTTTTTACGTCCTTACTTACAGTGTTCTGTTGTAGTGATTTAGTCTATGGAGTTCCATCATGACCGTTAAGGACATCAGCAATTCTGTAGTCTATATCATCTATTTCTTCACTGCTTGTTTCACTTGGGTCGGAAGTTCATAGTCCTGGGGTCCATTAGTGTCTTGATCAAAAAGAGCTTCATCTTCAAGCCAACCAGTAATAGTCGACTGAAAATTTCCATCACTTTTGCTGACTTCAGATGTTCTTTTGTCTCTTACTAGTAGTATGATATGACTTAGTCTTACTTAGTTATTGCCGGCCGGGGTGGTCGAGCGGTTCTAGGCGCTACAGTCTGGAACCGCGCGACCGCTACGGTCGCAGATTACAATCCTGCCTCGGGCATGGATGTCTGTGATGTCCTTAGGTTAGTTAGGTTTAAGTAGTTCTAAGTTCTAGGGGACTGATGACCTTAGAAGTTAAGTCCCATAGTTCTCAGAGCCGTTTGAACCACTTGAACTCAATTATTATGTTTACGAAACTAAACTTATACATATCTAAAATATTTTGACATTGAGAAAATACGCTTACCTTCATAAGCGTGCTCCACTGCAGGGTTACAACATTTTCGACCTCTCAACAAAGAATATAACTGTGCAGAACTGATAATTGTCATCAGTAAGTTGCTACATTCATACGCCACTCAGATCAATCATAAATAACCTATAGGAAAGACAGCTAGTTTTTAAGGGGTCTTCTACACACATACGATCACAAAGTAGATAAAACAAAATAACTAATCTGACTTGCAATCAGTTATGTTCTTTCCAGAGAAAGTCAATTACATTTCCAAAGATTACATAGGATCTCAATTAAAATAAACTAATTAAAAGACGAGTCATAGAGAAAATGAAAAGTTACCGGGTGTACAAAGACACCTATTATGCATCTACGGATTAATTTCTCATAGTACGGAAAGTACATGGTGCCTACAAATAAACTGATATCTGCAGTGAGAGTTTCTGCGCCTGTGGCACGCTCATCGCACAGCTGAGTGATTTTCACGACCTTTGGCCCGCTATTGGGGACTATTACTGCCACCATTGGGCGTCTGCCTTCCGGTAGGAATTTAGCTGTTTTAAACATGATGGGGACACATTTTTGCACCGAATAAGGCTACTACAGACAGGCTGCATTGTATTTCTGTCCTTCTGACAGTTACTGTGACTCATTTAGCACCATCGCACTGAGCATTACTTTCAGATGTGCTATTTGCAACGACTGCATGAGGGGTACGCAAGTAGTACTGTGAGCATTGCTTTCTACGGTTTAACGCCACGCGACCATGTGTCAATACGAACTGCATGTAGAGATATTCTACCGGCCGCTGTGGCCGAGCGGTTCTAGGTGCTTTAGTCCGGAACCGCGCTGCTGCTACGGTCGCAGGTTCGAATCCTGCCTCCGGCATGGATGTGTGTGATGTCCTCAGGTTAGTTAGGTTTAAGTAGTTCTAAGTCTATGGGACTGATGACCTCAGATGTTAAGTCCCATAGTGCTTGGAGCCATTTGATTTTGTAGAGATTCTAAATCAAGTCTAGTACTGACACATCATTAGAAAACAAAGCTTTTGTCAGGAGGAGAAAGATCATTATTTAGTGCGTTTGCCGATGTAGGGAATAAGCGCCTTAAGAAGGTCACGGCCGAGAGATCCACAACCTTCACCACACCGTACTCTTAAATGGCCTAGTAGCCGTTGGCATTGGAAACTCCAAATGGAGAACATTTGAAGCGTTGTTCTTGTGGATGGTGCCAATTGTATCACAACTATCTGATTACGATGCTTACCTACTGCCAGTTTTTTCCGCATTGCATTGCCAACCGCGACATCCGATGAGACGAAATGTGTTACTCTTTTTTCAGGTATATGTTTTCGGCAAGGAAATAAAGGTAGAGATGAACTGGGCTAATTAGAGCCAGCTGATGTATTGGAGGGAGCACCTGTCTGCCGTCACAGAGAATGAAACAATTCGGCGCGTCATCTGACTGATTATGGGAACACGGCAAGTGTGATAACCCGATTTCTCTGCAACTTTACTCAGTGGAAGAAGGATCACAGTAAGCAAACACGTGCCGCGGCTTATCCCTAGACACTTATCCGTTTCTGTAAAAACGACGGTCAAAGTTTTACAGGCATCTTCCAGGTATTTTATGTCCCTTTTACCGCGCGATAGCCGCAGACGAAATGGTGGCACTGTGGTTAAGCGTCGCGGCTTATTAACTTTGTTCCCAGTGTTCGAAACACGATTATAACTTTTTTGTCTTTCGTTTATATACCCTCGTCTGTAGAAAATTACTACACGAATGCTTTCCAGTGTATATCGATGTAACATTGTCTCTATTCGTCTACTAACTGTATGTCAGATGAATGAATAAAAAAAAAAAAAAAAAAAAAAAAGAGAGCAAATTATTTGGAAGTGTTTTCAGAGAAATTCCTATAGTGAATTTTCATTCATAAACAATTGCAAGCGGCAGTTTTCGGAAAAGTGATACGTTGTGTATTGCCAACGCACGAAATCTTCACCAGCGATAACGAGCTTTCTTTCCCGAGTTACAGTCATATGAAGAAATGTCACTGTGCAAACCTGCCTTGGAACGATACTCTTTGTATTTGGAATATGTGTTTAGAATGTTTCTACGACCGGTTTCAGCCATGGGAATCTCCCAAACGTTCCTGAAGAATAAACCTATGAATAAAGGACGAGAATTAATATAAGAACTGATATGAGGAAGAAATATCATAATATGAGTATTTACAAAGTTTGTAACTCTTCAACGTAACATAATGCACACACATACCTTTATGTATATAATTCTACTGCACGGGTGTATGTCACTGAACTCCTCTTAAGCGGCTGGACCGATTTGAATGAATATTTTTGTATGCGTTTTGGCGGCGCCCTGGATGGTTTAGATTCACAAATCAGCCCGGCAGATGGCGCTGCAGTCGGTATCTAGGTTATTTATCTATACTGCAACTAAACGGCTGGATCGACATGAATGAATTTTTGTGTATGCATTCAAGTGGGGGCCTGGAAAATTTACGTTCTTAAATCAGCACGGTAGGTGGCGTTGCATTTTTGTGTGCAATATTGAGCGTATTATATTCAGACATAAGTTATGTGCATAGGATTTCGTTTATTTTTCGACATTTTAATTTGAGTGCATTATATTATGTGTGTTTCGTTATTTTGACATTTTAATTTTTTTGTACGGTGTCTTTTGATATTTCAGGTGTCGCACTTCAGTGAATATTAAGTGTATTATATCTACATATAAGTTACGTACTTAAAACAATGCCACGTCTTCGTGGACGAGGAGGAAATATTGGTCGACGGACTCGGAATTCACAATTAGTCCAGAACCATCGGCTAAATAAATCGGCAGAAGGTGAATTGACGGACAATGAAAATTTAAGAAACAAGGCTGCAATCAGACATGCTAATGAAAGTCAAGAGCAACGCAAGGAACGCTATGAACAAACACTGCCATGCCCTCAAATACAAAGGTGAATCGGCCGGTTTCTGCTGCGCGTCTGGAAAAGTCGTATTGCCACCACTGAATTCGCCGCCAGGACCATTGAAAACACTGTTGGCTGGAGCTACATCTCAGTCTAAATTGTTTTTGCGTAAAATTTGTAAATTCAATTAGTGCTTTCAAGCGATATCATTTGGAGCAACAAAAATCGTTCAGAATTAGGATAGTCGTAATTTTCAATCAACGTTTAAGATTCAGGGTCAAGTGTAGCATCAAATTGGTTCTTTAATGCCGATGCCTGATACCGATTCAAAATTTCTGCAAATCTACTTCATGGGTGATGAGGAGCAGCAAATAAACGCACGTTGTCAGTATAACAATATCGAGCAGATGGAGGAGCGAGGAATTGTGGGTATTTTAGAACCGTTTTTACAGAATCACAACCAGTTGGTCCAGTTGTTCAATACTGTTTCAAACAGACTGCAAAACGACAACTATACAGCAAAATACCATCTGGATAGCACGCAAGCCGATATAATGCACCGACCATTAATGAAGTTGGAGTTGTTACGTTTGGCGACGCATTTGAACGTCGAGATATACGAATCCAACGTAGAGATAACACAGTGCATACGATTGAAGACAGTCGTCGCTCTTACGACGCTTTGCAATATCCATTGATATTTTGGGAAGGAGAAGATGGGTATCATTTAAATATCAAACAAAAAATGCAGGACAACGTCTGTCGGGTCCGCTAGTATTATATACTTAACGTGCGACACTATCCGGACACCCCAAAAAACATACGTTTTTCATGTTAGGTGCACTGTGCTGCCACCTACTGCCAGGTACTCCATATCAGTGAGCTCAGTAGTCATTAGACATGGTGAGAGAGCAGAATGGGGCGCTCTGCGGAACTCACGGACTTCGAACGTGGTCAGGAGATTGGGTGTCACTTGTGTCATACGACTGTACGTGAGATTTCCAGACTCCTGAACATCCCTAGGTCCACCGTTTCCGATGTCACAGTGAAGTGAAAACGTGAAGGGACACGTACAGCACAAAAGCGTATAGGCCGAACTCGGATGTTGACTGACAAAGACCACCGACAGTTGAAGAAGGTCGTAATGTGTAATAGGCAGACATCTGCCCACACTATCACACAGGAATTCCAAACTGCATCAGGATCCACTGCAAGTACTATGACCGTTAGGCGGGAGATGAGAAAACTTGGATTTCATGGTCGAGCGGCTGCTCATAAGCCTCACATCACGCCTGTAAATGCCGAACGACGCCTCGCTTGGTGTAAGGAGTGTAAACATTGGACGACTGAACAGTGGGAAAACGGTGTGTAGAGTGACGAATCACGGTACACAATGTGGCGATCCGATGGCAGAGTCTGAGTATGGCGAATGCCCATGAACGTCATGTGCCAGTATGTGTAGTACCAACAGTAAAATTCGGAGGCGATGGTGGTTTTCATGAAAGGAGCTTGCACCCCTTGTAGTTTTGCGTGGCGCTATCACAGCACAGGCTTACATTGATGTTTTAAGCTTCTTCTTTCTTCCCACTGTTGAAGAGCAATTCGGGGATGGCTATTGTATCTTTGAACACGATCGAGCACCTGTCTATAACGCACGGCCTGTGGCGGAGTGGTTACATGTCAATAACATCCCTGTAATGGACTGGCCCGCTCAGAGTCCTGACCTGAATCCTATAAGAACACCTTTGGGATGTTTTGGAACGCCGACTTCGTGCCAGATCTCACCGATCGACATCCATACCTCTCCTCAGCGCAGCACTCCGTGAAGAATGGGCTGCCATTCCTCAAGAAATGTTCCAGCACCTGATTGAACGTATGCCTGAGAGAGTGGAAGCTGTCATCAAGGCTAAGGATGAGCCAACACCATACTGAATTCCGGCATTACCGATGGAGGGTGCCACGACCTTGTAAGTGATTTTCAGCCAGACGTCCGGATACTTTTCATCACAGAGTGTAGGTAGATAAACGAAAAAAATAAAAATAAAGTAAGAATAACAATCAGGTTTCGGACATAGGGCACAAAATTAAGAAGCCACTACGCTAACCACTGAACCACTATTTCGTCTGAGGATATCACGCGGTAAAAGGCACATGAAGTACCTCAAAAATCCCTCTAAAACTTTGATTTTCGTTTCTTCGGAAACAGGCGAGTATCCAAGGATAAACCGAGACACGTGTTTGCATACCTTGACTCCTCTTCCACTTAACGAAGTTCCTGGGAAATAGGGTGTGACACTTGCCGTGTTGTCCTCGAGAGTTTTGTATTGGCCGTCGGCATGACAGTCGATCGCAGGAGAGAAAGACGCCCAACATCGGTGCACCTTATCCCGTACTGCGAGTGTGACAGATGGACATCCATCTCCGAGGAGGTGCAAGCACTCGGCTTCTCACTTGCAATTGTGTTAAGTGAGTAGATTAGGAGAAAACGCCGTCGTTAATTAACTGTTACGAGCAACGACATTGTCAGTTACTGCGCATTGTAACCGTGGACAGATTGGCAACCTTGCAGCAAATCTCGCTCCAATCCAAGCTGGACAACAAGACAGCTACCCAATGCAGAACCATTTCACGCTATGGGATGCAGAACCACCCGCCCCATAAGTATTCCACTTCTTACTGAAATTCACACAGCACTACACTTGGCCACTGTTTCTATGTTTCGATACAGTGTATCGATACCTGGAACTGTTTCAGTGTTTCGGAACGGCTATGGTTCACTGTTTCGAAACAGTGGTGTTTCATTCCGCCCTTGTCTCGGATCTCGAGCCAGACACAGAAACTGTATCGTTGTTTCAAAATAAGACTGTTTCAGTCCACCTGCGCCTGGAACGGACTAATTGTATCGAAACAGTGATGTTTCATTCCGCTCTGTGTCGGACGAGATTCGGGCTCGGCACAGGTACTGAAACACAACATACCACTTCATGAAACACTTTCAAGAGTGTCGAAATCTTTTGACAAGCAATAGCATGAAGCTCAAGATATCCGAAAATAAAGCTTCGTTTCTAGCTGACTGTCCTATTCCGAAATGGCGTAACATCTGCTTTATAAACACTAACCAAACAATAAAACAACGCATACTATTCGCATTCAAAATAATAAATATGTGAAAATCATTCAGTTAAATTACACTTTTTTTATAACATACGCTTCTCTGTTCATGTACAGTAATCATATTAAGAAACGCAAGTAAGACTACAACATTTTAAATAAAAAAAGGCGTAGAGTGACAGTTATTAGACGTGTATATAAATTTGATGTAGGTATAATTGCAAGCAATCTGTAATGGTGAACGGGAAGCATCGTAAATTCAAGTAACGGTTCGAAACACCTTGAAACACAATTTTTTTCTGTTATATTTTGTTATTTATTCGAATTATTTGGCGTTATTTGTGAGTCTATAGTCACTGTGTCTATTATCCACAAAGATTCCCTTTGTGTGCATGGAAATTATCAGGATGGGTATATTAGCCATACTAATGGAATGTGGGAATCCCAGTAGCATATCTGTTGTTTCTGCAGTTTGCTCCCACCTCCATTTCCGTTTGTGGTGGTTCTTCTGTCTTCAGCTAAGGTTTTCCTCAGCCAATTGAAAAGTATGAAAGTCACATGACACAAAAGCAGCGCATTTGCTGCAGGAAATACGAAACTGCCAAGACGCCTAAGTGATAGTTTCATACTTTCTGCGATATGATTAGCGCTCTCGCACCTCATTTGTGTTTATATGGACATACTTACACAGTAGACATTCAAGATGATAAAATGTGTAGGTTTATTAGATTACAAAACAAACTGTTTCACTGTTTCGAAACACCGTATCGAAACATTACATTGTACTGTTTCATTTGTTTCGAAACATTTACGTGTTTCAGTTTGCACATCTCTACACAGCACAGAGTTTATACTCCAATTACAATTACTTTGATAGACGAGAGTGGTGGGGAGCAGAGCTGCCGGCCCGTACACAAGAAGCCACGTGCTCATGCGATCGATAGTTGCGCGCGCACCCAAAAAGGAAAATGGCGTTTACTTACCGACTGTTGGGAGGCTAGTGGTGGGGGTCTCTGTTGGTGTAAGGACGGCTATTCCTGCGATACCGTAATCAGGTATCACTCAGCGGCCTACACTATTTCAAAAAGTGTGTGAATTCCTAAGGGACCAAACTGCTGAGGCCATCGCTCTCTAGACTTACCCACTACTTAAACTAACTTATGCTAAGGACAAAACACACACACACACACTCTCTCATATCCGAGGGAGGACTCGAATCTCCGGTGAGAGGGACCGCGCAATTCGTGACATGGCGCCACTACCCGCGCGACCGTACACTATTTCCACCTCGCCGGTAAAGCCAACTATTCGTGAAACTGCAGCTTTATCTCTGTGGCCATTATAGTCTGTATCCAGCTGACTCTTAAACAAAATGTTACTTCTCCCCCTTTTCCAAAATTACCGTAATCCACCAGCGTATTTGCTCTGGGAGTTTAGACTCTGTTACGTACGTACCCGTGGTCTAGGGGTAGCGTCTTTGATTCATAATCAAAAACGTCTTCGATCCCGGGTTCGATCCCCGCCACTGCCTACATTTTGATAAATAATCAGCATTGGCGGCCGAAGACTTCCGGCATAAGAAGTCAGCCTCATTCTGCCAACGGCCTTGTCAAAGAGGGCGGAGGAGCGGATAGAGGTTCAGGGCACTCTCTTGTCCTAGGGGTGGGAAATTGCCCCTAAAGGCGGAAGAATCAGCAATGATCAACGACATGAGGATGCAGAAGGCAATGGAAACCACTGCATTAAAGACACGTAACGTGTATCCACAGGACATGTAGCCTGTAATTGAAGAAGTGTCATGATGATCTCTCCATTGGCAAAAGATTCCGGAATAGTCCCCCATTCGGATCTCCGGGAGGGGACTGCCAATGGGGAGGTTACCATGAGAAAAAGATTGAATAATCTACGAAAGGATAACGTTCTACGAGTCGGGGCGTGGAATGTCAGAATGTGGTAGGGAAACTAGAAAATCTGAAAAGGGAAATGCAAAGGTTCAATCTAGATATAGTAGGGGTCAGTGAAGTGAAGTGGAAGGAAGACAAGCAATTCTGGTCAGATGAGTATCGGGTAATATCAACAGCAGCAGAAAATGGTATAACAGGTGTAGGATTCGTTATGAATAGGAAGGTAGGGCAGAGGGTGTGTTACTGTGAACAGTTCAGTGACCGGGTTGTTCTAATCACAATCGACAGCAGACCAACACCGACAACGATAGTTCAGGTATACATGCCGACGTCGCAAGCTGAAGATGAAAATAGAGAAAGTGTATGAGGATATTGAAAGGGTAATGCAGTATGTAAAGGGGGACGAAAGTCTAATAGTCATGGGCGACTGGAATGCAGTTGTAGGGGAAGGAGTAGAAGAAAAGGTTACAGGAGAATATGGGCTTGGGACAAGGAATGAAAGAGGAGAAAGACTAATTGAGTTCTGCAACAAGTTTCAGCTAGTAATAGCGAATACCCTGTTCAAGAATCACAAGAGGAGGAGGCATACTTGGGAAAGGCCGGGAGATACGGGAAGATTTCAATTAGATTACATCATGGTCAGACAGATATTCCGAAATCAGATACTGGATTGTAAGGCGTACCCAGGAGCAGATATAGACTCAAATCACAATATCGTAGTGATGAAGAGTAGGCTGAAGTTCAAGACATTAGTCAGGAAGAATCAATACGCAAAGAAGTGGGATACGGAAGTACTAAGGAATGACGAGATACGTTTGAAGTTCTCTAACGCTATAGATACAGCAATAAGGAATAGCGCAGTGAAGCTGCTTACAAGAATAATATACAGAAGAATGGAAAAGACAATTGAGAATGCGCTAGGTGACGATCAGTTAGGCTTTAGGAAAAGTAAAGGGACGAGAGAGGCAATTCTGACATTACGGCTAATAATGGAAGCAAGGCTAAAGAAAAATCAAGACACTTTCATAGGATTTGTCGACCTGGAAAAAGCGTTTGACAATATAAAATAGTGCAAGCTGTTCGAGATTCTGAAAAAAGTAGGGGTAAGCTATAGGGAGAGACTGGTCATATACAATATGTACAACAACCAAGAGGGAATAATAAGAGTGGACGATCAAAAACGAAGTGCTCGTATTAAGAAGGGTGTAAGACAAGGCTGTAGCCTTTCGCCCCTACTCTTCAATCTGTACATCGAGGAAGCAATGATGGAAATAAAAGAAAGGTTCAGGAGTGGAATTAAAATAAAAGGCGAAAGGATATCAATGATACGATTCGCTGATGACATTGCTATCCTGAGTGAAAGTGAAGAAGAATGAAATGATCTGCTGAACGGAATGAACAGTCTAATGAGTACACAGTATGGTTTGAGAGTAAATCGGAGAAAGACGAAGGTAATGAGAAGTAGTAGAAATGAGAACAGCGAGAAACTTAACATCAGGATTGATGGTCACGAAGTCAATGAAGTTAAGGAATTCTGCTACCTAGGTAGTAAAATAACCTATGACGGACGGAGCGAGGAGGACATCAAAAGCAGACTCGCTATAGCAAAAAAGGCATTTCTGGCCATAAGAAGTCTACTAATATCAAATACCGGCCTAAATTTGAGGAAGAAATTTCTGAGGATGTACGTCTGGAGTAGAGCATTGTATGGTAGTGAAACATGGACTGTGGGAAAACCGGAACAGAAGAGAATCGAAGCATTTGAGATGTGGTGCTATAGACGAATGTTGAAAATTAGGTGGACTGATAAGGTAAGGAATGAGGAGGTTCTACGCAGAATCGGAGAGGAAAGAAATATGTGGAAAACACTGATAAGGAGAAGGGACAGGATGATAGGACATCTGCTAAGACATGAGGGAATGACTTCCATGGTACTAGAGGGAGCTGCAGAGGACAAAAACTGTAGAGGAAGACAGAGATTGGAATACGTCAAGCAAATAATTGAGGACGTAGGTTGCAAGTGCTACTCTGAGATGAAGCGGTGTGAAACATTAAATTCCTGTCAATGACATTTACCCGCTTCCCGAAGAATTAATGTCTAGGAAATCCGAAATTTTGATGTTACTCTGAAGTAAAATGTATTTTTTTTATATTAACAAGAGATGCAGAACGATGCACAGATTCCAATTCTATATTCTTTCAGCCGAGACATCTCCATGGCATTTTTACATTCAACAGCTAAAATTTTCTGTTGTTTTTTTTTTACATTAGTGCATCTAGAAACAAAATAATAAAGCATTCGGTTTGTTGGCACAAGGGTTAATACTAACTAAAATCAGAGCCATTGTTTTTATGACACCATTACTACGAGTACATAGTTTTCTTAGAGAACCATAACAGAATAACTTATACTTCCACCGAGCAAGGTGGCACAGTGGTTAGCACACTGGACTCGCATTCGGCAGGACGATGGTTCAAACAAGCGACCGGTCATCCAGATTTACGTTTTCCATGATTTCCATAAACTGCTGCCGCGCGGGATTAGCCGAGCGATCTAAGGCGCTGCAGTCATGCGCTGTGCGGCTGGTTCCGGCGGAGGTTCGAGCCCTCCCTCGGGCATGGGTGTGTGTGTGTGTTTGTCCTTAGGATAATTAAGGTTAAGTAGTGTGTAAGCTTATGGACTGATGACCTTAGCAGTTAAGCCCCATAAGATTTCACACACATTTGAACATATGAACATAAATTACCCCAGGTAAATGCCAGGATGGTTCCTTTGAAAGAGCGGCCGATTTCCTTCCCCATCCTTGACACCGAGTCAGTGCTCCGTCCCTAATGACTTCGATGGTCACGAGACGTTAAACCCAATCTTCCTTCCTTCGTTAAACTTTGACTGTGGTGCATAGTGATGTCCTGCGAATATGCAAATAATATTTACTCGACACTGTAATGAGGTAGTGCTTTCCTTCCACCCTTAAAAACAACTTCGGTATGCTGACTGCATTTCATGTGTAGTAACATACACTGAGATGGCAAAAGTCATGGGATATCTCCTAATACCATGTTGGACCTCCTTTTGCCCGGCATAGTCCAGCAACTTGACGTGGCATGCCGGCCAGGGTGGCCGAGCGGTTCTAGGCGCTACAGTCTGGAGCCGCGCGACCGCTACGGTCGCAGGTTCGAATCCTGCCTCGGGCATGGATGTGTGTGATGTCCTTACGTTAGTTAGGTTTAAGTAGTTCTTAGTTCTAGGGGACTGATGACTTGAGAAGTTAAGTCCCATACTGCTCAGAGCCATTTGAAACATTTTTTACGTGGCATGAACCCAACAAGTGAGTGGAAGTTTGCTGCAGAAATACTGAATCATGCTGCCTCTATAGTTATCCATAATTGTAAAAGTGCTGCCGGTGTAGGATTTTGTGTACGAACTGACGCCTCAGTTATGTCCCATAAATGTTCAATGGGATTCGTGTCGAACGATCCGGCTGTGCAGAATGTTCTTCAAACCAGTCGTGAACAGTTGTGGCCCAGTAACATGGCACATTGTCATTAATGAAAATTCCGTCGTTCTATGGAAACATGGAGTACATGAACGTCTGAAAATGGTGTACAAGTAACTGAACATATCCATTTCCAGTAAGTGAGCGGCTCAGTTGGACAAGAGGACAGTCCATTCCACGTAAACACAGCCCACATCCTTATGGAGTCACTACCACCTCGCACGTGCCTTGTTGACAACTTAGGCCCACGGCTTCGTGGGATCTGCGGCACACTCTAACCCTACCATCATCTCTTACCAACTGAAATGGAGACTCGTCTGACTAGACCACGGTGCTGGAGTCGTCTAGGATCCAACCGATATGGCCACGAGCCCAGGATAGGCGCTGCAGGCGATGTGCTGTTAGCAAAGGCACTCGCGTTGGTAGTCTGCTACCATAGCCCGTTAAGGCGTGTCCTCAAGCACACGTTCGTCGTACGTCTCACATTGATTTCTTTGATTATTTCATGAAGCGTTGCTTGTCGCACTGACAACTCTACGCAAAAAAGCCGCTACTCTCGATCGTTGAGTGAAGGCAGCCAGCCACTGCGCTGTCTATGATGAGAGGTAATGCGGGAAATTTGGTATTCTCGACACGCTCTTGTCACTGTGGATCTCGGAATGTTGAGTTCCCTAGCAATTTCCGAAACAGAATGTCCCATGCGTCTAGCTCCAATTGACGCTCCGTGTTGAAAGACTTAATTCCTGTCGTGCGGCCTTAATCACGTCGGAAACGCTTTCACATGAATCACCCGAGTATAAATGACAGCTCCGCCAATGCACTGTTCGTTTATATCTTGTGTATTCGATACTACCGCCATCTGTATATCTGCATATCGCTATCCCGTAACTTTTGTGACGTCGGTGTAAAATATCAAGTGACCTCGTTTTTCACTGCAAGCTTTCCGAATTAACTGCCTTAGGATTCTTTATTTAAAAACAACATAATAGTTATGAGCGCTAATGGCAAGTTACGATGTGAAGCTGTAGAATGGGAAAGTTTTAAACCATGTTTATGATTGCTTGACAAAGATTGTGAATCTGACGTTGTTCTTTTCGGTATTTCTGTGCAGTTTACCACAGTACTAACTTGAGAAATAGATACAATTTTGCTTAGTTTATATATACACTACTGGCCATTAAAATTGCTACACCACGAAGATGACGTGCTACAGACGCGAAATTTAACCGACAGGAAGAAGATGCTGTGATATGCAAATGATGAGCTTTCCAGAGCTGTGGCGACACCTACAACGTGCTGACATCAGGAAAGTTTCCAACCGATTTCTCATACACAAACAGCAGTTGACCGGCGTTGTCTGGTGAAACGTTGTTGTGATGCCTCGTGTGAGGAGGAGAAATGCGTACCATCGCGTTTCCGATTTTGATAAAGGTCGGATTGTAGCCTATCGCGATTGCGGTTTATCGTATCGCGACATTGCTGCTCGCGTTGGTCGAGATCCAGTGACTGTTAGCAGAAAATGGAATCGGTGGGTTCAGGAGGTTAATACGGAACCCCGTGCTGGATCCCAACAGTCTCGTATCACTAGCAGTCGAGAGGACAGGCATCTTATCCGCATGGCTGTAACGGATCGTGCAGCCACGTCTCGAACCCTGAGTCAACAGATGGGGACTTTTCCAAGACAACAGACATCTGCACGAATAGTTCGACGACGTTTGCAGCAGCACGGACTATCAGCTCGGAGACCATAGCCGCGGTTACCCTTGACGCTGCATCACAGACAGGAGCGCCTGCGATGGTGTACTCAACGACGAACCTGGGTGTACGAATGGCAAAACGTCATTTTTTCAGATGAATCCAGATTTTGTTTACAGCATCATGATGGTCGGATCCGTGTTTGGCGACATCGCGGTGAACGCACATTGGAAGCGTGTATTCGTCATCGTAATACTGGCGTATCACCCGGCGTGATGGTATGGCGTGCCATTGGTTACACGTCTCGGTCACCTCTTGTTCGCATTGACGGCACTTTGAACAGTGGGCGTTACATTTCAGATGTGTTACGACCCGTGGCTCTACCCTCCATTCGATCCCTGCGAAACCCTACATTTCAGCAGGATAATGCACCGCCGCATGTTGCAGGTGCTGTACGGGCCTTTCTGGATACAGAAAATGTTCGACTGCTGCCCTGCCCAGCACATTCTCCAGATCTCTCACCAATTGAAAACGTCTGGTTAATGGTGGCCGAGCAACTGGCTCGTCACAATACGCCAGTCACTACTCTTGATGATCTGTGGTATCGTGTTGAAGCTGCATGGGCAGCAGTACTTGTACACGCCATCCAAGCTCTGTTTGACTCAATGCCCAGGCGTATCAAGGCCGTTATTACGGCCAGAGGTGGTTGTTCTAGGTACTGATTTCTCAGGATCTATGCACCCAAATTGGGTGAAAATGTAATCTCATGCCAGTTCTAGTATAATATATTTGTCCAATGAATACCCGTTTATTATCTGCATTTCTTCTTGGTGTAGCAATTGTAATGGCCGGTAGTGTATCAAGCGACCTCATTTCTCACTGTCTTAGGATTATTTTTTTAAAAGCAACATAATAATTATGAGCGCTAATGGAAAGTTACGATGTGAAACTGTAGGATGGGAAAGTTTTTAACCTGTTTGTTTATGATTGCTTGACAAAGATTGTGAATCTGACGTTTTTTCAGTACTTTTGTGCAGATTACCAAAGCACTAACTTGAGCAATCGATACATTATTGCTTATTATATATATATATATATATATATATATATATATATATATATATATATATATATATAAAATAGTGGTGCAACATAAGATGCAAAACCCTCGCATGTCGCGCCACCTGGCAAGGCTCTGCTGCTTGTGCCCCAGAACAGGCAACACAGCGAGCAGTGGAGCCCGAGAAGCAGCTGCTATTGGTTGACGTCCGGCACTGCCACTCGCCTCAGTGAAATTTCAATCGCATAGTAATTTTAATCGGAGTACTAGAATGGGCGTAGGGATACCGCCACTGCATTCTCGATGCCCGGAACAAAGACGCCTTGGCTGAAACGTCGCTGTACACGTCGTTAAAGGCCAGTGCGAGACGTACGAAACTATTAGACTGCTGTATAAGTTGGTTGCGTTTTTCTACAAATTTAATAAACGCAACAGTTGGTCATAACAGAGACTTGTTTATTCAACTTCACTATTTACAACATTCTACCAACCCTGGGGTAACTTTACGATTCCGCTACTAGAGAATTCACGTGGTTTTTAAACGAAGAACTCATCGAACCATGTTCGGAGCGGATTTTCACCCAATCTGGAGGGCGCAAGATGAGATGAATAAGGTGGAATGCATTCCCAACCCAACACCTGTATAGCGGTTTTTGTCAGTCTAGCAGAATGTAGGCGGCCGTTATAGTGGAGTAGGACCACTTCACGCAGTCTTCCTGGTTGTTGTTCTCGGACTGCGTCTGCAAGACGTCTCAGTTGTTCACTAAAAATGTAAGCAGCAGTGGTTACACATCGGGGAAGCAATTCGTAGTACACCACACCGTTGCTGTTCCACTAGATACACACAATTATTTTTTGTGGATACACTCGGGTCTTTGTTCGGGGAGTTGCTGCTTTGTTTGGGCTCAACCATTCCATTCCTTTCCTTTCCTTGTGTTAGCATGAAGACATCATTTCTCCTCATCAGAAACGATACGGGATAGGAATGGTTTGCGTTGTTCCGGGCCAATTTATGACAAGCAAAGAGTGAACCACGTATGGACACTTGCTAAGTTTTGTGATTTTCGCTTATGACATGCGGTACCCAACCCCAATTTTTTTAGTCTTCCCCAGCGCATACAAACGTCAGATGATGGTGGAATGATCACAGTGCATCACAGTTGCCAGTTCTCGAATACACTGACGTGGATCATTGGGTTTAAATAATGTTCATCAAAACCCGAACGTCAAAACGATCTTCGTTAAAACGAGAAAACCATTTTCTTGCCGTGCTCCGTCCAGTGGCATTATCCCAATCAGATTTCTGCACTCGGCAATTCATTTCCTAGAGTCTGCAGCTCCCCTCAGTCTCTTCAAATGACAATATGTAAGCTCAAATAGCAACAGTGAACTACAAATAAAAAATGACATTCGATAAACAAACCCATAGCAACGGGAATACCAATATGCAAAACAGAAACGCTACGAAGTAATCCACCAACCTATTTTTATAATACACTGCTGGCTATTAACATTGCAGCACCATGAAGACGACATGTGACGAACGTAAAACTGGCACGAAATGTATTACAAGTCTGAATATGCGAAGTATTAGCATTTCATCACAAGCGCACGAAGTAGGAGGGAGCCATGCCATAATGAACGATTACTTAACGGGTTTCGCAGTAAGAAATCGTACTTTTAGATCGTTGTTATGCCTCGTTTAAGAAGGAGAAACGTGTACCAACACGAGCCAGAATGGGTAGGCGACAGGTCTGTGGACTGTCAAACTGTGATACAAAGGTCTGCGATATTACTTCTTGCCTTGGTCGGGATTCGACGGTTACCAGGAGAATACAGAATCGACAGGTGCAGGATTCCAATGACCTTATGCGATTTTAGCCCGAGAGAACAGTCGTGTTGTTCCCTCGGTCGTGATTAATCGTACAGCTTTGCCACGTGCTTTGACTCAGGAAATTGATGTTTTGCTGAAAGATAAGTATTCACTTGGGCAATGGGATTACATCTGGTGTATCAAGGACGATGGGCGATGCATTGGCGGACCTGTCATTTATACTCAGGTGATTCATTTGAAAAAGTTTTCGGCGTGATTATGGCGCTGGACGAGTATTAAGCCGGCCGGGGTAGCCGAGCGTTTCTAGGCGCTACAGTCTGGAACCGCGCGACCGCTACGGTCGCTGGTTCGAATCCTGCCTCTGGCATGGATGTGTGTGATGTCCTTAGGTTAGTTAGGTTTAAGTAGTTCTAAGTTCTAGGGGACTGATGATCTCAGAAGTTAAGTCCCATAGTGCTCAGAGCCATTGGAACCATTTTTGAACGAGAATTAACAGACTTTGAAAGTGAATGATAGTTCGAGCTACATGCACGGGACGTTACGTTTCGGAAATCGTTAGGTAATTCAATATTCCTAGATTCACGGGGTCAAGAATGTGCCCAGAATACCAAATCTCAGGCATTACCTTTTACCACAGACAACACACAGGCTAAAGGCCTTGACTTGCAGACAGAGTTGTCAGTGCTAATAGCCAAGCAGCATTGCATGAAATAACCACAAAAATCAATGTGGGACGTTCGACGAACGTGTCTTTAAGGACAGTGCGGAAACTTGGCGTTAATGGGCTATGGAGTAGACAACCGACGCGAGTGCCTTTGCTAACAGCACGACACCGCCTGCAGCTCTTCTTCTAGGCTCGTGGCCGTATCAGTTGGGCTCTAGACGACTCGAAAACCGTGGCCTGGTCAGGTGAGTCTCGATTTCAGTTGGTAAGAGGTGGTGGTAGGGTTCTAATGTGGATAACACTGCACGAAGCAATGGAATCAATTGCTTCATAATGATGTGAGCTGTGTTTACATGGGATGGACTGGGTCCTCCTGTCCAACTGAACCAATCACTGACTGGAAATGGTTATGTTCGGTCACTTGGAGACCATTCATGGACTTCATGTTGCCAAACAACCATGGAATTTTTGTGGATGACAATGCGATATGTCACCACATCGTAATTGTTCACTATTGGTTAGAAGAATCTTCTGCCGGCCGCGGTGGTCTAGCGGTTCTAGGCGCTCAGTCCGGAACCGCGCGACTGCTACGGTCGCAGGTTCGAATCCTGTCTCGGGCATGGATGTGTGTGATGTCCTTAGGTTAGTTAGGTTTAAGTAGTTCTAAGTTCTAGGGGACTGATGACCACAGACGTTAAGTCCCATAGTGCTCAGAGCCATTTTTAGAAGAACATTCTGGATAGCCAGATCGCCCGACATGAATCCCATCTAACCTTCATGGGAGATAATCGAGGGTGAGTTCGTACACAAAATCCTGCACTGGCAATACTTTTACAATTATGGACGTTTATAGAGATAGTTTGGCACAATATTTCTGCAGCGGACTTTCAAAAAATTGTTGAGTCCATGCCACCCCGAGTTGCTGCACTGCGCTGGGCTTGACGCTTTATTAGCGGGGTTTCCCATGGCTTTTGACACCTTAGTGTAGCGCACTATTGTCTGCCCCTGGTAGCTGAGTGGTCAGCTTGACGGATTGTCAATCCTCTGGGCCGGGGTTCGATTCCCGGCTGTGTCGGAGAATTTTCTCCGCCCAGGGACTGGGTGTTGTGCTGTCCTCATCATCATCATCCTATCCTCCTCATCGACTGCAGGTCGCCGAAGTGGCGTCAAAATGAAAGACCGGCACCCGGCGAATGGCCTGTCCGACGGGGGCCCTAGCCATACGATTAAATAAATAGTGCACTATACGTCAACACCGGACACAGGAGTGGCATCACGTTCTTTCTGGCGAATACTGGTTCAGGAAACAGCATCACAATGGATGTATTCGTACGTTGGAGCTCCAAGGATTGCATTGGTCATCTTCATGCGGGCTGGTCACCTGACAAGATGGTAAGGGGTATCGTTACGTACACAACACGGTCACCTCTTGTTTGCACGACCGATAATGCGGACAGCAGCCTTAACATTTTCGAACTTTAACGTCGGTGGCTATTCCCTGCCTTCTTTAATTCTCCTTGACGTTGTCTTTCAACAAGATAATGCAAGACTGTTTTCCGTGCTGTTCTGACGTATCTCGCTAGAGAGGTTGTTTGACTATTGCCTTGTCCTGCATGTTCTACAGATACACCTGTTCTGGCGAGATACTGGCAAGCTAGCACTCGCCAGTCGCTGGGATTGACTGAATATGGGACTGAGCTGAAGCAGCATGAAACGACTTACCGTATACCTGTATGTCATTCAAGTTCAGTTTTACTCGATGCCCAGCAGTGTTAGTACTACTGTTGCTGCCAGCAGGGGCAGTTCTGTTTACTAAATTTCGCAATCTGTATACCTCTACATCACTCACAAATTTGAACCACTTATTCTTTCAACTACATCGTATACACACAAAAAGAAATTTTTCGTTATTTGTTATCAATGCTGTTGACATTTTAATGTGCAGTTGTATGCAATAGTTGAATGCATCCCTGATGCCAACAGTGGTCAAGTGGTGGCTTTCCACAGTGATGAATGTTTACACAGGTTGAAACGAGGACTGACACGTCTGTCACCACATCTCACAGGCAAACGTTACAGGAACCACTCTTCCACTATGAACATCTGTTCGGCTGAAGTGCTCCGCAACCAGCCAATACTATGAAGTAATCATGCATCGCCATCTTCGCCCTCAGAATTGTTCGGAATGGTCTGAGGAACAGTTCACGTACACTGACATTGCTTGTGTGGATCCTCCTACGTCACCAGAACCTCTGAACGACTGCACGCAATCAAGCGCGATGTTCACGTCTCGGAACCAGTTTCAACCAATCTCCATTCGTAGCAGGTCCTGCTTGAGGTGTCAACTACCACGATTGCTCCCCGGCGCTTTTGGTCTCTCATGGAGAACATGTAATGACGCGCCTTCGCAGCTATAGTGGAAAATGCAGGTAATATTCGCTATGCAATAAATGATTCAATTGCTCATGAGTATCTACACTTTTACCCTGGAAACTACTATAAAATGCTTGGCATAAGAAACGTTCCGCTGTACTACGTTTTAGGGTTTCTACAAGTTCAGTTCACGAATGGAGCGCGAGGAGAATCATTGCCCCCGCCTCAGTGAAGCAGTCTTGCCCCTTGCTGAGTGTTGTGATTGTTGTCACACGATTCTGTGTGGTTACGTTTTGTGAAGTGTAATTTTTTTATATATATCTCTAGACATTTGAAGCAAGTTGCAAACTTTACATCACTTTGAAGCGTTATCAACTTTTGACTTAACATTTGTGTAGCTTTTTGCAGACAGTACTTCATTACGAATAACTGAATCATACGCAAAAAGTCTGATGCTACTCTTAACATTGTAGTCAGGTCATTAACATACAGTATGAACAATAAGGGTCCCAGCACACTTCCCCGGGGCACGTCTAAAGTTACTTCTATATATGTGGAAGACTCTCCATCCAGCTAAAATGCTACGTCCTTCCTACCAAGAAATCGTCAATCCAGTCACAGATTTCGTTTGATACTCTCTGTGATCGCACTTTCGTTGATAGGAGTTGTGGCACTGAATTATTTTCTTTCCGGAAGCAAAGAAATACTACTTCACCTACCTGACTACGTTGACCTATGGTTCTGAAGATGTCATGTGAGAGAAGCTAAAGTTGCATTTCGCATTACCAGTGTTTTCGGAATCCACGCTGTCTGTCACGGAGAAGGTCATTCTGTTCGAAATACTTCACTGTATTTGAGCTCGTAAAATGTTCTAAGATTCTACAACAGATGCCAATGATACTCGACGATAGTTCGTGGATCGCTTCTGCTAACCTTCTTGTAGACGGGTTAACCAGTGCTTTCTTCCTACTTCTGGGCACAGTTTTTTTGTGGTATCCGCGATACATCATTGTTAAAATATGGACTAACTCAGCCGCAAACACTACACAGAACCTGACAGAAATTTCACCAGGCCCTGGGATTGTGTTCAGTTTTAAAGTGGCATCTGCTCTTTCTTAATGCCGCTGACACTAGTATCTGTATGCATTATCTTTGCAGTGCTAGAGCTTTTCCTCTGCTAGTCTCAAATTCAGTTCCTGTGTCTGACATCGATTATTGTGTCACTGACTTCCTTGGCACTGTAAAGTTCTACTTTTCTCTGCGACGTGCACAGCAATCGTAGGTTTCGTTTCACTGTAGGGACAAAGGAAAAGTTGTTTATCTACGATCAGTTGCTCTGAGAAAAAGTTTATCTAGTTAGAATCTTCTTATAAATAGTTATCAGGGACGAAAAGCTCTATAGGAGTAAGGACTGCGATGTAAGATTAGAGAAGTATCTGGTATAGAGAAAAATAAGCAGTTATTATTTCCAGCTGCATTTGTTCATTTATTTAGTTTGTAAGATAATGTTCTTGGATATTAGCCTTCCAGCCGATTGTAATTCCTGTGCTGGATAATGGAAAACAGGCTTTCACCTTAAATCATACTTGGTCTAGGCGATTTCCTCCGTACCTGCGGAAATGCAATACAGTGAGCCGGTGACGGTCCCGCAGCGATCCACACCAGCGCGATTCTCTTGTTTAGTGCGGTGTCCACTGGACCTTCAGAAACGCTTCATAACTGACACTCTCAACTGTTTTAGGCATGAGGCCCTCATTCTGGTAATCGGTGACCTGATTAAATTGTTTCTCTCAAATCTTCAGCGTTGATTCAGTGCAGTTTTAACATGAGGATATCACCCATTGATACGCGTATGTTTTGCAGCTTAGAATCACATCAAAATCTTGATCAGAGATCCTGTTGGTGAAGTAGACACACAGACAATTCCTGGGGACCGGCTTCAGGCTGTTAACGTTTCAACAGAGGTTACTGAAACTAACATATGCATCTGTTTTTTTTCTGCTATTCCTGTATATCGAACGATGTGGCGCAGTAGTTAGCACACTGGACTCGCATTCGGGAGGACGACGGTTCAAACCCGAGTCCGGCCATCCTGATTTAGGTTTCCCGTGATTTCCCTAAATAACTTCAGGCAAATGCCGAGATGGTTCCTTTGCGAGGGCACGGCCGACTTCCTTCGCTTTCCTTCCCTAATCCGATAGGATCGATGCCCTCATTGTTTGGTCGGTTCCTTGTTGCCAGCTATAAACAAGCTCTCTCCACGCCTCTTAGCCCAAGAGGCTGATGTGGGATCTGCTACTGAGAAGAAATGCGTTAATCATGGCTTTCAAACGCTGCTCTCATATTATTACAAATATTAATACAGTGCTGACGCTCCATTCGTGACTGGAAAAAGAAGAAACCCGAACACGCTGCAATAACCAGAACTACTTAGCGCGTACCTTAGCGTGATTCTTGAAACCTGAATAGACATATCAGATCCTTAAAAACAACCTTCATGCTAAATGCACTTCTAGGTGCAGTTTTAGACTCTCCCGTCTCAAGGCCTTGAGCAAGGCCTCAAATCTGCCGGAGAGGAATATTTACCTTCTCTGAACGGACTGTCGAGAACGAGACGTGCCAGGCCAGTGACTTTCGCGGTGAAGGCAATGGGCAGGACCAATGGAGCGAGGTCACCGCGGGCCTCATAAAAACGTCCTTTAGTTTCATTTTTTGTTTTTACGATCAGAACGGATTCTCGGTGGGTTGTCTGAGACGCCACTTGAAAGCACTTCTGCTGATAGCTGTTTCATGAGCACTTCGCAGACCACCCAGGAGTTGCTTCAGTGGCCTTTTTGTCGCCGTCTCATACGCATGGAGGAATGTCACTGCTGCGATCGTTCTCTCGATTGAACACTTGCGAATAAAGTTTTCTTTTAATCTATTTGGTCTTCAGTGTCGGTACTCTAGTCAAACAGCCTTCAGCAACTACACCATTCAGCCATCAACAGCTAAAAACAAACGATTAAAAAGAAAATAACCTAAGTGTACATATTACCTAAAATTGCGGATGAAAGTTAACCCAACATTATCTTTGAAGGCTGCATCTAGCGATTATTGTCGCCTCCTTCAGAAATAAGGCACACTCCTGTAAATTAGCAGTAATCTCTAGGATATTTTTCTGTATAAATAATCGAGCGTTCACTTTCCTAATAGCCGCATACATTTATTTTTCGGTAAAACCAACTTTCCCGTATCAAAGACAGTTTATTCGTTAACCTATTAACGGCACATTCACCATTTTCCAACTTAAAATTGAATATCTATAAGTACATCTCTACTCCGCAAGCTACTGTAGATTGTAAGGCAGAGTATACTCGTAACAATATTAACGTCTTCCTGTTGTATTTAGTTTGTGCAGTGAGTGAAGGAACAATTCCTCTAGGAGTATAGAGTCTTTACTTTCTCTTAATTTTATCTCACTATCCATACGTGAGACACTCAGTAGTTGCAGCATAACGGTGGCACAGTCCTCTTCAAATATTGATTTTCTAGATTTACCAAATAATTTCGAAAGCAAAACGTGTCTTTCTTACTAAAAAAAGTTTCGCAGAAGCTTGTTACAGAAACCAGTAGTTTCAAGTCACCCACAGCCAAGGTATTTTGAAACTGCACCATATGCGTCATGTTGTAATATCTTCTTTCAAATCACGAGATAACTGTCTTCACTACAAATTTTCCTGCTGCAGCAAACTTTCAACTCCAGTTCAGATCCACTACCAGCATGTACCCTCACAAGCTGGCTGTGAAGCTCGGGTGTAGTCGTCGAACACACTGCCTCTGAAATACGCTCCAGACAGTCTTTATTACTCTCGAGTTTATAAACTGACTGATAAATTCGGCAAGAGCATGCAGACGGTATGAGAACACGTTCTCGCTAGACGTTGCACAGAGCAGTCAACATTCAGCGTGATAAAACACGTTCAGCACGGCTGCGATCAGACGTGAATGCCGCCGGGAATCACCTCAGGCGGCTCCTACACCACGGGTTCTGTTCAGCTGTCAGCAGCAAAGCGCCGCGTATGGATAAGCTCTCTGAATATGTGAAATAATGAACGATATATAATTTTTTTTAAGCTACCACTGTTCTACATTTTAGTGTGCATTCCTAAAGACAACTGCAGGATGGTTACTGTCTGGCGCAGAATAACACGTTTGTTTCACCAAACATGTGCCAGAAATGGCACATCATTTCTCTGCTAACCATTATCCAAAGTTTTCCGCTATATCGTTGTCGTCCGAGGTTAATACTGCGCCGAGTGGAGGCAACTATTTTTAAATCCTGTTGTTTAGTAAACATTCGTAACCGAAATTAAGTTGACAAGGGCAGAATATGTGGCTGTACTCCATTCCAGATTTTCAAGTTGTGTGTCGGATCTTCACATTTAAAACGAAACTGTTTGTTGTGGTTTTCAGTCTGAAGACTGGTTCGATGTAGCTCTCCACACTATCCAGAGCAAGACCGCATATCTATGCAACGTGTAGTCATATGAACCTGATTAGTTCATTCAAGTGTTGGTCTCCCTGCACAATTTTTATCCTCCTCACGCGTCTCCATTTCCAAATTAGCTGTTCCTTGACGCATCAGGATGCGTCCTATCCATAGATTCCTACTTTTAAGCAAGTTGTGCCATAAATGTCTTTTCTTCCCACTTCGACTCAGTACCTCCTCATTAGTATTTTTCAGCATTCTTATGTAAAATCAAATTTCAAATCTTCGGTTACCGTGTTGTCTGAACTTCTAATCGTCATCGTTTCACTTCTGTATAGGGCTGAACTCCAAATAAACTTTCAGGAAAGACGGATGTAATAAAGGCTAAAGACACACGGCAGATGAGAGATTGTGAGAAAACCATAGGCTATGCGGCGCGATAAACTTCATACGTAATTTAACGAGGGTGTGCTGAAAAGTAATGCCCCCAAATTTTTTATGTGAAAACTCTTGCAGCTTTTTAAATAAAGCTAACACTATTAACATTCTACATCTTTATTCTTCTTGCCTTCACATTTACAGCCCTTGTAAGTAGGCTGTTTATATTTTCTTATTGGCAACGTTACGTAGCGCTCTGTATGAAAATCACTGGCTGTGCTGTGTGCAGCCTGTGGCTAGTTTGCATTGTTGTCTGCCATTGTAGTGTTGGGCAGCGGCAACTGGATGTGAACAGCGCGTAGCGTTGCGCAGTTGGAGGTGAGCCGCCAGCAGTGGTGGATGTGGGGAGAGAGATGGCGGAGTTTTGTAATTTGTCATGAACTGCTACATATATATTATGACTATTAAGGTAAATACATTGTTTGTTCTCTATTAATATCTTTCATTTGCTAACTATCCCTATCAGTAGTTAGTGCCTTCTGTAGTTTGAATCTTTTATTTAGCTGGCAATAGTGGCGCTCGCTGTATTGCAGTAGTTCGAGTAATGAAGATTTTTGTGAGGTAAGTTATTTGTGAAAGGTATAGTTTAATGTTAGTCAGGGCCATTCTTTTGTAGGGATTTTTGAAAGTCAGATTGCGTTGCGCTAAATAATATTGTGTGTCAGGTTAAGCACAGTCGTGCATAAATTGTTCTAAGGGGACGTTTCATACCCTGTACCGCTAGATGGCTCCGAACTGTAGCGTGTAACATGGCAGTGTGTGACGTAACGACGCCCGTGCGCGATAAACACCGCGCTGTAATCGAGTTTCGAATTCGGAGAGAAAAGTCTCGACTTGGTCCCATCCGATTTTCATCTCTTAAAGAATACCTTCGAGGACTTCACTTTGACAGTGATGCAGAGGTGCAAACAGAGGTGAGGCTGTGGCTCAATCATTCCGCAGTGGCGCCAAGAGAGCCCTACCATTGCCGCTGCATCACTACCCGGCAATAAGCATACTTTGGTGTACAAGTCCAGCCAAGAAGGTGACAGCCTACTGAGCCTGGCACACAAATTTGTGGCTACACCGACTTACAGCCCTATGATAAAATGCGAGAAGAGCACAGCAAATTCCACAGGAGTACTGTTTTAAAACTTATCCACGAAGGCTCCGAGAACAGGATCGATCAACGCATTTGTCGGATCACAACCCCCTTTCGGGGGTGTTCGGCCGCTGTATAGCAAGTCCTTTTTAGTTGCCATTTCGGCGACTTGCGAGTCAATGATGATGAAAATGATGATGACACGCAACAGTCCCCTGCCGCTACCGCTACGCTACGGAGGCGGACACAACAACTATTACATGAAGAAGACGAATAATTTACAGAATGACATCAAAATGCAAGTTGGGTATTACCAGCGACGTTCTTAAATATATGAGTACGGAACGATTTTGATTGCCAAAGGGAAATGATAATCGATGCCTAGAGTAAGGCGTGAATTAAGTAATTGAAATGAAACGAGATGGGAATGGAAGAAGGCTGTGAGCCGTGTTATGAGGCAACAAGAAAGAGGATCTCATCAAAAAGAAACTCGTTATCTAGTATCAGTCGTTCCTTATTAAATATGCTACTCTAGAACAAAATCAGGGTGGAATTTTACAAACTTTGTTCAAAGACTGACAAGTAGTTCTCTTAGAAGACAGGAAACGAAATGCAACAAGTCTGGATAACTTTGCCTGCACTGATAATATCTTTTATACCAAATTCTTATGCACGTTTCTTATACATCTCATTCGTCATTATAATCAGTCTACTGGACATTTGACGCTAATGCAAAACTTTCTACCACTGAATTATAGCCGGTAGCAGGAATTTTGTTTTGAAGTCTCACTACGGCTAGTTACTTTTGTTGTGAGATTATCCAATTCAGAGGAACATTTGAGAAGCGTCCGACGGGAGCTACTTTAGGTTGTTTATTTATCTCTCATGGACCTGCCCTTTGACTGTTTGAGTTGGCGAGGTACCTTGGGAACATTAGTCTCCGTCTAGGAAATCACTTTCAATCTTGTAGGGATGACTGTCCCGCTCACCAATGACTGTTGTATCAAGATAACTGCCTGTGAATTGCGAATTGTCTCGCACTACAGTTCTTCGAATATACTTGACGATATCTAAACGCTGCCACACACGTCGCTTTAAACTATATACTTTACTGACATACGAGGGAGACGCAATAGTAACTGAATATTATACAAAGTGTCTCAGATAGTACACCACAACTTCAACGTGTTGTAGCACCCAAAGTAATTGAGATTTTCACATCATTTTTTGCTTATGTGGGAGATAAACTCTCAATGTTTTCGTTGTATGTATTCCAAGTCGTCGTGAGTGAAGCATAATGACAACGGTTCAAGAAAAAGCTCGGTGTGTGATATTATTTATTCAGGCCAAATCGGACACTCAGGTTCAAAGGAACTTCCAAACACGGTATGTGTAGGAATCAACGACCCTTGCATGTATGTCAAGGACAGAGACTACCAAACGCCTGTCAATCTCACGAGTGAATCAAAGAACCGAATAGTTGCTGCCATTGCCACAGTTGATGAGAATATGTTGCGTTGAGTGTGGACAGGTCTGCAATACAGAATTGATGTTGTTCTCGCCACCAAAGGAGCACATGTTGAAGTTGACTGAATTGCATAAAAACTTTTTGACATAACAGTCACATTCGCTAAAAGTGATGAGAATATCCTAATTAGTTTGGATGCTATTACACATTAAAGTTGTACCATACCTTCTGACATAACCTGTATTTTCAGCGATAATCTATGGATAAGTTTTTCACCAATTTTTGCGTCAGTTTCGCTGGAGCAGTTTTAACGGAAGGCTTGTAGGCAGAGGCTGTGAAAGTTTGCTTCAGTCCGAGGTGTGTGGAACGAACATTTTGTTTTCCTTCGGGGTACTCTCACACGGATCCACCACCATACATAACACCTGAGAGCCACAGGTTCACCGAGAGGCTAAACAGCAGCCCCGGTGTAATCATTGGTACATTGTAGCTCTCACTGCTGGGGAGGTAAAGAACAAATGGATACGCATCCCCACACAATGCGTCATAAATGCGACCCAGGGGTGATTTACCTTATTGTCTGGCGGCTAACGAACTGCTAGCTAGCGCAGCGTGTATCAGCGCAATTTATCGTACCAGTCCTGCCCTTCCCGTACACGTTCAAATTCGAGGGATTGACATAGTGCTGGCGAGTTAACACCGAAGAGAAGCGAGCAATTAGATGCCTAATCTCGAAATGCGATTGTTAGAGTCTAGAAGAAAAATTTCGAAAGAAAAAGTAGTACTCCGGCAGACGAGTAACGCAGCAGAAAAATTTCTGACGCAAAATTTTCTGGTCTAAAGGAAGAGCGCCGTTATTTGTATCGAAACAAGGCTCACAAGGCATACAACCTACGAGCCACCGGTATTGCAGATCTGTCGGCGACTGTAATACATACTTCGACGTACAAATCGATGTTCAAAATTTTACGAACCTGTTTAATACCAATCGAGTGTGCCAGCAATCGGTTAAGGTGGTAGCCTAGGAGTCTCCCCGTATTGCATTCGACTCCCGTCGTACTTTTTTTCATGACTTTTTCGAAACACTTGTATCACTACAATGAATCACATTCCTTGGGTAAGGAGTAACGACGGCAACAACAACAACTGTAATAATAATAATAATAATAGAGATTGTTCGTGTCGAGATTTAATAAGTGGTATAATACGGATTTGCGATGAAGCAGTCATTTATTTATTGACACCATGCATATATTAAAAAGTTATCGCAGTGAAGTCATTATACTTACTATTCTTCGTCGTCATTAGTAGGCCGACAGCAAGTGCAGTGAAAATGTTCAATTGTGTGCGAATTCCTAGGGGACCAAACTGCTGAGGTCATCGGTCCCTATACTTACACCCTACGTAAACGAACTTATGTTAAGAACAACACACACACACACACACCCATGCCCGAGGAAGGACTCGAACCTCTGGCGGGAGGGGCCGCGCAATCCGTGACGTGGCGCCCTGAACCGCGCGGCCACTCCGAGCGGCATCTGTGGTGATATGTATAAGGGGCAAGGAGACAGACAGAGAAAAAGAAAGTAAACTGTTTATTATTTCAAAAGTAATTGCCATAACTTAACACATTTATCCAACCGTGACACGAAAAAGTCAACGCCTCCATGGAAAAATGGTTGCAGTTGCTTACGGAACCATGATTGAACCCAGGCGTGCACCTCTTCATCCGAAGTAAATCGACTCCACCGAAGTAAATCGACTCCACGAATGTCTTTCTTCAGGGCTCTAAAAATATAGAAATCGTATGAGGAGAGATCGGGACTGTATGGAGGATGTGTATGGGCTTCCCAGCGCAACCCCAGTGGTCCTGCCCACAGGTTGCCCGTACATATCCTCCGTACAGTACCGATCTCTCCACATGCAGTTTCCATATTTTTGGAGCCCTGAAGAAAGACATTCGTGGAGTCGATTTACTTCGGATGATGAGGTGCATCCCTGGGTACAGCCATGGTCCAGCAGCCAACCGCAAACCTTTTTCCATGAAGGTACTGACCGTCTTGTCTCACAGTGGGACAGATGTTTTAACAGTTATGGCAATATAACTTTTGAAATAATAAACATTTTGCCGCTTATTGTTCTCACATCTGTCTCGTTTTCACTTGACTGCCATTTACGTCATACTAGACTTAGCCAAGCACACCTTCTGAATGTCACGATACATACACATTTGATTTTTAATAACGATAGCGGATAACATATCTCATTAACATTTAAGACGAATGACTCTTCAAAAACCATTTTTGACGCAACTATGCGTATTTCAACACACATAAATGCTGGTGCCATCAACTGATGTAATAGCAAAGAGTAGTGAATACTGCAGTGTACACGGAATGATATATCTCTCTGGCCCTACAACAAGTTGGCGCATTACAAAATCGTTTCAGAATTGTTTTTACTTTGCTATAAAAGTGTACATAACACGGCTGAGATTCCATGTAATACCTCGCCAGGTATGTACTATTATGACTATTACTGATGATGGCGCGCTCTTGCATAAAGTATTCCGGAGGTGAAACAGTCTCCTATTCACACTCCCGAGCGGGGCTGCTGAACAGGACGTCGTCATCAGAAAAAAACAAAATGGCGTTCTAGGGATCGGAGGGTGTGGAATCTTTGATCACTTAATCGAGTAAGTAGATTAGACAATTTAAAAAGGGAAATGTGTAGAATGAAGTTCGATATAATAAAAATTAATGAACTGCAGTCCCAGGAAGAAGTCAAATGAGTAGAGGATTACAAGTACTAAGAGAAATAAGAGTAATTGTGGAGCGCGTCTAATAATGAATAAGAAAACAGGCATGCGGGTAAGCTACGAGTATTATGAATGGTATAATGAACGCATGCTCGTAGTAAAGATAGACACGGCGCCAACACCCACCACAGTAGTGCAAGTTTTCATGCCAACCAGCATCGCAAAAGAAGAATAGCCTGAATGTATGATGAGGTAAACTTAATTATTCAGATAGTCAAAGGAGATGAAAATTTACTTGTGATGGGTGACTGGAATTCGGTAGCGGGAAAAGAAACAGAAGGAAAAATAGTAGAAGAACATGGGCGCAAGGAAAGGAGTGAAAGAGGGACCCCTATGGTACAATTTTTTTAACACAGCATAATTTAATCTTAGTTAAAATTTGGTTTAAGAACCATGGAAGAAGGTTGTGTACGTGGAAGAGACCTAGGAACACCACAGGTTCAGATTGATTATATAATATACGACAGAGATTTCTGAGCCAGATTTAAACTGTAAGACATTTCCCTAGGCACATATGGACTCTGACCACAATTTATTGATTATGAATTTTAGATTAAAACTGAAGAAATTGCACTGGGATCTGGAATAAGTTGAAATAGCCAGAGCTTTTTGAGAGTTTCAGACGGAGCATAGGACAACGATTGACCGAAACTGGGGAAACTAAAGCAGTGAAATATGAATGTGTAGCTATGACTGCTGAAGTATTGAAGGCAGCAACACAGTGTAGTAGAAATCCCTGATAAGAAAAGAATACAGAATTTAACTGACAAGTAGAGAAAATACAAAAATGCAGCAAATTAAGTAGACGAAAAGGAGTACAGACGTATAAGAAGGCTTGTTAGGAAGGGCGAAATAGCTCAGCAGGAATGGATGGAGCGCAAATGCAAGGCTGTAGAAGCACGAATAACGAGAGGAAAGATAGACACGCCTATAGGAAAATTAAAGTGACCTTCAGTGAAAAGAGAAGCATCTGTATGAATATCAAGGGCTCAGATGGCAACCCCAGTACTAAGAAGAGGAGAGACAGCTGAAAGGTGGAAGGGATGACATCGAAAAAGTACAAAGAAGGGCAGCTCGTTTTGTATTATCGCGAAATAGGGGAGATAGCGTCACAACCATGATACGTGAATTGGAGTGGCAATCATTAAAACAAAGGCGTTTTTCGTTGCGACGAGATCTTCTCATGAAATTTCAATCACCAGTTTTCTCCTCTGATTGCGAAAACATTCTGTTGGCACCCACCTACATAGGGAGAAATGATCATCACGATAAAATAAGAGAAATCAGGGCTCGTACAGAAAAATTTAACTGCTCGTTTCCCGCGTGCCGTTCGGGAGTGGAACGGTAGAGAGACAGCTTGAAGGTGGTTCATTGAACCCTCTGCCAGGCGCTTTATTGTGAATAGCAGAATAATCACGTAGATGTAGATATAAAGAGCTATGCAAGAGAAATGAACTTCAGGACGATGTTATAAAAAGAGAAGAGGAAGCAGATGGAGATGAGATGGGAAACGATACTACGAGCAGAATTGGACAGAACAGGCAAACACGTAAGTCATGCCAAGGCCCCTGGAGTAGAAACATTCCCTCAGATTCACTGAGGTCCTTGGAAGAATTACTGAGGAGCTTGGGTGAGCCAGACATCACAAAACTATTCCACTTGATGTGCAAGTTTACGAGACAGGTGATATGCCCTCAAAGGGCAAGAAGAACGGAACAATTCCAGTTCCAAAAAAGGCAGATGCTAACAGATATGAATATTACCGAACTATCAGTTTAATAAGCCATGGCTGCAAAACATTAATGCGATTAGTTTGCTGAAGAACGGAAAAACTGGTAGAAGGTGACATTTCAGAAGATCAGTTTAGAGTTCTGGAGAATTGTAGGCACACGTGAGGCGACACTGATCCTACGAATTACCTTTGAGGACAGACTGTAGTAAGACAAACCTACGTTAGTAGCACTTGTAAATTTTGAATAAACAAACGTGACAGGAGTTACGAACAACACTAGAAATGTTGATGGAAGATGTGGGTCCCTGAAAAATAATATTCTACGAGCAGCGAATGGAGTAGTCCGGAGACAAAAGGCAAAGCATCAAAAAGAATAGCTTACAGAAAGCATAATAACAAAAATACATTTCAGATTTAAGCTCAAATAAGTTGCCGCGCGGGGTATCCGCGCGGTCTTGGGCCTCTAGTAACGGTACGCGCGGCTCTCCCCCCCCCCCCCCTGCCCTCCTCCGGGAGTTCGAGTTGTTCCTCGGATAGGGGTGTGTATGTTGTACTTAGTGTAAGTTAGTTTAAGTTAGATTAAGTAGTGTGTAAGCCTCGGTTCGATGACCTCAGCAGTTTGGTCTCATAAGATCTTACCACAAATTTCCAGTTGTTTCCAAAACAACGTTGACGAACGACAATGGCAATATTGAGCGTTGAGCAATGAAATCAGCCGAGAGTCAAGACCTTTTTGGAGGATGAATGCAAAGACGTTAACGAAATGATCAAGGGATGGAAACTGGACCGTGCCTATAAATCAGTTAAACAGTTCTTTTGAAACTTACGAATGAAATCAGGGGATCCTAAAAGAGGAATGGTATTATATAAGCACAAGAGGTAGCAGAAAAATGGAAACTATTTGAAAAGAAATATGCAGGAAATAATGAAGATCTGGAATTGGTGAACGCTGAGGAAGTCGATCCGGAAGATTAGGGAACCGTATCTTGCAGTCAGCCAGCTGAAATCTGAGAAAGATACTGTAGTTGATGATATACCGACGTAATAGCTACACGATGAACATCCAACAGAGTGCAATGAGTGTGTTAAAATACCAAGACCAAAGAAAGCAACCACGAACACATGTGGGGATTATAGGACCCTCAGTTTGATAACACCTGCCTCCAAGATCTTTACCTCTGTCGTTGTAAGAAGGATTGAAGGCCGGATAGATGCAATGATCACGGACGATCAGTGTGGCTTTAGAAGAGATGTGGGCACGAGAGAAGCAATACTCGGCTTACGATGAATTCTTGAGATAACACTAATGAAGCCTTTGGACACTTATCTCTCTTGTCTCGTTCAATGAATACATTCAGAGGGCAGTAGATGTAGTCTGACAGAAACTAGGAGATGTAGGAGGAGTTAAAGTGCCTGGTAAGAAACAGACATGCCGATGGTATCCCAGGGTTAAGTGAAAATGCGGAACAATCAGAAGCGATGAAGGTCTCGATGTAAACCACCGTCAGCTGTTATTCTCACATGAAAATTAATAAGGATAAAACAAAAATATTAGTGGTGAGTATACAAAACACGACTATGAGCGACTGGAGACAGTCGAATACTTTGCCTACCTAGGGAGTAAAAACATAACACCTGGAAGATCAAAGAAGGATATTGCAAGTAAAGGCTGCTTTTAACGAGAGAAGAAACCTTTTCATATCCAGCTGCATAGACAAACATCTCACGAAAGAACTCGTAAAGAAGTTTGTTTGGAGTGTGCTACTGTAGGGAAATGAAACACACTCGGAGAAAGAGAAAAAAATGAAGCAATAGCCTTCGGAATGTGGTGCTAACGCAGAATGTAGAGATTACCTGGGCAAAAAAGAGAGGAGGAAGGGAAACCGTTTCCTTGTAGACTTTTCCAAATAGAGACAAGACATGTGTGAGCCATCTGCCGAGACATGATGGGTGCTATTAAAAGTGTTAGTGGAGGGAGAGTATAGGGGGAGAACACAAGAGGCAGACCGAGGAGGGAAAAGGACCGGCAGGTTTTTCTTGGCTGACAGATCTGCTGGACTATTACTTGTTACTCATATTCACAATCATAATGTAGGTATTTCGGGACACGTCAGCTCTTCTGTTACGGAAGAAAGAAAAAAAATCCCAACCGCAACATTTATTCAAGGGGTATTTAGAATTTTATTGACAGAGACGTTATATAGATCCATAGATCCATTTTGGTCACAACAGAATCTAGAGATAATTACTGCTTTTAAAACACCATGGTCAAATTACGATGATTACTTAGAAAATATGGGCCCATTGGCAGTATTTTTGGAAATTTATTTTCCTAGCTGTTAAAAATGGTTCAAATGGCTCTGAGCACTATGGGACTAAACTTCTAAGGTCATCAGTCCCCTAATTAACCTAAGGACGTCACACACATCCATGCCCGAGGCAGGATTCGAACCTGCGACCATAGCGGTCCAAAACTGTAGCGCTTAGAACCGCTCGGCCACCCCGGCCGGCTCCTAGCTGTCGTTTTATTACACAATTCATATTGAATCCGTCAAAGGTGCTACTTTTCTTCTGTGATAATACAGATACAAGCGACCACCCAGTCCAATGGCGCAACTATAGGTCAATTAGTCAACACGGCCTTTCTTACTTCATGTACAAAACTACATATAATTTTATAAAGCTATATATGTATAATAATAATAATAATAATATACATTACATAAAAAATAAAATAACTAGAAAGAAACAATATCAAAGAATCGGAAATAACAGAAAGAAACACTTTTAAGAATAAAGTAGTCACGGCAGCGGAAATAAGAATTCGGAAACAACATGGATATGATAAAGGAAAATACAACATGGAGAGAAAGTGAAAGAGTACTGCAGAAATAAGAGACAATAATGAAAGATGAGGAACTGAAGTTGTTACATGATATCAGTTGATCAATACAAAGATAAAATAATGGGTGTAATGTGAATACAACGAATCTGTCAGAAGGAAGGGAGGAAATAAGGAAAATCAGAGAATGTCGTTTTGTCGATGACGTGACTTTTAGAGACGGTACACGAAGATCAGATTAGAAAGAATGTAGAAGGGAATTGCCCGTGTCTTTTTTTTTTTTCAAAGAAACCTTCCCATCATTTACTTTAAACAATTTAAGAGAAGCCGAGGAAATAAATTTGGTATAAGAATCTATAAAATACACCGTCATTCCCACACGGAAACAAAAAGCCCGAAGCTACTGTGAATACTGCAGTCTTCAAATATCAATGCAATTTTCTTTTATAAACTTCTGTCTTGCAGCAGAAAAACTAATCAGTCAAAACATTCACTGAAGATATAATTAAATAATTGTACTACATTCCGACTTACGCTATTGCTCATGTTCCCTGGTTATTCGCCATATGGGATGCTTATAAAAAAGAGTTCAAGTATACAAGTTGGAGTCTTGCACGTACACAGATGATAAACATAATCCCAATATCTACATTAACAGTCCAACACAACAGGATACGTTCAGGTCTATGCCAGAGTAGATCCTTCAAGCCCTGGATTCACCACCCGGAAAAAGTTTTCAGGAAATAATTTACCGTGTTAGACGTGCCTATGTAAGCTGCGACAAGATTATTGTCGGTAGAGAGAACCTATAGATACAGTAAGTTTGCCAAGTTAAACCAAAAAATTAAAGAAAAATGTAAAAACAATCAAGACATTTTACTCATATTAAGAAAATTCCGAATATTTACAACACAAGGAAAGTGTACGGTACATGTTACGTTAAGACGCTCAGGCCGGATTACAAGTACAGTTATACTACTCATGGAAGAACTGCCGCTACTGCATATTAAATGAAATTAATTGAATAATCAACATTCCAGTGTTGAGAAGAACTTCTTAACCACAATTGAGAATATATATATGTAGAAGCCTTTCTTATTAAGTTTATTAAGACTCCTGCATACAAACATACATAAATAATTATAATGGATCGTCTTAACGTAAAAGAGAGGTAGTTTCTTGCACGATCCATGTCTAGCTTTGAATACAATGTCATTAAATACGTGAAAATTGCTTTTCTGCGGAATAAAACAATCGCCAGAGCGTACAGAAACCTCAGTAGGATTCATTACTCCTCGCACCAGCGTCCTGCTAGTGTTGGACCCGTCTTGAGACATGAAGCAGAGATACTCCAGTTTGTATCTCCGACCTGACGATGAGGAGAATACAAAAATCGCATAATAAATTTGCAAATCTAGTATTTTCATCGCTATTACATAATTTGTAGTCGAGACAGTTACCTGGGATTTATTAAAGTAGAATGTTTCATTTGCATATCTCCATTTAAACGCAGACATTTACTCATACAGTTTTATCATAGAATTGTGATGTAGTATTAAACGCATTAACACTTTGCGGTCAAGCTCTTTTTTCAAAGACAACCTATTGTGTGTGATACACGGAATTTCGTGAGTGAACACGCAACAAAGGCTACGTTGTCTCGCTGAGACCAGCACAATGAGTGTCTCACTGAGACCAACACAATGAGTATGATCGTCATGGTTGCGATCGTAGAATGAAAGCCAAATAAAAACTCCAGCCTTGAGAAAACACGCGAAAACAGCGCCAATTGCTTCATGTTAGTAGTTGCGTCACGAGTGTTGTGTTTGACTCTTTTTACTTCGTCAAAACTTACCGCATTTCTGCCCACGTCACCGTCACAAACGTTCCACACCAACTGCTAACACGCTCGCTATCGAAGTCACCTATCGCACTTTTCCGCACTCACCCTCGGCGACTAAAATAATATCCTACTCACTGAAGGGGCGTACCTTGTGCGTAGCAAGAAAACACAATGCTCTGTTTACTCTGTTACGTTTTGCAGTTTTTTTATAACAACAAGCGAACGAGCGCATCACATATCTAAAAATGAACATATCAATCAACGCGAAAGAACAAGTTCTATTTTCTTTCTCATTCACGAGACATGCTGTAGTAGGCCCTACTTTGGTATCAACAGTCCCTTTTTTTTCCTGATGACATGACACGGGAAGGATTTGTATCATTACTCAAATCTGGATATGTAAGCGTTGCTCGCTCTTATCGAGTAATGACCCGCTTGTGACAGAACCTAGTGCAGCTGATAAACTAACCAGCTTGAATGTGTTTTTAAGAGAGTTGCCGTACTAAGTTCATATAAACAAATACCGCTCCCAAGCATTTTTTCATTAAAAGATAGCGTACTCGGTCCACAGTCCTTGGTGGTCTCAACGGTGACAGGGTTTGTCTCAGGCTCTTCCACTTCAAGCTTTGCCATTTTATTGATGTGGTCTTCGGTCCAAAAACTAGTTTGATGCAATTCTCCACGCTAGCCTTTTCATCCTTGAGTAACTTCTGCAATCATCCTTGAGTAACTTCTGCAGCCCATATCTGTTTGACCCCGCTTACTGTAATCAGCCCTTGGTTCCCTCTACCATTTTTACCCCCCCCCCCCACTCCACACACACACACACACACACACACACACACACACACACACACTCTCTCTCTCTCTCTCTCTCTCTCTCTCTCTCTCTCACACACACACACACACACACACACATACTGATTAGACGATGTAGGATATGTCCTATCAATCGATCCCTTCTTTTCGTCAAATTGTAGCATAAGTTTCTTTTCTCTCGAATTCGATTTATCACCTTCCCGCTATTGCCAGTCTGTATTTATCCTTTGGATATTACCACCTTTTTTCCAAAATAGCAACACATCCACTACATTTAGTGTCTCATTTTCTAATTTTATTCTCTCAGCATCATTTTATTTAATTAGATCACATTCCCCTTCTTTCACTTTCGGTTTTCATGTTATAAATTATTTTCAAGGAGCCATCCTTTCCGTTCATCTGATCTTGCGAGTCCTTTGTCGTCTCTGATAATGTCATCGTAAAATCTGAAAATTTTAGTTTCTTCTCCCTGAATTTTGATTCTCTTTCCAAATTTCTCCTTGATTTCCTCTACTGCTTACCCAGAGCACACACTGAATAACATAGGGGATTTGTTACAACCCTGTCTCACTCTCCTATCAACCACTTGTCTCCGTTCGTACCTTTCGACACTCATAAATGTTCTTTTATATCTATACAAGTTGTAGGTAACTATTTCCTGCCTATATTACCTTCAGAATTGCAAGGAGTGTATTCTGGTCAGCAAAGCATCTAAATCTACGAGCGCTATAAGCTTTCTCCAGTCTATCTTCGAAGATAAAAGTCCTGTACTTACATTTCTGCGGAACCCAAATCGATCTTCCTAGAGGTTGTCTTCTTTTTCGCTGTCCTGTAAATAATTCGTGTCAGTATCTTGGTAAAATGACTTAATGTCTGATGGTTCGGTAGAATTTACACTTGCCAGTTTTCTTTGGAGCTGGAAATATTAGATTCGTTTCGCAGTCTGAGGATATTTCGCCTTTCTCGTGAATCTTTCATACCAGGTGGAATAGTTTTGTCGTGGTTCGTTTACGCAATGATCCCAGTAATTCTGAGCTTCGTCGTAATCCTTCGTTTTTTCAGCTACTCTTCGTATTGCTAGCCCACACTGAGTCTCACCTCCTCTTTTTTCTTCCTTTCCTTTTAATTCAGTAACTGTTAGTTTCGTATTTAGGTGAATATTTATGAACCTCTGTTATATTTTCGAACGAAAAATTTGGCATCAATTTTTTATTTCAGTCACATTACAGTTTTCTACTGTGTTGAACTCTGAAAAGATTTTTCCATTTTATTTATTGATCCTTTTATTAACGCGATCAGTGCTATTTGATTACTATCATGGGAGCCATGTCGTGGAAGTGGATGCAAGTTTTACTTTCATTTTGTTATCCTGTTCGCTTGATAACGATATTTTTTGAGCTTGCTGTTTTACTGGAATTCTCTTCTGGAAAAGTACTAAGTAATTCTTACTACGCACAGCGAATAATTCACAATATACTGAGTGACTGGCCCTCTGCCCGCTTTCTGGAGAGGTCAGCAGTAACCATTGTAAACGGCAATGTTTTGTCATCTATTTCTGCTTACGCTCTTTCATACTCCGTCCATCTTCCGTGTTTACCTTCCGTAGAAACTCTCACTTTATTGATCACGTCTTTCTTGTAGTTTTTGCTTACATATAACTTGTTTATCGTTACTTTAGCCAGTTGATGCACAGACCGTCGTCAATATCAGCATTATTTTCTTATTTTCATCTTTTTATCGTATTTTATCTGTCATAACACCATATTTTATACAGAAACCGGAAGTTCTCCTTCTCTAGAATACCCATTTTTGAGTCAGTATTTCGATGGCTGCTTGATTTGACACAAATCGATTACAGATTGCGATGTTCTTTGAATTAAGTTGGCCTTCTCAGTAGATGTCCGGAGAAAGAGAAAGTTTGCTATGATAAGACAAGGAAACGAATAGAGAGCAATGAAGTTCCACGATCGTTGTTCAGAATTCTGTAAATAATCACAGTCTCATCGAATAGAGAGCGACAGCTAGGTCTGTAAAGTATGTGGCAGATATGAAGGAGAGAAGTAGTTCTAGAGATCACGATAATCTTGTAACCATAATGACGATTATTGTCAGTTCTTTTTTACTCAGGTGTTTTTCATTAATACGTAACGTCTACGAACGACATTTATCTGACCATTTGGCACAAGTCATACTTTCTTCCTCTCCGAAAGACCAAAAAATAACTAAATCTTTTCTAAAGATGTTCCGGTTTAGTGTGTCTTTTGATGATCTGACTGATTTCCACTGCCTGTTTTTGACGTTTGTATGCGACACTATTCTTGTTTTCGGTTTCAAGCTAAAAAATGAAGAAAATACGTTTGGTCTATTTAAAGCCATTAATTCTTATTACATGGCCATAAAATCGAGCTCTGCGCTTGCACATTGTGTCCGTAATTGTTTGTGTTTTGGGATACATTTCATACTTGGATTTTTTCTTGTAGATCTAGTTTCCATAATTTGAACACAGTATATTGTTTTAGCTCTCTCTATTACTCTCTGTCTCTTTCTATCTATGTGCCTATCATTCCTTTCTAATTCGCTCACAGACCACAATACGCCCACATGCATACACACACATTGGTTTTACGACAGCTGCAATGATGTATTTTTATTCTTATGGAAAATGAGTTTTTGCTGTAAACGTTTCTTGTGGTTTGGAAACCTATTTACATTTTTTGTTTTTTATTTCAAGACTTCTTTATTCATCCTGCTGTCTGTAACCTGTTCGCCCACATAAAGAGTGTCCGGAAAGTAAGGACGAATTTGAATTTTGCGCCATTTTGTCATCATATGATGGTTGGCAGCCGTGGTTTTTCTCGTATTTGTTATCCGCAAACCTTCCCATTAGTAGCCCCATAGCTTTTGTGTGCTTAGAAATGTTGTTTGATGTTTATTTTCGTCATGGAGCAGATGACAATTGAGTAATGTATCCTAGTGGTAAAGAGCAACGTATCCCAGTGGTAAAAAGTTATTACAAAAACAGTGAAAGATCCACGGCAACAGTTTGTGAATTGCTATGACACTCGGACGTAATGCTGCTCAAATCGAATCATCAGTTCGGAAGTTGATCCAGAAGTTGGGTGAGACCACAGGTTTGTTTCAAACGTTGGAAATGGAAATGCCATGTGGCTAGGGCCTCCCGTCGGGTAGACCGTTTGCCTGGTGCAAGTCTTTCGAGTTGACGCCACTTCAGCGATTTGCGTGTCGATGGGGATGAAATGATGATGATATGGACAACACAACACCCAGTCCCTGAGCGGAGAAAATCTCTCCGACCCAGCCGGGAATCGAACTCGGGCCGTTAGGCATGACATTCCGTCGCGTTGACCACTCAGCTACCAGGGGCAGACGTTTCAAACGTTAAGAAAACAGGACGACCGCGTTCTGTTCGAACACAAGAAAACATTTCTGTCGTGTGTGACAATGTGACAGAAAATCGGTTCGCCGGCCGGTGTGGCCGTGCAGTTCTAGGCGCTTCAGTCCGGAACCGCGTGATCGCTACGGTCGCAGGTTCAAATCCTGCCTCAGGCATGGATGTGTGTGATGTCCTTAGGTTAGTTAGGTTTAAGTAGTTCCAAGTTCTAGGGGACTGATGACCTCAGCTGTTAAGTCCCATAGCGCTCAGAGCCATTTGAACCATTTTTGAGCCAGAAAATCGGTTCGCCGACGAGCTCAACAATCGAATTTATCACCAAGTTCAGTCGCCGAAGTGGCGTCAAATCGAAAGACTTGCACCCAGCTAACGGTCTACCCGACGGGAGGCCCTAGTCACACTGCATGAAATCCTTTGAAAATATCTGAAAATGCATGGGTACAAGATCTAACTTACATAAGAGTTGAAGACAGCAGATCACGAGAAGAGACATCGGTTTGCTCAAAGGGTCTTGGCCTGACAAGCGGTAATCGAGAACTTCAAAGAAGAATAATTTTCTCAGATGAGGCGCACTTCACCTCATTTGGTACATTAATAAGGAGAACTACAGAATATAGGGTAACGAAAATCAGCGAGTGACTGTGGAAGATGAGAAGCATCCACATGGACGATTGGGCAGTAGGAGTGATCGGCGCGCACTTTTTTGAAAATGATGAGAGAGCTACCATTAGCTAATCATGCACTCTGACATTCTGATTTTTTTCCTCTCTTATTGCCGAAAATGACTATTTTCGGTTTCAACAAGATTGTGCGATATGCCACACATCCCGTGGAACGACTGCCCTGTTGAATGAAAAGTTTCCTCAAAAAATCCTCTCTTTACGTGACAACCAGGAAAGGCCCGCCAGATCATGCGATCTTACACCCTGTGACCTTTTTTTTGTGGGGTTTTGTGAGGTCAAAAGTGTATGAGAACAAACCACAAACAATAGATCAACTGAAGGATGAAATTAAAAGGTTTATTAACGGCATCCCACCAAATGTTTGTGAACGCTTCATCGAGAACTGACGCGCAGCCTTGGGTTGTCAAATAGAGGGTATAATTTTTCATAGATAAGTGGGAGAAGTTGCTTAATGTTTGTCAAAAAAAGTTGTCAATAGCCAAGGCGTGTGTCGCGATGATTTTGTGTCCGTGAGAAACTGCAGAAAGTGATCCACTTAGCAGTCTCTCGACCGGTATTAACTTCTTCCTTCCGCCTGGGCCCTCCCTGCACTGTGCTGGGGTGTGCGTTGAGAGTTGTTTGGCCGGAAATATCAGAAAGAAGCGCTCTGAGGGTAGCAGGATGCGTCCTGGACTTGGTGAACCGACCGGTTAGCCAACTCCAACCAAACTGTCACCTCATTGGCGCTGCAAGCTGACGTTTACCAGTCCGTAAGGATCCACACAGGGTCTGCATTTCGTTCAAGGAAAATAAATAACTCAAAGAAAACAAGAGGTTCACAACATCAGTGTTATGAGCATAACGTCACCAATACCACTAATTTTCCGCCAGTCTATGCTTATAATCAAACGCCCTGGTTTTACTGCATCACACCAGAGCCGTACATCAGGATCTATGAATCTTCTGCAGACAGCAGCGACAAATGTTCGATGCAGTCAGAGTTTCGTCTTTAACGATAGCCGCATACTTAGCTCTCAAAACAAGCTGCGGAAACTCGTAACAGCGTTTTTATGCAATTTTTAGTATGTTGTTTCCATGGTGCGACACGCATAAATAATATCCTCAAATCAATTGTTTTTGTCACATATTTTCCGAGTTCTGAATGCACCTCCAATTGGCGTCATGCAACTATTGTATGAAATACATGATCTCCCTTTTACATCTAAATCATCATTTCACTAAACTAACACGAGACGTAACATAAATTCGAAGATAACGTGTCACTCCAGGAAGACTGTTCACAGAAATATGTAATATCTTGTAATTTGTACAATACTGCTGACAAGTAGCCCAGGCTTATGACCAGGGACAGATCGTTTTCTACTGTTTTCCATCGTCACATTTCAGAGTCTAAATATTATAGCGGTTATGCATAAAAACTCTTCTTGTCTGTTACAATTTTCCTTGATTTTTAATACTAGCTCTAGATATTTTTAATAGCGATGTTCAGGTAGTTAAGAAGTGCAGGATTTACTTTTGACGATAACTCAACATATTGCACCTGGTTTCTCCGATACCAGTTAATCAGTGTAATTATGGTGTGTCAATTTGCATAGCAGCTTCGGTCTCCCCTTTTTGTGGTACTTATTTCCATCACTCATAGGAGTAAGTTACGATTAACTGACAAGCGCCAAAGGCAAAACCGTACTGAATTATTCTTTTCCTCACGGCCCTCCAACACCATCAAGTAACGAGGGAAATGATTTACGGACTGCGGCAATGTGGCAGACATCTAAACGGCTATTGCTACAACAGACTATGATCGGCACGATTGTTGGTCTCTTAGATATCTCCTCAAAGTGAAAATAAGTGAGTGGTATACGGATTTTTTCCAAGTTGTTTATAGCTCTTTAGGCCGTTTCTCTCAACAACGTATCCAAGTCTTTCGAGCCTTATATAAATATTCTTCCAAATTTCTTCATTGCATATCGTCCTCCACTTTACTCTTCCATTCTGCACAGTGTCAACTTCTCCTCTTGCCTGGGGATTACCTACATAGTACTTTCTATGTATAAAATTCATATTTGAACCATCAGCTGTTTTTATTGTAAACACAAATATCTGGGTTCAAATATGCATTTTATACATTACTTAACAGCTGTCATCAAGAGGATGTCGTTATCAGGAGAAAGAAAACTGGCGTTCTACGGATCGGAGCGTGGAATGTCAGATCCCTTAACCGGGCAGGTAGGTTAGAAAATTTAAAAAGGGAAATGGATAGGTTAAAGTTAGATATAGTGGGAATTAGTGAAGTTCGGTGGCAGGAGGAACAAGACTTCTGGTCAGGTGACTACAGGGTTATAAACACAAAGTCAAATAGGGGTAATGCAGGAGTAGGTTTAATAATGAAAAGGAAAATAGGAATGCGGGTAAGCTACTACAAACAGCATAGTGAACGCATTATTGTGGCCAAGATAGAGACGAAGCCCACACCTACTACAGTACTACAAGTTTATATGCCAACTAGCTCTGCAGATGACGAAGAAATTGAAGAAATGTATGATGAAATAAAAGAAATTATTCAGATAGTGAAGGGAGACGAAAATTTAATAGTCATGGGTGACTGGAATTCGAGTGTAGGAAAAGGGAGAGAAGGAAACGTAGTAGGTGAATATGGATTGGGGCTAAGAAATGAGAGAGGAAGCCGCCTGGTAGAATTTTGCACAGAGCACAACTTAATCATAGCTAACACTTGGTTTAAGAATCATGATAGAAGGTTGTATACATGGAAGAACCCTGGAGATACTAAAAGGTATCAGATAAATTATATAATGGTAAGACAGAGATTTAGGAACCAGGTTTTAAATTGTAAGACATTTCCAGGGGCAGATGTGGACTCTGACCACAATCTACTGGTAATGACCTGTAGATTAAAACTGAAGAAACTGCAAAAAGGTGGGAATTTAAGGAGATGGGACCTGGATAAACTGAAAGAACCAGAGGTTGTACAGAGTTTCAGGGATAGCATAAGGGAACAATTGACAGGAATGGGGGAAAGAAATACAGTAGAAGAAGAATGGGTAGCTTTGAGGGATGAAATAGTGAAGGCAGCAGAGGATCAAGTAGGTAAAAAGACGAGGGCTAGTAGAAATCCTTGGGTAACAGATGAGATACTGAATTTAATTGATGAAAGGAGAAAATACAAAAATGCAGTAAATGAAGCAGGCAAAAAGGAATACAAACGTCTCAAAAATGAGATCGACAGGAAGTGCAGAATGGCTAAGCAGGGATGGCTAGAGGACAAATGTAAGGATGTAGAGGCTTATCTCACTAGGGGTAAGATAGATACTGCCTACAGGAAAATTAAAGAGACCTTTGGAGATAAGAGAACCACTTGTATGAACATCAAGAGCTCAGATGGAAACCCAGCTCTAAGCAAAGAAGGGAAAGCAGAAAGGTGGAAGGAGTATATAGAGGGTCTATACAAGGGCGATGTACTTGAGGACAATATTATAGAAATGGAAGAGGATGTAGATGAAGATGAAATGGGAGATACGATACTGCGTGAAGAGTTTGACAGAGCACTGAAAGACCTGAGTCGAAACAAGGCCCCCGGAGTAGACAACATTCCATTGGAACTACTGACGGCCTTGGGAGAGCCAGTCCTGACAAAACTCTACCATCTGGTGAGCAAGATGTATGAAACAGGCGAAATACCCTCAGACTTCAAGAAGAATGTAATAATTCCAATCCCAAAGAAAGCAGGTGTCGACAGATGTGAAAATTACCGAACAATCAGTTTAATAAGCCACAGCTGCAAAATACTAACACGAATTCTTTACAGATTAATGGAAAAACTAGCAGAAGCCGACCTCGGGGAAGATCAGTTTGGATTCCGTAGAAATACTGGAACACGTGAGGCAATACTGACCTTACGACTTATCTTAGAAGAAAGATTAAGGAAAGGCAAACCTACGTTTCTAGCACTTGTAGACTTAGAGAAAGCTTTTGACAATGTTGACTGGAATACTCTCTTTCAAATTCTGAAGGTGGCAGGGGTAAAATACAGGGAGCGAAAGGCTATTTACAATTTGTACAGAAACCAGATGGCAGTTATAAGAGTCGAGGGGCATGAGAGGGAAGCAGCGGTTGGGAAGGGAGTGAGACAGGGTTGTAGCCTCTCCCCAATGTTATTCAATCTGTATATTGAGCAAGCAGTAAAGGAAACAAAAGAAAAATTTGGAGTAGGTATTAAAATCCATGGAGAAGAAATAAAAACTTTGAGGTTCGCCGATGACATTGTAATTCTGTCAGAGACAGCAAAGGACTTGGAAGAGCAGTTGAACGGAATGGACAGTGTCTTGAAGGGGGGATATAAGATGAACATCAACAAAAGCAAAACGAGGATAATAGAATGTAGTCGAATTAAGCCGGGTGATGCTGAGGGTATTAGATTAGGAAACGAGACACTTAAAGTAGTAAAGGAGTTTTGCTATTTGGGGAGCAAAATAACTGATGATGGTCGAAGTAGAGAGGATATAAAATGTAGACTGGCAATGGCAAGGAAAGCGTTTCTGAAGAAGAGAAATTTGTTAACATCGAGTATAGATTTAAGTGTCAGGAAGTCATTTCTGAAAGTATTTGTATGGAGTGTAGCCATGTATGGAAGTGAAACATGGACGGTAAATAGTTTGGTCAAGAAGAGAATAGAAGCTTTTGAAATGTGGTGCTACAGAAGAATGCTGAAGATTAGAGGGGTAGATCACATAACTAATGAGGAAGTATTGAATAGGATTGGGGAGAAGAAGTTTGTGGCACAACTTGACCAGAAGAAGGGATCGGTTGGTAGGACATGTTCTGGGGCATCAAGGGATCACCAATTTAGTATTGGAAGGCAGCGTGGAGGGTAAAAATCGCAGGGGGAGACCAAGAGATGAATATACTAAGCAGATTCAGAAGGATGTAGGTTGCAGTAGGTACTGGGAGATGAAGAAGCTTGCACAGGATAGAGTAGCATGGAGAGCTGCATCAAACCAGTCTCAGGACTGAAGACAACAACAACAACAACAACAACAATAACAGCTGTTGACAGTCACCTTCCAAAAATGCTTATAGTAACTTGTTTTGCCTTAGGTAATCCCATAATCTGATCACATGCCCATACCATTTTAAACGCCGTTTGTCCACATCTTCCGTGGTGTATGAGGGGTTTTCATTCGCTTCCTGTTTTCTGTATATGGGATTTTCTCTCGCCTTGAAACTCTGTCACTCCTTACTCCAAAAAATACATTTGCACGACTTCAAGTCTGCTTCCATCTCGTTCGATCATTTTCCAGGATTCCGCTCATACAAACAATTTCTTTGTACTACTGACTCATATAACCTTTTTTTTGTCTTTTTCTTAATTTTATCTGACCAAAGTACAGTATTCAGCTAATGGATTGTTTAGCTTGTGTCGTGCTCTGCCCTGTTTCTTGTTTATGTAGCGACGAAAATACTTCTTATAGCGCGACAAAACTTGTGGAAGTGAAGTTTTAAAAAGAGATATTTATGATTTATTTTTCCCTAATCCAGTTTGTGAACTATCTGGTAGCAGTACTCCAATAAACACACACATAATTACAGCCCTCTAAACGGGGAAATGTATAGCAACTTCAAACGCAGTTTTTTTAAATTTTTTTTTATTTTTAATTTATTTTATTTTATTTTTTTACAGAAGGAATAATAGACTTATTGCAAATGAAGATTCGCTATGGAGTGCTATGACTCTTCCAAATTAGCTGCTAATAGTTTTATTATATTTCGTACAATAGGCCTATTTCGGCAGTACTGCAATTCTCAGGCACTACTGCGTTTGATGCTGCAGGTCCAACTATACAAAAAATACTGACGATTGCACTGTTTAACTTTCGCACCACCCAACTCTCTATAAGTTTTGATAAACCAATATACATGGTTCTCAACCTCTCATTCTGAGTTTTGCTATTGTGTAACATAAAATCAGCACTGCTTGTACCAATGCATCACTGCATTTGTTTGGGAAAAGAAAGTTTCGAATTGGAATTATTGAAATTAGATGAAATATTTCCACTGTTGTGCAAATGTCGCTTCAAAGTTAGCAAAACAAATACTGTCACGTCAACAAATCCCCAATTTTTGTCTTCTCAAGATCATTCGAAATTACGGTACCTTCGTTTTTGATAAATGATTAGTTACAAATAGAGCCTTAAATGTTGTTGAACGTCTAGTAGCGTTGTCATCATCTCGACGTGCTGAGATCAGAGATACCGCCGAGCAGAGGGGGCGCCGCTGTACGCTATCACTCTATGGACAGCCGGCAGTCCGCTGCAATGTCGGGGCCGCCATTAGCCGTGGCCTCGGTGGCAGCCAAAACATCTCCGGCGACGATCAGCTGACAACAAATATTCATACGCCAAGCCTGCTTACCCATGGGCGTAAATTGTAAAATGCTATTCGTTTTACATACAGGAGAGCGTGAATCCACTGTCTCAGTGTTTTAACACAAGAAAACAAACAAGGTAATACCTATCAGTGGATGTGGAACATTTCAGACGTTTTGTCATGTACGTGCCAACGATGCGTATTTTTCTCAGTTCTGTTTCACTGTATTTACAGTTTTAGCTCTCTATATTTACATTAAATTCGTTATAGCTTTCGTCTTGGCTTTTGACGCTGTTCAGGACATTGCCCTGACATCGATTTTTCAATAAAACGATAAAATAAATCCCTTTGTCGTGTTTATTTTTCCATTCTATCACTAATAGAGAAGCTGTTTTGTAAAGCATAAGCCTAACAATTCAAAAAAAAAAAATTAGAGTATCCGGTGATACAACTCAACATTAGATCTGCAGGGTAAACAAACACAGAACGCACTTCTGAGCAAATCGGTAACACTATTTTTGATGAAAAGATTCCTTGTCCAATTGACACAGGAATCAAAACTGGGGTGTATAACAAGTCAGTGTTATGCGCAAAGTGATATAATTGAAACTATCGAATATACTTGCCCTTTTCTCCTAAAGTCATTTAGTAACGGAGCTCTCGGAGAATGCTAGAAGCAGCAACAATGTACAGGAATTGATTATTATAGCACGCAAGTGATATTAGGTGTGTACACGCATAATATACCAAATTAACAGCTTAATTAAAAATAAAAAAAATGTTTATTTCCAACGACTTTCATTCACTGAAACAGAATATACTGGAATGCACACTTTCAATTCAGTCGTCACCACATAATAATTTTAATTATCAATGCAACCGTATACTTTTCCATGTGTCATCCAACATCGGCACATTCTCCTCTCAGCTCACGACGCGCCACAAACAAACACTTTAACTATCCAACAGAAAGCACAATTACCGACATCGCAATCTTTAGTACGCAATCAATATAACAGCGCTGCAATTACACTGAAAGCAGCTCGCGACATGGTACGTAGTGGGAAATCAAAGCGCGCGCCGGAGGCGAGGGTTGCTACCCCCACCCCGCAGTGTGCCGGCTGCGCCCTAAACTCACCTCGTAGGTTATGACTCCGCTGTTTCCATATTTTTGGAAGATCTCCCTGAGGAAGAAGTCTGTGCTGTCAGCGGCGGCGGCCGCTATTAACAGCGTCACGACTACGCAGCAAGCTCCGGTCGTCATCGCAGTCGCATGGCCGTGCACCACCCCCTTAGTCAGGCGCGTCCCTCTGAAATCTCGTCCGCTTCCAATTCTGCTACCACTCCCACCGTCAGCCCGCTGTAAACTGAAGCTGCGGCCGGATTCGTCCGAGACATAGATGCTGTAAGTTCCATAAACTGCCGCTGGTGGCAGCACTAGCGGCGAAAGTAGCCGGCGTAGCTTCGGAGTCCCGCCGCTAGGTGGCATTTCGCCTTGCGGCCTCGAGTTCTTCGGGTGTCCTCGCAGTATACATTTTTTGGACATTATACGCCTGAGTCATGACTTTAGAATCCTTAGTTTCTTAAAATATTTAAGTCGTTTCATTAGATGAGCATTCAACTGAAACGGTTGTATAATCCCTTTTCAGATGCAAATCTCATCGCATCGACGACACCGGCACAACGCCATTCCAGATAATGGTTCGTGTAAACGTCGTTGCGGTTAACTACGAACATGTTTTTGTCCATTTTGTCTATAAAAACTTTCCGAGAAGTTGAAGCCGTCTGTCACGTTCAGGACTGGAGCCCAACACAATGTACTTAACAACCAGTGCTCTGCTCCTAAAAAACTGAATCGTCATTATCCACTTACGTGAGTTGCTTCTATAGCAGGGCGAGGGAATGGTACGAGACTTCATAATCCTATGGGTGGTCGAAATACTTGTAGTTCAAGCAGCAAACGATTATTAATAATGATTAAATTAGCATAATTGGTTTGCAAAAGACAAGGAAAAATTGCTGCAATGGACACCTCGGCTTAAAATTAACCAATGACGGTCGGAGCAAGGAGGACATAAAAAGCTGACTAGCTCTGGCAAAAACGGCATTCCTGGCTAAGAGAAGTCTACTAGTTTCAAACATAGGCCTTAATCTGAGGAAGAAATTCCTGTGAATGCCCGTTTGGAGCACAGAATTGTATGGTAGTGAAACACAGACTTTGGGGAAAACTGGACCAGAAGAGAATCGAAGCATTTGAGATGGGGTGCTACAGACGAATGCTGAAAATCAGATGGACTGATAAGGTAAGGAATGCGGAGGTTCTGCTCGGAATCAGAGAGGAAAAGAATATGTGGGAAACACTGTTAAGAAGAAGAGACAGGATGATACGAAAACTGTTAAAACATCGGGGAATAACTTCCATGGTACTAGAGGGAGCTGTAAGGGGTAAAAACGGTAGAGGAAGACAGAGATTGGAATACATCGAGAAAATAATTGTGGACGTAGATTGCAAGTAGCTACTCTGAGATGAAAAGGTTGGCACAGGAGGGGAATTCATGGCGGGCTGGTGACTCAAAAAATACAAACTTTGAAGTAATAACAGAGTAATATACATAATATACCAAATTAGAAACGAATTTCTGGGATATGTATGTAATCTATCAATTCTGAGGTCGTAGACTGGGTTTTTCTGGTCTACCATCGTATTCTTCTGTGATGCCTCTCTTGCTTTGTGGTTCTCTGCAATCACAAAGTGAGGATAGTTCCTTACTCTAAACGCCCTTATGCCAGGCTGGGTTTCAGTTCTCTTTATTAAGAACCATGTTTTGGGTGATACATGGCATATTGTAACTTTGTTGTCCACACCATTCTCGAGTCCAGCTGTTGGCAAGATTCAATTCGGTCTTCTACTGCTATCCTTGCTGTCTTTGTTACTGGTCGTCTAGAGGAGGGTTTTCCAAACTTTCCTCTAACGGAAGACTTTGAGAATCAGAGTGCTTTGATGGAACACTTTTTTTATTTTGAAATTTATAATTTTTTAAAGAACTAGGAAAACTTGTTTTTTTTTCAGAGATTACTTCAGTTGCAAATCATAACTGGAAACTCAGAAATCATAATAAAATTGAAAGACTTACAGTTTTGAACATGGCCGATAATGCAGCAACCATAGACGAAATTTATAATATTACTTGAAAATACAGCTCTTCGGTTGCACAGGTAAAAATGTTTACCTGTGCAACCGAAGAGCTGTATTTTCAAGTAATATTATAAAATTGAAAGAACTGACGTCGTCAAAAAGTCGAAAAAGGAACTGCCAAGTTATTAACAGTTCTTTGTGGAGTATTTATTCGCTTTACAATTTGTGTGACCTTGTTCTAGAGTGGATCCGGTTATGATATTACGATTGGAAAGACAAGAACCAGGTCATAAGAACGCAAGGTGGATTCCCAAGTTTCACAAGTTGTCCCATATAGCCTTTAGATGATACTATTTTATATTTTTCGGCTGTTTTTGTTAGGTGCTGTCTGAAAGACTGTTCTATCAGTTTTTAGTGTTACATTGTAGCTGTAGTATTTTGAAACTGTATATTGAGTTTTCTTCCAGAGAGTTTACTCAGACGGTGTCAGGAAATCTCAGTTTTGGTGGTGTTTGTTGGAGTCTCCACTTGCGAAAGTACTTTCCCATTACTTATATGCCCACTGCTAGGATTTCTTCTGACTTCAATTGAGCTAAATCTTGTTGCAAATATCGAGTCGTCAGCATAACCTAACTTCCTCAGCAATGCTTTTTGTACTTCTGTGAGAAGTGGTGCAAAGTGTGATACCCGTAGTAGACTGTTCCTTAGTTTTCTTGGGGAGCCGATCACGGATTGCTTGATAACTTGGAACACTGAGTCATTTAGTATACTGTCGATTAGTGGACCGAATGGCTTGCAAGATTACACGAAGACATTTGTATGTCATGCCTTATCTAGTCACTCTGACGCAGGCCTCTGATAAGTCAATGAATGTAGCTGCAATTTTATGTTTTCTTTGAAATCCTGCCCCGAGGTGTGCGGGGAGTGACAGCTTCGTTTTGGCCACAAGTTCGTCTTGTCCGATTGGTATTGTTTCAAATATTCAAGTACTGATTTTGTTATGAATAAGCCGTTCTGGTAGCTTGTTGGTCATAGATAGCATTATTATTGGTATGCAGGGCTATCAGCTTGTTTGCGAGAATCTGGTATAGGGATTACCTTCGAGTGTTTAAATTATTGCGATATACTGGCGGTTTGCGTAATGTCTGTGTCGCCCATACTTTTGCATATTTTATGCACATTATTAGGAATTAAGAGTGGCTATTGTCAAACTCTGACGCTTTTCGTGGCTTAAATGGTGTTGAGACTTGTTTGCAAATGAAGGGTCAGGATTGTTCCTTTCCTGTGGCTTCGGCTTTTATGGTTATGAGTTCTCGATTCATCTTGATCGTGAGCGCTTTGTCTTTTGTATATCCTGGATATTGCTACTAGACATAAGTTGTAAAGTTCGCAATTTTCGGCAACATTACGGGTCCATCGTCGGCAAATTTGGAAGCGACAGAAGCGCTTTCAGTAACTTTTTTAACGTACTCCTACATCATGTGATCGATGACATGTAACACCTAGTAGTTTTTAGTTTGAAATTCTCCCCTCCACCACCCTTTTTGTTGTTGGTTTTTTTCGTTTTGCAACGAGTTTCCTGTATGGTGACTACTAACAAAGTTGTTATATGTGGTACCTTAATATGTAGATACATCAGTGTGTTGGTTGTTATTTTCTCTGAGTTGAAAAGTTTTCTCGCAAAAACATAAGATAATTTGGTACCTGATGTTTTCTGCATGGTCGCAACTGCAACAGTAAGTGAAATACGCCTGTAGTATAACTACCTGTTATGCATCCATGTGTCCATATGCTGCCCAGGGGAAAATTAGCATTAACAGATTGTTCTTGCCATATGTATTTGGAGGTAGTAAACAAATTAAAAATATACTACTCCTAATAACTATAATTATTGGGCTGCAAATAAAGTAAACACTTACACTGTCATCAGTCGCCAATAAAAATATCTGCACTTGTACCTATTACACCCTGCATTTTGGGGAAGAGCGAGGGGACGAGAAAGTAAGAAGGAGCTGTGGCTCCCTCCCATAACTCGACCTTGGATCCATGCCTGAAGACAAACAGAAGAATCCAGAAAAAACTGAGGCAGTCTTGGATTTTATGGAAACCGAACTATCTCAACTCTCAGAACAAAATGTTATAAAACTATTAGATCATTTCAGGAAAGGAAGAAAGGTTCCAAAAAAAGATAAAACACTGCAGTCATCAAATCCAAGACTAGGAACAATCCATTTGAATGCATTGTCATTTATAAGAGAAATACTAAAGAAATAATGAATGTTACACCGGTCATAAATGATGAATTTGATTTTGATCATAGTATTTTAAACATATTATGATCAAAATGAAATTCATCATTTATGATTTTTTCCTTTATAAAAACACAAAAAAGGCAACAGAAATTAATAAATTAACACACTTTGAGGCACTTAGAAGAAATTAAAAAATTACAAGATGAAATAACAATTATTTAATCTGCTTCATCGCGAGAGCTATCTAGGCAAATCAATACTGCAAAAAACAGAACAACTGCTTCATCTAGATATACTTGCATAGCGGAATGAAGAGTATGAATTAGCAGAACAGCAAGATCATAAAAATGGAGAAAATGAAAAAGCGCTGGAATCATCGAAAACTATGAAAAACATGAACAATAAAAAAAAGAGACCTAGGGTAACACGGAGAATCGGAAGAGTATTGGAAAATTCACAACTTTTGGAATGCAAGAAAACTTCGAAAAAATGTCAAATATGTGATCTTGTTGCCTTTCTTAGTGAGCCGAATTGATATAAACCTTCTCGGATTTCCAGCTATTGAGTTCGTCGAAATGGCGCAACGTTTCGATGTTGACGAAGATGATTGCAGTTACACTCACTCAGCTGGAAACCAGAGATCTTTATTTCAGTTCCAGAGATTTTTACCAGATCTTAAAGAGTAAATTGAAGCGCTACCAAGCACCAAGTGTTTGAGTCAAGATTGAAATACTTAGAATTGACTTAAATAATACTGGAAATAGAAAAATATTACGATAAACTGTTAAATTGCCCAGAGCCAGGTCATAAATTACTGTCCTCTGACTTCTGTGAGAATCTAGATTAAGATACGCCAATCTAATTTCTTTTCAGAGGTTGATTTATGCCTTACATCAACCACTTCCTATTTTAATTTATGAAGTTGCTTATATCATTGTACCCCAAACTGTTTACAAAATACTGTGAAAGTTCATGTGACGTGGGCACTTTTTTCCTCTGTGAGTCACCTTGTAGCGGACACAGTGTCCTACGTGTGTGGGTAAACGTCGCTTCTTATCAACAGAGTCGCAAATCTACTCGTTTCCTTGCTTTTTAGATGTTTCCCATTTATTTTTACTCACGACTTGCTTCTCCTTGAAACATTCCTATTGCATGAGCGGTCAGTTCACGATTGTGTTCGCACCATTGTTATAACGCCTGTGTTACCTGTTGTCGGCTACTTCCTAGTTTTCGTTTCGACCCTGTGGCTCCCTCCGGTAAAAAGCCGTCCGCAGAGAGTATGCGGCGCTTTGTTTTGCTCGTTTGTCCTAGTTTCCTAGTTTCTGCTCCGGCCCGCGGCCCAGAGGGTAGGCCGCAAATCGTGCCTCGTGGACATCCTTCTGTTCGCGCTTTTGTGCCTGTCGGCGCATGCAAGGCCACAGTACTAAAACCTGAGTATTGTAGAAGATTGGCACTGGAAGCCGTGGTAACAAGGCCCTGTATTACAGCTAATTAAAAACCCAGCCATGACACCTTTCTGTTGTGGTGCCGACAACGCACAAAGTATCTTCTGTAGGGTCCCTATTATGCTACGCTCTCTAGGGGCGACGAACTGTTATGGTCACATGAGGACGCTATCACAGATATTTGAATATAAAGTATATAATATTATGTGTGAATTATTTGTGTCTTAATGCTTGTCGCGATGGCGGATGTCCACGAGGCACGATTTGCGGCTTTTGTGCGTAGTCTGAAAGGCCCTTCCCATATAGATACACCGAGGGTACCAGAGGAGCGATCCTGACCGTCAGAGGAAGGCAGTGCTGGCTCACCCTACTTAACTTTGTAGCCTATCCAAAACTGTGCAGATGGGCACTGTTAGGATGGCTATGAAAAACAGAGCCTTCTGCGCAATCGGCAGTTTTCTACAAAACCCAAGGTGTTAAATAGCTCCCTCAACTAGAGTTCTGCCACATCCGGACCCGATTTCCTCTTCAGTCAAGACGCCGCTCCATGGCTCGTACAGTCTCTGCACCACATGGTGTCACTGTTTGGTTGATGGATGGAAAAAGTTTAACTGTGTGCTACAAGCACTCTGCCCCGAAATCTGATTTAAAATCCAAAGAGCTTCTGATCGTATGTAAAATACACAAGCAGCAAGACACATCAATACCTTCGCTGCACGATAGCAATGGTAATGTTACCGATGACAGCGCCACTAAGGCTGAGTTACTAAACATGGTTTTCCGAAATTCTTTCACCAAATAGGACGAAGTAAATCTTCCAGAATTCAAATCAAGAACACCTGCCAACATGGGTGTCTTAGGAGTAGATATCCTCGATGTAGGGAAGCAAATTCTTCTGTCCAGATTATGTACCAAATAGGTTTCTTTCTGAGAATGCTGATACAATAGCTCAATACTTATCAGTCATACACAATCGCTCGCTCGGCGAAAGATCCGCAGCTAAGAACTGGGAAGCTACATAGGTCACACCAATGCTCAAGAAAGGAAATAGGAGTAATCTGCTAAATTACAGACCCATATCGCTAACGTCAATTTGCAGTAGGATTTTGGAACATATGCTATGCTAGAACATTATGACTTGCCTGAAAAAAAAAAGATTTATTGGCAAATAGTCAGCACGGATCATTATTCGACTGGCGTATTGACTGTAGTCGGCAAGGATCTCAGATTGATTCCATATTCCTAAATTTCCAGAAAGCTTTAATGTATTTTGTAACAAGTGACTTCTAATTTAATTGCATGCTTACGGAGCATAGTCCCTGTAGTGTAACTGCATTCGTCATTCCCCCAGATTTCCTGTCAGAAAGATCACAGTTGGTAATGACGAAAAGTTATGGAATCAATCAGAAGTGACATATGGCGTTCCCTAAGAGAGCGTTGTAAGTCTTCTGCTGTGTCTAATCTATATAAACAATTTAGGAGACAATCTTAGCAGCCCTCTTGAATTGGTTCAAATGGCTCTGAGCACTATGGGACTTAACATCTGTGGTCATCAGTCCCCTAGAACTTAGAACTACTTAAACCTAACTAACCTAAGGACATCACACACATCCATGCCCGAGGCAGGATTCGAACCTGCGACCGTAGCAGTCCCGTGGTTCCGGACTGAGCGCCTAGAACCGCTAGACCACCGCGGCCGGCCCCTCTTGAATTGTTTGCAGATGATGCTGTCATTTACCGCCTCGTTAAGTCATCAGCTGATCAAAGCTAATTGTAAAATGATTTAGACAAGACATTTGTTTGGTGCGAAAAGTGGCAATTGATTCTAAATAAGGAAAATTTGAAGTCTTCTACATGCATATTAAAAGGACTACGCTAATTTCGGTTACACCATAAATCACCCAAATCTAAAGGGTGTGATTTCAACTAAATACTTAGCGATTACAATTACGAATTACTTTAATTGATACGACCACATAGATGATGTGAGAAAAGCGAACCAAAGGCTGCTATTTATTGGCAGATCACGGAGAAGATACAACAATTCTACTACAGAGAGTGCCTTACACTACGTTTGTCCGTGCTCTTCTGCAGTATTGCTGCGCGTTGCGGTATCCGCAACAGGCAGGATTGACGGAGGACATCGAAAAAGTTCAGGGATGGAGAACTCGTTTTGTATTATCGCGAAATAGGGAGGATAGTGTCACGGATATGATACACGAGTTGGTGTGACAATCAGTAAAATAAAGGGTTTTTGTTGCGGGGAGATCGTTTCGCAAAATTTGTCACCAATTTTCTCCTCCGAATGCTAAAATACTTTGTTGCCGCCCATCTATATACGGAGTAATGGTCACTGTAATAAAATAAGAGAAATCACAGCCCTCGCGGAAAGATTTAAGCGTTCGGTTTTCCGGCGCGTTGTTAGAGTGCAGAACGCATGAGAAATAGCTTGAAGATGTTTCAGTGAACTGTCTGTCAGGTACTTAATTGTAACTTGCAGAGTAGTGATGTGGATGCAGTCGTAGTTCGACGTAACGCTACCGATTGGTCGGAAAATAGATACATGATTTCATTGTCCGCTAGTTGCAACATGTGAAATTACGGTCACCACTCACGGCTTCGGTCGCAGCCGGATCACAGATACCTCCATGCAGCCCCTAAGGTAAATTGTTTCGATTGACTGCCGTGTGCCATCATTAGACCGTATCTCTCTCGCTCGCCCTCAGTTAGGGTTTTATTTCCTTTCGTTTAGTAATTCATGTGCACAGTTTTTTTTTCTTCAGAGACCTCGTACTACCTCCCGGTCCAGTAAGTATTATCTTATACTGAGGCCACCCATTCCAGTGACTTTTCTTTATATTGTATGATTTCTTTTATTGATGTAACTGTGGTTTTTTTCTTTCCAAATTACACCTATTTTAAATAGTCTGTTGTCGTCTATTATTTCCGTAGAGTTGTAGCACGCCCTACTGCCTTTACTTCGTATCTACCCTTTTACGATAATGCAGACGAGGTGGATCAGGTCCATCTGCGCCTCTAGTAAGAAATGATTTCGATGCCTTAGGTCTGGTTAAAACAGAGAGGAGGGGAGTGCGTGCTTGTTGCCAAGCCAAATAGGTGGGAACGCGGTTCAACCATAATACACTAAGCAGATTCAAAAGGATGTAGGTTGATGTAGGTACTGGGAGATGAAGAAGCCTGCACAGGATAGACTAGCATGGAGAGCTGCATCAAACCAGTCTCAGGACTGAAGACCACAACAACAACAACATGGCGCCCTAATAATATTGCTCTAAGATTTGCAATACATGAGGAAGTGATGGATCAGAGTACTTAAAGATCTGTTCTCGTATTCTACTATCTGGGGCATTGCATGTTATTGCATCCCTTATCATTGGAGTAAGTATTAAAATCCATGGACAAGAAATAAAAACTTTGAGGATCGCCGATGATATTGTAATTCTGTCAGAGACAGCAAAGGACTTGGAAGAGCAGCTGAACGGAATGGACAGTGTCTTGAAAGGAGGGTATAAGATGAACATCAACAAAAGCAAAACGAGGATAATGGAATGTAGTCGAATTAAGTCGGGTGATGCTGAGGGAATTAGATTAGGAAATGGGACACTTAAAGTAGTAAAGGAGTTTTGCTATTTGTCGAGCAATATAACTGATGATGGTCGAAGTAGAGAGGATATAAAATGTAGACTGGCAATGGCAAGGAAAGCGTTTCTGAAGAAGAGAAATTTGTTAACATCGAGTATAGATTTAAGTGTCAGGAAGTCGTTTCTCAAAGTATTTGTATGGAGTGTAGCAATGTATGGAAGTGAAACATAGGTGATAACTAGTTTGGACAAGAAGAAAATAGAAGCTTTCGAAATGTGGTGCTACAGAAGAATGCTGAAGATTAGATGGGTAGATCATATAACTCTTGAGGAGGTATTGAATAGGATTGGGGAGAAGAGAAGTTTGTGGCACAACTTGACTAGAAGAAGGGATCGGTTGGTAGGTCATGTTCTGAGGCATCAAGGGATCATCAATTTAGTATTGGAGGGCAGTGTGGAGGGTAAAAATCGTTGAGGGAGACCAAGAGATGAATACACTAAACAGATACAGAAGGATGTTGGTTGCAGTAGGTACTGGGACATGAAGAAGCTTGCACAGGATAGAGAAGCATGGAGAGCTGCATCAAACCAGTCTCAGGACTGAAGACCACAACAACAACAACAATTAATTTTACATTTTAGAATTCAAATTAGGTAAGACAAACATAAATTAGCAACTTACTATTTTTTTATAAATGCGCTAGAGAGCCTTTGTTGACTTTCCCATTCGTTCTACAGGTGATGCCGGGCTTGAGGCATTCGACGAGCACTGAGCGAGTGTTCGCCGGCTGCCAAATAGCGACGACAGACCGGCAGTTGCTCGCCGAGCCCCGATGCCCGCCCTTCCTGTACCGAATCCAACACTGCTGCCGTATCGGGGTTGGCAAATATTCATAAAGGCCTGTGCTTGAAGGCGTGCATAAATCAGCAACGTTCCTGGTGGACAGTCGTTCATCACTTTAATTATCTGTTACTGTATTCACGTTTGTGAGAATGTAACCAATATCGTTACGCAGTCATTCATCATCTGCCCGATGTGGCAGATACGCTGCCGGCCCATATACTTTTGGTTCGGCGTCGATCTGGTGCTTGTAGAACACTTTTTCCTCGTGCTTCAGAAAACAGTGCACAATGAGAGAGTTCAGAAGAACGCTAATGATGGTGACCTGTGGAGACTCACCCAAGAAAATAAAAGGCCGTTTTACAGCTAGGGCCTTCTGTCAAACCGTTTTCTGCCGGGGGCACTGTACCTCTCCCACTGAGTTCTCAGACGACAGGTGGAATGGGGACCCATTCGAACGGGTCATTATCTGCTCGCCTTAGGTTCATATTTACCACTTAATGAAAGTTTTACGATGGTTCAAATGGGTCTGAGCACTATGGGACTCAACTGCTGTGGTCATCAGTCCCCTAGAACTTAGAACTACTTAAACCTAACTAACCTAAGGACATCACACACACCCATGCCCGAGGCAGGATTCGAACCTGCGACCGCAGCAGCAGCGCGGCTCCGGACTGGAGCGCCTAGAACCGCACGGCCACCGCGGCCGGCAAAGTTTTACGATGAACACATGTCAAGATCCAGTGGGGTAGCAGATTATTTTTCCACCCACAGACAAGAAAGAAATCGTTGTGCGACATGCGATGGGCGATCTTAAAATCCCCTAGAGAAGGGGGCCACAACCTGCGAAAAGACCCTGCAACGGTGGAATAATGAAGCGAGACGCTGTCGTTGGCTCGAGAATACGAAATTCTCAGAACAACGCAGGTGAAAAGCTGGTCAATTGGACGTGATTTTTACATTGTTTTTTGTGGGAGAAAAACAGTAACATAATAATTACGCCATTGGTCAGAGCTGGGAGAAATTTTTTTCATTCGTGGGAGATTTTTAGGCGTGGCCTCTGAGCAGACCACGCATAAGACGCAGTTTTAACTTCTTTTTGTCGTAGAGACCCGATGACCACTTGGCGGATGAGAGATTGAAAGGGAATACCGGCGCTTTAAACTTCTCGCTACTTGTGAGGCAGCCTGAATTTACAGACAGATTCTGTTGGCATCCATATGCTCCATTAGCAGCCTACTCTTCAACACACATCAGTTATTGTGAGGATATCTTGGGGCATTTATTGGCTAGGATGGAAGAAAATTAGGGGACATCGAGTATTTCAGAAAAACCACGTAGGCTCGAAACAGACAGGGGTAGCTGCATGTTTATTTCTCTTTCCGGTACGATCGCACGATCACTATTGTCCGTCTGCGGCGATGTGAGCTGAATTAAGTCCGGAAATTGATTAACGCAGACCCCATTTCCTTGTCCGAGAACTTTGACAAACTTATCAGTGTTCGTTATAGTTTAATTATGTGTTTCAATAGATATTATATTCTAAATAATATCTTTATTACTCCGTATATCCTAAGCATTTTGTAGTAAAAAGTTGGGTTCACTTAGGCCAAGTTTTTGATTTCATAGTTAGAGAATCGTTTTTTCATGCATTTTATTAGTACTGAATTACAGGAGTGTCAGTACACAAGGTTCGAAGATTCAGTGCTAGCGCCACCCAGTTTTTTGAAAATACACTCCTGGAAATTGAAATAAGAACACCGTGAATTCATTGTCCCAGGAAGGGGAAACTTTATTGACACATTCCTGGGGTCAGATACATCACATGATCACACTGACAGAACCACAGGCACATAGACACAGGCAACAGAGCATGCACAATGTCGGCACTAGTATAGTGTATATCCACCTTTCGCAGCAATGCAGGCTGCTATTCTCCCATGGAGACGATCGTAGAGATGCTGGATGTAGTCCTGTGGAACGGCTTGCCATGCCATTTCCACCTGGCGCCTCAGTTGGACCAGCGTTCGTGCTGGACGTGCAGACCGCGTGAGACGACGCTTCATCCAGTCCCAAACATGCTCAATGGGGGACAGATCCGGAGATCTTGCTGGCCAGGGTAGTTGACTTACACCTTCTAGAGCACGTTGGGTGGCACGGGATACATGCGGACGTGCATTGTCCTGTTGGAACAGCAAGTTCCCTTGCCGGTCTAGGAATGGTAGAACGATGGGTTCGATGACGGTTTGGATGTACCGTGCACTATTCAGTGTCCCCTCGACGATCACCAGTGGTGTACGGCCAGTGTAGGAGATCGCTCCCCACACCATGAAGCCGGGTGTTGGCCCTGTGTGCCTCGGTCGTATGCAGTCCTGATTGTGGCGCTCACCTGCACGGCGCCAAACACGCATACGACCATCATTGGCACCAAGGCAGAAGCGACTCTCATCGCTGAAGACGACACGTCTCCATTCGTCCCTCCATTCACGCCTGTCGCGACACCACTGGAGGCGGGCTGCACGATGTTGGGGCGTGAGCGGAAGACGGCCTAACGGTGTGCGGGACCGTAGCCCAGCTTCATGGAGACGGTTGCGAATGGTCCTCGCCGATACCCCAGGAGCAACAGTGTCCCTAATTTGCTGGGAAGTGGCGGTGCGGTCCCCTACGGCACTGCGTAGGATCCTACGGTCTTGGCGTGCATCCGTGCGTCGCTGCGGTCCGGTCCCAGGTCGACGGGCACGTGCACCTTCCGCCGACCACTGGCAACAGCATCGATGTACTGTGGAGACCTCACGCCCCACGTGTTGAGCAATTCGGCGGTACGTCCACCCGGCCTCCCGCATGCCCACTATGCGCCCTCGCTCAAAGTCCGTCAACTGCACATACGGTTCACGTCCACGCTGTCGCGGCATGCTACCAGTGTTAAAGACTGCGATGGAGCTCCGTATGCCACGGCAAACTGGCTGACACTGACGGCGGCGGTGCACAAATGCTGCGCAGCTAGCGCCATTCGACGGCCAACACCGCGGTTCCTGGTGTGTCCGCTGTGCCGTGCGTGTGATCATTGCTTGTACAGCCCCCTCGCAGTGTCCGGAGCAAGTATGGTGGGTCTGACACACCGGTGTCAATGTGTTCTTTTTTCCATTTCCAGGAGTGTAGTATTAAATAAAATCAGTTGCGTAACATTTTTACTGAGGAGGAGGAGGAGGAGGAGATTAGTGTTTAACGTCCCGTCGACAACGAGGTCATTAGAGACGGAGCGCAAGCTCGGGTGAGGGAAGAATGGGGAAGGAAATCGGCCGTGCCCTTTCAAAGGAACCATCCCGGCATTTGCCTGAAGCGATTTAGGAAAATCACGGAAAATTTTTACTGAGTAACTGAGTTCTTCAGGGAGCGATCTGTTTCTAAGCAGCCTTTATTCCAGAAGGAAGGTTCACTTATTTGTTTGTAGAAATACAAGGTGTAAGAAAACTACTATACAAAGTTGTAGAGTTATTAGAGGACATAAAAAGAAACACTCTTGTTACATGACACTGATACGAGAGGTGCACTACTTCCCTACTAAGGGACCTTGAAGGATTGGAACTGGACCTCCACTGGCTCAACGTTTACAGCTGCTTTGACTAATTCATTTACAACACATTGATACTGGAGTCTAATTTCCAACACAATTACAAGTTACTATTAGGAAGGTAGCTTTTCATCAAGAATCACTGATTGACACTGCAGAAGATCTGGTTGCCCGTTTGGCTGAAGCTGCAGGCATTATTTGTGAAACATCTGGTTACTTTGTGTTAGTCAATTATTAGCACGTTGATACCAGTTGCGCATTAATGTAAATGAAAGACATTTTCGCAACATCTCTAAAGCAATATTCTTCACAAGGCTATTTGAACACTGTCCCTGAGCATCACTAGTGTCAAAACCATCATCTACATTTACAGCTATATCTACACCTACATTCTCCAAATCACATTTAAGAGCCTGGCAGAGGATTCATCGAACCACCTTCACACTTCTCTATTATTCCAATCTCGTACAGCACGCGGAAATACGAACACCATATCTTTCCGTGCGAGCTCTGATTTCCTTATATTATTATCGGCATCAACGAAATATTTTCGGATTCAGGGGAGAGAGTTGGTAGCTGAAATTACGTGAGAAGATTCCGCTGCAACGAAAAACGCCTTTGTTTTAATGATGTCCACCCCAAATCCTGTATCATTTAAGTGACACTCTCTCCTCTGTTTCGCGATAATACAAAATGTGCTGCCTTTCTTTGCACGTTTTGATGTACTCCGTCAATCCTATCTGATATGGATCCCAGACCGCGCAGCTGTGTACTAAAAGAGGACGGACAAGCGTTGTGTAGGCAGTCCCTTTAGTAGATCTGTTACATTTTCTAAGTGTCTGCCAATAAAACCGAGTCTTTGGTTTGCCTTCCCAACAACATTTTCTATGTGTTCTTTCCTAGTTTAAGTTGTTCGTAATTGTAATTCCTAGATATTTAGTGAATTTATGGTCTTTAGGTTTGATTGATTTATCGTGTAACCGAAGTTTAACGGATTCCTTTTAGCACTCGTGTGGATGACCTCACACTTTTCGTTATTTAGGATCAATTTCCAATATTCGCATCATACAGATATCTTTTCTAAATCGTTTTGCAGTTGTTTTTTATCTTCTGTTGACTTTACTAGTCGATAAACGACAGCGTCATCTGCAAACAACCTAAGACGGCTGCTCAGACTGTCTCCAAAATCTTTTATATAGAAGAGAAACAGCAAAGGGCCGATAACACTACCTTGGGGACCGCTAGAACTCACTTCTGTTTTACTCGATGACTTTCCGTCATTTACTACGGACTGTGACCTCTCCGACAGGAAACCACGAACCCAGTCACACAACTGAGATGATATTCCATAAGCGCGCAATTTCACTACAAGCTGCTTGTGTGGTATAATGTCAAAAGCCTTCCGGAAATCCAGAAATACGGAATGGATCCGTAGCAAGGAAATAGAACATTTGTGATATTTTTATAACATAACAAAGTGTTTCTTTTTACCTCCTCTGAACACTTTAAAATTTTGTGTATGTAGTTTTCAACTTAACTGGATCGAGCATAAAAGCGCTGTCTAAATCCCTCTGTGCGGTCATTTAACCTAAACAATTTAAGAAATGTTAAACCTGATCCGAGGTAAGACAGAACAGCATTTCCATGATGTTTATGCTGTTTATTATTATTAACGTAGACTACGCGATCATAAGTGTCCGGACGCTCCTATCTAATGCAGAATGGACCACTAGATGTCACGAGAGGCTGACCGACCAGTATAAAGAGAGGTGGAGAGTGTTGTGTTGACAGTGGAGCAGAAGGGGCTAAAAGGAAAGTACAGTGGTTGAGCTGCTGCTCATAAGCCACATATTTCTAATCTAGTGATTTGGAGTGATGAATCACGGCATACTCTATGAAATTCGAATGGATGTGTCTGGATTTGGCGAATTCATGGAAAACGTTACCTGCCATCTCATTTTATTGCCGTGAGTACTGCGTGAAATAGAGGAATAGTTCGGGCACGATGATTGTATCAGCATGAGAATGCACTGTGTGTTAAAGCAGCATCTGTGAGGCAATGATCTGCGGACAATAACATTCCTGAAATGGACTGGCTTGCTCAGAGTTCCGACCTGAACCCAAGAGAAAACCTTTCGGAGGAGTCAGAATACTAGCTTCACCCCAGACTGCAGCATCCAACGTCACTGCCTTCTGCTGGTCTCAGCTCTTGAGGAAGAATAGGCTGGCATTCCTCCACATTCAGACACCTCATTGAAAGTGTAAAGAGGAGAGTTCAAGATATAAAGGCGGATGGTGGACACATCCACTGATATGTGTCCGGATAATTTTGATCAGATTGAAACAAGTCTGTCAATTAGTCTGTCAGCTGAACGACTGGTTTCACATTTTGCTAGCTACTCCTTCCTGATGAAGGAAGGGTGAGAGTGACCATCATGAATGATATAAACAATTGTAAGAGATGAACCAACGATACCTACTACATGCTCCCACAATGGTTGCAAGGCAATGGTTAATAAATTTTAATCAAATCCAAAGAAAATAAATTTCGTTTACAGGTTAAACTCTTTGTATGTTCGTGTTCCAGACTGTGTATTGATGCCCACTCCAGGCGAGAAATGCTCCACCTGAGACACAGACAAGGGGACCAGTTTCCAGTCTATTCACAACAGGGCCCTCAACCGGTAAGCCGAGTAGGCGTCGCTAGGATGCAAGACGCCACGTTGAAATAAGCCTACTCGTTTATTTTCCCTCGTCGGTGTCACTTGAGAATCAAAGGGGTGCTTGCGCGCTTAGCGGACAGCCAGGCCGGCGGCGATGCAATAATCACTCGCGTGGTGTCTCGTATTTCGTAGTCGTGCTCTTTGGTCACACTCTCACGAGTAGAGTGAAAAAGAGGCTCTTGTCGTCATCAGAGGTCTTCTTCCGAGCTATGTCTTGTGGTGTACAATGAATAAAAAGTTGTGTTAACATGTTCTACATCTACATCTATACTCCGCGAGCCACCTTACGGTGTGTGGCGGAGGGTACTTATTGTACCACTATCTGATCCCCCCTTCCCTGTTCCATTCACGAATTGTGCGTGGGAAGAACGACTGCTTGTAAGTCTCCGTATTTGCTCTAATTTCTCGGATCTTTTCGTTGTGATCATTACGCGAGATATATGTGGGCGGTAGTAATATGTTGCCCATCTCTTCCCGGAATGTGCTCTCTCGTAATTTCGATAATAAACCTCTCCGTATCGCGTAACGCCTTTCTTGAAGTGTCCGCCACTGGAGCTTGTTCAGCATCTCCGTAACGCTCTCGCGCTGACTAAATGTCCCCATGACGAATCGCGCTGCTTTTCGCTGGATCATGTCTATCTCTTCTATTAATCCAACCTGGTAAGGGTCCCATACTGATGAGCAATACTCAAGAATCGGACGAACAAGCGTTTTGTAAGCTACTTCTTTCGTCGATGAGTCACATTTTCTTAGAATTCTTCCTATGAATCTCAACCTGGCGCCTGCTTTTCCCACTATTTGTTTTATGTGATCATTCCACTTCAGATCGCTCCGGATAGTAACTCCTAAGTATTTTACGGTCGTTACCGCTTCCAATGATTTACCACCTATGGCATAATCGTACTGGAATGGATTTCTGCCCCTATGTATGCGCATTATATTACATTTATCTACGTTTAGGGAAAGCTGCCAGCTGTCGCACCATGCATTAATCCTCTGCAGGTCTTCCTGGAGTACGTACGAGTCTTCTGATGTTGCTACTTTCTTGTAGACAACCGTGTCATCTGCAAATAGCCTCACGGAGCTACCGATGTTGTCAACTAAGTCATTTATGTATATTGTAAACAATAAAGGTCCTATCACGCTTCCTTGCGGTACTCCCGAAATTACCTCTACATCTGCAGATTTTGAACCATTAAGAATGACATGTTGTGTTCTTTCTTCTAGGAAATCCTGAATCCAATCACAAACCTGGTCCGATATTCCGTAAGCTCGTATTTTTTTCACTAAACGTAAGTGCGGAACCGTATCAAATGCCTTCCTGAAGTCCAGGAATACGGCATCAATCTGCTCGCCAGTGTCTACGGCACTGTGAATTTCTTGGGCAAATAGGGCGAGCTGAGTTTCACATGATCTCTGTTTGCGGAATCCATGTTGGTTATGATGAAGGAGATTTGTATTATCTAAGAACGTCATAATACGAGAACACAAAACATGTTCCATTATTCTACAACAGATTGACGTAAGCGAAATAGGCCTATAATTATTCGCATCTGATTTATGACCCTTCTTGAAAATGGGAACGACCTGCGCTTTCTTCCAGTCGCTAGGTACTTTACGTTCTTCCAGCGATCTACGATAAATTGCTGATAGAAAGGGGGCAAGTTCTTTAGCATAATCACTGTAGAATCTTAAGGGTATCTCGTCTGGTCCGGATGCTTTTCCGCTACTAAGTGATAGCAGTTGTTTTTCAATTCCGATATCGTTTATTTCAATATTTTCCATTTTGGCGTCCGTGCGACGGCTGAAGTCAGGGACCGTGTTACGATTTTCCGCAGTGAAACAGTTTCGGAACACTGAATTCAGTATTTCTGCCTTTCTTCGGTCGTCCTCTGTTTCGGTGCCATCGTGGTCAACGAGTGACTGAATAGGGGATTTAGATCCGCTTACCGATTTTACATATGACCAAAACTTTTTAGGGTTCTTGTTTAGATTGTTTGCCAATGTTTTATGTTAGAATTCGTTGAATGCTTCTCTCATTGCTCTCTTTACGCTCTTTTTCGCTTCGTTCAGCTTTTCCTTATCAGCTATGATTCGACTACTCTTAAACCTATGATGAAGCTTTCTTTGTTTCCGTAGTACCTTTCGTACATGATTGTTATACCACGGTGGATCTTTCCCCTCGCTTTGGACCTTAGTCGGTACGAACTTATCTAAGGCGTACTGGACGATGTTTCTGAATTTTTTCCATTTTTGTTCCACATCCTCTTCCTCAGAAATGAACGTTTGATGGTGGTCTCTCAGATATTCTGCGATTTGTGCCCTATCACTCTTGTTAAGCAAATATATTTTCCTTCCTTTCTTGGCATTTCTTATTACACTTGTAGTCATTGATGCAACCACTGACTTATGATCACTGATACCCTCTTCTACATTCACGGAGTCGAAAAGTTCCGGTCTATTTGTTGCTATGAGGTCTAAAACGTTAGCTTCACGAGTTGGTTCTCTAACTATCTGCTCGAAGTAATTCTCGGACAAGGCAGTCAGGATAATGTCACAAGAGTCTCTGTCCCTGGCTCCAGTTCTGATTGTGTGACTGTCCCATTCTATACCTGGTAGATTGAAGTCTCCCCCTATTACAATAGTATGATCACGAAACTTCTTCACGACGTTCTGCAGGTTCTCTCTGAGGCGCTCAACTACTACGGTTGCTGATGCAGGTGGTCTATAGAAGCATCCGACTATCATATCTGACCCACCTTTGATACTTAGCTTAACCCAGATTATTTCACATTCGCATTCGCTAATAACTTCACTGGATATTATTGAATTCTTTACTGCTATAAATACTCCTCCACCATTGGCGTTTATTCTATCCTTGCGGTATATATTCCATTCTGTGTCTAGGATTTCGTTACTGTTCACTTCCGGTTTTAACCAACTTTCCGTTCCTAATACTATATGCGCACTATTTCCTTCAATAAGAGATACTAATTCAGGAACCTTGCCCTGGATACTCCTGCAGTTTACCAATATTACGTTAACTTTTCCTGTTTTTGGTCTCTGAGGACGGACGTTCTTTATCAACGATGATAATGTCCTCTCTGGTGAGATGATAGAAGTGCAGCGTCGGTTCTGTATGCGTTGCTCATATCAATGTCGCTTGTAAGTAGTGAAAATTTACACTAATATAAAGCTAACACTTTCGCAGACTAAATGATTCACATTTGTTAGCATCTAATAGAAAACAAACAACCACACAAGCTATGCTGTTACTCTTGATATACGTGGGTTCTGTAAGTCATATACAGGGTGAAGCGAAATTCGCGCACTCAAGCTTCGCAGCGCGACTCCTCACATGCCAGCGATAAAAAAATGTCTGTAACAAAATTTCGTCCGGCGAGTACATATGGCAGAAAATGGACGTTAAAGAGTGGAAATCTGGCAACACTGTAACCACATGTATGGTGACAACCTCTGCCAGCACATATTATCCGTCCTGTACAGCTGGTGCAGAGGATAGAGTTTTGGATTAACATGCAAGAGATAGATGTTTCGATCCTGTGTTGAGGCATATGCTTTTTATTTGGTAAATATGGTCGAGGTGGTACGGTATCTGGCATCTTAATCATCAACAGCGATTGCAGCGAGTCCTCTAGAAAACATTTGCACTTACGCACTAAAATCGTAGAAATGGAAGACTGGTCAGCTTTGAAAGAAGTCCTTTCCACGTCGCGAGTGTGAATTTATTCGCACCACTTTATCTACTAGATGCAAAACCTACTTTCTGTGTACCCTTCTCCAATGGTCCCATAGATTAGTACCAACTATTGTTCTTGCCTCGTTCGGGTCCATTACATTTCATTAGGGCCTTACGTTACCAGAAGGACTAGCAACGTGCTTAAAGAATAATGTCCAAACTCAGTTACTATTTTATGTGTTATCAACATAGTCCCACTAATTATGCCTTTCAACATTGAGTCTGGTAACCTCATGCTGTTTAGTATGTATCTCAATGCATTATTATTATTATTCTATCAATGGGATTGTGGAAACATTAACTCGTGAGGGTGTATTCAATATGCACAATGCCCACCATTGGTGTGAGGTTAACCCGCACATCACCCGCGGCCGTAGATATCAAGTTCGCTTTGGTATCAACGTCTGGGCCGGAATACTGGGTGACAGGTGCTTGGGCTCCTACATGTTTGCCCTGCACGAAGGTATCACGCATTCCCCTCAAACTATCTGCCTGATACCCTGGAAGATGTCCCACTACCTTTTCGGCAGAGGATATGGTTCCAACATGGTGGTGCATCTCAACATTCTGGAATTAATGTGCGACAGTATTTGGACAGAACATTTCCAGGGAAATGGCTCCGGCGTGGAGGCACAGTTGTATGGCCACCGCATTCATCTGACCTAAATCCCCTGGATTTCTTCCTATGGGGACACCTGAAGGAACCGACGAATGTGGAAGAACTGGTAGCGCGTGTTCATGTTGTTATTGTCACTGTCGACGCAGCTTTGCAGCGAAAGGTCCAGAGCTGTATGATCTAGTGGGTTACCCAATGTTTGGACGTGCAGGGAGGTTGCTTTGAGAACGTGTTATTCTGTGGACAACGTATTCTGTTGCGATAGTCATGCGTACATCAATATGGACATTATTATTGTCACTGGTGCTAATGCGCGACTTCTGAACTCTCATATTACATGTAGTATAAATGACAAGTAGATTTTGTGTTGTTGGTCTGTGCTATCATCTTTAGCATCTCGAAACTGATATCCTTTCTCTAGTTATTCTGTCCTATGACAGGTCATTTGTTTCAACTATTTCTTGTTTGCCTAACCACGTATTTGTTATGTTCAGCGTTACAAAATGTTGTAAATTTAGGATACATGTGACCTAAGAAATGGTGTATATTACAGTATGAAATGTCAGAATGGAATAAGCAAGTCAAAAAAATGCGCCCTAACCTAGGATCGAACCCTCGACCACCTGCATACAAACCAAGAACTCTAGCCACTGCACCAACTGGATGCAAATATAAGATGCTTACAGAGGTACTTACCCAACATGTGGTTACAGTGTTGCCAGACTGTCACTCTTTAACGTCCTTTTTCTGCCGGATGTACTCTCTGGATGAAATTTCTCAACGGGCGAGTACCTTGCCTATTCGGCGAGCACTTGCTCGGTTTTCTCCGCATATCTGGCAGTGCGTTAGAACACATACTGTTTTTCAAGTAACCGTCCTTATTCCAAGTCTCCTATTGTTTTGAGTATATTTCATGTACCTCTGGATCAGGGATGGCTTGTACCACGACTTAGGAGAGATTCTCCAGATTATTTTGTTAAAAGCCCCGACTTCCGATTTAATATTGTAGGGATACATAAAGAGCCAGACTACACCAAAACGGATAATATTTCACATAATATAGTTTGTTCATTGCGTGTTGTAATGAAGAGGCAGTTTTGTACTCGTAACTGAAAAATTTAACTTTTAGTCTGAAGAGAGTTTAATTCTCAAACTACAGAGCAGTTGCATCCAATCAATCCGCATTCATTTGCGGGTCAGTCGTTCTCCAAAGCATTTGGAAGCTGTTACTGGGCATTTAGTTATACTCTCAGCGTCTTTGTAACTACGCTTGGGAAAAAACTGTAATCACTTAAAGAATTCTTTCTGACCTGTGAAAAATATTTTGTCGGTGGTGAAACTACAAACTTAACTAACGGTTCCTGCAGATGTTTCGCTTTCTCGGCGGGGAAGAAGGGGAGGTTCTGTTCAAGATGTTGGAATGCAGACAGAAATATCAATAAGGCAAAATACAAAGTCTTGGCTCGATTCAGATTTGTTTATATTGCGTTTCTTGACTCGTTGTAACACTTTACAAGATTAAAAATAAGAAACCAGTAACTTCAGGATATGCTATACATTTTCAAGTTTAAATTCTAGCTTTAAAGATGCCAATTTCTAAGAAAATCCTGACTTTGTTCAATTTGGAAGTGTCATGTTCGTAAAAAGTATCCGACTTTGTTTAGTTGGAAACCGTGGTGTAGTCACTTAGTACCTTAAAGTTATTCGCAGTTGCGAATAGGGACAACCATCAGCTGTTGAATGGAATGACGATAATGAAAATTTGTGTCAGACCAGGACCCGAACCCTGATTTCCCGCTTATCGCGAGTGGTCGCCTTCCCATTTGGCTATCGTGCACGACACGCGGCCACCACCAAACTTTCATATATCGTCAACCATGCGTCTGCAACTCTGCATCATAATTCAGAATAACACAGGCACTGCAATATCGTAGGTACGTAATAGGTTCTCCTTAATCCCTGTAATATATAGTTTTTTAATACAATTCTTAGACTCTTCCTCAGCAATAAGTTTTAGTGTTAATAGCTCTGCAAAATCGTAGCCGTTGCATCGCTTCTCTGAAGTGGTTCTTCGTTTCTTTGTCATGTCATCTGCTGTAGTCTGGAAGAAATGCTATATCATGTTGTTGTCAATATGGACTGAACTCTTAGAAGCCTTTTTTTTCATTTTCTTACGTGGTGTGCAGCAAACAATGTTGTCGGTTTGTATTCTGTCACTATTTAGTTGCTTAGTAGTTCTTTGTACTCTTCGCTCATGTTCTAGCACCACAAGATTATTTCTAATGAAAGTTGCGCTCTATAAAAATATGCTTCTTTCGTTTTAGTGCCGGCCGGTGTGGCCGAGCGGTTCTAGGCGCTTCAGTCTAGAACCGCGCGACCGCTACAGTCGCAGGGTCGAATCCTGCCTCGAGCATGGGTGTGGGTGATGTCCTTAGGTTAGTTAGGTTTAAGTAGTTCTAAGTTCTAGGGGACTGATGACGTCAGCTGTTAAGTCCCATAGTGCTCAAAACCATTTGAACCGGTTTTTTAGTTTTAGTACACTAAATAAATGACGTAGTAGTTGGTAGGTCTACCGGTATTATTGGTAGGGAAAGAAACATAAATGAATGTTTAAGAGAGAAATTGAAAACCGACAACTTCTCTTTGTTTTTGTTTGTTTGTTTGCTTTGCACGTAACTAGAACGGCAGATCATTCAGTTTTAGTCCATTACGTATTTTATAACCTTACACAATATAAACTGAATGTTATAAGTAATAAAAATTAGTTAATCGCACACATTCTGAGCTTTTATGTAAGCAAAGCAATTATTTTTGATACAAATACGGTTTACATGGAAAATCATAAAAAATACGTAATTGTTGTTATTATCTTATACCTAGTAGAATGTTCTTCGTCGTGATGAAAAGCAAGATTTTCCTGTTAGTGTAGATAAATGCAAAGGTTGTTTATGAATAACAGAAACATGTTTTGTATAAGATAGTTGAAGTATTTAAGCAATATTTGATGTATTGTTGTTTTGCCGTTCTTTTTGTTTTACCTTTTTGCTGTGGAAATTGCGTTTTCTAGCGCTATATGATACTTTTGCATTGTTTCCTTTATTTCCACTACAACATCCTTCTGGTACAAATTACAAATCAACAATTTTCGAATTAAACCAGAATTAAATAGTGAAACTTTCAGTTTTGCTTTAATATTGTTTATTTTTCAATAACAGACAGGAGAAGAACGAAATTGTTGCCTAAGTTACCCAGCCCTATATATGTATATTCTGAATCAGATTCTAGATGGTTCACCACTTCCGGTTTTCAGGGGACTCTAGTAATTCACTGATCGCATACGTAAAAGAGAGACCATTATGAGGTAACACCCGATGGGTGTGCACACACCTAACATACATGTAACATGTGGCTACTAGGAAACCTACTGTAGCCTAAGCATACTTATGATAGTCTACTGTGTACTAACTCTATTTCCGATATATAATGTACTAATGTAACCATGCAACAGCGTACTTAGAATCACGTATACCAAAGGTGTAATTTGTGAGTTAACTACGTAACTGACTCTGTCCACCGAACAACTGTCAATTTAAATCTGGTCTACACGCAAATTTTTTTCGTCAGTTTTTCATGATAATGCCATATTTGTCAAATTAAACGTTACGAATAGACGGAAGTTTGGCAGTCTTACGTGAAGTAAATGAAGTTTGACAAAGTCGCAATAGTCTGGTGGACTGGTGCTAGAGGTTCCAACTGTTGTTTTAGCGCGTGTAGTGGCGAAAGAAAGCGCAGAAGCGGAGACTTACGACAGTGGACTGATGAACTTTTCACGGAGCTCCTAGAGTTGTATCAAAGTTTTCCCTGCCTCTGTTAACTAAAATCTAAGGTTTGCAGCAACCGAGACAACCGAGACATAAAAAACGAGCCATAAGCCGCTTTGGTTGATAAGTACAAGGGAATGGATCGTCAAGCAACAAAACATCTTGCCACCATAAAGATCAACTCATTTCGAACAGTTTACCGGAAAGAAAGTGCGAAAATAAGTGTCAACGCGATCTGCAGCAGGTACGGAGGAAATTTATAAAGCTTCTTTGTGGTACATTGATTTACTTTCATTCTTGAATGTCGAAGACCAACACCCGAAACTATCACCGTCAAAAATAGAAGATTCCGAAAAGGAGGTAGGTAATAAAAATTAATTTTTGTTTTTGCGGCCAGCAACCATTATTTACTGCGTCACTCATACAAAATCAGCCCATTTGAGTAATATAAGTATTATGTGTATTATAAGTTTTTATGCAGTATAGTGATGTTCTACTGGATTTTTAACAAAAGAACATAGTGTGCACGGTAGTTATCAAACAAAACAATGGAGTCAAAAGTAATCTTCATGGCGATTTTTTTCTAATTAGTGTTCAGTTTTTTAAGCACTTTTACATTACTACTTGTAAATTTCCGTTTGGATTACACCGTATTATGTACGTTTCATACTACGCGATGGTTTTGTCCCGCCAGGGTATTGATCCTTCATTGTTGAGATCTTTGGTGTGACGTCATAAGCGAGTGACTGCGTGTGAGATCGCTCTCTAAGTTTTTATATATTTTTAGGTTTCAGATACGTATTTTAACGGTTTTTGTGATAATATTTGCTATATAAGTGACTTATTAGTGGTTTCTTCATTCACCTCTGCCTTTCTTGTGTTGTGACCTGATATTTGTGAGCGTTTCGTATCGAGCAACGTAACCTCTTACCTGTGTTTACATTCCGCGCTGACCAGTTGCAGCTGTAGCGGCGCATCGAAAGCTAAGTACTAATTAATTGTTTGTGTATAGTGGTTTATTTAGGAACTTTATTAGTCTTCAACCGGTGTTTTTTGTGTTTTCTAGTGAAATAATTTCAGAAGAACCTTTTGGAAACTGTTTTCAGCTTCGTTACTGTGTCATTAGACGTTTGATTCTCTTTCTGTATTAGTCTTTTGTTATATTCACATTTGTTGTTTATTAATACTGTTGATAATAGTAGTTACTTCCCTTGTAGAGTAAGTTTGTGATTATTGTAGTCAGGTTTTTAACATCTTCTTATTGTAGTAGCGGAACTTAGAAAAAGTAAAATTTTACCATGAGTGAGAAGTGTGGGCTTTGCCGTAGGTTCGTGAGTAGTGGATTGCGGTGTGAAACTTGTTCGAAGTATTTTGACTGGGGGGAATGCAGTAGGGAAGCCAATGAGCATTCTGGTGGGATCCTCTCCTGGAACTGCAGGTTATGTAGCAAGAGTAAGTTGATAGAGGAGCAGGAGCGTAAGATCTGTGCCCTTCAGGTGCAGTTGAAAAATGCACAGGAGGAGCTAGATAGGATGAGGAGGGAGAAGGGGGTTGGGGAATGGGAGTTAGCTGTTGGCAAGAGATCTGCTAGGAGAAGAAGATTTTCAGATAGTTTTACTATTGGTGTTTACAATAGATATGACCAACTGTCAGAGTCTAGTGGAGAGGAATCTCTAGTAGATGTAGATGTAGGAAGTATGCAGCAGACCTCAGTAGTTACGGTGGCTAGAACAGTTGCAAAGTCGAAGAGGAAGAAGAATGTTCTGCTGTTAGGTAGTTCTCATGGCAGAGGTGTAGGCCAGCAGTTGCAGGAAGTGCTGGGGAGTGAGTACCAGGTCACCAGCATTGTGAAGCCTAATACAGGATTGTCTCAGGTGACTGTTAACATAGGGGGGTTATGTAGGGATTTTACTAAAGAGGATCAGGTAGTGATTGTGGGTGGGGCTGGTAATAGTATTGATAGGGATGGGGAGTATGACATAGATGGTGGCCTGGAAAAGATAGCCACTCAGACTGGCAACACGAATGTGCATTTCGTGGAACTGTTTCAGCGTCACGATCGACCTCTTCTTAATACAGCCGTCAGGCGTAATAACATGAGACTTGGGGGTGCGCTGATGACAGAAAGCATGGGTCACATTTCAGTGGTGTCAGTGGAGTCTATCAGCAGGACGGGTTTCACTAGACATGGCCTGCACCTCAACAGGTATGGGAAGGGGAGGTTGGCAAAGTTTATAGGTGACAGCATAGGTGGGGTTGGTGGGATCACTCATGGGAAAATTGCTGCAGTAGTGGGTGTTAGAGCTCCACCTTTTTTTAGATTGAAGTCAGCTGATAGGTATTACTGCTTAAGGGAAGTCTCTCTAACAAAGGAACCACTTTTGACAAAGCTTAGGTATCCGAGTAGTGAGGGAATTAGTATATTTCATCAAAATATACAAGGTATTAGAGATAAAGTTAGTGAACTGCTTATAGATGTTGACTCTGAAATTATTGGTATATCTGAACACTTCTTAAATAAGGAGATAATTCAGAAGCTTCCTTTACCAGGATACAGGTTGGCTGGCAGCTTTTCGAGGAGCTCTTTTGCGGTGTGGGGGAGTAGCCATGTATGTGAAAAATGGCATCCCATTTGAGTCAATTGATGTTTCAAAGTACTGCACTGAAAACGTGTTTGATTGTTGTGCAGGTGTGGTTAAATTTAATGGAGCTAAACTTCTAACTGTTGTTATTTATAGCTTCCCAGACTCCGATTTCACAACATTTTTGCTAAAGCTAGAGGAGGTTCTTGGTTCACTTTATAGGAAATACAAAAAGTTAGTTATATGTGGTGACTTCAATATTAATTGTATAAGTGATTGTGCAAGGAAGAGGATGTTGGTAGACCTCCTTAATTCATATAATCTTATGCAAACCATATTCTTTCCAACGAGAGTGCAAGGGAACAGTAGAACAACCATAGACAACGGTTCCTCATTACTAGAAGGGCATTCTGTTAGCAAAAAGGTGAATGGGCTTTCAGATCATGATGCACAAATTTTAACTCTAAAAGATTTTTGTGCTGCAACACGTGTTAAATATAGTCATCAGCTGTTTAGGAAAGCTGATCCAGTTGCTGTAGAGATCTTTGTAAACCTTATCAAGGAACAAGAGTGGCAAGATGTTTATAGCGCTGATACAGTAGACGATATACAGGGCGTTTCAAAAAGAAAGAGCAGATTTCAAACATTTATTTCTCAAAAACTACAAATGATAGAAACACAATTCAAACGTTTCTTGTCAGAGAAAGGTTCAAAGTTTTTCAATGGTCCGCGCAGAAGTTCCATGCAAATCCGCAGTGGCGCTGGCGTTTGTTTGTAGGAAAATGGCGACGACACCACAGGAACGATCATTTTGTGTGCTGCAATTTGCAAAGTTAAGAGTCCATTGTTGGTGTGCAACGTGCATTCCGCCGTCAATTCAACAAACAGCCGCCTCGTCATAAGCAAATTTATGAGTGGCATCACAGATTCGTAGAAGATGGTTGCATCTGCAAGCGAAAAAGCACGGGTCGTCCACGCACATCGGATGAAAATGTCGAGCGTGTCCGTGCAGCTTACGAAAGGAGCCCTAGAAAATCCACGACACGGGCAAGTCACGAACTAAACATGTCTAAAACAACGGTATGGCGCGTTCTGAGTAACCGTCTGCACATGAAGCCGTACAAACTGCAGTTATTGCAAGCATTGCGTCCTGACGACCACAACAAAAGGTTCGAATTTTCAACTGCAATTCTACAGGACATGGAAGAGGACAATTTTGCCGAACGATTAATTTTTTCAGATGAATCAACGTTTCACATTTCTGGTAAAGTTAATCGGCATAACGTACGAATTTGGGCGAGTGAAACTCCGAGGGACGTTATTCAACATGAAAGAGACTCACCAAAGGTTAACGTCTTTTGTGCAATTTCGGTAAACAAAGTTTATGGACCTTTCTTTTTCATGGAGAAAACTATCACAGGAACCATTTACCTGGACATGTTAGAAAACTGGCTATTTCCTCAACTTCAGGAAGATTCAAATCACTTCATCTTCATGCAAGATGGCGCCCCACCACACTTCTCTGAACCTGTACGACGGTACCTAAATAACACCATTCCAGGACGGTGGATTGGAAGAGCAGGAGCACAAGATCAATGTCATCGTCTGTGGCCTCCCAGGTCACCAGACCTTACTCCCTGCGATTTTTATTTGTGGGGGTACATAAAGGACTGTGTTTATGTCCCACCTATGCCCGCTACTCTTCAAGAGGTACGACATCGAATTGTTGCGGCCGTGAATTCGGTAACTAAAGACCAGTTGCGTCGTGTGTGGCAAGAAATGAGATACCGGTTTGATATTTGTCGTGTAACAAATGGTGCTCATATTGAGGTACAGTTTTGATATTTGTTGTGTAACATTTGGTACTCATATTGAGTGAAGGACCGTTGGAATTGTGTTTCTATCATTTGTAGTTTTTGAGAAATAAATGTTTGAAATCTGCTCTTTCTTTTTGAAACGCCCTGTATATAATGCTTTTCTCAAGACTTTTCTCGTGCTCTTTGAAAGTTGCTTTCCGCTAGAACGTTCAAAACAGGGTACTAGCACAAACAGGCAGCCTGGGTGGCTGACTAGAGGGATAAGAATATCTTCTACATCTACATCTACATCTACATCCATACTCCCCAATCCACCTCACGGTGTGTGGCGGAGGGAACAAAGTGGCAATTATGTCAAAACGCTAGAAACAGTCAAAATCTAAATACAGCAGCCTATTACAAACAGTATTGTGAGGTGCTTAAAAATGCTATTAGGAAGGCAAAAAGTATGCGGTATGCAGATAGAATAGCTAAGTCTCAGGATAAAATTAAAACCATATGGTCAGTCGTAAAGGAAGTGGCTGGTCTGCAGAGACAGGTCGAGGATATAGAATCAGTGCGTAGTGGGAATGTCCGTGTCACTGATAAGTCGCATATATGTACAGTATTTAATAATCATTTTCTGAATATAGCAGGTGAACTAAATAGAAACCTAGTCCCAACAGGGAATCATATAGCGCTCTTAGAAAAAAGTGTTCCGAGACTGTTACCTGAAATGCTCCTCCATGATACTGACAAGAGGGAGATTGAGTTAATAATTAAATCACTAAAGACCAAGAACTCTCATGGATATGACGGGGTATCTAGCAGAATACTGAAGTATTGTTCTATGTATGTTAGCCCAGTAATTAGCCATATCTGTAACTTTTCCTTTAGGAGTGGTCGGTTTCCTGACCGATTAAAGTACTCGGTAGTGAAGCCACTTTATAAAAAGGGAGCCATTGAAAATGTTGACAACGTTAGACCTATTTCTATGCCATCGGTGTTTGCTAAAGTTATCGAGAAGGTTGTATATACAAGGTTACTGGAGCATTTAAATTCACATAATTTGCTGTCAAATGTTCAGTTTGGTTTTAGAAATGGTTTAACAACTGAAAATTCAATATTATCTTTTCTCTGTGAGGTTTAAGACGGATTAAATAAAAGGTTGCGAACGCTAGGTGTTTTCTTTGATTTAACGAAGGCTTTTGACTGTGTTGACCACAAAATATTACTGCAGAAGTTGGACTATTATGGAGTAAGGGGACTAGCTTACAATTGGTTCGCCTCTTACCTTAAGAACAGAAAGCAGAAGGTAATTCTCCGCAATATTGAGAGTGGTAGTGATGTTCAGTCCCAATGGGGCACTGTTCAGTGGGGCATTCCCCAAGGGTCGGTGCTGGGGCCACTGCTGTTTCTTATTTATATAAATGATATGTCTTCTAGTATTACAGGTGATTCAAAAATATTTCTGTTTGCTGATGACACCAGCTTGGTAGTGAAGGATCTTGTGTGTAATATTGAAACAGTATCAAATAATGTAGTTCATGAAATAAGTTCGTGGCTTGTGGAAAATAATTTGATGCTAAATCACAGTAAGACTCAGTTTTTACAGTTTCTGACTCACAATTCAACAAGAACTGATATTTTGATCAGACAGAATGGGCATATTATAATCGAGACAGAACAGTTCAAGTTCCTAGGCGTTCGGATAGATAGTAAGCTGTTGTGAAAAGCCCATGCCCAGGATCTTGTTCAGAAACTAAATGCTGCTTTATTTACCATTAGAACAGTATCTGAAATAAGTGACACTTCAACACGAAAAGTAGTCTACTTCCCATATTTTCATACGCTTATGTCGTATGGTATTATATTTTGGGGTAATTCTTCTGATTCAAAAAGGGTATTTTTGGCTCAAAAACGGGCTGTTCGAGCTATATGTGGTGTAAGTTCGAGAACCTCTTGTCGACATCTATTCAATAGTCTGGGAATTCTGACATTGCCCTCACAGTATATCTTTTCTTTAATGTCGTTTGTTGTTAGCAATATTATCATATTCCCAAGAGTTAGCAGCTTTCACTCAGTTGATACTAGGCAGAAATCCAATCTGCATGTGGAATGCACTTCCTTGACTTTTGTGCAGAAAGGAGTGCAGTATTCTGCTGCATCCATTTTCAATAAGCTACCACAAAAACTCAAAAATCTTAGCAGTAGCCCAAACTCTTTTAAGTCTAAACTGAAGAGTTTCCTCATGACTCGCTCCTTCTATTCTGTCGAGTAGCTCCCGGAAGAGCTAAAAAATTAAGCAAATTCCAGTGTTACATTGTTGATTTTCTTTATTTAAACTTACGACTTGTCACCTGAATATGTTTTTTTATATTTCATTTTATCTGTTTCTAATATCGTGTTATAATTTCATGTATTGATTCGTTCCATGACCGTGGAGACTTCTCCTTAATTTGGTCCCACGGAACAATAAATAAATAAATAAAATAAAAATGAAGTATATTTTAATGTTGTCCCTGACTATTTTTGGCTTTCTTGAACGACATCACGTCTGCCAAGTTGAAGAGTATGCATAATTTAGGGGTTACATCTTGCTCCTAATACCACAGAACCATCCTTTAGATTTTCTGCATCGCTTACACCAGATGATAGACTTTTGAGAAAATAGCCTTCATAAAAAATGTAGCAATACACAGCGAGCCATCACAACGATTTCAACATCATTTACATCCAAATTAATAGCAGTTTGCAAAATTCGGAAACGAGATGCCATTATTTCAAATGTGTTTTCCACAACACTTCGAGCTCTTGACAAATGAAAACTGAATATTCGCGTGTCCCTGTTCAAGATGCTTCTATGATATGGTTTAAAAAATCAGATTTTAGTCCGAAGGCTTCATCATCGACAAACACGAAGGGAAGTACTCGATTACTATTTGAAAGTTTCTCTGCTTTAGAAATCTTGTGGTTACCTTGTGCCAATTTATCATAGACCTTATAATGACTTCTCCATCCAAAATCCGGTCACTTCTTCTAACATCGATAAACTCACAATTAACGCTGACAATTGCATGAGTACAATGCTGTGAGTGTTTTTTTAATTGAAATAGTATGGCCCACTATGCCATGGTGGTACGATTCTCACATGCTTCCCGACAACTGCACGCAGCCAAGGAGGAAACAGCCATTTCGTGTGGAATTCTTCAGTTATTCTATTTCATTCTTTTTCGGACTTTGGAAACTGAAAAGAACAAAGACTGGATCAGTTAAACAATAGTGAAAGTTAAATAGATGTTTCGTTTACTTTTTTTCTTGTGTCATAGATAAAAATAAACAGGTTTGTTTTATTTTATTTAGGAGGAAAATGAACAAGAACTAGTAACCAAACATGAATCGAACATAGAGGTTGTGTTCCCATCTTCTCTAACACCACGAGAGGGGATAGCCGAAACTGCAACAAAAACTGTATCAAGCAGTGATACGCCATCGTCCAGTGACTAATCTTCGATCAAAAGGCAGAGATTACAGTTTAAAAGTACTGATGTAGCTACAGAAGTGCTTACACTAGCTAGAGAAGAAATTGAAGGCTATTCGTCCTGACAATGAATTTGATGCTTACGGGAAATAAATGGTGGACAGATTACATGACCTTAAAGGGAACCAAAATGTATTTGCGTGTACGCTTATTAAAGATGTTATTTGTGAAGCTGAACTGGAAGCATTAACAAAAGACCTTGCAGTTGTTAAACGAGCTAGTTTTTCCGGAGGACAGAGTTTAATGCAACAGAGTTTTCGTATTATTATCAGACAAATCTCTCAAATAGCGCAATGTGTTATCCACAACCAAGTCATCCTGTTCAGCCTATTACTACTTCAAATACCAATATAATAAATGTAGAAAATTCCTCTATCTTACAAGGAATTTCTAAGTAATTTGCAAATTTTGGGAATGATAGCTAAAATTATGCAACCCATAATCAATCTGTTAATATATTCTGCATATTTTATTGCTTTATTTGGTTTAATTTTTCATGCAGTTATTGTTTACTTAAAATTTTTACTTAAAATCGTAAGGTGTTAATATAATATTTTGCCTAATCTTCATTTACCTTAATTAAACACTTTTCTTTTAAAACGGGGAACTTTCGTACTTTTTATTTACAAATATTTAAGTATTCCTTTTTCAGAGCGTTGTATATGGTTTCACGGTTTTCTGGTATGGTGCATGTCAAAGCTTGCTTCGAAAGAAATAGTAGTTGTAAATTCAAGGTCCTTGCAGCTCTTGCCAGTCGCTGGAAACCTTAATGTTGTGGTGAGTCTGACCAGGGGCTGATAGCTGTTCTCATGACACTATCTTCTTTTTTAGTTTTTGTGGTTACTAGTGTTAACAGTTTACAGTTCGTTTCTACGTACATACGTAACTAACTGTGCGTCTTCCGGTTCCTGCTGTAGTTCTCGGAGAAGATTCACCTGGGATCCCAGCGCAATCGTGAACGACCTGCAGACTTCGCTTTTATCTTGAGTTTTTAGAGCGCCTAGTGCAATCGTCGTCACTAAAAACTGATCTTGCTCCATGACGGTTTCGGAACGACTGAGCGAAAGACTGAACACAAGACTGGGCGCAAGTTTGAATAGAACAGCTGCTGGATTTGTGTCAGTCTTGCACGATCATCCAAGACCGACGACAAAACGTTATGTGTAGACCAGGTTTACGAGGACTGATGGATCGAACTTAGATCTGTCTTTGCAATAGCTTGGCGCCACAACGTACAGACGGGAGCCAATATGAAAATCGCTAGTGTCCGTGAATATCTTCGTTGTACGCAAACAAGTTGTTTGTCAGATTTTAGAGTTGTGGTCCTAGGATGACGCAACAGTGACAGCAAGTTGTTAGGCAGATGCTGTAACAGAGGAGACCAGCTTACTGACAACACGTGACGATAGGTAGCTAAGTAGATTACACGGGGGCTGATCCGGGAGTCGTTCAGAGATGAGTTAGACACATGCGCCGCAGCTAGTCTGTGTCGTAACTCAGGGGGCAGTTCATGTCTTCCAGCAGACAGCCGTAGAGAAAGCAACATTATATTAAAAATATCTGTATTGTGTACAAAATATCGATATTCCTCAATAGATATTCCCCAATCGATACGTCCTGATATCCAGGGCTTTTAAAATTATATCTTCTCTAAATTATTAGTAGTCACTAGATTGTAACAAACTACTTGTTTTCTCACAACCTCCTAAATAAATTGAATAAAATGAAGTTTCATTAAATCTCCCAGTAGACCATTGCTAGACGATACGTCAGTTCGGCTACATGACAGGTGTTTAATTATTTTTAATGAATTAATTTTGACTTCATGGCAGTCTAGATACATAACATATACTCCTCCATTCATATCTCTCAATCTATATAAACACTGAACGACTCGGTTACTTCCCGATGTATTTGAAACTGTCCAGCCAGTGAACCCCTGTCTATATGAGCCCGTCGAATCCGTAACTCTCCTACTTGAGTGTAGTCAACCATTAGTTCACTGCAGCTGTTCAACCAAATATGTGTGGTGTTATGTGTGTGAGTTGTTAATTTACAGATGAATAAGTAACATATTATATCTTTTTATTTTTTTCATATTTTGGTGGAACTTCCGCAGTAGTGTAGTGGCAACACATTACAAGACTCAGTAGAAAGTAAAACAAGTTTATGTTTATGACTTCCAGACACTTTTTTATTTTATATGCTCTGTTATCATTTTGATCCCTGTTTGTTATGGATTTGTCACAATTAACTACTCTTTAACTTATTTACACTAAAAGTAAAGAAGACGTTGATAGTGTTTTTTATAAAGCACAATCAAATTTGTTGACAAAAATAGTGTGTACATCAACAACGATAGACGACTCAAAGAACAAATTTAAGTTATTGATTGTGACATATCAAAGAGACCTGACCCATCAGAAGTGTCGTTAATGCATGCCGATTAATCCTCAGCGTTGATATCACTCAGATGATTAATCGAAAAGTCGATATACTGATATTTCATAAAAGCTTTTCATCTTTACGCAGATGTGACTTGTACTGTTTGTCATATGATCCATTAATTTGATTCTACTGTCCACTTCAAACCTAATTCATAATTACAAAAACAAGAAAGACAAACTTCCCATTGCACTGAATGCAATGTTACAGTCTTGAAGAGTTGCACTAGTACCTGGTAGATAGCAGTGATTTTGATTATTGAAGGGTTGCTTAAAAATTCTACAGGGATGCCACAAAGTCTCGTTTGACAGTTGCACTACTGACCTAAGCTTCTTGGGTGTTCTTCAGTGCGGAAAGTCACTTCTGATGAGTTTCCTGTCTGAGAAACGGTATATTAAACGAACCATTAATATTTTTAAAAGTAAATGTAAAAATAGTCCACAATTTTTCGTTTTTGTTTTTTAAGTCATCAGTCTTCTGACTGGTTTGATGTGGTTCACCACGAAGTCTTCTCCTGTGCCAACCTCTTCATCTCAGAGTAGCACTTCCAACCTACGTCCTCACTTATTTTCTGGATGTTTTCCAATCTCTGTTTTCCTCTACAGTTTTTACCATCTGCATCTCCCTCTAGTACGGTGGCAGTTACTCCGTGATGTCTTAACAGATGTCCTGCCACCCCTCCCTTCTTGTCGTCAGTGTATTCTATCTGTTTACTTCCTCGCTGATCCTCTGGAGAACCTCCTCATTCCTTACCTTATCAGTGCACCTAATTTACAGTATTATTCTACAGCATCACATCTCAAATGCTTCAATTCCCTTCTGTTCCGGTTTTCCCACAGTCCATGTTTCACTACTGTACAATGCTTTGCTCCAAATATACATTCCCAGAAATTTCTTCCTGAAATGTTTGGTACTAATAGACTTCTCATGGCCAGGAACAATCTTCTTGCTAGTGCTAGTCTACTTTTCATTTCCTCCTTGTTGTGTCCATCATGGGTTACTTTGCTGCCTAGGTAGCAAAATTCCGTAACTTCATCTGCTCCGTGATCAACGAACCTAATGTTAAGTTTCTCGCTGTTCTCGTTTCTGATACTTTTCATTGTTTTCGTCTTTCTTCGATTTACTCTCAATCCATATTCTGTACTAATTAGACTGTTCGTCCCGTTCAGCAGATTATGTAATTCTTCTTCACTTTCACTGAGGATAGCGAATTTTATTGATATCATTTTCGGGCATGGATGTGTGTGATGTCCTTAGGTTAGTTAGGTTTAAGTAGTTCTAAGGCTAGGGGACTGATGACCTCAGATGTTAAGTCCCATAGTGCTTAGAGACATTTGAACCATTTGATATCATCTTTCCCCGGATTTTTAATCTCACTTTTGAACTTTCCTCACATTTCTGTCATTGCCTCGTCGATGTTTTGATCGAACAGTATAGGTGAAAGGCTGTGTCTCTGTCTCACACCCTTTTCAATCCGAGCACTTCGTCATTTGTCTTCCACTTCTGTTTCTCCCTATTGTACATATTGTTCATTACCAGTCTTACCTAAGAAGTTACCCCTATTTTTCTAAGAATTTCAAATGTCTTGCACCATTTGACATTGTCGAACGCTTTTCCAGGTCGACTAATCCTATGAACGTGTCTTGATTTTGCTTTAGTCTTGCTTCTATTATCAACCGCAACGTCGGAATTGCCCCTCTGCTGCTTTTATCTTTCCTAAAGCCAAACTGATCGCCATTTGACACATTCTCAATTTCTTTTCCATTCTTCTGTATATTATCCTTTTCAGCAATCTGAATGCATGAGCTGTTAAACTGATTCTGGTATAATTCCCGCACTTGTCAGCTCTTGCCGTCTTCGGAATTGTATGGGTGATGTTTCCCCGCAAGTCAGATGGTATATCGCAAGACTCATATATTCTGCACATTAATGTTAATAGTGGTGGTGGTGGTGGTTAGTGTTTAACGTCCCGTCGACAACGAGGTCATTAGAGACGGAGCGCAAGCTCGGTTTTAGGGAAGGATTGGTAAGGAAATCGGCCGTGCCCTTTCAAAGGATCCATCCCAGCATTTGCCTGAAACGATTTAGGGAAATCACGGAAAACCTAAATCAGGATGGCCGGAGACGGGATTGAACCGTCGTTCTTCCGAATGTTAATAGTCGTTTCGTTGCCACTTCCCTCAATGATTTTAGAAATTGTGAGGAATTTTATCTATCTCTTGTCCTTTATTCGATCTTAAGTCTCCCAAAGCTCTCTTAAATTCTGATTCTAATACTGGATCCCCTCTCTAATCTACATCGACTTCTGTTTCTTCTTATGACACGTCATCAAGTAAGTATTCCCCTCATAAAACCCTACAATGTACTCTTTCCACCCACCCACTCTCTCCTTTGCATTTAACATTGCGCTCTTAACATCACCACCCTTGCTTTTAATTTCACAGAAGGCTGTTTTGGCTTTTCTGTATGCTGAGTCCTTTCTTCCGACGGTACTTTCTTTTTCGTTTTCTTCACATTTTTCATGCAGCCATATCGCCTTACCTTCCCTGCACTTCCTATTTGTTTCATTCCTAAGTGACCTTTATTCCTGTATTTCTAATTTTCCCTGAACGTTTTTGAACTTCCTTCTTTCATCGATGAGCTGAAGCATTTCTTCTGTTACCCATTGCTTCTTCGCAGCTACCTTCTTTGTACCTATGTTTTTCTTTCCAACTTATGTGATTGCCCATTTTAGAGATATTCATTCCTCTTCAACTGAAATCCCTATGGAGCTATTCTTTATCATAGTGTCTATAGCCTCAGAGAACTTCAAGCGTATCTCTTCATTTCTTAGTACTTCCGTATGCCACTTCTTTGCGCATTAATCCTTTCTGACTAGTCTCTTAAACTTCAGCGTACTCCTCATCACCACTAAATTATGGCCTTAGTCTATATCTGCTTCTATGTACATTTTACAATCCAGTGTTTGATTTCGGAATCTCTGCTTGACCATGAAGTATTCTAACTGAATCCTTCCTTTATCTCTCAGTTTTTTCCAAGTATATTTTTTCCTCTTGTGATTCTTCAACACCGTCTTCTCTATTACTTGCTAAAATTTATTGCAGAATTCAATTAGTCTTTTTCTTCTCTCATTTTTAGTACTAAGCCCATATTATCACCTAACCCACTCTTCTACTGCTTCCCTACAACCACATACCTATCCCCTAAAACTATTACATTTTCATCTCCATTTACGTACGGAATTACCAGTTCAACATCATCATATACTTTCTCTGTCTCGTCATGTTTGGCCTGAGACGTCAGCAGTACATCTGGACTATCGTCGTTGGTGTTGTTTTGCTGTCGATTCTGATGAGAACAACCGTATCACGAGACTGTCCACAGTAACTCACTCTCTGCTCTACCTCCTATTTATAACAAATGTTACTTCCGTTATACCATTTGCTACCGCGTTGAACAACATAGCAAAATAGCGTCAACAAAGAAGTATGCGCTTGATGCGACGCACGTTCCGCAGAAACTAGGCATTCACATTCTAGACGGTATTTACGGAGGATGCGTCACAGACAGTGAAGTCGTGGCAACAGAGTTGTGTAGCATCCTCTATCCGGCTTATTTCCATCTTCGGTCTCTCGCTAAGCTGCTTCAGAACAATGGAACAGATTACTTTGTAGCTGAAATCCACGTACTGTGTCACTTGCAAAGTGTTTCGACGTACTGTTAGCGGCAGGTGTTATTCCAAACCAGTTACGCTTAGAATACACATTGTGTAACGCGTAATGGTCACTCTCCTCTTGTATTTCATAAGCAATTCAAGATGTCAAAACAAGACTTGTAAGGTTTCTAGCTGAACATTTTGCAAATGTAGCCACGATATGTAGTCCACGTAAGGCCGGAGTTTTCATCCATGTTTGAGGTACTGTGTGCTTGAACTGCAGTCTCATAAACAGTGAGTCTCAGGAGGAATGGTCAGTATTCAGGGAAATGACAGGAACGTTAATCGAAAGCAAAAAAGTCTAGTAAATGTTGGATCTGAAACGGGTACCTTAAGAGCTATGAGAACTTCATCTAAGACAATGTGAAACAAATGTCTTCTGCTGCACTTTCGTAGCTTTCCATATTTTGCGAGTTGGTAGTAAGGCCCAAAACAAAACAAAAAAAAAATGTTCAGCGAACATGGACTCTGAAGTGCATACCGTAAGAACCCTGAACATTTGTTAATCTCTCATAACTCTTGAGGTATTTTAGAACCCTTGTTTAGTGGAGTGTTTTGCTCCGAATGATCGTTCCTGTCACGTCCCTGCAAATTGACCACGCCTCCTGAGAAACCCTATATAGCAAATTTTACAGCATATTTAATTACAGATACATTTGTTTCTTTATCTCGGCAGGTGAAACAGTTGTGAATATTAATTTTGCTGAAATATACTAATAAGAACGTACCCAACAAGGAGAAGAAAAGAGTAGCTGATATCCACGCCCCGAAAAAGAATAACCAATGTTGTGTCACGAAAATAATGTCGGTGACAGTTTGCTGTCGCTTCTCCCAAAAATCTTATATCTCTTTTCGTTTTACAATTAGTGAATCATTTTCATTATCAGTAGTTAAGTCAAGATATTCTACTGTATTTGACAGAAATATAAGACACATGCTATATCATTAGTTATTGCCTCCACGTAGCAGCCCTTGAAGAAATAGCAGGCTGTAACCAGCGGCGGCTCGTGAGTATACATTCTGGGTGCTCAGAAATTTTTAGGTTCAGATAAATATGAGAGTGTGTAATTAACAGCACACGCTATATAACAGTTATGCTTATTAACATATTTATACAACTACAGCCACTGCCAACAACAACAATACTACTACTACTACTACTACTAATAATAATAATAATAATAACAGTAATAATAATAGTAATAATATGCATAACGTGTCTGAAAAAAGAAAGAGTTGTTTTTGGAGAATTTTGTTGCTTTGCACATAATTAAGTACAATTTAGGGCAAGAATGAAATAACGTTTAAACTTTAGTTACTCCCAGTTTCGCATTTCTGTGTAGGTGGGAGTTTTCGTGATTTTTTATTTTTTGGGACAAATGTAAAAGATCTATAGCACATGTATTACTTAACGAATTAATTTACTGGCTGAAAATCAGACATTCTTATGTTGCACCTACACAACAACTTACGCTTATTATACACTGTTATGTTCGCTTTTTGATTTCGTCACTTTCTCAGTCAATCGATCTGACCTTGGAGGCCCTAGTTCTTTTGCGGCTAACATTTCTTCGTAATTTTCTTTTCTGCTAGCACTTATAACAGATTCAACAGGGTTCATGTTGACACTATTCACGAAAGCAGGTTCCTGCACAGTAAACGACTAACTCCAAACACAAACTGCCGTTTCTGGAAGTGATTAAATTCAAGTAGTACTGTTTAGCAACACGATCGCTTGACTAGAACAGAAACATGGCGCTGAGAACCGTAAGGGCCAAAAGCATGACGTCGTTGATCACACATGCAATTGAATAAAAAACAAAAAAAAAAAAAACGGTGTGACAGCTTTTCGTGAATGTTCATATATACAATGTGGGCCTACAGCATAGATAAATCTGAGCCACCATAAGATCAACAGATATCAGAAGCATCAAAAAATGCTACTGACTCGTAATCGATGATGATGTATTTTATGGTTCTCAGCGTCTCTAACGGATTACTGTGTGATAAAATCCAAAACTTCATATACTATATCTCACTCAAAATCCCACAAAATAGGTTCGTCTATCATAATAAATGTAACATATATTGATGTCCGATCTAATTTTACTATCTGGTGAGTGAATTGGAATGTCTGAGGAGTACACTACCGTCTTGTGGGATTTATGTGAAGCGACTGGGAAGAAAGTCTGCTGCAGCATGCTACCAAAATGGTTCAAATGGCTCTGAACACTATGGGACTTAACATCTGAGGTCATCAGTCCGCTAGAACTGAGAACTACTTGAACTTAAGTAACCTAAGGACATCACACACATCTATGCCCGAGGCAGGCTTCGAACCTGCGACAGTAGCAGTCGCGCGGTTCCAGATTGAAGCGCCTAGAACCGCGCGGCCACAGCGGCCGGCAGTATGCTACCATCTTGTGGCATTGACGTAAACCTGTTGTTGAGTGATAAGGGCTAACTGTCCACGCCGCGAACCATGCACGTTGTTCATCTAATCCGTATGTATTTGGCCCGCAAGCAATTACGACACGCCAGTTGCGCATGTGCAAAATCTCATTAAAACGTGTACAACTGACGCTGTGCTCGCGACCCTGATGCCCAGTTTCACGGTCTGAGTGGTAGCGATGTAGTATAGCGCGGTAGCTTTAGTGTCGTGTATTTCAGATTATCGCATTGACATTACGTTTAACAGCATTCAAAGAAAAATGACCAAAAAATTCGAAAGGTGTCAAAAGTTAGGGTGTTCACGTGTTTTGTGCTCTTACACAACAGCCGTCACTGGCTGTAACTCTTCACTTACAGTCGAAGAAATCCCCATATTGTTGCTCAGGGAAAACAAAATTCTTTATTCATCCAAGATGTGCAGTGTCAAGGGCTTCGAGCAAACATTTCGCACATAAACTGACGCGAACACAACTGCAACCTTCTTCTAGAAATTTTAATGTGTCAATAATTAACTGCGATTTTTCCACTGAAATGGCATTGAATTTACAAATTCAGGTTTCTATTTCATGACAGAGGGAAGATTTCTCTTGTGGCAGCGTTACTGAAATAAAGCTACGAACATACCTAAATAATCTAAATACGAAAAATGAAAGTAAGGACATATTAATTAGTATAGGTTCCATGTCCTAAATACCACATGTAGGAGCATTTATGTAAATGAAGCAGTAATTATATTTTTTATTGTTATGCAGAGTCACAATGCGCGTTTTTACACTGTGTGGAAAGCAATAAAATAAAAGAGAACACTCATCAGTGTCCAGAATCAGAAATGAATGTGAGAGGACTACTAGCTTCGCCGTTTGGCATTGTTCAGCTAGGGATTCAACCGCTTAAATATGGATATTTGTCTTTTTTCGCGTCTCAGTCGCAATCTGTAATGTTCTAACTGTAAGTATTCATGTTGGTAATTTGTATATTGCTTACACTGTAAATATATCCTCGGCGAGATGGCTGTTGGGAGTAGCTGAATCGATGGAGAGCGCTATTTGTTGACCTGTTTTGAGTGCTTTCCTGCTGCTGTCTATCGTATCTTGCAGACAACTACAGCTCAATACGACCTCAGAGTCTATAAATACGATTCCGCCAAGTTCAAACACGAATCACCTGTCGCTTCTACCGTCGTAGATTCAGACGCACTAAATACAGTACTGTCAGCTAGTTAACAACGATTGCTACCAGAAAGGAGTCAATGTTGGTCGATATCAGTCGATTTCTAATTTGATAGGTCATCGAATTAGAATGTTTCTTAGGCAGAATGAGCCAATATATCTCCTTCCTGCGACGATTCGTGTAGACGTCTTCTCGTAGCCTTTTCAGAAGATATCGGCAGTATTCTGCTCTCGAGGTTTGCACCTTACATGCATAATTTGTTAGCAACACGCAACAGCAGTCCCAGGGGAAACTCAGCACCTCCTTGCCTGAAACAGGTAGGGTATCCGACTTTTTCGGTGATATTGAGTCCACATGATTACTCTGCTTGCTTTGCTCCCCTGTCTCGGGCTCGTGCTGACACACCAAACTCTCTTCAGCTAAGACAGATCTGGTCTGACACATCTGCAACATTTACGCTGCTGCCTCGTGTCGGTGGGCTTTACGAATTGGCCAGAACAGCCGCGGTAGCCAGCGGGCGATGCATTTTATCGCAATATTGCGTAATTGTTTTCCATGTCCCCATAATCTACACGACTGTGATAGGCCGGTTTTCGAGCACTAGGGTCTCTAATACTCTTACGATTCCAGGACCCCCACAGAGAGACGGTCTGCCACGTTGCTCTTCGTCATTTAGACTTGCTGGATCACAATGAAAGCGTCTGACCCACCAACTACTCCGTCAGATAATGTTGCGTTGTTCCCCTACACTTCCACCAACTCATCATGGATTGTTGGAATGTTGTTTCTCTTCAAATACAGTAAACGAATTACCGTACGTTATTCCACTTTATCGATGACGCATCTTGTCTTTTCCAGCGACGTGCCACGGCGTTGTGGCGTAGGGATTTCAGTGTGTGTCAGGACTGCAAACAAACAATAAATTACGTAACTTTGTTTGGGTTAATAATTCAAACTTTACAACTACGACTTCTACAGATAACAACACACTGAAAACTGATAATTAAGGTAACAGTGTTGCAGCAAGATATTTGCTATTTGCACATTTTCCTGAGACGAAATATTTATACTCACTAACACATGGCATGCTGCTACTCAGTTTTGTAGATACTTACAATGTAATTAACAATATTTCATCAAAAACTATTTATAGTTGGACCTTTCCAACGTTTCTGTTTGAAAAATTTCCATCCTGATGATCCTTGCGCATGACATTAAAAGCGCACCTACTCTTCACGTACCTGCAGCCATTGAGGAGCTAGTGCTTTCACGTAGCCCTATACTATCCCAACAGGTGCCCGCTATAGTTCATAACTTTACAACCAGAACATAGCGACAGAAATTAAATACAAGTAAATGAAATAAGTAAAATTGTCCCGTGATTTAACCTGCCACTAAAGTCGTAAGTACCCGAAAACTGCTGATTATCAAAATTGCAATACCATGAAGAACGGCAAATAACAAAACTTTATTTCTTGTGCTTACACTGTATAGTAGGCATGATTAAATTTGTAGGTGATTTGGCTGTATAAAGGATGCGAAATTTAGTAAACAGAGCTGGGACCTTTGGTAAAAAAAAAAAAAAAAAAAAAAACACGGCTCTAACCAGACTGGGCGTGAAGTCGAACTGAGCTTGCATGAGACATAACTGGTGCGTTATTATTTGCTGCTTCAGCTGTATACTGGAGTTCATCAATCCTACTGGCTGGCGAACGGTGGGGTGCCAGTCCCTACACTCCCTTTGACCATATGCTTTCAACGGATGCGACAGACCTGAAAGTGCTGGCCAGGGAAACAGTCAAACTCTCTCTGTATCGTGCCAGGTCTGGACAATATCTTACCAAACGATGACGTCGCGCAGTCCTCGAAGACAGGGTACAGCCACTGATCTTAACACGGAACAAATGTAAATTCTGGTGTCCAAATTACCGGCAGTACAAACCAGAGATGATCGTGTCGCGTACCCAGTGGGACCTCACAGCCTCACGCAAGATTCTGAGCCCATACGACGACGAATGCATTCTGGTAACGTTCGTTCCCCATTCTGCTCAGAGCCTCTCCGCGTGGATACATGCATTTTGGTGCTGCTTTCGAAAAGACAATCGGTGTTACTCCTGAATAACAGTGTTACTGTCGAATGCGCTACTGTAGGTGCGCCTCTCTCAGTTGCTCCGTTAATGGTCGCTGCACTGAAAGGCAGTGGTGTTCATGTTCACTGTTAACTTGCTGCAGATAAGCTCACCTCTTGGCTCGAGGTACGTGGCCTAGCTCTACAGTCCTGTACGAAGAACGAGTGAACAGTGTGCAGTCTTCTCGAGAGCTAGTTTCGTGGAGTTGCTGAGATATTACATGTCTTCGAGTACGACCCTCCTGGACCCACAGATTCCATATTTGATTAACACCGCTGCTGTCAAATTCTACTCTTGTTGGTAGACGTTTCTCCTTCTTAGACGAATCATAACATTTCTCGCCAACATCCATTTATGACTCCTGAATTAGAAACCAATTGCGTAACCATTCCTTATGTACTTTTACTAACTCCGAAATGATAATCAGATGCATATCAAGCAATTAGTAAATTTCACCAAATTTTCGGTTTGTTTCACTGCATCTATCTTCTTTGTGCTGGAAATTTGATGACCAACAGTGTGATGGAAAACAGTGTGTTTACAATCTTAATGGTCTAGAGAGAGAGAAAAAGTGGTGACGGTACATGGACTATTCTGCTCAAATATCAACAGGTGGTATGCTGTGCTTAACATTTCATTCCTCTTCACATATTACAAAAAATGGTTCAAACGGCTCTAAGCACTATGGGACTTAACATCTGAGGTCATCAGTCCCGTAGACTTAGAATTACTTAAACCTAACTAACCTAAGGATATCACACACATCCATGCCCGAGGAAGGATTCGAACCTGTGACCACAGCAGCAGCGCAGTTCCGGACTGAAGCGCCTAGAATCGCTCGGCCACAGCGGCCTGCCACATATTACAGGCAGCAGTGTCAGAGTGCAACACTGCGGAGAGTTTTTGGATTTAACTTAGGACGTACACACGGTCAGGCCACCAACCATAATCAAATAGTGCTGATTTCCTCTACCACCAATATTCGAACTGGCGAGCTTCAGTTGTACCTCCAACGCAGTTCGTCGTTTCAGCTATCTCCGTTGCACTGGTTGATTTGCTAAGCAGCGACTTTCCAAGAGTCAGTTTAATCATGGATAATTTTATGGCCGACAAATAAATTTACTTAGTTGTTGAGTGCCGTTAGCTATCTCGCTTGTTTTAATGATGACAGTATTGACTCGCTGGTGAACGTTCGGCCGTATTAGTGACTCACCTCGGGAGTTTCCAGAAATTTCTATAGTTATTGCATTCGCGCTAAGTGGGGCATTGTCCGCGGTAGAGTTCGTGTCATGTACAGCGTTAGTAGTCATTGGGTCCATCAGTGGTGAGGGTGCGATAGGGGCAACAATGGAGTTGATTCACTCAAGGAGGAGGAGGAGATTAGTGTTTAACGTCCCGTCGACAAAGAGGTCATTAGAGACGGAGCGCAAGCTCGGGTGAGGGAAGGATGGGGAAGGAAATCGGCCGTGCCCTTTCAAAGGAACCATCCCGGCATTTGCCTGAAGCGATTTAGGGAAATCACGGAAAACCTAAATCAGGATGGCCGGAGACGGGATTGAACCGTCGTCCTCCCGAATGCGAGTCCAGTGTTTGATTCACTCAAATCTACCAGGTCTCTCAAAGTGACTGTAAAAGCGTAAACTCCGCCCACAGGCCCTGTCAGACTAATCGGTACCGACCGACTGCTTTATCACCATCTGCCAATGACATCACCGAATGCGACACAGAGAGGCACGGGTTCAACACAGCGCTCACCCGGCCGTTGTCGCCATCCGTGAGAGGAAGCCGTCACTGCTCGGTCAAGTAGCTCATCAGTTTGCTTCATGAGATCAATGCACTGCGTTCCAGTCTCCTACCAACGTAAAATGTATCGGGAATCGAACCCACGCCCTCCACATGGCAGTCAGCCGCCCAGATTACGCAGCTGCGGAGGCAGACCTCCAAATGTACTGATTCACAGGCGCTACTCAGTACCGCAGCAGAAGTGTTGTTTTTGTGTCTTTGTATCAGAATTCAGCAAGAAATTGTTATAAGACAGTGAACGCCCAGAAACAATATGGACTGTAAAGTATTTTGTGTCGAAATGCGCATACTCTGAACAGTAGTCTACACCCCCCACAACTGACATTCAATCCATTTTGTACCAAGATGTTAGGAGATACTGGAACTTCCTATTAGTTGTGACTAATGTTTTGTTCTGTCAGGTTATAACTCAGACTACGAACTGTGTTGCACAAAAACAATAATAGCTTATCAAATAAGAATATGTTTCAGCTTTCATTACATTTCTTGCTGTATTCATAATATATGCTGTCAGTATTTATGCCTAGTTTCGGCACGACCGAATAATTTTCAAGCAGGGAGTTCGACATTATTACGAGAACAAAGTTTACATTTCCTTGTACCCGTATTGTTACGATTACGATATATTGCTAGAACATTTTTTTTTCTTTTGTAAAATTTACTTATATTGTGCGACGTCATGGGACAGAAGATGGACGCCTTCATAGCTTTTGGGTAGAGAACCAAGGCAGGGGAGGGTAAAGCGTATTCGACAACAAACAAGAGGGAAGTGGTAGGTATTAATAACAGATTGTTAACATTAAATGTACACAATTTTCTGAACCATTCAAGAGGTACATCCTCTCCTGAAGCATCCATCACCACCTGCACCGACACAACCTTCTTCCCATTAATCAGTGTTGCTTCTGTCCAAATTTCTCCTCTGATGACCAGCTCCATCATATGATCTATTTCCTATCAAACCAAGTCAACACTTGAAACTTCCTGGCAGATTAAAACTGTGTGCCGGACCCATACTCGAACCCGGGACCTTTGCCTTTCGCGGGCAAGTGCTCTACCATCTGAGCTACCCAAGCACGACTCACACCCCGTCCTCACAGCCTTACTTCTGCCAGCACCTCGCCTCCTACCTTCCAAACTTTACAGAAGCTCTCCTGCGAACCTTGCAGAACTAGCACTCCTGAAAGAAAGGATATGCGGAGACATGGCTTAGCCACAGCCTGGGGGATGTTCCTAGAATGAGATTTTCACTCTGCAGCGGAGTGTGCGCTGATATGAAACTTCCTGACAGATTAAAACTGTGTGCCAGACCGATACTCGAACCCAGGACCTTTGCCTTTCACGGGCAAGTTTGGAAGGTAGGAGACCAGATACTGGCAGAAGTAAAGCTGTGAGGACGGGACGTGAGTCGTGCTTGGGTAGCTCAGATATGCCGGCACGATAGCTCAGCGTGTTCGGTCAAAGGGTTAGATGCCCTCTGTAACAAAAAAACACTGAGTTAATAGATCAAGAACGAACTTAAACGGGTGTCTTACGACGTCCGTCCCGAGCAGATGCAACGAACGAAAGCACGAAAGCGAACAAAATGAGATTAAAAAAAATGGTAACACTTGCCCGCACAAGGCAAAGATCCCGGGTTCGAGTCTCGGTCCGGCACACAGTTTTAATCTGCCAGGAAGTTTCATATGAGCGCACACTCCACTGCAGAGTGAGAATCTCATTCTGGAAGTCAACACTTGTAAATCTATTAGTTTTGTCTCCTTCGACCTTGTAATACCACAATTCTTTTTTGGGATCTTGTATCTTTTTGCAGTCTCATCTCTACTCTCCCAAAGAGGGCATATGTGTTATTAGTAATTTACACTAATTTAAACTATTGTTTTGACATTGTTTACGTTGGTCCTCACCAGTATATAGAATGAAGGAAACATGTTGATTAAAAACTAATGTACCATCACAATTTCCACACAATACAAACTGAAGTCACATGTTAAGAATAAAATTGCTGTTGTAATGATGGGGTAATCAACGATTAAAGTTGCAATATTTCAAGTCATCGAGAGACAGCTATTTTTATGATTTGTTAAATCAGAAATTATTTGTATCCATAATAGAAATATGACACGATGATTTCTCAGTCCGGATCAAACACGGTCAAATTCTAATTGGTGTTAGTTAATAGAACTGTACTTACGACCGTATAGAAAATGTAAAATTTTATTCATACAAAATTTGACTAATTGAATCTAGGCCTTTCATTCAATAAAACGTATCGCTCTGTTCACCTGTAAATGATAGGATAATTCTCCTTTTAGTTAATTAAATAATATATGCAAATTAAGGAAATATATTGTTGAATGACAAAACGTGTAATTTATAGTCTTAATAGGATTAGATTCTTTCCTGCCTTTGTATGAAATTATTTAGTGTTATTCCACGTAATTTTCTATGTAATTTGGGAAGATGTACGTAAAAATTGTAATTGTTAAATATGCAACATTCAGTACGTAACAATAACAGCAATTGTTTGAAATCATATAAATAGAGGCGTTTTGTACGCCGCCAGGAGGAAGTCTTAAGTCAGTCTTCAGATCAGTTTTACGCAAATAGTTCGCCGCCAAAGATCTAGTGTGCAAAATAAAATTCTTTGTGAACAAGAAGTACTGAAACTTACTTACACCATTACATGACTCCCATGGGGCGATGCAGTAACATCAAGAAGAACCTACGGCAGCATCAAGAAGCAGCACATCGGATTACATAAGATACGTATTGTTTATTTGGTGGAGGATATCTGTAATAAGACGTGGTATATTGTTTTCCTTGTGCTAAGCAACGATACACATCCCAAACTTCACCACAAAAACATATCTGCCACGTGATATTACACTGGGGAAATCCTACGACCATGTCTGCCATTCTGGCCTCCTTTTGAAACTCCAGATACATGTATTTCCAGTTAACTGTGTCTGCCTTATTGCATCCTTCCAATCTAATCGCCCCTCCTTTGTCATTATTAATAATACCAATTTCCATACCGTTCAGCTCACTGCAGGAGTGCCCCAAGTGTCTGTCTTCTCTTGTCTTCTCTACGCTGATGATATGCCCAAACCACCTCCCTCAGTATGCTGATGACACCACATTCTTTGACCTCTGTCCTACACGCCAGAAACGCAAGGATCCCTCCAAATTCACCTCACTGTTTACCTTCTAATGTAACCAATTGTTTCTCAAGATCAACCCCTCCAAAATCCAGGCAATAATTATAGGATGAACCATCCATACCTTCCGTCTCCATGACTTTTACCTTACCATTTACGACTGTCCTATCCAACTAACTAACATTCTAAAATATCTTGGACTAACGTTTGACTAGGAACTAACATGGTAACCTCACCTACTAACCATCCAACAGAAAGCTCACAATAGACAAACTACTAACTGGTAGAAATTGTACACTCCTGGAAATGGAAAAAAGAACACATTGACACCGGTGTGTCAGACCCACCATACTTGCTCCGGACACTGCGAGAGGGCTGTACAAGCAATGATCACACGCACGGCACAGCGGACACACCAGGAACCGCGGTGATGGCCGTCGAATGGCGCTAGCTGCGCAGCATTTGTGCACCGCCGCCGTCAGTGTCAGCCAGTTTGCCGTGGCATACGGAGCTCCATCGCAGTCTTTAACACTGGTAGCATGCCGCGACAGCGTGGACGTGAACCGTATGTGCAGTTGACGGACTTTGAGCGAGGGCGTATAGTGGGCATGCGGGAGGCCGGGTGGACGTACCGCCGAATTGCTCAACACGTGGGGCGTGAGGTCTCCACAGTACATCGATGTTGTCGCCAGTGGTCGGCAGAAGGTGCACGTGCCCGTCGACCTGGGACCGGACCGCAGCGACGCACGGATGCACGCCAAGACCGTAGGATCCTACGCAGTGCCGTAGGGGACCGCACCGCCACTTCCCAGCAAATTAGGGACACTGTTGCTCCTGGGGTATCGGCGAGGACCATTCGCAACCGTCTCCATGAAGCTGGGCTACGGTCCCGCACACCGTTAGGCCGTCTTCCGCTCACGCCCCAACATCGTGCAGCCCGCCTCCAGTGGTGTCGCGACAGGCGTGAATGGAGGGACGAATGGAGACGTGTCGTCTTCAGCGATGAGAGTCGCTTCTGCCTTGGTGCCAATGATGGTCGTATGCGTGTTTGGCGCCGTGCAGGTGAGCGCCACAATCAGGACTGCATACGACCGAGGCACACAGGGCCAACACCCGGCATCATGGTGTGGGGAGCGATCTCCTACACTGGCCGTACACCACTGGTGATCGTCGAGGGGACACTGAATAGTGCGCGGTACATCCAAACCGTCATCGAACCCATCGTTCTACCATTCCTAGACCGGCAAGGGAACTTGCTGTTCCAACAGGACAATGCACGTCCGCATGTATCCCGTGCCACCAAACGTGCTCTAGAAGGTGTAAGTCTACTACCCTGGCCAGCAAGATCTCCGGATCTGTCCCCCATTGAGCATGTTTGGGACTGGATGAAGCGTCGTCTCACGCGGTCTGCACGTCCAGCACGAACGCTGGTCCAACTGAGGCACCAGGTGGAAATGGCATGGCAAGCCGTTCCACAGGACTACATCCAGCATCTCTACGATCGTCTCCATGGGAGAATAGCAGCCTGCATTGCTGCGAAAGGTGGATATACACTGTACTAGTGCCGACATTGTGCATGCTCTGTTGCCTGTGTCTATGTGCCTGTGGTTCTGTCAGTGTGATCATGTGATGTATCTGACCCCAGGAATGTGTCAATAAAGTTTCCCCTTCCTGGGACAATGAATTCACGGTGTTCTTATTTCAATTTCCAGGAGTGTAGATTAAACCATTCCACCATTCTCCACATCTACATAATTGTGGTCCAACTCATCCTCTTCTATTCAAATGTTGCATAGATATTTGCCTCACCAAAATTGTATAAGTGCTCCAAATCCTGGAACAGTTTATACTCCATTTCGCTTTCATTTTCTGCATCCATTTACCTCCCCCCCCCCCCCCCCCCCCCCGTGGATCCACTAGCATGTCATCAAACTCCCACCCATTCTCACTCACAATGAACACCTCTGCGTCTCCTAACCTACCCAAAACGTGGATTACAATAATCCCATTGCCTCCCCACAGATCACCAACTATGCTACACTGCCATGCCTTTACAAAAACATCTATCCATCCCTACGCCTACACACACTCTGCATCCCATCCCAACGCAGCTTCAACTAACTCCCTCTCCCAGACAATGAGATCTGCCCTGATATTTATCCCTCCTACCAACTTTAACTCTTCCCCACCTATCCCATACCACATCCAGGCTTCTTTCTACCTTTCCCTCTCCATCCATCCCCGTATATTTCCTCTTGATATCACTACCCTACCCACATACCGAATCCCTCCTCACCATCGGCCATTCCCACCTTCTGTTTTTCCACAATATGCCCCAACACCTACCTTCATCTCCATGGTTTCCTTCCTAACAGACCCTTATTTTTTTCTATCTAGAGCCCTCGGCTTGTGGGATATATTCCTGTCCTCCCAAAATTCGTCTCTTCCAATAAAGGACCTTCAGATTTTACACTGAAGTTCCAAAGAAACTGGTATAGGCATGGGTATTCAAATACAGACATGTAAACAGGCAGAATACCGCGCTGCGGTCGGCAACGCCTATATAAGACAAGAACTGTCTGGCGCAGTTGTTAGATCGGTAACAGCTGCTACAATGGCAGCTTATCAAGATTTAAGTGAGTTTGAACGTGGTGTTATAGTCGGCGCAAGAGCGATGGGAGCAGCATCTCCAAGGTAGCGATGAAGTGGGGATTTTCCCGTACGACCATTTCACGAGTGTAACGCGAATATCAGGAATTCGGTAAAACACTAAGTCTCCACCATTGCTGCGGCCGCAAAAGATCGTGCAAGAACGGGACCAACGACTACTGAAGAGAATCGTTCAACGTGACAGAAGTGCAACCCTTCCACAAATTGCTGCAGATTTCAATGCTGTGCCATCAATAATTAGACTACTGATGACTGGAAAGATGTTACCTGGTCGGACGAGTCTCGTTTCAAATTGTATCGAGCGGATGGACGTGTATGAGTATGGAGACAACCTCATGAATCCATGGACCCTGCATGTCAGCAGGGGGCTTTTCAAGCTGGTGGAGGCTCTGTAATGGTGTGGGGCGTGTGCAGTTGGAGTAATAAGGGACCCCTGATATGTCTGATATGACTCTAACAGGTGACACGTCCATAAGCATGCTGTCTGATCACCTGCATCCATTCATATCCGTTGTGCATTCAGATGGATTTGGGCAGTTCCAGCAGGACCATGCGACACCCCCCACGGCTGCTACAGAGTGACTCCAGAAACACTCTTCTGAGTTTAAACACTTCCCCTGGCCACCAATGAACATTATTGAGCATATCTGGGATGTCTTGCAATGTGCTGTTCAGAAGAGACCTCCACCCTTTCGCATTCGTATGTATTTATGGACAGCGCTTCAGGATTCATGGTACGAATTCCCTCCAGCACTACTTCAGACACGAGTTGAGTCCATGCTACGTCGTGTTGCGGCACTTCTGCGTGGCTGCGGGGGCCTTATACGATATTAGGCCGGTGTACCAGTTTCTTTGGCTCATCAGTGTAACTGAAAGTGCAGTACTTTTCTTTGAAGAATTTCATCTTTTTGCGATGTGTTTTTAAAAGTATTTATTTTCGATTTTAGCTGCTTAGTCCTTTGATTTTTAATTTAAAGAAGAAAACAATGTCAATGCTTTTATGTAGACGCCAACAAAATTCATCGTATTTAATATTTTTAAAATCATGCGTAACATTTCTTGTTAATATCATTTCTTCTCATCTCAGTTATATTTTTAAAAACGATCTTAGCTGAAGAATGGACAGCCCACCCCTACACATTCCTCATACATGGGGCGAGAGGATAAAATGACAGCAAAGGAAGAAGATAGGCTTGCTGTGTTGCTCCTGGGTCGTGACGTCTTCTGTCCCAACTAGGTGGCCACTGAAAAGCTCCTAAAGTTGTTGTTTCTCTTCACCACCACCACCTCATGACGAAGGCGGATACCAGAAGACCAAAGATGGTAAAAAATCTCGATTTCCTCGAAGAGACCCAAAGAATTGCCTTTTTCCGCTCCATGAAGCAAATTCACATGTGACTGCAAGGATAGAAAATTACGTCCACTCTCTATTAGGTGGGCAACGAAGTTTGAGTTTTCAACTATACTACGTCTGTAACAGGCCACATGTTCAACAGGCCTAACCCCTACTTTTCTTCCTGTCTGCCCCACCGAAAAGACGGCACAATCTGAACATGTAATGTTATACACACATGACTGGTGATAAATACTCTACTGGCCAAGACACCAAGAAGAAATGCAGATGATAAACAGGCATTCATTGGACAAATATATTAAACTAGTACAGACATTTGATTACATTCTCACGCAATTTGGGTGCATAGATCCTCAGAAATCAGTACCCAGAACAACCACCTCTGGCCGTAATAACGGCCTTGATACGCCTGGGCATTGAGTCAAACAGAGCTTGGATGACGTGTAAAGGTACAGCTACCCATGCAGCTTCAACACGATACCACAGTTCATCAAGAGTAGTGACTGGCGTATTGTGACGAGCCAGTTGCTCGGCCACCATTGACCAGACGTTTTCAATTGGTGAGAGATCTGGAGAATGTGCTGGGCAGGGCAGCAGTCGAACATTTTCTGTATCCAGAAAGGCCCGTACAGGACCTGCAATATGCGGTCGTGCATTATCCTGCTGAAATGTAGGGTTTCGCAGGGATCGAATGAAGGGTGGAGCCACGGGTCGTAACGCATCTTAAATGTAACGTCCATTGTTAAAAGTGCCGTCAGTGAGAACAAGAGGTGACCGAGACGTGTAACCAATGGCACCCCATACCATCTCGCCGGGTGATACGCCACTATGGCGATGACGAATACACGCTCCCAATGTGCGTTCACCGCGATGTCGCCAAACCGGATGCGACCATCATGATGCTGTAAACAGAACCCGGATTCATCCGAAAAAATGAAGTTTTGCCATTCGTGCACCCAGGTTCGTCGTTGAGTACACAATCGCAGGCTCTCCTGTCTGTGATGCAGCGTCAAGGGTAACCGCAGCCATGGTCTCCGAACTGATAGTCCATGATGCTGCAAACGTCGTCGAACTGTTCGTGCAGATGGTTGTTGTCTTGTAAACGTCCCCATCTGTTGGCTCAGGGATCGAGACCTGGCTGCACGATCCGTTGCAGCCATGCGGATAAGATGCCTGTCATCTCTACTGCTAGTGGTACGAGGCCGTTGGATTACAGCACGTCGTTCCGTAGTACCCTCCTGAACCCACCGATTCCATATTCTGCTAACAGTCATTGGATCTCGACCAACGCGAGCAGCAATGTCGCGATACGATAAACCGAAATCGCGATAGGTTACAATCCGACCTTTATCAAAGTGGTACGCTTTTCTCCTCCTCACACGAGGCATCACAACAACGTTTCACCAGGCAACGCCGGTCAACTGCTGTTTGTGTGTGAGAAATCGGTTGTAAACTTTCCTCATGTCAGCACGTTGTAGGTGTCGCCACCGGCGCCAACCTTGTGTGAATGCTCTGGAAAGCTAATCATTTGCATATCACAGCATCCTCTTCCTGTTGGTTAAATTTCGCGTCTGTAGCACGTCATCTTCGTGGTGTAGCAATTTTAATGGCCAGTAGTGTATTTCTTATGTCAAAACTGTTAGTTGAAATATGCTCAAGGTTATGTGTATTTGAAAACGAAACCACTATCTTGTGTTTTCTAAAAACGGATACTTCTTTTATACAAATTTTATCGAAGTATGACAAACAAATGTATATATTGCTGCTGTTCTCCAATCCATTACTGGTACAAGGTCATACATCTTGTTTCTTTTTAGTTGCAATTTTACCAACTTAACCACAACATACGCCCTACATATCTTCACATTATAAGGAAGAATGATGAGAAGGAATGTGTTTTGGACCTATAACTAGACTCGTTCCATAGCATTTCCCTACAAGACAACGCATCTTTTCAAACTTAATAACTTACTGAATACTACAGAAATTTAAACACATATTTCACTCCTTTTATATACAAATTATAAAAAAACGTGGATATTAATTACGCCCAAAACAGAAAAGATGTCTAAAATCGGAAAAAAATGATCATTCACTAATTATTGAAAGAAAAATTTTGTATTAAAAATGTTTTGTATTAATAAGATCCAAAAACAGATAGAAGAAATGGGCATTCAGTAAACCCAAAAAAGGACTCTTGGGGATTAATTAGGCCCAACAATTGCTATACAATATTCTCGGTTCATCAGTTTTTGTTAACCCCAAAATTGACAGTATTACACTCCATCACAGTCAGTAAATAATTTCTGTTACTGTCACTGCCTACACTCTTATGATCTTCAATGTGGAAAAATTGCTTCCACAGGTACTGACTTGTTTAACTGTAACATACTCTCTCCCTTCACAGTAGCGTCTCATGTTGTTTAGTTGCCATCTACGTTCGCTTATACTCTGAGCTACAACTGCGACGAATTCGACGCATTAAATTTCCCACAAACATAGGAATCAGTTTTTTCACCTTGCCAAAGAATGGAATCTAACGTGAAATATTTAAAATCTCTCCTCGATCAGTGATTAAGCACCCTACGTTGGGTAAGAGTGGTGGATTTGCGGCCCACCAGTCCATGGCCTGAGTACTGCGACACCATTAAGGTTAAGTCTCTATTGGATATCCCAATTACCATACGTCTACGTCAGTTACAGAAGATCTACAACTTCTTTCCATGTATAGAACCAGTCATAACTTTTTTGCGACGAACGTCAATACCTTTTATTTACTCTGCCTCTAGTGTGTGTGTGTTGATTGGAACAGTGGTTGTTCTTTCTGTCTGGTTTCATTTAACCATGTTATTTTTTGACCCTTACAGTGTACCAGACTGGTTTCACCACATTCTGGTTCCCAATTGTTTTCTTAGCCTTTGGGTAAATCAAAGAAATACGCGTTTGGGTGTGGTCTCCTTATAATCTCGCATGACCCTTGGTAGAATTTTGATAGTTCAAATCGATCTCTTCAGATTTTCCACGCCTCTGTACCAGAACCTAATCTCCTACTTTGAAGTTAACCCCATTAACTCACTTATCGTACCTCTCTTTTTGTGTCCTTATCTTTCCGTAAGTACTTTTTTCAGTAATTTATAGTAATATATAGTCACCTCATTTCTAGAAAGAAATACTCATATTCTTTCATTAAATTAAGATTTTGAACTTCCACCATAATCTCATGAGACATGAAATTCGTGCTCTTATGTACTAAATTGTCCAGTACATCTTCAATTTCTGTCACGAAATTTCCTTAAGCACTATGTTTACGACTAAAGGATGCCGTACATACATGCCCAATCTTTGTCACACATCGTTGCACAGTTTTTGAAGCAAGGTAGTGTGGAGATATATGATTATATTGCTTCTACTTTATTTTGTTCCATTCCCTCTTTCCAAACTCACGAAATAAATTGTTTCATTATCAGAGGCAACCCCTTTGACGTCTCAGATTATTGAATATCACCACACGTTTTGCTTCCTTTTAAAGAAGCAGATTGATCACATCGTTACTGCCTTTAAATCATCCAGATGGGGTTTCATGTTAATGTCCCAAAAGAGATACCCCAGGACAGAGCCCTGAGGACAACCCTTTGTTATCTTCTTGCTTATTTTTCCGCTAGGGGCCGATAGCCAGACCTCCCCGTCTTCGCAATAGCTCCTAAGACAGCCATACAACTGCCCTGGACAATCCTTTTCCCGCAAGCAGGAGAAGAGCGAAGGCCACCACAGGTTGTCAAAGGCGCCACTGATGTCCACCATAATGCCGACAATGTACTTGTGGAGGGCAGAGTCACAGACATCCGCAGCCAGGGCGACTGCGTCAGACGCTGATCGCCCCGACTGGAGGCCGAATTGTCTCTCACTCATCCCACGTAACACGCGGTGTGCTGTCAGTCTGCCTGCTAGCAACCTCTCAAAAAGTTTGCGCAGCAGGTCCAGTAAGCAGATGGGTCTGTATGATTTCGCTTCTTTAGGGTCTTTATCTGGACCTTTTTTGATTGAAACCACATTTGCTTTCTTCCAGATGGACGAAAGTTTTCTGAGCTGTAGACACTCATTGTATAACTTAGTGAGAGGTGCCACCACCTGGGGGCCGAGGAATTCCACCACTTCCGCTGTAATGCCATCTGGGCCAGGAGCCTTGCCCTTCTTAAGGGCCTTTATTTGGGCACATACCTCCTCTTTGGAGAAGAGATAAACCACGTTGTTATTTTCATGGACCAACTGGTTTTCTCTCCTGATTCTTTGTTCCTCTGAGTCGTTTTCCTCTCTATTGTCAGGTAACAGGACCCGGAGGAGGACTTCGGCCGTTTCCCGCCAAGTCTCAGTCATCCGGTTCCCATCCCTGACGGTAGATAACACCATAGGTAACCTTATTTTTTCCCATACTATCTTGTATGGGACACCTCAAGGGTCAGTAGCCAATTGGCTTTGTACGTACCTATCCCAGCTCCTCAACCTACCTACCCTGAGCTCGTGTTGGAACTGTTCTTTTGCTTCTCTGTACACTTGCAACCATCGTTGCTTTTCTTCCCAGACGACACTTCTACTGGTAATAACTCCTCACCCTCCTTACAGACTGGCGCATCTGTCCCAGTTCGGCTGACCATGGTGAAGGGGGGGCCGCAACGGCTGTGTTCCTGTTTGGTACAGCTGCCCTTACGGCCCTGGTAACTGCTTTCACCAGCTCTTCGGCATACTCCTCCACATTCTCTTCACCCTCCAGCAATATCGGTATGTTGCGCTCCCTCGCTAAGCGGTCCCAGTCGGTCTTGTTGTAATTAAGCTGTATTTCCCACCCCATGTCCCAGTGCCACTCCCTGTCACCTAAAGAAAAGGTTATTAGACTATGGTCGCTTGTTGTCACCTGATCCCACACAGTCCAGTCCATTATCTTTGTTGCAAGGTTTGGCGTTACTAGAGTAACGTCAATGTTTGTGCCTTCCCCTCCCCCTCCCCCCTCCGCCAGTGTATGTGGGGGGGGGGGGGGAGGGTTCCTTGCTTGTTGGTGACCACTGATTGCAGCGCCATGATGGCTTCTTCTGCCTTTTCACCTCTGTCATCTGAACCAGAGGGGGACTTCACATTTACATCTGCTGTCACTATAAATCTGCGCCCCCCCCCCCCCCCCAGCGCTGTGGCTACTTGTGTTAATTCATCTAGGAATTTTTCAATCCCTCTGCCATATTGAAAGTACATATTGACGAAATATAGCAGTCCTACAAGTGATTGTAATTCCACAATGTTGCAGTGGTCATCAGAAAACTGCGCGAGAACTGTAACTCTCAGCGCCCTATGACCACGGCCCTCGGTTCAACGCTGCAGTGAATTACTTACCAGATGACTGCCATGAAAGGGATTCGCTCAACTTGGGAGTATGGTTCTTGCAGACAGAGCACATCCAGACTCCTCTCCTCCACCACTCTTCGTAGTTCCTGGAGAACTAATTTGCTGTTATGTGTGTTCATCAGTCCAACATTTAAAATGCTCACGTAGAAAGCATGTACGAATATGAGAATCCGGACAGTCCCTACTCCAATCATGTGCTATTCTTCCATTAGTAATAATAGGTTGATTGCATAGCTCATCCAGATCGAATTTCTCATTTCGTCTTTCAAACACCTTTTTGACTAAGTCCCGCAGGGCGCCAAAGTCAGTGGGGAGATTCATCGTCTTTAGCTATATCCTATCCACAGCCTCCATTAGCGGAAGGGCGATGTCTCTTCCATACTCATGGCCGACACACACCACATGCCTTATGGCTGTAGTGAGGACAGCTGGCTCATCCAGGCGAGCTAACTGCAGAGCATGCTCCAGGTTGGGGTATATCCTAGCAGGGTCCATTTTCGGCCCTCTCTGAGGTGGTAAGCTTATTGGCGAACTTGAACTGCTCACAACATTAACCTGCTCTTGCTCTTTCACCAGTAGACTCCCTACCACAGGATACCTGTGTGGCAGTACATGATCTGTGTTCAACCTTAGTCCCCAGCCTGGAGGAGAGAGAGAGCATCTTTCTGACCACAAGAGTCTGTTTGTACACATGCATCCTTCACTACCACTGTAGGAGACTGCGACTTTGAAAACTTTTGAATGAATTCCGTGAATCTACTTGCCCTCATTGCTTCCCTCAACCTCATACCTGGGGACTTTCTCTTAGGCTTCCTGTGTCCAGGTATAGCCTTAGCCATAATCAATATGGGCAGTTAGCCTTTGTTCTAACATCCTGCATGTAGGACAGTTTCTTCTGGTGGTGTTATAGGTTTCTTCCGTCTCCTTGTGCAGGGGATGCATATCCCAGCTTTGCCACGATTTTTCCTAATGTGATCCTCAGTCCCATACCTGGAGCAAGCCGGCTTTCGTTCACAGTGCTTATGCACATGGTCTAGGTCGCCACAATTGTGACATCAGGGAACCACTAAGTAATTCCTGACATTGATGGCATGGAAGCCTACATAGATTCTGCCGATAGTGGTGAGCCAACGCCACATTTTTCCAGAGACCCCGGCAACGTGATCTACTACATCACGTTCCCGGGGCCCAGTCTTGAAACGCAGCTTGAACTGATTTTTAAAAGTTTCCCATTCCATGTCATCAAAATTTTGATTATACATTGTCTAATAAAATGTCATAGTCTTTTAATGCGACTGGTACATAACAAAGAATCACCAGAGAATCCCGCTTTTTTGGTGGCTCACATTTTATAGCTTTGTCAAGTTTTGTATTGTTCAAAATTTTATTCCTGTCATCCTCAGTGGCTAAATTTCCAAACAACATTTTTGGTTGCCTTTACTTTGTTTATTTTAATTTTGTCCTTCGCAAGGTCTATAGTAGTAGTGAAGATCTCCTGCACCTTCTTAATGGTCTGACTGGGCAGGGGTCTCAAGAAGACCACCGTGTCCGGTCTTTCCGAAATTTTAGCAATCGCCTCATTGGTGGTCTGAGTCTTTGTGGCTGCTTGCGCGGCCACTCCAGCCCATGTTTTAACTGGTTGCTGATGCAGTTTATCATTTTCTTTTTCCAACTCTTCTAATCGCCCCTCGAGCTTCGCGCTGGCAGTAGCCCAGTCAGCGAGTTCGTTTTTGATTGCCAGGACTGCTGCCTGGCTGAGTTTTCCGTTATTAACCCTACAATCTAATATCTGGCTATTTCTAGTATGTCTCTCTAAAACATTCCCATGTCCTCTTGTGAGGTAGGAACAGTACACATAGACGCCCTTATAAACGCACTCGAATCACTCGCATCTTGTTCAGCCATGATGTATAGACAAGTGAAAAAGATGGGTGCCCGTCTCTTGCCCCGGACCAGCTCCTTTGGCATGGGGGGGGGGGGGGGGCTGCTGCAGCTCACCCACCGGCCTCGCCCCAAGGCCAACGGCACTCCTGAGCTGACAGGTTCAGCATGCCGTCACCAACGCACTGGTTCTCCTTGGTGGTCCTGTCATCGATGATTTCACTCGACCCTCCTCGGAAAGTGCACCCCACACTCCGGACAAGCGGATGCGCCTCTCCTCCTTCGCCGCCTACTAGCCCGAGCTTCCACTCTCGGCCAGAGACAGATATTGGAATAAAGGGTGAAAACTATAGTGTAAGACAGAGATTGGAATACATCCCGCAAATGATTGAGGACGCTGGTACAAGAGCTACTCTGAAATGAGGAGGTTGGCACAGCACAGTCTCCCCTGCAACATCCTTGCAAGTTTTTCAAACTGTTTCTGAACACCCAGCATATCGGAGGGAACACAGTGAAAATGTTACAGAGATTTGACTAAATAAGGAAGCATATTATTAGCTACGAAATTTATAATTTATGCGGAACGGAGGGAAATATTAGTGATGTCTCATATCCTTTCAGCTGTACTATTCAGTGGTGTGTGTTGTAAGACGTAGATATTGATAGAGGCGGGCATTTCACTTGTTGTCTCTCTACAACTGAAAAATGTGCAAGAACTCTGTAAATCAGCAGCAAAGAAAGGAAAGAAAGTTACGAATTACGGGCTGATACAGGTGAGACCCGTTCTACCAGTAAATAACAACATTAAGAGCACAAATTTCTGTGACAAATACTACGATTAATGCACTGGAAAAGTTCACTGATGTGTTATTGATGTCCAGACCTACTAAACACGTCCAAGGTGCTTCAACAGAGGACGGCTCGCTCATCACATTCTTCGACATGTCTACTCTGGTAACACGTTTCGTCGTTTCTGCAACTTCACATCGAGGGTATCTTGTTTGTGACACTGAAACACTCGATTACAACACCGTTTCGAGCATTTACAGTTGCGGAGCAATTAACAATTACGTTTTGTATTTCGTTAGTTTGTCCCTGTTCATTAAAGTCAGTTCCTCTGTGCTGAATAATTGAGCAACCGTTATTTCACTTGTTGACTGATAGAAGTTCCATTTGGAAGCTTGCAAATATTTACAGGTGAACTGAAAGTACTTTGTTTAAGTATTGTTTCACTTTCCTTTGCACTGAGCAGCTTATTTAAATTATTTTGCGCAAAACAGGCAGCGGCCACTTTGATAACTGTAGTCGAGCTATCATTTTGTGATTGTAGCGATTGGTAAGGCTTTGTGCTTTGTGCTTTGAGTACAGAGAGGGTGTGCTGTTGCAATTCTGGGGGTAAGAGCATTTCTTTTCTTTCTGTTCGCCGCTTTTAAAGAGGTGCGCAGTGTGATGTGATGGCATTGCTATTCAGCATTGAGTTCCAATACTCTATGATGAATCATATTATTATTTTTCTTTCTTCGTTCATTTCTTTTCATGCATATAAGCTATATATGTATAAAGCGAAAGGTAGAGTAACAAATTGTTTTGTAGTAAAGATAATATTTTGAGACAAAGAAGAGAAGAGATGCACTCTTCAATTGATAAATTCCAGTATCTTCACCTGTTTGTGGTATAAGTGGTATAAGTGGTAGCGGCGGACGTAGCTCCGTCGTACGAGTATTGTATAAAAGTGTGTATTCCAACCGTATATTAAGAAGTATTATAAAATTTATTGAGAAGGCCAAGTTTATTCATGTACACTCCTGGAAATGGAAAAAAGAACACATTGACACCGGTGTGTCAGACCCACCATACTTGCTCCGGACACTGCGATAGGGCTGTACAAGCAATGATCACACGCACGGCACAGCGGACACACCAGGAACCGCGGTGTTGGCCGTCGAATGGCGCTAGCTGCGCAGCATTTGTGCACCGCCGCCGTCAGTGTCAGCCAGTTTGCCGTGGCATACGGAGCTCCATCGCAGTCTTTAACACTGGTAGCATGCCGCGACAGCGTGGGCGTGAACCGTATGTGCAGTTGACGGACTTTGAGCGAGGGCGTATAGTGGGCATGCGGGAGGCCGGGTGGACGTACCGCCGAATTGCTCAACACGTGGGGCGTGAGGTCTCCACAGTACATCGATGTTGTCGCCAGTGGTCGGCGGAAGGTGCACGTGCCCGTCGACCTGGGACCGGACCGCAGCGACGCACGGATGCACGCCAAGACCGTAGGATCCTACGCAGTGCCGTAGGGGACCGCACCGCCACTTCCCAGCAAATTAGGGACACTGTTGCTCCTGGGGTATCGGCGAGGACCATTCGCAACCGTCTCCATGAAGCTGGGCTACGGTCCCGCACACCGTTAGGCCGTCTTCCGCTCACGCCCCAACATCGTGCAGCCCGCCTCCAGTGGTGTCGCGACAGGCGTGAATGGAGGGACGAATGGAGACGTGTCGTCTTCAGCGATGAGAGTCGCTTCTGCCTTGGTGCCAATGATGGTCGTATGCGTGTTTGGCGCCGTGCAGGTGAGCGCCACAATCAGGACTGCATACGACCGAGGCACACAGGGCCAACACCCGGCATCATGGTGTGGGGAGCGATCTCCTACACTGGCCGTACACCACTGGTGATCGTCGAGGGGACACTGAATAGTGCACGATACATCCAAACCGTCATCGAACCCATCGTTCTACCATTCCTAGACCGGCAAGGGAACTTGCTGTTCCAACAGGACAATGCACGTCCGCATGTATCCCGTGCCACCCAACGTGCTCTAGAAGGTGTAAGTCAACTACCCTGGCCAGCAAGATCTCCGGATCTGTCCCCCATTGAGCATGTTTGGGACTGGATGAAGCGTCGTCTCACGCGGTCTGCACGTCCAGCACGAACGCTGGTCCAACTGAGGCGCCAGGTGGAAATGGCATGGCAAGCCGTTCCACAGGACTACATCCAGCATCTCTACGATCGTCTCCATGGGAGAATAGCAGCCTGCATTGCTGCGAAAGGTGGATATACACTGTACTAGTGCCGACATTGTGCATGCTCTGTTGCCTGTGTCTATGTGCCTGTGGTTCTGTCAGTGTGATCATGTGATGTATCTGACCCCAGGAATGTGTCAATAAAGTTTCCCCTTCCTGGGACAATGAATTCACGGTGTTCTTATTTCAATTTCCAGGAGTGTATTTACACCAATCACACCATTCTGTTCATCATTTCGCCAACGCTGAGAATCCTGCATCAGGAGGTTCGAAGCAGGCGAGAGGAATTTGCGTGAGCAGTGGAGGGGCGATCCTGTATCGGCATTGTCATAATCAGCACTATGCTCAATGGAACTAATGTGAAGCAGTATGTAACTCAAAATCTGAATATTGATCTTAAGTGTAATTGACATTGAAGGTCTGTTGATATTAGTACCAGTTAAAGTTCACCCAGGATATGTGTACAGATTTATAAATTACCTTCCAATTCCTTTCAATTATTCTTTTCAATCAATTTTTTAAATTATTCAAGCAGCAATTATTAATCAGTTCCAATTATTTGCCCGCTCACCTATATGCCACTATTCAACTCAGCGATTTATTATTTGTGTCTGTTGTCTTATATTTTGCACCAATTTTTTTAAAATTACTAAATTAATTGTTATATATTTTGGAGGAGTATTCCTTACTATTTTATAGTTATGTAATATCCTCGTTAACACTCAGTCAGTTAACCTCAGTCGTAATTTGTCAAAATGCTGTTGAAATACAGTCTTGCGTCCACCACTTAGCCGTGAGATCTTCAAAGCGTTTGTCTCTCATGTAGAATTTACGCCCTCTTCCCCTTTCCCCCAAACAGAGGGACAACGCACAATGCACCAAGAAGGAATTATCTGAATGGGACGGAAATCGGTAGGTGTGATATACATAAACAGACAAAAAAAAAAAAAAGATTACAGTTTCAAAAAAATGGATGATTCATTCACGAGAAAGAGCTTTACAAATTGAGCACGTTAATAACACACTGGCCACCTCTGGCCCATAAGCAAGCAGTTATTCGGCTTGGCATTGATTGACAGACATGTTGGATGTCCTCCTGAGGGATATCGTGCCATCCTCTTTCCAACTGGCGCGTTAGATCGACGAAATACCGAACTGGTTGGATATCCCTGCACATAATACTTCATACATTCTCAACCGAGAAGAGATCAGTTAACTTTCTGGCCTAGGTAGGGTTTGGCAAGCACGAGGAAAGGCAGCAGAAACCCTTGTTGTGTGCGGACGAGCATGATTTTGCTGCAATGTAAGTCCAGTATGGTTTGCCATGAAGGGCAACAAAACGTGGCGTAGATGTACCGCTGTACTGTAAGGGTGCCGCAGATGACAACCAAAGGAAAGCTGCTATGAAATGAAATGCTGTCCCAGACGATCAGTCCTGGCTGCTGGGCCGTATGGCGGACGACATTAAGACTGATATCCCACCGCTGTCTGGGCTGTCTCCAGACAGTTTCACTGGTCGGCGGTGTTCATTTCAAAGCGGAGCTCGTAACTAAAGACAATTCTACTCCAGTCAAAGAGATAACAGACCGAAAACATGTGTGGAGGCGCCCTGGACATCGGCGGAATACCAACCTGACTGTCGCCCTTCATATGGCCCGATAATCAGGATTGATGGTCTGGGGTGTCACTTCTGTTCACAGCAGGAGCCCTTTGTTTGTCGTCCACGGAATACTTACAACAGAGGGGTACGTCAATGGTATTGTACGCACCATTTTGTTGCCCTTTCTGGCAAGCCACCCTGGGCTTACATTTGAGCAAGATGATGCCCGCCCACACACGGCGAGAGTTTCTACTCGTTTTTTTCGTGCTTGCCAACCCTACTTTGGCCGGCAACGTCACCAGGTCTCTCCCCAATTGAGAACGTTTAAAACATTATTGGTAGGGCCCTCCAACCATCCCTTGATTTTGTCTACCTAAAGAGCGAGTTGGACAGAGTTTGGCAATATATCCTTCTGGAAGACATCCAACGCCTCTAACCGTTTTTATAAGGACTAGAGGTGCACCAAAGCGCTGTTTACTTGCTCAGTTTATGAACCTCTTTCTCTTGAATAAATCATCCAATTTTTCTGGAATTGTAGTCGTTTGCTTCCCTGTACGTGTACATCAAATAAATTGATTTCCGTCCCATTCGGATAATACATAAATGGCTCGTCTTTTCTTCCATAGAGTATACTGCGTAGACAAGCTAAACTATGTGATCAAAGGTATCCGGACACTCCCAAAAACGCACGTTTTTCATATTAGCTGCATTGTGCTGCCACCTACTACCAGGTACTCCACATCAGCGACCTCACTAGTCATTAGACATCTTGGGAAAGAGCAGAATGGGGCGCTCCGCGGAACTCACGGATTTCGAACGTGGTCCGGTGGTAGGGTGTCATTCGTGTCATACGTCTGTACACTAGATTTCCACACTCCTAAACATCCCTAGGTCAACTGTTTCCGATGTGATAGTGAAAAGCAAACGTGAAGGGACACGTACAGCACAAAAGCGTACAGGCCGACCTCGTCTGTTGACTGACAAGAGACCGCAGACAGTTGAAGAGGGTCGTAATGTGTAGTAGGCAGCCGTCTCACGCGACCATCACACAGGAATTCCAAACTACATCAGGATTCACTGCAATTACTATGACAGTTAGGCAGGAGGTGAGAAAACTTGGATTTCATGGTCGAGCGGCTGCTCATAAGCCACATATCACGCCGGTAAATGCCAGACGACGCCTCGCTTGGTATAAGGAGAGTAAACATTGGACTATTGAACAATGGAAAAACATTGTGTCTAGTAACAATCACGGTACACAATGTGGCGATCCGATGGCAGGATGTGCGTATGGCGAATGCCCGGTGAACGTCATCTGCCAGCATGTGTAGTGCTAACAGTAAAATTCGTAGGCGGTGGTATTATGGTGTGGTCGTGTTTTTCATGGAGGGGGCTTGCACCCCTTGCTGTTTTCCTTGACACTATCACAACACGGGCCCACATTGATATTTTAATCACCTTCTTGCTTCCCACTGTTGAAGAGCAATTCTGGGATGGCGATTGCATCTTTCAACACGATCGAGCACCTTTTCATAATGCACTGCCTGTGGCGGAGTGGTTACACGACAATAACATCCCTGTAATGGACTGGCCTGCACAGAGTCCTGACCTGAATCCTACTGAACACCTTTGGGATGTTTTGGAAGGCCGACTTCGTGCCAGGCCTCACCGACCGACATCGATACCTCTCCTCAGTGCAGCACCCCGTGAAGAATGAGCTGCCATTCCCCAAGAAACCTTCCAGCCCCTGACTGAATGTATGCCTGCGAGAGTGGAAGCTGTCATCAGGACTAAGGGTGGGCCAACACCATATTGAATTCCATCATTACCGATGGAGGGTGCCACGAAGTTGGAAGTCATTTTCAGCCAGCTGTCCAGATACTTTTGATCGCATAGTGTAGTAGCAAAGATCGTTTAGGCATAATTCGGAGTGCTGTACGTTGCAGTTAAAGATTCCGTATTACATTCTGAAGCCGTATTTCTCAGACACATTCAGTTCAAATTATTCGTAAATTCAGAGTCGTTCCACTACTAACAAGATTTTATTTTGTAGGAACCACACTACAGCTCATTAGCTTTCCGACAAAAATATCTGCCTACAGTTATTGGACAAGAGCGGACTATATAAAATTTTTGGTCCAGGCTGTGGTAAGTTTTATATTGGACAGTTATACAACGCTATAGCATCTACTTTAGCTGAGGATGAGTGTAGCTAATGATTGCTGAAATCTGACGATGCATCTATTGAATGAAGTTGAGGGTTACCAAATAGTCTCATGTCCACCATTTGTGAAACAAAGGGCGGAAGCTGAAGCTTTTGGAAGCCCTTGAAGTTAATAAACATCTGGTACGCAGTCCTCACTTGAATTCAAATGACGAAACACAGCTTACCATCTCCTCTCTTCTAAGCTTCGCCTAATTCCCTCATCGACTGCTGTGCAGTCCGCTTACTGCCCATTCCATTCCATTCCATTCCATTCCATTCCATTCGCTTCTTTGTTTTGTATTTTTTTATTTAATTTTTATTTCTTTTATTTGTGACACTGTTACAATCCTCATTTCCCTATTTTTTTAACTTACGCATGTCTCTAATGAAACTATGTATTCTATGTATCGAGGTACATAAAAACCATCCCCGGTGTTCATGACTTACAGCAGTTGTAAAAACATCTGCTTGTACAACGGTTTTTAACGTGTAAAACTTTTGTCTCAGCTGCGTAATCTGCTGCCTTTAGTGCAGTGCTAAGATTTAACGATCTGTATTACTGGCATCGTATCGCAGTAGCTTTTATTCTGCGAGTTTTATAAGCCACTATTATCAGTATTGTGTACCAGCATGCTACCGACTTTGGAGAAGTTGGTCACGTCTATGCACGAAATGTATTCACAATTGCGAATACGGACAACCATCAGCTGTATAATGGGACGTCGACAGTGAAAATTTATGCCGGACCAGGACTCGAAAGCGGATCTCCAGCTTATCGCGAGCGGTCGTCTTAACATTAGGCTCTCCGAGCACGAGATTCACGTCCGCACCCGAACTTCCATATGTGTCTACACCTGTACTGGTATATCCATTATGTATATTCCCGTGCTGACGAGGCATTTTACTTGAAAGCTGCTTGCGCGGTGTCGGCAGATAAATACAATATTGCAGTGCCTGTGTTATTCCGAACTACGACGCATTGTTCCTTTGGACATGCCATCCGCTGTGTAATGGAATGACGACAATGAAATTTTATGCCGGATCGGGACTCGAACCCGGATGTCCCGGTTTATCGCGAAAGGACGCCTTAAACGCTGCGGGTATCTGAGCACACCTCCAGGACTTATACACACTTCCAGGTGTCACGCAGTCCACAAGCCTCACTCATGCACATTTCGTGATTTCCGCACAGAGAAAGACAAATATTTGCTTGCTATTTTAGACCGTCGAGACAAGGATACGTGACATCAGTCCGGATTCGGAAAATGCGAATCCATTTCGTAATCCACAGCTTTAATCGTCCAGACAGTGTCCCTTCATTCACACAAGCATGCATGTCTGAAGGACGTTGTAATGTGAAGACACAGACACTGCGTAAAGACAGGTATCGAACCCAACCATTGTATAGTCCGAAATTATCTGTTGTATTTGGGAAGTATTTTTATTAACTGTGTTGACTGTCTTGCTAAATTTTGTTGTACACCAAAGACAAAGACTTTCATGAAATGTGGCGCCTAATAAAAATACCTGCTAATTAGACCTCTGACAGGAATACAGTAAACTGTTTTCAGAGTTACAGTGAATAAAGTTCACGGTAGTGGTTTTGTTATGAAGTTTACAGGTTCCTCACAAATTTTCTAGATTTAAACATTTTGTAAATTAGAAGTGATATTTGAATTTTAAGTTTTCATAATGGAATATTCTGTAAAAAATTATTTAAAGGAAAACCCACAGCGAAATTGAGCTTACCCTTCTTTGTTGAATTTACAGGTCGATTCAGCTCCTCGGGTGTGTAAATATTTCGTTCTTTTTCACAGCTCTTTCGTATTATACAGAAGTCATTTACATCAGACAATAATTAAAATGCACTACAAACAAAACATTTTCCACCCTCCAGGAGATGTCACGCTAATACCGTGCAGCATCGCCTTTAGTCTTTGGTAATGGCATCAGCTAGGCATGTAAGACAGTCCAAAACTTTCTGCAGGGTCGTCATAAGTTTCTGGAGCCATTCACTAATGATTAAATGCTGTAGAACGGAGATGTTGATTGACATAACTATGTTCGAAGAAGCTATTGATTGTGAACTTCGATAGAAAGACGTATGGTGTTAATCACCCATTTATTCCCCCGTCAAGGAAAAAATGAGATGTAAGTAACACAGTAAGTAAGATCACGTATTAGCGGAAACGGTAGACGTGTCAGCGCTCATTTTATTGTAAGCGCCTGTAGGACGAATAAAACGGACGAGCCATAGAGTCTGCAGCATAGACAGCAGTGAAAACCTGTCACGAGTCACAAACAGACCGAACTCCGCGACAAAATGATGCGCATTTCTGGTTCAGATTTGAAGTACCTGTACCGCATTCATGCTCAGAATTCTTAAATAGGTGTCCGCTTGGCCGGGGGAGCACTTTGATTTAAGAACAAAGTCCGGAAACATCTACAGAAATATACGACCCAGAAAAATAATGCGCGGTCTCATAAACAGCAAGTTTTTCTAGGTTAATGAAGTGCAGAGCAGTGAAAAGGACAGTTTCAGTTTGGAAATTACTTGTTACAGTACCCGATCCCCCATGGTACACAAAACAGATCAGAGTACTGTTGCAGATGCAACGAGAAAAGCGTGACAAATTTAAAAGAACGCAAAATCCCCAGGATGGGTAAAGTTTTACAGAAGCTGGAAATTTAGCACAATCTTCAGTGCGAAATGCTTGTCATAGTTTCTACAACCGAAAGTCTGTCTCGACATCTGGCGGAAAACAGACTCTTGTCATCTGTGAAGTACAGTGGCAGCAAGACGCAGTCAATACCTCCACTGTGCGACAACAATGGTTGTGTTATTGATTACAGTGCCAATAAAGCAGCGTTATTAAACACAATGTTCCAAAATACTGTCACCAAAAGGGACGAAATAAATGTTCCAGAATCCGAATCAAGTACAGACGGCAACATAAGTAACTTAGAAGTAGATATCCTCGGTGTAGCGAAACAGCTTAAGTCAGTTGATTAAGAAAGGCCACCGGTCCAGTCTGCATACCAGTCAGATCCCTTTCAGAGTATGCTGAACAATAGCTTCCAACTTAGGAATCATATACAAGTACTCGCTCGTCGAAAGATCCGTACCTAGAGACTTGAAAATTGCACAAGTCACACAAATACCCAAGAAAGGAAACAGGAGTGATTCGCTGAATTACAGACCCATATCACAAACGTCGATTCAGTAGGATTTTGTAACAGCTACTGTGTTCGAACATTATGAATGGCTGGCTCTGAGCACTATGGGACTTAACATCTATGGTCATCAGTCCCCTAGAACTTAGAACTACCTAACTACCTAACTAACCTAAGGACACCACACACATCCATGCCCGAGGCAGGATTCGAACCTGCGACCGTAGCAGTCGCGCGGCTCCGGACTGAGCGCCTAGAACCGCTAGACCACCGCGGCCGGCGAACATTATGAATTATGTCGAAGAAAACGGTTTATTAACAAAGAGCCAATCGGATTCAGGAAATATCGTCTTTGTGAAACAGAAGTAGCTCTTTATTCTCACGAAGTTATAACTGCAATCGACAGAGTATGTCAACTTTTTTCCATATTTTTGAATTCCCAGACGGCTTTTTACACAGTTCCTCACAAGCGATTTCCAATCAAACTGCATGCCTAGAGAGTATGGTCTCATTTGTGTGACTGGATTCGTGTTTTCCTGTGAGAAAGGTCACACCAGAACAGAAGTTCCCCAAGGAAGTGTTATAGGCCCTCTGCTGTTCCTGATCTACATAAATGTTATCGCAGACAATGTGAGCAGCGCTCTTAGATTATTCGGAGATGGAGCTGTCATTTACCGTCTCGTTAAGTCATCAGATGGTCAAAACGAATTCCAAAATGATTTAGACAAGCTGTCTGTATGGTGCAAAAAGTGGCAATCAGCTCTAAACAATGAAAAGTATGAATTCATCCATAGTGAGATCTAAAAGGAATCCGCTAAATTTCTGTGAACGATCACATAGATAATGTTGTGGGGGAAAACAAACCAAAGACTGCGATTTATTGACAGAACATTTAGAAAATTGCCTATCCGTCCTCTTCTGGAGTATTGTCTTGCGGTGTGGGATCTGCATCAGACAGGATTGACGGGGGACATCGAGAAAGTTGAAAGAAGGGCAACTCGTCTTTTATTACTACGAAATAGGGGAGAGACTGCCACGAATATGATACGCGAACTGATGGCAGTCGTTAAAACAAAGGCGTTTTTCCTTGTGGCAGGTTCTACTCATGAAATTTCAGTCAGCAACTTCCTTCTCAGAATGTGAAAATATTTTGGTAGCGCCCTCCTATACAGGGAGGAATGGTCATAGCAATAATATAAGAGAAAACTGACGTCATACAGAAAGATTTAAGTGCTGGTTTTTCCCGCGCTCTGCAAGAGAGTCGAACGGTAGAGAAAGAACATGATGGTGGTTGGATGTACCCTCTGCCAGGCACTGAATTGTGAGTTGCAGAGTAATCATGTAGATGTAGAAATTATTATCATTACACTGCTGACCATTAACGATGGAACACCATGAAAGTGGCATGTAGAGAACGTCAAACTGTTACGAAGTGTTGCACTTACTTGGATACGCAAGTGATCAGCGTTTCAGCACAGCGTGACAGTGTAGACATTAGTAACGACATCTACATTCAGTATATAAGCAAAGAGTGTACAACGCGTTTCTCATTTATAAATCGCATGTAAACGTTACTGTTTGTGAGAAGATCGAGTAAGAATTATAAACGACTACCAGCACATATCGGAATCTGAAAGTGGCAAGGTTGCGGTTTATCGAGTCTGCAATTTATCGCGCGATATTGCTGTTCGCATTGGTCGATATTCCACGACTATGATGCGAAAATGGCATCAGTGAGTTCAGGAGAGTTATACTCGACGTCATGCAGTATGTAAATGGACTTGCGCGTAAAGAGACATGCATTTTGTTCGTTCGATCGTGCAGGTTCCTACAGCCGCGACACGTACCTTGTTTTAGATAATGTGCTTGTTTGCAGCAAGGTAAGTACCCACAGCGATAGTACGCGGCCGAGCGGTTCTGGGCGCTTCGGTCCAAAACCGCGCTGCTCCTACGGTCGCAGATTCGAATCCTGCCTCGGACATGGATGTGTGTGATGTCCTTAGGTTATTTAGGTTTAAGTAATTCTAAGTCTAGGGGACTGATGACCTCAGATGTTAAGTCCCATAGTGCTCAGAGCCATTTGCACCACGGTGACCATTGCTGCTGCTTCCCTTGATACGGCAGCAGAGAGAGGCGCACCGACAGTGACGGTTCCGACGACAACACTGGAGACGGCAGAGGCTTCACGTCGTCTTTTTAGACAAGTTACAGCTATGCGCGCAGCATCAGGACGGATGTTCCTGTGTGCAGAAGCTCCAAGGAGAAAAAATATTGCCAGATTGCATTTGTCATCGTCATATGGCCCCAGTATCTGATACTATGGTATGGGACGCCACTGGGTACAATGGGTGGTGAACCTCTGGTTCGCACACCTGGTGCTTTGGACAGCAGACATATTTCTGAAGTGTTACGGTGGTGGCTGTACCTAACTTTGCAGTCTTCGTGACGTTGTCTTCCGACAAAATAACGCAAGACCACTTATTGCCTGTATTGTACTGCCCTATTCGATACACAGGGTGTTCGACTGTTGTCCTGACGAGCACATTCTCACCATTTCTCAGATCTGGTCACAGCACCACACCCCTTCTCGTCAGCCGTTAGAACTGATGGAATGGAGTACTCGTACCTGCCATCCAACCTCATTTTGACTCTCTGCCCAGCCAGACTAGAGCCACTGTCGCTGCCAGAGATGGCAGCCTCTGTGCACGAAATTTCGCACTCTGTACACCTCTAATCACCTACATAATAATGTATTCTCGCCACATTATCGTATGCGCAAATAAGTAAAATTTTGTTGCTACATTATTGTGTGCGCAAATAAGTAAAATTTCGGTATTTGCCCTCTTGGTGTGGTAATTTTAATGGCAGCTGCGTACAGCAGAGGATGTGCTCGGTGGTGTGTAAGCGGTGGAACTCAGGACGGACGAGAGCAGTTGGAGTGCCAGGACGTCGCTTTGCGGCTCATTTGCATAGCGTCTGCGGCGACAGGCGCCGCCCACAAAGGGGATTATGTACTCATCCCCGCCGGAACCTCGGCGTCTGGCACCGGCTGATGCTGGCCGCTGCCATCTGGAGCCTTCACCAGATCTCTTTCCTGGAAACAGCTTTGAGCATAATTGCAAGACATTTTGATGTTTGTATCAAAACAAAAAACTAAACGATATTTACATCTATGGTGAAGATAAATACACTGCTGGCCGTTCATCAGAATGCAACGCCAGAAAACATACCAAATAACGAAATTTAACTTATTGTGAGTAGACGAGGTTAGTGAGAATAGTAGTGAGCCTAACAACACTGCGAGCGATCTGGCAACGCTGTATTGTTCTATTTTTGTAGACCGACATGTTCTTCCCTTTCATATGCTCAAAAGGGAACCTCCCCATCGCACCCCCCTCAGATTTAGTTATAGGTTGGCACAGTGGATAGGCCTTGAAAAACTGAACACAGATCAATCGAGAAAACAGGAAGAGGTTGTGTGGAACTATGAAAAAAATAAGCAAAATATACAAACTGAGTAGTCCATGTGCAAGATAGGCAACATCAAGGATAGTATGAGCTCAGGAGCGTCGTGATCCCGTGGTTAGCGTGAGCAGCTGCAGAATGAGAGGTCCTTGGTTCAACTCTTCCCTCGAGAGAAAAGTTTAATTTTTTATTTTCAGACAATTATCAAAGTTCAGGCTCTCGCACATAATCAACTTCGCTCTCCAAAATTCCAGGACATGTTCGGATTTGCTTGGACATATGCAGGATTTGACGGTCTACACACGGAAAAATTTGAAAACGTTGAAAACATATGTTTTGACAGAGCACAGGGAAAACTGTGCGACTGTGAAACTGTTGCATTCATTTGTTGCAGTTTATGTGACAAACTCTTATGTTTTCTTCACTTTTTTGGGAGTGATTATCACATCCACAAGAAAACCTAAATCGGGCAAGGTAGAAGAATCTTTTTACCCATTCGCCAAGTGTACAAGTTAGGTGGATCGACAACATATTCCTCTCATGTGACGCACATGCCGTCACCAGTGTCGTATAGAATATATTAGACGTGTTTTCCTGTGGAGGAATCGGTTGACCTATGACCTTGCGATCAAATGTTTTCGGTTCCCATTGGAGAGGCACGTCCTTTCGTCTACTAATCGCACGGTTTAGCGTTGCGGTCGCAAAACACAGACACTAAACTTATTACAGTGAACAGAGACGTCAATGAACGAACGGACAGATCATAACTTTGCGAAAATAAAGAAAGTTACCTTTTCAATCGAGGGAAGACCTGAACCAAGGAACTCTCATTCCGCTGTTGCTCACGCTAACCACGGGACCACGGCGCTCCTGAGCTCATATTATCCTTGATGTTGCCTATCTTGCACATGGACTACTCAGTTTGTATATTTTGCTTATTTTTTTCATAGTTCCACACAACCTCTTCCTGTTTTCTCGATTGATCTGTGTTCAGTTTTTCAAGGCCTATTCACTGTGCCAACTTATAACTAAATATGAGGGGGGTGCGATGGGGAGGTTCCCTTGTCAGTCAGAATTTCAGCTCTGTACAGCCATCACGTGATTCTTGAGAGCACCATCGATCAATTGTCTTTTTGTTGTGTGTTACGAAAAGGGAACGGCGGAATTTACAGTAACGTTATGCCACAGAATTCTGTGTTAAATTTAGGAAATCCGAGAGTGTAATCTTTGAATAGTTGAAGCAGAGATATGGAGAAAATTCCTTATCAACAGCGCAACTTTTCCACTGGCAGAAATAATTTTTGGAAGGCCGAGAACGAGTTGAAGATGAATCTCTTCAACTTCAAGCACAGACGAAAACGTTGAACGTGTATCGTGCATAAAGAATTTTAGCATCAACTGTCAACCAATTGTTTTACAAAGATGTCCTCGAAATGCTCAGGAAAAGGGTGAATTGGTTGAATTGAGTGAGACTGGACATTGCAGACAAGTGAATCCTGCATTACGACAAAGTTCCTCGTCACATGGCCATTTAGACACGGAATTTTCGACCTCAAAAGCCATTCCTATTGTTCCAAAGCATCCCTATTCACTTGATTTGAGTCCTTGTGACTTCATTCTTTTTTGAAATTAAAAAAGTCATGAAAGGACATTATTGGGGGGGTCTTTGAAGATCACTCAAAAGGATGTGACCGACATGTTAACAGCTCTACCAGTTGAAGACTTTCAGCACTGCTACCAAGACTGAGGACAAGACTCCACTAGTGTATATCTGCCGAAGGCAGCTAATTTGAATGAGACAATACTGTGGGTTGAAAAAAAAATTTGGTAGATAAAAAAAGTCTCATAACTTTTCTCACACATCTCTTACAGTCTAAAACCAGATGAATTAATCTGTAGGTGATTTGTGCGTACACAGGATGCCAAAGTAATTACAAATTGCTGCCACCACTGGAAGAATTGATAGCTCTACCCGGAGAGTATCAGTCGAACTGAGCTTGGACGACAGATAAGTGTAAGTTTTTCCATTCTGCTACTTCTCTTTACCAGGGTTCATCAGAGTGACAGGCCAGTGGTGTGTGCCAGGCTCTCGGCAACCCATGATCATAGGTTCTCAATGGATGACAGATATGGACCGTGTGCTGGCCAGTCAAACACCCTCGATGTCGAAGTAGGTCAGGACAACACAGGAAGAATGCTATCTTGTATTATCTCACTCATTAAGTCTTCGAAGATGGCATGTAACCACCACCCCAAACCATCATGTTGGACTCTTATGACGAGGACAAATGCAATAGGCAATGTCGCTCCTCCTTGGAATCTCTATATAAACAACACACACACACACACACACACACACACACACACACAGGCGCGCGCGCGACACACCACAAAGGAATTATACAAATGGAATGGAAATCGGTAGATGTTATGTACACACTGGCCATTAAAATTGCTACACCACGAAACTGACGTGCTGCAGACGCGAAATTTAACCGACAGGAAGAAGATGCTGCGATATGCAAATGATTAGCTTTTCAGAGCATTCACGCAAGGTTGGCGCCGTTGGCGACACCTACAACGTGCTGACATGAGAAAAGTTTCCAACCGATTTCTCATACACAAACAACAGTTGACCGGCGTTGCCTGGTGAAACGTTGTTGTGATGCCTCGTGTGAGGAGGAGAAGTGCGTATCATAACGTTTCCGACTTTGATAAAGGTAGGATTGTAGCCCATCGCGATTGCAGTTTATCGAATCGCGACATTGCTGCTCGCTTTGGTCGAGATCCAATGACTGTTAGCAGAATATGGAATCGGTGGGTTCAGGTGGGTAATACGGAACGCCGAGCTGGATCCCAACTGCCTCGTATCACTAGCAGTCGAGATGACAGGCATCTTATCCGCATGGCTGTAACGGATCGTGCAGCCACGTCTCGATCCCTGAGTCAACAGATGGGGACGTTTGCAAGACAAGAACCATCTGCGCGAACAGTTCGACGACGTTTGCAGCAGCAGCATCAGCTCGGAGACCATGGCTGCGGTTACCCTTGACTCTGCATCACAGACAGGAGCGCCTGCGATGGTGTACTCAACGACGAACCTTGGTGCACAAATGGCAAAACGTCATTTTTTCGGATGAATCCGGGTTCTGTTTACAGCATTATGATGGTCGCATCCGGTTTGGCGACATCGCGGTGAACGCACATTGGAATCGTGTATTCGTCGTCGCCATAATGGGGTATCACCCGGCGTGATGGTGTGGGGTGCTTTTGGTTACACGCCTCTGTCACCTCTTGTTCGCATTGACGGCACTTTGAACAGTGGACGTTACATTTCAGATGTTTACGATCCGTGGCTCTACCCTTCATTCGGTCCCTGCGAAACCCTACATTTCAACAGGATAATGCACGATGGCATGTTGCAGGTCCTGTACGGGGCTTTGTGGATATAGAAAATGTTCGACTGCTGCCCTGGCCAGCACATTCTCCAGATCTCTCACCAACTGAAAACGTCTGGTCAATGGTGGCCGAGCAACTGGCTCGTCACAATACGCCAGTCACTACTCTTGATGAACTGTGGTATCGTGTTGAAGCTGCATGGGCAGCTGTACCTGTATACGCCATCCAAGCTCTGTTTGACTCAATGCCCAGGCGTATCAAGGCCGTTATTACGGCCGGAGGTGGTTGTTCTGGGTACTGATTTCTCAGGATCTATGCACCCAAATTGCGTGAAAATGTAATCACATGTCAGTTCTAGTATAATATATTTGTCCAATGAATACCCGTATATCATCTGCATTTCTTCGTGGTATAGTAATGCTGATGTTCAGTAGTGTACATCCAAGGACAAATATAAGTTCAAAAATATTTGATGATTTATTCAAGAGAACGAGCTTCATAAATTGTCAATAACGAATTGGTCTAGCTCTGTCCCTTATGCAATACAAACAGTTATTTTGCTTGTTATTGATTAATAGAGTAGTTGGACGTCCTCCTGACAGATATTATGCCAAATTCTGTCCAATCGGCGCGTTAGATCGTAAAAATCCCGAGCTTGTTGGAGGGCTCTGCCCTTAATGCTCCGACCTTACTCAGTTGAGGTAAGATACGGAGACCTTGCTGGCCACGATTGCATTTGACAAGCACGAAGAAACTCTCGTCGTGTGCGGGCGGGCATTATCTTGCTGAAAGGTAAGCCCAGGATGTCTTGCCATGAAGGGTAACAAGATGGGGGGTAGAATATCGTCGACGAACCGATAAGTTTCTACTGCTCGTCTTTGTGCTTGCCAAACCCTGCCTTGGCCAGTAAGATCAGTTGAGAATGCTGGGGGCATTATGGGCAGGTTCCTCCAACCAGCTCGTGTTTTTGACTATCTAACGTGCCAGACTGAATCTGGCACGTTATTTCTGAGGAAGGGACCCAACAACTCTGTCAACCTCACTGATAAGCCAAGTAACTGCTTGCATAAGGGCCAGAAAACTGGACCAACGCATTATTGACTTGCTCAATATGTCAAGATAGTTCTCTTGAACTCTTGAATAAATCACCAATTTCTACCGATACTAATCATTTGTTTGTCTGTACATGTACAGGGTGATTATAATTAAAATTAAACTTCCAAACCGCTGTAGAAATAACACCACAGGTCAGAATGATGTCAAATTGCAACGGAATATTGTCGGAGAAGGGGGAAAACGTATGGCAGAAGAAAAATAAATAGTTACAAAATGTAGCTGTGCGCATCATAATTTAATAGTGGTTGACTACAAATGGCAAAGGAATCATACAGCAATGCCTAACGTGTACGTTTGATGTTAAACAAACTGTACTACTCAGTGTGCATGGATGTACAGGTAAGATACTGTTTGTTACGTAAGCCCATCCACCATGGCAAGGTCGTATCACATCGGATGGGAAAAATCGGTTTTTAATTGTCCAAAGGCCAAAAACTGCATAAAAAGCATCAATCACATCGGTTTTTAATTGTCCTGAGGCCAAAAACTGCATACTAAGCATCAATTAAAATCAAATCGGATTATTAATTTCCGTGTGACTGGGGCAAAACATGTTCAATATGCTGCCACCGTTTTCGCAAGTTGAAATCGAGAAACAGCATGTTCCACAACTGATCGAAGGGTTTCCGGGCTCACGTTCAGAATGTGTTACGCAATGCGCGCCTTCAATGCAGCTACGATTGTAATCGGAACACTGAACACATCATCTTTCAGATAGACCCACAGCCAGAAGTCACACGGATTAAGACAGGTGATCGGGACGGCCAGACTGTAGGGAAATGGCGGCTGATAATTCTAACATTTCCGAAATGGCTCTTCAGCAGCTGCTTAACTGGATTTGCAATGTGCGGAGGTGTGCCATCTTGCATAAAAATGATCCCATCCACACATCCACACTTTGGAGAGCTGGAATGACGTGGTTGAGCAAAAGACACTTATAGCGCTTACCAGTGACGGTACAGGTAACAGGACCGGAAGCACCTGTCTCTCCGAAAAAATATGGCCCTATGATAATTGGTGCCGTAAACCTTTTCTGGATGAAGTGGTGCTGGCTGGTTTACGTGTGGATTTTCCGTTGCCCGTATTCGACAATTCTGTGTATTGACATATCCTCTCAGGTGGAAGTGGGCTTCTTATGTCCTCAAAATCTTCCATGGCCCATCATTGTCCACTTCCATGTGAGCAAGAAATTCTGACGCAGAGGTCTCTCTTGCTAGCAGGTCAAGAGGAAGCACCTGGTACACATGGGTAATTTTGAATGGATAGCAAAGAAGGATGTTTCTCAGGTTTTTACGCACCGTGCTCACGGATATGTCCAATGTTCGGGCAATTCTCCGTGCACTACACGTTTGCACATCACCACTCATCTCCTCTTGCATTCCTGTGGCCACTGCTTCCACTGACGTCGAATCAATTCGTTTCCTCCATCTACCAGGTTCTACACCAAAAGAACAAGTCTTCTCGAATCTCCAAACCATTTTCTCCAGATCTACGGCAGTCGTCGGACCAATGCCTTTTTTCAAACCCTTCAGTGTCCGGAACTTCTGCAGTGCAACGTGTGCACAGTCATCAGTCTTGTAATATAGCTTTACAAGCAGAGCGCGATCCTGTATTGAGAGAGTCATGGTGAACGTTGCAGACGCGAAAGGAGGAAAGGCCGTGTACCCGGCGTGTTTATGCTAAATTTAATGGTCGTGCGCATGACAGGTGTTTCCATTTACGTATTCCGACACATACAGCGCCATCTATTGATCAATTTTCACACTACCTTTTTCATCTGCCATACCTATTTCCCCTTCGCCAATACTATTCCGTTGCAATTTGACGTGATTCTGACCAGTTATGTTACTTATACAGTGTTTTGAAAGTTTAACTTTAATTATAATCACCCTCTACTTCATATCTACCGATTTCGGTCCCATTCGAATAATTCCTTCCTGGTGCGTCGCTTTCTTTTTTTTTCGTCTTAGAGTGTATGTCCATCTTCATGCGTGCGCAGAACTGGGACTCTACTGGAAAGAAGATGTGGTGTCACCCCCGCGTCCATTGTTGTCACTGGGTGCGGTACTGTCGGCGAGTACTTCTGATTTCCTCTCAAGGGAAGCAGCAATAATGATCGCCGTGTAGACGATGTGTGGTGCTAATGATTAATGAAAATCACATCCGCTATATTACTATACGCTTACCGTTTTACAACCGGTTTCGTTCATAAACATTTTCAAATTGTCGAGTTGTACTAAGGCAATGACACAAATGGTCTGTTTGTCGAAGGTAATGTTAAAGACCAAATCCAAAAGCAACGTACATAGCATACTGTGGCTGCTCACCATACTTCCGTCAAGCTAACTGCTCAGTGTTTATGATCATTATTCTTGGGTTTGGTCTTTAACATTACCTACGTCAACCAGACAATCTGTCATGACTTGAGGACAACTCGGCAGTCTGAAGATATTGACGAACGAAACCGGTCGCCACAATAAATATGCAATAATACCGCTGAGGTGGTTTGAGTTAATCAGTAACATTGTTGTAAGCTGCTGTGCTCAACATGATCAAGATTAATCCATGGTGCTCCAGAAGCCGTCTTGTTTTGTCTTGCTGCAAACGAACTCGCTTCCTGATTGAAGGCGCATGACATTGCTGCACGATCCTGCAACGCCTAGCGAATCATACGTGTCTGTCTTCTTGGGTGCTAGAGGCATGGGCCATTCAGATCCTCCATAGCGTTGAGTATGACCCTTTGCAACCCATTAATTCCATATTCGCACGACAGCAGTGGGTTTTCGATCAACTCGAACAGCAACATCGCTGACTGATAAATTGTAGTCTTAATTGGCTATGATCCTCCCATAGTTCAACTTCATGTGGTGCTAGGTGCTTCTCCTTACGCCAAGTAAAAGACGGTTTTCTCGCAAGCATCAGAGATACAAATGTTTCTGAATGAGAAACTTGCTGTGTAATCTTTCGTTAAGTAGTAGTAGTAGTAGTAGTAGTAGTAGTAGTGAGATGGCGGCACCAGACCACTTTGGATATCAGATTGATATGCAAATTAATCAAATTGATTAATTAATTACCCCCAACCACGAACACCTGCATCGCCAAGATTACGTTATGTGTTTTTCTCAGCCTGCACGTGGGTCCCTGCGCTCTCACCTCTCACTCTCCCCCATCTACGCTATTGGCGGGAATTTCGAATTTTGATGGGAATTTTAAATTTCGGCAAGAATTTCGATGTTTGGTGGGAATTTCTTTGTCCCATGGCAGTACAGACGTCTCACCTCACCCTCACCCGGGAATTGGCAGGAGATTAAAAATGGTGGTGCCCTTTCAGGGACACAAACATTGGTCCTTCTGGGCAGAAAACCCAAGTGCACCCACCAACACATAGAAACTGCCCAGATGAAGGAGAAGAAGGTTAGGTCAGTGTACTTTACTTATTTTGGTTGAGAAACTGAAGTAAAGATCGGTCCTAATTATGTAATTAATCGTAAAGATAGACCCTAATTACGCAACTATATGCTTACTGGTACACAAGAACTGCCTAAAATCGCAATACAACTCAAAAATTGACATCACCATACAACTGGTGTTATCCTACTGGCAAAAAATTTCCCAATACCACTCAAAACTAGTGGAAGACGCGCTCATACTTTACCCTTCAGATACAAGCTTGTGAGAAAATGGCTGGGGTGTAGAGTACCATCCTTACTTTTTAATTTTTTGGTGAGAAATATATTCACCTGAGGAGAGGCTTCTGTTGGACAGAGAGGAGTTTAATAAGTATATTGCCTGTAAGCATACAGCTGAGGGCTGTATCTATCGCTGTTTGACGTCAGTGTTCACTACAGACGCCTGCTCGACAATCGCTCTTCAGCGCAGGTAATCGACGCCAATACATGCTACCACAACTGATGGAAAAAATGCATCTCTGTTCTAATCACACTTCGAAACTGTCGTGAAAAACCAGCACTTGCAATGAACAGGTCATAATGCAACACATGTACTGGGAAAAATCGTCGTCCCAAAAGACTGCGGAGGGGCTGGTAGATGGACGTGTGATCTTCTCGATGGGCGCTGCTCATAAATTAACCAACTTGCAGACTGTCTAACCTCCCTCCCCCTCCCTCCCTCTCCTCAATGTAGGACCACTAGTGGTCCACAAAGAGACCCATCTGGTGGCACTGATATATATCTCTAGTCTGCAGAAATCAGGCATAGAAAGACAAAAAACTAGAACAAGACGCTTCTTGCAAACCATTAGGCGTATTTCTCGGAAAGACTGGACCCCCTCCCCATGGAACAACAATGACTTGGAAAACTTGAAGCCCTCTGCCTGAAGCGACTGCAGACAACGCCGAATCGGAGAGCACAGTATTCCTCAGATGTGGTTGGAGGAGCCTGTAAGGCATGGCAAGAGATCACCGCAGTCGTTCACTGCCTTGAGGCTATGGTCCTTCACCAACACAGAAGCATGTACAGTCAATTAAACAATAGGAGATAAATGGAGCATCGCCCTAAGTACGACTTGTTTGTCTAAAATATAGCGACACAGCCCCCCCCCCCCCCTTCACCCCAGTCAGGGCGCAGCTGTGTCGGCGAGCTTACGTGCAGACTAGGGACACGCCCAACGCTTCCAATAGGCCTGTTGTTCTATGATGAACAACATGTATTCATTGTTAGCACCTCTCTTATAATCAAGTATCTATTAAAAAGGAAAACTTAATTGAAATGATACAAAATGTCCTCTTTCCACGAAAATAGGCACAGTTCATTTTCTTTCCCCCCATACACGTTCACCCTGCATAAAATTGGGAAAAGATTCCTCTATCTTGCTACGAAAATTACCGATCACTGCACTGCAGAATGTCCTCGTTATTTAGAAACGTCATCGGAGTAAAGAAAAAGCGAAAATTTAAACTCCGAAGAAAAATATGCTGTGTTAAGCAATTTCTTTGAAATTGAAGGACGAATTACACGAACCGACAATGTCTCTCACGTTCAAATCAGTGTCTGTAAATAAACTGTCATGTACTTGTGTATTACGAGGGGAATCCCAAAAGTAAGGTCTCCTATTTTTTATAAGTACATAGACCTGTTTATTTCTACATTGGTTTACATCAGTTTACAGCTTGAACATTTAGCTATTTTTCGACATAATCACCATTTCTGTAATACATTTTTGTAGACGCTGTAGCAGTTTTTGTATGCCCATGTCATACCAGCTCCCCGCCACGCTGTTCAGAAAGTTATGAACCTCTTCTTTCAACTCGTCGTCGGAGATGAATCGCTTTCCGGCCAAATGTTCTTTTAACCTAGGGAACAGAGGATAGTCACTGGCGCCAAGTGAGGACTATAAGGTGGGTGGGTGATAATGTTCCACTGAAACTGTTGCAGGAGAGCAACGGTTTGCCGAGCGATGTGTTGGCGAGCATTGTCATGGAGACTGTGCATGCCCTTGCTCAGCATTCCTCTTCTCCGGTTTTGAATCGCCCGTTTGAGTTTTTTCAGAGTCTCACAGTACCTGTCAGCGTTAATTGTGGTCTCAGCTATTCAGCTCCGACGACGAGGTGAAAGAAGAGGTTCATAACTTTCTGAACAGCATTGCGGCGAGCTGGTATGATATGGGCAAACAAAAACTGCCACAGCGTCTACAAAAATGCATCGACAGAAACGGTGATTATGTCGAAAAAATAGCTAATGTTCAAGCTGTAAACAGATGTAAACCATTGTAAAAATAAACAGGTCTATGTACTTATAAGAAAATAGGAGACCTTACGTTTTGGATTACCCTTGTAAAAACGTTTCAGATACATGAAATAACATTAGAGAATACAAACTTCAAGCCATTAGTTCACACGTCATAAAACGACACAATCATTTTTACATTCAAAACTAGCGTGCCATAATTCAAGAGGCCGTTGCTCTTTTGTATACTATGGCAAATCCCATTTTACCAGTGAGGTGCTATATCACACTGGTGTTTACAAAACAGATCGTGAGAGCTTGTCTTGTAATAGAAACTCCTACAAGATGTTACTGCGTCAGCATTTCTCTTCCATTACATTGAAACCACTTACGTTTGTGTGCTTACATTTGACATTTTTGCTCCATAACTTCCCTCTACTGACATGTCGGTAACTTTTCTACCACACAGTAGATTCTTGTGTTATAGTTTTGTAAGCAGTTTCATCATCACAGCCTGTTTCACGCAATCTACTCACTTGTTGGGGAATAAAACACTATCATTTCTAGGTTCCACAACGAGCTATAATTCAAGTGGTGTCTACCATATAATTATAGGTTATGAAGTATGAAATAACACAGGATTGTGGTGGCACCTACTTTTTAAACACGCGATTGTGACGATAATAATAAGAACAGTCATGATTTCACGAGAATACAAACATTCAATTTGTATTAGTTTTATGAGTAAAATCGGTGTAGTTCTGAGAGAAAAATCTGATAATAATAAAAACAGTCATGATTCCATATGAATATAAACATTCGATTTGTATCAGTTTTATGAGCAAAATCGGTGTAGTTTTGAGAGAACAATCTGCATCCAAACTTTAACCAGCTACATCACTCCTTATAACAGAACCTGCTATAATATTTTATCACACCTCCCTCTTCTGACATATATAAAAAAAAGCACATACTATCTGCATATTGACATCGAGCATATTACATATGCTCATATAGCCCCGTTGGAGCACATGGCTGGTGCTCGAAGTCTCTTGCACAGATCTGAAAAAGTTTTTTTGACTGTACTGAAGGAAGACCATATCCAACAGACTATGAGTCACAGGTGATGATTCCGGTATTGGTTCTTCATAAACAGTTTAATACAGTGTTTTTTCATCTGTAATACATCCAAGCAGTACACGAATACAGTTATGTACACCGACATACACTTTGTTTTTCTACCACAACTTCGAGGTCTGTATCAGGTGCTAAAAAATATTAACACGTTTCAATCCTCTGGCTCTCTTAGACAGCTGAACATCACATAGTGTACATTATGCAGCTCCCGCGTCACGCAGGTCTGTAGAAATAAAGCACAGAGGCGATGTCTCTCAATGACATTGTTGTGGAAGACATCGCAAGATATGGAAACTGTAAGAGTTTGCGGCATTGTAGAGCGTTTCCAGCAGCTATCCGAAGATGGTGACCTATACAGTTATCCTCATCTTTCACAGCGATGGGGTAGCGGATGTCTCGGTGTTCCGTTTGGAAGAGCATTATTTCCTCATTTTGCAGTCATGTACATGATCACAGTTCCGGTGTTGATCATCGCTGGAAGACGCCGTTCACAACACACGCAAGGTGGTAGAAATAAAAAGAGGTACTGATTCTTACTGGTGAAAAAAAAAATATGTGGAGGGCATCGGAAGAGTATGGAGTATTGAGGAACTCTTCCAAACAACTGCCTGAAGGTGATGACCTCTGCATTTGATACCATGCTCCACAGTTACAAGTAGCAGATATCCAGCTTTCCACCAAGTAGTGTCAGTCAGTCACTATGCGGTAATCAACAGCGTACTAGTGGAGAGATGGGATGTGAAAGACACTATAGACATGTGTTTTTTTCTGTCATGTGAGCTGATGGCGTGAAAGACTGTATTCTCTAATGTTATTTCACATGTCTGAAATGTCTGTAATACACACATGCATGAAAGTTTATTTACAGACACTCATTTGAACGCGAAGGAAATTGTCAGTTCATGCAATTTGTCCATCAATTTGAAAGAAATTGCTTAATATAGATGTTTTTTCTTCAGCGTATAAATTCTCGCTTTTTTTACTCCGATGATTGTTTCGAAATAACGAGGACACTCGCCAGTGATCTGTAATTTTTACAGCAAAATAGTGGATTTTTTTCCAGTTTTATTCAGGGTGAACATGTATGGGGGTATATAGCTTGACCTCTGAATGTAATCGACGGTGGTGCACTATATAAGAAGTCGCAAAATAATAAGATCGAATTGTACCCTGCAGTCGAGTGTAATAACTATACAGACTTTTCTCTTAAAAGTAAAATAACATGGACTGTTCCTTTTTTTGTGGAAAGAGGACTTTTATATCGTCGCAGTTATGTTTTCCTTTTTAATATATATTTGATTGTAAGAGATACGTTGATTTTAAATAAAAGTGTTCTCCATCGCAGAACAACAGGCCTAGTGTAGGTGTAGGGGGCATGCCTATTCTGTGTGCAACGTCGCTGACGCAGCTGCGACCTGACCAGGGAGGCAGCACGTTTGTTTAGTTGACTATATATGCTATTGTGTTGGCGAAGGGCCGTCGTCTCAAGGCAGTCAGCGACCATGGTGAGCTCGTACCACGCCTTGCAGGCTGAGGAATAATACGCTCCCAGATATGGCGGAGTCTGTGGTCGTTTTAGGCAGAGGGCTTCCCGTTTTACAAGTTGTTGTTGTTGTTACAGAGGGGGTCCAGTCTTTCCGAGATTAACAGACTACAAGAAGCATCTTGTTCTGTCTTTTATCTATCTGTGACTGATTTCCGCAGACTGGAGATAGTATATCAATGCCCCCAGATGGCTCTCTTTGTGGGCCACCAGCAGCAAGATAGAACAGGCCTCTAACGTACAGTGAAAAGAAGGAGGGAGGGAAGGGGAGGGAGGTAAGACTGTCTGCAAGTCGGATAGTTTATGAGCACACATCGATAAGAACGCACGTCCAACTACCGCCCTCTCTGCAATCTTTTTGGACGACAATTTCCCCCAGTACAGGTGTTGCATTATGACGTGTTTATTGCAAGTGCTGGTTCTTTTCATGACAATTTCGAAATGTTATTAGAACAGTTATGCATTTTTTCTATTAGTCGTGGTAGTGTGTATTGATTCAATTGCCTGTGCTGCAGGATGATGGTCAAGCCGGCGTCTGTAGCGAACTCTGATGTCAAACAACGATAGATACAGTCTTCAGCTTTATGCTTACAGGTAATACTCTTATTAAACTCCTCTCTGTCCAAAACCAACATCATGTCAGTTGAATATATTTCCCACAAAAAAAAGATAGTACCTTACACTCCTGCATTTGCCCACCAACTTGTAGGTGAAGGTTAGAGTCTGAGTGTGTCTGCCACTAGTTTCGAGGGGTTTTCTAAAATTTTTTCTGAGTAGTATATCACCAATTGTATGGCATTGTCAGTTTTTGAGCTGTATTGCGATTTTAGGCAGCCCTTGTGTACCAATATGCATATACTTCTGTAATTAGGGCTGACCTTTAGAGATTAATTACATAATTAGGACCGATCTGTACTTCAGTTTCCCAACCAAAATAAATAAGTACTCTAACCTAACCTTCCTCTCCTGCATCTAGGCATTTTCCATGTGTTGGGGGAGTGCACTTGGGTTTTTCATCAGGAAGGACAAATGATTATGTCCCAGAAAGGGCAGTATCATTTCTTATTTCCCACCAATTCCCAGGTGGGGGTGGGGGGGGGGGGTGAGGTTTGATGTCTGTACAGCTCTGGGGCAAAGAAATTCCCACCAAAGTTTGAAATTTCCGCCAAAACTCGAAATTCCCATCAATAGGTAGGTATTGGAGAGGGAGGGGGAGGGGTGGGGAGGGGGAGGCTGCAGGGACTCATCTGCAAGCTGAGGAAGACACATGATGTCATTTTGGAGTGGGGGTGTTTGTGGTTGGGGTAATTAATTGAGAAATTTATTTAATTTGCATATCAATTTGATATCAAAAGTGGGCTCATGCCGCCATCTCCCTACTACTCACGCTTTCTGTTCAACAGTATCTAGACGCCTATTAGTGGACATTAATATGGAGTTGGGCCGCCCTTCGCCGTTATGATAGCCTGATCTCTACTGAGGATGCTTTTAATTAGGTGTCTGAAAGTCTGTGGAGGAATGTCATCATCCCATCCTCTCTCAGGAGCCGAAAACAGAGACGTAGTGATGTTGGGTGCTGGAGGGAAGTCGACATTCTGAATCATCCCAAAGGTATTCCACTGGATCCAGCTCTGAACTCTGGGCAAGCTAGAGCATTTCAGAAATGTTACTGTCAACAAACCTTTCCCTCACAGATGCTGTTTTATGACAGGATGCATTGTTATGCTGATAAAGTCATCGTCACTGAACTGTTCAACAACACAAAACTGTAAAATGTGTTGATAATCCTCCCCATTTACAGTCTGCTGAACCACAATAAAAGGACCACACCCTAACTACGGAAAACCCCCCTGTACCATAACACCATCTCCTCTGTACTTTACTGTTGGCTTCCGCAGGTAACATTCCCAAACTTTCACCAAACCCAAACCCCTCCATACGACTGGCACAGGATATAGCGTGTTTCATCACTCCAAATCATTCGTTTCCAGTCATCCATTCTCGTGGTGTCGCTCTTTACACACCCTCAAGCATCGCTTAGCATTGACTACAAAAATGTGTGGCTTATGAGGAGGTGCTTGACCATTGTATCCCATTCTTCTTAACTCTCTAAGCACAGTCATTGTGCTAACTGGACTGCGGGTAGCACTCTGGAACTCACGTCTGATGCTTTCAGCTGATCCCATGCGATTTTTACAACAATCCTCCTCAACGCTCGATGGCCCCCACATGAGGTCTGCTTCGTTTTGGTTTAGTTGCGGTATTTCCTTTGCGTTTCCACTTCACAATCACATTACCAGCAGTGGACGTGGGCAGCTTTAGAAGGGTTGAAATGTCACTGATGGGTTTCATATTCGGCTGAGTCTTCCGAATAACACAGATACAATAAAGTCGGAGTTTACCTTGCCTCTAATGCGTTTCGGCGATAAGAACAGCTCTCTCTATTAAAGAAATCGTGCGTATCACGGCTACAGTATGAGATTCAAACATGTCTTGGGTAGTGATTAAAGAAGAGAAGGAACCTCTAGGGTCTTAAGCAGCAACGAGTACGTTACTTGAGGGCACAAAAATGTTCAATGAACATCAAGCGCCTTACCCTCTAGTACATCAGAATTTAAGAGGCAGGTGATGAAAAATCTCGTAAAATCTTTTTGGTCGCATAGTAAATTCCCCAATGTAAATGATTAAGAGTAGATAACCATCGTGTTAGAGGAATGTCACTTTAGTCCACATGCTAAATTGTAACTTCAGGAAAACTGACGTGTCTCAAGTAATTTATAGCTTATTACGTCAAGGTGTAAGATTTATTAATTAATTTAATAGCTTATGTGGTGATTTATAACAGCAGAAGCACTCTACTTATACTGTTTTAAATGTAAATAACGGTGTACATGTTTCTGTTAAGCGTCGTTTTGCTTGCGTGATTACGATTATACCCGTAAAATATAACTCGCTCCATGTTCTGAAGATTATTTGCCATCAACGGCAATTGTACAATAATAAAATACATCAAAAATTAAAACCCCTACCCTCTTCGGCAATGACCATTGGACACTAGGCTGTAATTCGCCTAAGGGTTGTAATTTTTACGAATTCTACAGCAAATAACTCCGTAGAGCCTTCGTCAGTGGTGACGCTTTTAATTGCAGTTGTTGGTTAGCTCCCCTTTATCGAATATCACTATCATGTAGCCTCTCACCATTTCTTTTATCGAGAAAATGCTCATCAGAATAATTTCGCAGGGGTAAGCACTAAGCACTCCGTCTTCTGGCCACAAGTGGCCCATCGGAACCATCTGACCGCCGTGTCATCCTCAATGAGGATGCGGGTAGGAAAGACGTGTGATCAGCACACCGCTCTCCCGGTCGTTATGATGGTTTTCTTTGACCGAAGCCGCTACTATTCGCTCGAGTAGATACCCCGAAAAATGGCAACGACGCATGACGGCCCGAATGGTCACCCATCCAAGTGCCGGCCACACCCGACAGAGTTTAACTTCGGCGATCTGACTGGAACCGACGTATCCACTGCAGCAGGGCCGTTGCCTCGCAGGAGTAAGGATGGAAGGAAATTTAGAATTTAACGTCCTGTCGTAATACGTAAAGGCAGTACACTAGCTCGGAAAGCGTATGGATGGGGAATGGAACTTTAAATAGCCACTTCAGCATTATCGTTTCGTGTGGGGAAACCTATATCTACATACATGCCCTACAAGCCACTGTATGGCGTATCGCGGAAGGTACCTGGTACAAGTATTCATTTCGGCTCTTGCCGCCCTTAAGCGAAGTGTATGTTTGCAGCAGTAGAATCGTTATGCAGTCAGCAACAAATGTTGGTTCTCTGTTTTCTCTAAAGAGTTTCGCGAAAAGAACGTCGTCTTCACTCCGCGAATTACCATTTCAGTTTATGAAGCATCCGCATAACATTCGCATGTTGGTCGAACGGATTGGTAACAAGCGTAGCAGCACAGTTGTAAATTGCTTCGATGTCTTGTTTTAATTCGACCTGATGAGGATCGCAAACACTTGACTAGTACTCAAGAACGTGTCGCACTAGTGTTCTATACGGGGTCTCCTTTATAGATGAGCTACACTTTCCTAAAATACTCCCAATGCACCGAAATCGACCATTCGCCTTCCTTGCTACCGCCCTTATGAGCTTTTTCCGTGCCTATGTGCCTTTTCATATTAAGCCTAAATATTTAATAGAAGTGACTATGTGAAACAGTACACCACCAATACTGTATTCAAACATTACAGGAAACATTACAGGACTTTTTTTCCCACTCATCTGCATTACCTTACATTTTTCTACAGTTAGATCAAGCTACTATTCAGCAGATCAAGTAGAAATTCTAAGTCCTACTGTATCCTTCTGCAGTCAGTCAACAACTATATCTTCCCATATACTACGCACAGTGTCACAAGTGAAAAATCAGAAATTTCTGCTCACCCTACATGTTAGATCGTTAATGTATATAGAGATCTGGAGCGTCTTATCACACTTCCCCGAGGTAGTCCTGAAGATATTCTTGTTCCTGATGAACCATCACCTTCAAGGACAGCATACTGGATTCCTTCACTGAAAAAGGCTTCGAGCCACTCCCATATTTGGGAACATACTCTGTGTGCTCGGACCCTCGTCAATCGTTGGAAACACAAAGCAGGAAGGTCATACAGGCATCTGAGTCCCTCTCTTGCTAAACAAGAGTCCAGTTATGTAACTACAGCATAAACCTGCCCTGTAGACTCAGGAAACCTGCAGAAAACGTGTATTTGGATGACCAAACGGGAATCTGAATTGCTATCAGAGTGTCGGTATACTCTCAGAAAAACGCAATAGTCAGACTGACTGGACATGTGGAAATACATGTTTTCAGAAATGGCATGTTTACGTTATATACAAACGATTTTATTTCAGAAACATGTCTTCATGCGACGTTCCGAACACAGAGACACAAAAGATTATTTTTACAGTCCATCTGTAGCGTCCACAAGAGTGACCTGGCTGAGTGATGCTTTCAGCAGGTGAGGTTGCTCCAGAAGTGGCGGCGATCGGCCCACAGGTGTTGCTCCAGGCTGAGCTGCCGGCTGATGCGAAGGAAGTTCTGCGAAGTGGCGTCGTAGGGCAGCCACGAGGTGGCTACGCCGCCATCCCCCTCGTCGGCTCGGGGGGTCGGGTCTCTGTGGAGAAGAACTCGTCTCAGGCGACGCCTCTGGAAGCGACAGACTGAAATTTTTGGACTATCAGGGCTTGCATTAAAAGTAATGATTCACATTTTTTTCTGACGCGACGTACGTCACAGCGTGTTCGCTTCAGGCGGGTTCGACAAATGGGGATATCACTTTCAAAACGAACGTGGCGTGATTCACCCACGAGCTTAAATGTGGTAAGTATTACCTTTATAGTGTAGCCTTGTCTATATGCTCGATGGAAAAATAGCTGATGACGATCGTGTATAGTCGCTGCTGAAAGTGCATTCCTGCCACGCTGAAACCACTCAAAACAACACCAAACAATCCGACATGCTGCCACCTCATGCCTGCTGTGTTAAACTGAACAACAGCACCAGTACCTAATAACGAAATACACCAACGTACCTAAGTATATGTGTACCTGCCAACGTTCCATTTATCTCAGTGTAGTTTCTAAAATCCTGGAAAGGAACTCTGAAATTATAATTAATAGAATAAGCATAGAATAAGCATATTATTGTTTTCTTTTGTCTTTGGTTATCATGCAAACAATTCGCAGTAAGTAATTATCAGTGATAACTGCCATCATTTTAGCTATTCTCCAAAACAGATGCAGTTTGTGGAAATAAAAACGATTGTAGTGTAACTGAACTGCGTTTTTGCAGCTGGCACAACTATTCAGTATATTTTTATTGATTTTAAGCACCCATAAGAGTTTTGTTTAGAATTAATAAACGCAATTCATGAACATTGGCTTCCTAAGCTAAATGGTACAATAAATTCATCGCTACACAACAACTTCGCTAAGTACGCTACACAAAATTCATCCAGTTACTAAAGCAGATACACTCCATAGCGCAGTTTGAGGAAACGGAAAGATCAGTCGAAGGCACTTACGAACTGTTTCTAAACGATATGTTTGGAGAGGGAAACAATACTATTCGAATATACTAACTACTTAGTCACAAATTTATGAAACTCTACGAGCCCAAATTAAGAATCGAACAGGCAAACATCGACATGGTAAGTTCCTTGACTGGAAAGAAAGTGAAACAAAGCCTTCTGAGAAACGTAACCGGAAGTACAACAGGATTAATAAAAGGAATGTGATATCGTACAAGATTTAGTCAGGCACTCTCAACGAAGAGATCGTGATTCGATGACCGCAAAAAAGATAGTTAAAGTCTTTCACAGTAATTCGCGAACCTAGTAACTTCGGGAAAAACCCACAAGAACATCCAAGACAGAGGTATCAATATCCATGTATTCGGACGAAGATGACTTCAAGCTCCAAATAATCTTACTTAAAAGCTACAGAATTCTGGTAGTACAACACAGAAGTTTCAACTGAAGAAAAAGAAGATTAGGGTTTTAAGACCACCTCAACGTAGGAAGGGGCAATGGAAATTTTCAAGGAGCAAATAGAGGAATTTTGAGACAGGAAAACTGTATCCAAAGATTAAAAATTGTGATTATGCATCCTAACTTAAGAAAGGCAGCATGAAAAACTGCTGCAGAGGATTCTTCCAGCTGTGAATGAGAGATAAAATCCTCTTGTCTGGCATCCTGGGAAAATTAAGAATCTAAAACGACCATCAAATAAGTGGATATTAAGAGGAAAATCACTCAACAGCCAAAAGATGCACAAAATCAAGGTGATCGTCCAATACAGTATGCTCTGGTTCGAATAGTATATTTCGTTTTTATGGGCTTTAAAGATGTGTACGCCTTTAAAGTCAACAGTTTGGCCTACAGCTAGATTGATAGTGGACACCACTCATAAAATTACTTAATACGTTTCTCTGAAGAATTTAAACAAAAGAATCCCATCTTTCCATCACAGACGAAGACATGTCCATTCTATTAATGACAATTTCTGGATTGCTTTCCTTGGTATGACTTTCAGACAAATTGAACATTGGAGTGGCTGACTGTTACTGGGGTAGTTTAGTGCTTTTCATCAGCAGCCGGTACAGGGCCAGTGTGCTGGGGATGAGCAACTCACGGCCCGCACACTGCACACTGCACATAGGAGATGCATAGGCGTCCACTGTTGTGCATACAGAGTGTCACAGGATGAATGGATGTATTCAGGGATACGACAGGAACAATCATTCTAAGCAAAACCAAGTCCCTCAAACACAGGCTCTAAAATCACTTTTACATCTTTGATGCTGTGAAATAAATCTCTTCTACTGCAGTCTCTTTGCTTTCCTTATGTACAGCTTTTTCCAAAAATTGTCACGCAGTCTGTTTATTATTCCAACGTGCATAGCCCACTAGTAAATTAAGTCAAATCTCTAACGCTGCAAGAAAACTGCCATTAATAATAACAACTGCCAATGAATACATCTCTAATTAATTTTGCAGCTCTTTTCCTCTTGATACTTTAAGGAGTCTTGTGATTATGACAGCCTTGAGGTTTTTAGCTGGTTGTTTAAAGACAAGATTTACTTTAAGGAATGACACAAATTGTAAGGATGTTTTCTGCTGAAAACCAGTCCTGGGCAGATAAAGTGCAAGTGATAGCGGTTTGCTGACCCAGCACAGCAGGGGCATGGAATGAGGATGGCCAGCATGCCATAAATTTTCATTGTGTGAGAGATGAAAGGGGTGCTTTTTAGCAGAGATAAAAATCTGAAAGACTAGAGGGAACACGAGCCTACAAAGCAAGGGAAGAGCTGTCAAGCCCAGATGAGCAAACCGGAACGTTTGTTTAAATTTTAGTAGCAGGTTCTCAAGTTGTCTCAAATTAACTACTTTGGTAGCAGGGAAGAATTTCCACGCATGTGTATGTGGGCGTCTTCACAGTGGCCGTAACTTGAAATCTGTTTCATAGTGGGGGAGATTCACTGTCTTCTTCCCCACTCTAAGGTGGGAATATACCAGGCTGATTAAGCGCAACAAAATCCGTAAGAGTAAGAAAGTGTTAAACTTGTTTATTTCATTATCGCTGCTCGGAACTCGCAAGGTCTGCTGAAGTTGGCTGGCGAGATTCCAACGCTGGCAGAACGAGCTTAATTGCATAGCGGAGAGTAAGAGAACACTTCTCCCCAGGGCACCATAGAAGATACTTGTTACAGCTTATTGCAGAGAGCAGCAGGGCTAGATGTCTCCAGCTTAAAGCAGAACACAGAGGCTGTGCTGTACTTGGAATTATCAGCCACAACTGCAACCGTCATCCGCCCTCACATATTTTTAGAGTGATAAACATGGGCCGTCTTTACATCCATCGAGACGAGGCGATTATGAAGTAAAAAGGCGAATCAGCGTATCGTTTTGCTGATCTAATTTAGACTGTCAGCTAGTTCATCTACCATGCGGTTGGGCATGAGTACTGGCGTTCTTCCACACTTATGTGGGGCTTGTCTTGAATTCAGTAACCTTTTAGATAATCGTTAGGCATATTTACGACACAGATTTATATCGTTGTTTGATGAGTCCACCCGCCAGTGCGAAGGCTATTTATAATCCCTTGTCCACTTATTAATTTTTGTATTTTTGATTCAGTGGGTAAAACATTTTTTATTTCTTTTGGCAATAAATCGGCTTTTTATAGTGACATTTGTTTCCTTTCATAGTCTGATGAATCCGTTATCGATATGTGTGTGAGATGGCGGTGCCCATACTCTCATGCTTAACTGAGCCACCTCTAGTAATTTTCATTTAACAAGTAGTTATCTGGTCCGTGACCTTATTTTTCATGGAAAAAAAATTGTATGTTCTTATGGGGAGAATTCCACCTCTGTACGTCATCAGGCATATAATCAGTAGCATCTCAGGGCTATGCTAAACAGCTCAACGGAAACCTCATATTTTCCATGTTTTGGGAGCTCTAAGCTTTCCATACTTTGAGAAGTGATAATATGGACGAAAAAGGAAAAAAAAGACTTGTAATCATAGGCTCTAAAATACATACTTTCAGAGCTGTTCCGTAGAAGAGATATGTCTCACAGTAGCGAAGATGAACATGTGCTCATTGCTCTTAACAAATGTAGTTTAGAGCCCATGTTTACTAGAACAACCTCTCTAAACATGGAAAGCAAAAAGCTTGTTGTAGAAGAAGGAAAGATGATTGGGTTTAGCGTCTCGTCGACTTCGAGGTGATTAGAGTTCGAGCACAACCTCAGATTGTGTCAAGGAAGGGGGATAAAATTGGCTGTGCCCTTTCAAAGGAAGCATCCCGGCATTTGCTTGTTGCAATGTAGGGAAATCATGGAAAATCTAAATCTGGATGGCTGGACATGAGTTTGAACCGTCGTCCTCCTGAAAGAGAGTCTAGTGCGCTAACCACCGCGCCACCTCTCTCGGTAGTGCTGTAGAAGAGCCTTGTTTCACGGTATTGAAGACGAATAAGTGCTTGTAGGTCTTACGGTATGCATTTTAGAGCCCATGCTTGCTAGACATTTTGCTTCGAATGGTCGTTACTGCCATATCTCTGAATTTTGACCATTCCTCGCCGGCCGTTGTGGCCGAGAGGTTCTAGGCACTTCAGTCCGAAACCACGTTACTGCTACGGTCGCAGGTTCGATTCCTGCCTCGGACATGGATATGTGTGATGTCCTTAGGTTAGTTAGGTTTAAGTAGTTCTAAGTCTAGGGGCGTGATGACCTCAGATGTTAAGTCCCATAGTGCTCAGAGCCATTTGAACATTTTGACCATTCCTCCTGGGACATCAGCCTGGCTGGACTGAACCAGGCATTGAACAGCAATGAATCTCTTCGACTGTCTTCCCCGACTTTGTTTCTCCACAGTCTTCTGAAATATTTCTCGAGAGTTTTTTTTGTTTTTATTGGGCAAGTTGAGCTCTTCGTTGTACAACTGATTTATTTCTTATGGATGTTTACTGCTACAAAGTCACACTGCGTTTCCCAAGCTAACGAATATACACATGTAAAAAAAGTTCCCATTAAAAGCATTCCAGAGTAATTCTTGGGTTGCCCGTATCCATGCCAGAATCTGAAAACTCCATGTCCCATTTGGCGAGAAACTTTCTTTCTAGTCTCCAGTTGTACAGGTGAATTATAGCGCTTAAAATCCCCATCTTGCCATCCTGATTTAGGTTTTCTTAAACTCTTAAATACTCTAATACTCATCGAAGAACGCAGCACACTAAAGAAACGTGGCATACAAACCGCTCAAGATGAAAAAGCTTACAAACAACTTTGCCGCAAAATAAAGCGCAGCTGTCGTATTGACAAGACACAATATCTAACCAGTATTTGTGACGACATAGAACAGCATCAGAAACTAAATGAAACGCATGACCCATTCAAGAAGATAAACAGCATCACCCGAGAGTTCAAACGGCACTCGTGGTTGGTAGAAGATATAGATGGCACTGTTATTAGTGACAAGCAATTAGCAATAGCTAGGTGGAAACAACACTGTGAAACACTGTATTGCAAAGGAAACAACATCGAAGAAGAGAATATTTGTATGGAATCAAATAAAGAACTTGATATTCTGTACAGTGAAATCGAAAATGCCATCAAGCATCTGAAAAACAACAAATCCCCAGGTATAGATGGCATCTCCAGAGAAATGCTCACTACGATGGGAGAGGAAGGCATGCATGCCCTACATTTAAAATGCAATAAGGTGTGGAAAATGGGTGAATGGCCTAAAGACTTGACTACACCTGTCCTAATTCCGCAGCACAAAAAAGGATCAGTTAAGGACTGGTCCCACTATAGGACCATAGCATTAATATCATATGCTGGTAAAGTCCTCCTGCATATAATAAATCAAAGCCTAAAAAATTTCTGCAGTCTCAGATTTCCGCAGAACAAGCGGGTTTCGTGTCAGATAAAGGTACTCGAGAGGCAGTCTTGAATTTAAGGCAGATAATTGAAAAATGTTATGCGTTCTGTGTCCCTGCCTGCATCTGCTACCTAGATTATAAAAAGGCCTTTGATTGTGTTATGTGGCACAAGTTGTGGCATGTGCTCAACGAGTCTGAGGTTCCAAAACATCTGGTATCCTCGATAAAAGGTCTTTATAATAGCCATACCGCAACCATAAAAGTAGATGGTGAATGCTAGAAATTTTTCGATGTGACAAATGGCGTCAGATAATGGTGCATACTGTCACCTCAGCTCTACATATCTATTCAGAGTGTGTAATCAGGAAAGCGCTGGGTGGCTGGGACGGTGGGATTCCAATTGGCGGCAGGAAAATCAACAATTTATGCTTCGCAGATGGTTCTACACTCACAGCAGGAAGTGAGGAAGAAGTTGGTAATCTGTTCTCAAGAGTGGAAGTTATTAGTCTAAATCTTGGCCTAGAGATAAACATGGAAAAAACTGAACTAATGGTTATAAATCGCCAAGGCATCGATAAAAACCAACTTACAGGATGCTTAAAGAACCTGGAGATAGTGAATTATTATGTATATATAGGCTCTCTGATCAATTGTACAGGAAAGTGTGATAAAGAGATAAGACGACGAATCATTCTTGGCCGAGCCGCAATGGTCAAATTCACTGAGATATGGCAGAACCGGGCAATATCCAAGACAACGAAGATGCGCTTAATAGAAGCATTGGTGTTTCCTGTATCCTTATACGGATGCGAGACCTGAACCGTGAAAGGTAGTGATAAGAGCCGCATTGATGACTTCGAGATGTGATGTTGGCGGAGGATGCTACGTGTTCCGTGGACACAAAAAAGAACAAATGTTTCCATAATAGAAGAACTTAAAATGACAAAAAGGTTATCTTCTCGTGTCAGCCAAAGATACGTTCCGTTCCTTAGGCACATCTTGAGAAGGAAAGGGGATAATTTAGAGAAGACCATCGGATAGGGAAAAATTGAGGCAGAAGACTACGTGGCAAAGCAGGACACAGATGATTGGATCAAGCGAAGAAGATTACCAACCGGGCTCTTCAAATCAAATTAAGAAAGGCCGAAGATCGCTTGGGACGGTGACATCTGTCAGGAGTATCAACTACGTAAGAATGAATGAGGTAATGAGGTCACGACACTCAGCAATGAGTGAAACGACTAATGAGAAATCGATCGAGGCAAATACAAGGATAGTTCCTTTGAAAAGCCACACTCTATTTCCTTCCCCAGTCTACGCTCATGTTTTGTGCCTAAAGGCCTCTTCGTCGGCGAAATGTTACCCTTAATCTTCCTTCCAATACAACCTGTGAAGTTTATTGTAAATATGAGAATCAGCGCTATGTATCGCTATCTATATTCGACAACCAGAACTAAAGATGGTGGAACCATAAACTGAAATCAAGCATACGAGACTGCTATTTAGTAGACATCCACCACTTCATACAAAGATGTAGCATAGTAAATAGCCGAAACTAATTGGCGATGCTTGAGGACCAAGTTATTATAGAGCTTATCTCATTTGGAACGCTTTTTTCTGATGCTATTTAAGTGTTACGTATCACGACCACAGCTGGTTGTAAGTCGTCCGCATGAAACCATTTGTGGAAAGTACTCAGACATCTAGAATGAATTTTCAGTCTGTAGCGGAGTGTGCACTGATTTAAACTTCCTGACAGATTAAAACTGTGTGCCGGACCGAGGCTCGAACGCGAGACCTTTTCCTTTCGCGGGCTGGTGCTATCCATGTACGATTCACGACCCTTAGTTCCGGGCGGAAGTAAAGCTGTGAGGACGGGCTCTGAGACTTACACGATAGCTTAGTCGGTAGAGCACTAGCCTGCGAAAGGCAAAGGTTCTAGGTTCGAGTCGCGCTCCGGCACACAGTTTTAATCTGCCAGGAAAATTCGTACATCGACGAGCTTTCGTCAATAATAATGTATACAGTGAGTGGACTGCTATGTTGCGCCTTTGTATTCGAGTAACCAGTGAGGTTACGAGCGGGGTGCACTCAGCCCTTATGAGGCAAACTGCGGAGCTACTTGACTGAGAAGTAGCGGCTCCGGTCTCGGAAACTGACATACGGCCGGAAGAGCGATGTGCTGACCACATGCCCCTCCATATCCGCATCCAGAGATGCTTATGGGCTTATGATGACACGGCGGCTGGTCGGCACCGTTGGGCCTTCATGGCCTGTTCGGGAGGAGTTTAGTTTTTTACGAATATTTACAGTGGACTGGAGCTTCGTCCACGCTGACAGGACATTGAAGGACGGACGGAAATCGTGCCGTTTCGCAACGTCGGCCCGCCTTTGTCCTGATTCCAGTGCCTTGGCTGAGCGACATTGCAATTGCTCTGGCAAAAATTATGTGTTAGTTACTGCGATCGCTGTCACTCACCAAGACAATACAGATGTACTGTGAAAGACTTGGCCAGTAAGCCTGACAAGATGTTGAATGGCCTAGTGTAACAGGCATGCTGGGGAAGCACTACTACGCCACAGGCGTTTGAAATGTATTGGTCTTTAATTTTTTTAAATATCTTGTTCATCTGTGGAACACGCTATGTAATCGATGAAGGACAATATATTACGGGTGAAGCTTACAAATTCGCTCTACACGGGCCAACATCTCGTCTTAATTGTCTCAGTTTGCATGCAACGATTGATAAGCTTCTTAAAAACCGAACTTCAGCCAGGTTGTTTTATAAAGGCGACAGGGGACTTCCTGTTTCGTCCTTGTGCAGTCCGAGTGTGCGCTCCGTCTCAAGTAATGTCGTTGTCAGCGGGAGATAAACACTAATTTTTCTTCTTTCCTTTTCCTGAAATATTTAACATACGTAAAATGTGCGTTACCGTAGACGAAAGCTATTTCCTAAGCAGAGTGGTTACATGATGATTCAGCAAACTGAAAAACATGTTCTTCCTATTATTTGTTTTACTTTCGCCCAGAGGAAGATAATAACTACAGTATGAAGAACATATAATTGATACTTAATTTCGTAATTACACACGTACCAACCTTTGTTACTACTAAATGCATTATCAGTGAATGACGTGATCTGGAAGTCAAGTTGCCTGTCGTATGATATTCATTACAAATAACAGAAGAACCTAGAAAATAATGTTCTAATCGCAAAGAGATCCTTATAAAATAACACTCTACATCCTACCAAGCATTTAACTTTCTACGAGTCGGTAGTAGATTTTAACATCTCAGTAGTTTCGAAACCTGAAAATCGCGAGGTGAGATGAGTGTCGAGATACAATTCAACAGCAATGTTCGAAATGAAACAGCACACGCAAAAATTCTTCCTTTCCCCTTATTATAAAATTTGATGACGGTTGGGTAACGGTGACATCTAACAACGCTTTTACAACTCAGCACTGTTAAAATTACTGAGAGAAGGCAATGTATTTTTCAATTTGTATATAAAACAAAGCGTTCAAAGGATTGGAGAGAATTTTTATGCACACGAGATATAAGTAAAATGTGTTTTGAAGTTGAAATAAATTACTTGTTCTGGGAGAACAACCATCAGTTGTTGTAAAGCAGATTCTTTTATTACCCATCTATATTGGTTTAGTTTGAAAAAAAAAAAAAAAAGGTTTCGCTTCATTTGATCCATCGTCAGATCTAGTTGAACCGGTTGCAAGGGTAATCCATCCTACTTTTCAGCAAAATTGGTACTGTTCCTCACAGGATAACATTTTATATAGAAATTTAGAAATTGGACGGATTATTGTCGTAACCGATACAATCAGATACGCAGAAGATACACGTGATCGTTATTGTCCGATGACGCGTCTGCCTCTCCTCTCTTTTTTCTGTATTTTGAGAGACTGTTGCTAAGCACAAAGGAAGAAAAAAGAAACAGAAAGAGAACTCCCAAGCCAAGTGAAAGGTTCATGGCGTGACGCGAAAAGTATGTAACTGATTCATGAATGCAAAATAATAATTCAGCCGATAGAGTGCACCGAGGAAGGGAAAGCTATAATTTTAGCATCTTTCGTATGGGACAGATTGAGATTACCTGGCGGCTGGGTTCTAGAAACTATAAAGGGCAGTCAAATGAAAACGAGACAGATGGAAGAAAGGTAGGTAAACTCCTTCTTCATTCAAAAGTGATCGCCATAACTGTTAATACATTTTTCCCCATTGCGAGATAAGTCGGTCAATGTCTCTAGCAGGCTGCTTGAATTTGTGAGTGTGCCGACACGATTTGCTAACTTCAATGCTGAATAACTCGTAAACGGTGAAACGTATCGAAGTTTTCTCTTAGCAATTATTTTTTCAGCGCAACTTCTCCTGCAACACCCTTACAAGCTTTTCAGACTGTTTCTGAACACCCTAAGAGCACCAGAAATTCTCCACATGTCTGGGATGGCTACAAAGCCATTTCACAATTCCAAAACTACCTCCTACTAACCTACAAGAACTGTGTCATCTGTACTTGGATCCTTTTGGAATATAATTTCAGTTGTAAAACCCTTGCCACGATAAAGTACAGCTCTTTCGCGTGGGCGGGAGATTGGATGGAAGGTTGTAATGACCTACATGATTATTATAAACTAACATTCGCGTCGAAATTGCGAGACCAAAGATGACACACGTGCCTGGAATGAATATTGTAACACAAATTAGCTACATGATGATACATAAATTATTATGATTCCAGAACTATATATGCTCTATGAGTTCAAGAATTCAAACATTCTGCAATTACAAACTCTAAATTTTGTAACATCGAATCAAAGATAGCCAGCATATTTTCCCAAAGAATTTCAACTCAGGCTGTTTGTACACCAGTCCTCAAAGAATCAACAGTGGGCGATGGTTCATTATGACTAATAAGATCGCGAGCAAACACAGTTCACCCACATCAGGCGAACATGGAGGCAAAGAAGCAATGATATCTGACGCTCTTCGAAGATGATTTCGGCTTTCCTCACCAAGGTGGGCATAGTCCTACTGAATTATGGCATTTGAAGTTGCTTGAAAAACTTTTCTCAGACTGTGAAACGTCTTTGATGTATCACATAAAAATCTAGGCAGCATTCCGGTGTGTCACTTAACCCGCAGATGATGAGGGGGGGTTCCAGAAACAATGGTCGCAACAAAGTTTGTACCACCAGTCCAGACATAAGGAGACAGTGTTGAACTGACATATCTCTCGTTGTGTAGTTCCAGCATCGAGCGATTGAGGAAACTGAATATCCGATGTGAGCAAAATGAAGGCCATTGAGAGGTGTGGTCAATCTCCGCTCATGATTGAAAGCGACCTGTAAATATCCATCGGTTCCACGCAAGCATCACCGGCGTGGCAGGCAGAATGCTCAACATAGGCTGAAATGTCACGCTGTGAAAAACTGATTTCCAGGAACTAACTCACATGTTGAGACTACGGCGTTTGGCGTCGAGAGGGACATCTACAGTTGCTTTCACGCTTCTGTTTTGTTTGAAAGCTCGGCATTGACTGAGCGGGATGTAATATTGACCTCCAAGTCACACAAAAGAGAACACTGCTGCGCCAGCATGTGCGCCAACTCTCTGCAACAGTAATCTATAATATATGATACACTGTTGCTTACATTCACAGAGTTTGGATTCATTTGAATCCTTCTTCCTGGGAGTTGCTATTTTCACGATCATTTGTTTGCGCGGAGTATCTACGTCACAGACTTTTCCAGAGCGGTTCGTAGTCACGTTTCCAAGGCCAAGTAAACCACTACATCCAGTCCGTACAAAGAAACAGAATGTTATGAATCAGTACAACTAAAGTCTGATCCCAGATTCTGACATATGATGGAATTACGAATCGAATGACGACAAGCATGGATCTATGACATGTACTCGTATATTAAGCAAGATGTGCAAATTCTCCCAATAAACTAATTATGTGCGAAATTCTGAATATGTCGGAGAAGGATAGGACTATCAGACAGTGGTGTCAGAATGATTATGTGATTCCCGTGAATCACTTTTATTAAAAATACCAATATCGCGTTGGCCACTAGGAAAAGATGCTTCCTTTCAAATTTTGTTCGTGGTCCACGCGGTTGCGTAGAGAAACGGTCGCCTACTTCTCTTCGTGCTAGCGTCACGTGGAGGGGGCAACCCTTCAGCTAAGTAGTTTCTCGTCTCCACCATAAGGTTGCAACAGAGGTGGATCAATGCAGCTTTCCTGCAGATATGGCAATGTTGACTACGATTTTAGTCACGGGCGCACGTTACCCAGGTTATAAAACGGTCGGAGATACCGCGCTCCGCTTCATTCGTTACTCAGTCACATCTTATTCGTTTCTCGCATTTTATATCATTACAAAATATAAACTGCAATTTATAAGTCATAAAGTTGATCGAGTAACTTCTGCGCTTTTGACAAAGGAATTACTTTTGATGCAAGTACAGCTTACATGCATGAACATAAAGACAACTGTGCAGCAGTTGTTGTTACTTTGTACTCAATAGAACGTTCTTCAAGGTAATCAAAGGCGAGAGTTCCCCGTTATTAATGATTATTGGGGAAGTTCTCTTGGGTAACAGAAACATGTGTTATATAAACTCGACGAAGTGTTGGAGCCTCGTTGATAGATCCTCACTCAGTTTCTAGACGATTTCCCGCTTTTGGTTTCTAGTGGAATCTAGTAAGACACTGATTGCAAACGCAAACAAAGCGGTTGAAACGAGGCAATCCACGACAGGTCTGCAACACACCTCAAGTACAGGTAATGTGGCTATGATCTTAACTGACCAAGTCTACAAGGGAAACTACTGTAGTCTACGCTTACTTCGGTCAGTCTACGATAGCTTACGGTAGTTTTACAAGCCTAGCGCCTGGAGTCGACTCTATGTTAAGCTGGACGTCTACGTGCTGTCGCTGGTAAGCACTGTGGCCTATGCTGCTCCCGTGACGAATCTCTAAGGGCTCTCATGCCGAGATAAAAAATGCATTTCTTTATGTGAGTGGTTTCTCCTCGAGTGTATTTGAAATTCGAATTATTTTCCTTGATTCCTGTAGCTACTTTATCTGCTGCCAGCTTACGGTTCCGTTTCGAAAAGCTACAATTGGAGTAAGCTGACTAGTTTACCTCTTTAATAAGTTTTCAATTAATTTTCGTATTTGTACTGGTCTACTGACAGTGACAATACATCTTTACGAATTAGAAGCTCCCGTAATGAAAACACTTCCTCAAATTTCATTTGAGTTGAAGAATATATGTAAATTACATTAAAATTCTCGTAAATTTTTCTTGTTTGTGATTGTTTCACCTGTCCCAGTATATTCATGCAGCAAGTTTCAGCAGTAACACCTGCAGTACGACGAGAAGGCTGGCACTACCACATGGTGAACCGAGAATTTCCGTGGAGGTGGTTCAAATGGCTCAGAGCACTATGGGACTTAACATCTGAGGTCATCAGTCCCCTAGAACTTAGAACTACTTAAACCTAACTAACCTAAGGACATCACATACATCCATGCCCAAGGCAGGATTCGAACCTGCGACCCTAACGGTCGCGCGGTTCTAGACTGAAGCGCCTAGAACCGCTCAGCCTCACCGACCGGCCGTGGAGGTGGGGAATTACTTATCTGTGGCTAGGGAAGGAAAGACTAAGGTCAAGAGTTACAAGCACAAAATATAGTTCTCAATGTTCAAAAATGTTCAAATGTGTCTGAAATCTTATGAGACTTAACTGCTAAGGTCATCAGTCCCTAAGCTTACACACTACTTAAACTAAATTATCCTAAGGACAAACACACACTACCATGCCCGAGGGATGACTCGAACCTCCGCCGGGATCAGACGCACAGTCCATGACTGCAGCGCCCTAGACAGCTCGGATAATCCCGCGCGGCCAGTTCTCAATCTCTTAAAAAAGATGTGACCCCAGAAATCCAGCATCGATAGTGCTGGACGCCACCATGTCAATTCTCACACAGCACAGTCAATCTTTCCAGCCAGCTAATAGCCTACACGCGAGAAAGTTTTTGTGAGTTAATGAAATAATCGAAAACGCAATACTACTACCATGCAGAGCATCAAAAGCAGCTGAAACCCGATGGCTATAACTCACCCAGTCTTGGCGAAGTCGGTCCACATGGTGGTCATGCGCTCTATGGTGAGTTCCTCCAGCGACGATGGCGCCGGCGCCGGCAGCAGAGGCAGCTGCATCGAGAACAGGTAGCCCAGGTCGTCCGCGTGGCATGCGCCTGCGAACACCGACACAGCCTGCGCTCCAGCCCACCATGCTCGTGCCTCTCAAGCTAAAGGACAACTCACTGCCTATACGCTGTGCACTAAAGGTTTGCCAAAGTACTTCTGCCTGGACTGGCTGAAAATTCAGTGAGGTAATTTAACTGTTGTTGCTCACTGCAGTTGACGGACTGATGTTTAAATTCAGTTGCTGAAAGGTGTGAAGATTACCAAACTATCGCTTTAATAAGTCATTGTTGCAAAATACTAACAGGAATTCTTTACGGAAAAACGGAAAAATTGGCAGAAGCGGACCTCGGGGAAGATCAGATTGAATTTCAGAGAAATGTAGGTACGTGCGAGGTACTCCTAATACTTACTCTACGACTTATCTTAGAAGATAGGTTAAGGAAAGACAAACCTACGTTTATAGCTTTTGTAGACTTAGGGAAAGCAATGATGACTGGAATAAGCTCTTTGAAATTCTGAAGTAGCGGGGGTAAAACAGAGGGAGCGAAAGACTATTTACAACTTGTATACAAACCAGACGACAGTATAAGAGTCGAAGGTCATGAAAGGGAAGTAGTGGTTGAGAAGGGAATGAGACAGGGTTGTAGCTGTCCCCGATGTTATTCAATCTGTATATTGAGCAAGCAGTAAAGGAAACCAAAGCAAAATTTTGCAACTAATTAAGGTTCAGGGAGAAGAAATAAAAACCTTGAGTTTTGCCGATGACATTGTAATTATGTCAGAGACAGCAAAAGACTTGGAAGGGCGGTTGAACGGAAAGGACATTGTCTTGAAAGGAGGGTATAAGATGAACATCAACGATACGCAAGACAAGGATAATGGAATGTAGTCGAATTATGAGTAAATCAGGTAATGCTGAGTGAATTGACCAGTAAATGAGACACTTAAAGTAATAGATAGGTATTGCTATATTGGCAGCAACATAACGATGATGATCGAAGTAGATAGGATACAAATTGTAGGCTGGCGATGGCAAGAAAGGCGTTTCTGAAGAAGAGAAACTTGTTAACATCGAATATAGAGTTGAGCGATAGTAAGTCTTTTCTGAAGATATTTGTCTGGAGTGTAGCCATGTACAGAAGTAAAACATGGATGATAAACAGTTTATACAAGAAGAGAATAGAAGCTTTTGAAACGTGGTGCTAGGGGAGAATGCTGGAGATTAGAGGGGTAGATCACGTAAGTAATGAAGAGGTGCAGAGTAGAATTGGGGAGACAAAATATTCGTGGCACAACCTGACTAAATGAAGGGATTGGTTGATATGACACATTCTGAAACATCAAGGGATCACCAAGTTAGTATTAAAGGGAAGTGTGGCGGGTGATAATTGTAGAGGGAGACAAAGAGACCAATGCGCTTAGCAGATTCAAAAGGATGAGGGTTGCAGTAGGTAGTCGGAGATGAAGTGACTTGCTCAGGAAAGAGTAGCATGCAGAGCTGCATCAAACCAGTCTTTGGACTGAAGGCCACAACAAGAACAACAACAGTTTAACAGCCACCATAACCCACATGAAACTTATACTTATGAGCAGAACACTACGACCACTGTTCACCGCAACACTTAATGCCGTCTGCTGGCGTTGCAGGCAAATGTCACGGCAAGGAAAAAGTAAGGGGCGATCAAAAGGTTCCCGTTCGAAAGCTGTACACTCCAGAATAGACACGCCAGTCATGCAAATTCATCCTGAGTAATGAGGCAATTGTCTCACCGACGTACCAGTTTGGAGATACACGTTTGGTAAAACACAGTGTCGTGCTGCTTGAAGAAGTCCGTACCCTCAATCTGCAATCATCGTCCGATGGGAATCGTCCACCCTTCAAGGCTTTTTTAAGAGACCGAAGGAGTGAAATCGTATGGGGAAAGAACGATACTACCGAGCAGATGTTGCAGTGTCTCCCTCTTGAGTTGCCATAACATCCACGACATTTACTTTATCATGAAGCAGCAGCACCCCTTGGCGCACAATTCCACAACCGTCCACAACGGCGATTTTCGACATTCGTGCTCCCCTATACATATTCTTCATTCTCCGTTCTGTTTGGACGCACATGGTAATTACGTCGCCGTATATCACATTTCCGCATTCACTGTACGCACGTCAGAATGACACGAATGCGGCACTAATCCCTTGCCTACATGTCGCTGCTTACATACCTGAATCGTATCGCGCTACGTTGCAGATACGCTGTAGCAACGTCCTCGAACGGAAACGTTTTGATCGTCGCTTATATAAGGTACAGTTAAATGAAATCGACATAGATGGGAAAAACTAACCAAACACCTTATTATTTAAAAAAAATCGCCACAACTGTTAATAGTTCAGAGATAAGACCACCAGTTCTTTCATGGAATAATGCTTGCTGTTGCCTACGGAACTATGATTACCAGACGTGCACCGTTTCGTCCGAAGCAAATCGATGGCACGAATGTCTTTCTTTATGGCTCCAAGAATGTAGAAATCACACAGGGAGAGTTGGGGATTGTACGAAGAATGTGTAAGGGCTTCCCGTCTTGTCACAGCATGATGTACAAACAGTCACAATTCTTCAGACAGTGACCTGACATGAAGCTTCCAGTATAATAAATGTACAAACTTGATATGAACTGACTCTAAACAGACATAGTCAAACCATTTATCAATGACAGGACTAATTTCAAAACTTCAGCTCTCAGTATCAACTGTTACATAAACCATTGGTTGTAAGTGACCTTTTTGTCATTTGAAAATGAGAGTTGAAATCCCTAAGCAATTTACATCTTAATTAAATCATTTAATAGTTCGCGTGAATTTATAGCAAGTTTCCAAATTTAACCATACGCGTACCAATTGGTAAACTCATTTTCACTATTAATAAAGCCTGTTCTAATAAGTGACTAGAGGTAAATTGCGAGTTGCAATCATAAAGTTTAAATATTAAAATAAAGATTATTGTAACCGACTTACTCAGCCCAATTCCTTGTTGCATGTAAACAGTGCCAAGTTAATGCAGAACTGTATAACGCAGCTACTGCAAAAATATGAGTAAACTGAGTGAGAAGGAATCGAGCGTGTCTGGCACAGCCGGAACGCACTGCTGGCTCGGTTACGTCGCCTGTAGCTGGTGGCGGCTTCTCCCTACAACTAAAGGCGTCTTCTTCGTGGCCGCTCTTCAATCCTCGCAAAATTTATCGAGGTAGAGGAGTGCTACTGCGTTGAAAGGCATTTTGAAATGATTTTTGTACTTTCAGCATTGCAGCACAGTCAGCAATCGTGATAATCTAATATATAAGAAACTATCAGCCTTGATTGCGGTAATGAAACCAACCTTTACCTAGGTTTCAGCCCAAATAATTGAGCCTTCTTCAAGAAGATATACCCGAATCTATAATTTGTCTAAGAGGGCATGGTGTAGAAATAAAACCAAAACAGCTTGAATAGGCGTAGTCACATTTTAAAAATGCGGTACATAAGTACTAAGTCAACACCAAGACTTAACTTAATATGGTAATTGCGTGAACGGACGTGCAGTTACCATATTTTTACACGTATAACATAATTTGACCTATGCTGGTCATTTGCTTTTACATGGCGATGAAGTGGCGTTGTTCGTTCACTTACGCGTTATTTTTAGTAATAAGATAAAATATTAATCTTGATAATATTCTTCATTCAGTGCGTGTCAGGAATAAGAAGTATAGCTACATCAACTGATAAACACCTACTCGACCATCTGTGTACAGGTTAACCGAGATTATTGCATTATGGCGTTTACATGCTACAGTTTCGCTGTTTTATGTCCTATGTCGTCTTTCATTAACAACGATGGGTGCGTTATGCGGCATTCGATGTGAAAGGGCCGATATATTCTAATAGTGTAAGTCTAGGTGGTGTGTTCGAACTTATATAAATCCATGCATAGTTAGTTACATTTTAGTCATAATCTGATACAGAGGCTTTATGTTTAAGATTTTCAACCTTTCTATAAGTTACTTGTTTTAAGACAACTGCGTCGGTCTTTTATCTTTGACAGTTATGGTCACAGTTAGACATGAGCCATGTTGATTTGCAGCGCGTTATCTAGTCTTACTTAGTTTCACGTGAGCTACCGAGGCCCACCGCACGGCGTCCATGGAGACGAGGCGCACGCTAGAGCTTAAGTTAAGTCTTGGTGTTGACTTAGTACTTATGTACCGCATTTTTAAAATGTGACTACGCCTATTCAGGCTGTTTTAGTTTTATTTCTAGACCACGCCCTCTTAGACAAATTATAGATTCAGATATATCTTCTGAAGAAGGCTCCATTATTTGGGGTGAAACCTAGGTAAAGATTGGTTTCATTACCGCAGACGGGGCTGATAGTTCCTTATATATTGTGAAATGATTTAATTTTCTTATTTTGAGAGAACAGAAGGGCGATCCGTTTAATTGTTAAAAACCATTCAACAGTCAAGACAGCATAAAATATTTTTTCTTCGTTTAAGGCACACGGTTTCAACAGACTATGGAGTCATCTCCAGGTCTTAAAATCTTTTTTGTAGAACATGTTTACATGGTCAGCGCCAATGAAGATATTAGACAACAAAAGACTTTAAGAGATGAAGATGATAGCATATTGTTTTCAAACGGTTGTCTTAAACTAAAAAAATAATTCATGCGATCTTTCCTGTCGAATGGTTTCTAACAATTTTGAAATGAATTATGTACTTCTAGTGGTTTTACTCGATAAGTGCGAAATAAAAATCCAGAGCAAGTCAAGCACAGCACCTAGATGCCCTCTTTGTGTAGCCCAACTGCGCATAGCTCAGAGCAAACTGAATGAAGTAAGTAGAATGAGGAGGAGGAGATATAACATGTCTCATAAATAGCCCTGGCGCCAGAGGTATGCAAGGGACAAATAGCGTCCAACTTCTCGTTGCTACGTACTGCTGATTATGTTTGCACTCAGTAGGAAAGACAGCCTCATACAGATAGACATTTAACAATCAGCTTACACGTGTAGCATAAAACATTCTCTGATTTCTTGCCTCGTAAATTCAGGGCAGAACCTCAAGCTTTCGACGATTACCTCGATCGTCTTTGTCAGGAGCAACTGACGGTCAAACTGCTGCTGTGGTGACCTTATATGGTTCATAAACGAGTTCTGATTGGACAAAATTATTGATGCGTAAATCACATCCTACAGATTGCACGTAACGTGTTTGTCCAACAGGATAAAGGCAGACAATTTATTTAACCGTATGGGGCGCTGTTGAACAGAAATTGGCTCCTGAGCGTCATCCAGCAATGACAACAATGGAGTGACTACTCACATCGTCGCAGCTCATCTGTGAGAACCACAGTAGCACTTTGATAGCGTCCTCAGTGCGAAAGAACAACGTGTTTTTAATCACACAGCACATCTTGATTTCTTTAAAAAAATCCTTTATTGTCTGAATCCAAAAACAAATTTCAAGTCTTCACAATAATACCTAATTTTAGCCAAAGTGATGGCTCAAATGGCTCTAAGCACTATGGGGCTCAACATCTGAGGTCATCAGTCCCCTAGACTTAGAACTACTTAAACCCAGCTAACCTAGGGACATCGCACACATCCATGCCCGAGGCAGGATTCGAACCTGCGACCGTAGCAGCCGCATGGTTTCGGAATGAAGGGCCTAGAACTGCTCGACCACGGCGGCCGGCTCGCCAAAGTGAGTATACAACTAGTTTCTGATGCATATCAGTTTAACGCTAACCAACAGTGCTGAAATGTTGATTAAAAGACGGCTAGAACTATCTACGTATAAGCTGTATTCAATGTCATAATGAACAGCGCTATGATTAAACACAATGAAATCTAAAAGAAACGAAAAACTAGCTCGTTTGCCTCGGCGATGCAATTTGTTTCATCGAAGGCACAAAAAGATTGGTAAATATTCCACCGCAGCGCATCCGTGAGGCGCCAAGGACGGTACTTAAAATAGAAATCGTAAGTCTTTTGGCATTGCTCTCAAAATTCACTCACACGGAACCGACCTTTCTGCGGGTGCCATTGTTTGCAACACAAAGCAACCTGAATTGCATATCGCAAAAAGAACCAAAGCCGGCATGCAAATAATTTCTGTGGGTCATTGCTGTACTTTCGTAGTTACTTCTCAGATTATGTGTTATGGACGGTAGAATGTACCGTTTATTATGAAGCTCTTTGAATACCCGATGATAACGTCATTAAATTGACACTCCTTACGTTTCTGAGTTCACAATTGTAAGGATTTCCATGTAGAAAATGATCCTCCTAATTCTGTAATAGGTAAATCTTGCTCACAGGGGAAAGGTCCCTCGTGCCATGTCGAAACCAATCGTATTTATTTTGATACTTTTAATTTAAATTTCTTAGTGTCCCAATCCAAACGTTAACTGCCTATACGTACTCGTACTGTAAGTCATCCCTCAGGGATTTTCTCTGCCTCGTGATGGCTGGGTGTTTTGTGCTGTCCTTAGGTTAGTTAGGTTTAAGTAGTTCTAAGTTCTAGGGGACTTATGACCACAGCAGTTGAGTCCCATAGTGCTCAGAGCCATTTGAACCTCCACCCCCCGTCCCTCAGAAACGTAACTCATTATTCGTCGTGGCGCTAGCTAGAAACCCACAGCAGTTGTTTTAGTAAGCTTTACAACCATGGTCGAGAGCGTGCGGTAATTTCACTGTCATCGCAACGCTCATTGGAGAAGAATATTATATAGGGTGGACGTTAATAAAACCAACAACTGCAGGGACGGATTCCTGATTGGAAATCGAGGAAAAAAGGTCCTATGAACGTGTGTCCAGAAATGCATCGTTGCCACGGTAGATGGCGCTGAAGAATGAAAATTCCTCTGACCTCTGCTCTCGTTGCAGGTGATCGAGACAGTAGCGGTTGTCATTTCAGGACACTTAATCGTACTTTGGCTCGAATTGGTGGGCATCTTGCCTGAACCTTGTACTAGGGTTCGTCTCAATATTCTATAGAACCCGGTCCTCCAAATCTGGTGTACGCTCAGTCTGCCGCCTCCCTGCACGTTCGTCTGTCTGAAAGGATACATGATTATACAAACGCCCAAAATAGGCTTGAAATGTTGTATGATATCATTGGTATGGTCGTGCTGTTCCCCACCTCTCCCGGCAACTCCCTTTGCCCACCCCCTACCGCTGAGGACATCATCAGATTCCTCACCATTGTCCTCCAAAATGTTCACCCATTCCAGCGCCCCCACACTCTCCAACAGATATTCCTCGTCGCCCGTTCCGCTTTCCACCTAAAAATGTATGCCACCTACTCCAACAACCAGGCCCATTTCACCTTCTCCCGTCTTGACACCCTTGTCTAAATCCCTGTCATGGCGTGACAGCACCATATTCTTTTCAACAACATCTGCTCCCTTCCTGCCAACAAGAACCTCTTCGTGCACACCCTTGCCACCCACTGCGTGGATGCCTTTCTCCTCAATGAAACCTTCCTCCAACCCCACCACACCATCTACACTTCGCCCTACCTCCTTCACCGCTCCGATAATCCCCTCCTGATTGCGCATGGCGGAGTTGCCATTGGTCACCACCGCCAGATCCCAGTTCGGCTCCAACCTCTCCTTCCTGACCCCACCGAATACCTGATCCTCAGTCTCTTCTTCCCCGGCCTTACCGTCACCTGCGCCACCATCTATGTCCACCCTAACGTCCCTGTTCCCTTCGACTTCCTCTCCCACATTGACCATACCTTCTCCTCCTACATGATCGCCGCCGACCTCAACATCCATAGTCGTTCCGCCGCCCAGTTACGGCGATGGCATCGATTCCTCTCCTCCCTTCAAGGCAACCACATCCCCATTCCCCAGCACACCCATCCCAAATCCAACTCCACTCCTGATGTTATCCTTTCCTCCCCTAACTTCCTTGGCCACATAACGGTGGATGTCCTGGAGCCTATTGGTAGCGACCATCTCCCTGTCCTCCTCACCATTTCAGACGGTCGTCGCCCCCGCCCCGACCCTCGTAATGACCCTCCCCCAAAGTACGTCCATGACTATTCCCATGCCAACTGGAATGCCTACCAGGATACCCTCTCCACCCAGGTCGATAGCCACCCCTTCACCTACCACCACCCTGACGATGTAATCCATGCCGCCTCCTTTCTCCAGCAGACCTTGTCTGAGGCCATGGAGGCCCATGTCCCTACTGTCGCCATCCACCCCCACCGTCCTACCTTACCCCCACAGGCTGTCCTCCTCCTCTGTGAATCCCGCCATCTCTACCGTGCCTTCCTCCACACGCGTGACCCGGACACACTCCGACGCCACCGGTAACTCCAGCGACACATTTGAAATTTGCTTGCGGCTAAGAAATGCCGGGACTGGCGACAGTCATGCACCCGTTTAAAAGCTACCCTACCTATAAACCTGTTCAAGTTCTGGTCAGCCTTCCGTCACCTTACCGGAACTAAACCCTCCCCCTACTATCCTCTTCTCCATGCTGATCACCCCTTCCCTGACACTCTCAGTAAGGCCAATCACTTTGCCTCCTACCTCTCTGATATCTTTTCCATCCCCGATGATCCCCAGTTCGATTACTCCCTCTTCCCGGATGTCCGCGATCAAACTGACACCTCTGTCCCTCCCCTCGCACCTGGTTTCCAGTACTTGGACAACATTGCACACACGGAACTCAATGCCCCTATCACTACACAGGATCTCATTGCTACACTCCGCACAAAACGCAACACCGCTCCTGGTCACGATCGTGTCACCTATCGTCACCTTCATGAAGCTCCTGTCTCTTTCCTCTCCACCCTGGCCAGGCTCTACAATGTAGTCCTGTCCACCGGCTACTAGCCCAACCTGTGGAAAACCTCCCATATCCTGATGTTCCTTAAACCTGGTAAACCCCTGTCCGCAGTCTCCTCCTACCATCCCATCAGCCTTACCGTCCACATTCTCCAGTTTGCTGATGACACCGCCTTCCTTGCCCTTGCCCCCACCCTGCAGCGCTCCCAACACCTTCTCCAATCCCATCTTGACCGGTTCACCACTTGGTGCAACCAGTGGTTGCTCAAGGTCAATCCCTCCAAAACCCAGGCGATCATTGTAGGCAAAACCACCCCTTCCTTCCGCCTCTTCGATTTCTATCTAATCATCTATGGCCGTGTTATCGCCAACACCCCCACCCTTAAGTACCTTGGCGTCACCCTCGACCGTCGCCTCTCCTGGACCCCCATCTCCGGAGAATCCAAGCCAAGGCACACTCCCGACTCTGTCTCCTCAAGCTCCTTTCTGGCCGTACATGGGGTCTCGACCCCTCCACCATACTCCACACCTATAAATCCCTCATCTGTCCTATCCTTTGTTACGCCCATCTGGCCTGGATCTCCGCTCCCCCCTGCCTTTTATAAATCCCTTCAGATCCTTGAATGCCATGCTCTCCGCCTCGCCTATCGCATCCGTCTCCCCTCCCCCACGCGGATCCTGTACGACCTCATTCCGTTCCCCCACCTCCTCCTTTTCCTTGAAAGGATACGGATCCTGTACACCTCCTGTAAACTCGATCCTCCTGATCTCATCCATCCTCACCCACCCCCGCCCGCTGCCGCGCCTGTATTCCCACGTCCCACCTGGTCTCCATTTCTCCACCCTCCTTACCCTCTTCCAAGGTGGCTTCCGCCAGCTCCCCCTCCCTGATGATGTCCTCCTCCCCTCCATCTACCCCTCCTATCAACTTTGATCCTCCCCTCCCACATCCTGTGTCTTTTCCTTTGGGCACCCTCCCTCCCTTCTCTCTCCTTTCCCCCCCTTCCTCCACCCCTCTTCCCCCGGGCTTCCCCTCCCCCTTCCTCCCTCCCCCTATCTCCTCTGTCCGTGGCATCTCTGCTCTTCCCGCTCCCTCTCCCAACCCCCCCCCCCCTCCTCCTCTCTTGGCGGGTCCCCGGACTCGTAAACGCTTAGTGAACATTCGCGCGCTGGAGATCAACGCCTCTTGTTTCTGTGTGTGCCGTCGTTTGTGCTTAAGTGGTTCAGTGTTATTCGTTTTGTGCACCTACGTTCTATGTGTGTGTCCAAGTGCCTGAACAAATTTTATCTTGGACTCTACGCTCGTGAACAGCTCCATGTATTTTAAAAAGTGTTTGTCTCCTTTTATATGTCCACCGTATTTTTTTCTCTAATTGTCTTCATGTGTATCTTTTGTGTTTCTCTGTGGCCAAAGAGCGGCGTAGTATGCTGCAGCTGGCCTGCCTGTAAACAGGTTTAAAATAACAATAAAGAGAAAAAAATTGGTATGGTCGTGCTGTCTCTCTGTCTCTAGACCGTTTCCATCTGATTGACCGTACACAAACACCATCCCGGCTTGTTCCCGACATTGTGCTGCCTGCAGTATGCTACGTCAATAATATAGCCTGCAACACAACATAGAACACACCACACGTGGCCAGAGGAACTGTCATTCGTCGGCGCCATCTACCATGCCAACGATGCATTTCCAGACGCAAGTTCGTAGGACCTTCTTTCCTCCATTTCCAGGCAGGAATCCGTCCCTGGTGTTTGTCGATTTTATTAATGTTCAACCTGTATATGTGGTGTCTGTTCTTTCGGACACGTCCAAAAGAACAGGCACAATTTTCATCCCACAGCCATTCTGAACCAAAGCACAAAGGAATTTGACAGCCGCGCGGGATTAGCCGAGCGGTCTCAGGCGCTGCAGTCATGGACTGTGCGGCTGGTCCCGGCGGAGGTTCGAGTCCTCCCTCGGGTATGGGTGTGTGTGTGTGTTTCTCCTTAGGATAATTTAGGTCAAGTAGTGTGTAAGCTTAGGGACTGATGACCTTAGCAGTTAAGTCCCATAAGATTTCATACACATTTGAACTTTTTTTTTTATTTGACATTAACTGCTAGTGGGCTTTGATTTAAATCAATGGGGAAAGTTGAAAATTACAGGCAAACCTGCATTCGAACCTGGGACTTCTGCTTATTGGGCAGATGCGCTGACCACTGCGCCACCCTGAAACAGTGCTGATCGCAACTGGATGGACTATCGTAGTACGCCCAAGTCGGACCCAAAGTCTCAACAGGTCTGTTGGGAGGCGTGCTAGGGCAGTCCATACAGCTGCGATCAGTACTGTGTGTGGATGGCGCATCTGCCCAATAAGCAGAAGTCCCAGGTTCGAATGCAGGTTTGCCTGTAATTTTCAACTTTCTCCATTGATCAGTGCTCATTGGCAGCTAATGTCATTAATTCATTTCTACCTTAAAAGAATATTACTGTGTTAAAAACGTAAGTGAACATTAAGATTTTTTTATCATTCTTTCTTTTAATTTCAGGTAGTTATTTGAAATACACCGGCTTTAAAAATATTCCGTATAGTGTTTGATCTTGCAAAGTAGGGAGCCGTGTGAATGATTTTCTACTTGCCGTGGAGACCTACAACTGACGCTAGCTGAAGCCACCAACAGAAAATACACTTGAATATTATCTGATGTCCCACACAGTGGTTTTTTAAAGGAACATTCAAATTGTTCATATATATTTTTTGAACGATTGTATAGTGTATTGATTGAATGCAGATGATATGTAATCGGTAAGTGCAGTTCCATAAATATGAATTTCACACCCGTGAAAATGAAGGTATAGATGGATCTAAGCATTTAAGGGAAATAATAATTCGGCTTTTTTGAGCAACGTGAAGAGCCAACGATACTATGCTACGTGACTAGACTTGCGATATCGCCAAAGATATAGGTGCGAAAAATATAGAAACAACATAAAATTGCATCTAGGAACTTACATTTATACATAAAATCAGAAAAGAAATTTAAACGAAAACAATGGAAGCTTCTGTTCCAGATGCGAAGAACAAAACGTATGGTTCCCTAAAATCTCACCTATATAATGCAGAAGAATATAATTTTTTAAAAGTGCTACAAGAAAGGTAGCACAGGAAAGGTAGCACAAGAAAGGTAGCAACCAAAGGGGAGAAGTTGAGGTCATGTCTGCGCACTCATACTCATTAATCCCCGTGATGAATACGGTTATCTTCAATAGTCGGCCGGAAAAATGGGCCACATGTTCAAAAGCGAAATGTGCCGTGCAAAAAATCTGATGGTATATTCAACGAATTTTAGTGAATTAGATATTTGTTTGCATTCATCTCGCTCTTCTTCTGTTTTATGGGAGCTAATCGCTTTATCTATTTAGATTCTTTGTCAGAGCACTAGATTTTTGTATCATTGTGTACAGTGATTCGAACTTACGCTGACAAGGAAGTGCAGATGTTTCAGATTTTATGTGATGCGATGCACATAGGTCAGCTTGTCAGTCGAAGACACTTCACAGACATTAACAGGAAGCAATTAGCGACATATACAGACTCATTGGCAATTCGTTTTGCATAGAATCGTCGAATTATGTCTGTGGCTAACATGGCTGTCAAGTTTCGTCCGTAACTGTATTATATTTATTGTGCTGTCTCCTAACAAATTAAAAAAGTTGTATATGATATATATGTTGTACTTCTCTAAATAAATTCAATAATATTTTATTATTTTCAGTCGGAGAATTCAGCCTTTAGCATGACAAACTACTGAGAAATCATGGTGTCGTGAAGAGCGAAAATTCAGGGCTACACATCAACAAGTCTCACACACATAATGTGTGCAAATGTAAAATGATTTATTAGTTTTTAGCAACTCTCAATCCATACCGGCAGTTAAAATTCTTGCACACGAGATTCTTACCAAGGTGATGACCAGAGAAAGAAAAATTAAACTAGATTTCGACACGACGAGTCGGACCATCCCCTTATCAGCAATAAAGTCCCACGATGAGGAATCCTAACCTATGCTTGTAGGTATTCCGTTTTCCGGCACAGCGCAGCAGCTCATGTGACTTTCTACTGTGTACAAGGATTCCTGGAACTGAAAACAGAATTGTCACGAGTTTGAAGGCAGCAAGAAATAACCTGCTTTCTTCGCGTTGGACATCAGTCTCTTCAGCAAGTTTCGCTCTCCGTCGACGTCAAAGAGGTATTCGTATACTGGAGAACTCGACGAGGCGGCGAACAACTCGACGGTTTCCTGGATGCCGTCGAAGAAGAGGGCGTCGGTCATCATCTGTAGGCAAAAAAGATGCTCACTTCAGTCATTTTCTGTTATAGGGGAAATCCAGGAGAGATGGTACACATTTTCAAAATCGCGTATGTGCCGTGGTGCACTTTTAACAAAACTTTTTTTATTACAACTAAACGCACCAGTTGTCCATGTCATACAATTCTGTGGATCTTTTCAATGTAACATTTAAACAATATTTGACCAAGAAAACGTCTTTACATTGCAGCGTCTATTCCTTATACTATGGGTGATACGCCGCATGCTAAAAATCTGCAAAACTAACCAGTTTTTTTAGTAAAAACGTTTATATATACGCTTAGAAATACAATTAGATTATAAATATGTTATGGAGGTGAGGTATTAACAATAGTTTTATTTAATATCTCATTTATGCTTCTAAGTACTGGTTTAGGTAACTAGTTTACTTACAATTGAAAACATTAAAACTAAGACATATAATCGATTTATGTTTAGTTAATGCGTGCAATATATCCTGGTGAAATTTATAAACCAAAAGCAAAAGTAAGGTTTACAAACTTAATTCAGTTGGGTTTCTTTCTATTTGCTTGCGACGAATATATTCTTACCACACGACTCAAATTCGGTGATTAGTAGTGAGAGCAGGCGAGACGCCGCATAGACCTCTCACCGAAATGAAAATAACAAATTAACGGATGTGAACTATGTCATAACGAAGGACTTCGAGAGTCAACACTTACAAAACAGAACGCAAGCGGCATAACATGTACCTGTGTAGAAGTAATAGGAGGTACGTACGTCTGTAGGTTCCTTCGTCACACGTCGGACATTACACTATAACGCATACAGAAATTTGAATACAACGAACACACACGTCAATGACCGGACGGACAGTTCATAATTTTGTGTAAAAAATATTGGGTAGGAAGGTGATTTAAACCCAAACCTCCCCATTTGTAATCTGTCACTGTGACCACACAACCACAATTCTTCTTGGCCTGCAATATCGACAACGTAGGAGCAACGCATACACGACACACATATCAATGAGATGAAATATGATTCTTCGGCAAAATATATTCACGCCAACATTACTCCTGTACGTAGCAATCAGCATGTAGTGTAAGTCAACTCCACACATAAAGCACTTACATTCTCTGACAACGTCTGGCCATGGAACATCAATATATTTTCGTTCTATCACTGCCCATTGTTTCACAGGTGCCACTGGATTTATTACTTTGTGTGACGATGCAAGGACGCCAGGCTTCTTATACCACTTCAGCGCAATGATGTTCCTTTCTGTTTCAGTTCGGTAATCATATTATCCTCGTCCGTACTTTTTCAGCTCTGTACATTTTTGGATTGCAACCTTGATGTGCTGTGAAGCTGACATTGGCAACAGCCAGCATTCCATAGTTTTTCACAACAAAAATAAGGTTCTGACAGGTGAACCAATTGTCCGTAAAGGCTTTAGAATTTTTGTGTTCATATTGTCCTTCTACATGCCTTATCACTCACTACATCACCACTTATACCATGATCAGCATCGTTTGGTACGGTTCCTTTACCTCGGTATATTTCAAAATCGTACACACTTCTACGGGAAAAAACTGTTATACCCCATTGGCGCAGTTCGTTTTTTATATATTATTTCAGGAATGAGCGATCTTTGAAAGGATTGATTAATTTTTCCACTGAATTATATTCGTCAGGTTCAATAAGTGCAAAATTTTGTTTGATTTTGTCAACAAATGGTCACACCTATGAAAAGTTGTCACAATCAGGATCTTATCTTTGCTTCATTTCAGTGTTGTCATTCACTTATAAATAATTCTTAGCTTATCAAACCTATTCCTAAGCAAGGAGACAGCTATTGGAGGAAATCTTGTAGCCTCTGCCCAGTTCATTCCCTAACTAGGTATTTTCACAACGCCTGCCAGCATGTGTATTCCAAGATACTTTTCTGTATCCAAAGATGCAGCAGTTTTCTGTGTTCAGTACAGATTTTATTTAAAGGTGACAGTTCATCTTCTAAAGGGTCAGAGAAAACTGAGTTACATTATGTAGCCACTTCTTCGACGTCCTTCATTCCCATCGAAGCTCCCGGCGTGTCTTGCATTGAATTTTCTGAGCCGAATTAAGTACTTCATAGTATGGAGCAATAAGTAACCACCTTGAAGCCAAGGGAACATCGTCTTTAACATTGCCTTAGGTGTCCAGAAAATTTAACCATATCAAGATCCAGTCCTCGAACAAACCGTGTATCTGATGCAATACGGTCCTACCGCTAAGCAATTTCAGTATCTTCCTCCAAATCAGACATAGGAAGGTCCAAATCAGATAAATAACCTTCGAGGGGTAACTATTTCTTCCACTGAAAGTTATTTATGGTTGCGAATCATCTGGTAAACAAGCTAGGAATTTTTACTAAAGCAGGAAAATACTGGTAAATTATATTAAAATGTAAGTGTGGTCAATTAGTATATTATAGTGTCAAAAGAAATTTATAATTGTTAAGTTACACTTCACGGTAAATGTTTTGCATGTAATGCGTTAGATATCATAACAAATTCCCAATGAGTCCGAAAGGAATCACAAATATTTGTGACTCCCAAGGAACACGTTACCAAAATTGACATCATTTTCAAACCACTTACTACTTAATTTACACATACAACAATAATTTATTAGTGCAATTTTCAAATTATTTTGCTTCTTTTGCCTTGATACGATATTTTGAAAGTCCCGCTGCATGTACTATAGCTTAGACACTATGCAACAATACGTTTTTCAATGCATTACAGTCTTATGCTCCGTGTTTTATCGAATTCACGATAGCCAGCCTAATCACAATGATTTTGGAAGGTCCTGCAATGTTCTTTATAATCTTTGAAAGAATAGCCTGGCCTTGAGGAACAATTGATACGATGACGCCATACGCATCACTGTGCTGAAAAGGGCTAAATAACCCTTTACTATAAATAAGTTATTGATTAATATGTATTTTTGACTATCTTTTTAAAGAAGTTTGTTTTAGAAATCTCTTTCAACTCTTTAGGCAGTTTGTTATGAAATTCATTCCTTAGTAGAGATACTGTTTTTACATTTATGTTTATTCTTCCTTGGCATATTTATTCCGTCGAGATCTTGTTTCATAGTCGTATATAAAGGTATTTGTACAGTAATTATCAAGCTTCTTATGTGTTAACTGAGAGGAAAATACATATATATGTTATGGAAGAAAACAATGGAGGTTGAAACGTCACCGCCTCGTTTAACAAGGCCCCCGATCACACTATGTTGGGCCACAAGGTTCATCTCAGCGGACATCGATATTTTGTACACTCTATGAGATGTACACTACTGGAAGAAAAAGCGACTCCCTCAGCAACAAGGTATTTTTAACGACAAGTGAGGTGACACGTAATTAATCATTGTACGAGTATGTGAAAACAAATTCTCACCAAATGAAACACCGCTGTTACAGTAAAGGGCGCCCAAAGTGTTGCGTCGGTACACAGTAGATCCTGTGATAGGTTGTCCCAAGCAGCTTCTGTTTTATGTTGCAATTCGGCAATAATTCTTAAAAGATCCTGGAGAACGAGTCACCACCCGGTTCATCATGTCCCATATGTGTTCAATTGGCGAGAGATCTGGTGGTCATGCTGGCCAGGGCAGCTGTTGGACACTACGAAGAGCACGTTGCGCCACAAAAGTCGTATGTGGACGTGCACTGTCTTGCTGTAAGAGCAGACTACGTTCCTGTGCCAGAAACGGCAGTATTACGGCGATAACAACCCGTGGAATGTAGCGGGACTGGTAACTTTACCATGCAGATACACCAAATGTGAGTGCTAGCTGTAACTGATTGCCCACCACACCACGAAGCATGGGATGGGACCTGTGTGTCGTGCGCGGATGCAGTCTGGAACAGGCAGCACACCAGGTTTACGCCAGACACGTGTACATGCGTCTTTCACGTGCAGACACAACCTATTCTCATCACTGAAGACAACAGATCGCCATTCTGAGCTTCAGTCGACTCTTCTACGTCTCCACAGAAGATTTTGGCGTCGTCGTGGTGTCAGTGGTAGCTTGAGCAGACGCGCACGTGATCTTAATCCTGCTGCAAGCAGAAGGGTTCCAGTGGCCCCTGGTGACGTCGCAGGGGCGACATCTGTCTGCATTTCGTCCTCCGGTCGGCCGCTGCTGTCGCACAGTGCGTCGATCTTGACATGCATCTGTATTAACTGGACGTCCAGAACCTGGTCTGCAGCTGAGGGAATGTTTCACATAACACTGTTGGAAGCAACGGCGCAATACCGATACATAGTGCCCAACATGGGCAGGAACCTATCGAAGCATCCATCCAGTCTCCCGCAGGCCAAAATGTCATCCCGTTTATATGGCTGTAGCTTTTCAACAGGAAGCACGTACAGTTGGTGCACACGGTTTACCCTAGAATGAATGTTGCAAACACTGTTCCTCTTTAAGCTCAACACAGTTACTGCCTGCATAGTCAAAACGGACAGGCTTCCTGAACGACATCTGATTGCCAATGACAGTGACAAATGAATCGCTAATACCCCAAACTCTCAGTATCCAACGCACCCCTTCCTCCCCTGGTGCCCCGGGACACAGTCCTTGTGGATGTTGCCTTTTGTTCCCGGCAGTGCATAGCGATGATTGTCTGCTGTCCACATGGTGTCATAGAGGGGCCTGAAGCTGATATAGTCGATCGACTGTATTTGGACAAAAACTACGGCAAACTGGAAGTGAGTTGCAACAGAGCCAGCCACAGACAGGGGAGTGTATTATGCACTGCAAAGCAAAACACAGCCAAAAAAAAAAAAAAACTGGCGTTGCATAGTGGAGCCAGGTGGGCGCAGAATAGCAACAGCAGACACTGCAATAGTCTACTAGGAGGACAGAAGCCTTTCCTCACTTGCCACCGTGGAAGTATGTACAGTACATGTCTTAAGCCGTACATGAACATAGTCTGGAGCGTATAAGTACTCAGTCATCTGTGTATTAAATGAGTCTTGTCTCAGTATCACAGCCTACACCACGAGCCTGTGACACCCGGAGCGACCTCACGGAATGCAATACCGGGTCCGTTGTTCAACCACAAGACGGGGCAGCCTGCCCTGAGTCATGAGGGAGCCGCCCATACGCTGGAGGAAGTTCATGGCCATCGTCAGCTGCACCACCTCACTGTCATCATGTTCGCAGCCGGAGACACTGCTGACAGTGGCATTCGACTGCCACCACATTCGGCCAGACATCTATGGTTTCGCATGAGAGGTGACTGGACGCCTCCAACAAACCATTTATGATGTACTGCAGCTAAGGGTCAGAGCAGGCAAATTAATTGAACAAATCTACTATAATCCTGATGTCTCGTTTCACTCTCTATGGGTGACAACTAATGGTCATTCAACACTGGTGTCAGAACATTGACGTTGCCTTCTTAGAGAGATGTCTGAACCTACAGCCTATAGTACAATGAGTCAAAAAAATTTTTGTGGTCCTGGAGAGAAAGTTTGACTGTCGAGGATTTTGTAAAGTAGATCTTATTGCATGTAGAGAACCATTGAATTTGTCTAATTTTAGAGGTAATGATAATCATGATAAGTTAGTGGTTGTTAGATTTGCACAGTGTAGCCTTGAGGCTCACTCAGCACCATGAACGAAATCCGTTCCGGTAAAATGTTATACTTGTAATTATTGGGGGCACATGGCTAGGCAATGCCGAGAGTCGAGGTGCCTCATGATTAGACCTTAGAAATAGATTGATATATTTCGTTTTCTTTTCTTGTGAATGTTAATTCTCAAAATGAATATTGTCAAAGACAAAGTTTAGACGGAACCAGAGACGTAGTCACAGTCGGAAGCAGTATGGATATTGTTTGAAAAGGTAGCACAATTAACAGCAGATAAAACAGAACTGCATGGGTTGGTAGAATTGCGATCGTCACAACGGAGTGTAGATTTGTAAGTCACAAGTTTAATTGCTCCTGTTTCTGGTAAGGCAACCGAGGATATGCAGGCCTTCGTGGGAGACCTTGGAAGTCTGGCTCAGGTGGAAGTTTGGGCTGATAAGGTATTATTGGGTGTTGCAGAATTGAGGCTAACAGGGGAAGCGGAAACTTATGTAGGTTATACAGAAGCACTTAAGTGAGTCAACACATTCAAAGAATTTAAAGAGGGGTTAATTTAGAGATATACGAAACGAGGTAGTGCCAGGCTCTATAGGGAACAATTGGGAGTAGTAACTAAAAAGTTGCTGCCAGTGCAGCCAGTGCTGCCAGTGCAGCAATGTCACAAGGGGTCTCTGTTGCAAAAGACAAACCGATTGAACTATGAACGATCACACTAAAACTTAATTTGTGCAGTTGTGATTCTAGGGCTACTGGGAAATCACTTTGGGTCACTGTTGAGTCTAGCGAAGTTAGGAACTTTGTGTGTAGCGGAAACATTAGAAGAGAATGAAGTATTAGATCAGGCAGGTTGCTTAGTTAAAAAGAGGTATTGTATGCATACAACAAATAAGGGGTGAAAAAAAGTACCTGTTTTTGTAAATAAGTTTAGCGCAGAGAACATAGGATTAACAAATCTCTAATATGGACATCCTGGAGGAAGAAGAATAGGACGCGAGGGGTGTCATTGCCGGACGCCATTGAAACTGTTTTATTAAAGAAAGTGAAGCACTTTAAGGATTTATGTTTTTCCAAAAGGGCCATTGCCTGTTATGTATATTACACAGCACCACTTATCAACAGGATATGAACCACGAGTCTATCGCAAACCATACAGAATCTTAGGTACTTGCCGGCCGCAGTGGCCGAGCGGTTCTAGGCGCTTCAGTCCGGAACCGCGCGACTGCTACGGTCGCAGGTTCGAATCCTGCCTCGGGCATGGATGTGTGTGATGTCCTTAGGTTAGTTAGGTTTAAGTAGTTCTACGTCTAGGGGACTGATGACCTCAGATGTTAAGTCCCATAGTGCTCAGAACCATCTGAGCCATTTGAACTTAGGTACTTGCAGACAATTTTGAATGAATTTATCGATCAACAGTTGAAAGATGGAATAACTGAAGAAAGTAATACTTCGTGGGGGCCAGGAATAGTCGTCGCGCTAAAAAAAAATCGATGGATGGAACATGAAAATATAGGTTTTCTTGTGATTACAGACACCTAAATGCGAAAACCATAACGGGTGCTTACACTTTGCCAAACGTCACAGAAACGTTGGATCATTTAGGGCAATGCAAATATTTTTCAATAATGGATCTGAAGAGTGGTTATCACTTGATAGAGGTTGCACGACAGGATCGACAGGAGACAGCGTTTCTGGCATCCTGGGGACAAAACCAATTAAGAAGAATGCCATTCGGATTGAAAAATGCACCTGCAACATTTCGGAGATTGCTGGACGGAGTATTCAGAGGTTTGAAACCACAGCAATGCTTAGTGTGTCTCGATTACATAATTGTTTATGGGAATGATATGGAACAGCCTATACAGCGATTAAGAGAAGTATTCCTAAGGTTAAAAGCAACAAAGTTAACACGGAGTATGGAAAAGTGTCATTTTGTGATGGAAGAGGTAGCGTACCTGCGTCATATCACAATTAAAGATGGGGTTAAGACAGACCCAAGATTAATTAGAGCTGTACGTGAATTTCCTTTACCAGAATTAGTAAAGGAGTTGCAGTCATTCTTGGGATTGCGAACTATTACTGCCGGTTTGTAAAAGGATTCGCAGATTTCTCTAGACCTTTGACACATAATTGTTGAAAAAGGGAACTAAATTTGTGTCGCCAGAAGAGTGCCAGGCTGCTTTTGAGGAGCTAAAAGAAGCTTTAACATCGAGTCGGAGTTTGATATTTCCAGACAACTCTTTTTATCATGTGATGCATCAAATCACGCACTTGGCTATGTTTTGTCACAAGAGGTAGAAGGCGTAGAACATCCAGTAGCTTACCCTTCGAGGCAAGTAATTTCTGCAGAAAGAAGTTGTTCCACAACAGAGAAAGAGATGTTAAGCCTTATTTATGGAATTACATATTTCAAATGTTATCTGAACGGTAAAAAGTTTAAAATAATAATTCATTCAGCGTTAAAATGGTTGTTGGGGTTAAAGGATCCTTCCACTAGGTTGACAGGATGGGTAGTAAGACTAAGTGAATTTCATTCCGAAGTTACGCATAAACCTGGGTAGAAGCATGGCGATGCCGATGGCTTAAGTAGCAAAACAGCAGTATTACGGCCGGCCGTGGTGGCCGAACGGTTCTAGGCGCTTCAGTCTGGATCCGCGTGACCGCTACGGTCGCAGGTTCGAATCCTGCCTCGGGCATGGATGTGTGTGATGTCCTTAGGTTAGTTAGGTTTAAGTTGTTCTAAGTTCTAGGGGACTGATGACCACAGCAGTTAAGTCCCATAGTGCTCAGAGCCATTTGAACCAACCAGCAGTATTACGTATTGGGGGTAATGAGCATAAGGAATGGCAAGGTGCACAAAGATTGTATGACGAATGTAAGAAGTATTCTAAGCAGTCACAGTTTTGTATGCAGGATGGATTGTTATGCAGAGAATCAAGTTGGGACCATGGGTAGTGCTACTAGGGAAGCTAAGGAATAGAGTGCTACAAGAAGCTTATGATCACATATTAACTGGTCATGGAGGTTGCAGATCTACCAACAAGAGGGTAACGGATAGGTATTGACGGAGGAATAGGCAGACAGGCGTAAACCAGTATGAGCAGAATGGCATAGAATGTGCGCAGAGAGAGGACTTGTGTCGAACAGCCGGCCGCGGTGGTCTAGCGGTTCTAGGCGCTCAGTCCGGAACCGCGCGACTGCTACGGTCGCAGGTTCGAATCCTGCCTCTGGCATGGATGTGTGTGATGTCCTTAGGTTAGTTATGTTTAAGTAGTTCTAAGTTCTAGGGGACTGATAACCACAGATGTTAAGTCCCATAGTGCTCAGAGCCATTTGAACCATTTTTTTTGTGTCGAACAAGAGTACCATTGCAGAGGTTACCTGAAGCATCAGCACTATTCGAATTTCTGGGATTGATGTTTTAGCGCCATTCAATAAAACACCTTCAGGGAATAGGTACATACAACCATAGATCATTTTTCATGATATGCAGAAATGGTCGCAATGTCAAACCAACAGGTAGCAAGAGTGGCAAAAATTCTTGTCAATAATTGGATATTTAAGTTTGGAGTGCCTAAAGCAATAACAACAGCCCAGGAAATGAACTTCCTCCCCTTACTTCATAAAGATATAGCGACTACTGTCATACCGCGATCTGCCTTTAAGATGAATGTACAAAGGTCTTATTGTTGTGGTTATCTGTCCGAAGACTCGTTTGGTGCAGTCCTTTACGATAGTTTGTTCTGTCACAGATTCTTCATTTCTGCATGAGTACTGCAACCTTCATACACTTCAACCAGTTTACTGTGATCAAGCTTAGTCTATTTCTACAGTTTTTATCCCCCCCCGGACCTCCCTCATTTTCTTCTCTTTGACTACAGAAATGAATTAAATGCACTGAAATGAAATAAAAAGATCAATTGGGACGAAATCAATGAAGACGCATTGGCATGAAATTATACCACTGCAAAGCGTCCATATACGCTGAATCTACAGATTATTGAATATGTAGTGACAATCGAAAATATGTGCCACTTCCGGACTCGAATACTCATTTACTGCTTTCTGCGAACTGTCGCCTTAACCAGTACGTGAACTGATGAGGCCTCCAGGCCTTACACTAGTGACATCACAATGAAAGTTTCAGTGATTTCTATTTGACATTAACAAGTTTTAATTTTCAGAAAAAGTTTTCTTGCTACGGTCAGTCTCCATTTTGTTTCATCTTTACTTTTCCTGTTTCAGTTATTATATCCGTGAAACCCTCCCCTCTCCTCTCCCCTAATCTAGTTCCCTTAGTATCACCTGATTTGATTCGCCTACATTCCATTGTTTTTGTTTACTTCGTTTGCTCCCCATCTTATAACCACTTTTCAAGGTACTATCTATTTCGTTCAAGTTATCTTCCGAATCTTTGGTCATCGCTGACAGAAGTACAAGGTCAATGGCAAATTTTCGTCTTCTTTTCCTGAATTTTCATTTTCTTTCGAAATTTCTTCTTAGTTTTCAATCTCTTAGACTTTCCCTGCGATACGTTGTCTTCTCGATGGTTCTGCCGGTTTTTCTGCATAGCTTGCTCAATTATAGGATGAATAACATCGCTCATAGTATACAACGCAGTTTCACTCTCTTCTCAGCTCCTTCTTTCATGTTCTTCGACTCTTATAGCTACAAATGTTGGTTCGGCGATTATTATGACTCCGCCAAATCAAGGCTTTTCTACTTGTTTGGGAAATCAATATAGACGGACCAACAACGTTGAAATGCTTGGAAAAGAAGGTAACTTGACGAAGATGGAAAGCGACGGAGGGGGGTCCGAGCGAGCAGAGAGTTACAGCAGTCATCACAAAACACATTTCCCAGTCGCGCAGGAAGCGTCATATCTGAGTGCAACTGACAAGAGGAGCAGGGACGTTTACGCCTTGTGGTTAGTGCAACATTTCATGAATGACGTAAAACAGGACTACTGGAAAGATATGAGAAAATGGACAGATTCGACACCTTGAAAGTTCATAAACGTCAGTAATGAAGAGAAGAGGAAGCGGTGCAGATCACACCGATGAAGCTGTATGAAAACCGAGCATGTGTGTGAAAACCGAGCACGTTTCCCCGAGCTGAAGAGGACGTGGTTGTGTGAAGTATGTAGGACATCGAAAAATTCTAAAGAAGGGCAGTACATTTCGTATTACCGCGAGATAAGGGAGAGAGAGTCACGGATATAATAAGTGAACTCCGGTTGTAATCATTAACATGAACGCGTTTTTCATTGCTGCGAGATCTTTTCACGACATTTCAATCACTAACTTTCTCCCCTGAATGAGAAAATATTCCATCACCGCCATCCCTCACCGGGAGATATTATCACCGTAATAAAATAAGAGTAAGAGCTCATATGAAAAGACTTACATGTCCATTTTTTCCACGCGCTGATAGAGAGTGGAATGGTAGAAAAAACAATACGCGCTATTCTTATTCGAACTTTCTCGATATTCTCGGTTAATCCTACCTGGTAAGGATCCCAGGTCGCGCCGCAGTACTCCAAATAGGCAGTCTCTTTAGTTGATTTGTTGCATCTTCTAACTGTTCTACAAATAAAACGCAGTCTTTGGTTCGCCTTCCCCACAACATTTTCTACGTGTTCTTTCCAAGTTAAGTTTTCGTAATTGTAATTCCTAGCTATATGGTTGAATTTACGGCCTTTAGATTTGACTGATTTATCGTGTAACCGAAGTTTCACGGATTCCTTTTAACACTCATGTGGATGACCATACACTTTTCATTATTTAGGGTCAATTGCCAATTTTCGCTCGAAACAGATATCTTTTCTAAATGATTTTGCAATATGATTTGATCTTCTGATGGCATTACTAGATGATAAGCGACAGCATCATCTGCATACAACCAAACATGACTGTTCAGATTGTCTCCTAAACCGTTTATATTGATAAGGAACAGCAGAGAGCCTATAACACTACCTTGGGGAACGCCAGAAATCACTTGCTACGAACTGTGACCTCTCTGACAGGAAATCACAAATTCAGTCACATAACTGACACGATATCCCTTAAACACGTAATCTGACTACAGGCCGCCTATGAGGTACAGCGTCAAAAGCCTTCTGCAAATCTAGAAATACAGAAACAATTTGAAATTCCTTGTCAATAGCACTCAACACTTTGTGTTGCATTGTACACTCCCATGTTACACGCTACAATTCGGGGCCCTCTAGCGGCAGAGGGCTTAAAATATGTAGACACAAAGAATAATAATTTAGAATGTTAATAACCCTTGCTTTCTTAAAGCTTTCCGAGTTTTCTCTTAAAAAACTCGGATGCACTATTTTTCATCAAACCCTGGTAGATATATTGAGACACGAAAGTATTACACCAACCACATGTCATGTACTGGGGACGGCCTACCCTCTTAGAGTTAAGTCGCATCGTCCAGTTTCCCTATGGCCGTATCCGAGGCCTATCAACAAGAAGGAATATGGCCGCGCGGGACTAGCCGATCGGCCTAAGGCGCTGCAGTCATGGACTGTGCTGCTGGTCCCGGCGGAGGTTCGAGTCCTCCCTCGGGCATGGGTGTGTGTGTTTGTCCTTAGGATAATTTAGGTTAAGCAGTGTGTAAGCTTAGGGACTGATGACCTTAGCAGTTAAGCCCCATAAGATGTCACACACACACAAAAAAAGAGCAAGACGTAATATGTTGAAGGTGAGCTGTGGAGGACGCTAGGAAGCTGAATGATTGACAGAGCCACCTGTGAAAACAAAAAACAGATAGTGATGGTTACGAATAGAGATGTATCCGTTCTACACTCCTGGAAATTGAAATAAGAACACCGTGAATTCATTGTCCCAGGAAGGGGAAACTTTATTGACACATTCCTGGGGTCAGATACATCACATGATCACACTGACAGAACCACAGGCACATAGACACAGGCAACAGAGCATGCACAATGTCGGCACTAGTACAGTGTATATCCACCTTTCGCAGCAATGCAGGCTGCTATTCTCCCATGGAGACGATCGTAGAGATGCTGGATGTAGTCCTGTGGAACGGCTTGCCATGCCATTTCCACCTGGCGCCTCAGTTGGACCAGCGTTCGTGCTGGACGTGCAGACCGCGTGAGACGACGCTTCATCCAGTCCCAAACATGCTCAATGGGGGACAGATCCGGAGATCTTGCTGGCCAGGGTAGTTGACTTACACCTTCTAGAGCACGTTGGGTGGCACGGGATACATGCGGACGTGCATTGTCCTGTTGGAACAGCAAGTTCCCTTGCCGGTCTAGGAATGGTAGAACGATGGGTTTGATGACGGTTTGGATGTACCGTGCACTATTCAGTGTCCCCTCGACGATCACCAGTGGTGTACGGCCAGTGTAGGAGATCGCTCCCCACACCATGATGCCGGGTGTTGGCCCTGTGTGCCTCGGTCGTATGCAGTCCTGATTGTGGCGCTCACCTGCACGGCGCCAAACACGCATACGACCATCATTGGCACCAAGGCAGAAGCGACTCTCATCGCTGAAGACGACACGTCTCCATTCGTCCCTCCATTCACGCCTGTCGCGACACCACTGGAGGCGGGCTGCACGATGTTGGGGCGTGAGCGGAAGACGGCCTAACGGTGTGCGGGACCGTAGCCCAGCTTCATGGAGACGGTTGCGAATGGTCCTCGCCGATACCCCAGGAGCAACAGTGTCCCTAATTTGCTGGGAAGTGGCGGTGCGGTCCCCTACGGCACTGCGTAGGATCCTACGGTCTTGGCGTGCATCCGTGCGTCGCTGCGGTCCGGTCCCAGGTCGACGGGCACGTGCACCTTCCGCCGACCACTGGCGACAACATCGATGTACTGTGGAGACCTCACGCCCCACGTGTTGAGCAATTCGGCGGTACGTCCACCTGGCCTCCCGCATGCCCACTATACGCCCTCGCTCAAAGTCCGTCAACTGCACATACGGTTCACGTCCACGCTGTCGCGGCATGCTACCAGTGTTAAAGACTGCGATGGAGCTCCGTATGCCACGGCAAACTGGCTGACACTGACGGCGGCGGTGCACAAATGCTGCGCAGCTAGCGCCATTCGACGGCCAACACCGCGGTTCCTGGTGTGTCCGCTGTGCCGTGCGTGTGATCATTGCTTGTACAGCCCTCTCGCAGTGTCCGGAGCAAGTATGGTGGGTCTGACACACCGGTGTCAATGTGTTCTTTTTTCCATTTCCAGGAGTGTATTTTACTAGGAAATTAGGGCGTTAAATAAGATAACCGGACGAAAGTTTAATCGACCAGTGGTGCTGGAGGGAATACACATGCAGTTCCGTATATTCTAGATTCGGTCTAAGCCTGTTGGCAAATTTAATTGGGAGGAGAGTGCTGCCTTATGAGCTTTTCTTGCACTCATTGATGGTACCACTTTGAAAGACGACCTTCTCGTCTCCGCGTCTCACTATTCCACGAGTATGGTTGCTTAGAAGAAGGACAAAGTTGGTAAGCTGAGCAGGTGATTTAGCAGAACGTTCAAGAAAATCACACCTAGCTCGCTCAAAGGCGTTTTATGAAAACGAGAATAATTCACCTTCACCATGTGGCTTACACTGATTGCATTTAAGAACAATACAAGATTTTAAAACTTTCCTCTCAATGGTTTCGGTAAGGTCACGTAATTATAATTCAATTATTTTGAAAATATGATTTCTTGGAATCGTCCAGTAATTTGTAATCATTCTGTACTAGGTGGTATCCAAAAGTTCCCGTAATGTATTAATTTAAATTATTATGTCTTGCCTTGATTTTATTCTGCATCATAATCTTCAAAGTAGCCCGCTTGGGAGCGAAAATCCCAAAGTTTCTGCAAGTTTTGATAACAATTCTGGAAATCAGTCTTTTTAAGGTGTTTTGTATCTTCTGGAATTACTCTTCGAGAAGATATAGAAGACACACAGAACTAAGTCTGGCCAGTACATCGGGAGGAGAACAACTACACACATCAAAAAAAGTTTTGCATCACCTCGGTTCCGAGAGTTCCGAAACCTGTACAGAAAGTTGGAATAGAGATCAACACAAACATCATTTACGCCCTTTTTATTGCTCATAAAACCACACATTGCGTGTTGTACCACCATACAGAGAGGCCTTCAGAGGTGGTGGTCCAGACTGCTGTACACACCGGTACCTCTAATACCCAGTAGCACGTCCTCTTGCATTGAAGCAGCTCTTTTCCTAGCAATACTCTGTCACTGTCAACTACGTTCCACTGCCACTGTATCCCTCTCTTCCTCGCACTACTGTTGTCTCCTTCGCTCTTCCTATAACACAACCACTGTCTACCATATTCCAGTAATTACTACTTTTTCGTCTCTTTGGAGCTGCCACTGTCTTCTCTCTCGGCATAAAAAAGCATGAATATGTTCGCATGCCAAACTTTTTGTGAAAATATTTAAAGGTGCTGAGGAAATTAGAATGAGAAAGCTGGTACCTAACCGTTCAGTCAGTCTTTTAAATAAACAATAACGTATTCGCATTTTTTGTGCTCCGATAGGAGCATTTTTTCACTGGTTCCCTTCTCTTCCTTGCTGCAGCAGCGCATGTAACTCAAATGAAAAGAAATGTATAGGTCAGTAAAATTTAGATAGTTTACTTATGTGAAATTGAAATTACGCAAAACTAATTGTGGACCTCAGACCAGATATTACGTGCATAAACATTTTGTATTTTCTTTAGTACTTCAACATGGGGGTTCCCAGATAATAATGGAGACACTTTTCAGTATATTTCTCCGTGATATGTCACTGTAAAAACTACAATTTCGTCTCACCCCGGATTTTTTTACATGCGTATTTCACATGTGCAAGTAGGGTAACATTGAACCCCTGTATCTCGGAAACGGATAAAGGTATGAAGAAAAATTTCCAAGTCGTTCAAGATCGGAATCTTAGGAACACATCGTAAAATTAGAGCCATTTGCTGTGCATAGCTGTCTCGAAATTCGCGGATGGGTTTTGGTGAAAAAAAAAAAAAAAAAAAAAAACGAAAACAAAAACAAAAAAAAATTTTGGGGTGTTTCTAGATAACTGATAAATATTTTTGAAAAGAGAGAGATAGCTCTTCTAGATAAATGCCCAGAGAATATACCGTTATAATGTGAGCAATTTTCTGCGGTTATTTATTATTTAGATTTCCTCTCTTACCGGATTTTACGTGTAGAAGTACAGCAACTTTGAACCTCTCTCTCTTGGAAACGGATGAAGATATCAAGAAAATTTTCAAAGTTGTTCGAGATAATGATCTTAGGAATTATTATAAAAATTTCAACCATTTACTGTGGGTATCCGTCTTGGGATCCTCGGCTGGGGTTTGGTCCTCTGGTGATGGCGAAAATTTCCCTTTTCTTGAGCTTTTCTGAGAACAGCCCATAAACTAATAGTGCCTCCATAAGTTGCATCAAGCCCACAGTGGACCACATCAAATGCAAAAAGAGCCAGCCGATTCGGTCCATTTGCCTAAGTAAGAGGGAGTGTGTAATATCCATACTTCGATCCTGTACTGTAGGGTAGTGGCACGAAGACGATCCTTCTGAAGAGTATACAAATGGTTCCTAGCCTAAGGGCTATCCAAAACACTTGACCCTAACTTTTTATCGCCAGAAGAACCCGAGGTATGAGCACCGAAAAAATTCTATTTTTATGAGCGGTGTTTTGGAACGTATTACGTATGCATGCCGAGGCAAGCATACCGATAACATATGCCCAAGATGACGCGGATATCTTGTATTGTCTGTCTACGAACTTGCAGTATCATGTCCCTCACTTTCTCTCTGTTTTGATTCCAGTTGAAGGCCGACCTAAACGGTCATCATCATCAGTCGACGTTGACACGTCTTTCGAATGCTCTTACTAGGCGTACGTCAGTATTTGACCTAAAACCTTGACTGCTTCAACATTTCGTAAATGTCTACAGCAGCTTTCCCAAGTTTAAAACAAAAAATTACGGAGACTTATTACTCGTCCAGGTGAGGAGGCATTTGAAAGCCACAGAGTCATGGAAACACGTCAACACCAACAACTAACCAAATCGATCAGCCACTTGCCATTCTAAACCAAGGAGGATGCGTGAAGAGACACCTGGCAATATTTCATTGTATTCAAATTTCGACAACTGTTAGATACCAGACTACTTCTTCAGTTAATCGTGCGTGTTAACTGTGACTGCACGGAATGAGCGGCTGTTACGTACCTCGGTGAACCTGTCTTCGTCGAGGTCCTCGCCGCGGAGGTAGAAGCTCCTGAGCCGGGCAGCCGCCTCCTCCAGCCGCGGCCCCTCGCAGCTCTCCCGCACACGTGGCGGCAGCAGCCTGGCATAACCCTTGCCCCCTGGTGCCCAGGAGGACCGCCGCCTCGTCACTGCAGTGGAACAACACTTCAGACTACAAAAAAGTACAGGGACACCACGAGAAATGTACGCTTGAACATAAATGCAGATGATAAGCAAACCTGCAGGTTGAGGAGTTCTATTTGACCACGAGCAGCACTTGTACGGTGTCCTCATACACCTTGCAAGTGTCAGTCGTGGTCAAAACAGTGTTCTGTGTAGTTGTGAATGCCTTATGTCGGAGCTAAGTGAATTCGAACGTGATCAAATTGTTGGCGCTCGTATGGTGGGTAACCACGGTAGCCGAAGTGTTTTGTGTTTCAAGAGGAAGCGTATCGAAGATTTGAACGCATACCGGGAAAGCTGGAAAACATCCACTAAACCACAGCATGAACAAAAGTGTATGCAGAGTGATCGTGACAGACAGTCTTTTAGGGGAATTGTGAGGAAAAATAAGAGGACGACAGCTGTAGAGTAACTGCTGAACTGATTGTTACATTCGCGAACCCGTCAGCACCAAACGAACACGAAAGAAGCTCCATATGTCGCGAATTACAGGTCGAATCGTAATTCCGAAATCGCTCACTAGCGATGCAAATGCCCGTAACAGAAAAACGTTGTGCCGACGCCACAAAACCTGAACTACGGAGCAACGGGAGAAAGTAATTTTGTCGGATGGGTCTTGTTTCACACTGTTTCCAACTCCTGGCGAAGTCTCCAGACCAACAGTGAATCGTGGATGGGGTTCGATGATGATTTTAGTGGTCATGTCGCGGTATCCCATGGGGTCATGGCTACACTGCAAGGTTGCGTTACTATTGGGAATTATGTGACCATCTTGGCTAATAAGCTCCATTTCATGGTAAAGTGTTATTTGCCCAATGGTGATGTGCTACAAGACAAGGCCGCTATTCACACAAATCATTTCGTCCGAGACTGATTTATGAGTCCGCCGATGAATTGTCGCATCTTCCCTGGCATCTACAGTCATGAGTTCTCAAAATTATTGAGCCTTTATGATCTACTTTGGATAGAAGCATGCGTGATCGCTAGCCTGCCCCATCATCATTATCTGAATCTACGATTATTTTGCAGGAGGATTTCATTGAAACCCGTACAGGACGTGTATTTAATCTGTCCGAGACGACTGGAAGCTGTTCTGAATGCCAACGAGTTTCCTACACAGTATTAGGCATGATAATGTGATGTGTTTTTGCTGTTTCCATATTTTTGTCCTCTCCCCGTACATCAAGGCAGCGCTCAAGCACTCTCTTGTCTATGTGAGCGTCGGTTTCTGGTAGAAGCAAGCTTTCAAGCTTTCTGCGGCCTGGAGTTTATGGGCTTGTCTTTGCCCTCAAAGGATAGGGGAGGGATCCGAAAAGTGTGGCTCAAGAGCCAGTGATTCTCCCATGATGGCAGGTGCTTCGTAACTCACGCTTGGGAAGAAACGTTTGAAATACCCTGGCAGCAGGCAGTATTTTGAATATGAGTGATTTGCGTGAGCATTACAGAGTCAGAAAGCCCTCAATCTTAAATAAATTCGTGTAGCAGTGCGGAGATCCCGAAATTGGTAAATCTACCGGCAGTTCTTTCGGGGTACAGCAGTAGCGTCCCCTGTGGGGCGGAGGTGGTGTTTTCGCCGTGTGTTTCAGAAGTCAGGAGAAGGTGCTCCTTCGCGATCAGTCAAGTTATTTATTACTACGGGGGACTCCAGAAGTGCTTTCCTGTACGCGGGCGTGGCTTTCAGGTAGAAATATCTCGGTTTTCTAGCCGAGGACTGCCGATTAGCGAGTGTACAGTCGCTCAGTAGGCAAAACTCTCAAATTAGGTGGTCGGGTCAGCGAGCTAGCTGGACGGTGGTGCCTGGTGAATGGGCAGGCTTAGCGAAATTTTCACTGAAGCCAATAAATTAAATTTGTTTTCGTGAAAATGTGAATGTTATGTTTTGTGAGACTCTCACCCCCTTTCTTTTTACTTTAGTTCTGTTTGGTTAGTGTGGCGGTTATCGGCGGCAGTTGGTAGAAGACTGTTACGAGCGGTACAGGAACTGTAAACGGTGTACATATCCCCGTCCACTTGTCGAATCTCGGAATCTTGCTGAGAGTAGTTGAATTGCTAGACGGTTTTCAAGATTGACATTCAAGTAGTGAGTAGATTAACCATGCCTCGCAGGTCAAAGCGAGGCTGACGACCTTAGACTGATTTGACAATGTAAGCAGAGCAGAGAATCAATCCGGGATTGTAAACGTTTCCAATTAAACCAGCGGAGCAGTAAGTCGCACACCTTGCTAAGAGAGTGTGTCGCTTCTGGCAGCGGCCGCGAGCGTGATTTCGTGAGACTGCGTGGAAGCTCCAAGGAAAAACGAAAGGAAGTTTTAAAGCTTTTTCAACAAGAAACAGGCTCAGTGGTGACGTCTCCACTTCTCACTCAGACAGCTATCGTTTCGCCGCGCGGGCTAGCAGCGTGGTCTCAGCCGCCTTGCCACGGTTCGCGCGGTTGCCCCCGTCGGAGGTTCGACTCCTCCCTCGGTCATGGGTGTGTGTGTTGCCCTTAGCGTAAGCTAGTTTAAGTTAGATTAAATAGTGTGTAAGCCTAGGGACCGATGAACTCAGCAGTTTGGTCCCATAGGAACACAGCTATCGTTTCGTGAGAGAGAGGAAAAAAAAATCCATACCGTAATATTATGAACATAACAAGAAAGCTTAGTAACGTATCGCGATCGTTTTTTAACAATGATAATATATATATATATATATATATATATATATATATATATATATATATAGTGCTCCCATTCTGAAAGAAACTAAGAAAATTTAAAAGATAACTGGAATAAAGTGAACAACTGTATTAGTCTCCAGCTGGTGGTTCTGGCTATACAACGGAAAGGCAAAAGAAATGAAGAATGCTCCGTGGAAAAATCGGAGTGAAAGAAATTGGAAATATTTCACAAGTGGCGTTGCTTATGGTCTTTAAAATAGGTTGACAAGCGAAGAACGAAATGGAAAGAGAGGAAAAACGAGAAGCGAAGACTACGGACAGCCCTTAACACATGAAGAAACAGGCTGTAGAGGTATGTCCAGAACCCTCCAGTAGCAGTCAACGTTACATTAGAATATGGCACAGATAGAAAAAATAAAACGCAAAGGCGTAAAAGGGTCAGAAAATGTAAAATACGTTGTTGATGGCGGCGGATGTAGTGCCACTTAACTACTGTGACCTTACGGCGGCTTTAATGTCAAGAAACTGCATGTGACTTGTTAGAACCTGCTATTACCCTAATGTTCATAAATAAAGAAATATTCACAACCTATGAAACAGCACTGTATCTTGGCGACATTGTGCAGACCAAACGATGGTGCGATAACCCTAAACCATGTGAGATACTTACATTGCCAGTGAGCATTGTGCGGCTTGAACAGTCCATGTCGGTAGATGTCTAGGCTACATGCTTATTGTATTTTTTCTTCTGTTTTTTATTTTTTTTTTCAAAAATTATTCAGGTACGAGGGAAACAGAATGGCACAGGGAACAGATATGGATGGTATTACAAGTTGACGCGTCACTGGCAGTTTAAACACCAGCGAAAGTCGGACAGAGTTTATCCATGGTTGAATGTTGTCACTAGCACCCTTACACGGCCCTGAAAAATATGCAAGGGAGAAGAAGTTTTTGAACAGCAGTATGGGCAAGGTTGACCACGTCCTAAACAGAGTGCCAGAATTGTTAGCTTGTTTTAACCGCGTGAAGACGTCCAGTCAGCACAGCACTTAGCGTGGTTAAAAACCGCAAAGCAGTCTCTGGATCACATATCTCCTCTCGTGCAGTCTATCGTCTGCATAGTGGCTGTTCTCGATAGTCAGCTACTTACCACATGCATTCCCCTCACACAAAGGCGCCCAGTTATTCAGACAGTGTGCTGCGTGCCTAGCACTGACTGGATCAAGGAACAAAGGGGTACCGTCATGGCCACGGATAGGTTGCTACTTATCCTGGAGAGAAATATCACCGTCTGTTCATCTAGCACGTCCCTGGGATAGATTACAACCCCTTTACGGCTGTTTCATGCTCTCATCGTGTTAGAACATACGGCATAGTGTGTGTTTCGTACAGGTGTAGGTAATCGGAGCTACGACTAGGATATCATAGTGAGAGATATATACACAGGGTAAAATTTTGTAAGAAAATTTTATATTAAATGTTTCAATAATATTGCTTGATAATTGTGGAATCCCATAAAATGAACATAAAAGTGTGATATACAGGATGTGCAAGGATGTCCACACAAAACAAACACGTACAAGTTTATCTGCGTGTCAAGAAGTTGTAAAATTATTATCTTATAGTAAATTTCTGCAGGCTCATCATTTCTCATGAATGTAGATGCTAATGGGATAAGAAATATGTTGCTTCAGTGGCGGATAATGCTGTGAAAGTTGTACAATACTTTAACGAGACAGATGCTCGTCATCTTCAGGTTCTTACTGAAATGTTGCTTTTTTTTTCTTTAAAAAAAGACCCATCACTTCTTCAGCGATCTCCGCTTCTCGGTGACAGGGCAAGGTTTAATTTTCACCAATTTATTTATTGCACTTGAGAGGGCTCGTAAAGGCGACAGATCCGTAAGTATCTCTTCCGTAATGCCTTGGGGACTCAGTACCGATGTCAGCGTTCTGCTCTGCTGCTGCATACTTCTCGAATATGGTGAATGAAATGTCTGAGTTGGTCTAATTTCTCACGAAGTTTTGTGGACCTAAAATAAGCTCCATATTTAGTGTTGTTGCATTGGCTCGCCAGTATGTACTCTGGCTTCCTAGACAAACGCAGGCACTAGCGGGTGGGGCAATAACGTAATCGTAGACGAATCACAGGAGAAGTCGACATCCAAAGCTCCGTGACGGAGAAACGGGCCTCAGTCTTTGCATGCGCGACGCGGAAAAGTTCGGCCGTAAATTGCTTGGCTTGTGTAGGCGGGCGCCCAGTTTAAGGATCCTGATTTGTATTCCCGGTCTATGCTGACTCGCTGGATTCGTTCGTCTGCGGCCGATGATGCATTAGTACAGCCAATGCAGGTTCCCATGCCTAAGTTGAAATCCTGTGTCTCTGTTAATCAGGTCGTTACTTAAGAGAATTTCGAACGCTTCTTTAATGATGTAGTACAAGTATTTCGAGGTGGACGAAAGGATCGTTGTCTCTCCGCAGTCCAAAACATGTCCCGTGACAAAACAGTGTTCAGTAACAGCAGACTTTTCTCGCTGACCCAATCTGATGTGACGTCTATGTTCAGCGTATCTACACTGACGAACTAAAGAAACTGGTACACCTACCTAATGTAGTGTATGGCCCCCGCGAGCACGCAGAAGTGGCCGCAACACGGCGTATCATGAATATGAATAATGTCTGAAGTAGTGCTGGAGGGAACTGACACAATGAATCCTGCAAGACTGTCCATAAATCCGTAAGAGTGCGAGGGGGTGGAAATCTCTTCTGAACAGCACGTTGCAAGGCATCCCAAATATGCTCAATAATGTTCATGTCTGGGGAGTCTGGTGGCCAGCGGAAGTGTTTTAACTGAGAAGAGTGTGCCTGGAGCCGCTCTGTAGCAATTCTGGACGTATGAGGCGTCACATTGTTTTGTTGGAATTGCCCATTCCGTCGAAATGCACAATTGACACGAATGGATGTAGTGTCAGTTCGTATCAAGAGGTATCAAGGGTTCCATATCACTACAACTGCACACGCCCCACACCATTACAGAGCTTCCATCAACTTGAATATACAATTTGAAATAAGACTCGTCCGACCAGGCAACATGTTTCCTGTCATCAACAGTCCAACGTCGGTGTTGACGGGCCCAGGCGAGACGTAAAGCTTTGTGGTCTGCAGTCATCAAGGGTACATGAGTGGACCTTCGGCTTCGAAAGCCCATATCGATGATGTTTCGTTGAATGGTTCGCACGCTGACATTTGTTGATGGCCCAGGACTGAAATCTGCAGCAATATGCGGTAGGGTTGCACTTCAGTCGCGTTGAACGTTTCTCTTCAGTCGTTGTTGGTCTCGTTCTTGCAGGATCTTTTTCCGGCCGCAGCGATGTCGGGGATTTGATGTTTTAGCGGAGTCCAGATCTTCACGGTACACTCGTGAAATGGTCGTACGGGAAAATCCCCACTTGGAGATGTTGTGTCCCATCGCTCGTGAGCCGACTACATCACCACGTTCAAACTCACTTAAATCTTAATAAACTACCATAGTACCAACAGTAACCGATGTAACAACTGTGCCAGACACTTATTGTCTTATGTAGGCGTTGATGACAGCAGCACCGTATTTGAATACGCAAGCTTATACCAGTTTCTTTGGAGCTTCAGTGTATCTTGAACAGTGCGACACGTCTGGCCAATGTGTGATTTCCGACACTGGCAATGGACTTTATGTATCCCTGGTCTCCTTAGACATGTCGTTAACAGGACCCAGCATCGTTTGCACTCGCGCTAGAGGGTGGAAGACTCATTTTATTCGATGTTTTTTGAACATCCTACCAATCTTAAAGGACAAGCCACCAAAATAGAGGAGGAAAACCATCCTCGTGCAGTTTTCTGTTTCTCCTGACTACTTTTGGGTTTTAATGTATGCAGGTTGAAATGCATTTCGAATCTGCTTATCAAAGCACCCATTGGCTAAGTTATGTTGTTAATCTCGCTGGATCTGAGATAACTGTAGCCCTATAAACGAGGGTCCGTAATACACCACCACCGTGGGATGGGTGATAACAGCTGGTAGTTCGCAGATATAGGTCAGTGTGAATTGGTTTACGGAACACACTGTGGCCCAAGAAAACTTCACCTTTTTTGCAGACCAAGACATCTAAAAACGGGTGGTCTCCACATTTCTTCACTTTCATTGTGAAGCAAGTGCTCGGATGGAGACAGTCAAAGTGTTCCAGAAATGCAGGAAGCTTTCCTGTCACATGTGACGATACTACAAAGCTGTCATCCACATACCTCCAGAAATATTTGGGTTTCAAAACATCCGACTGAAGTGCTTTTTCCACAAAGTCTACCATAAACAGTTAGCTACTATGACAGGCAAAGGGCTATCCATAGCAGCACTGTCAGTTTGCTCGAAATATTGCTTGTTAAATAAAAAATAATTCTATTGAAGTACATGTTGAAAAGATGTACGACGTCCTCCTCCAGCTCAGCTCCTATGAGTTATAGTGAACCCAAGAGAGGTGCTCGTGTGAACGAAGAGCCTACATTGAAACTCACTAATAAGTCAGATGGTTCGAGACGCGAATTCTTCAGTCACTGTATAAAATCTTCAGAGTTTTGAGTATGGTGTTCACATTTTCCTACCAGAAGGCCCAGAAGAGAAGCCAGATGTTTTGCTAGGAGTATTTTGTGGCTCCTATATTGCTCATAATCGGGGAAAGCAGGACTCATTACGTACCTTAGGCAGCCTATGAAGTCCTGGTGGAACTGGATCTTGTATTCTTAAAAAATGTACAAGAGAATCGTTTTCAAGAACCTGGTCTGGATTTGCACCCGTGTTTTTCCCACTTCGCGCATGCGAAGGTTTCTCCAACAGGGGGTTCTGGGTGTCGACGTCCTCTATGATTCGTCTATGATTACGTTATAGCCCCACGCCTAATCGCCTACACTTTTCTAGCGAGCCCCCGCATATATCGGCGAGCTAGTGCACCAACACGTCAGTAAGCACCTGAAGATGACGAGCACCTCTTTCATTCAAATATTGTGCAACTTCCACAACATTATCCAGCGCGCCAACCGTGAACCACTCAGACAGTTACTACGTCCAGAAAGTCTCTAACAGCGCAAGAAATATGCTATCCGTACCGCATCCGCAGTGTCTTAGCCGCATATTAAAATTTGGCAAATAAGGTATTAGGAACAAAGGAGCTCTAACCGTAGATTCGGGCTTGATACAAGTTTTCCTCTGCTGAAGTCGGACCTCCTGATTTATATTCCTTAGACAAAGAATGTAGATGCGGACCGTGACCACATTTAATGCAACGCAATCTGTCATATTGTGAAACCGACTGTGTGTAATTTTCTACAGAACATTTCCTCAATATTGAAAAGTCAACTGACGTCCTGTTGCAAGTTGGTAAATGGTTCAAATGGCTCTGAGCACTATGGGACTCAACATCTGTCATCAGTCCCCTAGAACTTAGAACCACTTAAACCTAACTAACCTAAGGACATCACACACATCCAAGCCCGAGGCAAGATTCGAACCAGCGACCGTAGTGGTCGCGCGGTTCCAGACTGAAGCGCCTAGAACCGCTAGACCACAACGGCCGGCTGTTGCAAGTTGACGTGACATCTAGCACACTGTTAAATCTTAGTCATATAGCCTATCATAGATACATCAATTCACCATACTATTAAACCATTTATGAGAAAAGTTAATAGATCCACTGACTTTGTACGAAATCATGTTTGTGAGATGTGTGACTTACAAACAGAAATCAGACCACGAACGAAGATTCCGATGGATGGAGTGCCCTGAAATAGCCTTCATGTCGCATTGTGGCAGTTTTCTGTAGTTATGTATGTGACCTCTGTTATTGCAAATTAAACAGCAATTGCGTAAGGCAGATGGTGGTATGGCAGAAGCAGGGTGTGCGTGTAACTGTGCAGAAAATCTGTAAGATGGCCATTTCGTTATCTCCAGCACTCGCAGTCCCAAGAGAACGCACTATTGTCTTCAGAATGCTAAGCATTCAAGCCAGTATAGCGGCATTATATCACAAACGTAATACATGTTATTCACCCCGTCCTTTAACTTTGTAGGAATTACGGACATCCTCAGAATCAGCCATGGATATCTGCAATGGAGTTGGTCATTATTACTGCGGATATCCGCATCCATGCAGACCTCTATTTTTAGGCGTTATTTGTAACACAGAGAAGCATAAAGACATTTCTCGAAAGGCCTTTAAATTTTTTTTTTAAATCGAAAGTGGAAGATTAGGGTTTAACATTCAGTTGGCATAGAGGTCATTAGAGACGGGTTGAAAACTGAGAAAATATGAAGAGTAATGAACTGTATGCATAAATGTAATATGTGGAAGACCAGCGCAGACTTACTGAAGCGAGCGAAGGGCAGCGCCTCGTTGGAGTTGATGCCGGCGATGAAGGGGACTTTGGCGAAGAGGCCGCGGCGCATGAGCTCCCGCGGGTCGCCGTGCAGGAACGCGTCCTCACCGTCTCCCGCTGCCAGGAAGTCCTCCACCACCGGCAGGAACTGGACCGGGCTGTACCCCAGCGGGTCCTGTGCTAAGGCAGGTCTCCGTCAGCACACACGCATTAAAACTCTATAAAAAAACACTAACGGTGCTGCTCATGTCGCCCTACAAACCAAATGCCCTCACTGTACCATGTTGGGCACATCTAAGAAAACAGAACCTCTTGGAAGTATTAAAGAAACTCACGACACTACTACATAGGCGTTCTACACAGCCTAATAACCCCATTATCCAGAATCCGGGAAATTACCATTACAACTACAGCCTAATATCAGGTTGCCACCGGGAAGGTGACACCACACAGATGACAAACAAAACCCACACGAGAATCTAGAAAGAGTGGCTCTAGTTTATAAACAGATTGATCTCTGTGAAGATGACTTTGGCGTGCTACAGGGACTAGACCAGTGTGGTGGGCCCCGAGGTACGTTCACCACCCAACGACAATGTCTGGTATACTCGCTAACCACATGTCCATGACCAGTGGGTGGCCAGGCTTTAGGCACGTCTGCTGCGACCAGCACAAACGCCTGAAAGCGAAACATCGATCCCCGCTAGCCCCGCACCGTAATAAACTCTGTGGTGGACGACAACGGGCTGACTTGCCATCCACAGAGTCTCTGGCAGCTCCCACAAGAGGCGTCTGGTTCGCTGTCAGCAGGGCACACAATGGCCACAGCGCTGCAGTCGCGGGCACTATTTTACCTACGCAATGCCACGTCACATCGTATCCTTGCGCAGCGACGGTATTTATGCCGGTTGACAACCACTGAACCGTAGTTCACGCCACGAGCTAGCTGGTCGATTACACCGACCGCCGCCGCGTTCCTCAGTGTTTCTCCGTAAAACATCCTGCAGTTCCACTGCCAACCTTGGGCTAATGTGCTGCCAGCATGCCGACCTTCGACTGCCGCCTTCATAGTAACTTGGAGCCACTAGCCTTCTCGTCACTGCTACGCAGACTTGGCCTCCACGATTGGGCTTCCTGGACACAGTATCATGTCCAACTGATATATTTGGATCCCGAGACTGTAATTCTACCGAGTGGCCTTCCGGGCTTAGATTTTCTGTTAATTTTCCATGGAGTAGTGATTCTGCAAGACAAACAATTCGTACTTCTGCTATCGCAGTCTGAAATGTTCCATCAAGAAGAATGCTATTGTATTAATTCTTATCACTGCTTCAGAATCGAGAAGTGTACCTGTTGCTTATTGTTAAGAAACTTGTAATGGTTTCTCTACCTGTGCCTCAGCACTGGTCGCAATAGAACCCTAGCACGAACTGTCGCTGTTGGCACCAGTCCTACCAACCATCTGGACTGTCGCTGAGGTTTTCTTTCCGCTGTTGCAGTGACACTTTCTTACCTCTGTTCTATACTTCTACCTTTCAAATGCTTCTGTTTACTGTCTCTCAGCTGGGGCGAACTTAATGGGTAATACGTACAACCGGACCAATGAACAACGTCGCTGTCATGCAATATATGAATGCAATACGGCAAACTATCTCTGTCGCAAAGATGAAGGTAAAATTTTTGTGATCGTCACATTACAAGCTCGTCTGTGAAGGAAAACCACTTTTATCGTCATCGATGAAAGAAAAGATTAGAATAAGTTCACTGTGAAAACAACGGTCTTAAGGCCTTCTGAACACGGCTCCAGCCACTACTAACAACACTCACTGAAAACTTTGTAGTTCAGCTCGTTACTTGTAGGCTGAGCACACATTGAGACTGATTCTTGAGTTCAACAGTGCTGTATTTCAGACTGTGTTTATCAGTTTCGATATGTGGGGAGTGATGGCTTTCATTTATTAAGTGTTCTGCGAAACTCGAAGTGTCCTGTCCCTCTTTAGAGCTCTCAAGTCTTCTGTGTACATTGTTCGGAAATTTCTGCATGTCTGTCCTATATATTGGGATTGACAGGAGTTGCATTGCTGAATTCGTATACAGTTCTAATGTCTACTTTCAGTCTTTTCGTGTTGTGTTATTTGTTCTGTATGCCACTGGGATCCCTTTCTTCTTCATTTAGTTTGCAATTCTATGTATTACTTTATTATTATATGTTAGTGTTTGCATTTTGTTTCTCTTTCTCTATGTGATGTTACTTGCCTCGGTGTTTTGTGACTCTTTAGTTCTGCAGTTATGTGAACAGCCAATTTGATTATCTTTCATTTTTATCTTGTGGCTGAGCCTATTGACGGTGTTTGTTTTGTATCCATTTCCAAGAACAATATGATTATCGTTAGTTTGTGTATGTGTCATTAGAATGTTTGATAGGTGTTCTGTTCAACTCATGGAGCATTTGTATGAAATTGGGATATTTGTGTGTTGTTCTGTGGTTTGATGTGTTATGGATAACAGTATTGGTGCTTGTAGAATTTCTGTAGATGGCAAATTTGCGTTGGTTGTTGTTTATTGTTAGTGTGAGGTCGAGAAAATTTTTTTCCTGTTTTTTTTTTCTTTTTTTTTTCAGTTTCCATTTTAAAGCGTATTTGTGGGTGGGCTGTGTTGATGTTATTGTGTAACTTTTCTACATATCTTACCTTGTGTTTCATCTATGAGATAAATTACATAATCCACCTATCAGAACCAATCGATTATTTAGCACTCTTCCGGTTTCACAATGCTGTTGACTATTATGTTCTCTATATGACCCAAAAAAGTTCCACTGACCGGGGTTTCAATAGGCAGCTCCTCCTTTTGCAAATAGAAGTTGTTCAAAGTAAAATAATTTTGTTTTGTGATTAGCTTTAGTATAGATGAGAGTTCATTTATTTGTGTGTCTGAGACTTTCGTTTATTTAAGTTGTTGATATACAATGTTTATAGTTACTTCTGCCAGTATATGTGTGTACATGGATGTAATAACAAAAGACAAAAGTGTTGCTGATGGGGAGGCTACTGATATTCTCAACAACAAATGTTCCTGGAATCACTAAAGGCTGCAGTAAAATGATTGTCCTCTATCAAACTGCTGTTTAATTCTGACAAGACCCAGCATCTTCTGTCAGGGCTATCTAACGATATAGAAGCTAGTACAGTTAAACTTTTAGAAGTCCATATTGACTCCAGACTGAGCTGGCGAGAACACATGATTCACATTACCAAAAAAATTTCAAGGGTAACATACCTAATGTGGAAACTGAGACATTTAGTTTCTCCTAACTATTTAAGATTGACATATTTTAGACTGTTTCAGTCTCACATTTCCTATAGACTGCTAGTGTGGATCGACTCTACACACATAGGTGATATATTGAAGATACAAAAATAAGTCATAAGAGAAATGTGTAGGACTGAACGAACAGATCACTGCCGACTTCTGTTTAGAAAAATCAATATACTTACAATTGTAAATGTGTATATATTTGTCACATCACTATACATTAAAACAAACATCAAAGAATTTCATATAACAGAAGATATGCACCATAACAACACCAGAGGAAAAATCAAAATGGATATTCCGAGAAACAGAATAGTAAAACGAGCCCACTCATCCACAGTCAGTTCCTTAAAAATCTTTAACAAATTACCATCCTCAGAATGGTCAATGCCTTCTAAATTATTTCAAAGAAAAATGTACAGCTGGCTGGCTGAAAATCCATTCTATAATATAACAGATCATTTTGATAAAAATGTGAACATATGTTAAAATTTAAAATTTATGGGTAAATATTTGTAGTTGAGTAGGTAATTCAGTATAAATGCTTCATATGATTAAGCATAAATATCTGTGACTGTGCATGTAATAAACTACATCAAACATATGTTAAAACTTAAAGTGCATAGTTAATGTATGTAATTGTGTGTATAACTAAACATATCAGTACTATGTATAACAAATAAAGCCTATTCTGTTATGTTAATGGTCAACAGCAAATAAAGCTGAATATGTATCCTGTGTTTTCAAGGTTTCTGTTGTTTAAGTGTAAGAAGATTTTCTGTAGGAATGTGTGCATATGTCTCCTTCATCAGTATAATGGAGCTTTTCTTAAGTATACCACTGGTCGGCTTGGAATATTAGGTTTGTGAATTTTTGGAATGGTTGTTAAGGTTGAAACTTTACAATTCTTTTGTGTCAATCTTTTTATCTGGTTTTGCGTGTGAGGCTTTTTAAGAGTGTCTAAAAGTTCCTTTGGTATCTGTGTTGGATCACTGGTTAACCTCGTTATGTTGTTCTCTTTCACGAATTTTTGTGCTTTTCCTATGTAGTCTTTCTCAGTTACTATGACCATTATGTTTCCTTTGTCTGATTTAATGTTGAGTAATTTCGATTTTTTTTTGTGTGTACTGTTAATGTCTTTCTCAGCAGATGTTCCGATGTTTTTGTTTTTGTACTGATCGATTATTTTGTTCTTCCTGATTACCTGTTTCATTTCCTCTGCCATTATGCTCTCTCATTAGCGACCGAGCGAGGTGGCGCAGTGGTTAGCACACTGGACTCGCATTCGGGAGGACGACGGTTCAATCCCGTCTCCGGCCATCCTGATTTAGGTTTTCCGTGATTTCCCTAAATCGCTTCAGGCAAATGCCGGGATGGTTCCTTTGAAAGAGCACGGCCGATTTCCTTTCCCATCCTTCCCTCACCCGAGCTTGCGCTCCGTCTCTAATGACCTCGTTGTCGACGGGACGTTAAACACTAATATCCTCCTCCTCCTCTCTCATTAGCCCTGGATTCAACTCAAAGTATTAGTTTACCATGTTCCTCTACAATGTACTCACTGTCAGTAATTAGAATTCTTTTGTGTTATGTGTTTTGTGGATGTGCTGGTTATGTTTGGGAGTTATCTTAAGTAACTGTTGTTCTTGTTTCGTGAGTGTTACATCAGTTAAGTTATTTCAGCTACAGTTTATCATACACACAAGACAAAATTCCGTATTTTGCAAGTGAATTTATTTATGTGTGCCAAACATGTTTTGCCTGTGCGTCTTAGGCATCTCCAGCAATCTATAATACAAAAAAACTATTTAATTTGACATATTTTCATGTAAGATTTATTGCAATTCTTGACAGCTCATTTAAAAGCTACCTTTTTCTATTTACAATTACACGATTATGGTTTTTATTTACATTTCATTTTACATTCTTTTTATGAATCCACTTGTTGTTCTGCGTGTGCTAAATGCATGTAGGAAAGCTTTCTCACAACTGATATGTAACATTTAAATATTTCTTTGCACATAACCTATCCTGTACCACACTGCAGACGTTCTTCTCAAATGTTTTAGGGCTATCTTAGGGCTGATGGGAGCTGTAGAGGGGGAGAGTGGAAGGAGGTGTTGAGGTGGGGATCAAGGAAGGGTGAGTGGTGGAGCACTGTGTATATGTATGTGTAATTTGTTTGATGGTAAACTGTGAATTAGATTGAATATTATTCTTCCATTATTGTTCTTTTGGTCATAGAGAATACTATCATTTTTATTTATGATCTATTTGAAATTTCTTACTGTAGGGTGAGCATTCCATTTCTTTCGTTGTTAAGGCATAATATTGTCATGTCTATTTTTATTTCAACAAAACAGTGATTTTCTTTTACTGTTTGTTCTGGAATGGATACATTCACTCGTCAGTGAGTTGAACCTCATGTTAAAATTCTTGCAATCATCGCAACACAGAGGTGTAGCTACTACATGTTAATTTATATATTCCTGAACTGTTGTATTTATCTCTCTCTTCTGTCTCAGTTTTTAGTTTCTTCTGAATTGTGTTATTTGTGTTAAATGACGTATTAATTTTGTATTTTTTGAAGATATTACTGATCTTGTGTGTGAGTTGTATTTTATGGTGTGCCATTTCCTGTTGAGAGATGTATTGTTTGGTATGGGTGTAAATTGTGTTACATATTAATTGGAAGAAACCTGCGTTATGTGCACTTAGCTCATATAGTACAACAAATGGATGCATAATTAATACATACATAATATAAAAACAGAAGTTTATATTTTTGTATGTTCCACGTTTCCTTCTAACCCATTGGAACGATTTCATTACAACTTAGTATAAATATCCCTTACTGTCCGGAAAATGTCAGTATGAGAGTACGAACCATCTATTTATTAAAGGAGATGGGGAGGGTGAAAAGCAGTCTAGCCCATGACACATGAATACCCATATTTTATTCATACTAAATTTGAGACAGAGAACACCAAGTGACTTGCAACAAACATGAAATATAATTTCAAACTTCTACACAACGGTTTCTCGTTGACAAGCTCCACATAATGATGAAAATAAAAAGTAAACAAGTTTATCCCCTGCTACATTTTCGCTGTTTGTGAAGTAAAAACACAATTTGCAGACAGTATTCACATCTACCACTGAACACATGAGAAAAGTTATATCATTGTATGACCTATCATAATAACCAAGATGCATGAAAAGGACATGTTATCCTTATTACTTCGTTACTACTTCTTTACTACTAACTCTATTCAGAAGACATTTCACAGACAGTATCCCCACATGTCGCTGAATGTACCTACAAAAATATATCATTGTATGACATATAGTTATGGAGATACGGTATCATAAACATTGTGCTGTGTGCAATTGAAAAGGCAGCACGAAATTCACTAGAGATACCGGTGAAATACGTGTGAAATATTTTAAATTTATGTGAAGTACATTTTAGGGGGGCATACACAGGCAAAACCATGTATAAAAAGCTCATCCTAAATCGTGCAACGATTTCAATCAAATTTGGTACATTCACTATGTAGTTAGGACCTGGAAAGAAATGCTATGGGTGTAAGAACCATCATCCTCCTTTGAGGTGAGGGTTATATTATGGAGAGGGAAGGGGGAGGAGGAGATGCACAATCAGAGATGGAGAAGGAGGAGATGGACACATATGGGAGAAGGAGTAGACGGACAGAGATAGGGCTAGGGGAGATGGACAGAGGAAGGAAGAAGAAGGAGGTGAACAGAGTCAGGGAGGAAGAAGAGATGATCAGAATGAGTGGGAGAAGGGGATGAAGAGTGGAACGGGGACGGAGGAGATGGACAGAGGATAGAAGATGGAAATGACATATGGGGAAGGAGAAGATGGCAGAGTAGGGAGGAGATGGACAGAGGGGGAGGAGCAGATGGACAGAGAGTGGGGGTAGAGGAGGTGGATGGGAAGAAGGGTGGAGGAGGTGGACAGAGAGGTGGGAAAGTGGGAGATGGACAGAGAAAGGGGGAAGGAATAGATGGACTAATATAAGATTGGAATAAATACATACCAAGGCAATGCTTGGTACTTGACTGTTGTTGTTGTTGTGGTCTTCAGTGGTGAGACTGGTTTGATGCAGCTCTCCATGCTACTCCATCCTGTGCAAGCTTCTTCATCTCCCAGGACCTACTGCAGCCTACATCCCTCTGAATCTGCTTAGTGTATTTCTCTTGGTCTCCCTCTACGATTTTTACTCTACACGCTGCCCTCCAATACTAAATTGGTGATCCTTCGATGTCTCAGAACATGTCCTACCAATCGATCCCTTCTTCTAGTCAACTCGACTAGTTGGATATAAAATGAATGTAAGTAAAAGCCACACATATATAGCTGTAAAATAATTAGATTTAAATGAGATGGCAAGAATCACTACAAATCTCATATCAAGAAATGTAAAATTAAATAATTTTCCTTGTATTAATGACCACTGAAGATGCCAAGCATGAATAGGCGTAAGACCTTTGGTACACAAAAATAAATGTAGTTGAATAGGAAGGAATTATTCTTATCTGTATGATAAAGCATAACTGAAGTTAACAGCTGGGGAGAAGTGACTGCAATTATTAATATCAGTTAAGTTAATCAGACATGTTTTTTGTTCATAAGTTTATTTAATTTCTCTTCTTGTTCTTCCCATTTGTTTCTCGTTGTTGATTCTATGTGGTATTTTATTCTTTCTAGTATTTTATATAGTAATGAGGTGCTGGCGATTCGATTTACTTGTTTTAGGAGCAGTCTGTAACAGTTGATATCCCAACGTACCACTCCACTCTCCCAAGAACCCTCAGTCAGCTCTAAAGCATGTGACCAAGACCAGTGCAACATGTGCAGTTTTCCACAGTATAAGCTATGTGCAAAGAAATATTTACTGAAGGAAACAATTACTATGTGCATTTTCCATGTGTAGAACAACTACTAACTACATGAGCAGCACACAAAAATTAATGTAAGCAGAAACATGCGTAAATAACTATAAATCGAAATACCTAGATATAAACAAACTGCAAAAATCTCACCTCAGAATATATCTACTTAAATAATTTTTATGTATTATAGACCACTGAAGATGTCTAACATGAATAAGCGAAACAAGGGTGGTACTCAAGAATAAATTTCAGTTGCAAAAGACGGAAGTTTTCTTATCTTTATTATAAAGGATAATTGGCATTATATGTTGGGTCCAGATACACGTGGATAATAATCATATAGAATGCTACCTTTCTACTTTGTAGTCATTGCATATTTTGAGGGTTTTTTGTGTTTGTTTGGTATACATCATGTCACCCTCAAACGCATGACCGATTGTCATCAACAAATATGAAATAAGAAATCTGTATTATTAAAATGAAATTTGCGGCAGTATTGTGAGACAGTTTTGGTGGGCACTAGGTTATAATGAATTCCGTTGTGCACTCGCGTTAGTTGGTCGACATCATTAGTTCCGAAAGACAGAGAAAAAGAATGACTTTCACTTTGGCATTAATTCTAGTACTGTGACAACTTGCTGTTGAATTGTTCCGTGAGATGTATTTCGTACCATGAGAATTGTCAAAGCCGCAGCCTGAATCCTGACGATTTCTGTTCGTTATACGTTACTAAGCATGGGGGAAGGGTAATAGTGTGTGTGTGTGTGTGTGTGTGTGTGTGTGTGTGTGTGTGTGTGATTTCTGCTCTGTGTCATATATCAGCTCTCATAAAGCAGTAAATAGTGTACTGTTGCAGAGCATTATGTTTTCATTTATTACGTTTTTGCGTTTCATTTGTCTTTTGTGTATGCTTGTTTTCTTCTAACGTTAATTTGCAGCCCACTGTCGCTATGTTTCAGAGTGTGTAAATTTTAAATAACCCCCACAACAAGTGCTCTGTCTCAGTGCGATCCTCTGCCGTCAACACACGTTTCCGTGGCAGGTTCTGTCTCCGCACCACCTGGCCCTGCCGTTTTGGCACCATGTTGAGACAGTTTAGGTGACAAGGAGAACACGGCAAGGGCCATTATCTGATTGCCCAGGAAATTCGCTGAAATGAAGATGAGTGAAAACAAGCGAACACTTGCCTCGGCTTATCCGTATTACTCGACTTTTTCTGAGGAAATGACGGTTAAATTTTTCGCGGTATTTTTGAGGTACTTTATGTGCCGCGCGAGCCGGCCGAGGTGGCCGTGCGGTTCTAGGCGCTACAGTCTGGAGCCGAGCGACCGCTACGGTCGCAGGTTCGAATCCTGCCTCGGGCATGGATGTGTGTGATGTCCTTAGGTTAGTTAGGTTTAATTAGTTCTAAGTTCTAGGCGACTGATGACCTCAGAAGTTAAGTCGCATAGTGCTCAGAGCCATTTGAACCATTTTATGTGCCGCGCGATGTACTCGAACGAAATAGTGGATCAGTGGTTACTGACAAAAAAGAGGGAGAAAGAGAAAGAGAAAGGAAAAAATGGTTAGCGTGCCGGCTTCTTAATATTGCACACCGTGTTCGAAACCCGATTACTGTTTTTACTTATTTTATTTTTATTGTTTCCATTTATCTACCCATGTCCGTCGAAGGTTACTACACGAATGTTTCTTTGTTTCATATCAAATTAGAGAATACAAGCATGTTATCTTAACTGTAAAATTAAAACTGGATTTCGCAATAAGTGTCACACATTTATTATACAGGGTGGTCCACTGATAGTGACCGGGCCAAATATCTCACGAAATAAGCATCAAACGAAAAAACTACAAAGAACGAAACTCGTCCAGCTTGAAGGGGGAAACCAGGTGGCGCTATGGTGCTTGCCATAGGTCAAACGGATATCAACTGCGGTTTTTTTAAAAATAGGAACCCGCATTTTTTATTACATATTCGTATAGTACGTAAAGAAATAAGAATGTTTTAGTTGGACCACTTTTTTGCTTTGTGATAGATGGCGCTGTAATAGTTACAGACGTGTAAGTACGTGGTATCACGTAACATTCCGCCAGTGCGGACGGTATTTGTTCGTGATACAATACCTGTGTTAAAATGGACCGTTTACCTATTGCTTAAAAGGTCGATATCGTGTTGATGTATGGCTATTGTGATCAAAATGCCCAACGGGCGTGTGCTATGTATGCTGCTCGGTATCCTGGACGACATCATCCAAGTGTCCGGATCTTTCGCAGAATAGTTACGTTATTTAAGGAAACAGGAAGTGTTCAGCCACATGTGAAACGTCAACCACGACGTGCAACAAATGATGATGCTCAATGGCCCTGAGCGCTATGGGAGTTAACTTCTGAGGTCATCAGTCCCCTAGAACTTAGAACTACTTAAACCTAACTAACCTAAGGACATTACACACATCAATGCCCGAGGCAGGATTCGAACCTGCGACCGTAGCAGTCGCGCGGTTCCAGACTGTAGCGCCTAGAACCGCTCGGCCACTCCGGTCGGCAATGATGATTCCCAAGTAGGTGTTTTAGCTGCTGTCTCGGCTAATCCGCACATCAGTAGCAGAGAAATTGCGCGAGAATAGGGAATCTCAAAAACGTCGGTGTTGAGAATGCTACATCAACATCGATTGCATCCGCACCATATTTCCATGCACCAGGAATTGCATGGCGACGACTTTGAACGTCGTGTACAGTTCTGCCACTGGGCACATGAGAAATTACGGGACGATGACAGATTTTTTGCACGCGTTCTATTTAGCGACGAAGCGTCATTCACCAGCAGCGGTAACGTAAACCGGCATAATATGCACTGTTGGGCAACCTAAAATCCACGATGGCTGCGACCTTGGCCGCTTAATATATGGTGCGACATTATGGGAGGAAGGATAATTGGCCCCCATTTTATCGCTGGCAATCTAAATGCTGATTTCCTACGTAATGTTCTACCAATGTTACTACAAGATGTTTCACTGCATGACAGAATTGCGATGTACTTCCAACATGATGGGTGTCCGCCATATAGCTCGAGTGCGGTTGAAGCGGTATTGAATAGCATATTTCATGACAGGTGGATTGGTCGTCGATGCACCATACCATGGCCCGCATGTTCACCGGATCTGACGTCCCAGGATTTCTAAGGTGCTTGTGGTATAATGCACACCCAACATCTGAGTGCCGCGAGGCCCTCACCTGCCCGCACTGTAGGCAAGCCCACTTTTTATGACAGTGCCCCAATCTCCAGTCCCCCCTTCCTGTAATACCTGTAACCTCCCTCACCCTACATACTCCCAGAAATGTAAGGCCCGACCCCCTCCTATCACTCCTGAATTCACCGTTCCTGTCAGCCCTCTGGACGCCCCCACCCCTCCCGGCAATTCCCTTCGCATGCCACCTACCGCTGAGAACATTATCAGATTCCTCACCATCGTCCTTCAGAATGTTTATCCTTTTCAGCGCCCGCACACCCTCCAACAGATATCCCTCGCCACCCGTTCCATTTTCCAACTAAAAATGTATGCCACCTACTCCAACAACCAGGCCCATTTCACCTTCTCCCATCTTGACACCCTAGTTTAAATCCCTGTCATGGCACGACAGCACCGTATCCTTTTCAACAACATCCGCTCCCTTCCCGCCAACAAGAACCTCTTCCTGCACATCCTTCCCACCCACCGCGTGGATGCCTTCCTCCTCAATGAAACCTTCCTCCAACCCTACCACACCGTCCACACTTTACCCTACTTCCTTCACCGCTCCGATAATCCCCTCCTGATTGCGCGTGGCGGAGTTGCCATTGGTCACCACCGCCAGATCCCCGTTCGGCTCCAACCTCTCCTTCCCGACCCCACCGAACACCTGATCCTCAGTCTCTTCTTCCCCAGCCTTACTGTTACCTGCGCCACCATCTATGTACGCCTTAACGCCCCTATTCCCTTCGATTTCCTCTCCCACATGGACCGTACCTTCTCCTCCTACGTGATCGCCGCCGACCTTAACATCCATAGTCGTTCAGCCGCCCAGTTACGGCGGTGGCATCGGTTCCTCTCCTCCCTTCAAGGCGACCTCATCCCCATCCCCCAGCACACCCATCCCGAATCCAACTCCACTCCCAATGTTATCCTCTCCTCCCCCAACCTCCTTGCCGCATAACGGTGGATGTCCTGGAGCCTATTGGTAGCGACCATCTCCCTGTCCTCCTCACCATTTCAGACGGTCGTCGGCCCCACCCCGACCCTCGTAATGACCCTCCCCCTAAGTACGTCCATGACTATTCCTGTGCCAACTGGAATGCCTACCGGGATACCCTTTCAACGCAGTTCGATAGCCACCCCTTCTCCTACCGCCACCCTGACAATGTAACCCATGCCGCCTCCTTTCTCCAGCACACCTTGTCTGAGGCCATGGAGGCCCACGTCCCTACTGTCGCCGTCCACCCCCACCATCCTACCTTACCCCCACAGGCCGTCCTGCTCCTCCGTGAATCCCGCCGTCCCTACCGTGCCTTCCTCTGCATGCGTGACCTGGACACACTACGACGCCACCGGCAACTCCAGCGACACATTCGTAATTTGCTTGCAGCTAAGAAACGCCGTGATTGGCGACAGACATGCACCCGTTTGAATGCTACCCTAACTATCAACTCGTCCAAGTTCTGGTCCGACTTCCGTCGCCTTACCGGAACTAAACCCTCCCCCTACTATCCTCTTCTCCATGATGATCACCCCTTCCCTGACTCCCTTAGTAAGGCCAATCATTTTGCCTCCTACCTCTCTGTTGTTTTCTCCATCCCCGATGATCCCCAGATCGATTACTCCCTCTTCCCGGATGTCCGCGATCGAACTGACACCTCTGTCCCTCCCCTCGCACCTGGTTTCCAGTACTTGGACAACATTGCCTACACGGAACTCAATGCCCCTATCACTATACAGGCTCTCATTGCTACACTCCGCACAAAACGCAACACCGCTCCTGGTCACGATCGTGTCACCTACCGTCACCTTCGTGAAGCTCCTGTCTCTTTCCTCTCCACCCTGGCCAGGCTCTATAAGGTAGTCCTGTCCACCGGTTACTACCCCAACCTGTGGAAAACCTCCCATATCCTGATGTTCCTTAAACCTGGCAAACCGCCGTCCGCCGTCTCCTCCTACCGTCCCATCAGCCTTACCTCAGTCTTCAGCAAGGTCCTGGAATCTATCCTCACCCGACGCATCCACCAGCATCTCCGCCAGCACCGCCTCCTTCCCGTTACCCAGTGTGGCTTTCGGCCGTCCTTCTCTTCCGACGACCTTCTCCTTCACCTCACTCATCTCCTTTCCGACCAGCTTAATTCCCGTCACTCCGCAATCTTCCTCTCCCTGGACCTCGAACGAGCTTATGACCGCGTATGGCATTCTGGTCTCCTCTTCAAGCTCCAAACCTTCGCCCTTCCCATTAACTACGTCCGTCTGATCGGCTCCTTTCTCTGCCGCCGTCCTTCCTATGTCACCATCCATAACACAGATTCCTACACCTTTTTCCCCTCCGCCGGTGTGCCACAAGGCTCCATCCTCTCCCCCCTTCTGTACTTTTTGTACACGGCGGACATGCCGCCGCCGTCACTCCCCGTCCACCTTCTCCAGTTTGCCGGTGACACCGCCTTCCTTGTCCTTGCCCCCACCCTGCAGCGCTCCCAACACCTTCTCCAATCCCATCTTGACCGGTTCACCGCTTGGTGCAACCAGTGGTTGCTCAAGGTCAATCCCTCCAAAACCCAGGCGATCATTGTAGGCAACATCACCCCTTCCTTCCGCCTCATCGATTTCTATCTAACCATCTATGGCCGTCCAATCGCCCTCACCCCCACCCTTAAGTACCTTGGCGTCACCCTCGACCGTCGCCTCTCCTGGACTCCCCATCTCCGGACAATCCAAGCCAAGGCAAGCTCCCGACTCCATCTCCTCAGCGCCTTTCCGGCTGTACGTGGGGTCTGGACCCCTCCACCATCCTCCACACCTATAAATCCCTCATCCGCCCTATCCTTTGTTACGCCCATCTAGCCTGGATCTCCGCCCCCCCCCTACCTTTTATAAATCCCTACAAATCCTTGAACGCCATGCTCTCCTCCTCGCCTATCGCATCTGTCTCCCCTCCCCCATGCGGATCCTGTATGATCTCATCCCCTTCCCCCACCTCCTCGTTTTCCTTGAAAGGATACGGATCCTGTACACCTCCCACAAACTCGATCCTCCTGATCCACTTGTCTCACCCATCCTCTTCCACCCCTGCCCGCTGCCGCGCCTGTATTCCCACGTCCCACACGGTCTCCATCTCTCCACCCTCCTTACCGTCTCCCAAGGTGGCTTCCGTCATCTCCCCCTCCCTGATGATGTCCTCCTCCCCTCCATCTACCCCTCCTATCAACTTTGACCCTGCCCCACCCCCCACTTCCGGTGTCCTTTCCTTTAGGCACCCTCCCTCCCTTCTCTTCCCTTCCCTTCTCTTTCCTTTTCCCCCATCCCCTCCCTCCACACCTCTTCCCCCGGGCTTCCCCTCCCTCTTCCTCCCTCCCCCTATCTCCCCTGCCCGTGGCATCTCTGATCTCCCCTCTCGCTCTCCCACTCCCCTTCCTCCTCCTCTTCTCTTGGCAGGTCCCCGGACTCGCACATGCACAGTGAACATTCGCGCGCTGGAGGTCATTGCCATCAGTGTCTCGTGTGTGTGCCTTCGTTTGTGTTTTGTGTTTGTTCACCGTCACGCAACCACTGTTCACGTGTACCGTCGCCATCATCCATGTTATGTGCGCCGTGTCAACTAGTGTTAGTGATGTTTCTCGTCCAGCGTGAACGGCTCCATGTTTTGTGTTTTTTAGTGTCTACATTTTTTGCCCGCCGTTTTGATTGTATTCTCTGTGCCCGCTATATGTATTACTTATTGTAAAACTCTAGACTGAAGAGCGGCGTACTCTGCTGCTGACAGCCCGCCTTGTATAAGGTGATCAAAATCACAATAAAGAAAAAAAAAAAAAAAACATTGCTCGGATGCAGGTTTACCGCACTCACAGTTCTTCGTATGAATCTTACTTGGGAAAAAAACGGCGTTAACAGTCGTGAATATTTCACATGTTGGCAGTAATTTCTCGGCAACCTATGCGATCACTTTTTCGGAAACTGGCGCTTGCAACTGATTGTGAATCAACATATACAACAGGAATTTCACCGAAAACGATTTCAAATAATTTTCTCATTCTTTTTCTTTAATTCTTTCTAGCAGACGAATATGTACAACGTTATATCAATATACATTGGAAACCATTAGTGTAGTGATGTACAGACATGGGTATATAAATGAAAAACAAAAATAAAGCAAATATTCGGGTTTCGAGCACGGGGCGCAAACTTAAGAAGCCGCGAGGACAACCACGGTACCACCATTTCGTCTGACGATCTCGCCCGGTATAAGGTACATAAACTACCTGGAAAGTAGTTCGAAAACTTTGACCGTCGTTTTTTCAGAAACGGTCGAGTAGCTACCGGTAAGCCCAGACATGTGTTCGTTTATTTTGCCCCCTCTTCCACAGAGCGAAGTTTCTGGAAATTGGGCGATGCCACTTGCCATGTCCTCCTAGTGACTGCAGGACCTGTGTAAGACCAAAGCGATAAAAGCTGCCACTTAGGGCGACAAGCTAAGAGCGGCGCCAGGGGCGGCACGACTGTAACATTTCTATACAGGACGTATCACAATTAATAGCGGCCGCTTGGGGCGGCAAGCCGGGTGGGGCGACCAAATGCAAGATTTGTATACAGTGCGTATCACAATTGCTGGCGAAAACTGACACGGCTAAAAGAATGCGGGGGAGAAGGGGATGGAAAGAGGGGGGGGGGGGGGACCAACGATAAGTTGCTCTTGCACAAAAAACGTTCTCGAGCCGGCCCTGGCTCTACCACGTTTCCCTTTGACAAACTACACTGTACTCTCCACCCAGGGTACACTGTGGCAGTTTGGCTTCATAGAAGCATTCAGTGCAGTCACAGACCTGGAAACATAACTTATACATACGAATTTTCTTTAATCAGACGTTGGCGAACTTTGATGTTTAAGAGAGGATGAAACGCTGTCAGCTCATAGCCCAATGAGAATGGTGCAAAGAGCGATACATTCCATTAAAATAACTTTGTGATCGACGTTTCAGAGAATCGAATGGTAGGATCAGTCAGTGGTAGGGTCAGTCAATCGAAGCTGTTTATCGTCCTCCATGCTCTTGGTGTTGCGTAAGGTGACGGACAACGGGTGTCCCTGGCCTGTGTGGACGTCCGGCCCTGGCGTGTGTCAAACCTTGCAGGAGAGCTTCTGTAAAGTTTGGAAGGTAGGAGACGAGGTACTGCCAGAAGTGAAGCTGTGTGTAGCGGGTGTGAGTCGTGCTTCGGTAGCTCAGATGGTAGAGCACCTGCCCGCGTAAGGCAAAGGTCCCGAGTTCGAGTCTCGGTAGGGCACACAGTTTTAATGTGCCAGGAAGTTTCATATCAGCGCACACTCCGCTCCAGAGTGAAAATCTCATTGTGAATAAAAAATATGCTTATTATTTTAAGACATCACATCACATTTAACGACAATAGCTAAATAACCAGACAAATAAAAGCATCCTATAAATATTTTTTATCCTAGCGCGTAAATGTATATGCAGCTAGGCCCGCCCGGTTAGCCGATCAGTCTAACGCAGTGAACCGGCCAGTCAACAAACGTGCCGAAAAGCGCCCGCAATAGTAAATGTGGATGCATTTCACCAGAAAATGCTTCAGTGTCCTACCAAACCAACCTGATTCCGTCGAATGAGACCGGCATATCACCTCAATCATGCGAATCAATACTCCACTTAGACCTGCACACGCATTCCTACCGAGTGTCTGTTCTCCATACATTAAAATCAGCAGATGCTCCTCATCGCCTCCAGTTTTGTGAGTGGCTGTTCACTGAGATAACAAGGAATGGCTTGGACATAGATCTGTTCTTTACGTTTGATGAAGCCTGGCTTCACCTGAGTGGTTACGTCAACTCTCAGAATCACAGGTTCTGGGCAGCGGAGAATCCGCATAACTTACATGAAACACCATGGCATGATCAGAAGGTTGAGGTTTGGTGTGCCGCATTATTGGTCCCATCTTCTTCCTCAGCCGCTGACTTCGGCGCGTTACATTGCCAAAATTTTTAAATCATTTGTGGCAGCCTTAAGTAACCTACAATTATTTCCAACACGACGGAGCAACTGCTCATGCAGCTGGCCGAAACTTGGAGCACTTTTACACAATCCTCAGTTAAAGCCTGGCAGAGCTGTTAGCAGAGATCAGTCTGGTATCGGCCGTAGCTGGCCACACAGGTCACCTGATCTGTCAGCGTGCGATTACTTTGTGTGGGGAGCCCTCAAGTCTAAGGTGTATCGCAACAACCCTCATAGTCTTCAAGAACTGCAGCAGAACATTTCGGATAAGACTGAAGCAGTTCCAGCAGTCCAGCTTCGATACGCCTTCATAAACTAGCTGACCAGGGCCGAAATGCCTCAAGAGATGCATGGTGGTCACTTTCAACATCTGTTATAGTCAGGTTAGTTCTGTATTTCCATTCCTCTGCTGTGTTTCTTTGTATGCTGGAACTCTGTTCTCCGTGCCACTTTTATTTGCCCCATACTGTACTAATAGTAGAGTAAGTCAGGGTGATATGGTGGATCGGGTGAAAAGGTGAATTGCTTTAATTCTTTACTGATTAAACAGACGTCTCTATATGTTTGCATGCCAACAGTCTCTGATCATCCGTGCAGTGTGCACGTGCTGAAAACCAGCCCCGTTTTAAAAACCGTAAGTACTTTGTACAAAACTGTTTCCGATGCTAAATAATTTTTTATGCTGCATGCATTTGTAGATGTTACTTCAGGTAGCGTGGTCCGCGGGGTATTTTTTGATATATCTTGCCTTTTTATACTGCTTATGTACTACACAACCTAGAAATCGTTGCGTCTAGTGTTTTGAACTTCTTGCCGTGCTATTCACCGTTTCACCCATAGAAAATGGGAGAAATGGTGAACTCGGGCAGGGGTGATATGGTGAAGGACTTTTCTTATGTGTAAAGCTTTTATTTAGGTACATCCCAACCAGGGTTTTTGACAAGTCATGAAATGTTAGCGTTTCCTATCCCATGCGAGAGTTATGTTCTGTTTTATCCGACGTCTCAATACAATCGTTAATTTAAAAATTAGTTTTTATATATTTTTTGCAAGTACAGTTTGGTTTATCAGCGATTAAAAAGGTAAATGTTCTAACTACCGCCATTGTTCCAGGCAAAGATGCCTACATTTTACAAATGACAAAAAGGATACAGCCGTGCTGATTGGACAGAGGAGCATCTTAACGATGCCGTAAAAGCGGTGCAAAATGGAATGAGCCTGAATAAAACCTCAAAGGAGTTAAAGGAGTTTCACGTTCCATGGTCAACGCTGAAGAGACGATTAACAAACGGGTGCTTTACGAAAAAACCTTTGGATGGGCCGCCTGTACTAACACAAGAATGTGAGGAAAAGTTGGTAAAACATATCATAAAATTACAAAATTTCGGATTTGCACCGACAAGGACAGAAGTACATACCATGGCATATAAACTAGCTGAGAAATATAACCAACATCACAAATTTAACCGAGAAAAGGAAATTGCTGGAATGGACTGGCTACATTTAATCTTAAAAAGAAATCCGGAACTCTCAATCCGCAAATCGGAAGGAGTTTCACAAGCACAGTCGAGGGGTTTAAGTACCAAAAACGTTTCAGACTATTTTTCATTGCTGCAGAACATCTTGGTAGAGCATAACCTCCTTGATAATCCGGCAAATATATTCAACGTAGATGAGTCTGGACTTCAGCTGAATAATAGACCAGGTTAGGTGTTGGCAGCAAAGGGGTCTAAGAGCGTTCCAGCGATAACATCCGGTGAAACCATATCTGTAATCGCTTGCTGCAATGGAGAGGGCATGTTTTTACCCCCAGATTGTATTTTGAAGGGAAAAAATGAAAAGGCCGAGTACAAGGACGGTATGCTGCCGGGTTCCACGATTTTCATGTCACAAAAGTCGGCGTACGTAACAACTGATATTTTTCTTCTGTGGCTAAGGAACCATTTTGCACCGAGGAAGCCTGAGGGAACAGTCGTGCTTATTTTGGATGGACATAGCTTTCATTGTAGCATCGTGGATACATTAGAGTTTGCAGAAGAAAAAAATATAATTTTGCTCTGTCTATCCAGCCACACCACACGCTACCTGCAGCCGCTAGACAGAGCATTTGTTAAAGCTCTGAAATCCTATTATTACAATGCTTGCAATTCGTACATTAAAATGAGTCTACATAGAAAAATTTCCAGATTAGTGTTCGGAGGACTGCTTACAAAGGCATGGGTATAAGCAGCTACGACAGAGAATGCAATATTGGGGTTCAGAAGCACAGGAATCATCCCGTTTAATCCTGATGTCATCTCCCAATACGCGTTTTTAACATCAGCTTCAGATCAACATCAGGAAAACAACGAACGACATGAAAACAGACCTACTTCACCTCGACCAAGTTGTTTGCACTGGCAGGAGATACCTAATCCCTCGGAAGAAGCAAGTGCAGACGTAGATAACGATCAGGCACTTGAACACATACAAGCTTCATCACTGGGCTGTTCGGAACGGGCGGAAAATCCACAGGAAACATGCAGTCTTCATCAGAAGCAACAGATATGACCTCGACAGTGGCAACAGAAGAATCTCAAATAACCCCTGGCAAACTCTAGGACCATATTTCGCCGATACCTATCCTAGATAAAGTTGCATCTGCAAGGAAGAAGTTCAAAGCTTTAGCTGAGGTTTTGACTTCTCCAGAAAACATCGACAACCTGCGAAACAGAAAACGACAAAATGAGTCAGCGAAGAGTGGAGCAAATGCTAAAAAGAGGACCAAAGGAGAAACCGTAACCAAAGGAAAAACCGTAACCAAAGAGACTCCCAAAGGAATTATCAAAAAGAAGCTGCTTAAGAAACGAAAAGGGTCTACTATTCACACCGAATCCCACTTTTACAAATACCTGGTTGTAACAATTTGTAAGGATATGAAATGGAATGATCACATAGGCTCAGTTGTGGGTAAAGCAGGTGGTAGACTTTGGTTTATTTGTTGAATACTGGGAGTGCAATCGGTCTACAAAGGAGATTGCTTACAAATCGCTCGTGCTACCCATTCTAGGACACTGCTCAAGTGTGTCGGACCCATACCAAGTAGAACTAACAGGGGATATTGAACGCGTGCAGAGAAGGGCAACACGGTTGTAAGAACATTGTTTGACCTATGAGAGAGTGTCACGAAGATGCTGAAGGAACTGAATGGGCAGATTCTTGAGGATAGCCGTAAATTATCCCGGAAAAGTCTACTTACAATGTTTCAAGAATCAGCTTTAATTGATGATTCTAGGAATGTACTATAAACTCCTATTTATCACTCCATAGGGATCGTGAGGACAAGATTAGGTTAATTATAGTACACGTGGAGGCATTCAAACGATCATTCTTCCTGCCCTCTGTACGTGAACCGGAAGAAACCCCAATAACTTGTACAGTGGAACGTACCCTCTGCCACTCACTTTGCGGTGCTTTTCAGAGCATGGATGTGGATACAGATGTAGATGTAATATCCTTCCACGGGCGGGTACTTAGGGCGCCTCTCGGCTGCTGTGCAGAGTTTACTTCGCCGAAGCTAAGGAGGTGTCCCTCACCTCAGGATGCGTGCAACCAAACCACCGGCGAGGGCATCCTCCGTTCACCGCTTCACTGTACTGAAGTCTGAGCTGTCTCTGAGCTCGTCTTTTTCCTGGACTTCGTCCCAACCATCCTCGAGCTCCCTGCCTCGCTGTACCCTACCGCCAGCCGTCCTCGAGTATTCTGCACCCCACTGCCGATGACAGGTCCAACGGACTTCGTCCGTGCGAGAACATACTAGTGCAACGTCAATGATTGTCTTTCAGTCTAAACCGATTAATGCGGACTACTGTCCCCAGAAACTGTACACTGTATTCTATTCCTTTAGATTTAATCAATATATTGTTCTTTTGCTACCTGGGCACTTCAACTGTAGCGTTCGCAGGAGAGCTTCTGTAAAGTTTGGAAGGTAGAAGACGAGGTACTGCCAGAAGTGAAGCTGTGTGTAGCGGGTGTGAGTCGTGCTTCGGTAGCTCAGATGGTAGAGCACCTGCCCGCGAAAGGCAAAGGTCCCGAGTTCGAGTATCGGTAGGGCATACAGTTTTAATCTGCCAGGAAGTTTCATATTTTTTATTGACTGGACCTCAGTCCTCTGGATCCTTCTGTTTGGGGTCGTCAGAAAAGTGAATGTACAGCACGTACCCGATCCACGTGGTGTTCACGCGGCCGTGGTATGACAGAAAAGGCAAATAAACCTTGCACAGCTTGGCAAAAGTTGCCGAAAATGACCCTCACTACCTCGCCTGATTATACAGTTGCTTATTATTACTCTCTCGCAAGCAGCTCGTCTGTGGAGCCACTTTAACTGGAACAATACTGCTTAATTATAATATACGCCTTAGAGGCTGCACGTGCACATGGTATATTGTGTACTAGCTTGTAAAGCCCCCTCCCCCCCCCATCCTCCCCTTCCCCTTTTACACCACTGCCATGTGGCATCGCAGAGTTACTTTATCTGAGCTCTTGCAGTAGAGTGAGCAGACTTTGGCAACTCACGGGACTGCGTGTAGTGACGGCCCGCGCCACGGCGGCGCTGAGGTCGGTGGCGGGCACGCCGCGCAGGCAGTCCACCAGCGCCGCCGACTGGTTATCATGGCAACCCGCAGCTGCACCCAGCGCGAGCGCCGCCCCTCTAGCCCGCTGAGCGTCCACCGTGGCCCAGGGGCTGAGCGCGCTGCCGCTCTGCGAGATGGCCCGCGAGAACAGGCCTGCAACACGCAGGAAACGCCCTTGTCTCAAAGCGTACAGCCGGCGCTGTGGAATAGGTGGCTTCTCGTGGCGTCGCGTGTCAAAGCAGTCCCAAACCCAGCGCACGCGACTTTTTCCATTAAACTCTCCGTGCGAGGTTTTTCGGGTGAAGTGCATTATAGGTTAGTCAAATGGTTCAAATGGCTCTGAGCACTATGGGACTTAACAGTCCCCTAGAACTTAGAACTACTTAAACCAAACTAACCTAAGGACATCACACACATCCATGTCCGAGGCAGGATTCGAACCTGCGACCGTAGCAGTAGCGCGGTTCCGGACTGCGCGCCTAGAACCGCGAGACCACCGCGGCCGGCTATAGGTTAGTCGTTAAGAACGGACTGAGAAGATCCCACGAGATTGCTTGCTATGGTAGGATACAGCTCTTAAAATGGCATGTTTTCGGTTTGGAATGCTTTTTGGCATGTGGACCTGATTCGATATGTAGAGATAACCTAGGCATGATACGAGTGGGAAGAGGAAACTGAAGAAAGAAGAGAAGGAAAAACAGTAAGTGAAAAACCTATTTTCCCCGAGCGAAATATAATAATTAATATACGACGTTTCGTAACTTACACGAAAAAATTCGAAAATGACAGACTGATAACATTATTTACTTCAACAGAAGTGCATACTGAAAAATGACCTTGGCAAGAAATTTGAGAAAACATTCCAGAATTACTTCGGGATTACACAGTCTGTAATACACCATAATAACAGCCCATTTAGCCAACCCTGGCTGTTTCTTAGAATTTTTTGGTTTGAAAAAGATGTTTTACTGTAAAAATTTTTTTTTGTTTTTGTTTTTAGGAGGGATTTTAATTTACAGGATGAATTTCGGTTTCAAGAAGGGGTTTTAGTTTTCGATAGGGTCTTTAGCTACCGAGGTGATCGTTATTTTTTCCGAGAGGAATTTTAATTTTCTGAGAACTATTTTAGTTTTCAAGAATGAGGATTTTAGTTAGGTTTTTAATGTTCTATGATCGTGATTACACCTCATTTCTCCCGGTATCAGAAACAAAACTACCACGAGAAGACATTTACTTCGGTCACGTGTCAGTACCGACAAAGATGATTTATGGTGGCTGGAAGGTGGGCTGAAATGGAAGGAATGAGGCAACAAGAAAAGGATGAAAAGAGAAAAACTTTTGGAAAACTGATCGCTCGCAAAAACTGGATATTCGGTTTCGAACACTGTGTCTAGAAAACAATTACAAGTGGTCAAAGTTTTAGCACTGCATTTATAACAGAAACTATTTTGTCGTAAACATCTACAACCACATCTACACTACGCGGAGAAAGTAACAATGTTAGTTCCCAATTTTCCTGTTCCAGTCGCGAATGGTTCGCGGGGAGAACGATTGTTGGTAAGTCTCTTAGAATCAAAGTGTAGCTCGATTGAATGAAAACGGATCATGATTTATTCCTTACAGAAGATTTAGTAGCAGCTGGGTATTTTTTACGGTCTCCAGCAACAATCTGTGAAACAAATTCTTTCTCAGTTTAATATTTTGTGAGAATGTTATTGTAGTCCTGAATGAGTTTGACATCGCTTTCTGCAACATCATTCCAACCACCATCTCTTGAAGTTTCTGAATTGCACATTTGTAAAGGGAGTCATCTTTCTATGTTAAAGTGCCTTTGAGGATAATATCGGTATTGAAAAAAACCTCGTGAAGAAAGTTTTCGTGTTAGGTGTTATAGAAGATAAAAAGTCAATATTCTTAAAAGAGTAAAGGTCACTTCTTTGTCTCATGTTTTTTTTAGTTTTTTTGTCTCCTTCTTCTTCGCCTTTTTCCTAATTCCAAGATAACTTGAGCTATATTTCACTTGACTCTTGTAACATAGTCATCAAACAAAGCTGAAGGCACAGATTCTGTAGCTAAGTGCTAGAGGTGATTTGATTTTTCTTTTGAAGCAGTCTTATTAATTGCTGGACCAATATGCTGATAATTGATTAGTTAGCTCATGAATAGGATATCATGGTAAGTAGCCTTAATTGCTTCTGTTCACAGAAACCACACCCCGACGTACACATCTACAGTTAAAATAATTATGTATTATTGTTAATGAGTTCTTCTCCACATCACAAAAATGAAACTGATCTTGAATCATGTGTAACTTGAATGCATGCATGGCCTCTGCCATCCAACAAGAATGAGATACAGTTCCTGGGATGCGAAACGATACTCCAGTCTGTGGAAAGCCGGCAGGAAGGATCACAGGTAATTCCAGCAGTTTCATCTCACCGTTGTTTTTGCATAGAAACTTGGTTTTTCAAGAAATCTGAGAACAATGGATTCAACATCGGCAGGCATTTCACTGGTGCCGGTAGCGTAAGCATTCTTGTCGAATTTCGACGATTCGACGATTTCTTAACAAGTTTCATGTCTGTGCCACAAGCTGCCCCCATCAGTAAGTCAAAACAGGTTCTCAAGAACAAATCAAAAATGTCATGACATCAAAGGGGGCATAACAGCTCACGATTGAAGAATTTTTCTGGATTTGTACAGCTGCCATTTACTCTACCTGTACTGCTTGCTGTTTTACCACAGCGAAGCGCCTGAATTTTATCAGCGATACCTCATTTCTGCTCCGCCTGGTAAACAGCCATAGGTTGATCCTCTGCAGAAGATATTAGGATTCCAGGGACCCCCAACAATTGTTCCTCGACTTGATAGCTTACTGATATTACCAGTTTATCTACCTTTTCAGTACTTTTGAGCTCTGGAAGCAACTTTCCATCCCAGTGCAATACTAATTCTTGGCAGTCACTTAGGTTAAATTTGTACTCTTCAAATCCGTGAAAAGAAGTGACCGCTTTTATCCCCAACTGGCTACTACAACTACCTACAATCGTACTATTAATTTTTTTGCTATTAATAAAATTGTGATGCATAATATACAGGTTGAGTCACTAATTACTGCCACCAAATGGTTCAAATGGCTCTGAGCACTATGCGACTTAACTGCTGAGGTCATGAGTCGCCTAGAACTTAGAACTAATTAAACCTAACTAACCTAAGGACATCACACACATCCATGCCCGAAGCAGGATTCGAACCTGCGACCGTAGCGGTCACGCGGTTCCAGACTGAAGCCCCTAGAACCGCACGGCCACACAGGCCGGCCGACTGCCATCAAGAATAACTCCGAAAGTATAATAGGAGCTGAAAAGTTTGTGGGAAAAATGTTGCATGGGATAACGGGAGCCATAATATGACGTTGGTTTTTTGTTCCTAGGTGGGATCGCCTCAGAGATATGAAGGTCAACTTTGTTCTTTTAAATGGGATGCTATAGTTTGGTACTTATTTTCTGATAGCGGCTATCGAGACAAATCAAATGATGTGTAACAGTAATGTCTTTGAAAGTAAATGAAGGTCAAAAAGGTGGCATAAACGTCCATTTACAATAGGTCTTCGAAGTGATGACCATTGGTATCAATGCAGTGATGCAAACTTCTTATCATAGATTGAGTGGTATTCCTTATCTCTTCAGCACTTACCGAAGCACATGCTTTGACAATTCTCTCTCGCATATCTTCGAGTGTAGTTGGAACGTCTTTACAAATAATGTCTTTTACGAATCCCCACAAGAAAAAGTCCAGAAGTGTCCATTCTGGCGAACGAGCCGGCCACGAGACATCTCCTCCGCGTCAAATCCAACGATTTTGGAATTGTCTCATCCATCAGCGAGAAATGTGCCGGACACCCATCGTGTTGATACCGCATTCTGTTCCTTGTTCCTAAAGATATTTCTTCCAATAACAGACCTAATGTTTCTTGCAGGAATGTGGTGTACCTCGTACCATTACGATTTTCTTCTATGAAATAGGGGCATATAATTCTGTCCTCCACAATCCCACACATACATTCACCGACCACGGTTTTTGGTGTGCAACTTGCCGCAGCCAACATGGATATTCAGTTGCCCAATAATGTATGTTATGAAAATTAACATTTCCGTGGTTCGTGTATGTAGCCTTGTCAGTAAATAAAATCAAATTAATAAATGTGTCATCCCTCTGAATCTGAAGTTGAGCCCACCAGCAGAATTCAATGCGACGCATACAATTCGTACCAGTTAATTCTTGGTGGAAACTGATATGGTAAGGATGGTTCAAATGGTTCAAATGTCTCTGAGCACTATGGGACTTAACATCTTAGGTCATCAGTCCCCTAGAACTTAGAACTACTTAAACCTAACTAACCTAAGGACGTCACACACATCCATGCCCGAGGCAGGATTCGAACCTGCGACCGTAGCAGTCCCGCGGTTCCGGACTGCAGCGCCTAGAACCGCAAGACCACCGCGGCCGGCTGGTAAGGATGATATTTATGGCGATGCAGATCACGAACAACACTACTCTGGCTCATGCCAGATGCGCTTGCGATTTGACGCGAACTAACACAAGGATCTTGAACCCCAGTAGCAAGAGTACCAATTTCCGTTTCCTTGTTAGTAACTATCCGTTGCCAGGTATGTTTCCGATGCGTTAAAGATCAGTTGTTCTCAATTTATCACACACATATTTAAATGTACGACGTGTAGGGTGAGTACGTTGAGGATATCTTTCAGCGTATAAGCCTCTAGCTCTCACTGAATTTCGTTGGTATTCTCCGTAAATGAGAAGCATATCGACTTGTTCTTCGAAGGAATACACCTTTCATATTCGCTTCATTCGACGATACTAGGCTTACCATCCCTATTAGTGTTGTATTGCGAAACTGTCGAATGGTGTTTACATGTCAATGGCACGTTAGATAGACACGCCGTATTCGGCGAATATTTACTGTTTGCATGATATACGAGAGAGAATTGTCAGAGCATGTGCTTCGGTAAGTGCCGAAGAGATAAGGAATACCCAATCCGTGATAAGAAGATTGCAGCACTGCATTGATACCAATGGTCATCACTTCAAACGCCTTCTGTAAATGGACGTTCATGCCACCTTTTTGACCTTTTTAACCTTCATTAACCTTAAAAGACCTTAATGTTACACATCATTGGATTCATCTCGATAACCGCTATCAGAAAATAAGTACCAAACTATAGCATCCCACTTAAAAAAAAAACAAAGTTGACCTTCATATCTGTGACGCGACCCCACCTAGCAACAAAGCCAACGTCATATTGTGGCCCCTGTTGTCCCATGCAACATTTCTCCCACAAACTTTTCAGACACTATCATACTTTCGGAGTTATTCTAGGTGGCAAAAGTTAGTGACTCACCCCGTATATTACAATATTAGGATTAAAGTCTTAAAACAAGAGTTATTAAAAATAACTATCTCTAATAAAATTTTATTTAATAATAATAATAATAAATAATAATAATAATAATAATAATAATAATGAAGAGGCATACGAACAGCAAAGTTCGAAACTTCGTGGTCTATGAGGGTCGTCCTGTATTTGTGTGACTGAGCTAAAATTTTGCGCATATCGTTTTTTTCATTGACTGGAACAAAATAGGTGGGAGCTAAACTTTTAGAAAGCTGAAAAATAAGCGCTACTCTAATATGTATGCGTGTTAGAGACTTTTTGGAGACCACAAATCTCCTCTGAAGGAATCAATGTGGATTTCACAAAAAGCGATCGTGTGAAATCGTACTCAATCTGTTCGTCCGCGAGACCAGAGCGCAGAATAAATCGGTAAGCAGATCGATGCCGTGTATCGTGAATTCTGGAAGACGTTCGATACAATTCCGCTCTGTCACCTAATGAACAAAGTAGCAGCGTATTGCAAATCAGTCCGTGTTTGTGATTTGACTGAAGATTTTCTAGCAAATATTTTTGGAAATTTGTGGTAAGTTCCTATTGGATCAAACTGCTGAGGTCATCGGTCCCTAGCCTTTCACAATATTTAATGTAAACCGAAACTAATTTACGCTAAGGACAACACACACACCCATGCCCGAGGGAGGACTCGAACCTCCGTTGGGGGGAGCCGCGCGAACCGTGGCAAGCCGCCTAAGACCGCGCGGCTACCCAGCGGTGCCTAGCAAATATAATACATCGTGTCACTCCAAACATAGAACCTCTTCAGACGTTAAAACGGTTTCGGCCGTACTCCAACAGCGCTTTATAGGACACTACTGTCCACAGTACGGCATGTAAATGACATACCTCTGCCGCAACGCTGGAAAATCAGTTAAATGCCGTAGACCTGGAGAGGATCGAAGCTTATTGCTCGAGTTGACAGTTGACTCTCAACGTACACAAATATAACATACAGTCCACACATCGGAGGATAGACGAATTGTGTGATTACACGATTGCCGAAAAATCAGTGGGAGCAGTCACATCAGTTAAACATTAGGGGTCGGCGTATGAATCGATTTAAAGAGTAACTACGACATAGAACTAGTCGCAGGAGAGATGGATGCCAGATTGACATCCATTTGAAGAATCAACAGGAAATACAGTCAGGTACAGTTCGAGTACATTTTTTCACACTAGTCACATATCATTTAGTGCCCTCTCCCCCCCCCCCCCCCCCCAAACCTCTTTTCGCGAAACAGATGTTCAAGACTCTACGGTGTATTCGTCACTTTTTGAAGCTCATATTTTTCATTGTAAAAAACAGTTCACAATAGTGTTTAATTATTTCTGATGTTTTTAGTGCTTTCGGTCATAGTGTAGACCTCTGCTCAGCATGTGAGTGAATACCATCCGGAATTCACGCAAAATCTCCAGGATTGACGATGTTTCACTAAAGTTCGAAATTTAGAGAGGACTTCAAAGAGAGATGCTTTTAATAGGTTCCAGAACAAAACTGTCCTGAAACCTGGCAGAAAATACAAATAGAGTCTGATCGTATGTGAAGTACGCCAGCTCAAAGACACAATCAATATCTTCACTGCACGATAGAAATCTACGTCTGCATCTACATAGATGCTCCGCAAGCCACCGAACGGTGCGTGGTGGAGGATACCTTACACCACTATTGGTCATTTCCTTTCCTGTTCCACTCGCAAACAGAGCGATAACGATTATCTATATGCATCAGTATGAGAATTAACTTCTCGTATCTCAGTGGTCCTTACGTGTAATGTATGTTGGTGGCAGTAGAAACGTTTGGTATTCAGCTTCAAATGCCGGTTCTCTAAATTTCCTCAATAGTGTTTCTCGAAAAGTACGTCGCCTCCCCTCCAGGAATTCCCATTTGAGTTCTCGGAGCACCTCCGTAGTGCTTACGTCTTGTTCGAACCTACAGGTAACAAATCTGGCAGCCCACCTCTGAATTGCTTCGATGTTCTCCGACGTGGTATAAATCCCAAACACTTGAGTACTACTCAAGAACAGGTAGCACCGGCGTCCTTTATGTGATCACCTTTATAGGTGAACCACTCATTTCTAAAATTCACCCAATAAACTGAAGTCGACCATTCGCCTTCCCTACCACAGTTCTCACATGCTCGCTCCATTTCATATCGCCTTGCAACGTTACGCCCAGATATTTAAATGACTTGACTGTGTCTAGCAGGACACTAGTAATACTGAAGTGTCACCGCCAGACACCACACTTGCTAGGTGGTAGCCTTTAAATCGGCCACGGTCCGTCAGTATACGTCGGAGCCGCGTGTCGCCACTATCAGTGATTGCAGACCGAGCGCCGCCACACGGCAGGTCTAGAGAGACTTCCTAGCACTCGCCCCAGTTGTACAACCGACTTTGCTAGCGATGGTTCACTGACAAAATACGCTCTCATTTTCCGAGACGATAGTTAGCATAGCCTTCAGCTACGTCATTTGCTACGACCTAGCAAGGCGCCATGTTCAGTTACTATTGATATTGTGAATAATGTACCGTCAAGAGCGACGCCCAGTGCCACTCTCTAACAGTGACTGTGTTCGTCCCACAAATAGTGTGCGTCGACATCGCCGGAACTCCCGTCAAGTCGCAAGTGATTTTGTACCAGTGTCAGTTCACGCTGCACGAGACAGTCGCTCTTATCGTCAGCACGACAATAAACTTTTTGTGGACTTGGACATTAACGGCAAAGTGATACCATTCCAGCTCGATACCGGGGCTGCAGTTTCACTGATCAATCAAGACACTTACAAACTGCTAGGCACACCTCCGTTGCGTGCCGCAAATGCTAAGTTAAGTACCTATTCAGGTCACGAGATCCCTGTGTTAGGACAGTGCAGCCTTCTTGCAACATACAAGGGACAAACAAAACTTGTGTCATTTTACGTCCTTCGTTCTTCTTCTGCAGTGAACTTGTTTGGTTTCGATTTATTTCAGTTGTTTAACTTGTCTATAGTAAATCAGGTCCTATCAGTGAACCAGACTGTGCCTTCCGACAGTGTTTCTCGTCTATGTGAAGAATTTGCAGACATTTTTGCACCGGGCCTCGGTTGCGCTAAGAACTATAAAGCACATTTGGAACTGAAAGTCAACGCGCAACAGAAATTTTTCAGAGCGCGCAATGTTCCCCTCGCATTGCGTGATGAGGTCGCAAAAACATTACACGATTTGGAATCACAAGGTAATTGAACGTGTGCAGGCTTCTCTCTGGGCATCACCCTTAGTAATTTTTCCAAAACCTTCCGGAAAATTGAGACTTTGTGTGGACTTCAAGGCAACAGTGAATCCACAACTAGTGACTGCAACTTTTCCTTTACCCCGCCCCGAAGATCTTTTTGACAAACTGTGCCCGGGTAAATATTTTTCGAAGTTGGACCTAGCAGATGCGTACTTGCAAATACCGATGGACGAAGAACCCAGCGCGTTTTGGTGGTTAACACGCATCTTGGTTTGTATCCATTCAAACGACTGCCATTCGGGTGTGCATCCGCCCCTGCATTGTTTCAGCAATATCTACAAACTGTTTGTGCGTCGGTCCCTACTGCAGCAAACTATCTGGACGATATCGTGATCTCCGGAAAGACGGAAGAAGAACATTTAGCCAATCTCAGAACATTATTTCAGGTCTTGCGACAAAATGGTCTTCGCTTGCGGAAGGACAAATGTGTGTTTTTTGCTCGTGACTTACCCTACCTGGGACATGTACTCAATGCCCAAGGCATACATCCCAGTCCCGAGCACCTCCGTGCCAACCAAGACTTGCCTTCGCCGCAGAATTTGAAGCAGCTACAGAGTGTGCTGGGAAAAATTAACTATTATCATCGCTGTGTTCCACAGGCCTCTTCAATTTCACCTCCGCTTCATCGCTTACGCCGTAAAGGTGTTCCGTTCGTCTGGACGACGGAATGCGAACGCGCCTTTCGCCAGTTGAAATCGGCGTTGCTTTCCAATACTTGCCTTACGCCATTCGATCCCCAGAAGCCCCTTTTGTTGATGGTGGATGCATCGGATTTCGGGATCGGTGCTGTGCTTGCGCACGAAGATGGTTCGCACGATCGCCCTATTGCCTTTGCGTCCAAATTGCTCTCGTCTGCGCAACGAAATTATTTACAGATCGAGAAAGAAGCATTGGCTCTCGTATTTGGTGTTACAAAGTTTCATGATTTCTTGTATGGTCGACACTTTACCATCATCACAGACCACAAACCTTTGACATCGCTTTTTCATCCGACCAAGCCTGTACCTCCACGTACAGCGCAGAAATTCATTCGCTGGTCTATTTTCCTCTCGCAGTACCGCTACGATATCTTGAATCGGTCCACTGCTAAGCACGGAAACGCCGATGCGTTGTCCCGTTTGCCTGTTGCTGAGGATAAAGCATTCGATTCCTCCGAACTTGCTTGCATGTTTATTGATTCGGAAACCGATGACGTGGTCGAATCGTTTCCGATTGATTTTCGTCGTGTAGCTACAGCCACAGCTGCCGACCCTGTCCTTGCTACCGTTCTGCGTTTTGTTGCTACGCAATGGCTCTTGTCAAAATCACTGATTGGGGATCCGTTGGTTCGCCGATTTTTTGCTCACCAGGAGAGACTTTTTGTACGACGTGGTGTTTTGCTGTTGCGTTCAGATAATGATCAGTCCAGGGTCGTGGACCCACGTTCGTTTCAGTCCTCTGTCTTACAGCTTCTCCACCAAGGACATTGGGGTATAGTGAGAACGAAACAACTTGCTCGTCAGCACTGTACTTGGTTCGGAATCGATGCCGCGATTACGAATCTGTGCTCTTCTTGCATGGTGTGTGCCGAACAACAATCAGCACCACTGCGGAAACTCTTTGCGTGGCCAAAAGCCACTTCCCTTGGCAACGCTTACACATCGATTTTGCTGGTCCATTCTGGAATGCTCAATGGTTGGTTGTGGTAGATTCATTCAGTAATTTTCCTTTTGTTGTCCGGATGTCTTCCACGGCGTCATCTGCCACCATCCAAGCGTTATCTGCTAGCTTTTGCTTTGAAGGTCTTCCACAGACTATTGTTTCCGACAATGGCCCACAATTCATGTCCGCAGAATTTCAGTCATTCTGCAAGGCCAGTGGTATTCAACATCTGACGTCCGCGTCGTTTTCGCCACAGTCAAACGGTGCTGCTGAACGATTGGTCAGGACTTTCAAGTCACAGATGTTGAATTTGAAAGAGTCGCATTCTCGGGAGGACGCGTTATTGCTCTTTTTGTCCTCGTATCGCTCTCAGCCCCGAGATGGTCGCTCGCCGGCTGAGTTGCTTCACGGTCGCCCTCACCGCACCTTGATGTCTTTGCTACATCCGCCGCATCAGGTTCCTGTGCAGCGGCAAACACCTGCTATTGCCCCAGGCGACGTTGTCTACTACCGCCACTATCGAGGTTCACGGCGTTGGCTCGAAGGGCGCATTCTTCGCTGCCTCGGCCGCACTATGTATCTGGTTTTGGGGGCCTCTGGTGAGGTGCGTCGGCATCTCAATCAGCTTTGCCTCTGTCGTCGCACGGGATCTGCCGCTCCCCGTCTGCTTTCAGCGACGGTGCCGTCAGGTCAGCGCCCTGGGGACCCATCTACTGGCTCGCCTCGGCCCCAGGTGTTACCGACGCTGCCTTCCATTTTGCCCCATGGCGACGCGCCGCCGCCTCCGCCGCCGCCGCCTGTTCTCCCGCCGGCGACGCCCGCAGTGGACGCGTCGCTGCAACCGCCGCCCCCCCGCCCTGGGTCACGCCGCCGATTGCTTCACGTGACCAGTTGTCCTCCGACATGGAACTCTTGCCCGCTCCGGACCGTATGTCGTCTTCGCCCGTCGAGTGCCCCGGCCCGATGGAGGTCGACCCTTCGGCCCCTCCTGTCTCTCTGCGGGCGCATACACCGCATGTTGGTGTGCACTCTGGAGCAGGTTTTCAGGCGTTTCCTAGCTCCCCGCGGTCCGAATGGCAGGGTGCGGGTGGCACAGCCTCGCTTGTTGTTAGGCCCCCCACCTTGTCGCATACGTCAACATGGGGTCCTCCCCACGGCGGGCGGAAGCCTTATGACACAACCGTACGCCGATTTGCGGGGGAGGAATGTGGTGTCACCGCCAGACACCACACTTGCTAGGTGGTAGGCTTTAAATCGGCCGCGGTCCGTTAGTATACGTCGGACCCGCGTGTCGCCACTATCAGTGATTGCAGACCGAGCGCCGCCACACGGCAGGTCCAGGGAGACTTCCTAGCACTCGCCCCAGTTGTACAACCGACTTTGCTAGCGATGGTTCACTGACAAAATACGCTCACAATTCCCGAGACGATAGTTAGCATGGCCTTCAGCTACGTCATTTGCTACGATCTAGCAAGGCGCCATGTTCAGTTACTACTGATATTGTGAATAATGTACAGTCAAGAGCGACGTTCACCATTAATGGATTAAAGTTAAGTATTCCACCAGCTACGTCCGTTTTTCTAAATTCTAATTTCCTTGTCCTGTTCCAGATCTCACGCCAGCCTGCATGAGCTAAAACGCGTGCCTTTCGGCTTCCTCTAATAACACGTCATTGGCTCTCCTGCCAACTCACAACAAATACTGTATCCGAACATTACAGGTTTGTTCTTCCTACTCATCCGCATTAACTTACATTACCCTACATTTAGAGCTATCTGTTATTCGTCACACCAACTAGAAATTTTGTCTAAGTCGTCTTGAATCTCCCTACAGTCACTCAACTTCGACATTTTACCGTACACCACAGCGTCATCAGCAAACAACCGCAGATTGCTGCCCACCCTGTCCGCAAATGCTAATGCTAGTGTTACTGGTGACAGTGCTACTAAAGCTGAGTTACTGCGCACAGTTTTCCGAAATGACTTCACCAAGGAAGACGAAGCAAAAGTTCCACAATCAAAACGGCTGCCAATATGAGTAACGTAGAAGTAGGTACCCACGGTGCAGTGAAGCAGCTTAAATCACTTAATAAAGCCGGTCCAGATTGTACGAGGGGCATACTATAAGTAATGCAACACTTCTTTTTCTTGGCCAGTTTCGGTTTAAAAATTCCGGGATTTGTTGTTGGACATCGTGGAATATTCCTGCTCCAGCCCCTACGGTTTCATTGAAGTTTCAGTAGGTGGCGGCGCTATATGTAGCCATCAAAATGGCGGCTGTAATGGAGGTGTGTTCCAAGCAGAGAGCTGTCATTGAGTTTCACCTGGCGGGAAACCAGAGCATCGCAGATATTCGTAGGTGCTTGTAGGAGGTCAACGGAGACCTGACAGTGAACAAGAGCACGGCGAGTCGTTGGGCGTGGCGTTTGTCACTATCGCAACAAAGTCACGCAAACCTGTCCGATCACCCGCATACCCACCAGCCGCACACAGCTGTGACTTCTGCAATATTGTAACGTACGGACATTCCCATTCCAGATGATCGATGGATCACAATCAAACACATCGCTGCTCAACTGGACGTATCTGGTGATAATGCTGAGACACACGTCCACCACTAGAGGTATTCAAAGGTATGTGTCCTGTGGGTTCCTCAACATCTAACAGACGATCAAAAACGTCAACGAAGGACCATCTGTGCGTAATTACTTGCACGTTACGAGGCTAATCGTGACAATATTTTGTCGAACATCGTTAAAGGCGATGGAAAATTGGTTTATCCCTTCGAACTGGAAACAAAAAGGCAATCCATGGAGCGGTGAGACATTACTTCTCCTCCGAAAAAAAGTTCAAAGCTGCTACCATCAACGCTGAATTGTATTGTGCTGCCCACAGGAAATTGAAGAAACGACTTCAGTGTTTTCGTCGCCACAAAGAAGCAAACGAACTTCTCCTTCTCCTTGACACCACAGGGCCTCGCAGAAGTCTGTTCACTAGAGAGGAGCTCACAAAACTTCATTGGACTATTCTTCCTCGTCCACCCTACAGTGCGGGTCTCGCACCATCCGACTTCCATCTGTTTGGCCCAATGGAGGATGCACTCCATGGGAAGCAGTACTTGGATGATGTGGAGATTATTGATGCAGCATTATGTTGACTCCGACGTCGACCAGTAGAGTGGTATTATGCGAGCATACAGCCCCCCCTCCCCCCCCTCCCCACAGCAAGGTGGCGTAAGACCATCGCATTGGACGGAGATTGTGTTGAAAAACAGAGTATTTAGCCAAAAGAGTAGGGGATAATATAGTGTATTGTGTAACACATCCGTATTTTATGTATCCCGCTCGATCGGGATCTAATAGCAGCCCAAATGAATAATTAAATAATGTGACCGTGTACCTAATGGGGCTGGCAATCGGAATGGACTGCTACGGAGTTGTTACATTCCATTTTGTCCTTCTCAAATGCTGTAATAATGAAATGTCTGGTGACAAGAATAACGCCAACACATCTTCACTGATCAAAACCTATATTCGTCTCAAAAACACAAGAAAATAAGACAGCCACTGCCTTCGTCATACACTTTTAATAACGGCTAATCTCAGCACAGGTTTCTTCGTTATTCACATTCGTCACACGCTGATACAATCACTGCAATCCAACACTGCAAATCCAAAATAATGCCGGCGCGGTAGACGCGAAATCAAAAGAACGGCACAGAAATATCACTGATCACTCTCGTAATTATACTTTATCACTTTCCCGTATTATTCTAACACAAAGGGGTTAAACCGCGGCGATGGCCACTCCCTTTGTCGGTAAATCTTGCATTACAACAACTGCTGGCTTCTGCACAGCTCGGCCCGCCACACGGGAACAACTGACTCAACTCTCCACTCGCTCTCGCAACACGACACACTAATCGATAGTTTGCCCTGTCGACCTGTGCCGAGTGCAAACCTACAGTAAGGGCCTACGGACCCCTTACATCCCCGCCCTCGAAAACGTCTTTGGAGCCTCCGGCGTAAAAGAATCGGCAAGGGAATTTGACATTACTACATCTGAACTAAACACATAGTGTAAATAACTAATGAAATTACAATTTACTAAATAATCCCTCGACTCCAGTAGTGGGCTGCCTCCACAATAATTTCTACAAAAGGTTGTTACATATCATAAAACATGGCATTGTCCAAATTACAATTTTTATATCAAACACAAATAGTCCTCTATAGTCCAATATTGAATGAAACACACAACATACAATCAAAAATTATTACTTGAACACATGACATATGAATTATTATACTACAGATTAGTTGTTACAGGTTTTATACCCATTCTCAGGTAATCGTCGATGTGAAATATATAATTCTAATTATAATACATTAGAAAACACAATGTAAATAAACATTTTCCTTTTTCAAATGTCCGTTTAACAACTAAATGTTCTAAACGTGTCCTACCTAACTACATCAAGGAGCTTGAACACTCTCATTTCAGACATTTGCCCTAATCGCGTTCCCCTTCCTCATCTGGGTTATCCCTGTTCTCGTGTGAGTAGTACCTTTTCATGTTTTCCACATGCTCCTTACCATGCATTCTCTTTGTCCGTGCATATTCCAACTCCACAGTGTTAGGATGACCACTTTTTATAATCCTGTATGGACCCTTATAAACATGGTTGAATTTATGTATTTCAGAGTTTATTTTCTTTACTAGTACCAAGTCTCCCACTCGGTAAGTTATCGGTTTCACTAGCTTGTCGTGTCTTTCCTGTCTTTTCCTAGCCTTCTCCTTCATACTTAATTCCACTGGCTCCAATTTCCTTTCCCAGGTCAATGAACTTCCTGGTGGGTAGACTAGCAATTCACGAAAAATACTGTCGGGTTCTTGATTGAGCAATACTTCACATGGTGCAAACCCTGTAGAATCATGTGGGAGGTGATTCCTGACCCGCTCAAATTCTTCCAGATTTTCTTTCCATGAACCATGCTTCCTATGACAGTATGTTCGGCATAAATGGTTCAATTCCTTCATTGTTCGTTCTGCCGGGTTAGAAGCTGGCCTATACCTAGAAATGGCAATTTGCTCTATTCTGTGCTCATTTAGCATCTCTGTCCACTCCTTTGACCTAAATTGTGATCCATTATCACTCAAAATTCGCTTAGGAATACACACCTTTTGAAAATAGTCTTTCTCAAATAGGTTAATGATGGCTCTACTAGTGGCTTTCTTAAACGGGTAAAATTTTATGTACTTGGAAACCCGTTCTTCCACTACTAAGATCTGTGTGTAATTCCCTCGTGAGGTAGGAAGTGGCCCAAAGAGATCCACTGCAACTATGTCCTTAATTGCTGTTGGTACAATCGGATGCATATATCCTTTATGCTGTACTGTAGTCGTTTTAGATTTTTGACAGGTGTCACATGTACTCAGTATCTTACGTATACGCCTTCCCATGTTGTTGAATGCACAATCTAACTTCAACTTTTCCAGACACTTCTTCGGTCCATAATGCGCATTACTATAGTGCGTATACCAAATTAACTTTTCCACCACATGCTCAGGCACACAGAGTTTCCAGTTCTCCTCACTCTCCTTGTTTCTTTTATAAAGTATCCCATTATGAATATAATAAAATGTGCGAATTCTTTCCTCTCCTGCACACCTGTATTTGTTTTTAATTGTCTTTAATTTCTCAGCCTCGTTCTGTTCCCTGCGCACATTCTTTAGGAACTTCCTTATGAATTCTTCATACTGTACTCCCTTCATCAGGTTAATTCTAACTCCTTCTGGCCTGTCCACCAACATTCCTCTCGAGTCAGCTGGTAATCTTGACAAAGCATCAGGTATTATATGTGTTGCTCCTGGTTCATAAATTATCTCGAAGTCATAGTCCTGTAATGCCAGGACCCATCGTGTTAGTCTGCTATGCCTCAACTTGCTTGTGGTCAGAAATGTAAGGGCCTTATGGTCAGTCACTACTTTCACATGCCTACCGGCCAAATAATACCGGAAACGCTTAAACCCCCACACAATTGCCAATGCCTCCCTTTCAGTAATTGAATATTTCCTCTCCCAAGCATTTAAACTTCTGCTACCGAACGCTATTGTTCTTACACTCTCACCATTTCCGCTTCTCTCCATTTGGTACAAATGTATTCCTAGTCCATAGTCAGAGCTGTCTGCTCCTAAATAAAAATCCTTGGAAAAATCCGGGTGGTACAATATATCTGCACTATATAGTGCTTCCTTGATATTCTCAAACTCGGTTTGGCACTCTGCACTCCAATGCCACGGCATCCTCGCCTTGGTCAATTCCCTCATACTCGGGGCATTAAGTACAGATCCTTTGACAAATTTTCTATAAAACTCACAAACCCCAAAGAATGCTCGCAACTGTTTCTTACTATGGGGGGTCGGAAAATTTCTAATAGCCTCCATTTTACTAGGATCAGGATAGATACCCTCCTCGGATATTATATGGCCCAGGAATTTTATCCTTGATTTGCCAAATTCCGACTTGTCCAGGTTTACAGTTACCCCTGCGGTTTCAAAAGCTGCCAAGATTGCATCCAATCTATTCAAATGTTCTTTCCATGATTCACTTGCTATCAAGAGGTCATCCACTTAGACGGTGACCTTTTTAAGTAACTCCTCGCCTAGTATCTTATCAATTGCTCTTATGAATTCAGACACTGATACATTAAGCCCAAATGGCAACACTCTAAATTGATAGCACCTCCCTCCATAAGTAAATGCTGTATACTGGCAGGACTCTGTGGCCAATGGTATTTGCCAGTAACCAGCAGTTAAGTCGATACTACTAAGCACCTTTGCTCCTCGGAATTTTTGAATCAGTTCTTCTATAGTCTCAGGTTTGTCCCGCTCCGGCTCAATGATTTTGTTCACTGTTCGTGCATCCAAAACTATCCTCACCCTTCCATCTTTCTTATCAACAACAAATAGGGGGTTGTTATATTGACTGTTGGCCCTTTCTATAACACCAAGGTCCATCATCCTCTGTATCTCTTCATCTACTGCTCTTCGTTTCGCCTGGGGTATGGAGTACTGTTTTATATGGAACGGTTTATGGTTCTTTATCTTTAGCTTACACTCCACCCCTTTCATGATACCTGGCCGTTGATAAAATACCTTACAACGCCTGTATAATACTCTGGCTAATTTCTTCTTAGTCCCCTCATCTAGGTGTGTCATCTCCTCCAACTTTTTACTAATCTTATCCTCTTTATGTCTATCCTCTCGTGCTAATCCCTCAAGGTATATCAACACTTCTTCTCCTAGTTCCTCTTCCCCGTATCCCATGATGGGTTCCTCATCATGACACAAATTTATTCTTCTGAATTCCTCCTCTTCTTCGATTGCACTCCCCTCAGCAAACTTTAACCTCTTCTCTTCTCCCTTTCTTCCTTTGACCTTGATAGTACCTTCATCAAAACTCACTACTGCATCAACTTCATTCAACCAATCTATCCCTAAAATAATTGATGTGTTCAATCCGGCCACCACCAAAAATGTTGCTTCGTATTCTTCTCCCTCTATCTCGAAGGTAATCAACACTTGTTCTTTAATAGGTTTACTCCTTGCACCCAACGCATTCACAATTCTCACTCCACTCACCGGGAAACTAGGCAAGCTAATATTTGCTTTTAATACCTGTTCATATAACCTCTTGGATATTGCACATACTTCACTTCCTGTATCGGCTAATGCCTCGATATTCAGTCCACGTAGCTTGATCCCTATCATGGGTAGCATGGGTTCTTTGGGAATCCTACTTCCTTCCTCCAGTAGATCTTCTCTCAGATCTCCACCATTGTCGTGTCGTAGTAGGTTTACTCTGGTTCTTGTAGCTCTCACTCCTGACCGGACCTCATCTTGAGTGTCATTCAGTTTTCCGGTCTCTCCGCCTCTTCTATATGCACTGTGTCATTCATTCGCCTATCCCATCCTCTTTCATGATCTCTTGGTTCTTCACTCCTTCTCCAATCATTTCTCCATTGCCGTTCACCACCACGGTTCCTGTACCTATGGCCACCACCTCTTCCTCTATAATTAGACGAATTACCAAAATGATTCCTTGGGTCATTACTTCCCCCTCGGTTTTGATCATTAGCTTGATTGTGTTCCTGTGATCGAACAGATTCCATCTGTTCCAGTATTTCCATCAAGGCCTCCCTATCTTTAATTAGGCTCCCGGATACAGTTTCTTGCATTCTCCGGCTCATTCTTCTTTTTATCGCTGATATCATTACGTCATCACTCAGGGGTTGTTCCAAAGTCTCGTTCAATTCCCTCAAATGTTCGGCAAACTCTCTCAATGTTCCTCTCCATGTACTAAGTGACTTGCGGTGGAGTAGGTCCTCAATTGTTGCACACTGATGACTTTTGGACCAGTATTTCTTCAAGAATTCCTCTTCAAACTGATCATAACTAGCAGTCCCCAAGTGAAAGCCTCACCTTCCATTCTATCTATTGCAAATTGAATCTTGTCTGAGTCTTTAAGATGTGCTGGGAAAACTCCTTTTAACCATTTCATAAATATCATTGGGTGCAACCCTCCTTTCGGTCTAAATTTCTGCCCTGTATTATTTTGGACGTACCGATTATCATTGTTCATCAAGGTAACGAATCTACCTTCCCCAACGGTTAAAGTGGCATTGCTAATTCGTTTATCAATTTTTTCTGTCTTGCTCTCCAATTGCTGCACTCCCTGTTGTAATTGCCTGACTTCCATTGCAACCCTCTTGTTATCCTCTTCTCGTTGCACGGCTATAGCATTTTTCAGGTTGATAGCCAGTTGGTTTTGCCTATCTCCTATTCCCTTAACCGCATCATTGCATTGTTTCTGCATCTGCGTCACCTCGGTGATCCTTTCTCCCAATTCGGCTTTAGCTTCTTCAACATCGTCTTCTATCTTTTTTGTCAACTTTCCTTCCACCTTCTCCACGTCTCCCTGGACTTGGTCTATACTCTTCTGTAGCTTACTCTCCCTCTCGTTGATGTCCATCGTCAACTTTCCTTCCACCTTCTCCACGTCTCCCTGGACTTGGTCTATACTCTTCTGTAGCTTACTCTCCCTCTCGTTGATGTCCATCTTCAACTGTTCTTGTAGCTCCTGCATCTCCTTCTTCAGATTATATTCTATCTTCATTTGCGATGTTTTGATCTCTTGTGCTATAGTATTCTTAAATGACTCCAAGCTTTCTTTGGTTTCTTGTAAATCTTCCTGTAATGATTTGCAGAATATTTCTTCCCTTTCTCTAGCTTCTTGTAAACCTTTCTCTAATGATTCTCTGAGACCTTTCTCTAATGATGCGTTAGTTTCCTGTAAATCTTCCTTTAATGATGCATTAGTCTTCTTTATCAAGTCTATCAACATCAACCACTTATCTGCATCCTCTGAAACTGACTTATTTCTCGTCATTTGTCCCGGTGTCTCGGGATAACTAGTTGAATGTGCTAATGGGTTATCTAATGACAACCCACAACCACTGATTCCTGAATCATCTCGGTCTTCCTGTCCTATCCCTTTCCTTTCGACTACTGCCTCATAAACCTGCTTATCTTCAGTAGACCTGTTTGGTTTATTTTTAATGCGCAGGCAAGTAATATAAAATAATCTCTAGCAACCCAAAACACTCCTAATTACCATGAAACTAATCAAACAGTCCCTGCAGTATTCTCAGGTAATCCCAAAATTGACACAATACGTATGAATACTGAACATAACAACTCTCAACACCTAATAACTTCAAATATCAATTCTCACATAGACAGCTCAAGTAAAACATTTTAACTAAGACAAATCACATCATTCATTAAATCTATAAATGTAAAATTCCCAAAAACAATGAGTATATCTGTATAATTACCATTTAGACAACGCAGTATGCATCAATAGGTATACTATATTTCAGAGTATGTTTCGCAAGCTTTTCGGAAATTACTATAATTGGGCACTTTTCCTAATGTAAATATCAGTTAAAAATTGTTTATTTACCACGAAGACTGCACACTACAATTTAATGTTATGCCAACCAGTCGTCTTCACTCACCAACTGACGTTACCACGAGTCGTGATGTTTTAATGTTTGAAGTGGGCGTGGCGCTGTACTGCTGCCGGAGCCATGTGAAGTCGCACTGAAGATCTGCGGCGAGACGTCGTAGTTCTCAGCCGGCCGCTCCGTGGCGCTTCCGGCGGGCGTAGTTTGTAGTACGGCTGCTAGATGCCAGGTCGGCGCTCGATGTTTCAAAGTCGCACAGAAGATCCGTCGGTGTGGTGCGTCTGTGCCTGACCTACTCCTTGCACAGGTAGTTGGGATGAAATGTGAAATCACCTCGCGGAACGAAACTCTTTGGCGCGGCTGCTGCATGGGTCTGCGTGACATCACTCAACAATTGTGTCGCCACATAAATTGTCGTCTGCATAACAGTTTATGGGTCCACATGAACTTGCTCGATTTTCACTATTCGAAAGGCAATTTCATTCATAATGTTACTATTAAACACTTCTGTAAAAGCTTTTGTGACAAATTCTTAGTTCGTTTTGCTGTTGTAATGTTCACACGTGTCTCTCTTTGGTGTTCACTTTTCACAGTTTTTCGTGCGGATTTACGCGTTTGTACATTCTAACACAGTTTATCGACACTACTGCTCTTATCTAACATGGCAAGAGAAAACAGTTTAGTCACAATCGTAAGATGCTATTACTTCGTATTGTTCAAAAATGCACTGTTCCTTGTCGCGATTTCAAAGTTTATACTCTGTCTTGAAATTGAAAAATATTTTATCGCGTCAAGCAAGGTAAAATTACCTATTGTTCTTTACGATTCGTCCGAAAATTGCACTTGTCCTGTCACGGTAAGCCAAGGGTGTAACACGTCCGTATTTTATGTATCCCACTCGATCGGGATCTAATAGCAGCCCAAATGAATAATTAAATAATGTGACCGTGTACCTAATGGGGCTGGCAATCGGAATGGACTGCTACAGAGTTGTTACATTCCATTTTGTCCTTCTCAAATGCTGTAATAATGAAATGTCTGGTGACAAGAATAACGCCAACACAGCTTCACTAATCAAAACCTATATTCGTCTCAAAAACACAAGAAAATAAGACAGCCACTGCCTTCGTCATACACTTTTAATAACGGCTAATCTCAGCACAGGTTTCTTCGTTATTCACATTCGTCACACGCTGATACAATCACTGCAATCCAACACTGCAAATCCAAAATAATGCCGGCGCGGTAGACGCGAAATCAAAAGAACGGCACAGAAATATCACTGATCACTCTCGTAATTATACTTTATCACTTTCCCGTATTATTCTAACACAAAGGGGTTAAACCGCGGCGATGGCCACTCCCTTTGTCGGTAAATCTTGCATTACAACAACTGCTGGCTTCTGCACAGCTCGGCCCGCCACACGGGAACAACTGACTCAACTCTCCACTCGCTCTCGCAACACGACACACTAATCGATAGTTTGCCCTGTCGACCTGTGCCGAGTGCAAACCTACAGTAAGGGCCTACGGACCCCTTACAATTGGAATCCTAAATAAAACCAGCTTGCTTTCAGAAAAAAATGTATTGCCTATTGTAGCCCCTCTTATACCAGTTCGTTTTAGAGTATGCTGATACAATAGCTCCATATTTGGCAGTGATATAGGACGCTCGTTCGTCGAAAGAGACACACCTAAAGATTGGAAAGTTGCACAAATCACTTCAATACTCAAGAAAGGAAATAGGTGTAATCCGCTAAATTACAGGCACAAATGACTGACGTACATTTGCAGTAGGATTTTAATGCATGCACTGCCTTCAAACATTATGAATTACCTCGAAGAAAACGATCTCTTGACAAATAGTTACCAAGGACCCAGCAAATACTGTTCTTGTGAAACACAACTAGCTTTTTATTCACGCGAAAGAGATTGCTTTCATATTACACCCACACAAATCGCCAATCCAAATCAGCCACAATGGGTACAGTGCAGAGTAAAGCCGTGTTGAAAGGTTATCTTTTCGATTAAGTGCCCGTTCAGCTGGGTTCAAATTTCGACCGGGGCCTACCTTACGTTGCGTAAATTTGGGGAATGTGGTGCATGTATGATGGAGTAATGGCGCATTCTGTTGCTGACACAAGACGGCATCTAACGCGCCAATACTGTGCAAGATGGATGGACCGAGCACAGGCTGTACCTCGGTCTCCACGGCTACCTGACGTCAGTCCTCTGGATTTTTCAGTCTGTAGTCATCATTGGGTGTTGGTTCTGCTGCTGCATGCATACTCAAACTCTGAATCCTAGATATTATTACAACGAGTGGTAGCGAGCGAGCAGTTGTTGAGAACAGTTGGACGCAGCCTGGCGTGGAGAGAATCCGACAGTTCGCAGCCTGCTCTGACCGTGCTACTGGCGCCAAAGGAGATTTTTCTATTAATCGAGGATTTCTGGTAATTTGGGTTTTTGCTGTGCGTAGTTCTTGCTATCTTGCTCACTGGAGGGATTTTGTCAGACTCGTATATGCGTACATTGAAAGTAATATTCGTATCTTTTTTGTGACCAGATATGTGATTATTGATTAAGAACATCGTGGCATAAGGAAAGGTTTTGCTAATCAAACTGTAAAAGGAAAAGTAAGGTCTGAGTAGAATTTGTCATTGTGTAAATCGTCAATTTCAAAATATAGTAAATTAAATATTTTTATTAATTTCTTTCACTTTTTTCCACCACTTTAGGCTTGTTGACTAAACCTCTCCTGATCATTTAATTTCTATAAAAAAAATTAGGAGAAGTTGCATGAGTAGTTGAGACTATGCATTGGAATCTGCATCGATCGCAGTGTTTGATTTTAATTATTTTAGCATGTTGCAGCGCCAAGACGAGATAAGTTGTTTGTTGCGTGCAGGAACATTACAGTATAATTGTTAGGAGATGTCATAGAACATTTTAAAAATCTCAGTCAGATACAAGAGAATTAATTTTTCATGATTTATAAGAACAGTAATTAATTTCTGTTTTTTTGCTCTCTATCAGAATACTGACAAGTCCGATAATAAGAAGTTCCAGAAAATGTTTGAATACTGACATACTGGAATAAGGGTTTTCATAATACAAGTAGTACAGCTACATATCAGATTTTATGATAACGATAATAAAGTTTCACTAGATAGCCTAGCAATTTTCAGGGAAAAAATATAGAAAACCATAATATTGTCAGAGATAGAGCTTTACACATTTATGTGCGTCTCTTGCATTAACTTTTTATAATAAAGACATTCACCAGAAAAATCATAAAAATATGTTTTGGTAATAAACTTCCAGTCATCTGAAAAGTTAAGTGTATAACTCCCTACTGATATGGTTTAAGAACTGGGACAATAAACTGTTCAGAAATGTCAAGATTTACGAGATCTGGTGGTGTTTGAAAGATTTCGTAACTCACTGCAAAGGCAAGACCAGCAGTATTGCATGTAAATGTGAGGACGACACGTGGGAAACCTCCGTTCACAGATATAAGTACATATTAAACTGTAACCTGTCACATGCTAAAGGAGTATTGCACTTCTTGTTAAGGTAGGCCTTGGATGAAATTTTATACCAAATATATGAGGACTTAATCGAATAGTTTACATTTGAAATATATTTACATCAACTAGGGCAGTATTTGTTATTCAATTCAGGGACAGCTTGCAGTCACACACTCAAAACATTTGCAATTACTTTCTTTCTTTCTTTCACTGGTGCCATGTCCCACGCTGACGCAGGGTCAGCATTGTTAGGAATGGATTTGGCAAGGTTAGTATGAAGGGGTGGCCGGATGCCCTTCCTGCTGCCACCCCGTACCCTCGGGATGGAATCAGTGTACCCCTGCTGTCTGCGTCAAGTGTAATGAATGGAGTAGTGCGAGCGTGTCCAGATGTCTGCGAGTCGTGTAACTGAGGCGGAACGTGGGGACCAGCCCGGTATTCACCTAGTGGGATGTGGAACAACGCCTAAAAACCACATCCAGGCTGGCCGGCACACCAACTGACGACGGTAATCCGCTGGGCGGATTCGATTCGTGGCCGGTGCGCCTACCCGAGTCCAGGAAGCAACGCATTAGCGCTCCTTTTATTTATTTATTTATTTATTTATTTTTTGTAGTGGACCGGTGGGGGCTCGGGGGGTACAGTGGGCAGGGGTCGAAACCCGAGGCCTGGCCACAGTATCCTCCTCACCACCACCGAGCCTGTGGTGCTTAGGGAAATGGGACACAGGAATCAACAGTAGTGGAAGGCGTTGTTATTTATTTATTTGCATGTGTTTTTGTAATATTCACTAATATCATGAAATTATGTGAACACATCGACGAAAGAGAAAAGAAATATAAATTGTGGTTAAAGAAAAAGAAAGGAAAAAGGGAAAGCGAAAAGAAATAAAATCCGCGCAATCTGCGACGCGCTCTCCCATCCGCGGAGGTCAGAAGTAGAATCGATCGTAGGCGGCTTCACTCAGACACAGCCGGGGGAGGAGGGGTAGGCGCCCTCTGAGCCAGGCACCCCCCAACTCAGTGGAGGTCTAACAAAGACCGCTCGAAGAGAGTTAGCAAATAATGTTCGGTAACGTGGCGTGTTTTCGAGAGCTGCATGGGCTGTTCGTAAATAGGTCCAGAAGTCGAGGCGGGATTTAGGTCGCTCATGAAAGAGATAAGCGACCGCCCACCCTTTGACTCACGTAATAGCATGACATTTGGCGGCGGGAAAATGTCTGTCCTCCGAGTATAGAAACATTCGAGGTTCGATTGTGTCTGGTGGCACCCGGAGATAGCAGGCAGTGATTTGCTGCACGAAGCGCCACACATCTTGCGATGAGGCGCATGTCAGATGGTGTTCATCAGTGTCCAGTTGCTGGCAAAGGAGACAAAGAGGGGATTCTGACAAGCCAATGTTGTGCAGTCGCTGCTTCGTGGCAAATTTCCTGTTGACTATGTGATACCACAGTGCCCGGACGTTCGTAGGGAGGAAGGGCTGGTGGACGGTAGTCCACACTATGGGCCACTGGATGGAGGGATGTTTGGTCTCCATCACATTCCGGGGAACACAGCGCAGCAACAGGCTGTAAAAGTCCTTAGTCCTGGGTGGGCGTGTATCTGGGAGACTGGTATGTATGTAACTGTAGTCGACGAAAAAGGTCGAAATATGGGACAAATGAGCCACGATATGGCCGACAGACACCGGTGGTGAGGTGGAAGCAGGTAGGAGCACCTCAAGCAAGCTGCGTGTTAGAGATGTACCCTGGCCCATCCACTGTTTTCTCATTGTTGCTCTTGGCTAACCTGGCAGGTACATTCGCAATTACTTCTCGAGTGGTTAACGTGCGGAGCTGTGTTTACTGGAACGTTTTTGCTTCTGTTATCGGATACTTTCACCCGTGTCCGTTTTCGCCATTAACTGTGATACACCTTATATGTGAATTTTGGACTTGGACGCCTCAAGCGGCCGCTTGTGTCGCCTGGGCCTTAAACCAGCCTTGTGTGTAGCCCACCCACGCAGGAGCTAGCTCGTTCGCCTGTACTTGAGTTTTGCTCGTCAGTCCGCGACCGTTATCAAATAGCATTTATAGGTGGAGAGAAAAGCAGCACTTTATGTCACTGTTTCGCGTAGTTAGCATAGAAATGACACGAAACTACTAATGGAGTCATCATTGATGAAAGGTGGAATTTTGGAAAGCACATCGAAACAGTAACTCAATGAGCCCTACAAGTACTCAACAACCTTATCTCCATCGGACATAAAAGTTTCCACCTTCCCCCTCATCTGATAAAACTATATCATGATAGCATATTAAAATCAACAGTGGGTTACGGATCGGGAGCCTGGCCGCACAGGCTCGCGAGGGTGGTGCCCGCCATGGCGGTGAGAAGGGTACAGAGAAACATGATATTAAGGTCAGTGGGGGTCTATAGGACATCTCCAGGTGGGGCCCTGTTAGTGATAATGGGGCTCTGTCCTCTTGACATCGAAACTAGAGAGCAAGCAGCATCGTTCTGGGCCAAGAAAGGGAACATCGAGTAAACGGGGGACATTGTCGGTTTTAGGGTTAGGGATAAGAGCGCGATTAGAAGAAGAGGCGAGGTGCTATGGCAGGAATCCTGGGAAGCTAATGATACTGGCCAAAGAACATTTCAACTTTTATCAGACGTGAAAGAACGGTTGGGCATGAAGTACTTTGACCCAACTCGGGGACTGTTTCATTTTCTCACTGGTCATGGGCCCAATCCGACATATCTGTGTCAGTTTGGAAAGAGGGCTACTCCTGCGTGTGACTGTAGCGCATCGGAGGGTATTCTCGACCATGTGGTTTACGAGTGCCTCCTTTTCAGTGATGCAGCAGCCGCATTACGACAACAACTACTAGCTAATGACACGTACTTCTTCTTGAGACGTGAGGATACATTTCATACTTTAAACAATCTAGCAAACGAGGTATCACGGAAAGTTCTATTAGGATTTCTGAGGGACGATTCGTGAACAGTAACAACTAACCAAATGTGTCCCAGTAGCTCGATCCTGTACCGCCTGTGCGTGGATAGGTCGACTAACATCACAGTTGGAATCCGTCACGAGAAGGACTAGGGGAAGTGGGGTACAACAATACCGAACTGAGACATGCACCGGACTTGACATAGAATAGAATCTAGTTAGTAGGACTTAGAACTAGGAAACAAAAATAGGAACCTGCAGCGACTAAGTCATCCTTGGCCTGCTTAGTGTCAGGGGCACACTCATCGGGATTAGCTCGATGGGCAAGACCGTGCAGAAGGTTTATACAATTCACTGACACAATTGTGACGCTGCAAGCAGTAGAGGTTAGCCATTAAGTGGCCATTAGAATAAGTAGATTATCGACAACAGCAAATAAATTGCCCATTGTAATACACTGTACTGTACTGTAAGCTCACATGTAAACACTGTAAATCAGCTGCTAAAAGTAATATTATTGTAACATTCAAGGAGCCACTGATTATGTGAGGTGGTGTGTTGTTATGTATAATACATAAAGATGAAGAATAAAGATTTTTTTCTTTACCGTTAAAATTTCGAGACCGTTCGTTTCTAGAGGAGCGAGTCAGTACATTGCTTGCTCCTACGTATATCCTGTGGGAAGACTATGAGGGTAAAATGAGAGAGATTTGAGTTCACACGGAGACGTACCTAAAATCGTTCTTCCCACGCGTCATTCGCGGTTTAAACACGAAAGGTACACGTGACAGTGGGTACACAAAGTACCCTTCGTTACACATCATAAGGTCGTTTGCAGGGTGTACATGTACATGTCAATCTAGATACTATTTCATGCAGAAAGCACGGCGCAACTGAATTAATGCTTATTGATCTGGAAGCTTTAACTGAAGCTTAACGTAGGATATGTAAGGGTGAAAATGCAGGTTGTTTTTGATAAAGTTCTGGCACGACAGTTCTACAGCCAATTACCATTGCAATCTTATTATACATTTCTGTACACTATCTTTCCATTGAGTAATCGTATCTCGTGGTAGTACTCGTTTCGGTTAGGTTTGTTTCATCTTTTTTCTGTAGTGATTTCTTCCCTGTTCAGACTGCATTGTCACGAAATGCGTAAGACACTTTTTGGGTAAGTTTAATTTTGATAATCCCGTCTTATAGTAGCACTGAGATATGTAATGCATGAAGTGGACGTTGTCTGTGGACAGGACATGTAGATGCACTGCCTTTTCAGTCTTTGCACACACTTATTGCACAGAATGCAGATGGCGGCTGACCGACCTCTGCTGGCGGGCGACAGCATGTGGAGGTGCACGGAGGCTGCGCCCGCGCTCTCGCCGAAGACGGTGACGCTGTGTGGGTCCCCGCCGAACGCGGCGATGTTGTCGCGCACCCAGCCGAGCGCCAGCGCCTGGTCCCTGAGGCCCATGTTGCCCGGAACTTCGGCGTCGGCCGTGCTCAGGAAGCCTGCGCAAAGGAGTAAGGGAAGAGAGGACACTTTGGATGGAGGCAGTTCCCTGAAACGATAACTTATTTGGAAAGCTGGTTTGAAGAGAATGATGAAAGAAATGCTTATAGGAGAAATTTTTGCGAAGAACGTAGAACGCAAGACCTGAAACTAATTTTGGGGATCTATTTAATGAAGGGGATGATAGCTTTAATAACGTAAAAGAAAACAGTGTTGGTTTGGCATCTATATTAAAAATGAATTAAGATCAACTGTGGAGCCTTAGCAACTAAATGCGTATTGAGGCGTTGAAAACGAGGGAGTAGTCTGCCACAGAAATAATACTGATTTAGGTGAAATGGTATTTACTTCAGTAGAAGTCAATGGTAATTGTGTAGAGGCAATAGTGCCTGAATCTAGTGTTTGTGAGAATGAGGGTGTGCAAGGAGGTAAATGCTCCAGTGATACTTGTGAATTTATTTCTGACCAGGCAGGTTTTGCTGAATCATATGGTTTTGGTGGTGATTCTTTTTGTGATACGCAGAATATAGCTGCAGATAATTACGCTTTTGTGCTTGAAGCTGTGAGTGATACTATAATTCCTAATGATGGAAATTCTGTTGCAAATTGTATGAATGAAGAAGTGTAGGGGTGTAGGGGTGTATTCACTACGGGTTTACTAGATTAAGGATTTTGCACTTGTTAACTACAAGTATTCTTGTTTGAATGTGGGAGCTACAAATCAAGAGGGAAAAAAGTGTTGTTCAATAAGCTGTAACAGCTGCAATTATCGTATGCTGTCTGAATACGGATACTTTGCATAAGCAAAGGGGATGATTGCAATACGAAAGTCGTTACATTATACACAGTTGTTGAAAGAGTGATGATTTTAATTTGGTGACACGCCAAACTTCTCTTGGTGCACGGGACTCCAGCTATTAACTGGTAAAAGTCAGCTAATTATTAGAAAATGAAATTAAAGTGTCATGAAGTTGTAGCATTAAATGTATTATCTATCTTTTGTTGCATAAGATATTATATTGGTTGTGGGGTTGTTTATTCATGTGGGCTTGATTAGGTTCTAGCAGCGTAGTGTGCAGTTTTGTTTAATATGTTTTAATTGATGGCTTTAAACTACGGTAAACTATTAAGGTACATCAGTCAGTTTCTTTTGGATTTTCGCTAAAGGAAGGACTAATTTGCTAGCTGATGCTTGTTCACGACACAATAATTATTTACGCCACAACTTGGGTTCATTTTGCTTGCAAAAACTTTGTCTTAATGTAGTTCAGTGGCAATGGCTTGGGTTATTCTGGACTTTAGTGGAAAAAGTCGTTGCTACAGAAATGAAAAGTCTGTACTTAGCAAGCATATCTTGTGAACACTACAATTTGTCTGTTTGTGTCGGGTTTGACGCTAAGGTATATAGAGTCTGCCAGAAAAATGCATACACACATTAAGGAACGAAAACTATTACTCCTGTGTTTATTTTACATTTAATAATTGATCACACATGTTGTACAGCCTTCAGTTTAGCACATGGTTACTTTACATGTTCAAAATGTTCACCATTGGCTGCTATACATATAACAGAACGTCGAGCAGTCGCTGCAACTACATCAGTCAATGTTACAGTGGAGATCGCTGCACATGTCGCTGTAATGTGGCGAAGTTCCTCCAGCGTGCACGGCTTACGTCGGTAGATGTTATCTTTCACAGTTCCCCACAGGTGAAAGCCCATAGGTGTTAGATCTGGCGACCGTGGAGGGAACTCAATGGGCCCTTTTCGTCCAATCCAATGCCCCGAAAAAGTGTCATCCAAGAAATCTCGAATGACTAGGTGGTAGTGTGGTGGCGCCCCGTCCTGTTGGTAGAATACTCTTAATCAGCTACATAAAGCGCACGTATACCTGGCAAAATTGATGTGCATAACATTTAGAGGTACACTTCTCCAGTGACAGTAGCATTAAAGAAAAGGGTCCTACTAAGCCCCAAGATGATAGCGCACACCACACATGAACCCCTGGTAGATTGACCACTTTATCCACATAAACATGCGGATTTTGCGGTGCCCAGTACACACTGTTATGCCGATTCACGTTTACATTAAGTTTAAATTGTGCTTCGACACTCCACACTACCATCCTCACAAATTGTTCGTCATCAGTTACCATTTGTTGATACCATTCGCAAAATTGCTTTTTGGCGATAAGGATCGTCATCGTTAATCGCGTGCAGTAATTGTGGAATGTAAACTTTCCACTTTACAGCTTTCAGAATTCGTCGTACACTTGTACTGCTGACGCCCACTTCATATGTACATTGCGTAGCAGACTTCTATGGATAATTAACAAAGGTTTCCAACTGCCGACGAAGCAGGACTTGTATAGTATGCTGCCTTTCTGACTTTTCTTGTGAATATCACAAATCGTTCCATGCAGTTCCAACTTATCAACGATGCATTTAATTGTCAGGTAGGTTGACGGTTCTGTTTCGAACTCCCACCTCCACTGACGTTGCACTTCAGCGGCATTATCAAACTTGAAAAACCACTTCACAATACATTTTCGTTGCTCGACTGTCAAGCGTGCTCCAGGCATCTTGTTTTCTCAATACCGAGATGAAAGTACTTACGCCTGTTGAGCCCATAGAGTAAATATCTCTGGAGCATTGCGTTCTGCGTATGTTGTCAACATTAAACCAGGATTGTCACGTTTTTTCGGTACTTCGCTGTGCGTATGCTTTCTGCACCGTCTGAAGTTTATAATATCAAGAGTTTTTGTTGTGTTTCACCGTTTGCTGATAGTGTAATAGCGATGGTGAATTACTGTTGTTGCTACGGATGCAAAGAAAAATGTGTGAAAGGAGGGATAGTAACTATTCATGGGTACATACCATGTATATGTTTAAAAATTTCGAGACGCATTATAATTAATGCTTGATTCTGTAGACCTATTTTTCTACGATTTTATGACTATACAATAGATATTACGGCTCGTACAAAAGCTTACAAACAATCGCTTCCTCTCGTAAACTTGCTAGTGGAACAGGAAAGGGGATGGTTAGTAGTTGCAGCAAATACTATCCTCCATGCATTTATCAGTGACTTGTCGATTATGTATATAGATTACTCAGTCTACTATTTATTTAATAAACTGGAAGCAAGTACGTAAATGCGTTAAATAAATACTTCAAAAAAGTGTCACCAGTAAGAAAAATTGTGCTTTAAGTCGCAAAAACGAGACAATAAAAACGCAGAAATAGCAGAAAAAAGGACGAAGTAGCAAGGATGTAATTGCTAATGTGTGGCAAATTCGGTGTTTTTCGAACACTTGCAAAAGTACTAGCGTACTGTCAAGTCGTTTTGCAAGACTATCACTGCAAAAATGTACGTCAGGCTCTGTAATACTATAAAGTGCCGTATCATACCGAAAACTACCAAAAATCGAGTGCATCTGAACTGTGACACCTATCGCAAAAAAGCAGGATTTAATATCACTTGCCCTTAAAAGTTACGCAGCTGGTTTATTCCCGGCATCAAATCGATACTGTTAAAATGTCTGCGCAACATACATAAATAATCCACGACACGTACGGAAAGAATACGCCTGTACTAGGGATGTAGTGACATTCCAAATATACAGGGCGCTATACGGACAAACACATGACATTCCGAGAACACGTGACCAGGCCGGCAATGTATGTTGACAACACAAAATCTGTTCTGCGCATGTGAATGCTCACTCCAGAGTTATTTACTCCATGGTTGAGCCAAAGACAATACTACAACACTATCGTAACTCAAATCGAACGATATCTCGATAGAGCCTGACAAGGAGTGTATACATTTTTCTGCCAGACACTGTAGTTTTGACTGTATCGAATCTGGATAGCAGATGGGGTGGGTTTCGATCTGTCTGGTTCTTGGTATTCAGATGCTTGTAAATAATAGATGACTCACTGAGAGATTTTTGTTCGTTGGTAGCATGTCAATTGGCTAAGGAGAGTTGGAAACACCATTGGTATAAACTGTATCTTTGTTACGAGACTGGATGCACACAGCAAGACATCGAAGGTATTAAGATCAGTGTTCGTTTGTGCTGCAAAATTACAGGAAAATATCGCAACAACAAATGATAATTAATGTAGAGTAATGAAATATCGGGAATACATTTGTCTAGGCAATACACTCAAAAGATTAACAATGCAGGATCACAGGTTAATGTAAGCTCGATATAAGCCATTGAAAACGTGAAATGCTTGTACATTAACAACCGGTGTTACCGCCAGAATGTTGAATGCAAGCATGCAAACGTGCATGCATCGTGGTTTATAGGTGCCAGATCTCGGTTTGTGGGATGGAGTTCCACGCCTGTTGCACTTGGTCGACCAGTACAGGAACGGGTAATACTGTTTGTGGATGACGCTGGAGTTATCGTCCGATGATGTCCCATACGTGCTCGTTTGGAGACAGACCTGCTGAGCAAGCAGGCCAAGGCAACATGTAGACACTATGTAGAACATGTTGGGCGACAACAGCGCGTTCATGAATGGCAGCACAGCAGGTCGAATCACACGATTGACGCACAAATTTGAAGTCAAGGTGCAATGGATAAGCACAAGAGTGCTCTACATTTACATCTACGTGGATACTCTGCAAATCACATTTACGTGCCTGGCAGAGGGTTCATCGAACCACCTTCACAATTCCCTATTATTCCAATCTCGTATAGCTCGCGGAAAGAATGAACACCTGTATCTTTCCGTACGAGCTCTGATATCCCTTATTTTATCGTGGTGATCGTTCCGCCCTTTGTAGGTCGGTCTCAACAAAATATTTTCGCATTCGGAGGAGAAAGTTGGTGATTGGAATTTCGTGAGAAGATTCTGTCGCAACGAAAAACGCCTTTCTCTTAATGATTTCCAGCCCAAATCCTGTATCATTTCTGTGACACTCTCTCCCCTACTTCGCGATAGTACAAAACGTGCTGCTTTTCTTTGAACTTTTTCGATGTACTCCGTCAGTCCCATCTGGTAAGGATCCCACACCGCGCAACAGTGTTCCAAAAGAGGACGGACAAGCGTAGTGTAGGCAGTCTCCTTAGTAGGTCTGTTACATTTTCTAAGTGTCCTGCCTACGAAACGCAGCCTTTGGTTAGCCTTCCCCACAACATTTTCTATGTGTTATTTCCAATTTAAGTTGTTCGTAATTGTAATACCTAGGTATTTAGTTGAATTTACGGCTTTTAGGTTAGACTGATTTATCGTGTAACCGAAGTTTAACGAGTTCCTTATAGCACTCATTAGGATGACCTCACACATTTCGTTATATAGTGTCAACTGCCACTTTTCGCACCATTCAGATATTTGTCCTAAATCGTTTTGCAATTTGTTTTGATCTTCTTATGACTTTATTAGTCGGTAAACGACAGCGTCATCTGCAAACAACTGAAGACGGCTGCTCAGACTGTCTCCCAAATCGTTCATATAGATAAGGAACAGCAAAGGGCCTATAACACTACCTTGGGGAACGCCAGAAATCACTTCTGTTTTACTCGATGACTTTTCGTCAATTACTACGAACTGTGACCTCTCTGACAGTAAATCACAAATCCAGTCACATAATTGAGAGACGATATTCCATAAGCACGCAATTTTACTACGAGCCGCTTGTGTCGTACAGTGTCAAAGCCTTCCGGAAATCCAGGAATACGGAATCGATCTGAAATCCCTTGTCAATAGCACTCAGCACTTCATGTAAATAAGAGCTAGTTGTGTTTCACAGGAACGATGTTTTCTAAACCCATGTTGATCGTGTGTCAATAGACCGTTTCCTTTGAAGTAATGTTCGAACACAATATATGTTCTAAAATCCTGCTGCATATCGGCGTTAACGATATGGGCCTGTAATTTAGTGGATTACTCCTACTACCTTTCTTGAATATTGGTGAGACCTGTGCAACTTTCCAGTCTTTGGGTACGGATCTTTCGTCGAGCGAACGGTTGTACGAGGTATTTTTTTTCCAATTAACTACTCACCCGAAATCGATGAAACTGGCGTTACTTCTCGACATAATCGCCCTGCAGACGTACACATTTTTCACAACGCTGACGCCATGATTCCATGTCAGCGGCGAAGGCTTCTTTAGGAGTCTGTTTTTACCACTGGAAAATCGCTGAGGCAATAGCAGCACGGCTGGTGAATGTGCGGCCACGGAGAGTGTCTTTCATTGTTGGAAAAAGCCAAAAGTCACTAGGAGCCAGGTCAGGTGAGTAGGGAGCATGAGGAATCACTTCAAAGTTGTTATCACGAAGAAACTGTTGCGTAACGTTAGCTCGATGTGCGGGTGCGTTGTCTTGGTGAAACAGCACACGCGCAGCCCTTCCCGGACGTTTTTGTTGCAGTGCAGGAAGGAATTTGTTCTTCAAAACATTTTCGTAGGATGCACCTGTTACCGTAGTGCCCTTTAGAACGCAATGGGTAAGGATTACGCCCTCGCTGTCCCAGAACATGGACACCATCATTTTTTCAGCACTGGCGGTTACCCGAAATTTTTTTGGTGGCGGTGAATCTGTGTGCATCCCTTGAGCTGACTGGAGCTTTGTTTCTGGATTGAAAAAGGCATCCACGTCTCATCCATTGTCACAATCGACGAAAAGAAAGTCCCATTCATGCTGTCATTGCGCGTCAACATTGCTTGGCAACGTGCCACACGGGCAGCCATGTGGTCATCCGTCAGCATTCGTGGCACCCACCTGGATGACACTTTTCGCATTTTCAGGTCGTCATGCAGGATTGTGTGCACAGAACCCACAGAAATGCCAACTCTGGAGGCGATCTGTTCAAGTGTCATTCGGCGATCCCCCAAAGCATTCTCTCCAGTTTCTCGATCATGTCGTCAGACCGGCTTGTGCGAGCCCGAGGTTGTTTCGGTTTGTTGTCACATGATGTTCTGCCTTCATTAAACTGTCGCACCCATGAACGCACTTTCGACACATCCATAACTCCATCACCACATGTCTCCTTCAACTGTCGATGATTTTAAATTGGTTTCACACCACGCAAATTCAGAAAACGAATGATTGCACGCTGTTCAAGTAAGGAAAACGTCGCTATTTTAAGTATTTAAAACAGTTCTCATTCTCGCTGCTGGCGGTAAAATTACATCTGCCATACGGTGCTGCCATCTCTGGGACGTATTGACAATGAACGCGGCCTCATTTTAAAACAATGCGCATGTTTCTATCTGTTTCCAGTCCGGAGAAAAAAAATCGGAGGCCTTAGAACTTGAATGCACCTCGTATATGATTATTTAGTATGGAGCTAACGCATCAGCATACCCCGAAAGGAACCTAATTGGTATGCAGTCTGAACTAGAGATGGGCAAAACTGTTCTTTTCAGAGATTGGATCAGAACTGTTCACTCCCTGAAATGAATTAGCTCTTTTTCATGACTCACCACTCATTTACAATAGAAAATAAATGGAAGGCACATTGCCCTTTAAACTTGGTTTATTCCAGTACTATACCTGTATTTTGATGTTATTTGATCGTATTTTGAAGTAACACAGATAATGAGTAAGAATTTTGTATTGTTTATTGAAATTCCCACGATATGACAAAGTTTTTGATTATTGATTTATTTTGCACCATCGTGGTTTTTTGGGTGATCGGAAAATGTTGTAACTTGAGATTTACATTAACAATATATTTGGCTATAATGTATTAAAATTTCATTAACCTCATACAAATACATCGCAAGCCATATATTTTTAAACTGAACGTTTCCTTCCGAAGACGCCTAAAATCGCAAAATCCGTACCAGAATAAAAAAAAAATATAAATTTGACTGTAAAACGAAAGTGCTGCATGTAGCCTTACGCAGAATAAAACAAGGAAAATATTGGTGTATCACATTTTGCGATACGTTTATCGGTTCGCTCGTAATTAAAGCGTAAATTCGAGTGTCCATAATAAAAATCGTATAGTAAGAGGAGTCATCAGGAACCTAATCTAATCAGTTTAAACAAATAAAAATAAAATAAAAACAATTGGTGTATACATAACATAATAATGTAATATACATAGCGGTATTACTACAAAGAACAATATCCAGTAGAGACGGACTCCGATGCAGAGGCGCTGAGTCGAGTAGGTCGAGCCGCGAGCTGTATTACTGCGTGAGCTGAGACCGCAGAGACCAGCCGTGACACCTGAGTCGCTTTGCTCAATGCTCTGGCTAGAGTCGAGACAGTGGGGCGAGCGTTGAGCGGGCGAGTTCCGAGGGTGGGGGTAGCGGTGAACTCACCCGCTCCGAGACAAATCGTTCGTTCCCTTGCGAGCAGGTTTTTGCAAGTAGTTCCTATGTTATCCGCTAGGTGGCTCTCTGTCCTGTTGCTCGCATCAACTGCCCAGAGGGCAGGACGTGCGACTGAAACGATCGCCGACAGAGAGCGATGCGAAGTTACGCTGCGCCAGACACTGCAGGCGGCAGACGACGCACAGAGACGGCACGGCATATGTGAAACACAAAATCCAATGGGGCACTGCACAATGCAGGCAGCCAAGGTAGAAGCAGGGCAGAAGCCGGCGCTGGCTGTGTTGTGTGGCGTGCACTGTGCTCTGACCAGTAGAGGCGCTGCTGATATGCTCCGTCTCTCTCTCTCTCTCTCTCTCTCTCTCTCTCTCTCTCTCTGCCGTGGGAAACGTTTGGAGCTACCGTTCTTTTTTTCTGAATCACTGATTGTTCACTCCTTTGAAAGATTGAACTCTATGAATTAGTTCAAGAGCGGATCCCCCATCTCTAGTCTGAACCAGGAGACCTGCTTTTATTAAGTGATTTGAGTTGCTTCACTACTCCGAGGATTTTTACTTCTACGTTACTCTTGTTCGCAGCTGTTCTCGATTCGAAAGTAAAGTTGAAAACAGCACCTCTAAAAACAGAAGGCCGGTGTAAAAACACTTGATCATTAGTGGGTTGTGTTACTAATTCAACATCGTCTACTGCTTTATAAACAGTAAGGCGAGAACGTCTTCTCGTCATGTTGTAGCGCCACATGATGCTGCTGCTGGTGCTGCTGCCCGGTGACTGACGTCGTCTCTGAACAAAACCACGCCCAGACTGTAACTCTAGATGAGGTCCAGTGTGTCTAGCACGCAGACTGGTTGGTTGCAGGTCCTCAACTGGCCTCCTTCTAACCAACACACGGCCATCACTGGCACCGAGGCAGAACCAGATTTCATCAGGAAACAAAACATGTCTCCACCATACCCTCGAATGAGCTCTCACTGGACACCACTGAAGTCGCAAAATGTGGCGGTTTGGGGTCAGTGGAATGACGCTAAAGGGCGTCTGGCACAGAGCTGTCCTTGAAGTATTCATTGCGTCACTGTAGTGCCAGCTACTGTTCAAATTGCTGCTGCAGATGCAGTACAGTGCGACAGGGCCATACCCTGAACACGACGGTCTTCCCTCTCAGTATTGTCATGTGGCCATCCAGAGAACAGTCATCTTGCGACCGTACATTCTCGTGAGCACAGCTGCCAGCAGTCACGCACAATAGCTATATTCCTGCCAAGTTTTTCTCCAATATCGCAGAAGGAACATCCAGCTGTTCGTAGCTCTATTACACGACCTCGTTCAAACTCAGTGAGGTGTTAATAGTGACGTCTTTGTCGCCTTAATGGCATTGTTGACTAACATCAACTCACCGCGTCAAATCGCACAAGTAACTAAGACTCATGACCGTAACAGCATGCATTTAAAGCAAATTTCATTTGCATCCCCATAGCCGCGCGCTATAGGGCGCCTTGTCACGCTCCGTGCGGCTGTCCCCGTCGGAGGTTCGAGTCCTCCCTCGGGTATGGGTGTGTGTGTTGTCCTTAGCGTAAGTTAGTTTAAGTTAAAGTAGTGTGTAGGCTTAGAGACCGGAGACCTTAGCAGTTGGGTCCCATAAGACCTTACCACAAATTTCCAATTGCATCCTCATAGTGGCACTACTAGCGCCACACTCACGTGACTGGCGTGAAATTTGGATAGACATCGTCTTTCAGATGTAGAAACACATGTACTAACTTCCGTTTATGCCACACTACTCCACCTTGGTGTGCCAATTTTTTTCCATCAGTGTACATAAAAGGTGTGACGATAGAAATGGTCAAATTGATGAGCTATAAGAAAAAGATAAGAGGAACTTTTATAGAGAGCTTTAAGCAATTATGATAATGGGACTGTGTCCACAGAAGTTTAATTTTAATTTTTTTCATTTTGTTTATTGTTTTCCAGACAGATTTTACTTGCAAATGCACGCAAACATAGAATATTACAATCATCGTTTACTAGGATGTATTTTGTTATTTGTTTTATTTTCAGACTTGTACTGAGTTCTGGTATGCAGGGGATACTTATATTTGAATATGTTAAGGATAATGTTTAGGACAGGAGATGCTGCCAAGTTGGATAAGTTTTTCTTGAATTCTTCTGTTTGAAGACATGAGTACAATATTTTGTGCGTACATCACAGTGTTTGGTGCTACGTGCGGTACCATTCAATACGAGTATGGAGTAGTAAGCAGTGGTACTGAAACCGCACATCCCGGAAATGGCTACGAGAAACTTTAACAACAAACGCGGCCGTGTACGCGCGTCTTGCTGTAACGTTAGCAGCTGAATTGGCAAGTGTTATGACAGCCAAGAGAACACGCTTTGACAGCTGTGGGGGACATACTTGGTCGGACAACCTTCGTGATGCCGTCAATAGATGGCGGCACCTTGGAGGCACGATGATCGGCAGAGCACAGAGACTGTGATCAGATCATGTAGCAGCAAAAACCCGGCCGTTAAGATGGACTTCAGAGAGCATCCACCATGGCTGATTTGGCTGAATAGAGAAAATATAAAAAAGGTAAACTCAAATGAAAACTAGATCCAACCAGTGATAGAGAAGACAGTAACATGGTTTAAAACACAGAACTTGGACGAGTGCATGAGTGGAAAAGCCCTCTCGCTACGAGATTTTGTTTTCAAGTTACTCATTGTTAAATGTTTATGATTTAAAATTATCTTTAAAAATTGATGACTCATTAACGCAATAAGCGATTAATAGAAACTTAGTGAGTGTGGATATGTCTCACTGAGTACTATCGAATTGTTATGGCAGGTTTTTTTTGTGAATATTACGTATTTTAAATTACAGGCAGGAATGTATATTCCACAGATGAAGAAGTGAATTTTCTCGTAAATGAAACATCAAATAGTGAATATAGTAAACAGATATAATAGGGATGTATGACTGTAATTAATTTTGTTTATTTTTGTTGATGACATAACGACGCAAATTAGCGTCCACAGGGACAGAAACACTATTTGTGATAAAAATATTAAAGATACAGAAAAAAATAAGATCAAAATTAAAAATCTGATGAAATTTGCGTCAAAATTCATGTCTAATAGGTATATATAACATTAAATTTATATTTTAAGTACGCTTTCGGAAGTCGGAAGTGAGTGATTTTGACTCACGTTAATGCGAGGGTATAAATAACAGTGGCCATTTTCCAGCGGGTCTAGCGCAGTGCATGCTTCCGGGCAGTCAGGGTTGGGACCTGTAAGTGACACTGTGTATTAGCGGCGGTAAGTCGCATTGTGTGTGTATCAGAATTATTTCTAATTATCTGGTTGTGGACTTGTAATATTTCGATGTATCGTCGGTAAATAATCTGAAATATTTTCAACGTGCGGATTCTGAATATTTCGGGTTAGGCGACTTAGCGTAAGCTTTAAAAACTTTTCTGCAGTCAACATAGAGTGATCTGCACTGAGAATTGCGTTAGTGCATGATCATGGCACTTCCACTTTAGACCTCTGATAAAGCAACTTCAGCTAATTTTTGTGGATTTTCGGCAGTTTATGCGAATGCGTGATGTTGGTCAGTTATTTAAACCTTCGCACAGACAGTTCAATTGCAAACGATTGGAATTGTGTGAAACTGTACCTTGCTTTTCTGTAATAAACTCAGCTTGTTAAACATTAAAATGCTCCGAGAAGTGAACATTGTTTTACTGCAAATTTGCTGCCTGCATATATTGAACTTGTGACTGAATTATTTAGGGTTAAGGTGACAAATGGGTTGATTGGGCACTGGAAGAAAACGTAGGCAACATTTTTCAAACCCATAGAAGCATTAAGGTGGCCCTAGCAACAGTGTTTTTCTTGCTTTTCATTTTTTAAATTTATGATGATGGTCTTGGGGCTCACAAGTCATTATTTGGTGGAAGTAACAGTGCTTGGCGTCACGATTCATCAATTATCAAGAACACATCACCATTTACTTTTATCATAATTCAGAACTACATGTCACGCCTGAATATATGAATCTTTAAAAAAAAAAAGAATCTAAACGATTGTTCTGGAATCAATGTTGACAAAATTCAAATTTGAAGTCAGCATGGAAATGTCAAGTAACACTTGGGCACGGTGGGGTTGGGGGATTGGGGGCCATTAACACATAAATAAAGTCAAAATTGTAAAATAAGAGCCACCCTAATGCGTACTTTCAAACGAACTGCGTTTATTTTAATTGTGCTTTTGTTGTTATTTTATTGGAATTTTAGTTTCGTAAAACAGTAAGAGGTTTGCTTATGACATAATTCTGTCAGAGCTAGCAAAGGACTTGGAAGAACAGTTGATCAGAATGGATAATGTCTTGAGGGGTTGTTATAACATGATCATCAACGAAAGAAAGACAAGCGTAATCGAATGTAGGTGAATTAAATCAGTTGTTGCTGAGAGAATTAGGTTACGAAATAAGCCACTAAAATTAGCAGATGAGGTTTGCTTTTTCGGAAGGAAAATAACTGATGATGCGTGATACAGAGTGGATGTAAAAAGCAGACTTGCAATAGAAAGAAAATAACATCCGAAATATAGAAATTTGACAATATCGCATATAAATTTAAATGTGAGGAAGATTTTTCTGAAGGTTGTTTGTGTGGAGTGTAGCCTTCAACGGAAGTGAAACATGAAAGATAAACAAATCAAACAAGACAAGAATAGAAGCTTTTGAAATGTGGTGCCACAGAAAAATACCGATAATTACATGGTTAGATCGAATACTAAAACGAATTGAGGAGGAATGGAATTTATGGGATAAACTGACTACAAGAAGGGATCGTTTGTCAGGAGACATCCTGAGGCGTTAAAAATTGTCAGTTTGGTAACGGATGTGAAAACTGTGAGATAAGAACTGTAGAGACTGTAGAGGAAGATCGAAGCTTGACTACAGTAAGCTGATTAAAATGGATATAGGTTGCAGCATTAATGAGAGATGAAGAGACTTGCACAGGATTGGCTAGCGAGAGAGCTGCATCAAACCAGCCTCCAGACTGAAGACCAGAACAACAAGAGTAAATTATTCAGACTCTGTCCTCTTGAATCTAAGGTCACATTCTTTCTCAGATAAGTAAGTGATGCAAAACTTCCTTTGAGCAGCCCACAGAAACGTGTTATGTAATTATTAGGCTGGTAGTGGCGTACCGAAAGGCCCGAGGCGATAGTTGAGCGTGACGAGCAGGACCCCTCGAGACGCCAGGTAGTCGGGCCCGTACATATAGCGGCTGCCGGAGCCGATGGTGAAGGCGCCGCCGTGCAGCCACACCATGACCGGCCGCGGCTGCGCCACGTCTTCCGGCATCTGTGGGGGAGGAACACATCAAAAGAGCCGCCACAGCGCTTAAGCAGTTTCTTTTCGTACTGTATGCACTATGGCTTCCCCCCTGCGTTCAGTTTCAGGTAATATTTAGGTAACATCCCAAAATATTTGAAATCTCCAGCAAAAGTCCGGTTTCTCTCTGGAGAAAACAGTATACGTTGAATGAACAGGTTGTAAATGCGCTCTAGAAATCACTAACAGAAGAAATATGACTAGCAAAGGTTCTTAGGACCTCAAAATGTAATAGCTCGGCTGAAACACGCCAGACAAGGGCTTCGTCACCCCAAAGAGACATCATGCTGATACTTGAAAATGACCTCAGTTCGTAGTAGACGAGGGTCCACGAGATTTTCAAGTGTGCTATAGCCATCTAAGGTCACTCGTTGATTATTAGATTCCTAGAGCTACCAATTTTCAAAGTAGTGCCAGAATTTTCCATAGGATAAAGGTCGAATGATGATTGGGGGTAGAATGTAGGCAGAAGTGTAACACCTGCTCGCCGATAATGCAATAATCATTCTAGTTCATATTCATTGTAACCTGAATAAGTCACATTGCAAAGAGCACCCCCATAACATCGCAGTATCATCAGCAGCCGGAATTACATCCTCCACACACTGCAGGTTAAACATCCTATTGAAAAGAGACTAAATCATGACTCTTCAGACTACACAACACGCTTGCAGTTAACAATCTGTGCACTGTCTACATCGTTTGGCCCATTGATGATATGCAACTTTATGTGCTGCTGTGACCAATGATCTTTCTCGAAGGAACTGACTCCAAATTTAAATTGCATGCCGGTCCCTTTGCAACATTCACTCGGAAACTCATTGAGACAGACGTGATTTCACTAATAGCAGAAAATCCTCTCTGGTTCGAAACTCACTGTCTCTAATTAACCTTATCCATACGGATATTTAAGAAACCATGACTGTTTAAACTATATGAACATAGAAAAGTAAGTGCAACCAAACACTTTTTCGAAGTACTTGTTTATTCCAAAAGCCAGTTTTCGAACCTTTCCAGGTTCATCTTCAGATGAAGCACAGTAGGTTACATGCCTCTTCAATAGCGAAATGCTGGGTGCTGGCTCTGTGAAAAGAAGGTGTAACATGCTTTAATGTATCACCATGAGTAAATTTTGTGTGGCGATTTGGATCCAAACAGGAGTTCTGCACTTAACTGCCAGACTATGGCGGATGTGTAATAAATGTAGATCCAGTAGCTTCCATTGTGACTGACACCGACTCTTCATTGGATATGAATATACAAACAGATTATAACGATGATTTACCAGCATCCATCATGTACTGTACAAATGGTGCTTGGTAAAACCATTTTTAAACTTTCCTCAAAGACATTATTTGTTTACATATAATACAGTCGATATATGGGGAAAAATATTTGCAGAGAATAGTGGCTGTTTATATGTACATCTTCTTTACATTTAACAAAATAGAACTTCAAATGAACGCTATCTCATTAACATAATCTGGAATATTAGAAGAACCAGAGTATGTTTATTGCAGCTAAATGATAACACATTCTAAGGAAAAAAACCGGCGCACCACGAAAGAGTTATCCGAATGGGACTGAAACCAGTAGATGATATATACAGGTACAGACAGACAAATCATTAAAAATTTCGGAAAAATTGGACGATTTATTCAAGAGAAAGAGCTTCACAAATTGAGCAATACCTCAATAGCGTATTCGTCTACCTCTGGCCCTTATGCAAGCATTTATTCAGCTTGACATTGTTTGATAGAATTGTTGAATGTCCTCCTGAGGAATACCGGGCCACACGTGTGTAAGATGGTCAGGATCCTGAGATGGTTGGAGGACCCTGCCCAAAATGCTCCACACGTTCTCCACTGGGGAGGGATCCGGCAACCTTGCTGACCAAGGTAGCGTTCAGCAAGCACGAAGACAAGCAGAAGAACCTCTCGGCGTGTGGGAGTGTGCATTATCTTGCTGAAATGTAAGCCCAGGGTGGCTTGCCACGCAGGACAATAATACAAGGCACAGGATGTCGTCGACGTACCGCTGTGCTGTAAGGGTAGCGCGGATGACAACCAAAAGGGTCTAGCTATGAAAAGATATGGCACCCTAGACCATCACTCCTGGTTGTCGGACAGTATGGCAAGCGTCAGTCAGGTTGGTATCCCACTGCTGGTTGGGACATCTCCAGACACGTTATCGACCTGGAATCTCATTGACTGGACTGGAATTGTCACTCTGAACTGAGCCCCCATGACCAGAGAAGTCTTGTCTGGAGATGCCCCAGTGGGAGATGGGAGACCAACCTGACAGTCACCCCCTATATGGTCTGACAATCTGGGTGATTGTCCAGGGCATCCCCTAAACAGTCTGACCACTTGGAGTGATTGTCCAGTGCGCCATTTCATTTCATAGCAGGAACGTTTCGGTTGTCATCCGTCGCGCCCCTATAGCAAAGCGGTACATCGATGATATTCTATTCCCCGTTTAGTTGCCCTTCATGGCAAGCAAGTTTGGGCTTATATTTCAGCAAGATATGGCTGCCCCCATACGGCAAGAGTTTCCAGTGCTTGTTCTCGTGTTTGCCAAACGCCGCCTTGGCCAACAATGTCGCCAAATCTCTCCCCAGTTGGGAACGTTTGTAACAGGGCCCTCCAACCAGCTGTGTATTTTGACAATGTAACGCTTCAGTTGGACAAAATTTGGCATGATACCTCTCAGGAGGACATTCAGCAGCTCTATCAATCAATGCTATGCCGACTAACTGCTTGGACCAACACGTTATTGACTTTCTCAATTTGTGAATCTTTTTCTCTAGAATAAATCACCCTGTTTTTCTCAAAGTGTAACCATTTGCTTATCTGTACATGTAAATTACTGTTCTTGGAACAGAAGTTATTTTCAAATACGTTTGCCTTTCAGATAATGTCATTAAGTTTTTGTGTGATTTTATAGCTAGGAACATTGATCGAATGGATGATGGGACATGTGAGACAGTTCGGTTTGTGGATTTTAGATTGTGATTTCAATTTTGGTGCTGATAAGTTCATCATTATACAGTGCTTCTGTTGGTGTGAAGAGGGAGTTGCCGTTTTTAAGTAGTTTTTTAACTTTGTCTTGGAATTCGGCCATAGGGTTGTATTCTATTCCTTTTATGTTTTTATTTCCGAAAAATTCATGAGTGTTATTAATATAAGGTCATTCACATGTTAACAGCTGTGTTGCCCTTGTCTGCTCTGACAGCAATGGCATTTTTGTTGAAAGTGTCTTGTTTAAGTCATATAACGTCATTTGTTCATTATTCATCTTATTGCACATTTTGTTCTCGTCTGCATTTCTCATAATAATGTTGTTTGTCTTATGAGCTATAGAATTTTGTTCATTGTGTTTTCGTCTGACGTTGTGCAAGCTATTTTTGTGCTCACTATTAAATCTGTAATATTGCTTTTATTTACTATGGGAGCAATGCCTTGTTTAACAGCTTCAATTCGTTGCTGTTAAATCATATTTCTATAGCATTTATCACTTTGTCAAACAATTTATATTCTACTTGAGAAGAGACTGTTAGGGACTTTACTGCATTCTTTGAAGTAAGGGCATGTATCTTTTACTAATGCCAAAGTGAGGTGATAGTTGGTTCCTTGTTGACATACTGACCGACATCTAGAAAAAGCATGAATACATGAGCAATAAGATTATGCCTTAGCTACAGGTGCATGTTGTATAGCTGTGACCTGAAGAGATATTTCTTTTAGTAAAGAGACTAGTTTTCAGCCTTTAACCAAATCATCTCTCATCTTTTCTTTTTTTTTCATTTTGGCTGACACATATTTGAAAATAGCTTCTGTATCAAGAACAGTTACGAGCTCGTCAGTAGCATGAAGGAATTCCCTATCTCAGCCACAGCTAAGTTTGAATGTCCTGATACAGTCAACATATACAGGGTGTCCCACTGATCTTGACCACCCTAAATAACTGTTTGTCCAGATGCAAATTACAAAATGTTTCAAGCAAATGTTCTTTAGCCGTCACGGGGACATCAATCAGCATGATTGCCTTCGTTGTAGCTTTGTCTTTTACAAAGATATGAACAGCGGTATGACTTTTTAAATGGCACCCTGTATTTTTTATTCGGTAATTCATTTCCTCTCCTAAAGACCTATTCAAAAATGTATCACTGTGTACCCTTCACTGAAACACAACGTTATTAATTACATAACGCAACAGTGACGTTGACGCTCCCAGCTCTTTGTGTAGGTACTCGGGGTAATGGAACACATCCACTTGCTGACGTTGACAGAGGACAAATGTAAACACCTGTCATTCACTCAACCATCGTCAGTTGAAGAGTTGTGTGAGTAGAATGTACACCAACAAAGAGAAGGTAGAAATGCTCCTCATCTATGGGGAATGTAAGTTAGCAGAACAGTAGTTGCAATACTGTTTTCTTATGTACGGGTAAATTTAGTACAGTAGTTTAGTCCTTCTAAATACTGTTGTGTAGAGAAGGCATGCAGTAAAGGCTGTCCTTACTACAAACCGCTTCGACATAACGTTTCTTTTATTGTTGTTGTTGTTGTTGTTGTTGAAGGTATGCGAAACGCTACGCATGCAGCGGAACTGTACAGAGAGCGATATCCTGACAAGAACCCACCTTCCCGATGGATGTTTTCTCGTCTTGTGACGCTTCAGGAAACGGGAAGTTTCAACCCTTGACAACGCAATCGTCGTAACACTCGCATAGACGAAGCTGCCGAAGTTACTGTTCTCACTTCCGTTGCTATGAATCCACATGTGAGCACACGGCAGATTGAACATGAGATTGCATTCTTAAAACCAGTGTACATCGATTCTAACACATCACTGGTTCCATCCTTACCATGTACATCTACATCAAGAATTGCATGGGAATGATTTCCAGAATAGTGTACGGTTCTGTCAGTGGGCACAGCAGTAAATCCTCACCAACCCGAACTTCATCTACAATGTTCTATTTACCGATGAATGTTCCTTCTCAAACAAAGGACAGGTAAATACAAGGAATATGCATTATTGGTCCAGCGACAACCCACGATGGCTTAGACAGGTGGAACATCAGCGTCAATGGAGAGTTAACGTCTGGTGTGGGGTGCTTGGTATACAATTATTGGCCCTTATTTTATCAATCGTAGTGTAAACGGCACAGCGTATGCCAACTTCCTCAGATGAATTCTTCCTCCTCTTCTGGATGAAGTGCCGCTAAGAACCAGAATGCTTATGTGGTATCAACACGATGGATGTCCAGCACATAATGCCTTGCGTGCACGTCGATACCGAAGGTATCCTGCCAGATGGATTGGTCGAGGAGGAACAGTTACTTGGTCTGCTAGGTCTCCTGATTTAAATCCTCTGGATTTTTTTCTTTGGGGATGCATTAAAGACATTGTCTATTGCGATATTCCAACAACTCCAGAGGACATGCAGGAACGTGTCGTGCTTGCTTGTAATTCTCTTCAGCAGACAACACTGGAAGCAGTAAATAATTCACGAGTGCACGAGTGTATCGGTGTCCAGGGTCACCACTTTGAGCAGCTTTGAATGTTCTACTCCTGGGCAATGGTACAGGAGAGTCAAAGTCAATTTTGTGTTATGTTTTTTATTGGTTTTCTTTTGTTTCCTGACAACTCCATCGAGTGGACGAGTCTGTGATACCAGGCTCAAAGTCAATGTAGTGTTATGTAATTAATAATGTTGTGTTTCAGTGAATGGCACACTGTGATACATTTTTGAATAGGTCTTTAGGAGAGGAAATGAATTACCGAATAAAAAATACAGGATGCCATTTAAAAAGGTCATACCGCTGTTCATATCTTTGTAAAAAACAAAGCTACAACAAAGGGAATCATGCCGATTGGTGTCCCCGTGACGGCTAAAGAACATTTGCTTGAAACATTTTGTAATTTGCATCTGGACAAACAGCTATTTAGGGTGATGAAGATAAATGGGACACGAACATACCTGTCAAAGAAACAATAAATATAATAAGAAATAATGTATTTCAAAATAGAACAAGCGATAGACCTCTTAAATCTACAAACTCACAAATATTCTGGAACTTATAATAATACACAGTTACTTCCTGTTGAAGAAGTTGAATAACAAGTTTTACTTTTAGGAAGATGGACTGGCAATGGGAAGTAGTTTTGCAGGCTTGCTAGCAAAAATGAGTATTAACAGTCTTGAAAACAACTTTATTAAATTTCAGACACAACTGAAAGATAAACTGCTTTACCACAAATGCTATGTTGATAATACTGTTATTGTATTTACTGGAGAAATGGTAGAAACAGAAAGTCTAGCCGAAGAGCTTAATAAATTACTCCAGATTATTCAATTCAATGCAGGACATGAAGAACCAGATTTAAAAATCTCAAATAAGCATCAAAAACATAATCTTCAAATTTCCAGGAAACCAACAACTACCATTACTGCCATTCATCTTCTTGTAATCCAGACCAACATGAAAAAAGCATTATTCAGAATGATGGCTAATTGCATGCTTAATAAACCAATCAATACAAACAAAAGAAAAGTTATAAAATCAATTGCCTCCAGTAATGGGAACAACTTTGTTGTATTAGATAAACCAATCCATACAAAAGAATCAAAGCAATAAACTGCTGACCAACCACCTATTAACAAGACCACCTTCATAAGCCTACCTTTCCTAGGGAAGAATTCATACTGAACAGCCAATCTGTTTATATGACATCTGTTTATATGACATAAAAATAGCCTTCATAAAAATAAGCTTCACAGCCAGATTCAAAGAGCACATGGATGCACTCCATCTTAACAGCCTGAATGCAGCTTTGCCACACACCTTCCTCAAAACAGTCATTCCATAAATAGCATAGAACAAACAGAAACTCCAGATACTGCACCTTTCTAACACAGGCATGGAACCTGACCTTCTTGAATAAACTGAAATCTTTATCAACACAGATATAGGATGATATTGTCTACTCCATCGTCACACTGAACTGAGAAACAATTTTTTCCTTCAGAATGACGAAGACTCACTAACTCAAAACAGCTCATCAGTTAAACAACCAGCACTCCCATCCCCTCCTTTCTATTCCTCTCTCTATATTCCAAGTACATTATGTATCTAAATGCCCAAGTGTTGTATTGTTAAAATAAATTAATACTCATATACATGACTACACACTAAGCCAAAATAGAACAACAAACAATGAATGAATTATCTAAATGCATAGGAAATCGGCTTGCAAGCTTGATGGCAGAAATATATATTAACAGTCTTGAAAACAAGTTTTTAAAATGTGAAACAGAAGTGGAAGATAAACTGCTTTACCACAGATACTATGATGAAGGTACTGTTTTTGTATTTAATGTAAGAATGGTAGAAACAAAGTCTAGCTGGAGAACTTAATAAATGATACCACAAATTTCAATGCAATGGAGGATATGAGACACTAGATGACATGAACTACCTTGATTTAAAAATCTCAGCTACAAATCAAAAGCATAATTTTCAGATTTTCAGGAAACCAACAACTACCATTGTTACTATTTATAACTCTTCTTGTTGTTCAGACTAATATAAAAAAGCGTTCTTCAGAATGATGCTTAATCACATGTTTAATATGCCAATGGTACAAGCAAAAGACAAAGGAACAAAAAATATCACATCTATTGCCTCCAGTTATGGGTGAAATACTGCTGTAATAGATAAACCAATCCATACAACACCCATTGCTGAACAACCATCTATAAACAGGAAACCCCTTTCCTGGAAAAGATTTCATACCAAACTGCCAAGCTCTTTAAGACATATGGTGTAAGAACAACCTTCTTCAATAACAACAAAATACAAAATAGAATCATTCAAAGCACCAGAACCAGTATGCAACAATATAAAAAAATTAGGTGAGTACAAATTGATTTGCAGCTGATGTCCTAGATTCTACACTGGACAATCTGGCAGAAGCTTTGCAACAACATTCAAAGAGCAAATTGATGCTCTCCATCTTAACAGCCTGAACAAATGCAGCTGTGCCACACTTTTTGCTCACCACAGTCAGTCTGCGAACACCATGGAACATAACATCCAAATACTTCACCTTGCTAACGAAGCTATGGGACTTGTTGGTCTCTAAAAAACTGAAATCTTTATCAACAGAAACGCAGCATCAGACTACCTACTAAATGACCAGATTCCTTAAGAATTTCCAAGAGTTATTAACTGAAAACAGCTAGTCAGCCAACCAATCCACCTTCCCATTCATGCTGTTCCCTCCATCCTTCACTTTACATCTCAATTACATTCATGTTAATGTCAATAACCTACCACAGAGTAAATCCTGTATCGTGTACCTAAATATCGAAGTATTGTATCATTAAAATAAAGTAATGTTATAATTACACTCCTGGAAATGGAAAAAAGAACACATTGACACCGGTGTGTCAGACCCACCATACTTGCTCCGGACACTGCGAGAGGGCTGTACAAGCAATGATCACACGCACGGCACAGCGGACACACCAGGAACCGCGGTGTTGGCCGTCGAATGGCGCTAGCTGCGCAGCATTTGTGCACCGCCGCCGTCAGTGTCAGCCAGTTTGCCGTGGCATACGGAGCTCCATCGCAGTCTTTAACACTGGTAGCATGCCGCGACAGCGTGGACGTGAACCGTATGTGCAGTTGACGGACTTTGAGCGAGGGCGTATAGTGGGCATGCGGGAGGCCGGGTGGACGTACCGCCGAATTGCTCAACACGTGGGGCGTGAGGTCTCCACAGTACATCGATGTTGTCGCCAGTGGTCGGCGGAAGGTGCACGTGCCCGTCGACCTGGGACCGGACCGCAGCGACGCACGGATGCACGCCAAGACCGTAGGATCCTACGCAGTGCCGTAGGGGACCGCACCGCCACTTCCCAGCAAATTAGGGACACTGTTGCTCCTGGGGTATCGGCGAGGACCATTCGCAACCGTCTCCATGAAGCTGGGCTACGGTCCCGCACACCGTTAGGCCGTCTTCCGCTCACGCCCCAACATCGTGCAGCCCGCCTCCAGTGGTGTCGCGACAGGCGTGAATGGAGGGACGAATGGAGACGTGTCGTCTTCAGCGATGAGAGTCGCTTCTGCCTTGGTGCCAATGATGGTCGTATGCGTGTTTGGCGCCGTGCAGGTGAGCGCCACAATCAGGACTGCATACGACCGAGGCACACAGGGCCAACACCCGGCATCATGGTGTGGGGAGCGATCTCCTACACTGGCTGTACACCACTGGTGATCGTCGAGGGGACACTGAATAGTGTACGGTACATCCAAACCGTCATCGAACCCATCGTTCTACCATTCCTAGACCGGCAAGGGAACTTGCTGTTCCAACAGGACAATGCACGTCTGCATGTATCCCGTGCCACCCAACGTGCTCTAGAAGGTGTAAGTCAACTACCCTGGCCAGCAAGATCTCCGGATCTGTCCCCCATTGAGCATGTTGGGGACTGGATGAAGCGTCGTCTCACGCGGTCTGCACGTCCAGCACGAACGCTGGTCCAACTGAGGCGCCAGGTGGAAATGGCATGGCAAGCCGTTCCACAGGACTACATCCAGCATCTCTACGATCGTCTCCATGGGAGAATAGCAGCCTGCATTGCTGCGAAAGGTGGATACACACTGTACTAGTGCCGACATTGCGCATGCTCTGTTGCCTGTTTCTATGTGCCTGTGGTTCTGTCAGTGTGATCATGTGATGTATCTGACCCCAGGAATGTGTCAATAAAGTTTCCCCTTCCTGGGACAATGAATTCACGGTGTTCTTATTTCAATTTCCAGGAGTGTATTATGATTTAACTACGATTAACAGAACCAGGTTTTCCTAATATTGCATACCGTGTTAAAGTAAAAACAGAAATAAGATATCAGTTCATTTTACATTTGTTTTTCTTTTTTAAATGTAAATTTTATGTGTATCTAAATGTCTGTAATTCTCTACAAATATCATAACTTTATTTTATGTTGATACCAGTTCTGATCAAAGTATTTTCCAACACATAGACTGTATTATATGGAACGAAAAAACTAATAATGTCTCTGAGCAAAGTTCATTATATCTTTGTTTGGAGGTCTTTGTAACAAGTGGCAGTTGTACAGCACATGTTGGATCCTCTTTCCTGGCTTATTTATGCAGCATGTCCCAGAAGGAATGGTCAGTATTCAGGAATATGACAGGACCGATCATAGTTGTACAGCACATATTGGATCCCCTTGCCTGGCGTGTTTATGCAGCATGTCCCAGAAGGAATGGTCAGTATTCAGGAATAAGACAGGAACGATCATACGAAGTAAACATGGGCTCTAAAAAGTATACCTTTGTAAGGTGTCAGGCAAATCCAACACCTTCCGTGAAAACCCTTACATGATAGCAAATCCGGCAGTATGTAACATAGCTCCGAATAAATCCTGACATTAAATGAACCAAAGTAATACGATCAACAAGTGAGCAAATGGAATACCACAGACTGACACAAGAACGCCTAAATGCATGTCATACCTTCCCACCATGAAACAGACGCAGTTCCGAGGGGAGAAACGAGAACAAAAGCCGAGAGCAGAGTCGTATAAGCAAGAAGGCCCTACGATAAGGGACGGACACCCACGTCGCCAACCGACCGCCAAGATCACCCCCAGCCCATGTCAAAAGATAGAGCCCTCCAGCCCATGTTAAAAGATAGAGCCCTCCAGAAGAACAGTATAGATCTTACGATAACACTAAAAGGGCCACACCAGCTGCAAGTTTTAGTGTGAGACTATACGTGTCTCTGTTACGTTGCAAACATTAAAAACATTGCCCCACCACGAAAAGTATAACGTTTCCCATTGGATAGACAGAATTTTTATAGGCGGAGCTTAAAGTTAACATTGAGACGCTGATTGGTCAGTTGAAAACACAGCCAGATACCTTTTTTTAAAACCAACTTCGGTAAATTGTAGTAAGGAGAAGTTAGGAGGGATTTGCTTCTGAGATGGCGAGGTGTGTGGAGCTGTGCCGCCCGCCGCCCCCTGACGCTGCCTAAACACCGACAAGGAAATGAACGCACACGATGCCGCATTTTTGAGCGCATAACACTTCACTCAGAACTGCAGAAGTCTCATCTGTTTCATCCCCTTTTTACGTAATACTAGTGTTGATCGTCAATTAAATCTCATGGTGTTCACATTTGCTACTTGAAGTAAAAATCTGAAACGCGATGATTTTTCTGTTATATAATTATTGAGAAGCCACATCAGCCACTGTAATTTACGACAAGTTAGATAAGTAATTAAAGGTAATTGAGGCTCACTGTAGACCATTTTGATAGTTTTCTCTTTTATGAAACTTAACTTAAATCTAGATTATAGATGTGATATGGCATAGGTCAACCTTCGATCCATTGTAGAACTTGGAAACCCATTCAGGGAATATTCTTTCACATTTTTGTTGAACGCAGTTGGTTTTTATCATTCTGTATTAAAATATTTCCTTTTATCAATCGTGCAATTTATAAACAATGTTTTGTGAGTAGAATAAATTTTCCAATGGTAAACTTAACTGCTTTTTCGACGTTATTTTACCAGCTAACTAAAAATAGGTAAGCCTTGAACCCCTTCCACTAAATTTAGTTAATATTAAGATTCTTTTACAGGGAGTGCAGTGGAGCTGACGCTGAAATCATTAAGTATTTGATTATATCATCACTAGTCTCACTGAACTCTTCTGAACTCTACATGTCATGTGTGGTCTGGCGTCTCCTTACCAGCAACAGGTCCCAGGTTCAAACTAGTCAATTCCCTAAAAAACACGCTCAGAGCGTCGTTGCGCGAAAGTGATAGGGAGACACGACTTAGAACAAACAGACACCACGCAGAATGTTAGACCTTAATGACTATGAGCACTTCTTCATCTTCATTACTATGAAACAAATCTCTTCTACTGCAAGCCCTATGCTTTTCATATACTGAGAGGCAAGTTTAAGAAGTTCTGCCGTTCATAAATATAAATTTTTAATACTGCGTTTTACATGTCACCTTTCTCCCGTATTCTGCCGGTATCGTTGTTGCTGCGGCATGCATTGTACCTAACTATACAAGCTAAGCTGCTTCTCAGTTAATTCACATACATTTACTGAACACCAGTCAATCGTTTTGTAAATAGTTCCGCCTATTCTTCCTTCTCCTAGTGAACCTCTTGTTGATATTGCTAAAGTGCTCTCATCATCAGCAAGCAGAATTTTCTGCTTTTTGGTATAATATTAGATGTTATTTATTAGTAATATTAATATACAGTAGTCAGTATCAACGATGATTTGCTCCACTCAGGAAACGATCTGTGATCCACACTGAGAGAGCTTCTGAACAAGACTCTGCTGTCTGTTAGTTAGTTAGTTGGTTAATCAATTAATATTTGTGTGTTTTTTGCCATTAAATTTAGATTTATACTGAATTAATTTCTTTTTCTTGGTTTTTGTTAGAAATGCTTTAGAATCTAAGGCTTTAACGAATGACAGAAATTTCCAGTTATAAATTTTATTGGGCGATACGTGAAATGGTGGAGTGTCCATTCAGTGCAAATTACTGCCGAGAGGAATTTCTGACTTTCTTATAATCTTACTGCCACAGTGATGTTCGACCGTTACTGAATGCATTACATAATTCAAAATTCAGAGATAGGTGCTAATAATTAATCTGTTCATAATTATTCATTGCCTATCATTTAGGGGATCTGACAACATTTTATTGTTATCGAAGTATATAGCGAAAGTAACGCATTATTTCACGAGGGAGTATAGCAACAGTAGCAGGAGACCAGGACTTAATAGTCTGCTTGAAAGTTTAACAAATCGATGACAGTTTAGCTTAAGAGAATTTATTATGTTTTAGATTCTTGAGGAATCAGTAAGACTAACACAAAATGGATTATATTTTCTGATACACCTTCCGATATATACTGCAACACTTGCTTGTTTTGTCTAAAATGCTCCCATGTTTTTCATTAAGTTCCTATAATTTTTTTGTGTTGTTACGTTTCACTTCTACACAGTCTCAGATTTCTTACAGTGATGGCCTTCTATTATTTTTGAGGATTAAAGACTTTGTGTTCATTAAATGTGAATTACTGAAGCGAAATGAGGATGTGACCGATCAAAATTATTTTTATTGGTTTTCGTGTCGTCACAATATGAATCCATCGTTTCAGTCTGTTGTAATAGAAGCCAAGAAGTAAGAAAAGGAAAGGAAAAGGAAGACATATTTTTTATTTCATTGGAACTAAAACCCATTGTTGCGGTTGGCAGGAGAGCCAACACCGTGTTACTAGAGGAAGCCGAAAGGCACGCGTTTTAGCTCACGCAGGCTGGCGTGAGGTCTGGAACAGAACAAGGAAATTAGAATTTAGAAAAAACGGACGTAGCTGGTGGAATACTTAACTTTAATCCATTAATGGTGAACGTCGCTCTTGACGGGACATTATTCACAATATCAATAGTAACTGGTAATGGCGCCTTGCTAGGTCGTAGCAAATGACGTAGCTGAAGGCTATGCTAACTATCGTCTCGGCAAATGAGAGCGTATTTTGTCAGTGAACCATTGCTAGCAAAGTCGGTTGTACAACTGGGGCGAGTGCTAGGAAGTCTCTCTAGACCTGCCGTGTGGCGGCGCTCGGTCTGCAATCACTGATAGTGGCGACACGCGGGTCCGACGTATACTAACGGACCGCGGCCGATTTAAAGGCTACCACCTAGCAAGTGTGGTGTCTGGCGGTGACACCACACCTATGTTAATGCATATGTTCTAGAAAACTCCGTCCTGTATCCAGCCATGAAAGTATTCGTGCAGAGACGGCAGAGATCATGCGTGCATCGTTGGCCGAAGTAGGCCTTTGGCGTACCAGAGATGATCCTGCGCGAGCAGACCGCAGAAGATAAACCAACGGCCCCGAGATTTTCTGTTTTATTTGTTAAGAAATAATGGTAGCGCCCTACGTTAGTCTGAATTAATGGTTCAACTATGATACTGAAATAGGTTTCAGTCAGCGACTATCGAGAAGCTCGGCAGATGGCGAGTTTGGTTTGGTAAGATGACATATGTGTTATTGCATGTGAGTTGGGGCACGTTAAAAAGTGTCGTGATCGATACCTGGCGCAAAATTGTGTCGATTATTTCGTCAGTGTGGAATTTTCCGCAATTTCGTTTAAAGACTATAGGAAGCTGTTCTTGGATTGAGTTGTGTTTAAAATGCAAAGTTTGAAGAGTGCAGTAACTGGTCTAGGGCATGATAAGCCTAATTATTTTCTGATATTGTCAGGCTCGTCGTATTGTGGGTGACATTTGACGGAAGGTCAAGCGATTTTAGGTGGTTACGGACTTACTGAAGAGTGCCTTGTACGCTATATCAGTATTTGAAGTCATTAAAATACGACGATACCAAATTTTTGACGCCATATAGTTTGTCTGAAGTGGTCCGTGCTGTGTTTCAGTTGATACTAGTTAGGGCATACACTACTGGGTTTTCGTGTTGCAAATGGTTAGGAAAGATTTATGAAGGCAGACTCTAACGTAGTTAAGTGTCAACTGCTAAGCCTTGTATTTTTTTGGAGTATAGAATCATACTACAGCGTAAAACGTTGTTGTGTATTTCGAGTAATTGCTCAGCCAGCATTTTTCTCGAAGCTTTTCTAGATCGGGGAATGCAGCACAGGAAAACACGGATTGGAGGTGAATTATTATAGATAGCGTATTTTTCCCTAAGTATTGTTAATGCTGTAACCACATTGCCCTAGTTGAAACATTTTAAAACGGAAAATCCAACTGCAGCTATTATTTCTGTACACAAGTGATGAGTGACTTTGCATTTAGAATTTGCTAGTGAATACCTAGGATTTATTTTGAGTTTTTTTTTTTTTGTATTTTTCATCTCACTTAGTGTGGAGCTGTTAGCTTTTTGGAAGTAGCTCATTTACAAACAACGTTTGATAATTGTAAAGCACTTAAATTTAAAAAAAAAGGAAAGAAAATAAACTTCCATTGGCTAAAAATAAATGTTAGTCCCTGAATTATCATTTACCAACGACGATCTTTCAATAGCTGATTCTGAAAAGGAATGAGTTTAAATGGAAAGCAAGTTTTAGTTCTGGCATTTAGCAAGTACCGTAAGCATGCTCAAGTCAACGATTGGTTCTAGAAAATTGAATTGAGAATAGTTAAACCAAAGAGCGTCATTACAGAGACTAGCCCCTTATGGCTTGAAGCATGAAAACAATTTCATAGGAGGCTGGCGCTGAAATATTGCGATTAATTAGATACTAGAGTTGGCGAGAATATTTGTAAAAGGTTTACCAAGGGAATGAACTAATGTATGTCTATACATTATATTAAACATTCATGAGTAGCCAAACATTTATTTGTGCTCTCTTAGGACAATTTGTATCTCTGGAATTGGATGTCAAAGTATATTACGAAAGTGCTTTTAATTTTGAAACTTTTCAACAGTTCATGGGTTTGTAAGAATCCGGTGATATATAAATGTTTAAGTCTTAACTATCATGATACTGAAGCTCACATTTTAATGTGAGAAAAGATATTTCATTTGTTTCATGGATTATTGCTAAGTGCTAACTTGTGTACCCATATGATACATATTCTTCCCAAAAAGACTGTAGAGCTATGTAAATGATTGAACTTAATGTCAATTACTGTGGTATTCAAATATCACTGATGAGTGTTACAGTCAAGCTCGTGCTTCATTAATAGTGAGTTAGTTTGTGTACTCACTCCATTATAAGTGATGGCTTCTTTTTACCAGCCATATAGTAGCCATTGATTGAGCACTAGACAGGATCTCGATCTAGTGTGTTCACCGCGAATTGTGGATACCAACTGACCTAATTCACAACATCACCACCAGAGGCCACTGTGTTCCCTCCCCCTCCCTCCCCCTCCCATCCAAGATGGCGGCCCAGGGAAAAAATGGCGGGAAATTTGCTCAATCTGCTTTGAGCTGCTGGACTGGGAGGACCACATGATGGTAGGCTAATATAGCATGCACAAATTATTGTTTAAACAATTTGTTTAAGAATGTTGTTTATTTTTTCTGAAATAGCAACCCACCTCGAAATAGCCACTGGTGTTTAAACAATTTGGACAATGCTAAACAATTTTGATACTTTTTTTATTCCAATAGCAAAAGGAACCAAATAATAACACTGTCACAAATCGTACTAAACATTTCTGAAAACCTTTTTCACTGGCACTTCATGCACCAGAGTGACGGCCGCTGTAAGGAGCTATGCGTTGGACGGCTCAATACTGGCCTCTGGCCACCGGAAACTGCAGAGCTGTGCTAAGCACTACCTGCCATATTGGAAGCACCTCAGCCTTCCTCCTCATCTCTGGTGCACTTTCATTCCTTGAGGCTCACGGATACCACTTGTCGTTGAACACAAACTGTTTCAGGGTTTATTAAACCTGGTATTTGAGCAATGTGCGGAATATTGTCACATATATATCTTGACGATGTCACAAAACTCTGCAAGTGCTGCTGCTTCAGAAAGTGTGCCACAGGGAATATCAAGTAAACAGTTCGCTTCACAAATTTAACATATATCACAAAACTACTACACGAAATACACTTGCACACAAAGTACTGTGAGAGCTGTAGTTAGAGCTGTGACCATCTCCAGACTCTGAAATAACATGAATATTTACTTTCTAAGCTATGTCAGTGAGAAATGATTCATCAATTTCAAATTAGTTTACCTATCCTGAAACCGATATCAGCTGCAATATCCGATTTTACACACAAAACGACGGTATATGGAAGTCGAAATAAGTATCTCTGTAGCTCTGAACAGGACGCTCAGCACTTTTCGAGTTTTAGCTGCTTAACTGAAGGCACTGCCAGAAAGACAAAAGTTTCTGAGTCCTACAGCTGCTTTAGTGTTCAACAGGTTTCTGACACGCTGAATGGGCTTAGTTTATATTTGCTGTTGGAGTCTGGGATGTTAAGGCACTCATTTTTTATTTTCCTCACCCCTCGAAGCACACTTGTGTCTGCCAGTCTGTAGAGGCTCCTACGCCCTGCACGTGGGATCTCTTATGACTTTCTGACGTCATGGAACTTCCTGTGAGTGGAGCATTCTGATTGGTTCTTACTGAATTTACCCGCCAAATTGCTGCTACTGTTTTTGGGCAAATTACTAGAATTTCAGCAGAAAACTATTTGTACAGATCAAAAAAAACATACAGCACTCATATTGCACTAACAGTTCAAACCCTGAAAAAGTGGTCTAAACATAATGAAATACGAAAACTACCGCCAAAGATACTTCCTCTGTTATACTGGCCTGCTACTGCTTCAATTTTTCAGCGTGATTCCGACTCCCAACCAGGCTATATCACCACCATAACACGTCGATGTAGTGAACACTATTCGCATTCTGCACCATACAAAATGCACTGTGCATCCTGCGTATAGCTGTAGACCACCAGACACTCGCACATATACCGCAAAGACTGACAGATCCCACAAAACATAAACACGTGCACCATACATAGTTGCAGCACTAGATATTTCCCACGAAGTCGCTCGGTCATCCACTGTGGTCAACGATCTCGAGGCAACAGCCCCTACACACGCTGACCAGAGTGCCCTCCGCAGACAGTGTTCACTTGCCGATCTGGCCTGCTTGCTGCTCTAGTTTCTGCAACGGGTTGCGATCATCTACAGACTCTGGGATTACAAGAACATATTTATTTTCTCATGCTCTGCCATAGTATCACACCATTTACATAATATTTATCAATATAAACCGCATACCAGTATGCAACCGATCGTTTGCACAGTATAATCCGGGAGATAAAGAGTGGAAACTACATCTCAGGAAACCCGAAACATTAGCACGGTTATTACGTGGGAAGTGATGCATATCACTGAGTAACTAGAAAGTTATCTCGTCTACGAAAATCTTTACATAAAAACTCGAAAATGGGGGAAGTGGTAGTTCTACTCGCATTTTTTAATGAAGACGATGTGAATGACATTACAGATTCCAGATCATCCTTGCACTGTACAAAGTTAACTCAGGTTTTAATACATATAAAAGTACATATTTCTCATGTATAGAGAGCCATCAAATGTCTTCCGCCGGCCGGGGTGGCCGAGCGGTTCTAGTCACTACAGTCTGGAACCACGCGACCGCTACAGTCGAAGGTTCGAATCCTGCCTCAGGCATGGATGTGTGTGATGTCCTTAGGTTAGTTAGATGTAAGTAGTTCTAAGTTATAGGGGACTGATGACCTCAGAGGTTAAGTCCCATAGTGCTCAGAGCCATTTGAACCATTTGCCTTCCGCGTATTTTTCACCATATAGATGGACATAAGACATATCACAATCGATGTTCTCTCAACTAAATAAAAACGGGAAATGTGTAGAATGTCAGTACAAGCAGTCAACGGCTTAATTTACATGGGAGGGAATAATTGTCCAGCGCTAACACTCACACATATTGAATCTTCTCAAATTTCCACAGAGAATACTTGCAACACACACGCGATCGCGAAGGCTGCCCAACACATACTGAGTATTAGTTCAGCTGCACGTTTGTATCATAGCCTGTCCAGTTTGGGCGTCTCTGCAACGGATCCCGCCGGAAGCCGGAAATACCAGTTCCTTCCGGCCACAGGCTACCTCTGACACGGACCTACACGCCAGGCAGAATCGTCCTAGGAAACTAGCCACATATTTATCAATGTAAGTACAATTAAATATAACGATCGTAGCGCCAATATGGCGACATTCGACAATGAGTGAAGTATCGTAAATACCTCCTCCTGACGACTCTCTGGCTCTGGAAATGCAGTATCTACACCGTTCTTATTATTGGACATAATTTTTCCACGTAAAAACTTTCATTCACTCTTACGAGTATCGATGCGCTGAAATAGCAAATTTTCCACCTCAGATCCATACCTCCTTTACGACAGGACACAGTCATTCTCTTTGCACACGGCAGAACACTGACCACAGTAACTTTATATTCCAACAAATACTTTATAAGCGTGCTGATCACAGTGAATCTATCACACATCCCGTAACAAGTATAATACTTAGCCAATAACTGTGATGAATGGACATGCCTCAATGGTTTTTCTTGCGAGTTGTACCAGTATGTCTTAGGAAGAGAGACATAATCGTTTTATAAGCGACCAACTATTAAAAACACGATCGCAACGACTGCACGAAAAGTGGTCTTGGTTTCACAGGCGCACACAAGTATCACTAACGATACCCATGTTAATAAATATACAAACTTTATGAATAGAGGTATGATATTGCTTCCAAAGGAAATGGTCTTCCACCCAAATATCACGACATTGGGTAAAGACGATGATCGCTGGGGTGTGTATTAATAGACCAAAGGCGCAGTTACACGTCGCCGGCGGTGTAAGCTCGTAATAAAACACCATTCTCAACGAATTTAGAAAGTGATTCGGCTAAGGAACGTGGTATTAAGCCGATATTTGCAACTCCCTTATGTCGCCGCTATACAGGGTGGTCCATTCATCATGACCGGGCCAAATATCTCACAAAATAGGCATCAAACGAAAAAAACTACAAAGAACGAAACTTGTCTAGCTTGAAGGAGGAAACCAGATGGCGCTATGGTTGGCCCGCTAGATGGCGCTGCCTTAGGTCAAACGGATATCAAGTGCGTTTTTTAAAAATAGGAACCCACATTTTTGTTACATATTCGTGTAGTACGTCAAGCAATATGAATGTTTTAGTTGGACCACTTTTTTCGCTTTGTGATAGATGGCGCTGTAATTGTCACAAACATAAGGCTCACAATTTTAGACGAACAGTTGGTAACAGGTAGGTTTTTTAAATTAAAATACAAAACGTAGGTACGTTTGAACATTTTATTACGGTTGCTCCAATTATACATGTACCTTTGTGAACTTACCATTTCTGAGAACGCATGCTGTTACAACGTGATTACCTGTAAATACCACATTAATGCAGTAAATGCTCAAAATGATGTCCGTCAACCTCAGTGCATTTGGCAATACGTGTAACGACACTCCTCTCAACAGCGAGTAGTTAGTCTTTCGTAATGTTCGCACATGCATTGACAATGCGCTGACGCATGTTGTCAAGCGTTCGGTGGATCACGACAGCATATATTCTTCAATTTTCCCCACAGAAAGAAATCCGGGGACGTCAGATCCGGTGAACGTGCGGGTGCTTCGACGACCAATCCGCCTGTCATGAAAAATGCTATTCAATACCGCTTCAACCGCACGCGAGCTATGTGCCGGACAAACATCATGTTAGAAGTACATCGCCATTCTGTCATGCAGTGAAACATCTTGTAGTAACATCGGTAGAACATTACGTAGGAAATCAGCATACATGGCACCATTTAGACTTCCATTGATAAAATGGGGGCCAATTATCCTTTCTCCCATAATGCCGCACCATACATTAACCCGCCAAGGTCGCTGATGTTCCACTTGTCGCAGCCATCGTGGATTTTCCGTTGCCCAATAGTGCATATAATGCCAGTTTACGTTACCCCTGTTGGTAAATGGCGCTTCGTCGCTAAATAGAACGCGTGCAAAAAATCTGTCATCGTCCCGTAATTTCTCTTGTACCCAGTGGCAGAACTGTACACGACGTTCAAAGTCGTCGCCATGCAATTCCTGGTGCTTAGAAGTACGGAACGGGTGCAATCGATGTTGATGTAGCATTCTCAACACAAACGGTTTTGAGATTCCCGATGCTCGTGCAATTTGTCTGCTACTGATGTGCGGATTAGCCGCGACATCAGCTAAAGCATCTACTTGGGCATCATCATTTGTTGCAGGTCGTTGTGTAAAATTTCACATGTGGGCGAACTCTTCCTGTTTCCTTAAATAACGTAACTATCCGGCGAACGATCCGGACACTTGGATGATGTCGTCCAGGATACCGAGCAGCATACATAGCACACGCCCGTTGGGTATTTTGATCACAATAGCCATACATCAACACGATATCGACCTTTTCCGCGATTGGTAAACAGTCCATTTTAACGGGTAATGTAACACGAAGCAAATACCGTCCTCACTGGCGGAATGTTATGTGATACCACGTACTTATACGTTTGTGACTATTTCAGTGCCATCAGTTGATATCTGTTTGACCTATGGCAGCGCCATCCGGCGGACCAACCATAGCGCCATCTGGTTCGCCCTTCAAGCTAGACGAGTATCGTTCTTTGTAGTTTTTTCGTTTGATGCTTATTTCGTGAGATATTTGATCCGGTCACTATCAATGGACCACCCAGTATATTTCTCACGCTAACAAACAGTATTTGTAACGCTTTCTATCTCGATGCCATATCAGATGATCTATGATATATCCACTGGGTCACAGGCGAGGGAGGATGATGGTTAATTCAGAATGATCACATACAATAGATAGTGTGCTATGTGACGTGTCACTTAAAAAATGCAACGCCAGATTGATGTCGTAAGAAATATAGAAAATCCTCTGACCAATGCACTGGCGTCCGCCCCTGGTAGCTGAGTGGTCAGCGCGACGGAATGTCATACCTAATGGCCCGTGTTCGATTCCCGGCTGGGTCGGAGATTTTCTCCGCTCAGGGACTGGGTGTTGTGTTGTCGTTATCATCATCGTTTCATCTCCATCGACACGCGAGTCGCCGAAGTGGCGTCAACTCGAGAGACTTGCACCAAGCGAAAGGTCTCCCGACGGGAGGCCCTGACCACACGGCATTAATGCACTGGCTCTCCAGATCTATTGTGTTACACTTTCTGGTAGTTAAGCTGTCTGCAATTTGGAATCAAATCTCTGCATTCAACTACATACATGCATTGGATCCTCTGCAGATGTCTTTTAATGATTACAGCCACTAGTTCAACATTTTCTTTGGACTCGGTGGAAATCGGGGAGATGGCTGGAATAGAATATTTAACGTAGATGACCACCAAATGTAGAGTAATAAATTTGTGTATGTTGGATCACAAATCCAGTTGTGTCCCCAAAACCAGTGTATTGGTCGTAGGATTTTCTACTGTTCTTTCGACCTCAATGTAGCGTTGCATTTCTTTTAATGTGATTCGTTATAAAGGGCCCCATTTATTGTATGTTATCATTCTCAAACAACCATCATCCTGCCTCGCCTATAACCTAGTGGATATATCGCAGAGCCTCTGACATGGCTTCGAGATAGAATGCGCTACAAATACTGTTTGTTACCTTCAGTAATATCTAACAGTGCCATGAGGGAGTTGCATATGTGGGCTTAAAACGACGTTTCTCAGCAGAATCACTTTCTAAATTCGTTTAGAATGGTGTTATATTACGAGGTTACACCTCCGACGACGTGTACCTGCGCTTTTGGTCTAGTAGTGCACACCCCAGCGATCACCGTCTGTATCCAGTATCGCGGTATTTGTGTGGAAGACCATTTCATTTGGAAACAATATCATACCTCGATTTATAAAGATTGTATAGTTTTTTAGCGTGAATATCGTTAGTGACTCTTGTGTGGGCCTGTAGAATCAAGACTGCTTTTTTATGCAGGGTGACAGTAACACAATCTCTGCGATTGTGTTTTTAATAGCTTGTCGATTATAAGGAGATTATGCCTCTCTTCCTAAAACACATTAGAACCACTCGCAAGAAAACCAAATGAGGTATGTCCATCCACCGCAAATTTTCGCTCACTATTGTTTGGTACAACCAGCATTCAATTATTAGCTAAGTATTACACCTATAGGGGATGTGTGATAGATTCGCTGTTATCAGCAGGCTTATAAAGTACAGTATGTGTTTGATGCTTATTTGATGATACAGTAAAGTAAAGTATGTGTTGGGATATAAAGTTCCTGTGGTCGTGTTCTGACGTGTGCAAAGAAAATTACTACGTCCTGTCGTAAGGGAGGTATAGATTTGACATCGAAAATTGCGTTTCCTGCGCATCGATAGCCGTGAGAGGGAATGAAAGCTTTAACGTGAAAAAAATATGTCCAGTAATAAGAAAGGTAAAGATACTGATATTTCCAGAGCCACTGTCGTCAGGAGAAGGTACTTCCGATACTTCACCTATTGTCGAATGTCGCCATATTGGCGCTACTACCGTAATATTTAATTGTAATTACACTGATAAATATGTGGCTGGTTTTCTAGGATGATTCTGCCTGGTGTGCAGGTTCGTGTCTGAGGTAGCCGGTGGCTGGAACGAATTGACATTTCCGGCTTACGGCAGGAGCTGTCGCTGAAACGCGTACGACTGTATTTATTAAAACCTTAGATAACTTTGTAAAGTGCAAGGATGCTCTGGAATCTGTTTATATCATTGATATCGGCTTGACGCGCAAGTCGCCGAAGTGGCGTCAAATCGAAAGACTTGCACCCGGCGAACGGTCTACCCGACCGGAGCCAGTCACAGCACATTTATTGACATCGGTATTCATTACAAAATACGAATGGAACTAGCACATCCCTCTATTTTCGAGTCATCACATAAAGCTCTTCGGAGACGAGATAACTTTCTATCTACTTAGTGGTATGCAGCACATCCCACATAATGACCCTGCTAAGGTTTTGGGTTTCTAGAGATGTAATTTCCACCGTTTATCGTCGGAATTATACTGTGCAAGTTCTCGGTAGCACACTGTTATGCGGCTGATATCGAGAACTATCGCGAAAATGGTATGATATTATTGCAAACCATGAGTAAATACATATGTTCTTGTAATTTCAGTGTCTGGAGATTATTTCAACACATTGTAGAAACCACTACAGTAAGCAGGCCAGATCGGAAACAAACCGTTAGCGGACGCCTTTGTGCCAGGGGTATCAGCCTAGCCATGGTACACCAGTTCGGAGAGTAGCGACTGTTCGCGAAGGGCGCTCTGATCACGTATCTGGGCAGCGTGTGCTGGGGCAGTTGCCTCGTGACTGTTGGCCGCGGTGGATGACCAAGCGACCTCGTGGCAAATATCTGGTGCTGCGACTATATACCGTGCGTGTGCTTATGTTTTTTGGGATCTGTCTGTCTTTAGGGTGGTGGTCGATAGCTGTATGTAGGATGCAGAAGTGATGATTTCGTATGGTGCAGAATACGAAATATGTTTACTACATCGATATGGTATTTGTAGTACAATCGTTTGTGGTGATATAGCCTGGTTGGAGATCGCTTTCACGCCGAAAAATTCAAGCTTTTCTCTACAGCAGCGAGCAGTGTAATTGAGGAATTGTCATTGGTGGTAGTTTCCACATTTCATAATCTGTAGACCACTTTGTCAGGGTTTAACTGTCAGTGCAATATGTGTGTGCTGTATGTTTTTCGATCTGTGCAAAATAGTTTGCTGCTGAAATTCTAGTAATTTGACCATCTGCAGAAAGTGGGGGACAATGCTCCCACGCCGGCAGCAACAATTTGGTGGGTAAATTCAGTAAAAAAACAATCAGAATGCTCCATTCGTGGGAGTTCCATGATGTCAGAGAGTCACAAGACTTCCTTGTGCGGGGCATAGGAGTCTCCACAGACTGATTCGAAAAAGACAGGGGCTAGGTATCTACGGAAAGTTCTGTGACGTCTAAGACTCACGCGATGTCTTGTTTGTGAGAGTGTTCAGAGACAAGTCCAAACAGACCAGCCTCCCATGGTAGGGACATGTGGTATGCTGTCCACCACCAACTGTTGTGGCTTAGAGCATCTCGAGACAGTCACCACTCTCGTCTGTAGGATAGTGCTTCGAATTCTGCTTGTTTTTTTGTTTTGTTTTTTGTCTTTTGCTTTCTTTTCATTCACGATTTGTTGTTGGATTCAAAATATGTCATGAACTTTTAGATATTTAATTGTTCTTATTGTCCAGTCTATGCTTAGGCACCAGTGTGCTCCGAGAAGTGAGGAAAATAAAAAATGAGAGCCCTAACATCCTTGACTCCAATAGCAAATATAAACTAAGCCCTGTTCAGCGTTTCAGAAAAGTGTTGAACACTGCAGCAGCAGTAGGACTCAGAAATTTTTGTCTTTCTGGCAGTGACTTTAAACAAGCAGTTAAAACTCGAAAAGTGCTGAGCGTCCTGTTTAGCGTTACAGAGATATTTATTCCGACTTCCAAATATCGGTGTTTCGGTGAGTAAAATCGGGTATTGCAGCTGATATCGGTTTAGGGATCGGTAAAATAATTCGCGATTGTTGAATCATTTCTCATTGACTGAGCTTAGAAAGTAAATATTCAAGTTATTCCAGAGTCTGGAGATGGTCACAGCTCTAACTATAGCTCCCACAGTGCTTTGTGTGCAAGTGTGTGTCGTGTAGTAGTTTTGTGATGTATGTTCAATTTGTGAAGCATATTGTTTAATTACTATATCCTGTGGCACACCTTCTGGAGCAGCAGCACTTGCAGAGTTTTGTGGTTCCAATGGCTCTGAGCACTATGGGACTTAAATGCTGCGGTCAACAGTCCCCTAGAACTTAGAACTACTTAAACCTAACTAACCTAAGGACGTCACACACATCCATGCCCGAGGCAGGATTCGAACCTGCGCCAGACTGTAGCGCCTAGAACCGCTCAGCCACTCCGGCCGGCTGAATTTTGTGACATATTCAAGATATATATATGAGACAATATTCCGCACGTTGCTCGAACACCAAGTTTAATAAATCTTTGAAACAGTTTGTGTTCAACGACAAGTGGTATCCGTGTGCCACATCTACATCTACATGATTACTCTGCAATTCACATTTAAGTGCTTGGCAGAGGGTTCATCGAACCACAATCATATTACCTGTCTACTATTCCACTCCCGAACAGCGCGCGGGAAAAACGAACACCTAAACCTTTCTGTTCGAGCTCTGATTTCTCTTATTTTATTTTGATGATCATTCCTACCTATGTAGGTTGGGCTCAACAAAATATTTTCACATTTGGAAGAGAAAGTTGGTGACTGAAATTTCGTAAATAGATCTCGCCGTGACGAAAAACGTCTTTGCTTTAATGACTTCCATCCCAACTCGCGTATCATATCTGCCACACTCTCTCCCCCATTACGTGATAATACAAAACGAGCTGCCCTTTTTTGCACCCTTTCGATGTCCTCCGTCAATCCCACCTGGTAAGGATCCCACACCGCGCAGCAACATTCTAACAGAGGACGAACGAGTGTAGTGTAAGCTGTCTCTTTAGTAGACTTGTTGCATCTTCTAAGTGTCCTGCCAATGAAACGCAACCTTTGGCTCGCCTTCCCCACAATATTATCTACATAGTCTTTCCAACTGAAGTTGTTCGTAATTTTAACACCCAGGTACTTAGTTGAATTGACAGCCTTGAGAATTGTACTATTTATCGAGTAATCGAATTCCAACGGATTTCTTTTGGAAATCATGTGGATCACCTCACACTTTTCGTTGTTTAGCGTCAACTGCCACCTGCCACACCATACAGCAATCTTTTCTAAATCGCTTTGCAACTGATACTGGTCTTCGGATGACCTTACTAGACGGTAAATTACAGCATCATCTACGAACAACCTAGGAGAACTGCTCAGATTGTCACGAAAGTGCACCAGGGATGAGGAGGAACGCTGAGGTGCTTCCAGCGTGACAGGTAGTGCTTAGCACGGCCCTGCAGTTGCCGGTGGCCGGAGGCTGGTAAGGAGCAGTTCAGTGCGTGGCTCCTTACAGTGCCCGTAGCTCTGGTGCACGGAGTGCTTGTGAAAAAGTTTTCCGGATTTGTTTTGCGCGATCTGTAACTGTGTACTTGCGTGGTTCCTTTGCTATCGGAATAAAAAAAAAATAGTCTCGCAGTTGTTTAACATCTTCTAAGTTGTTTCAATACCAGCGTCAATTTCGAGGTGTATTGGGATTTCAGAAAAAATAAACAATACTCTTAAACAAATTGTTTAAACAATGACTTGTGCATGCTATATTAGCCTGCCGTCTTGAGGTACTCCCAATCCAGCAGCTCAATGCAGACTGATCGAATTTCCCGCCCCTCTTCACGCCAATTTCCAGACGCGGATGGGGGGGGGGGGGTGGGAGGGCGGGAGGGGATTGAGTTAAGTTAGTGGAGGTAGCCCAATTTTATTGACCTATTTGTCAGCCAAAATTTGAATTTCCCGCCATGACGTAGTGCGACATTGCCGTATATATGGTCGCCATCTTGCATACGCCATCTTGAATAAATTAGGCAACAATGGAGAGTGGGGTGAGATCCCCATTACCCTATTACTGAAATGTGCATACAGCATTTTTAACAAGAGTCGCCTTCTGAGGAGTTCGGCTGCCTGTTCCAAGTCTTCTTATTTGATGTCACTTCAGCAACTTGTATGTCGATGATGACGACATTATGACGAGAGAACACTCACGCCCAGTCTCGCTGGACAAAATCCCCGACATGATGAGATCGAACCTAGGTCCACGTGATCGAGAGTCAGCTACGCTACCACAAGACTACAACCTGCTGAATAGAAGCGAAGAAGAAGAAGAACACCTTTTTCGAAGCCTGTGTTTGGATTACTGCACTGATATGACATTGATATTACGACTCACCTTAGAAGAAAGATTAAGGACAGGCAAAACTACGTTCCTAGCATTTGTACTCTTAGAGAAAGCTTTTGACAATGTTGATTGGAGTACTCTCTTTCAAACTCTAAAGGTGGCAGGGGTAAAATACAGGGAGCGAAAGGCTATTTACAATCTGTACAGAAACGAGATGGCAGTTATAAGAGTCGAGGGACATGAAAGGAAGCAGTGGTTGGGAAGGGAGTGAGACAGGGTTGTAGCCTCTCCCTGATGCTATTCAATCTGTATATTGAGCAAGCAGTGAAGGAAACAAAAGAAAAATTCGGAGTAGGTATTAAAATCCATGGAGAAGAAATAAAAACTTTGAGGTTCGCCGATGACATTGTAATTCTGTCAGAGACAGCAAAGGACCTGGAAGAGCAGCTGAACGGAATGGACAGTGTCTTGAAAGGAGGATATAAGATGAACACCAACAAAAGCAAAACGAGGATAATGGAATTTAGTCGAATTAAGTCTGGTGATGCTGAGGGAATTAGATTAGGAAATGAAACACTTAAAGCAGTAAAGGAGTTTTGCTATTTGGGGAGCAAAATAACTGATGATGCTCGAAGTAGAGAGGATATAAAATGTAGACTGGCAATGGCAAGGAAAGCGTTTCTGAAGAAGAGGAATTTGTTAACATCGAGTATAAATTTAAGTGTCAGGAAGTCATTTCTGAAAGTATTTGTATGGAGTGTAGCCATGTATGGAAGTGAAACATGGACGATAAATATTTGGACAAGAAGAGAATATAAGCTTTCGAAATGTGGTGCTACAGAAGAATGCTGAAGATTAGATGGGTAGATCACATAACTAATGAGGAGGTATTGAACAGGATTGGGGAGAAGAGGAGTTTGTGGCACAACTTGACTAGAAGAAGGGATCAGTTGGTAGGACATATTCTGAGGCATCAAGGGATCACAAATTTTGTATTGGAGGGCAGCGTGGAGGGTAAAAATCATAGAGGGAGACCAAGAGATGAATACACTAAGCAAATTCAGAAGGAATGTAGGTTGCAGTAGAAACTGGGGGATGAAGAAGCTTGCACAGGATAGAGTAGCATGGAGAGCTGCATCAAACCAGTCTCAGGACTGAAGACCACAACAACATGACAATGACACTCTCATTTCTTACATACGTCGTAATTACAAGGCACAGAAATCAGTAGATTTCAGTACGTATACTAGACTGACGGAAATGGAAAGTATTACACCATGAACACCTTCATCGAATGCTACCATAGTGATATTCCAGTGTTCCCTGTGGGACGTGTTGATTAAAATTTGATCCTCACGCGAATTTATTTTCAGTACAGAAAAAAGCCATTCCTACAAATCAATCATAGTCTGATTACATGACGGCTATCGCGTGTGTCTAACGTCACTGGAACTTTTTATGTGGAAATCGCAACACAGCACACGCAGAAGATGGGTGTCCAGCTTATTGCCATCTTTCTGACTTTGAGAGAAAGGTCGAATCATTGGCATAAGAAACATGAGACCTTCAAAGCGACACACTATTGTGTGTATGATCTGTGTTCACACAGTGTTTTTTGTGAGTGTGCAGATTTTAATAACGTTCGTAGAAATGTCCCCCAAGATAAAGCTGCAAGAAGACGACCATAAGAGAAAGAAAATGTTCTTAGAAATCAAATATGAAATCACTGAAAAACTCGAACGTGTTGCGAGCGTTACTGATTTAGCAGGCACATACAATTTGTCTACATCAACTATTTGCTCTATCCTCAAGAACAAGGACAAGATTAAGGAGATAGATTCTTCAAAGGGAGTGACAAGAGTATCTAAACATCATTTGTGAGAAGGCCAGAATGATTTTCGCCGACCTCGTTAAGAAGACGCCAGGATCAACACTGGCCGAAAAAGTGTTAAGGGAAGCCCCGGATGGTTCGAGTAGTTTAAGAGAAGAACCGGCACCTACAGCGTTGTGAGACATGGCGCAGCAGCCAGCTCCGACACAAAGGCAGCAGAGAACATCTCAACTTCAAAATGCTCGTAGATTCTGTGTGTTATCTGCCGCAACCGGTTTCTAATCGTGACGACACGGGTCTATTCTGGAAAAAGATGCCGAAGCTTACATTTACAACAGCAGAGGAGAATGCATAGCCCGGTCGCAAGCCAATGAAAGACCGTTTCACGTTGTTATTGTGTACCAATGCAAGCGGCGATTTGAAAATTAAGCTGCTGCATGTTTGCCATTCAGAAACTCCACGAGCCTTCAAGAAGTGTGAAGTCCAGAAGAGCAGGTTAATTGTGATGTGGAGCTCCAACAACAAGGCTTAAGTGACACGTGATCTTTCATGTGACTGGATCAATGAAATGTTTGATCCTTCGGTGAAAAAATATTTGCTGTAGATCAATCTGCCACTCCATGTCTTGCTTTTTATGGACAACGCTCCAGCCCATTCTCCAGGCGTGCAAGACCACGTCCTTGAAATTCATCAATCCAATTTCTGCCTCCCAGCCTAAGGACTAGAATATTATTTCTAACTTTAAAAAGCTCTACACGAAAGCACTGTCCGAGCATTGCTTTGAGTTGACTAAAGCTACCAATCTCACTCTCAGAGAGTTTTGGAAATATCACTTCAACATCGCTGACTGCGTCAAGATCATCGAAAAAGTTTGGGAGGGGGTTATCAAGAGAACTCTCACTTCTGCTCGGAAAAGCTTTGGCCGGAGTGCATTGTCGAAAGTGACTCTGAGGACTGTGGAGCCTATAGTCAACGAGGTTGTGTCTTTGGTCAAGAGCATGGGGCTAGAAGTGAATAACAATAATATCGATGAGCTTGTGGAAGATCACGGCCAAGAATTTACCGCTGAAGAGCTTATGGAGTAGCAGTGTGTTTCACGGCAGGAAGTTGTGAGTTGTGGTGAGGAGTTCTTCAGAGGAGGAAGAGGAGGCGGTTAACAGCAAAGCAGCAATGTTCTGGCGCAATAAGAGAAACGCTGAAAGCATGAGAGTCTGTTACATTGTACATTTAAAATCATCACCCCAATAAAGCAATGGCTATGCGAGCTACAAATTTATTTACGATAATTCCGTGTCGCATTTTCGCCAAGTGTTGAAGTGTCCATAGAAACAAATGACTATAGATAGTAACAAAAGAATTAGTTATGTATCGTGGTTAATAAAGTACATAATACAGTATGTATAATTTTCTTAGGATAAATGCAGGAATAAGATAAAACTTTTAGTACTTTTTCTGCATGGAACGCATTATCGTATTTTACATTAATTTATATGGGAAAAATTGTTTCGCTTAACGAGTGTTTCGCACTGCGAGTAAGATTCTGGAACGAATTATGCTCGCTATGCGAGGTTCCACTGCATTGAGAAAATTTAGAGAACCGCCCTTTGGGACTGACTGCAGAACGATTCTACTGCCACCAACGCACATTTGGCGTAAGAACCAAGCACATAAAGAGAAATTAAGGCTAGTGCGGAGCCGTTTATAAACTCGATCCCTTTGGGAGTGGAAGAGGAAAGGAAATGACTAGTAGTGGTACAAGGTACCCTCCGCCATGCACCGTACTGTAGCTTGCGGAATATGTATTTAGACATAAATATAGATGTTCTACAAACGAAGAGTGGGGCATACAGTGAAATTCAGGCACAACGGAAAAAAACTATCAGCGCTGCTAAATGTTGTACAAAAACCACGAATGTCAGCCTCTAAGAGTTTGCATGGGATCCATAATACACGTTTTCGGGGAGTTTATCTGCAGGAGTACATGAAGACAGGCGTTTGTACAACTACCTTCAGCTGTTGTTGCATTAGCTACAGTTACAACAGAAATTCTCTTGTTCAAGGGTTTTCTTGAACAATTTAAATTATGTTTGAGAACTCCAATTGTTTCCAATATAATGTATCGTTGAGATGCTTGTTTAGGAAAATGGAAACATTATCACATGAACAATAGGACATTGAAAACAATTTTGTACCTGTACAACAGAGGATATCGTGATATTTAGAATATGAGAACTGAGCAATAAGTGCCTAGTATCTTGACAAAAAGCAATCATGAGTGCATAGTCGACAGACTGTGTTGCAAGATGGAAGAATCAAAATCGGTTGATCATTGCTTCGCTTGTCTTCGCAAAATTTGCATTGAATGTTATTATAAAATTATTGTGCTTACAGTAAAATTGTAATACAGTGAAGAAGGCGTTGTTTGGAGATTCAGATGATTAAAAGTGCAATTCCACGGTTTAAGAGTTAAAGTCATCTACATTTTGTGCATAAGGAAACGTTAAGCAGCGCGTTTCTTCTTCGGAAACCGTATTGAAGTCCTGTTTGTTTGTGAGGAGATCGTGCCATGCCTTGTGCAGGGACGAACGTCTTCCAGCACGTATCGGAATTTGGCAGCGGTAGGATGAAGGACCATCGATAAATCTATTCCAAAACGCCGCTCATAAAAATGGGATTTTTCCGAGGATCATACTTCGGGGTCCATTGGTGTCAGAAGGGTAGGAGTAAGTGTTTTGGATAGCCCTTGAACCAGGGACCATTTCACTATCCAACAGAAGGACCGTTTCCATATAACTTATCTTACAGCACAGGGCCAAAGACTGAATATCACACACTTCCTCCAGATTAGGCAAATGAACCAATCAATTGGTCCTTTTTGCATTTAATATGGTCTCCGCTGCGGCTTAATGGGGCTTATGGCGGCACAGTTTTGTTCGTGGGCGCTTCCTAAGAAAATCAGAAAAACATGGTTTTTGGGTACCAAAACCAAGCCGCAGATTGCAAGACCGTTATACACAGTAAATGTCTGAAATCTTTACGAGCTACTCGTAAGATCCCGATCTCGAACAGCCATGAGAATGTTCTTGATTTATTTATCCGCTTCAAAGTTAAGAGATTCTAAGTTGCCGTACTTGTGCACGTAAAATACGCATGTAATATCCGCTGTGACGCGAAAACTTAGTTTACAGTGTGACATAGCATGGAGAAATAAGCTGTAAAGTGTCTCCGTTATGATCAGAAGGACTCTGGGAACCTAATGTTGTTGAAGTACTGAAGCACACGCAGAATTTTTGGGCACTTAAAATCCTATCTGAGATATAAAATTAGCTTTGCGTTATTTCATTTTCGTATAAGTGAACTTAAAAAATTTACTGATGCATGTAATTCTTTTCGTATGAGTGATATGCCTGTCTCTATCAGGTGGAAGAAGGGAACCAGCAGAAAAATTCTCTTGTTGGGGCGCAAAAAATGCGAATGTGATCCTGTTTATTAAAAGAGTCTGACTGAAAAAGGAGGGGGAGGGGAGGGTACTAGCTGTCTTATTCTACCTTCCTCAGCAGCTTTAAAAAATTGGCATGCGAACACATTCGCGCAATTTTATGCTGGGAGAGAAGGAGACAGTGGCAGTGGGAAAGAGGCGGAAAAATGATAAACACTGGAAAATAGTAGACAGTTGTGGTGGTATAGAAAGAGAGCAAGAGACAATGGCAGTGTGAGAGAAAGGACACCGTGGCAGTGGAACGTAGTTGACAGAACAGTGCTAGGGAAAGAGTGAAGGAGACATTGCCCGTGGAAGAGGAATAAAGAGAGGGAGAAAGTGTAGGGGGGGTGAGGGTCAGTGATAATGAGAGAGAGGGTATATTTCAATGACAGCGAGGAAGAAAGAGATAGCGACATTGAGAAGATGGAGCAGCAGTGGGAAGGAATGAATGAGTTAGCAGCAGCAAGAAAGAGCAAGAGGGAGACAGTAACAGAGACAGGACACAGTGTTAATTGCCCAGAACAAATGAGACTGTGTCTGTGAGACAGGGGACAGTGACAAATAGACACAAGGAGATAGTGACAGTTGGGTTGAATGAGTGAGTAAAAATGGCCTATACTTCATTTGTGTGGCCATATTGTCCATAGTTGCATTACAATTTTTGAGGGTATATTTGTCCTGTCGTTGCAACTACAAAAATGCGTGATTCTTTTTTTTACCAGACGCGTTTCGCTTTAATGAGGTAAAGCATCATAAGAAATGCATAGTGCTGCAGAACAGCTAAAAATTAGACCAAAATTATCAGTGTCGAATGGAGAAAAACAACGATGTGTTAGCAGACGGCATTTCCAGATGTAAGCGAGAAATCAAGCGAAAACCAGGTGTAATTACAAATCAACATATTCTTAACGAACTGTTTACCGATCTTAAAACAAATAAAAATGTAAATAACTTAATTACAGCCCATTTATGATGCTTTACCTCAATAAATTGAAACGTGTCTGGTGAAAACAATCAGGCATTTTTGTAGTTGCAACGACAGAACAAAAATTCCGTCAAGAAAATGGACTAGTGAGAGCGGATGGGCGTGAGCGACTTACAGCCATAGGCTAGTGAGAGAGAGTTACAGTTAGGTGAACTTGAGAGAGTGAGAAGCAGCTTGCTTGTTAAGAAGAGCAAAAATATCTTCACATGCCAGAGTTTTTGGGAAAAATTTTAACGGTGCTGAGGAAAGACTCTTTTAATAACCAGGAGCATATTCGGCTCTTTTGTGCTCCGATAGGAGCATTTTTCCACCGCTCGGCAATCTGGTTTACCATTCTGTAAGATTAAATTCGTGCTGGTTGGGGCTCTACGACTGTCATGCCAATATGGAGTCGCTGGGTTGAGGGAGGTCATACCCAACAGTATGCAGGTCGCCGAGGCCCGACGCGACTAGCGCCTGAGAGGTCATGCACCTCCTTACAGTCACGTCACGTACCTTGTATGGGGAAATGGGCATGTGTGCAGCCAGACCAGTGTCCAGACAAACTACGCTATGACATCTGGAACACCACGGACTGTCAGTACGGCGACCATTGTTGGGGTTCCATCGACGTGGTAGCAGACAGAGGTCTACAACACAGGAGGGACTCCAAGCCGACTGCCGCGGTGGTCGAGCGGTTCTAGGCGCTTCAGTCCGGATGCGTGCGACTGCTACGGTCGCAGGTTCGATTCCTGTCTTGGGAATGGATGTGTGTGATGTCGTTATATTAGTTAGGTTTAAGTAGTTCTAAGTTCTAGGGGACTGATGACCTCAGATGTTAAGTCCCATAGTGCTCAGAGCCATTTGAACCATTTGACTCCAAGCCATCTTTTCAGACGACTTAGTTCCGCGTACAGCATCACGGTGCACAAATCTGTATGTGGAGCTCTGAGGAGAGGAACATTACAGGATTCGATTCGTCATCACCATATGGGCCCAACAAGTGATGCGATGGTATGGGGTACCATTGGGTACACAACGCATCCACCTCTGGTTCGCATAGCCGGCGTTATATTGGGTTGGTGCACAAGTTGGTAGCGTTTTTCCCATAAGTTTAATAAACACAATACAAACACATAACACAGACTTGCGTCATCACTAATGTATTCTCCCTCACCAGGATAACTTTTCGATTCCAGGAATATAGCAATAAGGTGGTTCTGAGACGAAGAACTCGTCGAACCACGTTCGGAGCGCATTTTCATCCCGAAAGGAAGTTCCTTGAAGGTTGTTCGATAGGGAGCCGAAAAGATGAAAATCTGAGGTGACAAGACAAGGTGAACAAGGTGGATGTTGAATGACTTCCCTATCAAAGTGCTGTATAGTGTCTTTTTGTCAGTTTAGCAGAAAGTGGGCGGACGTTGTCATGGAGTTGCATCACTTCACGCAGTCTTCCTGGCCGTTCTTGGACTGCGTTTGAAGACGTCTCAGGTCTTGACTGTAAACGCCAGCGATGATGGTTACACCTCGGGGAAGCAATTCGTAGTACATCACACCGTCACTGTTCCACCAGATGTATAACGTTATCTTTTGTGGATGCTCTCAGGTATTTGTATGGGGAGTTGCTGCTTTGTTTGGGCTCAACCATTCCTTTGTTTTCCTTATGTTAGCATACAGACAACATTTTTCGTCACCAATAACGATACAGGATAGGAATGGTCGGTGTTGTTCACGAGCAAGCAAAGATGCACTTATGGCCCTCCACTGATTTTTGTGATTTTGACTTAGAAAATGCGGTATCTATACACCCGATATTTTAACCTTCCCCATTGCATGCAAATGTCACACGATGGTGGAATGATTAAGGTTATGACATTTGCTAGTTCTCGAGTACACTGGCGTGGACCATTGTGGATTAATGCGTTTACACGAGCTTCATCAAACCCCGAATATCTTCCTGAACGTTGAGAGTCATTAATGTCAAAACGGTCCTCCTTAAAACAAGAAAATTATTTTCTTTCCGTGCTCTGTCCAGTAACATTGTCCCCAAACATGGCGCAAATATTTCTGACTGCCTCCGCTGGTGTCACCGCTCTACTGAACTCAAACAGAAGAATATGTCGCAAATGTTCCGATTTCTCAACCCGGCACTCCATTTTCTAGGGTCCACAGCTCCGCTTACTACCTCCAGATGACAAAATGACAATGCGTAAACTCGCACAGAAACAGTGAGCTACACAAAAAATGACAATAGATAAATAAATCCACAGGAATCGGAATGCCAACAAGCAAAATAACTTACGTAACAACCAAATATTTATGACGTATTATTGCCGACTGTTGTGCCCTGTCTTCGGGGTCTCAGTGTCACTACATTTCAACAAACACCTATTCATGCGTTGCCGACATACTGGCACACCACCAAGCACCTGCCACTATTGTTGAAGAACTCTGGCATGAAGCTGTAGGAGCATGGAATGACGCATCCGTATCTGCGTCCAAGCTCAGTTCGATTCGATACCCAGCCGGTTAGAAGCATTGTTGCTCCAGAGGTGCCAGCTCTGTGTACTAAATTTCGCGTCCTCTGTAACTCAGATCACCCACAAATTCGATCATGTTTTGTTTAAACAGTACTGTATACGCACAATATATAAAATTTCTTCGCTATCCTTCCTAATGTTGCAGTTTTAATGGCCAGCACTGTACAAGTACCAGCTGGCGTAAGTATCTATTCCCTTATTCTTCTAATATTATTGTTCGAGTTGTCTTTTTAATTGTTACACTACAGAAATACGTATCAGAAATAAATAATTAATACATTATTTATTACTATCCAAGTAAATGTGATTTCTAAGGCCTATTTTAGCTTTTCAGACAGTGGGCTGTAAAGAATGAATGAACAAATAAATCTGCTGCTGACTTGATATGTTGTAAGTAGGGTTAGAAATTAATTATGATGCTTTTGGAATTTGGTCCTATGTTCAATCTGCGATCACGAGAATACAAATATCTACGACAGGGTATTAAAAACTAATGCCTCCGAATTTTTAATGGGAAAACTTTCAAAGCCTTTTAAACAAAACAAAACGTTATTAACATTCTACATCTTTATTCTTCATGTCTACACATTTATTTCTCAACGTAATCACCCTGGAAACGAATACGTTTCTCCCAACGAGAGACCAGTTTGTTCAACAAACTTTGTTGATACCGTCACTCGGTAATGTTTGACTTTGTTGACGGAGCCACAACCTCGCCTCTATGTGCACTGTTCCATCACTACAAAAGTGAAATCCTCGAAAGTGTTCTTTATGCTCTGGAAACAGAGGAAAATCGGATGGGGCCTAATCAGGACTGTATGGACGATGATCAATGATAGCAAACTCAAGGCGTTGGCTTGGTGCAGATGTCGCAGCGCTCGTATGAAGTTTGGCATTGTCACGCTGAAGGAGTGGTAGCTCCATGTGTGGGCGAACTCGATCACAGCACGCTGCTTCTCACGCACTAACGTAGCTACGTTACACGCCGCCATGTTAGACGCTACAGTTCGGGGTCCTTTAGTGGCACGGAGTTGCAAATACGAGACATGAAGAACAAAGATGTAGATTTAAAAACGTTTGTTTTATTTAAAAAAGCCTTAAGAGTTTTCACATAAAGAATTCGGAGTCATTACTTTTCAGCGCGCCATCGTAGTTCTCATAAAACTCCATAACACGAATCTTTAAAATCAGTACAACGGTACGTCCACAGCAAATACACTTACTTAGCTTAATTTGTTCGACGCTACGCGGCACTTCGCAGAACACATAATGTTCTGAGTTACTAGCACATGTCTTTAGTTTTACGTCCAACGATATCATGTTGTCTGCGGAACTAATTGGTAATTCAATAACATCTTTTTGATAGTTTCACTGTTAAACAATTTATGCACTATCACTACTGCAGCCGTTTAGCAATTTTCAAGTGGACTGTAGCAAACATTTTGTGGTTAAGCACGTGACAAAATTTTAAAAATATCTAGAATGTATTTGTCATCATCGCATCAAATGGTTCAAATGGCTCTGAGCACTATGGGACTTAACATCTATGGTCATCAGTCCCCTAGAACTTAGAACTACTTAAACCTAACTAACCTAAGGACAGCACACAACACCCAGCCATCACGAGGCAGAGAAAATCCCTGACCCCGCCGGGAATCGAACCCGGGAACCCGGGCGTGGGAAGCGAGAACGCTACCGCACGACCACGAGATGCGGGCATCATCGCATCCACAGGCTAAGTATTTCATGTTACCACTATTGACATCACTTGCATAAATAATAGTAAGACACTAACATGTTTAATGATTGACTACAACATGTGGTAGTCGACTTTATGAACCAATAGTTTAGCAGTCGTTTCAAAACGTTTTATATGATTGTGAACAATAGCCATGAAACATTGTTCAGTAACATCGTTCGAGAAGTGAGTGTTGTTCATTCATAGTTAATAAAAGTAAAGTATTTACCTGTGGTCTGTATATCTACTTAGCACTAAACTTCACTCCCCCACTGCTACAGATCTGTAATACAGATATCGTATCGAAACTGGGGATAAAAGAAACGCCGTAATTCCCTCGTCTCGACTTACCGTGTCGGTGTAGACGTTGAGGAAGAGACAGTCTTCTGAAGTCGGGAGGGGCCCCAGCAGCAGGCCGAACGAGTCTTGCATGCAGTTGTTGCCCTCCCGCTCTTGGCGTCGAACCCCGGACCACGGTTCCACAGGCTGCGGTGCCTACAGTACAAAGTTGCAGATGTGTCTTCCAAATTCTCTGTAATGACAAATCTGACAGCAAGGAATCAAGGGCTCACCCTAGTCAGAGTTAAGCACATGTTCGGTTACTAACAACAATAACGATCTCTTTGGAAATTGAACGGTAGGTTACCACAAAATTAAAGAAAAATTTTTAAAATCTTAAAAACTGTTATTCAAAAAATATCACCAGGTTAATGCATTACAATCATGTACTTAATAACACATATCTCCTCCTGAAAAATTTTTACAATTTAGGATAGAGTGAGAATGCAAAAGATGAAATATAAATTTAGTACTGTAGGCTGCCTAGAAAAAAGAAATAAACGGTGAGTGCACAGAGGCTAAAACGAATGAATGAGACATCATAAATGAAGTAATTTGAGATGGTCAAAGAGAAAGTTGGCCCAGCCTGCAGGAAGATTATACGTTATTTGGTTGCTAGAAGTAAAAGAAACTGAGCTAACCTACAAGGTACAAATGAAAATCTCTGCGGGGAGGAGAAAAAAAAAGAGCAGACGGAAGTATGTCAAAGGTCTGTACAGTGCAGCAAGATCTGTTCCAGGGCGCAACAGTAGCCGAAAAGTTGATGTATGTGGAAAAAGAATGGTATTCTAGTGAAGTAATTAGAGTATAACAGAGACCTGAAGGTGTTGGACTCAAATAAATCAGCGGGAGTAGAAGTAACTTACAATAATGAATCGTATAACAACTGGAAGGTTATGAAAACTGCAACAATAAGAAGGATGTATACGACTGATACGAACTTTGTGCAATAGAACAGCTACATGACGATACACGAATAGTTAGAATTACAGAACTGTACATGATGTCTGACCTTTGAAAATTCAGTGTGAGTTGAGAGCACCACTTACTGCAGTGAGAGACTCTAAACATCGTGGAATAGACTAAAAGAGTGCACAGATATGTACTTGTGATTTTTATTTCATGCTGTTTGCCTGCGAGTCCACAAGGCAAAGCAATGGTTGCTGCAAGACCATGAAACTTAGTTGGCGACCAAGTATTTGTAATACATGTTTTATGGATAACAGGTCAAGCGAACGTACAACTTGTGTAAGGTCTGTTAAGGCCGTGGCAGGCAGTACGAAGCTAATGCCATGCTATAGTCAAACTGCATGATCCAGTACCCGCTCTTTGATGTGTACAACCTTGTTTGATGGACTGGCTCCACCAACATGTCACTGTCACTGTTGTAAGATGGCAAGAACTATGCCCCTTACATGAAGTCATTAAAGATCACCTAACTCACGTTGAGCGAACAGTAGGGCTGAACAAAAATGACTGACAAGGCACAATGCATCTTGTAGAGAGTATAGTATGGATGTATTGGAATAATTAATGTCGGGTGATGGTTTTAAAGTAATTCACATTACATGAAAACTTTGTGGAAATGCGTTGATTTACTGGAGGCTAGTTTATCCCAGGGAAGTATTCGAGTTGACCGTGGCTGGCTGGGGAGCGACAAAGGGAAGCGACAATAGGCAGCTTAGGGTGGCTCAAGCTCTGAGAAAGCAGTAACGGGGCGCGGCCTCCAGCTGCCTTAAGATGAGTGACAATGAGTGGATGGTTGACCCCATGCTGGTGTACTGGGAAGCAGACGGAGAACTTGTACGTCTGTTGATAAATGTGTGTCGTCCGGTTTTCAGTGAAAACATGCGAGTAAGCTGCGCAAAGCTATGGTGGAGCGGTCAACAGAGGCCAAAATATGCATGTTCGTGACTATAGCAACTTCACGGTGAATTCACGGTCCGCAGTGTCTGAAGTAAATCAGGTGAAGAGCGACAGAATGAAATACGCCGGCCTCCGATGGGAACATAGGACCAAGGAATTGAAGTACTCTCCTGGGAGTCAGAATTCCGGAAAAATTGGTGTTCTGTGCAGACGCTAACCTTAATGGGTGGCCAGGGAGGAGCTAAATAGCAGAAGTTGAGAGGAAAGGAAATTTTGTGGGAATTTGTTCACTTCCCAGAGCAGGCATTGGTCGGCGCTGGGAAGCGACGCATAATTAACGCGACTTGCGCTGCAATTGGCATAAGTGATTTTGTTGGAGGGGAAACCGAGGTGAAGAGTGGACTGGGAGAAGACCCCGAAGAGGTCTTCCGTTCCAAGCTTGCCTAGAGTGCGGACATGGCGTTCTTTACTCAGCTTACCTGAGAGAGAGTGAGCATCTCTGCAGTTTAGGACTTAGCAAACGGAACAATTGAGCTTGGAGATAGAAAGTTTTCGTCCAGCTGTGTACTGAGCAAGATAGCTAGAAGTGAATAGACGAGTGCAGCCTTGCAGCACCACGAGGTCTGCCGACGTCCGCATAACGACGTCGCCCCGCCACGCTGAATTCGGTGATATTGTGCCCGCTCTGGCCACTGATTAATTTGTTGGATCACATCGGCAAAGTTTCCACGAGGGTTTCATGGGCCGTGTATTGTAGAATTCTTTTCGCACTTTGCATTACGCCTGGGTCAGTCGATAGGAATTACTTTTGATTTATAGCGCTTTACTCCACACAAACGCAATTTATTACCACTGCCTGTTAGGAGAGTCATGTAATGTGATGACTGAAGGTCGTGAGTTAAAATAAATCTGTGCTAATCGACTGCATCTGTTTTCAATCAAGTAGTTGAAATCCCAAGTCACTTTCTTAATTAATTTTATGTTTAACATTTGCATCTGGTGTTCAATAGCTGAATATAACATCAATGTGCACCCCTTTTTAATTGAAAGGGATCAATTCTGAATCAATTAATGTCAACAGTGCCACCGCAGTTCAATCAGGAGTCACAGGGCCTTGTTACTTTCTTTGCGTTATCCGACATTGCGGCAGTTTTGCACTCTCTGTTGATCTGTTAGTCAATTACCTGGGGTGAACACACACCAACACCAGATAAGTGACGGGTGGGGTGTTACACTGTATAGCAGATCATTTCCTGAAGATTGATAGTTAAAATTCGTTTTTTTTTCGGTTATCTTTCACTAACGTTCAGTTTGCTCTCCACAATGTGCTGGGTATGCAAACGATAGTCAAACTCGTCCAAAGCTATTGGCAGGGGAGTCGCATAAACTGATTCTTCCAAAAAAAGTCGTGAGATCAGGTACGTGATTGCTGCAATCGTCTGTTTAGCAAAAAAACAACAGTTTGTAAAGATCAGTAGCCCCCTTAACGACTGATTCATCGTGTAGGCAGCTCACTGTTACGAGGCTCTCTCACAAGCAGACGCCATTACGGTGATGTCTGCCCTGTTAAATATAACATTTTCGGCATGTACTCGCCATTCTGGAAAAAGGTCAGATCTCCATCATAACCAGGTACGGGATTTCAGTAATAGTAACCAAATAACAAGCCGTAAGAAAACGCTTTTTCTCGGGAGACAGCGTAATACACATGAAATTTTGAAGAGTCAGTCTGGTGCTCGACTACGGTATGCCGTTGCTGTGATCCCCATATTGGTCCGCTGTGGCATTACACTTTTCCTTTCAAATGGAACCTAGCGTCATCACTGAAGACTAAACGCGAAACGAATTTGTTATTTTCCATCACTACACGATGCTATTTATCACCAGCACGAAGAGCTTGTAGCAACTGAACCCTACAGGGTCGGAAACACGTACGTTATTGCTAAACACCTCAGGCGGACACACGATGAAGGACCAACTCTCAACTGGCGCGACGAGCACACTGCTGTGGACCACGAGCAAAACTCTGCTTAATGCGCTCTGGGTCTGGAAATAGCAGAGGGAGGCGGTACGTGGGTTCCTTCTTACGTAACAGTCAGTGTCTTGAAACCGTTGGTGCCATCGTAGAATGTAATCCTGCACTCTCGACGAAAAATAGGATGCATACTTAATTGTATCTGTTGAAACGGGGAACGTATTATCTTTTGTTACAGTTTTGTCAACTCGACTCGACGCACATTAGCTCATGGACCAGAAACAACTGGCGCCAAGCTATATATTTAGTTACATGTGTAAGTTAAATATCATCCCAAGTTTCTGTCTTATGTAGCCAGCAGCTGGAACTAGGATCACAGTACTGATGGACTGATCGTGGTGATAGATCCCGAAATATAAAGCCAATATGTTCCTTGGTTAACTGGCGAAGGCAATGTTCGATCTTACATCATAAATCAAGGCATGCATTAGTGTAGAGGGCATGCAGAAAAGTTATGCCTCCGAAGTTTTATGTGAAAACTCATGAAGTTTTTCTTTTAATGCGACAGATGTTATTAACATTCTAAAACTTTCTTCTATAGGTCTACATATTTATTTCTCAACATAGTCATCCTGACGACGAACACATTTCTCTCAATCAGAGACCAATTTGTTGATACCGTCACCGTATAATATGTGACTTTGTTGGCGGAGCCAGAACCTCACCTCCGCTTGCACCGCTTCATCACTATTAGAATGAAGTACTAGAAGGTATTGTTTAAGTTTTGGAAACAGATGCTTTCTTGTTTTCTGGGTCAAAATGGTGAACACATCTTTCATCACCTGTCACAATGTTGTTATGGAGCCCATCAACCTCATACTGGAAACGAAAAAGAAATTGTTGACAAACGTCCAGTCTCTGTTTCATGTCAGGAGCGAGCATTCGAGGCACCCACCGCGCACACAATTTTGGTACTGCAGTTCTGTAGTGATGGCCTTTGTACGCACTCCTGATGTAGCACACGTACGAGAGTAAGTCCATTATTATCCGCAAAGTAGTTATAAAATTTTATTGTGCTCAAGTAGGAAACTTACAAGAACACCATTTTTCGACATAATCTCTCTGCGTTTCAACGCACATGGTCCATCGTTGTACAAGCTTCCTGATGCCCTCGTAAAAGAAGGTTCTCGGTTGACCTGCGAGCCAGGAATGCACCGCTTCTTTCATTGCTTCGTCCGAGGCAAATCGACTGCCCCTTAATACCTGTTTGAGTGGACCAAACAAGTGATAGTCAGAAGGTGCAAGATCGGGACTATATGGAGGACGATCCAGTACTTCAGATTTGAGTTTCTGGAGCGTTTTAACAGTGTGGGCAGCCGTATGCGGACGGGCATTGTGGTTCAACAACACAACTCCTTGTGACAGCAATCCTCGGCGTTTGCTTCGAATTGCAGGCTTTAGCCTGTTATTGTTGTGCCCCTTTCCCCATAATGTTCCAGTAGTGGACCTTGTGCGTCCCAAAAAACCGTAAGCATCAGTTTTCCTGCAGACGGTTGGGTCTTGAACTTTTCCTTGGACGGCGAATTCGGATGTTTCCATTCCGTACTCTGCCGTTTACTCTACGGCTCGTAGTCATGTATTTATGTTTCGTCACCAGTAATGATCCTGTCTAAGAAGTTGTCCCCTTCGTTACAATAGCAACCCAAATGTTTTTTGCAGATGTTCAAGCGCGTTTGTTCATGCAACTGTGTGAATTGTTTTGGGACCCATCTTGCACAAACTTTATGAAACCCATGTCTGTTGTGGATGATTTCGTAGGTAAAACCATGACTAATTTGGAGACGATGTGCCAGTTCGTCAATAGTTAATTGTCTGTCTAAGAGAAGCATTTCACGTGAACGCTCAAATGTTTCTTCATTTGTGGCGGTAAAACAGTCGTCCGGCTCTTTCATCGTGCTAACACTTGTGCGACCATTTCGGAATTTTTCAATCTATTCGTGGGCACTCCGTTTTGGCAAAACGCTGTTCCCGTACTGTACCGAAACTCTTCGATGAATTTCGGCACTGATACTCCTTCCGACCACAAAAAGCGGATCACTGAACGTTGCTTGGTGCAAATAGACAGCGGAGCAGCCATGATTAACAGCATGGCAGCGATAACGAAACTAACCTAGCAGCTCGAAAATTGCAAAGATATAACACGAAATAAATAAAGAATGCGTCATCGACGTAAAACGACAGTACTAGCAAAATAAGCAAAAATATAACTAAATTGCGGATAATAATTGACTTACCCTCGTACCTGAGAGCTGTGTCTGTGTTACTCGACGATTTTCTCTGATGAGTTCATCAACCCGTTGACGATGAGTCTCGTTAGCTGCTATACGCGGTAGTTCACTGCCAGCTCTGTCACACATGTTGAGGTTAGCACAACCGTTTCTTACATTATGAGCACAGACAAGCCAACGTTGAACATTACTGATGTCGACATAATCACCCACCGTACAAAGCTTGCGTTTCTTCAGTGGATTTCAATTGGAGGTACGTTTCCTGCAGTTAGAAACCCGATTATGGTACGCTGTTTCTCACGCGCCGATATAGTTAACGTTTCCTGCCTCTACAATTCGGCGCCCTCTAGCGGCACAGATCTGCAACGTCATCGTACAAACAGCGTGTCGTATTATCAGCACATGGAACATAAGATGCAGTCCTCTGAGAGGTCTTGTGTAATCGCTACATGTCGCTCCTCTTAGTTGTGGAATCTTTGCGTAAGTTTGAAAAACTGTTTTACGTCGACCGTGGCGTTCAATACTTCCAAAATGTACGTCACTTGTCAATGCGAAACACAGCAAGGACAGTCTGTTTACGAGAAATATCAGCAAAAAATGGTTCAAATGCCTCTGAGCACTATGGGACTTAACAACTGACGTCATCAGTCCCCTAGAATTTAGAACTACTTAAACCTAACTAACCTAAGGACATCACACACATACATGCCCGAGGCAGGATTCGAACCTGTGACCGTAGCGGTCGCGCGGTTCCAGACTGAAGCGCCTAGAACCGCTCGGCCACACCGACCGGCTACATATCAGCAGTGATTATAATTTATATCATAACATACCGAACCTGAGTCTAGAGAATGGGCCTCATAAGAAGTACATTATCCGACCCAGATTTTGATTCGATGCGTGGACTCAAGTGCGTTAGGTCTTGCCTCAGAAAAATTTCAGTCTTTTAGAGTGCTGCAGATTGTTCGTGACCGTTAGCGAGAGCAGATCTCCCACCAATTCAGTCTTCAGCTTCTAAGAAAGGACATTTACGTAAGTTATGCACAGTTCATTTTAGAAAAGTTTTCAGTGGTTGTAGAACACACTGCCACGAGTTTTGGACTGGTCTTGTTGTCACAGAGTTTTTCAGAGTTCTTTGGAAATTTCTTTTTAAGTTTTAAATAATAATTTTAACTATTCTTACGACAAGGCATCACCATCAAAGATTTAGGCGTAGAATAGGTTTCTTTCCCTAGCATTTATCCCGTCTAGTATGTGGTCCACTTTGCCAGGATTTGACAAATTTTATTTATTTTTCAATTTCGTGGCCAGATGTTCTTCCACGTGCCACAGTCGTCAAGGAACCTAAGGGAGGAAATTAATGTGCGCCTTCTATTTGCCAATCGCGTAACTATGTCCTGTGTGATGTGTATCGTAACATCTAAAGTGGAAAATATCGGACCACTCCAGTATTTGCCTAAACGAGAGTGGAAAACCTCCTAAAAACTACACTCAGGCTAGAAGCGCACAGTCGTTAATCTGTCCAGGTCTGACTCACCTCCCAGTCTCGCATGATAATGCGCTGCGCGTTACACATTATTATGTAATTCACTATAGTGACAGGCTTCGGCTTACTACCATCATCAACATGTTAATATAAAACGGAAAACGGGAAACACTAATGAAACAATAAATGGTTCAGCTGGCTGAAGACCAAGTCTACAGAAAAAATCTAACAGAACCTAATATGGATCACGTGGTTGATGGCCATAACACACATTTAAGAGTATTCCAATACGAGGATCAACTTTAAACTATTTATACACACAGGTGCATGAACAAGTGCTATTGATGGTCTGAGGGCATCCTACCCTTATGAAAACGCAAGCTCTAGCCGCTAGGAGGTGCAAGTGATGAGCTATGAATCCAGCGACAAACATTCAACACCTTAAAATAAAATATTCATAATCGTACATTACAACAGTCTCACATGGCTAAAGTATGTATCCAACAGTTAAGTAGTACAGTAAGTAGTACATCAATAAGCATTCCAGTGCACCCCTTAGCCCTAGGTTTGGATCTAGAGATTTTGGCTTCGGGACCTAGTGAGGCCATTTTTTCAAAATTTATGCGTTACCTAGATATGGAGGCAATAACTGGTAAGCCATGCCCTCCTTATCAATGATGTCATCATTACTTCATGACAGGCCACATCTGTCACTGCCTCCCCTCCCTTCTTCTCTTCTCTCTCCAGCTAATCACAGCCTACACATTAAGGAACCATTAAAATGAAATGGCCAACTCAGATCAAACATGGCACAAATAATCCAGTTGTGCTCGTGTGAAATTTAAAACATCCCCCCCCCTCCCCCTTCTACCAGTCAAGCAAAGCCTAGTATTTTAGGGGGCATTAAAACGAAGCAGCCAATCAAAATCCAATATGACACAACTAACCCAGTTGTGTTAGTGGGAAAACATCCATGATGGTGAAAGTAGCCCAATTGTCGTTTGTAACCCCTCCCATTTTCTCTAATCAGAGTCTAGTATTTTAGCCATCATTAAAATGAAAGAGCCAACTGCAATGTAGCCCCAGAGCAACTGTCTCGCCTGTGTTCAATAATGTTTGACCGACTAGTTATCAAACAAGGACCTTGCCGTTGGTGGGGAGGCTTGCATGCCTCAGCGATACAACCACAAAGGAGAGATATCTGTTGAGAGGCCAGACAAACGTGTGGTTCCTGAAGAGGGGCAGCAGCCTTTTCAGTAGTTGCAGGGGCAACAGTCTGGATGATTGACTGATCTGCCCTTGAACACTAACCAAAACGGCCTTTCTGTGCTGGTACTGAGAACGGCTCAAAGCAAGGGTAAACTACAGCCGTAATTTTTCCCGAGGTCATGCAGCTTTACTGTATGGTTAAATGATGATGGCGTCCTCTTGGGTAAAATATTCCGGAGGTAAAATAGTCCCCCATTCGGATCTCCGGGCGGGGACTACTCAAGAGGACGTCGTTATCAGGAGAAAGAAAACTGGCGTTCTACAGATCGGAGCGTGGAATGTCAGAACCCTTAATCGAGCAGGTAGGTTAGAAAATTTAAAAAGGGAAATGGATAGGTTAAAGTTAGATATAGTGGGAATTAGTGAAGTTCGGTGGCAGGAGGAACAAACTTTTGGTCAGGTGAATACAGGGTTATAAATACAAAATCAAATAGCGGTAATGCAGGAGTAGGTTTAATAATGATTAAAAAAATAGGATTGCGGGTAAGCTACTACAGACAGCATAGTGAACGCATTATTGTGGCCAAGATAGATACGAAGTCCACGCCTTCTACAGTAGTACAAGTTTATATGCCAACTAGTTCTGCAGATGATGAAGAAATTGCAGAAATGTATGATGAGATAAAAGAAATTATTCAAATAGTGAAGGGAGACGAAAATTTAATAGTCATGGGTGACTGGAATTCGATAGTAGGAAAAGGAAGAGAAGGAAACGTAGAAGGTGAATATAGATTGGGGGTAAGAAATGAAAGAGAAAGCCGCCTGGTAGAATTTTGCACAGAACATAACTTAATCATAGCTAACACTTGGTTCATAAATACAAAATCAAATAGGGGTAATGCAGGAGTAGGTTTAATAATGAATAAAAAAATAGGAGTGCGGGTTAGCTACTACAAACAGCATAGTGAACGCATTATTGTGGCCAAGATAGACACAAAGCCCATGCCTACTACAGTAGTACAAGTTTATATGCCAACTACCTCTGCAGATGATGAAGAAATAGATGAAATGTATGACGAGATAAAAGAAATTATTCAGGTAGTGAAGGGAGACGAAAATTTAATAGTCATGGGTGACTGGAATTCGTCAGTAGGAAAAGGGAGAGAAGGAAACATAGTAGGTGAATATGGATTGGGGGGAAGGAATCACAGAGGAAGCCGCCTTGTAGAATTTTGCACAGAGCATAACTTAATCATAGCCAACACTTGGTTCAAGAATCATAAAAGAAGGTTGTATACCTGGAAGAATCCTGGAGATTCTAAAAGGTATCAGATAGATTATATAATGGTAAGACAGAGATTTAGGAACCAGGTTTTAAATTGTAAGACATTTCCTGGGGCAGATGTGGATTCTGACCACAATCTATTGGTTATGAACTGCAGATTGAAACTGAAGAAACTGCAAAAAGGTGGGAATTTAAGGAGATGGGACCTGGATAAACTGAAAGAACCAGAGGTTGTAGAGAGTTTCAGGGAGAGCATAAGGGAACAATTGACAGGAATGGGGGAAAGAAATACAGTAGAAGAAGAATGGGTAGCTCTGAGGGATGAAGTAGTGAAGGCAGCAGAGGATCAAGTAGGAAAAAAGACGAGGGCTAATAGAAATCCTTGGGTAACAGAAGAAATATTGAATTTAATTGATGAAAGGAGAAAATATAAAAATGCAGTAAATGAAGCAGGCAAAAAGGAATACAAACGTTTCAAAAATGATATCGACAGGAAGTGCAAAATGGCTAAGCTGGGATGGCTAGAGGACAAATGTAAGGATGTAGAGGCTTGTCTCACTAGGGGTAAGATAGATACTGCCTACAGGAAAATTAAAGAGACCTTTGGAGAGAAGAGAACCACTTGTATGAATATCAAGAGCTCAGATGGCAACCCAGTTCTAAGCAAAGAAGGGAAGGCAGAAAGGTGGAAGGAGTATATAGAGGGTTTATACAAGGGCGATGTACTTGAGGACAATATTATGGAAATGGAAGAGGATGTAGATGAAGACGAAATGGGAGATAAGATACTGCGTGAAGAGTTTGACAGAGCACTGAAAGACCTGAGTCGAAACAAGGCCCCGGGAGTAGACAACATTCCATTTGAACTACTGATGGCCTCGGGAGAGCCAGTCATGAAAAAACTCTACCATCTGGTGAGCACGATGTATGAGACAGGCGAAATACCCTCAGACTTCAAGAAGAATATAATAATTCCAATCCCAAAGAAAGCAGGTGTTGACAGATGTGAAAATTACCGAACTATCAGTTTAATAAGTCACAGCTGCAAAATACTAACGCGAATTCTTTACAGACGAATGGAAAAACTGGTAGAAGCCGACCTCGGGGAAGATCAGTTTGGATTCCGTAGAAATGTTGGAACACGTGAGGCAATACTGACCTTACGACTTATCTTAGAAGAAAGATTAAGAAAAGGCAAACCTACATTTCTAGCATTTGTAGACTTAGAGAAAGCTTTTGACAATGTTAACTGGAATACTCTCTTTCAAATTCTGAAGATGGCAGGGGTAAAATACAGGGAGCGAAAGGCTATTTACAGTTTGTACAGAAACCAGATGGCAGTTATAAGAATCGAGGGGCATGAAAGGGAAGCAGTGGTTGGGAAAGGAGTAAGACAGGGTTGTAGCCTCTCCCCGATGTTATTCAATCTGTATATTGAGCAAGCAGTAAAGGAAACAAAAGAAAAATTCGGAGTAGGTATTAAAGTTCATGGAGAAGAAGTAAAAACTTTGAGGTTCGCCGATGACATTGTAATTCTGTCAGAGACAGCAAAGGACTTGGAAGAGCAGTTGAACGGAATGGACAGTGTCTTGAAAGGAGGATATAAGATGAACATCAACAAAAGCAAAACGAGGGTAATGGAATGTAGTCAAATTAAGTCGGGTGATGCTGAGGGAATTAGATTAGGAAATGAGACACTTAAAGTAGTAAAGGAGTTTTGCTATTTGGGGAGCAAAATAACTGATGATGGTCGAAGTAGAGAGGATATAAAATGTAGACTGGCAATGGCAAGGAAAGCATTTCTGAAGAAGAGAAATTTGTTAACATCGAGTATAGATTTAAGTGTCAGGAAGTCGTTTCTGAAAGTATTTGTATGGAGTGTAGCCATGTATGGAAGTGAAACATGGACGATAACTAGTTTGGACAAGAAGAGAATAGAAGCTTTCGAAATGTGGTGCTACAGAAGAATGCTGAAGATAAGGTGGATAGATCACGTAACTAATGAGGAGGTTTTGAATAGGATTGGGGAGAAGAGAAGTTTGTGGCACAACTTGACTAGAAGAAGGGATCGGTTGGTAGGACATGTTTTGAGGCATCAAGGGATCACAAATTTAGCATTGGAGGGCAGTGTGGAGGGTAAAAATCGTAGAGGGAGACCAAGAGATGAATACACTAAGCAGATTCAGAAGGATGTAGGTTGCAGTAGATACTGGGAGATGAAGAAGCTTGCACAGGATAGAGTAGCATGGAGAGCTGCATCAAACCAGTCTCAGGACTGAAGACCACAACAACAACAACACTTGGTTCAAGAATCATGAAAGAAGGTTGTATACAGGGAAGAAGGCTGGATATACTAGAAGGTATCAGATAGATTATATAATGGTAAGACAGAGATTTAGGAATCAGGTGTTACATTGTAAGACATTTCCAGGGGCAGATGTGGACTCTGACCACAATCTATTGGTTATGAACTGTAGATTAAAACTGAAAAAAACTGCAAAAAGATGGGAATTTAAGGAGATGGGACCTGGATAAACTGACTAAACCAGAGGTTGTACAGAGATTCAGGGAGAGCATAAGGGAACAATTGACAGAAAAGGGGGAAAGAAAATACAGTAGAAGAAGAATGGGTAGCTTTGAGGGATTATAAATAGTGAAGGCAGCAGAGGATCAAGTAGGAGAAAAGACGAGGGCTAGTAGAAATCCTTGGGTAACAGAAGAAATATTGAATTTAATTGATGAAAGGAGAAAATATAAAAAAGCAGTAAATGAAGCAGGCAAAAAGGAATACAAACATCTCAAAAATGAGATCGACACGAAGTGCAAAATGGCTAAGCGGGGGTGGCTAGAGGACAAATGTAAGGATGTAGAGGCTTCTCACTAGCGGTAAGATAGATACTGCCTACAGGAAATTAAAGAGACCTATGGAGAAAAGAGAACCACTTGTATGCATATCAAGAGCTCAGATGGAAACCCAGATCTAAACAAAGAAGGGAAAGCAGAAAGGTGGAAGGAGTATATAGAGGGTCTATACAAGGGCGATGTACTTGAGGACAATATTATGAAAATGGAAGAGGATGTAGATGAATATGAAATGGGAGATAAGATACTGCGTGAAGGGTTTGAAACAGCAATGAAAGACCTAAGTCGAAACAAGGCCCCAGGAGTAAACAATATTCCATTAGAACTACTGACAGCCTTGGGAGAGCCAGTCCCGACAAAACTCTACCATCTGGTGAGTAAGATGTATGAGACAAGCGAAATACCCTCAGACTTCAAGAAGAATCTAATAATTCCAATCTCAAAGAAAGCAGATATTGACAGATGTAAAAATTACCGAACTATCAGTTTAATAAGGCACGGCTGCAAAATACTAACGCGAATTCCTTACAGACAAATGGAAAAAGTGGTAGAAGCCGATCTCGGGGAAGATCAGTTTGGAATCCGTAGAAATGTTGGAACACGTGATGCAATACTGACCCTACGACTTATCTTAGGAGATAGATTAAGGAAAGGCAAACCTACGTTTTTAGCATTTATAGGCTAAGAGAAAGCTTTTGACAATATTGAGTGGCATACTCTCTTTCAAATCCTGAAGATGTCAGGGGCAAAATACAGGGGGCGAAAGGCTATTTACAATCTGTACAGAAACCAGATGGCAGTTATAAGAGTCGAGGGACATGAAAGGGAAGCAGTGGTTGGGAATGGAGTGAGACAGGGTTGTAGCCTCTCCCCGATGTTATTCAATCTGTATATTGAGCAAGCAGTAAAGGAAACAAAAGACAAATTCGGAGAAGGTATTAAAATCCATGGAGAAGAAATAAAAACTTTGAGGTTCGCCGATGACATTGTAATTCTGTCAGAGACAGCAAAGGACCTGGAAGAGCAGTTGAACGAAATGGACAGTGTCTTGAAAGGAGGGTATAAGATTAACATTAACAACGGCAAAACGAGGGTAATGGTATGTAGTCGAATTAAGTCGGGTGACTAGATTAGGAAATGAGACACTTAAAATATTAAGGAGTTTTGCTATTTGGGAAGCAAAATAACTGATGATGGTCGAAGTAGAGAGGACATAAAATGTAGATGGCAATGGCAAGGAAGAAGAGAAATTTATTATCATCGAATATAGATTTAAGTGACAGGAAGTCGTTTCTGAAAGTATTTGTATGGAGTGTAGCCATGTATGGAAGTGAAACATGGACGATAACTAGTTTGGACAAGAAGAGAATAGAAGCTTTCGAAATGTGGTGCTACAGAAGAATGCTGAAGATTAGATGGGTAGATTACATAACTAATGAGGTGGCACTGAATAGGATTGGGGAGGAGAGAAGTTTGTGGCACAACTTGACTAGAAGAAGGGATCGGTTGGTAGGACATGTTCTGAGGCATCAAGGGATCACCAATTTGGTACTGGAGGGCAGCGTGGTAGGTAAAAATCATAGAGGGAGACCAAGAGATGAATACACTAAGCAGATTCAGAAGGATGTAGGTTGCAGTTGGTACTGGGGGATGAAGAAGCTTGCACAGGATAGAGTAGCATGGAGAGCTGCATCAAACCAGTCTCAAGACTGAAGACCACATCAACAACAACATTTGAAGTATTTCCATATCTAAAAAACGTCGTGAAAACAAACGCAAACACACACACACACACACACACATACATACACATTGAAAAATATTTAATCCCTGCCTGAATTGTATAAAGTGATGCTAGGTTAAAAACATTGTTAACTGTGTTTTCATTCCTTACTGCTACAAATTATTTATGGACTCTCTTCTAAATCACACACATAAATTTTAATGGAATATATATAGTATTCACTGTGGAATATTACAACGTATGTAAAACATACTCTTGAGAGGATTCAATGTCTGACGAAATCACACTATGTAATTCTTGTAGTGTCTTGCGTTTCAGTATATATTTCTTCTTCTTCTTCTTATTATTATTATTGTTATTAACATTATTCATTATCTTGAAATGATTATCTCCAGAAGTTAATGTCATTGTGCGTTTGTTATGTGAGCTTATGCAACAAACTGTATGTGTGGATTATTCAGTAACAGTTCCAATACTAAAAGAAACTAGAAGTTTTCAACCTCTTATTCCGAGGTCTTCATTATGATATCAGTGCTGAGATGGAAGCCCTGAGCCATACTTTCTGTAATACAACAGGCATCTGCTGACTAACTTCAAATGCTGCACGCTGCCCAAGCCGTACCTCAGACAGATAATTATAACAATAGAGACAGAGTGTATGTACTAATACATAACACTATACTCCAAACAAGGATCTGTGCACTCTTATACATACCGATAAAACATTCACTCATTTATATAATATGACGAGGGTAAAGAAAATTTTGCCCTTATGACTTGAAAAGGAAAGTTTCGAAATTTAATTCTGGTATACCGGCCAAACGAGTTCGACAGCACGCCGGAATGCATGGGCCTAGATAGCAGCTGCTAGGCGACACTCCTAAAGTCCTTCTTACACGATGAACGAAATTGTTCAGGAAAGATTATAGTCTACTGAAGCGCTCCAAGCATACTAGGCAAGAACTATAAACTCGTACAAGATCTTGTCGCAGCGTGTAAAAAAAAAAAAAAAACACAGCGTACCGCTACAAGCATAACAGTGCCAAAGCCGTCATTTCACATTAGCGTATCATTAATTATTTATGAATTTACAAAGATTTAAAAATTTCTGTGAAAATATTCACGAAAAGTGCGCTATATTCACTTGCTCGGAAGGTTCCTTGTGATAACGAAACGACTATAAACAGAAACAAATCTCAGTATACGGTAAGTGCACTAGAAAGCAATATGGCAGACTCAGCACTCAACTGAGAAGTGACTACAACAGACAGCTACTAGCTCGCACCTGCGCAGTGATGCCGCTAGTACCAAATTTAGAACTGGCCCTATTCCTTTACTCCTAGAATTGTCGCGCATCGGTACTTACCGCGATCATAATAGTGAGCCTGTTCACACGATAGATGGGCGCCATTCACGCAGCTGGTTGTCAACCGATTAAAAGTTCGTTCATGGTGTAAAAATGGCATAATATTTGCGAGCGCTGGTGTCGCCGCCTGAGCGCTAGGCGCCGCCCCCCCCCCCCCCCCCCCCCCCCCCCGGCAGCCGATCGACGTCCGCGGCAGGGGCCCGGACCTCACCTGACTTCAGACTGCTCTCTCGTATTGTTCATTGTATTAAGTATTGCTCGGTTCTTGACACTGCTGCGTCTAGGCTCTTGATCCAGTTCACTATCCAGACCTGTCATTCTGTCGTGCTGTCTTTGCTGTTCACCTATCACTGTTGATATCTTTATGAGGTTTTTGGTGACTCACCATCGACGCCCTCGGCGGGTTGGCCGGTGTCTTCTGGTCGTGTCCGATTCCAGCTGCCAGAAATTGCGTATTTCATGGATGTGAAAATTGTGCAACTCGTGGAACAGCAACAACAACTGCTGCTCCTGCAGCGGTTCTACAGCTACCGAAGTGCCGAAATTCCCGCAAATCCTTTTCCCGACGGCAACGCCGTGATTCATCACTTTCGGATGTGTGAATGGCCTCAGAGCAGATCGTCAGACCGCGCTGGCGTAAGCAATGGGATCGTCCACTTTGTCTTGTCTGTTTCACGTCCCACAAACGTGCAGACTGTCTAAATCACTGGGCATACTGCATCCGTTGTCGAAAGGTTGGGCATCTCCAAACTGTCTGCCAGCAAGCATAGGGACAGTCGAACCCTACTCCACAGTTACATCAAGGGACAGTGCATGAAATCTAGGCCATTGTTCCCCAGGGCAATGCCCCCATCACCATGTTATTTTTTGATTTCACAGATGCACATCAGGATGTTCGTTTCCAAGTAAAATAGGATTGACTGTTTCCCTGGTGAACTTGGCAATATATGATCGTCTGTGTTGCCCAGCTTTGGGCCCACCCACCCGTAAGTTCGTTCCATGTGGTGATACCTCAGTTCCCCTTGAGGTCTTGCACAAGTACAGCAGTATACAAGAAGGTTACACGACCGATAGCGCTGTTTGTTGTCAATAATCACTTGGGTGGCAAAATTTTTGGCGTGGATGTCTTCTTACTGTTTGGGTTCTCCATCATGGATGAAGTTTATGTCGTGTGAGACACAGTTCTCTTTCACAAACCTGATGACCTTTGTGCCTCTTTCACATCTCTTTTCAAACCTCGCCTGCTGTGTGCCACCAGTTTCGAGGTGCATATTTCTCTACATCCATATGCAGTACCTCGTTTCTGTCAGGCACATTCACTTCTGGTCCCCTGTGGGTGGTGGTTAAGCTTGAACTCAGTCAGATTCACGAAGATGTGGGTAACTGAAATGTCAAAACTAGTCTTGGCTCACACCCTTGGTGGTGGTTAAGAAAGCAAATAGCTCCCTCCAGCTATGTGGAAATTTTGGGTCAACAATCAATGCCCAGGCGTATGTGGAAACATAATACCCCATACCACTTCTGGAGGACCTCCTCACAATGCTTGTTGGTGGTGAGTATTTTTCTGAGATCGACCTTGCCAATGCTTATTTACAAAGCCCATTGGATGAGGAAGCACAATGCATTATGATCATCAGTACAGACTTCAGCTTGTACAAATACAAGCGTTTGCCCTTTGGGATCTTTACCACTCTGGCAGTCTTGCAGAGACACCTGAAACAGTTAAGCATGTACATTCCAGATTGTACCAATTGCTTGGATGACTTATTAGTTACAGGTGCTATGCGCCAAGACTATCTGCACAACTCTGCGCCCTTTTTACTATGATGCAGGGCTCAAGTGCCACCTACACAAATGCCGGTTTTTTCAGGAGCAAGTATGCCATATGCCCTTTTCTCCATGGCGTCTCCCTATGGCATTAAACACCTGTTTACCCCTCCTTTTCGCCCCTCCTCGAATAGCGACGGGGAACAGATGGTGCATACGTTTCCTCAGTCACTTGCTCAACAAAGATGGGATTCATGCCCCGACAACAACGCTGTAGCAACCACATCCCAGAAACCTCATAGTTGTAGGCGTTTTTGGGTAAAGTGATTTATTATTCCAAGTCACTCCCACAAGCAGCACACATTATGCACCCCATTTCTTGCAGAAGAAGGGCGCTCAGTTCCAGTAGTCAGCTGCCAGTGAGCATGCTTTCACCCAGTTGAAGCACATATTATGGTCAGCCCCCTGCCGTATGCCCTTTTCTCCATGACGTCTCCCTATGGCATTAAACACCTGTTTACCCCTCCTTTTCGCCCATCCTCGAGTGGCGATGGGGAACAGATGGTGCATACGTTTCAACAACAAATGTTGAAATCAGTAGGCGCATCCATCACCACAGCGGCACTCACAATGTTCCTGAGCAGCTACAGGACCACACCTGCCCATGATCACAGCCTGGCGGACCTCCTCCATGGGTGACAGCCACATTCTCTCCTTCGTTTCCCGGCACCATAGCCTACAGAACCCTATATCTGACATAGTGGAAGATACCCTCCAGATTCAGTGGTATGGTCCTGTTCATATGGAGCAAAACATTTGTGGATGCCAACTACAGCAGTGGCCTTATGACAGCTGATACTCTGAGGGGTTTGGAGCATTGGCAAACTAACCAACTTCATCCCCACCTACTGACTGCACCACAATTGGATCACTCAGAGTTTGAGTGTCTGTCATAGCAATCCCTCAACCAAACAGGTTTGCGCTCCAGGGCACCATCAGCAGTTCTCGTGGATGCAAGTATGGTGCCTGGGACCTCACCTCAGCATCCATCTGCCCAACAGCAGTCTCCCATGCCGCCATTCTCTAGCACATTGCCTGACATCCCATATTCCTTCTCTCAGTTGGCTGGCTGCTCTGCCAGGACACCAACTGTGCCGCTGACCCACCTTGCAAAACATCGCCCAGAGATTTTCAGACCCTATGCGCCCATTTTGGAGGGGAGGGATCTGGTATCCTGGTATGACGAGTCTGAAAGTGCACTAGCCACATGGACCTAGATAACAACCGCTAGGCAGCGCTCCTAAAATTTGTGGGCGCTGCTGTCGCTGCATCAGCACTAGATGTGGGCCACTCCCCGTGCACCAGACTACTTGGACACATGGCTTCACTATAAAGCTAGCAGCACAGAAGTCAAGACCTCAGTTATGTTCCGACAGCACACTCATATTGTTCATTGCACTCAGCGTTGCTTGGTTCTTGATACTGCTATGTCTAGGCTCTTGATTCAGTTCACTCTCCAACTTGTCATTCTGGTGTGTTGTGTTTCTTGTTCGTCGATCAGTGTTGTTGACCTTCCATCGTTTTCAGCGACTCATCATTGACACCCTTGGTTGGTCGGCCAGTGTGTTCTGGTTCTGTCCAGTTCTGGTTACTATATTAATTATGAAAAATTCTATACCCTCACACTCTCCATATACTGTATATGTAAAAGTCAAAATTTCCTTATGCATTGTAATTAACATGTTAGTAATACGTAGTTGACAAAGATAACTTTTAGTTTGAATACTAATCCAGGAACATCACAAATGCGAAATAAATCAACTGTTGCTTGCTGCTCCTGTTGGTTGTCTTTACCAAAAAAGATGACTGCCCTTGTAAACATCAAAAGTTCGATTATAGTACAACCCTGGGTCTAAGATGCATCAGACGCATAAATTAATTATTTTCCATGTCTATGATGTTTGTCAAGTGTCAATTTGTTTCTTCCAAGTCTAGAATGATTGCAAAAATGTGTCAGCAATGGAAAAAAGTGCAGTGTTCAATTCACGAAAAGGAATGTTTTTTTCCACATACACACATATCCATGAAGTTGGTGCCTAAACTATGATTGTCAAGTGTAAAGTATTCCTCTTCACATTACAGCCCTACGGTCACCTCTAATACTCTTCCCTTCCTGTTCTCCAAGATCCACTCTTTCATCATCAATACTGCCCAGCAGTCATACATCCATATGCGTTCACCTTCCTATCCACCAACCTTTTTCCATTTCACCAACTGACCTTCTCAGGGCATGTTCTACCGGTTTTAGTTAAGTGCTTCTATTTCATATGAGTGTTTTATATCATGTTTTAAATGTATTCTTGTTGTATTCATTTTAGCTTTTTATTATTCCTGTTTTAAATTAAAAACGAAGAAAATCAAGTTTCTTTTATTATGAAGCTGTCCTTTAATTAAAATACAAGGCTGTCATTGGCTGGAGAGGGGAAGGTTTTAAATTTTTCACTAGCAAGTGTCCCAGCGACAGCTGTAATTATGGACAGATAAATTGCCTCATGTCGCATATTATTTGATTTATTTGACTAGGTTCGCTCAACGTGATTTTTTTCAGTCATTTATTGCCTTGGTGGCAACACGTTAGTGCACCACTTGGTACCATATCCAACATTAAACGTATAGTATGGTAGAAAAATCAGCTTACGTTGTTGCACAACTGGTTGTGTGTGCCAATGAATTATTCACACTGTTTGCTACCGTCACGTTTAGCATTTGGAGGAAATGAGTCCTCTGTTGTGCATTCTACATCACTGTTGCCTACTGAAGACTCCGTGGTTCTGATTCTCGCAAGCTCATTAAATGTAATGTTACGTTGTCCTAGTATGCAGCCAACAGAATGTCTTCCGCAAACATTCAAATGGTCCGAATAATGTGCGGAAATGGAGATTTCGCTATGTGAAGCTGCTACACTGTGACCACTGAAAGAAAGATTCTACTGTCAGAATTTTTGTACTGCTGCACTCATAAAATTGTTGTAACGGCTGCCATGTCCACTTTCACCTCCGGTATAAGTACAATTAGAAGCTACTCGCGCATTGGTGCTATCTGCTTGCCTGGTCCACCCAATGGACGAGACGGCTTGGAACACGGAAAGCAGTTCTGCATGCCGTTTTCATCTAAAGTAGAGTGTCTTAGCAAATGCTATGAACATCATTCTGTCAGCAGAAGTATCGTGCCATCGGAAAAAGTGGACTCTGTTCTTGTAAACACATTAGCACTCGCTAGAGCGCGGAAGGGAGACACTAGAAGAACAATTCACCAATAATTCCTACAAATAGTGATCGGCTGCTTGACTGCCTGACTTCTGACCATTAAATCTTCTCAAGAAAATCAGTAGAGGTCAATGGGCAAATCCTAACGGAGTTGACCACTGAAAAGCAAGTCGCCCTTCCAAAAACTAAATTGAAAACAGATCAAATTTACACACGCAGAATTCTGCTGCATGACTCTCTCGACAACTGAACTTAATTACTGCACGGATTACCTATAACACGAAACGAAACGACTAACCATATTCCTATGCATAAAGTTTTATCCTATTTGCACTCAAGAGCAGCACGTGTTACTCACCACACTATCAGACGGCGATTTCTGTAACCGAAAAACTTTCTAAAAGATCTCTGGCGCAATCTCACTTAGCAGGGGTAGCGCCTTTCGGCCAATCAGGTGGATGCTAAAAGTGCTACCACCTGTTACACGCCTCCCATTTCGAACAAGAGTCTTATGGAAAATTCGACACATCACGCGTTGGTCTGACTGACCTAAGCCAAAAGAAACTTCTTAAAAAGAGGAGGACAAACTGTCATCTCTCGTCCGGTCACGTCGCAACCCAGCTTTGAAAGCTAAAAATTCGGACATCCCCACGCTTCTACATCGAGAACCGCGACAGCTATACTGATTCTACAATCGCAATCTGCATTAACCGTACATCGCAGAACTAATCGTGATTAGGTTATGGGTAAGGGTAACAACGATGCTGATACGAAATTTTAAAAAATCAATAACTTTGTTCCCCACGCAATCATTCTCCAGGCTTGATTATACGATAAGCAAACAGCAGAAAACCAATCTGCTCCATCATGTGAAGCCAAGTCAGTCGTTACAAATAATACTTTCATGAAATGTGGCTGAGACAAATACCTTTCAAGAGGAGCATATTACCGAAATCGCAAGACTAGATTATGGGAGGCTGTCGAGACGAAACGTCACAGGATACGGTCTAAGGGGATAGCTTTTGCTAAATGTCGACATCCCAGCTCATTCTTCTCTAGACACGGTTACACATGTTCTCTGGGCTCTCAAATTTTACCTCCGCCGTCCCCCTTATTCTCCTGACATGGCATACCCAGCGACGTCTTGCTCTTCCTTCTGGGTGGCAGATCATTCCAGGATGATGACGAGGTCATTTTCAAGGTAAAACTTTTTCTGAACAAGGGCAGGTTTAAGGTGACATAGGACCCCTATCTACACCTACATCATACTCCACAAGCCGCCTAATGGTGTGTGGCGGAGGGTACTTTCGGTACCACCATCTAATCCCTCCAACCCTGTTCCACTCAGTAACATTGCGTGTGAAGAATGATTGTCAGTAAGCTTCTGTATTGGCTCTAATTTCTCGAATTTTCTCCTCTTGGTCAATAAGCGAGATGTATGTGGGGGAAAATAATATGTGGTCCGACTCCTCCTCAAAAGTGCTGTCTCGAAATTTCAATAGTAAATCTCTCCGTGATGCACAGTCTCTCTCTTCTAATGTTTGCCAGTGGAGTTTGTTTAGCATCTCCATAACGCGCTCTCGCCAGCTAAACGATCCCGTGACGAAACGCACCGCTCATCTTTGGATCTTCTGTGCCTGCTCTTTCAGTCCTATCTGACAGGTATCCCACAAAGATGAACAATAATCAAAAATCGGGCGAACAAGCGCCTTATAAGCCACTTCTTTCGTGGATGAGTTACATTTCCTTAAGATTCTTCCGACGGATCTCAGTCTGGTTCTGCTCTTCCTTCTATCTGTTTTATGTGATCATTCCACTTAAGATGCTCTGGATAGTTACGCCTAGATATTTTACGGCAGACGCTGTCTCCAGCTGTTTGTTGTCAGTAGTGTAGCTGTAGAGTAGTGTATTTCTTTTCCTATGTATGCGCAATATGTTACATTTATTTACGTTCAGGATCAACATCCAAAGCCTGAATCATTCATCAATCCTCTGCAGGTCGTTCCGCAAATTCTTACTATCTTCTGGCGTTGCTACTATGGTATAGACAATTGCATATCTGCGGATAGCCTCAAAGAGCATCCGACGCTTTCGGCTAGACCATTTATATATAGTGTAAATATCAACGACCCTATCACACTTCCCTGTGGTATTCCGGATATTACCTTTACATCTGTCGAATTTGCCGGCTTTCAAGCGCCTCCTTAAGCAGCTGACTGCAAATAATATATTGTCCAAGTCACAGTTTGGATTTCTTAAGGGTTCTGATATAGAGAAAGCTATTTACACTTACAGTGAGAATGTAGTTAATTCATTAGATAATAAATTAGAGGCTACTGGCATTTTCCGTGACCTGTCAAAAGCCTTTGACTGTGTGAACCATAGCATTCTTTTAAGTAAATTAGAATATTGTGGTGTCACTGGCAATGCTGTGAAATGGTTTGAGTCTTATCTATCAAACAGAAAAAAAGGGTGTTGTTGCGAAATACCTCTGCAGTAAGCAGTCAGTCTTCATCTGACTGGGAATTAGTTACATGTGGTGTTCCTCAGGGTTCCATCTTGGGTCCATTGCTTTTTCTTGTGTACATTGATGACCTCTCATCTGTTACATTGCCAGATGCTAACTTTGTTTTGTTTGCAGATGATAAAAACATTGCAGCAAGTAGCAAGTCAGGTACAGATTTAGAAATAGCTGCTAATCAACTTTTCACTGACATTAATTAGTGGTTCAAAGCTAATTCACTGTCATTAAACTTTGAGAAGACCCACTATATGCAGTGCAGAACCTGTAAGAGATTTCCTTCCAGAATGGGTATAACATATGAAGACATGCAGATCAAAGAGATTGACGCATTAAATTTCTGGGATTATAACTTGATAATAAATTCAGTTGGGAAGGGCTCACCACAGAATTCCTTAAGCGCCTGAACAAGTCTGTATTTGCCATGAGAATGATGTCAGATGTAAGAGATAGAAATATAAAAAATCTTGCATACTTTGCTTACTTTCATTCGATTATGTCATATGGGGTCATATTCTGGGGCAACTCATCAAACCAAGCAAAAGTTTGTAGGGTGCAAAAGCGTGTGATAACAATAATTTGTAGTGTAAATTCAAGAACATCATGTAGAAACCTGTTCAAGGAACTTCGTATTCTAACCACTACTTCTCAGTATATTTATTCCTTAATGAAATGTGTTATAAGTGATACATCTCTGTTTCCAACCAATAGCTCAAGACATAGTATCAATTCTAGGAATAAGAACAATATACATAAACACCTAAAATCACTTACCTTGGTCCTAAAAGGGGTCCAATATTCAGGAACACATATTTTCAATAAATTGCCAGCAATTGGTTTCAGATAAAGCACAGTTTAAACAGAGTATGAAAGACTTTTTGATAGGCAACTGCTTCTATTCCATACATGAATATCTTAACAGAGACTGTTATGCCAGCTTCAATAAAAATATCTGTTAGATTTCAGTTTTGACAGCACTTGTTGACAACAGTGAAGATTAGGTATTTTGTGCATGATAAATTTATTAATAGTGCATAACAGTGATTCATTCTGACAGCTTGTTAATTCTGTAAATATTAGTTATTCCAGTGTACCTCATGGTACTCACCTATTCTGACAATCTCCTGACAAATGATCAGGGTAGTAAGTATTATATTCAAATGTTTTATGTTTTTATTTTATACTTTCTGACATGTCCACACCCGCGAGAATCATCTCATTTTTTGGGACTATGGAACGAAAACTAAATCTAATCTAATCTAGTTACGTTAAGAGCGACGTGTTGAGTTCTTTCTGCAAGAAAGTCTTCAATCCAATCGCAGGTCTGCTCCGAGACTCCGCAAGCTCGTATTTTTTTCATTGAACGACAAAGCGAGACGGTGTCAAATGCCTTACTGAAATCATAACGACAATGCGGGACGGTGTCAAATGCTTTACTGAAAGCAATGAACACGGCATCAACCTGAGCACCGTTGTCCACTGCGCTGTGGATCTCATGGAGGAATAGAGCGAGCTGAGTTTCGCAGGATGTCTGTTTGCGGAATTCATATTGATTTTTATAGAGGAGATGTTCGTTTACCAAGAACGTCATAATTCTTGAGCATAAAACGTCTTCCATAATTCGACAACAGATTGACGTCAACGATATAGGTCTATAATTGTGTGGATCTGTCTGACAGCCTTTCTTCGATACGGGAATGGTCCGCATTTTTTTCCAGTCGTTAGGTACCCTTCGTTGCTCAAGCGATCTACGATTGCTTTCAGCAATGCACGCCATTTTTTCTAGGAAAGTATTATTTTAGTTCCATATTACAGCGCAATGAACTTAATAGCGCATGTATCCAAGTTGCTGAGAAGAACAATACACAGTAGAATTGAAAAGAAAATTGAGAATGTGTTAGATGACGATCAGTTTGACTTTAGGAAAGGTAAAGGCACCAGAGGGGCAATTCTGCCGCTGCTGTTGGCAACAGAGGCAAGACTAAAGAAAAATCAAGATACGTTCACAGGATTTGTCGACCTGGAAAACCGTTCGACAATGTCACATGGTGCAAGATGTTCGAAATTCTGAGAAAAGTAGGGGTAAGTTGTAGTGGAAGACGGGTAACATACAAGATGTACGAGAAGCAAGAGGGAACAGTAAGAGAGAAAGACCAATGACAAAGTGCTTGGATTGAAAAGGATGTAAGAGAGAGATGCAGTTTTTAACCTCTACTGTTCACTCTATATATCAAAGAAGTAATGACAGAATATGGACTGAGAGTAAATCGAAGAAAGCCGGCCGGGGTGGCCGAGCGGTTCTAGGTGCTACAGTTTGGAACCGCGCGACCGCTACGGTCGCAGGACCGAATACTGCCTAGGGCATGGATGTGTGTGATGTCCTTATGTTAGTTAGGTTTAAGTAGTTCTAAGTTCTAGGGGACTGATGACCTCAGAAGTTAAGTGCCATAGTGCTCAGAGCTATTTGAACCATTTAAATCGAAGAAAGACGAAGGTAATAAAAAGTTGCAGAAACGAGAACAGCGAGAAAGATCAGGAATGGTGATCACGAAGTAGATGAATTTAAGGAATTTTCCTACCTATGCAACAAAATAACCAATGACGGACGGTGCAAGGAGGACATAAAAAGCAGACTAGCAATGGCAAAAAGAGAATTCCTGACCAGCAGAAGTCTACTGGTATCAAACATAGGCCTTAATTGGAAGAAAAAATTTCTGAGAATGTACTTTGGAGGACAGCATTGTACGACATTGAAACATGGACTGTGGGAAAACCGGAACAGAACAGAATCGAAGCATTTGAGATGCCGTGCTACAGAAGAATGTTGAAAATAGGTAGACTGAAAATAGGTCGACTGATAAGGTAAGGAACGAGGAGGCTCTCCTTAGAATAAAGGAGGAAAGAAATATATGGAAAACACTGACAAGAGGAAGGGACAGGACAGTAAAACATCTGTTAAAACGTCACGGAATAATTTTCATAGTACTGTAGGGAGCTGTAGAGGGTAAACACTGTAGATGAAGACAGAGTTCGGAATAGATACAGTAAATAATTTAGGACGTAGGCTGCAAGTGTGCTACTCTGAGATGGAGAGGAACTTGTGGTGGGCCGCATCAGACCAGTCAGAAGATTGGTGACTCAAAAAAAAAGTAAAGATAACGTAAAATAAAATTTTATTTCATTACATCTACACATACACTATGTGGTCAAAAGTATCCAGATACCTGGCTAAAAATGAGTTACAAGTTCGTGGTGCCCTCCATCGGTAATAATGGAATTCAATACGGTGTTTGCCCATCCTTAGCCTTAATGATAGCTTCCACTCTCGCAGGCATACGTTCAATCAGGTGCAGAAAGATTTCTTGGGGAATGGCAGCTCATTCTTCACGGAGTGCTGCACTGAGGAGAGGTATCGACGTCGATCGGTGAGCCCTGGCACGAAGTCGGCGTTCCAAAACATCCTAAAGGTGGTCTATAGGATTCAGACCAGGACTCTGTGCAGGCCAGTCCATTACAGGGATGTTATTGTCGTGTAACCACTCGGCCACAGGCCGTGCATTATGAACAGGTGCTGGATCGTGTTGAAAGATGCAATCGCCATCACCGAATCGCTCTTCGACAGTGGGAAGCAAGAAGGTGCTTAAAACATCAGTGTAGGTCTGTGCTGTGATAGTGCCACGCAAAACAACAAGGGATGCAAGCTCCTCCATGAAAAACGAGACCACACCATAACACCACCGCCTCCGAATTTTACTGTTGGCCTAGATAGATGCTGGCTGATGTCGTTCACCGGGCATTCGCCATATCCACACCCTGCCATCGGTTCAACACATTGTGTACCGTGATTCGTCACTCCACACGTTTTTCCACTGTTCAATCGTCCAATGTTTACACTCCTTACACCAACGATGCGTCGTTTGGCATTTACCGGCGTGATGTGTGGCTTACGGGCAGCTGCTCCACCAAGAAATCCAAGTTTTATCACCTCCCTCCTAACTGTCATAGTACTTGCAGTGGATCCTGATGCAGTTTGGAATTCCTGTGTAAAGGCCTGGATAGATGTGTGCCTATTACACATTACGACTCTCTTCAGTTGTCAGCGGTCTCTGTCAGTCAACAGACGAGGTCGTCCTGTATTCTTTTGTGCTGTACGTGTCCCTCCAGGTTCCCGTTTCACTATCACATCGGAAACAGCGGACCTAGGGATGTTTACGAGTGTGGAAATCTCCTTACAGACGTAAGACACAACTGACACCCAATGTATGTGTGTGTGTGTGAGTGTGTGTGTGTGTGTGTGTGTGTGTGTGTGTGTGAGTGTGTGTGCATGTTCCACATCTCCTCCTAAACCGCTCGACCGGTTTCAGCCAAACTTGGAACAGCTTACTTGCTGGCAGGCAACAACAACCCACTTCTCATAGTTTACGAGATATGACGACATAAGCGCTGAGGTGCATAAAAGAATGCCACGTCATGAGTGAAGTTTTTATACATTTGTTCTTTAGTAATAACACGCTCCTACATTCGAGTCAATTTAAGGAAATCCCTGACGTTTGGCAGCGCTTTTGACAGCTTTCAACTTCGAAACGCAAACGGCTGTAGGCGAGAAGTATAGCCCTCTACAGAGCTATGAAGAGGCGTTGTCTAGAGACGTTTATGAAATCGCGTTGTAGACACCTGAAGTATCTGCTTCCAGCGTACAGAAAGCGCCCGGGATGCTGTAGTTATACACTTTTACGTACGACTGTTTATATTTTCAAAGGTGTTTTCGCGAATACACAGAAAAGATGTTTTTTCGATATTACACTACAAATACAGTTAATTTTTTGTTTTCCTTTATAATAGAAAGTTGGAAAAATGAATACCCGGGCAATGCCGATTTTGTCAGCTAGTTAAACGATAACATGAGCTATGCACCTTGATTTTTGCACCTATATCTGACCAATACAAAGCAACATCACTCAAGACACCGAAACTAACCGTCACAGCGGACTCTTATTAGCTTCATTCACACAGCGAAGAAAAATCAGTGCTAATCGATACATCTCCCTTAAAAAAAGCCGAAAAATTCATGGTACGTACAAAGGCCCGGCATGCTCTGACACTGTCCAAGCGACCAGCGTGCTTTTACTGTTGTTTCCACTAAATGATACAATAAGATTAGATTTATTCCAGAATTTTACTCAGCTCGAATTACGGACAAGCATTGGGTACTGATACGTTTCCTGAAGTTTTTGTGCTGTCCATGTTATAGATTATTACAGGTCATTTTAAAACGTAAGTGCATCGTACTAAAATCTCGTAACTCGTAGGCTTCCGGTTGGATCAAAGTTTCGCGACATACTCCGTGACACAGAGGACCATTCCGGATAGCCGAGCGTGTTAACGAGCAGCTTCTACGAATCGGGAGGTGAGAGTGTCCCGGAGTGAATTCGCCTCCAGGGATACTGTAAGAGATGGTGAGCTGTCCTCCTGTATGTGGTTTTTTGGTGGTTTTCCACAGCCAGTCAGGTAAACACTGGACTGCTACCTACTTACCGACTCAGATACAGGCTTCGCAAATACACTCCTGGAAATTGAAATAAGAACACCGTGAATTCATTGTCCCAGGAAGGGGAAACTTTATTGGCACATTCCTGGGGTCAGATACATCACATGATGACACTGACAGAACCACAGGCACATAGACACAGGCAACAGAGCATGCACAATGTCGGCACTAGTACAGTATATATCCACCTTTCGCAGCAATTCAGGCTGCTATTCTCCCATGGAGACGATCGTAGAGATGCTGGATGTAGTCCTGTGGAACGGCTTGCCATGCCATTTCCACCTGGCGCCTCAGTTGGACCAGCGTTCGTGCTGGACGTGCAGACCGCGTGAGACGGCGCTTCATCCAGTCCCAAACATGCTCAATGGGGGACAGATCCGGAGATCTTGCTGGCCAGGGTAGTTGACTTACACCTTCTAGAGCACGTTGGGTGGCACGGGATACATGCGGACGTGCATTGTCCTGTTGGAACAGCAAGTTCCCTTGCCGGTCTAGGAATGGTAGAACGATGGGTTCGATGACGGTTTGGATGTACCGTGCACTATTCAGTGTCCCCTCGACGATCACCAGTGGTGTACGGCCAGTGTAGGAGATCGCTCCCCACACCATGATGCCGGGTGTTGGCCCTGTGTGCCTCGGTCGTATGCAGTCCTGATTGTGGCGCTCACCTGCACGGCGCCAAACACGCATACGACCATCATTGGCACCAAGGCAGAAGCGACTCTCATCGCTGAAGACGACACGTCTCCATTCGTCCCTCCATTCACGCCTGTCGCGACACCACTGGAGGCGGGCTGCACGCTGTTGGGGCGTGAGCGGAAGACGGCCTAACGGTGTGCGGGACCGTAGCCCAGTTTCATGGAGACGGTTGCGAATGGTCCTCGCCGATACCCCAGGAGCAACAGTGTCCCTAATTTGCTGGGAAGTGGCGGTGCGGTCCCCTACGGCACTGCGTAGGATCCTACGGTCTTGGCGTGCATCCGTGCGTCGCTGCGGTCCGGTCCCAGGTCGACGGGCACGTGCACCTTCCGCCGACCACTGGCGACAACATCGATGTACTGTGGAGACCTCACGCCCCACGTGTTGAGCAATTCGGCGGTACGTCCACCCGGCCTCCCGCATGCCCACTATACGCCCTCGCTCAAAGTCCGTCAACTGCACATACGGTTCACGTCCACGCTGTCGCGGCACGCTACCAGTGTTAAAGACTGCGATGGAGCTCCGTATGCCACGGCAAACTGGCTGACACTGACGGCGGCGGTGCACAAATGCTGCGCAGCTAGCGCCATTCGACGGCCAACACCGCGGTTCCTGGTGTGTCCGCTGTGCCGTGCGTGTGATCATTGCTTGTACAGCCCTCTCGCAGTGTCCGGAGCAAGTATGGTGGGTCTGACACACCGGTGTCAATGTGTTCTTTTTTCCATTTCCAGGAGTGTATTTCGAAAACGTCCTCACACTTGAACATGAGACTAACTCTAGGCGCAGACAGATTTGAAACACAGATTCGTGGTGACGTCAGGAATGGCACCCAAACTCCAAATGTCCCTAACATTTGCCAAAAACGGTATATCAATGCCGAGCCCGTAGGGAAACGGGAGGGAGGCGATGAAGAAGAAGAATTCAGGGACGCTGAGGTACCTCTGGTACCGTTACAATCCTCTGCCAACCTCGATGCCACTGTGTCTTCAGAGGCACAACATCTGGCCAGTTCGTCCTCATTAGTGGTTGAATACAAGAAAGTGGTGCGTTCGCGAATCACTGTGCGGAAGGCGAATGTGGAACTGTTTTGACGGCTGCCCCCTTACGCCACAGCAACAGGCACAAGGTGCTGCCCTGTGCTGAGCCAGCGAGGGATGCCCTGCCTGTTGGGCGAATCCAAAGAGGGTGGGTTCCATGGTCGTTGGGAACTCAATCATTACCCAAGTGAATTCCCCTCAGGCAAATAGCAGACAGATCGGGAAAGAATGCCAATGTGCACTTGATGTGCTTGCCGAGAGATCTCATCCCAAATGTGGAGGTGGCTCTGTCAGTGGCTATTGAAGGCACTGGGTGCAACCGATTGTAAAGAGTAGCTCATATCAGCACGAATAACACTTGCTGCCTGGATTCTGAGCCATTCTCTATTCCTCTGGAAGGCCGTCTGAATTGGTGAAGACAGCTAGGCTTGCCCACAGGTTAGAAGCACGGCTCTCTATCTGCAGCATCGTACCCAGGAACGATCACCGTCCTGTGGTTGCAGCCGACTTTGAAGTGTAAACCAGAGGCTCAGACGATTCTGCGCCAATCTCGGATGCGAATTCCTCGACCTACTCTAACGATTGAAGGATTGTAGGTTCCCCGTCAATAGGTCACACTAGTGCTCCACACAAGAAGCTGCTACTGGGGCAACACATTACGTGTGACGTGCACACACGGTTCTTTTAGGTCTGAGGAACTCCTACTTAGGGACAGTGATGAGTTGCCTGCCGAAAACGTGGAGGGATCAGTCACATTATTCTTAGAGAAAGACTTTCGTTCTTGTAGATCGGAAAGAAGAATAATATACAATATTAATAAACTGTAGAAGTATCCACTGCAAGATCCCAGAATTATTAGAGGTAATAATTCCCTCATAATATTAGTGCCAGAAAGCTGCCTGAAACAAGAAGTGAATAAAAACGGAATTCTGAACTGCGATTGGAATGTATATCGAAAGGACAGGCTACACGCCAACGGTGGTTGAGTATTTATTGCCTTAAAGACCTCTATAATATCTAGAGAGGTTATCACAGCATCCAAATGTGAAATAATGTAGGTAAAGCAGTAAAGGTAGGCCAGACATGGTAATCAGATGCTTTTATAGACCGCCTGACTTAGCAGTCTTAGTGACAGAACGCTTCATGAAAAACATGGAGGATACCAAAAGTACGTTTCCCGACCATGAGGGAGACTTCAATCTGACAAGTATAGAAATCAAGCTATTAAAACTGCTGCTTGGGACAGGGATAGGTGTGGGATTGTTCTGAATATCATATCTGAAAATTACTTCGACCAGAAAGTACAGACTCGTTAGTGTAATGTCTTAAACCTCCTAATGCGTAATAGACCAGAGCTTTTCGAAATTGTTAGGCTGTTAAAGTATCACTGAATATAGGAATTACATGAAACGTTAAGGAAACTAGGAAAACGCTTTTACTTAGGAAGAGTAATAGCAAACACATTACAAAGTATTTGAGTGCTCAACAACAAAACTTCAGCTCTGAGGACGAAGGTGTGGAGCTAAAGTGAAAAAAATTCAAACGCATTTTTCAATAAGTCTTAGACGAGTAGGTACTGAGCAACATTGTGAGGGACTGCAAAGACCCACCATGGGATAAGAACCGCGATAGAAAGTTGCAACGAAAGTAAAGAGTGCTTCATCACAGATTTAAACAAAATCAGCTGACAAACAAAAGTAGGACGAAGCCAAAACGAGCGTAAAGAACACAATGCGAAAAACTTCCAATGAATTCGGAAGTAAAATTTTGTCGACCCATCTGACAAAATTCTAAGAAGTTTTTGTCTTACGTCAAGTTAGTAAGCGGAACGAACTAATCTGTTTTGTCAATCAGTGGTCGTAATGGAAGATGACAGAGAGAAGGCCGAATTACTGGAGTCAGTATTCCGAATTGTTTCACAGCTGACGATTGTGATTCGGTTCCTCTTTTCAATCATCTCACGAACGCCGAAATGTGACTGTGGAACAGAAAATAAACTAAAATAGCTCATTGTCACTAGTGTAAAGGCACACATTCCGGATGAAATATCTTTGAGCTTCTACAGATATTACGCGAAAGAACTTACTCCCCCTGTAGAAATAGCATATCGTAGGTCGCTGGAACAACGAAGGATACCAAGCGATTGGAAAAAACACATGTCATTTCCGTTTTCATGAAGGTTCGTCGAACAGATGCACATAATTATAGGCCTATATCGGAAATGTCAGTCTGCTGTAGAATTATGAAACATGCTTCCAGAGAACGAAAATCTCCTCTAAAAGAGCCAACATGGATTCCGGAGAGAGAGATCTTTGGAAGCACAGCTCTCTCTGTTTGTCCATAAACTCTAGAGCGCCTAGACACTGACGCGCAGGTTGATGCCGTGTTTCTTGACTTCTAGAAGGCATTCGATACACTGTACTGTTATTTAGTGCGTTTGGTGAACAAAGTACGAACTTTCCTAGTATTGGACGAGATTTCTTCCTTCAGTTCGTTATTCTACATTGGATGAAATCAACAGATCTAAAGGTAATTTCTGGACTGTCCTAAGGGAGTATTACAGGGCGATTACTATTTACAATATACTGTATACAAATGATCTAGAGCAGTATTTGTCAATCGCTGTGTCGCGACACATTGGTATGTCACGAATACACATCATGTGTCGCGAGATTCTTAAAGCAGATAAAATATCTAGAACATAAAACAAAATTCACCATATCTTTTCTTGGAACAACCCATTATTTTACGAGATTATACGAATGTAAACATGTATTATGTCATAATAATTATATTTTTTTGCGTTCCACTCTGGAGCGTACGATCACTCATTTCATAAATAATCTTCACAAAAGAATCCCATTTTTTTGCGGCGTGCGGTATCTGTGACCCTTTGTGGGAGCGGCCGTTGTTATCTTTGTCTCTCCGGTGGCATTTTCAGCTCCGTCAGTAATAAATGTCGGTGGATACTCAAAGCGGATTTCTGAAAATTCTGGATTATTCCTGTTTCAGTTCGCTGCACAGGGTGTTAGGGGCATAAAAGCAGATATTTTTATTAGTGGCTAGGTCAGTGTACTGAACAACATTACATCAGTATTTACTTCATTGGCAAACTAATAATAGTTGCTATAAGGAGTAGCATGTTTTTAGGTTGGTTAGTACACGTTGCAAGAGCAAGTCACTAATCCTTGGTTTCCCCTGCTCAGCATGTCATGTGTTGAAGTATGGACGCATGGACGCAAAACGGATAGTCCATAGTGACAGGCGTAGTCCACTTAGTGATGCAGTTACGTTTGTGTAGAAAACATCTGGCAGTACATTGTATGATGTGTTTGAGGGAAGACTGTCCGCCGCTCGTGGTCTCGCGGTAGCGTTCTCGCTTCCCGAGCACGGGGTCCCGGGTTCGATTCCCAGCGGGGTCAGGGATTTTCACCTGCCTCGAGATGACTCGGTGTTTGTGTTGTCCTCATCATTTCATCATCATCCCGGAAAGTGGCGAAATTGGACTGAGCAAAGATTGGGTAATTGTACGGGCGCTGATAACCACGCAGTTGAGTGCCCCACAAACCACACATCATCATCATCAACCAACATACTGAAGTGGGTACATATTAAGGTGGCAACTGTTAATGAAAAAAATCTATACGTAGCGCCGTTTTCGAGTCAATTAGCACTGAAGTTAGCCAACCAGGCTGTTGCGTGCACAAATTCAAGAGGCCTGCCAGGTATAGTAAATTTGCAGTGGTTCTCATAGGGTAGATGGTACCGCATGAGACTGTTCAGCCCTTGGCTCGGGTTCGATCGTTACTAACATCTCACATCCAATTTTTGTATCGCTCTTTCGTTCGGCTTGCGGAAACCAAACGAAGGACACGTTTGGCGACACCGTATCTGGCGGGCCGTTTGAATTAGGCGCACGCAGCTGCTTGATTGCCTAACTTCAGTGCTAATTAATTCGGAAACTGCGCAACGTGTCGAATTTTTTTGACAATTTCTCAGCAAAACCTACCCTTAGCCACCTTTACAAGCTTTTCAGACTGCTTCTGAAAGTGTTCCCGGACATTATGTACACCCTGTATTTGATGCTATGTAAGTATAAGTGTTACCTAAATATAAATGTCGTATTACATGTTCACAGACATTTAAATTTTTATTTATCACACATAAAAAAAAGTTTTGCATCAGCCCGGTTCCCGGAACTCCTGAAGATAGATGTTGACTGTGGGTATTGTATCACAGACACAGTGCCTTTGACTGTTCAGAGATGTCACTAAGCCCGCCCAAAGATGTAAACTACCATGCATGAACAGCGCCTATTAGGCGGAGGGGGTCCGATAGCCGATCAGTTCCAGTCATTCCACAGGGAAAGATGTACACGACTCTTGTAGTCTGTAGTTCAACCATGCCTAGGCGGTCAATACCGTGGTTCGATCGCGTCCGCATTGTTACTTTGTGCCAGGAAGGGCTCTCGACAAGGGAAGTGTCCAGGCGTCTCGGAGTGAACCAAAGCGAAGTTTTTCGGACATGGAGGAGATACTGAGAAACAGCAACTCTCGATGACATGCCTCGCTCAGACGGCAAAAGGGCTACTACTGCAGTGGATGACTGCTACCCACAGAGTATGGTACGGAGGAAACCTGGCAGCAACGCCACCGTGTTGAATGATGCTTTTCATGCAGCCACAGGACGTAGTTTTATGACTCAAACTGTGCGCAATAGGCTGCATGATGCGCAACTTCACTCCCAACGTCCACGGCGAAGTCCATCTTTGCAACCACGACACCATGCAGGGCTGTACAGAGGGGCCCAACAACATTTCGAATGGACCGCTCAGGATTGACATCACGTTCACTTCACTGATGAGTGTCGCATATGCCTTCAACCAGACAATCGTTGGAGACGTTTTTGGAGGCAACCCGATCAGGCTGAACATCTTAGACACACTGTCCAGCGAGTGCAGCAAGGTGGAGGTTTCCTGCTGTTTTGGGGTGGCATTATGTGGGGCCGATATACGCCGCTGGTGGTCGTGGAAGGCGCAGTAATGGCTGTACGATACGTGAATGCCATCCTCTGACCGATAGTGCAACCATATCAGCAAAATATTGGCGTGGCATTCGTCTTCATGGACGACAGTTCGCGCCCATATCGTGCACATCTTGTGAACGACTTCCTTCAGGACTTGAGTGGCCAGGATGTTCTCCACACATGAACGCTATCCAACATGCCTGGGATAGATTGAAAAGGGCTGTTTATGAACGGCGTGACTCAACAACCACCTTGAGGGATCTACGCCAAATCGCCGTTGAGGACTGGGATAATCTGGACCAAGAGTGCCTTGATGAACTTGTGTGATAGTATGCCACAATGAATACAGGCAAGTATCAAAGCAAGAGGACGTGCTAATGGGTATTAGAAGTACTGGTGTGTACAGCAATCTGGTCCACCACCTCTGAAGGTCTTTCTGTATGGTGGTACAACATGCAATGTTTGGTTTTCATGAGCAATAAAAAGGGCGGAAATGATGTTTATGTTGATTTATATTCCAATTTTCTGTACAGGTAGGGGCGCCAGGAATTCCAAAGACGATGCGAGCAACTCCGCCGCGGCTGAGATATATTTTCAAACTTATGAAAGCGAAATAACATAGAAAAATATTAATAATTAAGAAGAAAATAAGGAAAATACGCAAGTGATGTTCCAACAAAGCGGACTTTCCCATGTTTCTCGCAAATTTTGAGATAAAACTTCTAATTATTAACCATATGGTATGCCAATATTTCTTAAACGAGCAAGGTTGAGAAACAGAGACGAAATTGCTGGAAAATTTCAAGGATAAATTCACATTTTGATGATAACTTTCAAATTTTTTAGAGGCCAGAGCGCAGACATTACAGTTAAGTACCGGGTTCTGTTGTCTGTCATACACACACACTCTTTAATCCACATTTCATCGGTTATCTTGGTGGGTACATCCGAAATTTATATCGATCGCGGAAAGGCAAAAGCATTTAATCCGTACACATAGTATATACAGCCTGGAGAGTAACATACCCGACAGTTCAAATTCTGTTCAAAATGCTTGACAGTGCCGGTACGGCAAACACACCTCATTTTTTTCCTTTCTCCCATTTGATCTGGTTTCCCGGATAGAAGAGCTGTCGATATGAACAAAGTCCTTTTCTTATATTACGGTGAAAAATAATACGTTCGGTTCCACCCATTGGTAAAGGTTTATCTGTGGCTGTGTACAAGTAAGGCTATAAAAGCTTTCAGTTCAAGAATATGTCAGTGTTGGGCACTTTGTTTCTAACCAAAGGCATTAGCCCAAGTCACAGACCAGGGATCTGCAACACTATTTAAGGTCAGTCTTGTTCTGACATTATTTGGTGGCTGTGCTTTTCTCCATTTGAAGCAGTTTCTCCTACTATACAAGTAGGAATAGCAGCGATTTGACCATTTTCGTTTTGCGCCCTTTGGATACGTACCTTGAAACGTAGGTGGCCGAGGGGCGGCTTGGCATAGGGGATGGCGAAATAGGCGAGGCAGCGGGCGAGCCTGACGGGCGCGACGCGGCCCCCGTGGCGCAGCGCCACCACGCCGTCGTCGCCTCCTCCGCCCCCGCTGCCACCCTCCGCCTCCGGGGCCGCTCTCGCACTCGCAGCCACCAGCAGCAGCAGCCGCCACAACGTTCTCGCTCCCATTTTTCACACACACTGGTCGCTCTCTCCATTTTAATGCATCCGCTAGCCGCGCAGGAAGCGTTGTGCTCCGGTGCCACCGTTTTTTATTGTTCCATCACCGGAACATCAGTTGGCTCGTATGTCCTCTATGCAGACACTAATTGAACCCAGCTGGCAATGACTAGCTAATGACCAAATACGTTAACTCTCACTTGGCTACAGAATATCCGGAACGAATCATCTTCTGCTTTTTTATATTTTTACGTTAACCCTGCAATGTACCACTTGCTTTCTTCTTAGCACAATTCCTCCATCCCGGGGCAGGGAAGATTTTTTTTTTTTTTTTGTTTTGCATCCATAGATCCCTGGCAATCTCCTACGTGTATACTAACGGAAAAAACAATAAAAAATGAAATTTCTGGAATACCTTTGTCTATGTAACATATTTAAGGGTTACTGTAAGTGCAACATAAACCATTGCAAATGTGACATACTGGTACATTACTACATTAATAACACAGGTCTGCGACATAAAAATTGTTTCAAATTTATTAAGTGATTTTTACATTGTTTTCAACGCTGGTTTCGGGAAAACTAGTGAAAAAATTCCATCACCTACAGTTATTTCACAAATTGCTTGTCTAGTTTTAGCTTTTTTCGATATTTCAGCACTCTAGTGAGTTTGAATTTTGGTTTTTAGGATCTCCATAAACTGTTATTTATGGACAATGGCTACCAGAGGATGTATAAACTCGCCAAATTGCTTCTGCTACATTTGTGGTAACTATACCGTTAAAGAGCAACAAAGAAACATTTCCGATTTTGTTGAAAAAGTATAATTCGCGTATTTTGGTGTAAAGTCAGGCGATCAAGATAAGCCTCGGGCGCCACGCAAAGTTTGTTCATCGTGTGTTGAAGAACTGAGCCAATGGTTTCAACGTAGAAAGCAGTTCTTACCTTTTGGAATACCAATGGTTTGGAGGGAGCCCAAAAATCAGAGTGATGACTGCTGTTTTTGTTCTTGCAATTTTCAATTTGAAAAACAAAAAGGATATTTCTTACTCTAACATTCAATCAGCCATTCGCCCTGTTCTTCGCGGACCTCAAACACTAATACCCTCTCCTCCAGATTCTTTGGATGATATAGATAAGCCATTGGCTCAGCAAGATGTAAATTTAAAAAAAAAATTAAAAAAATAATAAATAAAAAAATAAAAATAAAAAACACAAAAAATGAAAAAGTTGTTATATTAACTTAATTATGTCATGTATTGGAAAATTTGACTCGTTCCACATCATTACGAAATATCGTATTCATGATCCATGGAACTAGTATTAATCTAATCTAATCTAATCAAGATGATAGTGGAGAAGAGAGAGATTGCTACGATCCTGGCACAACCGACCTCATTCCATTCTCACAATCTGAACTGAACGATTTCGTTAGAGACCTAGGCCTTTCTAAAGAATCAGCAGAGGTTTTAGGATCTAGATTGAAAGATAAACATATGTTTGCTCTGGATACTTCCTTTTCTTGGTACTGATCGAGGGAAAAGGAGTTTGTATCTTTCTTCTCTCAAGAAGGTGACCTGGTGTTTTGCAGTGATGTTCCTGAACTTATGGCACGTTTCAGAATTGAATATGCTCCTGATGAGTGGAGACTTTTTATTGATTCTTCAAAAAGAAGCGTTAAAACAGTACTTATACCGAACGGCAATAAGTATGCTTCTATACCAGTTGGACACTCGGTTCACTTAAAAGAATGTTACGAAACCTGAACTGGTTTTAAGCAAACTCTGCTATTCAGACCACAAATGGACACTATGTGGTGATTTCAATGGTGCTTGGTCAACAAAGTGGCTATACAAAGTTCCCTTGCTTTCTCTGTGAATGGGACAGTAGAGACAGAAAGCAACACTGCATAAAAAAGCTTGGCTCTTGGGAAAACCCTTACAGGTAGGGGTTAAAAATGTTGAGAGGAAAGGCCTTGTGTATCCCAAAAATGTGTTACTTCCACCACTTCACATTAAGTTGGGGCTGATGAAACAATTTGTTAAGGCATTACTAAAAGAAGGGGAGTGTTTCAGATATCTTTTTGGACAGTTTCCCAGTTTATCCGAGGCAAGGCTAAAGGAAGGAATCTTTGTCGGACCAGACGCTAGAAAACTAATCACAGATCCCAAATTTGTGGACAAAATGGAAACAAAAGAAAAGGCAGCATGGACATCTTTTAAATTAGTTGTTACCGGTTTCCTATGAAACAAAAGAGATCCAAACTACAAGACAATCGTCGCAGACATGCTCGAAAACTTTAAGAAGCTGGGCTGTAACATGAGCAGTAAAGTTCATTTTCTCCACTCACATCTTGACTATTTCCTTACAAACCTTGGTGATGTAAGTGAAGAGCAGGGCGAAGGATTCCACCAAGACATCAAAGAAATGGAAAGAAGATATCATGAAAGATGGAACGTCAACATAATAACGGACTACTGCTGGATGATAAAAAGAGATGATACTCAACGAGTCCACAGCCAGAAAAGCAATAAAAGAAGCTTCGACAGAAAGCGATAACGTTATTATAAGGATTCATGAGCTTAAAGAGAAATGGAAGTGTACTACAAATGTAGTTTAGACTATGATTTATAATAAAATAGAATTTTATAACGTTGGAAAAAATGTATAAATTGCTTAAATTTTGTTATTATACCCAAATGACTCCCTTTTTATGAGAAAACCTGAAGTGATAGAAAAAAATGCATTGCATTTTGAAATCAGCGTTGAAAAGTACATAAAAATCAGTTATCAAATTTCAAACAACTTTCAAAAAATATTTTTTTGCCGACCTGTGTAAACGGTGTAACCTCCAAAATGTTGAATGTAAGCATGCAAATGTCCATACACTGTGTTGTACACATGTCGCAAGGAGATGGGGTTCCATCTCTGTTGCACGTGGTTGGTCAATACAGATATGGTTGATGCTGTGGGTGGATGACGCTGGAGCTGTAGTCCGATGATGTCCCACGAGTGCTCGACTGCAGACAGATCTGTTGATCGAGTAGGCCAAGGCAACACGTCGACACTCTGTAGAGCATGTTGGATTACAGCAGGCGGTACGTGGGCGAGCATTATCTTGTTGGAAAAGAACCCCTGGAATGCTGTTCATGAATGTCAACACAACAGGTCGAATCACCAGGCTGACGTACAATTTTGCAGTCAGGGTGCGAGAGAGAACCACGGGAGTGCTCCTGCTGTCAAACGAAATCGCACCCTAGACCATAGCTGTAGGTGTAGGCCCAGTGTATCTAGCACACAGAGAGGTTGGTTACAGGCCCTCAATTGCCCTCCTTCTAATCAACACACTGAGGCACAACTAACTTTCATCAAAAAATAGAATTCCACTCTGCCCTCCAATGAGCTCTCGCTTGACGCTGCTGAAGTCGCAAATGACGATGGTTTGTGGTCAGTGGAATGCACCCTATAGGGCGTCTGGCCCGGAGCTGTCCTTGAAATAACCGATTTGTAACGGTTTGTTGTGTCGCTGTGATGCCAACAGCTGCTGAAATTGCTGCTGCGGGTGCAATACGATGCACCAGAGAGACACGCTGAACACGATCGTAGTGCCACATGGCCGTCTGGAGCCCAGTCTTCCTGCGACCGTGATCACCGTTGCCACCAGTCATATAGAGTAGCTACATCCCTGCCAAGTCTTTCCAGCTTCTCGTAGCCCTATTACACAACGTCTTTCAAACTCATTGAGGTGTTCATAGTGGCGTCTTTGTCGCCTTAAACGCATTCTCGATTAACAGCAACTCATTACTTCCAGTCTCAAAGGTAACAAACGCACACAACCGTTATAACGTTTATTTTAAACCACACCTGGTTTGCATCCTCATAATGGCGCTGCTACAGCCAGTCTGATGCTAGGTACTGGCACGAAATTTCAATAAACATCGTGTTTTAGATGTAGAAACACGCCTACCAACTTTCGTTTATGTCGCACAACTTCTGATTCATGCGATTTTTTCCCGCCAGTGTAGATTTGCAGTCGTTTTTTATCGCATTCATTTCACATTTATTCTGGAGCACAATGGTTTAGCCGTTTTTAAATGAGAGGTATCGGAAGTTCTAAACAGAGTTTTTGATTTTGGAGATGAATCTTATGCTGTTCATCGTAACTGAGAGATCATTGAACTTATTAAGGTAAAGATAAGGTAAAGTCTTTTGCGGGCAAGTGCTCTACCATCTGAGCTACCGAAGCGCGACTCACGCCCGGTACTCACAGCTTTACTTCTGCCAGTATCTCGTCTCTTACCTTCCACTTAGAGCACTTGCCCACGAAAGGCAAAGGTCCCGAGTTCAAGTCTCGGTCGGGCACACAATTTTAATCTGCCAGGAAGTTTCATATCAGCGCACACTCCGCTGCAGAGTGGAAATCTCATTCTGGAAATAAGGTAAAGTTTTTTTAGATAATTTAGATAGTGTACTCTGCTACATAACAAAGTGCAAACAATATGTAACTGTAATTGGGGGAGACTTTAATTCAAGCTTTAATGTAACATGTAATAAACCCAGTGTAAATAAGTTACTGAATATGCTAAGGTAGCATACTTCCATCATGTAAATTCAGAACCAACAAGACTAAAAGCATGCTTGGATAATGCTTTTGTCAACTGTGCTCATGATATGTACTCCACCAAGGTAAAGTAATTTGTTTTCTCAGACCACTCTATGTTAACAGTAGAGTTGAGACATTTTTTTAAAAGGGGATGAGAGCAAGGCTGCACAAAAGTTAACAAAATCTAATACCTTAATATTAACAAAACACAATCTCAGAAAACTAACACACCAGCAGAGCATAACTAAATGGGACAAATCATTTCAAAACTGTGATTCCAGTGCCCAAACAGTTTATGAAACATTCCACAATTACTTAATAGGTACTTTAAAAGCCCATCTTGTTCAAAATAAATATCACAAAACAAGAAAGAGTAAATTGTTGTACACCGAAGAACTGGAGAATCTAAAAAATAAGCTACTGTTGTTGAAGCGCCTTGGCAAAGTAAATAATTGTAATGAAATTAAGGATCTTGAAAAAAAAAAAAAAACACTAAGAAACTGTATAGTAAAGAGTTACAATTGGCAAAACGAAGATACAACACAAATCTCATAATAAATAGTAAAAACCAACGCAAAACAGCCTGGTCAGTAATTAATACTGTTAAACAAGAAGTCAGAAACTTTGACAAGACATTCCCAATACCAGCAGATACATTCAACAAATATTTTGTAAGTTGTGCTCACGATTTCAAAAAGTTGATCAGTAAACTCAATGTAACATATATGCTGTTGTTCTGGTCTTCAGTCCTGAGACTGGTTTGATGCAGCTCTCCATGCTACTCTATCCTGTGCAAGCTTCTTCATCCCCCAGTACCTACTGCAGCCTACTTCCTTCTGAGTCTGCTTAGTGTATTCATCTCTTGGTCTCCCTCAACAATTTTTTCCCTCCACGCTGCCCTCCAGTACTAAATTGGTGATCCCTTGATGCCTCATAACATGTCCTACCAACTGACCCCTTCTTCTGGTCAAGTTGTGCCATAAACTCTTCTTCTCTCCAATTCTATTCAATACCTCCTCATTAGTTATGGGATCTACCCATCTAATCTTCAGCATTCTTCTGTAGCACCACCAGCATAATAGGGCCAGATCATCATTGAAACACTTTAAAGAGGTACACCAGCATGAAGTTCTTAAAATAGTCAAAGAAACAAAAAATTCATGGAGTACAGATATTTTTAATATGTCAAACAATCTATTGAAAGAAATCATACATTGCACTGCAGCACCATTAACATATTCTATAAACCAGTGTCTCATAGAAGGGGTTTTTCCTGATCCTCTCAAACTATCCAAGGTGACTCCAGTTTTAAGAAGGGTATCAAATCAGATCCTGCAAACCACAGATCAATTTCACTAATTCCAGTACTAGGAAAAGTCTTTGAAGGCATAATATATCAGCAGATGTATGAGTACCTAGAACTAAATGATATGTTAAGTGCATCACAGTTTGGTTACAGACAAGGAAGGTCAGCTATACATGCCATAGAGCTCTTAGTCAGAGACATTTTAGGAGCATTTGAGGACCATGCTCACACACAGGTAACCTTATGTGATCTGAGCAAAGCCTTTGACTGTGTTGACCACTCACTTTTGCTCTCTAAACTTGAGGACTATGGAATATGTGATAAAAGTTAAAAACTCATCAAATCGTACCTCAATCAAAGGAAACAGGTGGTGAGTTCAGGAAGTCATCAGTCAAACACACTCGAGGTTCAACATGGAGTGCCGCAGGTATCTAAATTGGGACCGCTTCTCTTCCTTGTACACATAAATGACTTACCAGGAAATTTTGATGTAAAGACGTATATGTATGCAGATGATACAACTTTTCTATCTGTAATCCATGTATTTGATAACGTAAGTGGTATGAAATTGGCAAAAGAAAATGCAACATCATGGTTTAATGCAAATGGTCCATTATTAAATGAGGAAAAGACCCAGAATATGTGGTTCAGTCTATTGAAGACTACAAAAATAGAAAAACAAAAGGCAAAGATTTTAGGTATAATACTTGACAACAGTCTAACATGGAACTCTCATGTTGATCGCATAGTGGTTAGGTTGTCAAGAGTTATATATTTGTTGAAGAGACTGATGTGTTGTGTGACATTTGAGTATGTAAGGACAGTATACTTTGCCTTTTTTCAATCTGTTTTAAGGTATGGGTTAATACTTTGTGGAAACAGCAGAAAAATAAATGAAATTGTGGTGATCCAGAAAAAGCAATCAGAGTAATGGCTAAGGTAGATAATAGGACACATTGTAAACCATTGTTCATGAAATATAGAATTTTGACAGTTATTAATTCTTGATAGTGTTAACTACATACTTGCTGAACTGCCTAATTTAAGTGTAACAAATCAAATGCATGACTACTATACAAGAACCTGTACTTCTCTGCTGTTGCCACAAAATAGATTAGCTAAAACTAGCAATAGTCATAAGTATATGGCAATTAAAATATATAACAAATTGTCAAAGAATGCGTCAATCAAGCCTGACAAATTATTTAAAGAAAATGTACATAACTTCTTGTTAAGTAATCCATTCTATTCATTAGAAGAATTTGTAGAAATGCCCAATATCAACTAAAATATGTAAAAATTTATTTTGTAAAATTAATAGGTTAAGTGAACTGACAAAGTCTATTGCATGTAATAATGCTGAATGACCAATGAAGAATCTGAATCTGAATCTGAATCTGAACTGGCCCTAAACAGCTCAATGGGGCCCCAGCAAACACCTTGCCGTCTTCTGCCAACAGTGTCATCCGAAAAGGTGTAGAGGGGCCAAGCACACTGCTCTCCCACTCTTTGTCGGGTTTCTTGACCTTGGAATCGCTACTAATCGGTCGAGTAGCTCCTTTGCTGCCCTCACAAGGCTGAGTGCACTCAATACCAGCCATCCCACCAAGGAAAAATCCATGGCAATACTGGGAATCAAAGCTGAGGTTCTCCACATGCAGTCAGCCAAGCTGACAACTCAGCTACAAAGGCAGACACAGAACTTACCAATAAAGTATAAGAATCCAGAGTCTCGTGGTGGTAACATTGAATAAAACTTCTCAGGTTTCCAATTGCATGAAGTGATTAAAATTACACAATCTTTCAGCCAAGCACTCTTTGGCCATTGTCAAGTGGTATGACTGTCAATGGCCTGTTCACACACCCCTTACATACACTAGCTGCTGACTGAGACATCACTGGCGCTTGCGGCATCATCATATATGAGCAAACATTGTCTCGGTGTTTGATGTGCCCACTTCAGGCACGAATCGCTGGATCCTACGCCTTGCTGAGTTGCAACGACTCTGTCTCTGTCTAGGATGTGATCCATCATTTTCATTTCAATAGCTTCTTTACTTACACAATTCCAGAAGCTGTTAGTGCAAGCCATGACGAATTTTTTGTCAAATTTAATCCGGTGTCCATTTTCTGCAGCTTGCTCAGCTAAAGCAGATTTGTTGGGGTAGCATAGATGATATAACCTCTTACGCTCCTTCCTGTATTGTTTCACTGAGTGTACAGTTTGTCTGACATAAAACTAGCCACACTCACTGGGTATCCTGCAGACCTCAGGGGCACTGAGGCTGCTGCTTCTTTAACTGGTCTCGAGTTTTATCGGAGGTCTGAAGATAGATTTTATCGTTTATCATTTCAGCTGGTGGCTTAGCTTGTCCAATATGGCTCCACAGAACCATAGAAAAGCAAGTTTCTTTTCCTGCTCCCCACTGGTGGTCTTATTGTGAGTCTTGCTTGAAAAAACTTCCCTTATTTGATGGACGTTACAGCCATTCTTCCTGTGAACCTTTTGAAGTTGACTCAGTTCATGGGGCAGGTTATCAGTGTCTGATATCATTCTTGCACAATTCACCAGTGTTTCCAAAACAGTGCGCTTCTGTGTCAGGTGATGATGGCTGATGGTGTGCAAGTACAGGTCCGTGTTGGTGGCTTTTCTATAGACGCTTTGACCAAGGTATCCATTTCCTTTGTGGCAGACTAGGACGCTGAGGGAGGGAAATGCATTGTTTTCTTCTACCTCTGTGGTAAACTGGATTTTACTGTTAATGCCGTTGAGGTGGTCCAAGAACTCATTAAGTTTCTCACTTCCATGCGGCCGAATACAAACATGTGGCCAACATAACAAAAGAAACAGCTAGGCTTGAATGGAGCTGTGTAATATCCTAAAAATTTTCCATAAAGTTTATCCATAAAGTCTCACTATCAGAGGCAGAGTGTTGTGGTTATTTGTAAAATGTTTAGCATTCTCAAAGTTCTTTTGGTTTTTTCCCCACTCATTACTTCTAGAACATAAAGGTGATATGGAAGTTTTGGCCATGTAGGGGTCAGCATTGCAGAATCAATAGTTCTGTTCAGTGACCAATGCAGGAAAGGTAATAATGTCAGTAACTAGTGCTGTGTACACACAATCCTTCATAATTATCCACAAATAAAAGTCTAATGACATGCCATCAGGGAAGTGTAGGTCCATGCGATGGGACAATCAAGGCCCAACCACCTCTCAGGAAATATGTCATTCAGCACATCCTGCACATTCCAAATCTAAAATGGGGCTGCACCATGCTGGTAGGTCACGGATGGCTAAAGATCTTCAATGTGTGGTAGCAGAAGCTGTTTGAGCATGTCCAGGTATTCCCCATCATGGTTTCATCTTCAAAGAAAAAATGAGCCAGTCACCCGATCATGCATTACATCACACCAAACAGTATATTACAGCTATTAAAAATGTGTTCATGTGTGTTGCGTGGGTTCTGGAGCTTCAAATCATAATGTTGTGGTGATTTACATGCTCAGAAATGTGTAACACATGCTCAACATATGGTAAATTGTTACTTTTTTCTGTACCAATAATACTTTAAAATATATGAATATTGAAATAATATAATGGCATAATGATATTCAGAATTATATACATTTATTTACAAGGATATTTAAGTGTATTATTTCTCTATTTGATTTTATTAAGAATTAATCTGTTTTTCCAAATGCATTATCTTTAACTTGCAGCAAGATGGAAACACTGCATTAAAGAAACATTGAATACAGAATGTATTCTACAATTCTTGCTAGAGGGCAGAATTGTGATTGTGTAGCTCCTGTGTTTTACTGCTCTCTAACTGGTGGAACATAAGCTTCAAGTCGGAACAATTTCGGCTCCACCTCTACCATGTAGAAACATAGATCCTAGCATTTATACACAGTGCTTGTGAGTGTAGATCGTGTCAACCTGGAATTGGCTCCTAACTTTGGAAACTACTGGAGGAGCACACATCTCTTAACACACCTCTTCAAATAAGAGGTCACATACTAAGAAGTAATGTTTTATGCACAATTCCGATGCACTTTCCTTTATTTCTTTTTCATACAGGTGGTGTCACAGCACAGTGACTCTGCCCCAGAAGATTCCCCTGCTTTCCTTATATTCCTGTATGAGATGTGATGTTATGCTATCTAAGCTAGATGAATGTTTTACTTTTAGTTTTTTATATTAGGCTTGAAACTTCTATATATATGTTACTGGGATGAATGCGATGGTATGATTTATATGTGGAATTTTTGACGTTATACTTACTTCATCTATTTTATTTTGTCTTATCAATTCATCTGCTATGGTTATGTAACATCTGTTAAGGATCACTGCTTTTCTTCTCTCTTCATTTATGGACAACCATACATATGTTGAATATTATCTTCTTTATCTACAGCTACCTCAATTAATAATGTCTTCTTTTTCTCTTTATGAAACTGCACTATTCTCATTTTTGTTTTGTAGAGAGTATTATATTCCTCTTTTTTCCTTGGAGAGGCCATAATACATTTTTAGCTTATTTCTTGTTTTGAGTAGTTGCATGCAGTAGTACTATTTATCCTGTACATAGAGTGAACAGTAAAGGAAACCAAGGAGAAATCTGAAAAATGAATTAACGATGACATTTTTTGTAAGAGACAACAAAGGACTTTGTAGATCAAATGAACTGCATGACTAGGGAGTTGAAAAGATGAATACTAACAAAAGTAAAACATAAGTGATGGAAAGTAATCAAATGAAATCAGACGCTGAGGGAATTGGATTAGGAAATGAGACACTAAAGGTAGTAGATGAGTTTTGTTATTTGAAAATGAAAATAACTGACTTCAGCGAATGTAAAGATAATAAAAATATAGACCAAAAGTAGCAAGAAAAGCTTTTCTAAAAAGAGAATTTTGTTAAAATCAGATATAAATTTAAGTGTTAGGGAGTCTTTTCTCAAAGTATTCATCTGGAGTGTAGCCTTATATAGAAGTGAAATATGGATGACAAGCAGCACGGACAGTATGAGACTAGATGCTTTTATAATTTGGTCTTACACAACAGTGCTGAAGATAGAGATATATATCACGTTGCTAATGAAGAGGCACTGAACTGAAGAGAAAAGAGCTTTATGGCACACTCATCTAAAAGAAGGAATAGGTTGAATCAACTTATCATATGACATCAAGGAATAGTTAATTTGCCAATGGAGAGGAATGTGGGTGGTAAAAGCTATAAAGAAAGATCAAGGCTTCAGTACAGTTATCTGGTTCAAGAGGATATAGACTGCTATGGTTATGCAGAGATGAAGAGGCTTGTATAGAAAAGACTGTCATGGATAACACTAAAGAGTACAACAATAACAATAACATAAAAATTATTTAATGCAAATTCTTGTTAGTGGATAAAGTGTTTTGCTAGTGGTATTTCTTCTTCTGCATTTTTCGCTTTCATCATTTACTTCAGGAATTCCATAAGGATGAAAATTTTCCCTCTGATATATAATTTTATAACTTCTGGAGAAAAATCAATATATTTGCTTCAGATAAATGTAGTTAAAATTTTTTCTCCTGGGAGATTAATAATTCCTATTCACTCACAATGAACATAACCATTTGGCATAGAGTTTAATAAAAACACATGACAGGTGTTGAAACACTGATGTGGACTATTCACTGTCATTTTGTAATCCAGACTTTCTGCAGTTGAATATCTTTTGAGAGTGAAGATTGATTCAAACTCATGCCTTTAGTTTCTGTAGTGTATGAATGACATTCCATTATGACATAGCTTGGTATTTTTTAAGAAAACTGTGATCAAAAAGCATCAGTATCAAGACAACTCTTTAACACACATCCATCCAATTTGGGCTGTGAGGACACCTTGCACACCATGACAAACTGTTGAGCTACATGTACATGCCAATTGGTCTTCCCCTGAACATTACTCACTTGACTGTACTTGCACATTTCTTGATCACTATGGCACCCACACACAGCTCAATTTTTGGCCTACATATAAAGCTACAGCAGAAATCATCACAGTGAGATTTCACTATGTTACTATATCAAATCCCTGTTGTCATAATGTTGTTTTTCATTTTGTGTGAGTGTTTGCTAAGTGAGAGTTTCTGAGAGATATATGTACAAATGTTATCAGCTGTCAGGAAGAAACATAAAAAGCACAGTTTTCATTCTATAATTGCCACGCTGTTGTGGTAAGGCACACCCCAAGGTCTGCTAAAGCCTCATATTTTGATCTATCTTCCCCACAGATCATTTGATGGCATGATTATGTGACCAGACAGAATTATCTTCTGTTATTATATTGAATTGTTAGGACTTATGTGCCTGTGAACTATTTCTTATCCCTTTGACTGACACTGAGTGCCACTGTAGTTGATGGGCTTCATATCATCAGTGTAGTTGACTACAGAAATTTTGAGACATATGCGTGTTTACCACTTAACTGTTGCAGTTAATTTGATTGCAGTGTTATTGGTGAGTTCTCATCTCATTTTATCAAAAGGTCTCAACCAAACAGATGATGTTTCAAAATGCAGAAGGCCTACAACTCTTTGTTGTCAGTTTGATCTCAGCAGTTTTAGTGGACTCACAATACTCTTTGTAGTTTTCTTTAAATCCAACTGCTTCTGTTTCATTGTCAATCCTGTATTTCTGCACTTTGCTGCAAGATTATATTGTTGTTACAGTCTGCAGCATATGATGCAATATTGTATATAAATACTTCTAACTGACCCAGTGAGCCCAAACAACCCAAAAATTGAGAAAACATAGGAAGTATCCAGCACCCATCACTTTTTATTTCTTTATTTAGTGATAGCTGTGACAGTCCAGCAACAGAAGTGAGGCCACCAAGTCTTGCACCTAACAGTCAAAGAATTTTGACTGCATCTATGTTTTTATTGTTTAATCATCACAAATATGATACATGTGAAATTTTATATAACAGTTTTCTTTGCCATGATCATAAGACAAACAAATATATTTACCACTGGTAACGTATCACATTTCATCAAGGTGGAGTTATTGTACAATCACTTACTTGTTCACACTGAATGAAGACTTCTGAAGGAATGTTGCAGTGTCTAGTTTGAAAACCAGCATGCTATATATTTTCTCTGAATTAATACAGGCAAGAAAAGAAGAGATACATTGTCATGGGCCATCCAAGAGGACCAGTCCATGATTCACATCAAAATATGTCAAGAACTTTATCACTGTAACATTTCACTCCACCATAAGAATAGTCATGACCATGAGATTTCACTCTCAAAGACCATCATATAAACTTAACATTATTAAATATCAGTTTGAATCTACATAGGAACAGAATTATAACAATGTCAGTCAGTTGTTCCATGTCTGGAACTGAAAATTATAACATCCTGCCAAAAAGCTGATGGTTCTTCAATATACACCAGTCCGTTTCCTTGTTGGTTTGCAAATATGCTTTTATTTTTGTTGTTTGGAACTTCAGGAATGTTGTAGACTGAATTATAGTTTTGATGCCAATTGTTTTTCAATTTGCTCCCAGAAGGCCATACGTTCTTTGAAAGGGCCCTTGTGCACAGTTATGTTCTTGTCAATATCAATGTAGAATAGTTGGTTTTTTGTGAAGGGTGGACATGTTGTGGAAACTGCTGAATGCAGATCGGTTGTTGGTACCCTGGAAACAATACGTATGTTAAAGAAAAAGCTGATACGATTCTGTGATTACTCATACAGTACAATCATCTCTTCCTTGCACTACAAAGTTTCTATAGGTTTCATTTATATCTTATTCCTTTAACTGTAGTACACATGGGATTTATGCATTAAATTGTGATGACAATGAAATTTATTTATAGTAACTATATCAAAATATTGTTTTTATCAGTAAAAATGAGCATTAACAGCACTACATCCACACCCACCTTTTGTGAATCTATGAAATTTTGTATCAGTAATCATTTTACTGTGGGCGAAGGAAATACTTCAGTTTCGTTTATCATAGTTGCCCCATTGATTTAGCAATGCCGAGTGAACAATGAAGGCAGGTATTTTTGATAGGTAGCATAACTATAGAGAAGTAACTGTTCTAACAAACACACAAACTGTAAACTTCACAGACTCTGAAGAATATTTTTTGCAAAAGGTCAGTGGATTAAAAACCTAACACACACAGGATAAATAATATTATACCATATTCTTCTATTCTGGTGTATAAACAGTGCTCAGACACACAAAATAAGCAATACGATAGTTGCTTTTTAAAGGTTTTCTCAGGGTAGTTTAAGTCTAACATGTGAAGATGCATATTCTCAGCTTTGTATAAAGTATTCTAAATGACAAACCATATGACTTTGAAGCTCGTTCTACAATAGCAGGATGGAAGAATAAGGTTTATCACTTTGTTAACAAGATCATTAGATCACCCAGCAGAGGTTTCAAATATTTGATTGTAATGTCCACCTTGTATATTGAACATAGGCAGCTATCAATCAAGCAATAACTATGTGAAATACACTTAGTTACAATCCATTATCTTTTTACAGGGTGTGAGAAATTTGTCAACACTTAAACAATTGATTTCTAACTGCTAATAAATGCTTTCAAAGCCCTCCCAGTGTCATTGTGTTTACACACTGTAATGTTCTCTGCTAGTTGCTTAGCTCTCACTTCTCTGTACTTCAGGTACTGTATCAGCCCCTCAGCCACTGTGGTGGAAGATAAGCATCATCACAGAACTGGTCTGGGAACTGTATGTGTGCTCTAGTTGGTGGTCAACATTAGCTTGTGGTTGTTCATGCGATAGAGATTGTGGTGCTAGTCCTGAAGGCTGCTGTAGTCTCAGTGCTGTGAATGGTGGCTGTTCTTTGAACACATATATAGGTTTGACAAGGTTAATGACAACTGTTATAGGCTTGCAGTTTACCACAATGTCTAAAATCTGTATGCTTCATCATAGGATATGGTATGGGCCATTGTATGGCAGTTGCAGCAGAGGCTTAACACTGTCTGTTCGAAACATCATGTGTGTGCAGCTTTCCCAGTTGCATGGCATGCAAGTGACTGGGGTACCATGTCTGGAGGCTATGGGGTGAGGGGGTTGTGTGTGTGCAACATGGTCTCTTAACTGTTGAAGAAATTCTGACTGTTTTGAGTTGGTAACTGTAATGAGCTGGCCTCGCAAACTCCCTGGGAAGACATAGTGGTTCACTGTAGACTAATTCCACAGTCAGGGACTCCTAATCTTGCTTATACATCATTCTTGGTTCCAGGAGAACTATTGGAAAGACGGAAGTCCAGGAAGTACCATGGCACATGAGTGGTGCCTTCAGGGAATGGTGCCACATCTCGACCATACTGTTACTAGCAGGGTGGTAGCTGTCAGTTTTAAGATGTACATACCTGCAGAATCCAGCCATCTGAGCAAAAAATCCTGATACAAACTGCCTGCCTTGATTGTTATGAGGAGCGGACAGTCAAACCTAGCTATCTAAGTTGACATGAAGGTAAAGGCTAAGGTTTCTTCAGTGATGTTATCCACAGGTGTTGCCTCTGGCCAGCACTTAAACTGATTGATCATTGCAAGGAGATATTGCTGGTCATTCAGTGTAGGAAGCAGTCCCACAACATCAAGGAGTACATGATCCAAACAAAAGGTTGCATCTAGAAAGTTACCCACTGGTACATGCACATGATGGGACACTTTCCAACACTAGCAATGAAGGCTCATCCAAGTACACTCTCAGCAATCCCTCTCCATACCTGGCCGAATGGAGTGTTATGATACAAGGTAAAGAGTGAGATGGGCTCCAGAGTGATTTAGATTGTGAACACTATCAAAAGCTTGTCAGCAGAAAGCTGACAGGAGAAAAGAGCAAGGTCTTTCTTGGGAGATGCCACAATAAAGTCTGACATCTCTCCTGGAACATCAATACGTTGTAGTTGCAATGCAGGCATGAGATCATCAACAACTGTTCGGAGCTCTCATGCATCCTATTGAGCCCATGCCAGTTCTGAAAAATCAGTAGGGCTCACTATGCTACTGACATCCTGGGAGACAGTCAGGCACTAAGTTATGGATGCTAGAAACATGCCTCAAGTCCATACTAAAGTGGCATATAAACCCTAGATGATTGTACTGGGAGGGCGAACAGTTGATCCTATTCCTCTTGAATACGTAGATCAGTTTTTGTGATCCATATAGATCATGAATGTTCTTGCTTCTATTTGTGGATGGAAATATTTGACTGCCTTGTGTACATCCGGAAGTTCATGGTCATATGCACTCCACTTACACTGAAACAGAGATAATTTGCTGGAGAAATATGTGATCGGTTGCCATAAATCTTCTGGGTATCATTGGAGTACAATACTGATAACATTTTGGCTTGTGTCCATGACTGATGCTAAAAGCATTTCAAGCTTAAGGTGCACACACAGTGCTGTGTTTGCTATGCCATTTTTTGTTTCCTCAAATGTAGAGCACATTATTTCATTCCACTGCACTAGATGATGCCTCAAAACTTGGGGCTGAAAGTGTCATGTCCAGTAGCTCTTTCAGTTCTGCTGCACGAGGTAAGTGTCGGCAGTGCAAGTTTAGGATGTCTAAAAAGCAGCATAACTCCTTGACTGTCATTGGCCATGGTATTTTTAGGACTGCTTTGATCTTTTCCATCAGTGGAAAGGAGACTTCAAATAAAATTCAGTGGCGAACAGCAATGTCACTTTAGGCTATCCAAACACACACTTGGCCACATTCAACACCATGCCATATTGTTCTAGAAGCTTAAACACTTCTTGCAAATGTTGGTAATGTTGCTCCCTGATGGCAGAAAACTTGTGTATGCTGCTCAATTAGGCGAAGTAAAATAGTGGTCATTGCAGAATGGAGTCAAAAAACTTCTGCCAGGATTGTGCAACATTTTGTAACTCAAATATCATAAATTTGCTCTTGGAAAGTTTGAATGGACTGCTTATCACAATCTTACGAATGTGCTCTTCTTCGACAGGCATCTACATATACACTCTGGTGTAGTCCAACACACCAAATCCTGTCCTGCCATGTAGTGTGCAATCGTAATTGTGTAGCAATGGTACAGGATAATAAACAGGCATTTTTCTGGTGATGAACATGTGATAGTCACACACAGGTGCAAAGCTCATCCTTTCTCTGGGTCAAGGTGCAGCACTGACGACCATGGGCTACTTGGGGGCTGGATCATGCCTTCTTTAAGCATCGCATGGAATGCTGCTGTACTCATGGCCAAATAATCAGGTGCCAATGTCCTGGGCCTACAAGATGCTGGTGGACTTTCTGTGGTTTCTATATTGTGTAGCATGTGTGCCATTTGTGTAGGTGTGCCTGATGGTCTTGTTAAGATTGGATATTGTCCCAGCAGTGCACCATACTTCTTCTCATCACACACGTTATTAGCTTGACACTATCCATGGATGTGTCACAGTGGAAACCTGCTGCCTTCAGTTCAGTAATGCTATTGAGCAGTTCGGCTTTGGTTACATCTGCTGAAAGATGGAAATGTGTCAGAAGATCAGCTGCTATTATCGGCTCCCTAACATCAGTGATGGCAAAGTCCTACGTAAACTGACTTTGCAGTCCTGAATTTAGCTCTATCTGCTCCATTACATACAAAGAGATGGATGAGCTTTTTGTAGCAGATAAACAGAATGCAGTTGGTGGTCTACAGCAATGGACTGAAGTTCTTGGAAGAATGCTTAATTCTGAGCTGGTGTGTATTAAATACTTCTGACCAGCTCCCCTATCACTAATAAACAGGTGTCATAACTTTGTTGGGCGGTTGACTGCACCTACTACCAATTTCTGCTAGCATTTGGGTATGAACATGGTGCTGTACATTTACACAGATTTTCACTGAACCTATAGTGGTTCCAGCATGTAGGGTGTTTCGTGTTTGATGAATGTAGCATTGGTTGATGATTGGCTTCTGGATCTCTAGCGATTAGCTCCTCTACCAATACAAGCAGAGCCCTGGGAAAGTAGTTTGCTGATCTGTGTGCACAGCATGTCTACTTTAGCTGGCAATGAGTCAAATTCCATGCATGCAACTGTTGGTGCCATTGTCGTATTACTGCCTGGCACTGTCACTGCACTAACATGTGGGGTGGGATGGCCTCTTGAACCTGATATGCAAGCATGACCACTGTGTCCAATGGCATTTCCATCTGTGATGCCACACTTGCTTTCACTTTTAGGTGGTAGTTGGCTGCTCCATAGGGTGCATAGTAGGTTGTAAGGGATGGTAACTGTATCAACCTTGCTCCACAAATGACACAGATATTGTGAAGGCTTATGATCACCAATATCTTCTTGTATCAATACCTGTCTGATTTGATCTTCATATGACACAATAAATCTCCAGATTAGTTTTGATTTAAGCCTTCCATACGAATTTCTGTGCAATGGTGTAGTGATCACGTCTTGTACCTCAGCATCTTACCAATGGTGAAGTTGGCTCAAGACAAGTGTGAATTTTTTGAGTCAGCTATAATTCCTGCATAGCTAAAATTGGCTTCAACTTGAGAAAATCAAAGGATCAGGTTGTTTGGCCAGAATGGAGGTAAACAGACTACTAATCTAGATACTATTTGCACATTTGTATCTTGAATGATATTTAAATTATGTAGTACATGCTCAACCTTCTTCTTCAACCCAGATCACATCAGGGTCACCACTTGTCAGGATTGGCATGATTTGGGCTAACTTACCTTTGCTTAGCATAAAAAAAAACTGCCTCTGGAAGTTTCAACAGAACAAAATTCTTTTTTGTGATAACAGTGTCTGCTGAACAGACTGGACAGGTGGTGGTTACTCCCCAAGTCAAGTACGGATCCAAATGCTTAACTCGCAGGTGAAATATTCTGAGTACGTGTGTAACTAAGGAAGAAGTGAGTCAGAAAAATGGTCACTGACACTGAATCCAGGATTGACAGACATAATCACAGAACATAAAAATATGGGAAACATACAAACTCATATAAAAATTCACATGCCAGAGAATAAACAATCCAAGAGGACATTAAAACATATTATGAAACACAGCACACCTGGCAGTTGGTCATGGAAGTGTTTGACAGCTGTGACTCATTTGTCATCACAGGCCACACACACAACACTGCACCACTGAACACAACAACATTGCTGGCAGACATGAACTTCATAGCAAATGTAACAGTGTAAACTGAATAACATGGGGTATACACTTCAACCTGGTCCCCCTAGCATCTCAACTACCACATCCCTTTGCATGTCCTTTGAGTCATATAAACATAGTTTGGTTTCTGTATAAGTTGCACATTAAATTTTTCTCTCTGTATTTTATCCTTAAAAATTCAGTATTTCTAAGAGTTTATTCAGTCAACATTGTCAAAAGCTTTTTCAAAATCTACAATTTAGAGTTTGTCTTTATTTACTCTACCTTCTAAGGTTAGCCACAGGGGCAGTTTGCCTCATGTGTTCTTATATTCCTCTGGAACCTCTTTTTACCAGTTTCATCCCCTGCTGCATTTACTATTTCAGCCCTCAAAGCTACCCATTCACAGTCCATCATCTTTCTTTCTCCAGTTTCAGTCAAACATATCCTAAACTTCCTTTGAAACTCTCAGTAACCTCTGGTTCTTTCAATTTATCCAGGTTCCGTCTCCTTAATTTCCTATCTTTTTATGGTTGTTTCAGTTTTAATATGCAGATTGTAACCAATAAGTTGTGGTCAGAGCCAACACCTTTCCCTTGAAATGTTTGCAGTTTAAAATATGGTCCCAAAAACCTTTGTTTTACAATTATGTAATTTATTTGAAACCTTTCTGTACCTCCAAGTCCATTCCACACAGGCAACATTCTTTCATTATTCTTAAACCAAGTGTTAATTTGTGCTCTATGTAAAATTCAACATGGTAGCTTTCCTTTCCATTCCTTTTACTCAGTCCATGTTCTCCTGCTGCTTTTGCTTCCCTTCCTTTTTTTGCTATAGACTTATGGTCCGATATCACAATTTAATTTTCATCTCTCTTAACAATATGAGTAATTTCTTTTATCACATCACACATTCTGTGAAGGTAATAAGCATATAAACTTGTTCAACTGTGGGCTGTTGAATTTGTGTCTGACTTGACTATGATATGTATTCACTACACTATTGATTATAGCTTACTTGTATTCCTTTTGTCTTATGCATTATTGCAGCTACTCCAATAGTATTCCTATTTGATTTCATGTTGATAGCCCTATCTGCATCTTACACGAAGTTGTTTTCTTTCAGACACTGTGCATTACTAATTCCCACTGTACTTAACTTCAACATATCTATTACTCATTTTAAGGGATCTAACATTTTATGCTTTGACCTGGAGAATGTCAGCACTGTTCCCTCTTATGACAACACCCTCCTGAATAGTAACTGCCCAGAGATCAAAATGGATGACTGTTTTACCTTTGGAAAATTTTACCCAAGAGGATGGCATTATCATTAAAGCTATACTGCACAAGTGCATGTCCTTGGGAGAAAAAATGGCTGTAGTTTTCCCTCGGATGTTTGAACTACCAATCTCCTTCTTGGCTAAATGCTTGTTTGTGAATTATTTTTGTGAGCTTTGAACAGGAGAGGCTTATTTTCAATTACCTGAGAATTTACTAATTTAATTTTTAAATGTCTTGTTTGGTTGTGTGCTAACTAGGCACAGTCTTTCATTTTGATAGCAGTGTAGGGTAAAGTACTGCCATTTGTATGGACATTTGTATTTCTACAAGCTTCTGGCTGTTTGTTTTGGGTAGAACAGTTGTGTTAGTTAGACCATCAGTGAGGCATTTTCTTCCATTCCTGCAGCAGAACAAGCAAGTACAACTTCTGTTTGCGAAATATTTTTCCAGGCACCAGGAGTAACTTATTTTCAGTTATCTGAAAGGTTACTAGTTTCATTCTTAAATTTATTATACATTTCTGTGTTTACTGGGCACAGTCTAGCATTTTAATGACTGCATAGTGTAGATTTGTACTGTCTGTGGTATGGACAGGGACTGTGATCACTGTTGGCTGCAGACAGAGTTGGTGACACTTTGCTCACAGCTCCAGGCAGTGCTGGTTTCAGTCACACAACTTGTGGCATCACTGTGATAGGGCCAGATGTGGGGATCCAAGGGACATCCAGCACATCACACATGTCCCCTGATCAGTCCACTACTATTGGAGCCTTAGTTACTGCCTGCACTGATGTTGACTCCTCACCAGTGGTCAAGTGAGAGGTCATTTCAAGGTGTGGCACAAAGTGAAAGACTTTCCCAAGGGCCAATTGAGAAATCTTCCTGGTTCATCTGACTAATAGCTTTATTATGCTATCTGTGGCTGATACAGGTACTGAACTAGATGCTATCACTTGTCCTGTTTTAGAGGAAGCCTCTCACCCCAAAAAATGTGGGCATCACAGAGGATGGTATTATTGGTAGTTGGGAGCTCAAAAGTTAGGCATATAATGTGGCTCCATAGGAACATGGCTCCCAATGAACGAAAATATTGCAATGTGCATTCTGTGTGCATACCAGGAGAAGTCACCCAACATGTGGAACACATCCTTTCAGATGCCATGAACAGTGCAGGGTACAGCCAAATGCAGTTGGTGACTCATGTCAGAATTAAAGTGTGCTGCTTTGGTTGAAATAAAGTCTCTCTGCTTTTGGGCAGCTAGCTGAATTGGTAAAGACTGCCAGTCTTGCTTGTGAGATGAAGGCAGAGCTCATCATCTGTAGCATTATTGATAAAATTGATTGTGGACCTACGGTACAGAGCCAAGTGAAAGGTATGAATTGGAGGCTCACATGGTTCTGCAACCATGTAAGCTGCAGACTCCTCAACTTGCACCCTACGGTGGTGGGTACTGGGTCCCACTTAATAAATCAGGGATCCATTACACACACAAAGTGGCTACATATGTAGCAGGGGATATGTGAAGTGGACTGGGCAGTTTTTTAGGCTAGAGGCTCTTAGGAAAGAAAAAAAGGGCTTCACTCTCAAAGAGTGCAGATCAAACACAGGACAAGGTTTGCTGTAGGGACCAAAGGTATTATAGTAGTAAACTGTCACAGTTGTGTTCTAAAAGGAATAGAGCTCAAGGTGTTAATAGAAAGTACTGAAACACAAATAGTGGCTGTTGTTATTGTGGTCTTCAGTCCAAAGACTGGTTTGATGCAGCTCTCCATGCTACTCTATCCTGTGCAATCTTCTTCATCTCTGAGTAACTACTACAACCTACATCCCACTGAATCTGCTTACTGTATTCATCCCTTGGTCGATCTCTATCCAAAATTAAAATAGTGGTTGGTTGGTTGGTTGATTGGATGGTTGGGGGAAGGGACCAAACAGCAAGGTCATCTGTCCCATCAGATTCGGAAAGGAAGTCAGCTGTGCCTGAAGCAATTAAGGGAAATCTTGGAAACCTAAATCAGGATGACTGGACATAGGTTTGAACCATCATACTCCTGAATGTGAGTCCAGTGTACTAACCCCTGCACCACTTTGCTCAGTTCAAAATAGTGTAAAATCTCAAGGATTGGTAAAGTTTTGTAGAACCTCAAAATTTAGTGCAAACTTCAATGAGGGAGGTATCTATTAGCTCACACAATGAAACTCTGTCTCGAAATTTTGCGGAAAATCCAAAGAGGTTCAGCTGTATGTGAAGTAAATCAACAGCAACACGCAATCAATACCTTCACTGTGTGACACCAAAGATAATGTTACTGAGATAGTGCCACTAAAGTGGAGTTACTTGATACAGTTTTCTAAAATTCCTTCACCAACAAATATGAAGTAAGTATTCCTAAATTCCAATTGACAACTGCTGCCAGCAGGAGTAACTTAAAATAGATATCCTTGGTGTAGCAAAGCAACTTAAATCACTTAAACAAGGCAAGTCAGATTGTATACCACTTAGATTCGTTTGAGAATATGCTGAAGTAATAGTTCCTTACTTAAAAACCATATACAACAATTTATCTAATCTAATCTAATTCAACTGAAGATCTGTGCCTAAAACTGAAAAGTTGCACAGGTCACACAAACAGTCAAAAGGAAATATGAGTAATCTGATGAATAAGAATCAGAATCAAACCCGTATCACTGATATACATTTGCAGTAGGATTTTGGAACATATACTGTTTTTAAACATTATGAATTACCTCAAGGAAAATGATCTGTTGACACATAGTCAGCACTGATTTGGAAAATACCATTCTTGTGAAACACAACAGCTATTATTCTCATGAAATAATTAGTGCTTTCAACAGAGGATCTCAAATTGATTCCATATTTCTAGATTTGTAAAAGGCCTTTGACACTGTTCCTCGCAAGTGGCTTATATTCAAATTGTGCGCCTGTGGAATATTGTGTTAGTTTGTGACTGGATTTATGATTCCCTATCAGTAAGATCACAGTCTGTAGTAACTAATAGAAAGCACTGAGCAAAACAGAAGTGATGCTGGGCTATAGGTACTCTAATGTTTTTAATCTACATAAACAACTTAGGAGACTTTCTGAGCAGCCATCTTAAATTCTTTGCATGTGATGCTGTCATTTACGACCAGCAAAGTCATAAGATGATTGAGACCAATTGGAGAATGATTTTGACAAGATATCTCTATGGTGCAAAAAGTGGCAATTGACTCTAAATAATGACAAGTGTGAGGTCATCCACCTGAGTACTAACAAAAATCCCTTAAATTTTGGTTATATGAAAATCTCACAAATCTGAAAGCTGTCAATTCAACTGTACATGCAGAAATTACAGTTACAAATAATTTAAACTGGAATGATCACATAGTTAACCAAAGACTGTGTTTAATTGGCAGAGTGCTTAGGAGATGCAATAGGTCTACTAAAGAAACTGCATACACTACACTTGTCCATCCTCTGCTAGAGTACTGCTGTTCAGAATGGGATCCTTACTAGATTGGACTGATGAAGGACATCAAAAAAGTTCAGAAAAAGACAACTCATTTTGTATTATTGAAAACTAGGGGAAAGAGTGTCATGGATATGATACACAAGTTAGGGGGGGCAATCATCAAAACAAACACATTTTTTGTTGCAGCAAGATCTTTTCTGGAAATTTTAATCTTCAACATTCTCCTCTGAGTGCAAAAATATTTTGTTGACATCCATCTACATAGGGACAAATGATCATCATAATAAAATAAGAGTAATCAGAGCTTTCACAGAAAGATTTAACTGTCTGATTTTCTCACAGAGTCTTAGAGAGTGGAACGATAGAGAAACAGTATGAAAGTGGTTTGATGATCCCTCTGCCAGGCACTTAATTGTGAATTGCTGTGTAGTCATGTAGATGTAATGTTACAAGCCCATGCCAGTCAATCATCCAGACTGTTACCCTACAACTGCTAAGGCTGCAGCCCCTCATCAGGACCCATGTGTTGGTCTGCTCTCTCCACAGACGATCATTTGATGTGATTTCACCTACCATACCGCTATCTGCATAATTGTGTGTAAGCCACCCCAATGTGGCAAGGTGGCAAATTATTGTGCTAAGATAAATATATTTGGACTGTAGAAACTCTGATTATGTTGACCACTGAATATCAGTAGAAAATAATTGTGGAAGTCCACTCATAACGTAAAGCAAATTGCAGTTATTGACATTTGTTCATTCATGCTGTAAGAGTGAGTTAACACATGGCACTTAAGCTGAAAACTGTTCCACAGTACAAATTTATGAAATCATCCATAATTTAAATATCTAATTACATTATAGTTATCCATAATCACAGATTTCAGATGCTTTCAAGTGACTGTTTGAGTTTCAGTGTGTCTGTTGCTATAATCCATAAGGATTCGTCTTCATAAAGGGATCCATGATCCCACTGATGAATGAATAAACAATGCCAGGGTTCACAGGAAAACTTCTGTAAAGTTTGCAATGTAGGAGACGAGATACTGGCAGAAGTAAAGCTGTGAGGACGGGGCGTGAATCGTGCCTGGGTAGCTCAGTTGGTAGAGCACTTGCCTGCGAAAGGCAAAGGTCCCGAGTTCGAGTCTCGGTCCGGCACACAGTTTTAATCTGTCATGAAGTTTCAAACAATGCCAGTACTTATCATATTGTTGCTTAAGTATCCTCACATAGTCCTTTCAGTTTCAACTCTGATCACACCAGTCCAGGATACAATGTTCATAACCATTGAGCTGAATGTAAATCATCACATTCTGGACATTTTTATCACAGCTCTATATTAATATTCTATTTTGTTTCATTTTACTTTTAAGTATTATTTTAAAATGTATAAATGTGTAATTCATAGATGAACTCATAAATGTTTTGCTAAGTTTTACAAATATCTTAGTTTTCAATCATTCACAGTGACATTGTATTTCTGTCAAAAATGGCAAAGTACATGGAAGAGCAGCTGAATTGAATGGATAGTCTTGAAAAGAGGTTGTAAGATATACATTAACAAAAGTAAAAGAAGGGTAATGGAATGTGACTGAATTAAATCACTGATGTTAAGGGAATTCAATTAGATTTTATTTTATTTTATTTTTTTAAGCGAAATAACTGACAGATGTTTAAGTAGAGTGGATATAAAATGTAGAGTGCTAACAGCAAGAAAAGTATTTATGAAAAATATGTGTAATTTCTACAGTGTACTTCAGATAAGAATAGACCAGAAGCTTTTGACTGGTGGTGCTACAGGATTATGCTGATGGTTAGCCGGATGGATTGGATAACTAATGAATAAATACTGATATGAATCAGGGAGAAAAGAAATGTATATCATAACTTGACTACAAGATTGCATTCATTTATGGGACACTTTATGAGACATCAAGGAATCATCACTTTGGTAATGGAGGGAAGTATATGTGTGTGTGTGTGTGTGTGTGTGTGTGTGTGTGTGTGTGTGTGTGTGTTTGTGTGTGTGTGTGTGTGTGTGTGTGCTGAGGAAATTTGAAGGCTTGACTACAGCATACAGCTTCAGATCAATGTAGCTTGGTAGCTCTGCACAGATGAAAAAGCTTACGAAGGATAGCCTAGCATGAAAAGCTGGATAAAAGCAGTCTCCAGACTAGAAACCACAGTAACACAACAGCAGGTTCCCAGGTAAGTATGGCACCCAAGCCTTCATAGCTAAAACATTCTTTACGAGTATATAAACACATTTAATGCATTTTAGATCCACAATTTGTTCCTAAATGACATTTTCAAGCAAATATGGCAACTCATAGACAAACTTTTTACATATATCTGAATGCATTTCATGTCTCAGTAATGGACACTTGTTCATGTTCTACTATATAGCAGTTGATAGAATTCAGAAAAGTCATGCAGAACCCTGGGTCAGGGGAGACTTAGCAAATGGGATGAGAAAGAAAGACTGATTGTTGGGGACTGCACCAGATGAGATTTGAAAACCTGAGAACTTAAAGATGGAAGGCAGAGTAATGTAAAGTGAGAGATTACTGCTAAAACATTGTGCATGGTTAACAAGAGTGAAAAGCTAAGTGCATTGTATGTAACAGAGGTAGGAAGGGACAGAGAAGAATAAACAGGTCAGATAATGAAAGTTGTAGAAAACTAAAATGGAGTGAAGAAAGGAGTGGTTAATGTGAAGAAATGCTGAGACAAGAGAAATTAATCTTTACCTTTTGCATCAAATGTGGTGAATAAATATTAAAATAACCAAAATTTCTGTTGTATGCTTGTTAAGAATGTGCTTAATCTGTGAAAATGCATCAGAGTCAAAATATCTGAATGCCTGAAAGTTTTTTACATCTGCTGTACACCATCCCATAGGGAATGGCACAATAACACTGAAAAAGGTAGCACAGTGTTTTAAGGCACTGGATTTGTATTTTGGAAGAGCAGGAATCAAATTCCTCTTTGCCCAGTCAGATTAATTTTTTCCAAACATTTATCCAAAATGTTTAAGATGGGTACCAGTATCATTAATTTGAAATGGAAACAGGAGAGGTTGTTTCACTTTCCTTGTTCAGTCAAACCTTGTGTTTTATTCTTAATGACCTTTTCATTGAAAGGGCATTAAACCCTAATTCTTTTAATCCCACTGCTCATACTGATGGAACACTCAATATAATTATGCACACATCTGGTGAGGTCTTAGGATGTTGTGAATGAGTATATCTGCTGGTGCCAGACTACATGACAAGGCACTCATGGCAGATTTAGTAGCTGCCTTTATTGGCTGCAATCTTACTGTCATCCAGCCAATGTTTACAGCAAGTTCTGCAGTCTATCTACTTGTATTAACAATGACCCTTCACTACATGGTTTTCTCCTGGTCTGTAATTTGGGCTTGTTGTTATCTACCAATGATATTTGTCTAGTGCACAGATTTGTCTACTTGCATAATGCATGACTGTATTTGATAATGATTTAAGTAATCATTGTGTTTTTAGTGAATGAAAGCATGACATATGGGAGAACTGAGTGTGTGGCTGGTATATAAGCATTTCTCAGCCAAGCTTGTAAACAGTGTTCTCGAGAACTGACAAGCAGCCTATTCAACAAAGATTCATACTACTGTATTGACTATGAGATATCCATCTCCAGACGTCTTTTGTTTTGTGTATTTCCATAACATCAGGAATTATTACTTTCTGGGATTTAATTGCAAATAAGTTGTACTTAATAAAATCTGTGCTATCGAAGAATCAGACTTACAATGGTAATATTCTTTGCATTTGTCATGATAACATTCTGTTTAGCAGTACTTACCCAGTCTTAGCAAAATTTGTCCATAACTGTGTCATTTTTATTTGCATTTTCTCATCCTCTGAGCCTGGAGCCACTTCAAGATCATATATACCTGGATTGAATAAATACGCCAACTCATCTGCGTGGCCTGCACCTGTGGATCGAAATTCATGTGATTATACATCAGTAAAGAACAAAAATAGTAACAAGTTGTGTACACAATTTTCAATTTCTAACAAGCCAAGTGTAATTTTCTCTTTTCCCCATTGATTCTATTGGTGCTGGTCTCACTATTAATGAATCATACAATACCACAGGATTTACCCTGTTGGGTGATTTTGAAAATAATAAGTATTTTGTGTATACAAAATATGTGCACTCTAAAATCAAGTCATACAGGTATTTTCATATTTAAATGAAACAAAATCAAATTATTTTTTACAATAATGAATGAGTCTCCATTTTTCTGATGTATAAAAGTAGTATCACAGTATTGATCAATGTAACTTCTTTGGAAATTATCCATGGTGTGTTACTGTCTTTGGTCATCAGTTGATGTCATGCAGGACAGTCTGTGTTAAGTGATTCATCTGGTAACAGCTCTGCTCAGTTAAGTCACATTTCATATTTTTAAAGTAATGGTGTATGTACATTGTCTATATTGTCTATTGGTACTGTGAAATATATGAACTAATTTGAAGATCTGTGTGCATGAAGGAATTACAATGAAATAAGAAGTGCAACATGGATTATGTTTGTAATCAAGAAAATGGTAAAATAAATCACCAATAGTAAACAAATATTAATTAGTCACTTACAAAACAAAACCTGGGCCAGTCTATATTGCAAAGTTTTGATAAATGAATTTTAGCCCCTAGACACTGAGACCAACAATAAATATAAGCAGAGATCAATGTTTTATGTAACTACCAATCAATGGACTATTTTTATTCTGCAAGACAGTGCTAATTCAGTAAAATGTTTGTTATGTATTTTTTTTTTCAGTTATTGTCAGTATCGTCATTGTGAAACTTAATTAGAAACTCTTATAACCATATACCAGTATTCTAAATGAATATTGAGGAGTTACATTTCCCACAGTAGGGAACTTAGATGGCAACATTTTTAGCAGGGACATATCTCTGCAGATATAACATTTCCTGCAAATACTAAGAACAAACCAAATTTCTGATTTGCATGTAATTCCCATTTGTTGCTCAAACTTCATTCATGATAATTCATTCCTAATAATGGTGCTTGAAAACAGCTTGAAAATCATTCAGACATGGTGTTACAGTATATTTCACTATTGTATGGCTAGATAGGAAAATTGTTTAGGAGTATGAACCTTATTTACAGTTGCTAGTCAAGCTTGATTTGAGCAAACCAATTCAAATGTTGATACATGCTACATTTTATCAGCGTGTATTGTTCTTGTGTTGATATGCAATAATTCCAATATCACCCCTAAAAAGAGTAAGTTTGCTTTCATAATCTTGAAGATCATGTGCTGACAGAATACTATCGCACGTTAACAGGAACTGCACATGTTACTCATGCAAAATGTCTTTGGTTGATGGCATTATCTGCCATAAACTTGTTCTACTAGACATCAGTAGACAGTTTGTGTTGGGTTTGCTGATATTAAGAAATGAGGTCAAATTTCTGTATGGGGTTCTTGCATCAAAATGTGGATGTGAATATTTTCTTAACTGACTGTCTTTGCCAATGAAACATTGCTAGACAATGAAGCAGCCACGTTTGGGAAAGTAACCTATACTACCCAACACCTATGGCTTCCAAATGTTATTTATTATGATTTAACACAGATTCCTCATTGGAAAGATGGCACCTAGAACCACTTGTTCTGTAAATTATGCTTACAAAAATAACATAGCATATGTAATAGTATTTCTGTCCAAAAGTGCCACAGGATAAGTGCAAGGCTTTTGTGTATGTAGAAAATGTGAAATAAAATTAAAAACTACGAGTCCAGTAACAACAGGGCCGGAGGGGGGTGGGGGGGTGGGGATCATGCATGTTACAAGTGTAGCCACAGACATGGCAACTGCAAACAGTGCAATCACACACATATTATCTTCGAAGTGTCCAACAAAAGATGGCCACCTTGTTATTGCACATTAACCTAAATAAAAAGAACACTTACTCATCAACCCAAAATCATAAGACAACAACTGTCAGATTAAAAAAATGTATCACATGATTTTTGCTCCATAAAAAATGATGTAGAACTATCTGCATCCCACACAGGCTGTGGTGTCAGTCATAATAAACACTGGGACAGCTTTACACCAGCAGAGACCTCACTGACAGCAATTTCTGACCAAACAGTGCCCTCTCCCTCCCTTCAAATACCCCACTAGCTACAACAGCAGTGAACAATAAACAAAAAGTCCTATTTTAACTTAGTTTTAGACATTTTATTTTTAAGTAACAATTTTCTTTATGTATAAATGCCTGAAAATAAGCAGAACATGCTCAGAATGCATTGCAGTATGTTAAATTAAACAAAAAACAAATAAAAGTGACTGGTAGCAGCAAGTAAAAATAAATAATTATTCCACACAGTTACAGTTCCCAAATGTAACCAGTATGCCTCAAGTAAATGTGATCTCTGTTGCAATGTGGTACGTTTTTGCTGATAGCATTGACTGTGCCAAAAGGGCTCTCAACAATGAGTGCATCTGTATGTACAATAGTCAGTCAGTTCCATGGCCTGAATGTGTTCGCAGTGTAAAGAGAAATGAAAACTGTATTTAACTTTTTATTACTAATTAGTCTTAGGATGGTAGCAGAATGTTATTGTTAAGTAAAAAGGAAGAGTGTTATTCAGAAAAGTAATGACCAGTTGTGAACTAAACAGAAGACTGTTATTCAAAGTGTGCACTTTGTGAAACTGGATGTGGCTGACATCAAGACACCAATATTTGATGGAGAGCTGGAAATGCAAATGGAAATGTATCTGAAAATGAAGAAATGCTATACAGTGACTCCAAGAACAAAAAGATACTTGGGAAGAAGAAAATCTGACTACAATGAACTACATGTAAGGAGCAATTTTGAACAATCAATTGGAGTTCATGAGTGAAAGGGAAACCACATTTGAGATAATGAAAAGTTAAATGAGTTATACTCCAATGAACTGACAGCACTGTAGCCTATACACAGAAATGAAGTGGACAAACTGAGGTTAAAGGACTATAGTGAGATGGCAACGGTCTTCAGCACATTAAAAAAAAAAAAAAAAAAAAAAAAAAAAGCAATGAACAAATTAAAATTAGTAGGCATGAATGTGATGGGAAAGGAGAAGCTAAATTACATGTTGAAAACCTTGCCGGAATCTTTGAGCTATATTGGAAACTTGATCAACATTTTGAAATAAGCTCAGATAGTCAAGTACATTAAAAGTAAAATTTTCATGCTGAAAAGAAAATTAGTACTTGCTACCAGGAACAGTTATGTTGTAGGTTAAGCAAACCAGGACATTTCAAGAGGAACTGTCACCAGTGAGGAACAAGCAGAGATTCAGGGACACATTGTGGGCATCTTTGTGGAGGCAGTCATGGCAGTTGACAACATTGACCAAGAGCATAGAGGAGTGAGGATAACAAAAAGAGGTCACATGGCTGAAGTAAACAATATCGTTCGAGAAGTGGTGTCATCCAGAGCACCTACTCTATAAACAAAACAGAAACAGGACGAACAGATTTGTAATGGAGACAAAACCTACAATGGCTTCTAATAATGTTGAGTGAGGTAACAATGCACAAATTAACTGAAAAATCCAGGAAGGAATGTAACAATATTTGAGAAAAATATTTGCTACTCACCATATAGCAGAGCTACTGAGTTACAGATAGGCACAACAAAAAGACTCTCATGATTAAACCTTTTGGCCATTAAGGCCTTCATCAACAATAGATGTACACACACTCAAGCAAACACAACTCACACAAACGACTGCAGTCTCAGGGAACTGAAACCAGTGTGGTTGCCTAAGACTGCAGTCGTGTGTGAGAGTTGCGTTTTGCATTAGTGTGTGTGTGTGTGTATGTGTGTGTGTGTGTGTGTGTGTGTGTGTGTGTGTGTGTGTCTTCTGAGAGTCTTTCTGTTGTGCCTATCTGTGACTCAGCATCTCCGCTATATGGTGAGTAGCAACTTTCCTTCTCAAATATTGTTACAAATTAACTGGTTATTAGATAGTCATTGCACAGATCATGTTGCTAATAATAACTATTATTTCTCTGACTGCCTATCTTTATATGACCATGTGAAGGTAAAAGTTGTGGATGGTATAGCTTTGCAAGCTACAAAAATAGGGCATATAATTAATTATTTTTCCAGTTTATAATGACATGATTTTAAATGAAATGAAAAATGTATTTTACATGAAAGACATGGACTGAAATTTGTTTAGCTAGTCTAAGGTAACCAAAAGAGCAATCCGTCAGCAATATCTCAAAAGTTTTTAATAAAGTCAATAACTTACTTGCAGTTTCTTTGTAAGAAGATAGGCTGTACAAAATGACATGTAGAATTTATAAGAGAGAGATTAATGTAAATAATGTGAGTACTAGGTTTAGTTTGTCAGTAAAGGAGAAATGTTATCATATACTTGTAAATGTAAATTTTAACAATCTGAATATGTAGTGTAAATATCAGTTAACAGCTGAGTTCCAGCAAATTGAGACTCAGAGTTTATGAAGTGTAAAGTTAGTACCAAAAACAAAATGTACAATTTGTTTTTTGAAAACAATAGAATTAAAATAAAATGAACATTATAAATTATTCATACTGATTTGAATGGGTCTCTCTCAAGTCATGATTTGCGTGGGGAAAGATACTTTTTCACTTTTATTGATGATTATAGTGAAGCAGCTACAATGTACATTATTAAATCTAAAAGTCAAGTTTATGATTTATTTGTAGAGTATATTAATGAAGTTGAAAACCTGACTGCTAAACCTTCTGAGAATTGATGACATGACACTGGGAAGAAATATTTAAATTCAGACATTTTTCAGTTTATAAGAAAGAGAGGAATCATTTTAAATGTGTACCTGCCCCACATACATGAATTAAAGGATGGAACAGGTCAAATATGGAGATGTCAAGATGCTTATTAGCTGAAACAGGAGCATATAGGAGATTCTGGGCCAAAGTAGTTTGTTCAACTAAATGCAGTACCTCAAAAAGAGAACTTTAGCTAATACTACTGAAATAAAAACTTCTTATGATATACCATTTGGAAGGAAAACTAATGTTAAACATTTAGAGCTTGTATGGAAGTAGAATTTTTGTATGAGTACCAGAATAATTTAGAAAGCCAAAGTAGTGTCATAAAGCAGACTCGAGAAATTTAGTGGGCTGCAGTGAAGTTGGATACAGAGTATTGATTAACAAGAAAGTTATCATGGTGAGGCATGTTGATACTGTGGAAGATGTCAGATGTGTTGATCTAAAGGAGTGGAGCAAATGGAAGAAAAGGTTATCAAAGGGTGTCCAAACAACCAGAGACAAGAACAAGAATGTGAGTTGGGAAGGTCATTTAGAGAACATAGAATGCCTGATAGATTTAATGATTGTGTCATAAGTAACATTATTTATGTAAACATTTATAGTGCTAATAGTCCAGAAAATTTTGAGGAGGCAATGAATAGCAATGAGTTACAAGTTTGGAAGCAAACAATGTGTAAGGAAACTGAATTCTTATATATAAATAAAACTTGGGAACTAGTAATGTAACCAGGGTAAGTAAAATTTCTCGATTCAAAATGGGTTTTTACAACAAAATCAGGTAACTCTTGTAGAGCAAGATTAGTTGTAAGAGGCTTCTAACAAAAATAAATTACAGATATGTTTTCAGCAATTGCTATGATACTGGCATTGAAATTTTGTTGTCATACTCTTGTCAAAAGGGTTTAATTGTACAACAAATTAATGTACAGACTAGATTTTGTCATGGAAAAGTTTTCTCAGAGATTTATGTAAAGCAACCCCCAAGGTATGAGTTGAAACAAGCAAAGTTATTTAAGGCATTATATTGTTTGTGAGAAAGTCCTAGAGCATGGTATGACTGTTTGGATGAATTTTCAAAAATTCTGTGTTTTCAAAGAAGTAAATACGATTACTGACTTTATGTACTGAAGATTGCAAATCATGTGATCAATATAATTACATCATTAGTGGTAAAAGTAAAGGAAAAATGCAATAAATCAAGAATATAGTATCCAAGCAATTTCAAAAGAATGACTCTTAATCAGGAAAGCTATACTGAATCTCTAGCTAAGAACTATCAGAATGAACATCAAAGTTGTACAGTACATCAATGGAAGGTAATCTGAAATTAGAACCAGCACAAGATGCAAGTCATAATATTAAATACAGGAACCTGATGAGTGCTCTAGCTCAGGAACATGGTGAGACATAAGTTACAGTGTAACCTATTTGAGTATATTTCACAATTATTACAATGATATTTATTTGCCTTATGCTTTGGGGACTAAAATATTTGTTTCAAACAAAAGATTTGATGTTAACATATGGAAGGACTGAAAATATTGATCTCTTAGGTTGTTTTGTATGTGCAGACTGGGAAGGTGATTGTGTAGATTGTAAGTCTACAACAAGCTATGTAATTAGATTATTTGAAGAAACAAGGAACTGTTATGAAATTTTCTACTTTTTCTGTGTAGCATTGTCAGAAGCTTTCTCCAATATTGGGTTCATTATGGATATTTTGAATATTTTTGAGGAAGTCTGTTATAGTATACAAAGACAACCCAAGGGTGGTCAGTGTTGAAAATTTCAAGAAATGTTGAATTTAATTCAACTGCAATATAAATGTAAGGACATGTGTTGGAATGTGGTACATTTATATCAATAGTATCAACAGTTTGAGAGGGTTTTCAACAGTCAGTGTTTAAGTCTGTACAATAGTCAGTCAGTTCCAATCTGTCAATTTGCTCACAGTGTAAAGAGCAGTGTGAACCAAATTTAACTTGTTATTAATGAACATTCTTAACAATCTCACATTCTGAATTCTCACCCATTCCTCCTGTAATTGTAAACACAAGTGCAATAATTGCAAAGCACACACACAGTGCTAAACTTTGTTCATTCAGACCACCTCCCCTCAAATAGGTGAATAGCACAATTCAGACAAAGGCAATCTTCCTAAACTTGGAAGTGACAGTCATATTCAGAGGAATAATTGTAAACTGTCCATATTACTATGGATTTGCAATAAAACTGCACCATCTGAGTTAGATACTGGTGCTTCAGTCACATTAATTAATCAGAATACCTACAAACAATTGGGACACCATATGCTACAGAAAACACATATACACTTCATGACCTACAATGGGAGAAATATCACTGTTCTTAGAATGTGCATGATCAGGCAAAATATAAAAGTACAACTACATTAATGACATTCATGGTAGTGCAGTCATGTTTCATTCCCAATATTTTTGGCATGGATACATTTGATTTGTATATTCAAGATAATGTGCTTGCTACCACTATACAAGTTTCCCAGGCCAGTATTCAACAGCTGTGTGCAAAACATGGACATTTGTTTGATGGCACACTGGAACATGCAAAGAATTTTCAAGCACACACTACAAACAAAGAAAATGCTCGACCAAAGTTCTACCATGCAGTCCAGAACCTCACACTGTTTGTGATGAAGTCACTTTTGAATTCAAATGACTGGATCATATTGGTCCCCTGAAACCCATTTCTTCAAGCCAATGGCCACCTCCTCCAGTTATGACTACAAAATTGAACATGAGGATCTGACTTTGTACAGATCTTAAAGTAACAATTAATGCTGAGGCATTTATTGAGTCTTTCCTGCTATCACACCACTGAGGAACTTGTGGATCACCTAACAGAAGGATGATTCTTTTACAGAATTGTTTTAGCAAATGCTTACCTTCAACTTCTGACGGTCAATAAGCATATTGGCTTGTGTCAGTACCAGTACCTTCCCTTCAGAAGTGCATCTGCTCCTGCATTGTTTCAGTGATTTCTTGAACAAGTGACACTGAAAGTTCCATCCTACACACATTATTTTGATGATATTATAACATCCAGACAAACACTTGAACACCATCTCAAAAGTTTTGTATGCTTTTTATTTCTTTTGGTAAAGCATTGAACATTATTTTGTGTAGATATATCACACTATTTTGGTACAGGGATTTTGAATGTATGTTTCTATGGAAATCATGCCAGTTTCTGGTTTGATAGTTGTGTGCTTCACGGTTTAGAGAAGAGAATTCTTTATTTGATTTCAGGAAACATACTGATTCATAGATGAATACACTAGGGAGGGTCTAAATTTCCAACTCCTTAAAAATTCCTCTACATGGATCTCTGTAGGCAACACCCTTCAGAATATGAACAGCTCTCTTTTGGAGCTTAAAACAACTTTTTGTGAAACCTTTATTCCCCCAAAATATAATACCATATCTTAGATTACTATGTATGTAAGAGTAGTAGGCACGTAGTATTGTTTCAAAATTGAAGTTTTCTTCAAGTTTTCTTAATACATAACAGTATTTACTAAGTTTTTTTCAATAGTTCAACATGTTTTTCCCATATTAAGCTATTGTCCAGCCATACACCTAAAAAATTTGTAAATGAAATTTGTTATATTAGACTTTTCCCAATCTCTACTCTTATGTTATTTTTTACTTTGTTCCTTATATGTCTAGAATTCATTCAAATGGTTTTTTGTCATTTATAATTAAGTAATTGTCCTTGAATTATTCAGCTGCTTCATTAGCTGTTGAAGTTATTTTTTCTTGTAGATCAGCTTCACTAATCCCTTGATAAAAAGGCTTGTATCATTTGCAAAAAGTACTGATTCTGCTCTTGTTAGATGTTTAGAAAAATCATTAATAAAAGCTAAGAAGAGCAGAGGGCTTAGAACAGAACCCTGGGGTACACCAGAGTTGACTTTCTGATATGCTGAGTAATATTATGTGCTATTATGTATTATTTCAACACTTTGATATCTGTTGCACACATATGATTGAAACCAGCTGTATGTTTTTCCACAGACTCCATAGCAATACAATTTATCTAGCAAAATATCATGAATGATGAGGTCAAATGCCTTGGATAGATCTAAAAATATTCCACAGTTTAAGTCCTCATTATCCATTGCAGCTAAAACCTGTTCCAAGAAGTGGTATACAGCTGTTTCTGTAGACCTGTTTTTCCTGAACCCATTCTGTGCATTGGTTAGAATTTTACATTTGTTTAAGAAACTCAACAGTCTCTCATACATAATCCTCTCAATTACTTTAGCAGAGAAATAAGTAATATGATGAGATTTATTGAGGGAGATGAAAACCTGATTATTATGAGGGACTAGAATGTGAGTGTGGGTGAAGAACCAGACATTGGAATTGTGGGCAACTACAGACTTAGAAGAAGAGTTAAAAAGGAGCCCAACTAATTGAATTCTGCTCCTGGCACCAATTAGTTGTTGCAAATACTTTTTTACAACATCATAAGTAAAGAAGATACACCTCAGAGGCCCCAGGAGACTTAAGAAGGCAATAGGTTGATTACATTTTAGTGAAATCACATTTTCAAGCCAAGTAAGAGGCTACAGAAGCTATCCACCTGTAGACACAGACAGTGACTGCAACCTGTTCCTAATGAAAAGTTAATTTGGATTCAAATATCTGAACAAAAAGATAGTAAAACAGAAATGGGAAATAGAAAAACTGAAAATTGCAGGACTGGCAAGGCATTATACACAAGAATCATACAACCTAGCTAAAAATTTTCAACATGGTGGAGTAAAAGAACTCTGAGAACAAATTAAACCTGGTATATATATAAAGAAGCAGAAATGATAGTTGGGAAAACTAAACCTAAAAACAAGAGGAAATGGATTATAGTAAATGTTATCCAGTTTCCCACAAACAGAAGACTAAGTTTCCCAAAAACAGAAGACTGTGCAAAAATGCAACTGATGAACAAGGAAAAGCTGAATACAAAATACTAAGGATTTTAGTCAATAGAGACTCCAAAAGAACATATATCATCTTCATATAGTTCAGGCTAACCGGCCACTGACCTTCTTCTGTGCAGATGCACATGGATTGCCTGAATGCTTACGGGACTCACAAGGGAACCTCCCCATCGCACCCCCCTCAGATTTAGTTATAAGTTGGCATAGTGGATAGGCCTTGAAAAACTGAACACAGATCAATCGAGAAAACAGGAAGAAGTTGTGTGGAACTATGAAAAAAATAAGCAAAATATAGGAACTGAGTAGTCCATGCACATCATAGGCAACATCAAGGAGAGAACAGGCTTAGGAGGGCCGTGGTCCCGTGGTTAGCGCGAGGAGCTGCGGAACGAGAGGTCCTAGGTTAAAGTCTTCAGTCGAGTAAAAAATTTTTTTCTTTATTTTCGCAAAGTTATTATCTGTCCGTTTGTTCATTGATGTCTGTGTTCACTGTAATAAGTTTAGTGTCTGTGTTTTGCGACCGCACTGCAAAACCGTGCGATTAGTAGACGAAAGGACGTGCCTCTCCAATGGGAACCGAAAACATTTGATCGCAAGGTCATAGGTCAACCGATTCCTCAACAAGAAAACACGTCTGATACATTCTATATGACACTGGCAACGCCATGTGCGTCACATGACAGTAATACGTTGTCGACCCACCTAACTTGTACACTTGGCGAATGGGTAAAAAGATTCTTCTACCTTGCCCGATACTACGGCGCAGTTTGCCTCGCATCGTACGGACGGACGGACAGATAATAATTGTCTGAAAATAAAAAATTAAACTGTTCCCTCGAAGGAAGACTAGAACCAAGGACCTCTCACTCCGCAGCTGCTCATGCTAACCACGGGACCACGGCGCTCCTGAGCTCGTACTATCCTTGATGTTGCCTATGATGCGCATGGACGACTCAGTTTCTATATTTTGCTTATTTTTTTCATAGTTCCACACAATTTCTTCCTGTTTTCTCGATTGATCTGTGTTTAGTTTTTCAAGGCCTATCCACTGTGCCAACTTATAACTAAATCTGAGGGGGGTGCGATGGGGAGGTTCCCTTGTCAGTAAGATTGTCTGCTACAAGTAATGAGTGTAATAGGCAGGGGCACTATGAATGTAGTGTGTGGACATTAAGTTGGGAATGTGGGTCTTATGGGGAGCGTGCAAGGGATAAATCCCTGCAGTCACACTATCCTCAGTGCCCTCGGTGGCTTAGATGGATAGAGCATTTGCCATGTAAGCAGGGGATCCCAGGTTCGAGTCCTGGTCAGGGCACACATTTTGAACTGTCCCTGTTGAAGTATATCAATGCCTGCTGCCAGCTTAGGGTCTTGATTTCATTAACATTTCATTCTAGAGAGCTGCACAATCACTGATGGTATCTATTCCTTCAGACATGTCCGAAAGAACAAATACCATATTCATATAGTTAAGGCTAACCGGCCACTGACCTTCTTCTGTGCTGATGCACATGCATTGCCTGAACTCTTACGGGACTCGGTAAGATTGTCTGCTGTGAGTAATGAGTGTAAAGGTCAGGGGCACTACGAATGTAGTGTGTGGACATTACGTTGGGAATGTGGGTCTCATGGGGAGCGTGCAAGGGATAAATCCCTGCAGTCACACTATCCTCAGTGCCCTCGGTGGCTCAGATGGATAGAGCATTTGCCATGTAAGCAGGGGATCCCAGGTTCAAATCCCGGTCAGGGCACACATTTTCAACTGTCCCCGTTGAAGTATATCAACGCCTGTCGGCAGCTGAGGGTCTTGATTTAATTATCATTTCACCACTGAATGAAATGCGTGCACCCTTGGCATAGCTTTAGTCAATCTTCAGGTGTTGTGGATTGGAGTCAGGTGGTCATTGATCAGTATCAGTTACCAACACTCTGTCTCTTGTCAAGTTTATGGCATGATGTGTCACTGGCACCAACAGAGCCACAGAGTGAAAGTGGGTGTCTCTAATTCTGTTATTCATGAGAGTGTCTGTACAGAAAAAAGTCAGACTTTAGTTACTTATGATAAATTAACAATGTAATTGAATCTCAATCTCATGCAATACAAAAATTAAATACCACAGTTTAAAAGGCAAGTAATGAGTCCTCCTTTAGGTACTTACCTGGCATCTGTGAAGCACCTGAAAACACTTTTCCCATATTAATACCACCACTATATGAAAATATGTAACGGTATGTTGGTAACGATGAATTCACTGCATTGAATAGCGCAGCTTTATGTACACCTAAACCAAAGTATGCATCTGTTTGGAACTGAAAGAGATCAGAAAGAGACTGAAGTAATATGAACAGTCAATATATTTCACTGATTATGAACAAGAAACATTGTATCACTGATTTAGTGTCCAATGATATTTAAGCTAATGGTTAATTCATAACATGTACTTTAATAACATTGTGATATGAATAGAATAATTATATTAATACGTGCATTTTGTATTTGAGTTCATTTCCTTTTAGTTCACATTCTACAACAGCATGTCAGCTTGTGGCAGAGAGGAGATTGGCATAAATATGTAATTAAGTGGTTGGTAGCAAAAACCTCACTAAAAAAAAAAAGGTTGGAGGTGCCACTGTGTAGTGTCCAACATTATATACATGATTACACAACCTCAGTTCATACTGAATAAACCTCTAAAAAGATGGTAATTTGACAAAAACCCCACAAGTCTGGACTGTTCCAGCAAGAACACCACTAATCAGTGGTGATTCGGGCAGCTTCTGTGAAGACGCTCTGCTCAACTTCCAATAAACCACTGACACGCTACATTTTCTTTACAACCATCCTTGTTCTTCTAGGTTATACTCCGTTCTCTATGTTTTTATGTTAATGTGGGCACGAATGGTGCAGAATGGTTGTGAAAGAGACTAAAAAAGACGCAAAAGGAGAATAATATTTGTGATGCCAAAGTGTGTGGTGAAGAGCACATTAATCACTTCCTTACTTGACTGGAGAGGACTGCAGGTTCATAGTATTATATATTTACTGTATTGTCATTAGTCACTGATATTCCATGCATTATCATACAACCATTTTTTAAAATATAAAACTAGTATATTCGATACAGCTCAGACATCAGTTTTACCTCTATTTGTCTTTGTATTTCTTTTAAATTTAAGAGAACAAATGCCATAAAATGTTCATTATTTATTTATACTGTAAAGGTAATTTTGCAAAACAAAATGTGCATTTGATGTTTAAAAGCTTCCTATTTTTCTTTATTTGACAACCGTATTGGTTTTATTTCACAGTTAACCAGGAAAATAACCAAAAAATCAGTATTGCATTGTTAAAACCAGTATGAATGGCCACCTTAATTACCATCATTATTATGGTTACTACGTATTATTTCTTTTCTTGTCATACATCTATCATACTTAAGAAAAATACAGTCCATAATCAGTTATCTTTAAAAGATAATCAATTTCTTTCTGTCGGTTTTTTGCTAGCTATTTGAGACTGTGCTGTTTCGAGAATGTGGGGGAAGAAGCCCAATGCAAGACCATTGAAGAAATTAATAAAATGATGACAAAAATTCCCACGAAAGTTGTCTCAGTGGTTTAACAGGCATGCATGGTGTCCCAAACTTATGACCACAGATGGATGATGAAGACAATATGAAAACTTGGGTTGCAACATTCACCTTTAAAAGTGCAGGTAACAGCAGAAGATATTCTTGTTTGCAAAAACTTCTCATCCTGTCTGGTAAGTTCCCCTGACCTGGGGTTCTGGGTGACATTTCCAAACTGTATCCGTTTTGCTAAACCTCTCCAGTCCTTTTCCTTCACCCCTCTTCCTTCCCCTTCAACCCTTCTGCCAGAAGAAGTAGCCACTGGCTCCAAAAGCTTGTAAATTTGTGTGTGTGTTCTTCTGCCACCACTTGGTAAGTAGATTTTTTTATCTATCCATTTACATTATATTATCAATAACTGAATATGAAATAACTGAATATTTTTGTTGCTATATAAGTACATTTAAATAATACATAATCTGTGTATTGATGTAAAATCTCTCTCTCTCTCTCTGTCTCTCTCTAATCCTTATATACTATATAAGTGCATTTAAGTAATACATACATCTGCATATTGGTCCAACATTTCTTCTGAAATAGGTTTGTCACTGAAATAGAATTTTTTAATTTGATCTTTCAATGAATCATGGCTCACATGATTTATAGAGAAATTCCTCATGATTTCCACAGTTGCTTCAAAATGTTTTGCGAGGATTGAAGTATCTTGAATTGCTTCTGAAACATACATGGAAAACTGAAGAATTACTTGCAGTTCACACACACACACACACACCTGTACACTAAATACACACATCAAAAAAAGTTTGGCATCACCCCGGTTCCCAGAACTCCTGAAGACAGACATTGACTGTGGACATTGTATCACAGACACAGTCCCTTTGACTGTTCAGAGATGTCACTAAATCCACCCAAAGATGTAAGCAACCATGCACGAGCAGTGAATATTAGACGGAGGGGGTCCAACAGCCAATCACTTCCAGTCATTCCACCAGGAAGTAGATACATGGCTCGTGATGTCTATAGTTCAACCATGCCTAGATGTTCAGTACCACAGTTCAAACATGTCTGCATTATTACTTTGTGCCAGGAAGGGCTCTCAACAAGGGAAGTGTCCAGGCATCTCAGAGGTAACCAAAGTGATGTCGTTCAGACTTGGAGGAGATACAGCGAGACAGCAACTGTCCATGACATGCCTCACTCAGGCTGCCCAAGTGCTACTACTGCAATGGATGACCACTACCTACAGATTATGGCTCAGAGGAACCCTGACAGCAATGCCACCATGTTGAATAATGCTTTTTGTGCAGCCACAGGACATCGTTTTATGATCAAACTGTGTGCAATAGGCTGCATGATGCACAACTTCATCCCAATGTCCATTGTGAGGTCCATCTTTGCAACCACAACACCATGCAGTGTGGTACAGATGGGCCCAGCAACAGGCAAAATGGACCGCTCAGGATTGGCATCACTTTCTCTTCATCGATGAGTGTCGAATAAGCCTTCAACCAGACAATCATCGGAGACGTGTTTGGAGGCAACCTGGTCAGACTGAACATCTTAGACACACAGTCCAGCAAGTGCAGCAAGGTGAAGGTTCCCTGCTGTTTTGAGGTGACATTACGTGAGGCCGAAGTATGTCACCAGTGGTGATGGAAGGCATCGTAACAGCTGTACGATACGTGAATGCCATCCTCCGACTGATGGTGCAGCCATATCGGCAGAATATTGGCGAGGCATTCATCTTCATGGATGGCAATTTGTGCCCCCATCATGCACATCTTGTGAAAGACTTCCTTCAGGATAACAACATCACTTGACTAGAATGGCCAGCATGTTCTCCAGACATGAACCCTATGGAACATGCCTGGGATAGATTGAAAAGGGCTGTTTATGGACGACATGACCCACCAACCACTCTGAGGAATCTATGCCAAATCACCATTGGAGAGTGGGACAATCTGGACCAACAGTGCCTTGATGAACTTGTGGATAGTATGCCATGATGAATACAGGCATGCATCAATGCAGGAGGATGCACTACTGGGTATTAGAGGTACTGGTGTGTACAGCAAGCTGGACCACCACCTCTGAAGGTCTTGCTGTATGGTGGTACAATATGCAATGTGTGGTTTCAATGAGCAATATGAAGGGTTGAAATGATGTTTATGTTGATCTCTATTCCATTTTTCTGTACATGTTCCGGAACTCTCAGAACTGAGGTGATGCAAGCCTTTTTTGATGTTTGTATATTTCCACTTGTCTATATAATCAGTATTTTGACTATTTACAGCATAGTATATCTTCAACACACAGTCTCATTATAATAATCTTAAAGTACATAAAAAAGTGAAATGTGGATTAACCATACCATGTAAACAGAATAAGTTATCTCTTCAAAATACAAAACTATCTTTGGTTTTTCTAATGTTCAATATGATAATGTATTTGCAGCTAAAAAATGAATGAAAAGGACTAATGAAGAATATCATACAATACAATGCAACAGAAGGACATGAGCCAAAATACATGTAGGCCTTTTTCAAAAAAACAAAAATTAAGACATCAGTTCATGTAACATAAAAAAGGACCTACATGCCAACAACATAAGTAACTCTAAAATGGAATGCCCCATTCCATGCAGGAAGAAAATAAATAATAAATCACCTGAGCATATAAAGACAATAAAACAGGTTGAAAAATTTGAAGCATTTGTGCCCCTACCCCCTTAGTAAATGTTTTTACAGTATACATGAACGCTTATCAACACAAAAATGGAATATCACACAACAAATTTTCATCATCACGTCACATAAATTGCAAACAACTTTTAATTTTCAAATTTATACCTTTTATACAAAAGCTAAAGTTGTAAACTATGATCATAAAGATGCTGCAAAAATTGTAAACATCCTTTTGCTTTTGTTAACTAGATTAATGTAGATTAATTGTAAGGAGAGAGAGAGAGAGAGAGAAAGAGAGAGAGAGAGAGAAGAATGAGAAGAAGAAAAGAAAATGTAAGCTATGGTCAATGCAATGCAGTAAGGATAGGAAACATCCTTTTATTTTTCTGACTATAGTAATTTTTATAGATTCTATTATAAGTATAGTTAACCAAGCACATACATTTTTGTGAGATCTAGTCACAATTTGAACTGAAAAAAACTAAATATCATTGCATGTCTGACTTTGCATACAGTTTTTATTTATGTAAATTTATGTATATTTGCAGCAGTTTACAGTTTATAATTATCACATTAATTCATGTTGTCACATCTTGGCATATTGTAACAACTGACATGCCGAGTATCACTTTGTGCCTATGAAGAAAAATGATAAGGAGGATCGATAAAATGATACAATACAATACCCACACACACACACACACACACACACACACACACACACACACACACACGCATGCATGCATAGACATAGTTTTGACTGTGTCAGACTTTACACAAGTAAACTGCATGCTGAATGTTATGACTTCATATAAACTGCAATCAAAGCCAGTAAGATATGATGTATATAAACCAGTAAATCGCAAGCTGATTGTTATGACTTCAAACTTCAGTTCAAAGCCACTTACACATGATGAAGCATTAGTCCACTGAACAGTATGTGTTTGATGTAGATTATTTCTTTAAAAGAAGTGAAACAGTTTTTGGGACACAGCATACATTTAGGTGTAGGTGTGGCAAGACGTCAACATGTAGACTCATTTTCTCTTGGGAAAGTCATTTCAGGTCAACTGCTTGAGCCTAGCCAAAGAGGACTTCTTGAGCCTGGCAAAATAGGACTCTTGGCCATACACAATCATGGCAATTTGTTGCACTCTACCCTCTAAACCACTTAACTTTAATCCCATTAAAAGGTCTGGGACTATTTGAAACAGTGGGTGAAACTTAGCAATTAAAATCTCTCCATTTTGGTAGCTTTATAGGATCTAATCATCAATAAGTGTTTTCAGCTGGAAATGGCATACCTGACCAAATTTGTAGACCCTCTTTCTTCACAAACCGAGGGCAGTAATAAGGCTAAAGGTGTTGTTCCATGGTTGTATCATGATGTGCCTTGAGAGTAACTAATTTCTCATCAAGTGTGTTTATGAACAATATTTTCAAACTACTGGAATGGGTATTATCAGATGGGATCAGACCTAGTGTGTGCCTGCAGTATTTGGAGTCCTCTCCATGTAAGACATGACTGTACTGATTGTACAAAGTCATAAACACACTGTTGAGATAGTAACAGATGTTTCATCCTATACAAAGGTATAACAAAGACATTCAGGGAACTTAAAAGACAATCTTGAGGAAGGCAAGATTGTTCTCATGAAACCCTCTTCGATAAATTTAAAGAGCTAAAACTTGAGGAAGTCTGTGCTAGAGGTCATCTATCTATATCATATTATCTCACAAAATAATAAAGCAGGGGGTGCTGAGATATATGGGCAAACTACCTTCTGTTGTTTCACACACAAAGGGAATAGCTCAGGAATAACTAATAATAATACAAAGTGGCTTGCAGAATATATGCAGGTAGATGTAGAAGCACTTGTGGTCTAAGGCTAACATCTTTGATTAATAATGAAAATGTCTTCGGTCCTGTGCTCAAACCCTGCCATGGCTTAAATTTTGATTAATAATCAGCACTGGTGATGAAGACTGCGAACATAAAAAGTCACCCTCATTCTGCCTATGGCCTTGTCAGAGATGGCAGAGGAGTGGACAGAGATTCAGGGCACTCTCTTGTCCTTGGGGTGGCAAACTGTCCCTACAGGCAGACGTATCAGTGATGATCAATTGCATGAGGATGCAGAAGGAAACAGAAACCACTACATTAAAGAAACACAACATTTATCCACAGGACATGTAGCTTGTAACTGAAAAAGTGTCATGATGATCTCTCCATTGGCAAAAGATTCCAGAATAGTCCCCCATTCAGATTTCCAGAAGGGGGCTGCCAAAGAGAAGGTGACCATGAGAAAAAGATTGAATAAGCAACAAAAGGATTGTAGAAGTCAGGGCACAGAATGTCAGAAGCTTGAACATGTTAGGGAAACTAGAAAATCTGAAAAGGGAAAAGCAAAGGCTCAATCTAGATATAGTAAGGGTCAATGAAGTGCTATGGGAAGAAGACAAGGATTTCTGTTCAGATGAGTATAGGGTAATATCAACAGCAACAGAAAATGGTATAACAGGAGTAGGATTCATTATGAATAGGAAAGTAGGGCAGAGAATGAATTACTGTGAATAGTTCAGTGCTAGGGTTTTCTTATCAGAATCGACAGCAAACCAACACTGACAATGATAGTTCAGGTATATATGCTGATTTCGCAAGCTGAAGATGAAGAGATAGAAAAAGTATATGAGGATACTGAAAGGGTAATACAGTAAGTAAAGGGAGATGAAAATATAATTGTCATGGGGGACTGGAATGCGGTCGTAGGGAAAGGAATAGAAGAAAATGTTACAGGAGAATATAGGCTTGCTACTAGGAATTAGAGAGGAGAAAGACTAATTGAGTTCTGTAATAAATTTCAGCTAGTAATAGTAAATACTCTGTTCTAGAATCACAAGAGGAGGAGGTATACTTGGAATAGGCCAAGTGATATGGGAAGACTTCAGGTATATCACATCATGGTTAGACAGAGATTCTGAAACCAGATACTGGATTGTAAGGCACACCCAGGAGCAGATATAGATACAGATCACAATATAGTAGTGATGAAGAGCAGGCTGAAGTTTAAGACATTGATCAGGAAGAATCTGTAGGTGACTTGCCTACAACAAATAATTGCATAGCCATCCGGTATAATGAGTTAACGGAGTACTATTTATTCGTGAAAACTCACACTGAGAAGAAAACTAAAAACAACAGAGAAGTAACAAAAACTAGGAGATCCTATAGTCTTACGGCAAAAATAAAAAACAACACATGACCAAAAAAAAAAAATCTCTCGTACACTTTTGATCTCACTTTGCACCAGACATGAAAAATATCACTGCCACACAGCCCCCCCCCCCCCCTTAAAGTGTGGAACCCCGGGGATATCTTGATACTTGAATTTTATTCGACGTCCAGCTCTGGTGTGCGTCGGGCGTCTCGGGGGTGGTGACGTTGTTGTTTGTGGTGGTGATTCACCTGTCTCGGACGATGTACTGAGCGGTGTTTGGGTATGCTCTGCGTCCATCATGTGTTGATGCACAGGCGTGGTGTCAGAAGTCGGAGAGGGTAAAACCCATGCTGGCTTTACACGTTCAATCGATACCTTTGTCGTAACACCATTGTACATTATGTCCACGGTATGCTTATTTCTACTCAGCACCTGAAATGGCCCCGTATATAGTGGTTGTAAAGGCGATTTGACTGAGTCTGTTCGCAACATTACGTGAGAGCAATTGTACAAGTCTTTGTGTACAAACACCTTACGGTTACCATGGCGAGAAGGTGGCGGGCAACGTATATTTGTGCAGTGACGTTTTAGCTGCTGCACCCAGTGTGTGAGGCCCTCTGATCCAGGTAGTAAGGTTGGTACTAAATAATCTGCAGGAATCCGTAGCGGCTCGCCGTAAACCATCTCGGCAACTGATGCACCAATATCGGGTTTGTGAGCTGTCCGCAGGCCTAACAACACTAATGGTAATGCTTCCGTCCATCTCTCTTGATGACACATCAATGCTGCTTTGAGTGTTCTGTGCCATTGTTCGACCATACCATTACTGGCAGGGTGAGAGGCAGTCGTGTGGTGGCGTTGGAAACCGCACATATTGGATAGCTCGAGGAACAACGTAGATCGAACTGACGTCCTTGGTCAGTTGTGACATGAAGGGGGCATCCAAAACGGGCAACCCACGTACACAGAAACGTCTTAGCAGTAGTTTCGGCTGAAATATCGACTATTGGAGTTGCTTCTGCCCATCTTGTGCACCTATCTATGGCCGTAAACAAATATCTGTAACCCTCTGACTGTGGGAGAGGTCCAACCAGGTCGACGTGAACGTGTGCGAATCTAGCAGAGGTACCTTTAAAATCTCCAATATCAGCACGCACATGTCGTCCTACTTTACTCTGTTGACAAGGAATGCAGGAACGTACCCAAAGGCGCGCGTCTCTTTTCATAGAAGGCCACACATAGCGGTCTGTCAGCAGCTTTATTGTAGCGTTGGCTCCTGGGTGCGATACTGTGTGGACACTGTCGAATGCCGTCTTGCGCAATATTTCTGAAATGAATGGTCTTGGTCTGCCCTGAGAAAAGTCGCACCACAGCTTCCGCTTGGAGTTAGGCACCAGAATTTGCTCGAACTTCAGACCTTTAGACGGGTCGTTTAACAGCTGTCGTACCTCTGCATCCTTGGTCTGTTCCACTGCAAGTTTATCATAGTCTATAATTTCTGAAATCCCGCAAATACGTGAAAAATAGTCAGCCACTAAATTTTCTGCGCCTCTTAAATGGCGTATATCTGTCGTGAACTGACTTATGAACTCAATATAACGGAACTGTCTTGGTGAGCATTTATCACTGGTGTTTTTAAAAGCCGATGTTATGGGTTTGTGGTCTGTAAACACAGTCACTGGTCTAGCCTCTATTAGTGGGCGGAAGTATCGAATTGCTTCGTAGATCGCGAACAATTCTCTGTCATACGCGCTCCACTTCCGCTGTGCAGTCTGTAACTTTTTAGAGAAAAACCGTAGTGGTTGCCATTGCCGTTCTACACGCTGGTGCAGCGCCGTCCCTATTGCTGACTGGCTCGCGTCTACAACAATAGCTAATTGTGCGTAGTGAACTGGGTGAGCGAGCAACACTGCTTTGCTGAGGCTTGCTTGAAGATCATTAAGTGCTTTGTCCATTTCTTGTGTCCACTTAACTATTCGTCGACCTTTGGCGTCGTGTCCCTTGAGTGCATCAGTAGGTGACGTCTATAAAAATTTATTAATCCCATGTATCGTCGTAGCTCTTGGTAGTTTGTCGGTTTCGGAAGGGCCTGTATCGCCGCGATCTTCTCTGGCAGAGGCAATATACCTTCTGATGACACAGTATGGCCGAGGAAAGTGACTTGGTTCTTGTGCATGACGCATTTATTTTCGTTTAAAACGACTCAGTAGTGAGATAGACGCTTGCGAAGTTGACACAGATGCTGTTCATGTGTTTGACTATCCGGAGAGAAAACCAAAATGTCATCAAGATAAGCAAAGCAAAATGTTAATCCCTTTATCACCTCGTCGATAAATCGCTGCCAAGTCTGTGCTGCGTTCTTAAGGCCAAAAGGCATAAATAAAAACTCGAATAATCCAAATGGTGTAATCACTGCTGTCTTCTGAACATCTCTTGGAGCCACCGGTATCTGGTTGTATGCTTTCTTGCAATCGAGGACGCTAAAAATTTTCGCGCCGGCCAAAGCACATGTGAAGTCCTGTATATTAGGTACTGGGTATCTATCTGGAATGGTTCTTGAGTTTAATGCTCGGTAATCCCCACACGGTCTCCATGATCCATCTTTCTTACGTAGGCTACTAAGTGTAGGGGTGAAGACCACGGACTGTCTGACCGGCGAATTATTCCCGCCTGTAACATTTCCTCGAATATCGCCTTTGTTTCTGTCACTCTCTCTGGTGCGATTCTACGTGCTCGTTGTGAAACTGGTTGTCCTGGCGTGGTACGAATATAGTGAACCGTACTATGTTTAACTTCTTTTGTCTGTCCGTCAGAACATCTCGGCATCTTCTCTTCGTCATGCAGCTCTTCGACTACAGAGTTGCCAATCGCCTGTAGCTTCTCACAAGTTGTATGCCCTTTAGTGCTTGATATTGCACTGTTGTCCGTCAGATTTAACAAACGTTTTCCTTGTAAGTCGACCGCCAACTCGAAATGTGCCAGAAAATCAGCGCCCAAAATAGGTTCTGATATACCAGCTATCACAAAAGACCAGGTAAACTGTTTGGAAAAACCCACATCAATCTTGCACACTTTACATTCGTACGTGGTAATCACCGAGTTATTCACTGCCTTCAAACGTGGCTGTATGTCTTTTTCGTTGTGTGGCGCATGGCTGACAGGAAGCGAACTTATGTCTGACCCGGTATCCATCAAAAACCTTGTACCCGTAAGTACGTCTGATACATACAATCTTTTCGAAGCAGGAAGCATATGTATTGACGACTGTTGTCGCTGTCATGAAAACACTGCACTGTTTCTGTACATACCTTGGTTGTCTGAGTAGGCGCATGGTGATGTACATCTTGTAGCATTTCTCCCAAAACGTATATGGTACCAACACACCTTACGCTCGTCCTCTTGTTGACTTCGTGTTTCACGCCCAGCCCGGTCTCTCTTGCGCTTAAAGATAATTTGTGGTCGTTGTAGCGTGCGTAGTTGCGCTCGCAAATCATCTATTGCAGTTTTTAAATCTCTAATTTCGTTTGAACTTTTTGTTGCGACCGCGGCACAGTTTACTGTTATATCGTCAGTTTGGTCTTGCTGGTAATGGTAGTTACCGTACGTGGCATCTGTCGACGTCATTGCGACTGTTGCAGTAGGCTCGTGCGTCTCGTAGATTCTGTCTGCAGCGAGCAGCAGCTTGTCAACTGATCTTTCGTCGTATATAGCTAGTGTAGTTCTTACTTGCATTGGTAGCTGTTGCTGCCATACGTGGAGTAACATTCTATCAGAGACTGTCGATCTATCTACTAGGCTGCGTAAATGACGCCAGTATTCTGACGGGGTCCTATCTCCCCGTTTCTCTTGGTACAGTACTTGTTTGACTCTGATGTCGACTGACTTCACACACCGAGAAATTGATTCTTCTTTCAGTCTACAGTATGCTCCTTCAGTAGGCGGGTTCACTATAATGTCAGATACCAAAACCGAGGTCTGATGGTCCAAATTACTTATCACCAAGGTGAACTTCTCGTGATCACTGAATATTCTTTGTTGTAGAAATATATTTTCCATTACCGCGAACCATGTGTGTGGCTGAGAAGGCATGAATGGGGGCGTCCGTAATTGCAACCGTTGAGTTGGTGAAGCGTTGAAACCAACGGGTACTTCCGTTGCTGTTACTTGCTGTGGTTGTGCTGCCATGGTTGTTGAACCAACGTCATTCCTTTGGTCCGTTATATGCTTTAAGTTCATATCTTTCAAAATATGCAACTGTAAAGTTTCTATCTCATTCTGAAGCCTATGAATTTCTTCCGTTATCGAACCGTATCGTTTGCCGTCGTCGGTCATTGCTTCTGCAGTTAATGTTCGACGTAGCTAACGAAAGATTTAAAGTTCCTTAATCGGAGGTCACCAATTATGTTGGCGACTTGCCTACAACAAATAATTGCATAGCCGTCCGGTATAATGAGTTAACGGAGTACTATTTGTTAAAAGAAAAGAAAAAATTCCTTAACGTCTATATTTATGTGCTGCTCCATGACTCTGCTGAAAATATCTTTATTCTTGGCTTGTGTGTAACTTCTGTGTCTTTCTTACAGTAAATGTTTTGTTTTTTCCGTATCCAGGGTGTAATTACAAAGCTAATAAAATGTTTTCTTGCCTTTAAATAATATTTTTCATCAGGTTATGGGCCCAGTACACGTGTAATGGCAAACAACACAGTTTAATTAAAACAATATTTGAAATGAGCGTATGTTTGTAAAGAAACATGACTGCTAGCGGCGATTATAAGGTCAGCATTGATAAGCTTGAAGGACCTGACGACTGGGCCAAATGGAAATGGCATATTTCTATGGTGCTACGTTCATATGGACTAGAAGATATTATTAACGTTACACGTGAACGTGTAGAGTTGCCGCAAGATGCGACAAGTGAACAAAAAGAAGCGTATGTGGAATGGCTCAAGGACGACGCAAAGGCAGCAAGTCTTATAGCAAGTGCGCTAAGTAAACCTGTTGCAGAACTCGTCTTAACGTGCAAGAATGCTAAAGAAATCTGGGACAAATTACGCGCCCGATTTGAACGTAGCAGTACTCAGCGTTTGAATATGTTGATTGAAACATTTTTCCGTGTTAAACGTGATGAATCGGAAGATATTAGTGCACATGTGGCCAAACTGCAAAAGTTATTTGTGGACCTGAACGATGAATTAGCAAAACATGAAGAAAATACGCTATCTGAAAGAATCTTAAATGGTCGAATTTTGTCTACACTGGGAAAAGTCTACGACAATTTTAAGGATCTCTGGGATACGATACCGACAGAAAAGCAAAGCTTGAATTTATTGATTGATAAACTCTGTACTATTGACCTGCGTGAACAAGACGTTAATGGAAGTGCAGCTTTTGTCGTTTCTAAAACAAGAAAACGGCAAACAAGTAATCAGCAAGTAAAGATGACGAAGTCACAATTAAAACAGAACTTTCCGTGTAATAGATGCAAACAATTAGGTCACTGGGCAGCAGAGTGTCCACAGAACACACGTGACAGCAATAAAAGAAAAGAGAAGAAGCGAGACAGTGAACACGCTGCATTTACTTCATACGCTATGGGTGTGTGTACCAGTAATCACAGTGACCCAAATAAATGGTATTGCGACAGTGGCGCTACAAATCATATCACTCCCAACAAACAGTATTTTGTTTTGTATAGTGAATTTGATGTTCCTCAAGTAATTTCATTGGGAAAACAAGATGTCAAAATGTGTGCGTACGGTCAAGGAACAGTATACATCCAAATCCGACGAAAGAATAAATGGTACAATGCTAGAATGGACAATGTTTTGTACGTCCCTGATGCAAGTGCTAATCTGTTCTCTGCGAGAGCCATTGCCTGCAGAGGCTACAGTACTAATTTTAGTTATAATAATGTCTGTGTTCGAAAACAAGTCAGTGGCAATATTGTTATGACAGGTTATGTGAAAAATGGACTTGATGTGTTGAAGATGCGTGTTGTTAGAAATGCAAAAATGAATCGTATGAGCTTGATGACTTCATCCGAAACATTGCAAGTGTACCATGAAAGGTTTGGTCATCAGAATAAACAACATGTGAAAAATATTTTAAAAGGAATGAACATTAATGTGGAAGATGCCAAGAGTGAATTTTGTGACGGCTGTGCGGTTGGAAAGATGCATAGGCTGCCATTCAAAACACGAACATTACGCGCTACCAGTACTGGTGAATTAATCCACGCGGATGTAAATGGACCAATGAGCACGAAATCTTTTGGAGGCAAGCATTATTATGTATGTTTCAAAGACGATTTTAGTAAATTTCGTCGAATTTTCTTTTTAAGACACAAAAGTGAAGTGTGTACTGTGCTTAAGCAGTTTTTAAATGAAGCACGAACTAATGGACATGTTGTCAAACAATTTAGATGTGATGGTGGCAAAGAATTTAACAATAAGAATGTCAGTGAACTGCTTGCAGACAGGGGAATAGAGCTACTGATTCCTCCTCCTTACACTCCTGAACAAAATGGTGTGGCTGAGCGGGAAAATAGGACCATTGTTGAAGCTGCCCGGTCAATGCTACATCCGAGTAAATTACCTAAAGGGTTGTGGGCAGAGGCATGTAACACAGCAGTCTACCTAATAAATCGTACTGGAAAATCTTCAGTTGAAAATAAAACCCCTTATGAACTATGGTTTAATCGACCAGTAGGACGACTTGATCATCTCAGAATTTTTGGCACAGGCTGCTATGTTCACATTAACAAACAATTCCGTTCCAAGTTTGATGATAAGGCAGTTTTTGGACGACTTGTTGGATATGTTAATGACAAAGATGGGTTCAGAGTTTGGATTCCATCTAAAAGAAAAGTGGTGTTGAGTCACGATGTAAAATTTAAGCCAGAAATTGTTTGTGATTTACATAGTGATCATGTTGAAGTCCCTCTGGAAGAATTTAATGATCCGAATTCATCTAAAGATGACCAACAACAAATAATTGCATAGCCGTCCGGTATAATGAGTTAACGGAGTACTATTTGTTAAAAGAAAAGAAAAAATTCCTTAACGTCTATATTTATGTGCTGCTCCATGACTCTGCTGTCAATATCTTTATTCTTGGCTTGTGTGTAACTTCTGTGTCTTTCTTACAGTAAATGTTTTGTTTTTTCCGTATCCAGGGTGTAATTACAAAGCTAATAAAATGTTTTCTTGCCTTTAAATAATATTTTTCATCACTATTTATTCGTGAAAACTCACACTGAGAAGAAAACTAAAAACAACAGAGAAGTAACAAAAACTAGGAGATCCTATAGTCTTACGGCAAAGATAAAAAACAACACATGACCAAAAAAAAACTCTCGCGCTCTTTTGATCTCCCTTTGCACCAGACATGAAAAATATCACTACCACAAATCAATACACAAAGAAAAGTGATACAGAAGTACTAAGGAATGACAAGATATGCTTGAGGATCTCTAAGGCTATAGATACAGCAATAAGGAATAGCTCAGTAGGCAGTATATTTGAAGACAAATGGACATCTCTAAAAAGGACCATCACAGAAGTTGGAAAGAAAAATATAGGTACAAAGAAGGTAACTGCAAAGAAACCATGGTTTACGAAGAAAAAGAAGGAAGTACAAAAATGTTCAGAGAAAGTCCGGATTACAGAAATACAAGTTACTGAGGAATGAAATAAATAGGATACAAGATGGCGGAAAGTGAAGATATAGTGTGTGTTAGCTCCGCAAATGTGAACAAAAACAGTGGTAAAAAGTGTGCAAAATGTAAAAAACAAAACATTTATAGTGAAGAGAAATGTGTTACATGCCATATGATTGTAAAAATATCAGAAGAAAGGATGGGAAAATCGACAATTTCGTTAACGCAATCGCGAGTATAGCGTCCACATCGTCTTCCGGTCAACCTCGTGGTGAACATTATCGTGTATACTCAGATAAATGCTACTGCAACAGGCGAGCGGCGAAAGGTGTTATGTGTGTTAAATGCAAAACTTTACACCATTACAGTTGTGCAAGTGCTAATCCGAAACAAAAATTCTGGGCTTGTCGGGAATGTTATGTAGACGACATTTAAAAAAAAATTGATCAGTGCAGAATGCGAAAGTGAAGTGATTGCAACGTTGCTAACTGAGATCGGCATTTTAAAACGTAAATATGAGGCCTTAACACAAGAAGACCTACAGCCTGATGTATTAAAATATAAAAGCGAACTGCAAGAAGCAAAAATAATAATAAGTTCATTAACTAATGAACTACAAAGACAGGCCTCACATAGAAAACACGCAGAGATCGATGAATTTCAACAGAAAATGCATACCAGCGAAGCGAAAATCTGTGCCGAAGTGAAATATTTGTCTCCAAGAATAAATAATAAATCTTCACGAAATCTCACTGAGTTAAATATCTACGCAGATAGCCACGGACGCGGACTGGCGCAAGTACTACGAAACCATTACGATCTGAAAGTATGCAGTCTTGTGAAACCAGGAGCACTAATGCGGGAAATTATTAGGGACGTTTTACTGGACAAACAAGACAACAAAAATTGTCATGTTGTATTAACTGGAGGAGCAAATGACGTGTATTGTAACGAGTTAGCTAAAGCTATTATCAGTCTCAAAAGTGCCCTCAGTTCGATAGAAAACCAAAAAGTAACTGTTATTGGTATACCACATAGGCATGACCTCATATCTGCTTCATGTGTGAACGCCGAAATTAAGGAAGCAAATAAACAGATACAAACAGCGTGTAAAGTGTACCCAAACATAAGATTTCTATCAGTCGATTTCCTGGATAGATGCAACTTCACAAAACATGGCATGCACCTGAATAGAAGAGGCAAGTCATCTCTGTGCAAAGCAATTTACGAAACGTTAGAAACATATAAAAAACAAAGTATCTATGAGTCAGTACCAGCCATTGTAATGAACTACCAATACATTACTGGAAGCAACCATGGAGGAAGTGAATTTGTCTTGGAGACAACAACTAAAGCAGCTGCAGAACCACAAATTGCTACAGCATCACGATCAAATTCAGTAAAAACTGCAGCACCAGCAACATCTGAAGCAGCTCAAGCAACAAGACCAATAACAGCAGCAGCGCAAGCAGCAGAAGCAGAAATGGTGTCAACAACTGTAGCAGTCCCACTACAGTCACTGGCAGAAAAGAGGAAGGTAACCACAGGCATCAGCAATTACAGGGCAATACCAACAGATACAACAACAGATCCACCACCAACAGAAATAGTGCCAATAAAAGAATCAAAGGCAGCAACAGCACAAAGAATCCTGTCAGCACCACCACCACATCCACTACCACTACCACCACCACCACCTCCGGCCACAACAGCAGCAGCAACAACAGCAGCAGCAACTGAACCAACAACAACAGTAGCAGCAGCAACAAAACCGTCAACAACAGTTGCAGCAACACAACACTGCCTAAGGAGGAGTCAAAGACAAGGTACATCTACATCATTAAATAAGGATTTTTTATGGCCTCAGACAAAGAAATGGAAAAGATTGTGACAAATCAGCAAGAAAATTTGCAGATAAGTCACAATTACTATGGAAAAAGCAGCACATTACCTGGTAATGACAAAAGAAAAAATACTTGCAAAACAGTCAGGATAATGTGTCAGAATATTCAATGCCTCAGAAACAAAGTACTAGATCTAGAAGTAGCTTTAAATAATCTTGCTGATGTCTCTTGTATTTGTTTATCTGAACACTGGTGCAAGGCTAGTGAATTAAGTCTCATAAATATAAGCAAGTTTAATTTAGCATCACATTATTGCCGAAGTGTTTTTAAAAATGGTGGGGTATGCATTTACTCTAGAGTAGGACTGCAGTTCAAAGTGAAAACAGAATTGGACCATCTAAATATAGAAAAACATTTTGAATCATGTGCCATAGAGTTAAAAACTGAGGAGAAGAGCGAAAAACTAGTTGTCATTACAGTATATAGATCTCCACTGGGTGACAAAAACATATCCTTCAAAAAAATAGAAGCAGCATTAAACACTTTTTATAGTAATGAAGTGAAATTATTTTTATGTGGAGATTTTAATATTAACCTGTTAATTGAAAGTGATGAAAAAAGACAGCTTTTGAGTATACTCAGCAGCTTCCACATGAAACCATTCTTTACAGATGCCACCAGAATAACAGAACTGTCATCTTCTCTTTTAGACAATATTTTCTCAAATATGGAGAATGGTATCACTGAGCCACTAAACGTAAACTTAGGTCTTTCGGATCACAATACACTATTAACATACATAAATTACTCTATCCCCAAGGCAGTAAAATATAAGTGGGGATACAAAAGGCACTTCTATACAGAAAAAGTAAATACTTTCATCCAGTTGTTAGCTAATGAAACCTGGGAGGATGTCTTTGCACAAACAACAACCGAGGAATCTTTCAATGCTTTTTCTAGTACATTCATGTCCCTATTTGACATGTGTTTCCCAAAAAAGCTCACAAAGATCAATGTCATGCCTAGGAACACCAGCCAGTGGATAACACCCGCTATTAGAGTATCTAGTCAAACACTAAAACATATCAGTCAACTCAAAAAAGATAACAAAGATGAACACTTCACAGATTATGTTAAGACATACAAGAAAATTTACAGGAAGGTGATCAAAAAAGCCAAGACAATGCACAATGACAGTGTAATTGCTGGGTCAGCAAACAAAAAGCCAAGACAATGCACAATGACAGTGTAATTGCTGGGTCAGCAAACAAATCGAAAGCTATATGGAATGTAGTAAAAAAAGAAATAGGCCCAAGCAAACATGTTAGAAATCCAGATGACTTTGTTTTAAAAGATGATCAAGGTGTGCTAGTCAGAAATCTTACTTTAGCAAATTACATTAATGACTACTTCACAAATAGTCCAATCAATCTGAGTAAAAATTGTCCTAAGATTAGTAGAACATCAATCCCAGAAGAACAATGTGTTAATTCATTATTGCTACCTCCCACAAACAAATTGGAAGTTAATCGAATAATAAAAACAATGAAGAATAAAATGTCCTCAGGGATTGATGAGATACCTTGCTCCGTCATGATGAGATGTGCTAGTGTCATATCAGACCCACTCTCATACATCATAAACATATCATTTTCAGAAGGTGTCTTTCCACAACGATTAAAAATTGCAAAATTAAAACCATTGTATAAAAGGGCAATATACATGAAGTGGGAAACTATAGACCAATAGCTTTATTATCAGTATTTTCAAAAGTAATAGAGACAGTCATGAAAAACAGAATTACAAATTACCTCGAGAAATTCAATCTATTATCTGTAAACCAACACGGCTTTCGCAAAGGAATGAGTACAGAGTCAGCCATCACCCAATTCATTGAAAATATTGTAACGGGGCTAGATAAGAACAACAGTACAATAGGAATAAATTTGGACCTCTCAAAGGCATTTGATACTGTCCAACATGATATCCTGCTAGACAAATTAGAATATGTCAGTATACGAGAAGTAGCTAAAAAGTGGTTTCAGTCATATCTCCATAATAGGTAACAGGTAGTAGAAATTGCAACAACAAACAGTAAAAACCAAAGTATTGTTTACAGATCGGATATTCAGACTGTGCCAACTGGGGTACCACAGGGGAGTGTTCTAAGACCTCTCCTATTTCTTCTTTACATAAATGATATCAAGATTCCAGTAAATGGTACTCATATAACCCTGTTTGCGGATGACACAAACATTGTAGTAACTGACATAAACCGGGTATTGCCAACATCTGCAACCAGAGTTATAGAATATTTGCAAAATTGGTTTGAAGTGAACAAATTAACCATAAATATCTCTAAAACTAATTATTTCCATTACAGGAAAGCAAAGTCACACTCTGATCTAGATCTCAGAATACAAAATAAAGAAATTGTGAGAGTTGCTACCACAAAATTCTTAGGTGTACATATAGACGAAAATTTAGACCGGAAATCCCATATCCTGTATCTCTCGCATAAGTTAAGCTCTGCTTGCTTTGCTTTATGCGTTATTAGCTTTGTATGTAGTAGGGAATGTAGCAGAGCTGTTTACTTTGCTTATATACATTCTGCTATTACCTATGGCCTTATCTTCTGGGGTCATAGTAAGAAAAATCTCAAAACCATTTTTACTCTACAAAAACGAGCTGTTAGAATAATTACCAATAGTTCAAGGCTAACTCTTCAAAGCAGTTATTTAAACAGCTGAATATTCTACCCCTACTGTGCCTCTATATACAGAAAATCGTAATTAATGTAAAACGAAATATTAACAATTTCCAATCCAACTCGGATCTACATACTTACAACACAAGAAAGTGCAATGACATTCATATAAAAAGAGTTAACAAGGCTTTGGCGCAGAAACAAACAAACATACAAGGAAGCAGATTGTACAACAAACTACCGGTAAAGATAAAAGAAATAAAAAAATTGTCTTCATTTAAAGAAGCAGTATTCAAATTTTTAATGACCAACTGCTATTATAGTGTAAAAGAATACCTGGAATAGCTTCATACTAAACAATTATATTTATGTACTCTGTGCCAATAGTCATTTTTATCTGACTGTTGCTATGATCTAAATAAATAATATGTACAAAAGTGCTAGAATTGTATGTGTTATATCTAAATACCAACTGTGTATTCCATGTAAAAAGTCTTTCTCATACATCAATGTAAATAATCAAAGTTGTACATGCTATTTCAATGTGTTCTGATGTTATGTAGTATACTATGCACATCTGTATTTTGTATAGTATTGTTCACCCTATATGTGTGTGTATATATACATACTATGTATTTTTTGACGAAATCCATGCAATGTAAATTGTCTCTGGATGAATAAACTACTACTACTACTACTACTAGGAAGTGCAGGGAAGCTAAGATGAAATGGCTGCATGAAAAATGTGAAGAAATAAAAAAAAAAAAAGAAATTATTTTCAGAAGGATTGACTCAGCATGTAGGAAGTGAAAATAACCTTCAGTGAAATTAAAAGCAAGGGTGGTAACATTAAGAGTGCAAGGGGAATGCCACCATTGAATGCAGAGGAAAGAGCAGGCAGATGGAAAAAGTTCATTGAAGGTCTGTGTGAGGGGGAAGATTTGTCTGACGTGATAGAAGAAAAAACAGCAGTTGATTTAGAAGAGATAGGGAGTCTAGTATTAGAATGAGAACTTAAGAGAGCATTGGAAGACTTAAGATCAAATAAGACAGAAGGGATAGACAACATTCCATCAGAATTTCTAAAATCACTGCAGGAATGGCAACAAAATGACTATTCATGTGGTGTGCAGAATGTATGAGTCTGGCGACATACCTTCTGACTTTTGGAAAAATATCATCCACATAATTCTGAAGACTGCAAGGCCAACAAGTGAGAGAATTATCACACAGTCAGCTTAACAGCTCATACATCCAAGTTTCTGACAACAATAATATACAGAAGAATGGAAAAGAAAATGGAGGATGTTTTAAATGACAGTCAGTTTGGCTTTAGGAAAGGTAAAGGCACCAGAGAGGCAATTCTGATGTTGCGGTTGATAATGGAAGCAAGACTAAAGAAAAATAAAGACATGTTGCTAGGATTTGTCAACCTTGAAAAATCATTTAACAATGTAAAATAGTGTAAGATGTCCAAAATTCTGAGCAAAATAGAGGTAGGCTATAGGGAGAGAATGGTAATATACAATATGTACAAGAGCCAAAAGGGAATAAGAAGAGTGGATGACCAAGAACGAAGTGCTAGGATTACAAAGGGTGTAAGACGAGGATGTAGTCTGTTCAGTCTGTACATTGAGGAAGCAATGATGGAAATAAAAGAAAGTTTCAGTAGTGGAATAAAAATTCAAGGTGAATGTTTACCAATGATACGATTCGCTGATGACATTGCTATCCTGAGTGAAAGTGAAGAAGAATTACATGATCTGCTAAATGGAATGAACAGTCTGAGTACAGAATATGGATTGAGAGTAAATTGAAGGAAGACGAAAGTAATGAGAAGTATCAGAAACGAGAAGAGCGAGAAGCTTAACATCAGGATCGATGTTCACAAAGTAGATAGAGTTAAGGAATTCTGCTATGCAGGTAGCAAAATAACCAATAATGGACAGAGCAAGGAGGACATCAAAAGCAGACCAGAACAGGCAAGAAGGGCATTCCTGGCCAGGGGAAGTCTACTAGCATCAAACATAGGCATATAGTAACTATTCTCAAAAGAACAGATACCATTGATGACCATGCACCTTCTCTAGAATAAATGATAATTAATTGAAACCCTCAGCTGCTGACAGGTGTTGTTGACGTACCTCGATGGGGACAGCTGAAATGTGTGCCCTGAACGGAACTTGAACCTGGGATATCCTGCTTACATGGCAGATGCTCTATCCATCTGAGCCACAGAGGGCACAGATGAATAGTGCAACTGCAGGGCCTTATCCCTTCCACACTCCCCGTGAGACCCACATTCCAAGCTGTCCACAATCTACATATGAAATGTTCCTACAATATTTGCCCATCCACTCATTACTCACACCCACTGAAGTGATGATTCCCATAAGAGTTAGGGCAACCTGTGTGCATTTGCACAGATGGAGGTCAATGGCCGGGTAGCCTTTAACTACATATGAAGATAGTAACTGTTCTCAAAAGAACAGATACCTTTGATGACCGTGCAGCTTCTCTAAAATAAATGATAATTAATTGAAATTCTCAGCTGCTGACAGGTGTTGTTGACATGGGCAAATATGTATAGGAACATTACGTATGTAGATTGTGGACAGCTGGGAATGTGGGTCTCGTGGGGAGCGTGCAAGGGGTAAGTCCCTGAAGTTGCGCTATTCGTCTGTGTCCTCAGTGATCAGATGGATAGAGCATCTGCCATGTAAGCAGTAGATCCCAGGATCGAGTCTTGGTTGAGGCACACATTTTCAACTGTCCCCATCGAGGTATGTCAACAACACCTGTCGGCAGCTGAGGTTTTCAGTTAATTATCATTCAAACATAGGCCTTAATTTGAGGAAGAAATTTCTGAGAATGTACATTTGGAGCACAGAATTGTATGGCAGTGAAACAAGGACTGTGGGAAAACTGGAACAGAAGAGCATCAAAGCATTTAAGACGTGGTGTTACAGACGAATATTGAAAACTAGGTGGACTGATAAGATAATGAATGATAAGGTCCTGAGCAAAATCAGGGAAGAACAGAAAATGTGGAAAAAAGTGAGAAGAAGAAGAGACAGGCTGATAGGACATTCTGTTAAGACATCAGGGAATGACTTCCATGATGCTAGAGGGAGCTGTAGATGGCAGAAACTGTAGAGGAGGACAAAGACTAGAATATATCCAGCAAATAATTGAGGACTTAGTTTGCAAGTGCTACTCTGAGATGAAGAGGTTGGCACAGGAGAGGAATTCATGATGGACCACATCAAATAAAAAAAAAAATAAAAAAATGTAGGTGTTTCTACTTTTAGATCCTACTAGTGTCAGTGTGGAACGTCTTAAATCTAATGTCAAATGGGGTAGCCAGTAACATCAATACAGGATTACACTTTTCTGTAGCAAAACAAAGTACATACATCTTCTGGCACAGAACTCTAGTAAAAGCAGAATTTGTTATTTCAAAAATGAACAAATTAAATTTCCGGAAATCAAGACTAGTGTAAGGCATTCTTGGAAGCTTGACATTCAAGATCTGATGCAGCAATTTGGTGCTGCTGATGTCATTGCCTTCAGAATACTCTCTGCTCTCACAGGCAAGAAGACATAGATACTTGCTTATTTTTCTTTTGCCTTTACATTACTCTCTATGCTGTCATATTGAGAGGTAATTCCATATATAAAAGTCTTCTAATATTCCTACCTGAAATGATGACAGAATTTCATACATAGATCCTAAGTTGGAGACACTGTTAAAAGCTAAAAGTAACATCTGATGACCAGAAAGGAAGATGGTAGGAGTGTAATTGTTCTCTATATACAGAGTACTTCACCTAACTCAGACATCTGCAAGAACTATGTTAATTTTGATGTGACAAGAAAATTGTTTTGACAAAGGTTGCTTATTTTTGGAAGCCCTATCTGCTTATGCTACTAAAAATCAATTACAATATGTTTAAAACGCCTCTCACTATTATTTTTAATGTACCTATTGTACCTTCTTTTTGTGAAGTCCAGGACTAGACTATGGTGTAAATAAACTAATGTCCAAAAAAGAACCAATGGAGAAAACAATGTCTCACCAAGGAATTCCGAATCAGTCTGAATGTTTGCTAATAAGTAAGATGATAAAGACAGTAAGCTGCAAGAATAATGCAAGGGTGAAGTGGATGTAATGGTCTAACAGTGGTGAACTGTCTGATGCGAATTGTTGAGTGAAAAGTCTAGTAATGACAACATTACTGTGAGGCAGTTTAGTGGTGGGTGGTAACGCAACCACAAGAATCAAATAAATGTAGTCTTTTGTGATAAGGCAATGAACTTTTAAGGTGGAGAAGTATGGCTTCGTCAATAACTGTTTCATTAGCATAAAAGCAGAAACAGAAGTGGTTTCCCTGTTATGTACAAGTTTGGAGAAATATCATACTGACAGATTGCAGCTCTCATCATTTATCATACTACCAAGGAAAGTAACAAATGCAAAAAACAAAATATATAAACTTATATTTCTGCCAGTTTTTTTTAGAAAAAGTTCAATATTCCAATATAATTTGAACAAATTGTGGTTTTGTTTTCTGATACGCACAGTTAATTCTGTCCAGTGGAGTAAATTTATATTATAATTCAATGTTCCCTGAAGCCTGTCTGCTGACTTTAATTACCAAGCATGGTAACCACACAAAACCATACAAATTTTCACTTTGAGTATCTGTTTGGTTACAAACATCATGGACCCATAAGATGCTGTAGATGCTGACAAAGCTGTCACTCTTCCATAACTGTCATTTGCTTTTGCCCTATGAATGCTGTTGATCTTTCCTGTGAAAGAACTTCAGTTAACCATAGGAAAGATATCAAGGCCTCAAGCAATGTACACAATGTCACAAAAACAAAGCAAACTATAAAATATAGATTAGTCATAAAGAATATTCGTTACTATAGCATGAGTGAGTAAGGTGAAAATTGGCTAATGTCATATGTTAACAGATGAAACCACCATCTTCCATTCCTGTACATGCACAGTCTTCAGCACACTTCTGATTTTACAGCTCTATACTTGGCACAATCAATTGATCATTGAAGACATTGATGCACCCACAACAAGGTTGGCACATGCTGGCACACAATGTGTACCCATCATGAGTAATCAATTTAGACAATAAATTCATTCATGTAAACAGATTTTGGTCAAGAGTTTGTGATTAGATCTTACTAATATTAATTATGTGCCCAAAGTCAAATACAATATTTAATCTATGTTAGCAGAAGTACCAGAATTTGATATAAATGATGCCTAATACTATAAAACCAGCTAGATTATATAAGACAGAAACCAGCTGTGAAGATTAAAAAAAAAAAAGAAAAAGAAAAAAAAAAACAGAAAGTTGTGGAACAGGAGACTGCCATTGTGCGTAAGATTTAAAAAGCTTACATCAAGCATCAGACTCATCTAGGTAGTGGAACATATTTTTGATTGCAGTAACTCATGGGTCTCAATTAAAGCTAGGAATGAAAAGAACAGTTAAACAGGCAAAAGGAAAAGTTGGTTCACAAATCAAATAAATCCATCAAGAGATGAAGAGTCTGATAGTGAATGAGATTTTGAAATCATAGTCAAAACATGAATAGTAGCACTCACAAAAACTGCACAAAAGAGTTACATAAAAAGACCAAAACTATCTCAAACTTTGTACAACTAGGTTTCAAAAAAGTCGATGAAAACAATAAAGCTGCAGTTTCCAGTATCAGTGAAGTACAATGGAGAAGCAGTCATATTAATTTCACCAACTGGTGTAAAAATATTACAGTGTTATGTAAAAAATTTGATACTCAAGAGGACATCATTTAGCAGTGTTTATTAATGACTGTAAGCAGTGGCTTCCAGAAAATTGCTTAGAATCATAAAAGATCCTATTAGTTAAACAGCATTTTGTAGGAGATGCTCAAGGAGCAAGTTAGAATATTGGAAGGATTTAATATGTTTGATGTGTACACAAAAAACTTATGAACAAGTACTGGCCCAAAAACTAAAAAAGTGAGTGAAGAATGGAATTTACAGATACCTCCAAATACAAGAGGAACTCTAGGAATTTCATGAGCCCATGTTCCAAAAAATTATGTTGAACAGAGGAGTTTCTTGGACAGCCAATAGGGTGGAAAGATATGGGGTGTAATTCAAACAGAAAGTGCATCAGAAGATGTCATCAGTGGATCCAACTCAGAGCAAGTCCGGAGTATTATCAATGACATAGACATTTAATATAGAAAAGAGGATGCCATGCAGTTTTCAAAATCAATAGAATTATAGTGTGGAAGCAACAAACATCAATCATTGTCATAGAGTCAGGGGTGAAAAATAAGCACAGGTGGATAGCATCAGCATATAGGAATTCTGACCATTGTTTTGATATCAAACATAGTACTGTGGTTTGGATTTTGCATAGCTGTTGACTGATGTTTTTGGAATCTCTGCTGTTTGGAATGAAGGAGGTCAGCCTGTTTGAGGTACCTCATTATACTTGAGCTTGGAATATGTTCTAAGATTTTATAGCAATGAAACTGGACTTTAGTTTCGTGGATCATATTGACTACTCATCTTGCATATGGGAGTGAACTATGCTTTCTTCCAAGCACTGAGCACAGTTTTATTGTTCAAGGGAGCTACATTACATTATGATTAAAACAGAAGCTAAGTCAGCTATAAAGTCAGAATCTGATAAGGACTCCTTCAGCCTTGGAGCTTTGCTTAATTTTAGCCATTTTGCTGTTTCTTAACACCACTGACACTAATATCTGTATCTTTCTTCTTTGCAGTGGCCACTGAATTAAACTGGGGCAGTATTTCTGTATCTTCCTTAGTGATGGAACATTTGAAAATGGAGTTCACTGTTTCTACTTTTACTTTGCTACCTTCAGTTACAGTTCCTGTGTCATTCTTGAGTGGGTGCTAAGTCTGGTGCCACTCACAGACTTTACATATGATCTGAATTTGTTTAGGTTTTCTGAGAGCTCTTTCACAATATGTTCTAAGATTCTACAACAGATAGGTGTCAATGAAATTTTGGGCATGGAAGCTGAGCAGGTGAGATGGTGACACTACTGGTGCAGTGGTGCAGGAGGCTGAGCTCGGAAGCTGGAGCAGATGACTGTCATATGAACTATGGCATCAACAGAACAGTGTTGTCTGGAATCATATTTATTACTTGTAATTTATATTATGAATTGTCTTCTCTGGAGTGGCAGAAGGAGTGCTGAGATGCACACTCAAGTGCAACTATGGATGCAGACCCAGCATTTCGTTAGCTGCAGCTGTTGTGTGGGTCAGGACCCAGCAGCAATGTCTTGCAGATGGATGGGACAAGTTTCTGTAGGGGCAAGTCTATTGTAGCTCACTGGCAGCTATTGTGGCCCACCAGAGCACTCTTGAAGATGGATGTGTGTTAAGCAGTTGCCAATAGCATATCACAGATCATGGGTGTCATGATCTGTGACGCCTAGGACCCAAATTAGCAGCACAATGTAGAGTCAGGCATGTAATACTATGTCTGCCAGGCAGAAGTACACAGGTGTCTCTCCCAAAAGGTTGTAGGTGGTCATTTGCAATCACTTGGTACAGCTCTTCACCAGGGGAAGGCCCAGGCTTGGCCACATCTTTTTCTAAAACAGCAGTGGCCAAACAGCAGTATCAGCTTGCAGCAGTTAAGCACCACTACAAATGTCTGGCTTTGGTCTCAGAGGCAAAGCTTTTTCTCAGCCACAGGCAGTACATCACAATTTGCCAGTGAAGTTACCATGTAATTAATGAGTCTCTCATTCTGTCAGAATCAGAGATGCATACTGGATGACCAGATGCTGAGGCTTTGGAAACAGTCATATTTCAACTGGACATAAAGTCATCACAGCTGTATGGTCATTTGCCCTCATTACCCAGAGGTGTCAGTGGACTTGTCCCCACTGTAGTGCCACAGTTACTGTCAGTTCCCCTTGCCTTTGCACTTTCCAACAGTGCTAGAATGCTGTGGGGCAGCTGACCTCGAAGGTTACATGTTATGGCACTGTTGTACAAGGCTTGCAGAATGACACATTAGGTTCTGTCATACAGATACAGCACTGTTTGTGCCTCTTGATTATGGCTTGGCTCAGTGTGGAAATGTATTACAAGCAGTGCCTCCATTCTGCAACATTGCACTCCTTCCATGCTCCAGATATTGTTTGTGACATATGGCAAGAATAGGATCTGGTTCTCTGTTATCTGTACCAATAATAATTTTAAAAATTTATTTGAGAACTCTGGGAGTTGAATTTACTCTGCAACAATCCTCCCGTCTTCAAGAAATTCATCCCAAATTTTACTCTGATTTACCACAACTACTACAGTTCAAATGTATCGGGGGTCCCATATCACTCCAACTGCACATGCCCCATACAATTACAGAGCCTTCACCATCTTGAACAGTCCCCTGCTTATACATAGGGTCTATGGATTCATGAGGTTGTCTCCATACCTGTACACGTCCATCCGCTCGATACAATTTTAAATGAGACTCATCCGACCAGGCAACATGTTTCCAGTCATCAACAGTCCAATGCCAGTGTTGACAGGCCCAGGTGAGGTGTAAAGCTTTGTGTTGTGTAGGCATCAGGGTACAGAGAGAGTGGGATTTCACCTCCAAGGGCCCATATCAATGACGTGTCATTGAATGATTTGCATGCTGACACTTGTTGATGGCCCAGCATCAAAATCTGCAGCGATTTGCAGGAGGGTTGCATTCTGTTAAGTTGAATGATTCTCTTCAGTTGTCATTGGTCCTGTTCTTGTAGGATCTTTTTCTGGCTGCACCGATGTCAGAGACTTGATGTTTTACCAGATTCCTGATATCCACGGTACACCTGTGAAATGATCATACGGGAAAATCGACACTCCATTGCTGTCTAAGAGATGCTGTGTCCCATTGATCGTGTGCCCACTATAACACCATTTTCAAACTCACTTAAATCTTGATGACCTGCCATTGTAGCAGCAGTAACTGATCTAATAACTGTGACAGACACTTGCTGTCTTATATAGGCATTGCTGACGTCAGCATCGTACTCTGCCTGTTTACATATCTCTGTATTTGAATACGCATGCTTATTCCAGTTTCATGGGGGCATCTCTACTACTTTCATAATAAATTCTATACATGTATGTGCACTTCATAAAATGAGAAAATGTAGTATCCTAAGACTATAATATCAATGCATCACTGTTGGAATCGACCAACTTTTACATGTACCAGGATGTAGCAGTTTGTAGGAAGATGAAATGGAATGATCACATAGACTCAGTCATGGGCAATATCGGTGGAATATTGGGGAAGTGCAACCAGTCTACCAAGGAGATTGTTCACTCATTTGACGAGTCCTAGAATGTTGCTCAAGTGTGTGGACCCTTATCAAACAGGACTAACAGGGGATATCAAACGTATACAGAGAAGGGTAGCAAGGATGGTCATAGGTTTGTTTGATCCATGGGAGAGTGTCACAGAGACACTGAAGAAACTGAATTGACAGACTCTTGAACATTGATGTAAACTATCCTGAGAAAGTCTGCTAACAAAGTTTCAAGAAGGCTTTAAATGATGACTAGGAATATATTACATCCCCTCTATATATCTTGAGGTTATCATAATATTTACAGAATGCAAAGAGGCACAAGCATTCTTCCCACGCTCCATATGTGAGTGGAACAGGAAGAAACCTTATGACAGAATGGGATATATCCTCTGCCATGCATTCATGGTTGTTTGCAGAGTATAAACATATTACCTTTGTCAGAAAAGTTCCAGGACAAGTTTCTGTTTTTTATTTCTGTGTTTGTAATACTAAAAAGGAACAAATTTTGTTTCTTGGTGCATTAGTTACGATGATACAATGGCTGCTGATTGTGAACAAAGAGTGGACATTAAGTTCTATGTTAAGCTTGGGAAGACCCATAGTGAAATGTGGACAATGACTAAACAAGCATATGCAGGCAAAGCACTTTCAAGAAGACATGTTTTTGACTGGCTCAAAAGGTTTTGTCAAAGCAGAGGTTCATTGCAAGACAATACCACAGCTGGTTGCTCATCTACAGTGCATGCCAATGCAAAAATGGAGTGTAGGTAGTTATTGCAAGAAGATCATCATCTATGGGTGTCATAAGATTTTATGTGAAGATTTAGAGAAACTGCAACTTAATACAAAACTCATCCCTCACACACTAACAGACAAACAGAAAGAGGAAAGATGAAGAATTTATGATGAACTATCGGATAGAGCCAGATGTGATCCCACATTTCTGTCAAAGATTATTACTGGTGATGAAAGTTGATGCTACCAGTATGGCCTTCACATGTAGTGTCAAAGTGCAAAATGATGGAGTCCTGGGTCATTAGCCTCCAAAAAAGTGATATGACAACCTTCGAGAACAAAGATAATGTTGATCACATTGTTTGGTAGTAAGAGGTTAGTTCACCATGAGCATGTTCCTCCAGGTCAAAGAGTGAACCAAACCTTTACATAAAAGTCTTGAAATGATTGCAACAAGCACTTCAACATCACCACCTTGATTTGTGGTATTCTCCGGACTAGTTCTTACTGCAAGACAATACAGGGCCCCATACTACTTTATCTGTTACCGAGTATCTGGCCAGACAATCTATTATTGCCACCCCACATCTGTGACATTTGCCCAACCACTCATCTGATGATTTTTTTCTTATTTCCACAAGTGAAAAGGCAACTGAAAGGAAAACTTCATTAAGTTACTGCAGACATCCAATGGGCTGTGACAGATGTGCTTACAAGGATCACAGTGCAAATTTCCCTGCTTGCTTCCAAGATCACCAGAAATGTTGGCAGCTGTGTATAGATAGCCAAGGGGATTACTTTGATAGGAGTTAAGATCATTTCTTGGTAACTGCAATTTTCTGTTTTTAAAAATGTCTGCCATTGAACTGTTCTAACAAAGGAAGTAGTTGTATGCTTCAGACATTGTAATAGTACTTTCAAGGAACTCTGCTTTCATACTGATTTCCACTACCAGTTTTCTGACTGAGAATACAACCAAGAGCACTAGTGCTTGCATCACAGGAAAGAATGAATTCTTTGTCAAAATCAGGAAATACCAATATTTGGTCTTTTGTTAATGCTGTTTTCAACACCTGAAAGAAACATTTTCATTCTGGTGACCATTGGAATTTAACAACTCTCTCAGCAAATGATTCCATTTGTGCAAAGTTTTTGACAAATTTTTGGTAATAGTTACAGAGACTAAGAAAAGACTAAAATTTTTGTTGTTTGAAGGTTTGAAAATTCACAAACATCAGACAGCAAATGAGGTCAGTTCGTACACCCACTTCATTAATAACATGGTCCAAGTAATTGATTTGAGACTGTGAAAAACTAGATTTTTCAGTACTTAGTGTAAGATATGCTGTTCATAGTCTACTGAATACTGCCTACAACTCTTTTACATGTTCATTCAAATCTTTTGATAAAACTGTAGCATCATTGAGATACACCATGAATCTTCTAGTTTTTAAGCCATGCAAAACCCCATCTTTCAATCTTTGGATGGTGGCTGGCGCATTTTCATCTTATGATACTGAAAATGCCCCCATGCTACTATAAAAGCTGTTTTACATCTGTTCTCTAGCATTACCTCCATCTAGTGGTAACCGACTTGCAAATCCATTAAAGAGAAGAGTTTGCATCTGCTTAAGCTATCAAGCATCTCCATTATATTAGTTATCAAATAGGCATCAGTGGACTGTTCGAGCATTCAGTCATCTATAGTCATAACAAAAGCGTCAATTTTTTTCAAAAATCGGGACTACAGGTGCCTCCCATGGACTATCATTGGATTCTATGATGCCTTCTACATCTACATCTACATCTATACTCCGCGAGCCACCTTACGGTGTGTGGCGGAGGGTACTTATTGTACCACTATCTGATCTCCCCTTCCCTGTTCCATTCACGAATTGTGCGTGGGAAGAACGACTGCTTGTAAGTCTCCATATTTGCTCTAATTTCTTGGATCTTTTCGTTGTGATCATTACGCGAGATATATGTGGGCGGTAGTAATATGTTGCCCATCTCTTCCCGGAATGTGCTCTCTCGTAATTTCGATAATAAACCTCTCCGTATTGCGTAACGCCTTTCTTGAAGTGTCCGCCACTGGAGCTTGTTCAGCATCTCCGTAACGCTCTCGCGCTGACTAAATGTCCCCATGACGAATCACGCTGCTTTTCACTGGATCATGTCTATCTCTTCTATTAATCCAACCTGGTAAGGGTCCCATACTACCAGCTGTCAGTTGATGAACTCTTCCATGAGTTTGCTTTGGTATATGATATGGCTTCGTATAAATCAGAGCATTATTCCCTGTTTGTATGCAATGTTGGTGACAAGGGTAGTGGGTAATGAACCCTGCATGTTAAACAAATCCTTAAACTGTAACAGTAGTGCTTCCAAATCTCTCCCATCACTGCACTGCAGGTGACCCACTTTGTCTTGTAATGCAGAATCACTGATGGTATGCTTGTGGCTGTGGACAGTAAATGACCTATCTATATCCTCTTCACCCAAAATATCCAATTTGGTGATCATTAAGCCCTTCAGTGGGACTTGCATTGTCCATACCAAAATTGTTTTGACCAACAGGAGCCATATGTTAACCATTCAAGCAACGATTCTGCGTACAGAACAGTGCATTGTATCCAAAAGTTCATTATCTTCAAATGGCTCAATGACACACAAAATCTCCTGTGATAAGTCTGCAGCTACCTTCACAATTGGTTTGCCTTGTGACATTGCTGTACTTGAGGTGTTATCACCCACCAGAAACAAATTACATCTAAGCTATACTGCATATTGAAAATGATCAATTTTAGCTTGATATTTAGCAAGGGAACGAAGCCCAGGACTTACAAAATACCCTTCACCAACCTGTGGCAACACATCCATGTGCTTAGAAAAAGTCCTAGCCCCAATGCTAAACTTGAGTAGTGTTGTCCCCAATGAACTTATATCATTATTGTCAGCTCCACATAACCTGTAATGCAGAGACCCTAGTCTCATTGTACCCAAGAGATCTAGCATGAGAACCAATAAATGTTACCTCGTATCTACTAAAAATTTATTTTTCTTGACACCAATGAAATTCCTCAAGCATCATTTCATTTCTGTATTCATCACGCAGTACTACACTTTATGGGGAATATTTTCCAGTCATTGATACATTCCAATTTAAGCTTAAGAAACTCTTTTGTTGTTACTGATTTTCCTGTTTCCTACTCCTTCACTCCTGTGTTTTGTGACCCATTTGTCCACACTTGTAGCATTCCAGACAATCACAGTGGTGTTGGATATGGCCCTCATGGCCACACCTGTGACATTTTATTACTGAAGCAAATACTTGACCATCATCATGCCCCCTAGTCACCATAACTATCTCTTCCAACTGTGTGGCTATCTGATAGCTGTGGCCACATCAGATGGCAGATGTCCTAGCTTCTAGTGACATTTCAGTGGGAATGTGGCACAAAAATGTATCAAAAGCCCTATTCTTGGCTTTTTTTCCATAGCACTACATTGATTCCTTGTTCTGTGTTAGCTCATATGTTTGGACACTGATCTTTCACATCCTCTCCGAAAAAGATTCAATGGACTCATTATGCTTCTGTGCCAATATGTTCAACTTCTCCCTGAAGAAGCAAGTATTATTTTGCTTAAAATACCACTGTCTCAACCTCTCAGCTAGCTATCTGAATGTTTGCACATCCTGCAGGGTTTCCTGGTTGGCAAAGTATGCCTTTGCCTGTCCAAGCAGTCTTAGATTGGTCACACAAGTAAAATTTTGTCAGATCACACACCCAATATGGCTACAGTTAAGATGTGTCTGAGAAATGCTGATATGTTCTCTGCTGCCTTGAAAGAATCAAGTTTGCAGGATCAGCAGATGGAGTGAGTAGACTCAATATTATCTTAACTTCACCACCTGTTCTAGTGGTGCATGTTTCTACCAGCATCTTGCATATTCTACTACTGTCCAAACAATGAAGAATATAAACTACAAAAGAGACAAAATACGCAATGAGTTACTCTAGCCCACCAACATTTACTACAGTCTCATGCCAAATGACCCCACTGTCAACAAGTGTAAAGTATAGCTTGCACAGCCTTCATGTATGGCAACCTGTGTCCAGAAAGATTGCAAAATGTACACCTGACAAGTGTTAAATATGACCTGTGACAGTTACCCTTAAAAGCAGACAAGTCAAGAGTTTCACATGTTTTTACAAGGGTTACACTCAGAAATATGTGTCCCTAAGATCCACCACAGCCAATGAATTAAAAAGTGAAAATGGCCAGTTGCAAGGTAAATAAAATGCTTCTCATTTCTGCCCTTCAGTGTGTGAAACTTTGACTGCAAGTTGAATGAAGCTGATGTAGCTATGATGGCGAAATCAAAAACTAGAGCCGGTTGTAGCTAGGTCATTGTGAGCCCTACTTCTGAGTACCAGTTGTAGCAGCCACCCCTTGGGTAAGGATTTTTAGTGAGCATGGAAGCTGAGCAGATGAGGCTATAGTGTTAATGGTGAAGAACACTGAGCTTGAGAGTTGGTGTGGATGGCTGTCATAAGCCTTAAGGATTCAGTGACACTGTGTTGTCTGTAATCATATTTATTACTTGTAATTTATGGTTCAAATTGTTTTCTCTGGCATGGTGATAAGTGTGCTGATTCAAACCCTCACATATGACAAGGAATGTGGTCATCATGTGGGTCAGGACCCAGCGGCAGTGTTGTGCATGTGGCCAGGTCAGGAGTCTGCAGGTGCAAGTCTAGTGCAGCTCACCAGCAGCTAGTAAGGCTCACCCCATCAGTCTCAAAGATGGAGATATGGTTAATAAGGTGCCAACAGCTTATCATGGATGGCAGGGATTGTGAGGGTGGAAGCCTGGAACTCAAATCAGCAACACAGTGTACCACTGGCTCTAAACACAGCAAGCCAGACGGTACTCAGGTGTCTCACCCAATAGGTTGTAGGCAGTAATTTGCAGTCACTTTGTATGAAACTTCACCAGAGGAAGGCCCAGGCTCATCCACATATTTTCAAACATGGCAGTGGCCCAACAGCAATGGCAACTTGCTGTGACTAAGTTACTTTAAATGGGTTTGTGAGAGTACACTCATTTTATGTTCACCCCATATTCAGACTTTTACATTTATTTATGTATTGTGGACATTGTTTCTTTACTTGCAATGTTTTACAATAGCTGTCTTAAAAACTTCCATTAAAAATTCTACAATGCTCTTAGTAAAGAAATAATGTTCATGACAGTTAAATGAATCTACACATCTGAAGATGGTATGCCAGGCATCTTGAAATATCATCAAGGGAAAACAAATGCCTACAGAAGTAATAGGTTGCAGCAAGTTCACTGTAAATTAACTTCAGTTTTTACAGCTGCAGTGTTCTAATAAATCCACAATGGACAATAATTATTTATCAATATTGATATGAGAAAGACTCAAAAAACAAAATGTGGCAATGAGATTGACAATCCCAGTCAAGATGCTATTAGGAGTAACTTTGTGTTCTTGGCCACAGGCAGATCATTCAAGTATTTTTCAAATCCAGTGGCAGCAAAATTGCACTGCACATGCACAAAGTAAGCAAACCCTTCACTGGCCTACATCAAGAGCTACAAACTCTAGGTATCATGGGTAGAGTACAACGCAAGTGCCTTTCTCTCTCTCACAGATATCCTCCAATGGCCAGATTGAAACCAATCACAGGCCAAATCTGGCCCACAGGACACCAGCTGTGCACCCATGGTAAAGAGAATTATTTACATAATTTTCAAAATCTTCATAAATCATTTCTATGAGACGTAAATTGGTTGGACCAAGAATTTATAATGGACTAGTAGTAATAACAGTAACCTGGAAGGTATGAATACTAAACTTTGAGTTTGATCCATTAAAGAAAATACCATAAAACCATCTAGTGAAAAGTGTAATGGTTGTGTGGGGCAACTGATGAATCAGAACATAAGTTTGATAAGTAATTGTCAATTGAATTATAAATTGCATTTATTATCAGCAAATGTTTTATTGCAATCACATTTGAAGTGTAAATCAGAAAACTTGAAGTCAATTTTTTTTTTTAATTTTGGGAATATGTCATTATATCTGGAATTTTCAGTTCCAACATTTCAACTTTCTTGCTCTCCAGAAACTTGAGATCCTTAATTCAACCTATTTCTGAGGCCTCCTTCTAGAAACTGCCTTCACAATGTGTTTTCAGTTTAAAGGAAAAGGTTTCAGTGAAAGGCCAAAACATAGGAATAAATAAATCAATAATAAATAAATGAAACTTCCTGGCAGATTAAAACTGTGTGCCCGACCGAGACTCGAAATCGGGACCTTTGCCTTTCGCGGGCAAGTGCTCTACCATCTGAGCTACTGAAGCACAACTCATGCCCGGTACTCACAGCTTTACTTCTGCCAGTATCTCGTCTCCTACCTTCCAAACTTCACAGAAGCTCTCCTGCGAACCTTGCAGAACTAGCACTCCTGTAAGAAAGGATATTGCAGAGACATGGCTTAGCCACAGCCTGGGGGATGTTTCCAGAATGAGATTTTCACTCTGCAGTGGAGTGTGCGCTAATATGAAACTTCCTTTCTTTCAGGAGTGCTAGTTCTGCAAGGTTCGCAGGAGAGCTTCTGTAAAGTTTGGAAGGTAGGAGACGAAATACTGGCAGAAGTAAAGCTGTGGGTACCGGCCGTGAGTCGTGCTTCGGTAGCTCAGATGGTAGAGCACTTGCCCGCGAAAGGCAAAGGTCCCGAGTTCGAGTCTCGGTCGGGCACACAGTTTTAATCTGCCAGGAAGTTTCATATCAGTGCACACTCCGCTTCAGAGTGAAAATCTCATTCTGGAAACATCCCCCAAGCTGTGGCTAAGCCATGTCTCCGCAATATCCTTCCTTTCAGGAGTGCTAGTTCTGAAAGGTTTGCAGGAGAGCTTCTGTAAAGTTTGGAAGGTAGGAGATGAGATACTGGTAGAAGTAAAGCTGTGAGGACCGGGCGTGAGTCGTGCTTCGGTAGCTCAGATGGTAGAGCACTTGCCCGCGAAAGGCAAAGGTCCCGAGTTCGAGTCTCGGTCGGGCACACAGTTTTAATCTGCCAGGAAGTTTCATATCAGCGCACACTCTGCTGCAGAGTGAAAATCTCATTCTGGAATAAATAAATGGTTTATTTGTCCATTATAACTTAACAGCCATGGGCATAGTCAGTTTACAAACACAAGAACACTAAAAAAGTTTAGAGATAAAGGTAAATTATACACAATAATTACACACAATAACATTAGAAATCTCTAATGGAGTACAAACATCTATCAGTTAACAGTTGCTTTAATTTTGTCTTAAATATGTTTCCTTGTAACAATTTTATATTACTTGGCAATCTGTTGTAAAAATGTCTTCCAGCAAAAAATGGACTATGATCCGCTGCTCTTTTATTACTAAATTTTATGTGGTAGTCCTCTCTTTTTCTTGTATTATAATTATGGATTTCACTATTGATTACACTATGCTCCATATCTTACTTTACAAAGAGTATAGTTCTGAGAGCATACAAAGAATACACTGTTAGTATGTTATACCTAATGAAATATTCTCTACAGGACTGACACTTACTATTATTAGATATTAATCCTAATTCCTCTTTTCTGTGCTCTAAAAGCCCTATCCTTATATACCATTGGTGCCCCACTCCAAATCTCAATGCCATATTGCAGGTGGGAGTGTATAATTCCAAAATAGATTTGTCTTAAAACAGGTTGCACTATTATGATAGAAAGGTGTTTCAGCAGTTAGGTGTTACAGGAGATTTTTTTACGCATGTAGGTCATGTGCTCCTTCCATGTAAGATGTTCATCTACTATAATACCCAGGAATTTATGTTCATCAATTGTTTCAACTAATACCTCTGGTTCTGTATCGACTTGTCTTGATTTATAATTTAGTAGAAACTCCATCAGAATTTTCTTGTCCTTATTTAGTACCAATTTGTTTTTAGTGAGATATGATGTGAAGAGGCTCATGTTCTCTGCATTATTTTGCACTGCCAACTGTTTTGTAGAGCACCAATGTATGACAGAGATATCATCAGCATAATTTACTAGGTTTGAATTTTGTGGAATTATTATATCATTGATGTACACAATAAACAAAACAGGCCCAATAATGCTTCCCTGAGGGACTCCACAGTTAAGAATTCTATAAGACGATTTTACTGTTTATGTATGTCTCCCAGTTGTAAAATACAGCTTTACACTTTGTCTCCTGTCAGCAAGGTAGGATCTTAACAGATCTAATGCTACTCCTCTGACACCATAAGTTTCTAATTGATGTAGAAGAACAGAATGATTTACAGGGTCAAAAGCCTTGGATTGGTCTAAAAAGGTGCCAATAACTTTGTTTCCTTCATCACGTTTATTCAATACCACTTGCAAAAATGTAGCTACGGTTGTTATTGTAGACCAGCCCTTCCTGAAACCATGCTAATAGTTTTTTAATATATTGTACTTGCAGAAAAATGATTCAAGTTGATCAAGAAGTAGCCTTTCCAACAGCTTACTAAGTACTGATGTCAATGAAATAGGCCTATAATTTTGCATACCAGTAGTTTTCCCCTTTTTATGCAGCGGTCTTATTTCAGTGACTTTTAACAGTTCAGGACAAGACCCCTGACTAAAAGAGCTGTTTATTAAATGTTGCAGTGGCTTTATTAATTCACAACTACATTCTTTCAGAAGTTTCACTGAGATGTCATCCCAGCCACTGGATGTATTTGCTTATAAGTTGGAAATTGTTTTCAGGATTTCCAATTCTGTAACATACCTCAGGAAGAATGAATTACTGCCATTACTGGGATTTAGCACCTGTGGTGGGTCAATCACATCCTCCCTACTCATCTTACTAAACTGGTCTATGAATCTCTCACATACTTCCTTTGGGTCACTCAGCAATTTTTCATTGCCACTTATTATTATGTTACTGCACCCAAAGGTTTTGGAAGGAATGACATAGTACCAAAACCAAACCACTTTTAACTTAATTGACAGTGACTGTAAAAGACTATATTCTTAACAGAAAGTATTTATTTGACTACCTACCTATTTGACTACCTAATTTTTCAATGGAGTCATCATCTTGGACAGTTTCCAGTCTCTGGCCAGGTCTGTTTGGAACATAACCTCTCCATCATCTTCTTTCTTGCCAACATCTCTCCATTTTCACCTTGGTCCAGTCTTCTCCTTTCTTCTGGATGCATTCCTCCACTCCTTTCAGCCATCTGTCCCTTGGTCTTCCTCTTTGTATCTTTCCTTCCAGTTTCATCTCATGTATCCTCCTGGGTATCCTCTTCTCCTCCATTCACTTAACATGCCCATACCATCTCAGCATTGATTTCTCTATCTCCTCCTGTAATGGTTCCACCTTCATTAACCCTCTGATCCTTTCATTTCTTGACCTGTCTGTCTTTGTCACTCCATTACTGTTCCTCAAGAATTTCATCTCACTAGCTTGTACTTTTCTTTTCTCTCTTCCTTTCATAACTGAGGTTTCAGATACACGTCAGGATCGGGAAATACTATGACCAGTATATAACCTTTTTACTGATTTGGGGTACATCTTTGCTCCATATCAGGCTTCTGACACTCTCCTGAAATGCTTCTGCTTTTCTGCCCCGCTGATTTATTTCTCTGTTGTTTTTTTCCATCTTCCTGTATCAGGCTTGATAGGTACTTGAAACTCTTCACTCTCCTCAATCGTTCCCCACCAATTGTTATTTCAGTTGTTCCTCTCTCCTTCGTTCTTGTTGTGATAATCATCTCATTCTTACTTATACTAAATTTCATCCCATATTCTTGTACTGTTCATTTCCATACATCCGACTGTTCTTGTAATTCCTCCCCCTTATTCTCTCAAATCATCAGATCATCTGCAAACACCATAGCTTTCATATTTCCTTCACCAATTACTTGTGCTACTGTACTCATTATATCATCCATCACTACAATGAAGAGTAATGGTGAAAGTGCACTTCCCTGCCTCATGCCATTCTTCTGTTCAGTCCAAGCTGATCTCTCTCCTCTGACTTTCACACAGCTCACACTTCCTTGGTATATTTCCCTTATCCTCCAAATAATCTGTTTTGCTACTCCTCTGTTCTCCAGGGCTTTCCATACTTTGCTTCTACATACAGTATCATATATTTTTTCAATGTCCAGGAAGGTCATTAGTAGATCTATTCCATATTCATAATGCTGTTCCTGCAGTTGTCTTACAGCAAAAATTAGATCCACTGTGGACCTTCCTGTTCTGAAGTCATGTTGCTCCTCTCTTATCTTTCCTTCTAATTTGCCTGAATTTGTGCTTCCAAAATTTTTTCAAAAATATTTGTGCAGTGACTCATCAATGTTATCCCTCAATAGTTCTTTCACTCTTTTCTATTTCCCTTCTTAAAGATTGGGACAATTATTCCCTTCTTCCAGTCTTTTGGGATCACCTTCTGTCTCCAAACAATTTTCATTAGTCAATATAGCCATTGTGTCTCCTGCTGCTCTCACTATCTCTACACTTAGCTCATCCAGACCTGGTGACTTCCCTCCCTCCATCTTGCCCAGTGCTTCTTCCACTTCTCCCCATGTACGGTCTTTTTCTGTTTGCTGTTCCTCCTCTTTTTTCTCATCAGCTTGTTCCTCCTCATCCAGGTCTCCATTCTGGCTCAGGAGTTCTTCAAAATACTTCTTCCACATATTCTTGAGTTCCTCCTTATTCTCTACATCTTGGCCCTTTTGTTCACCATTCAGCATAATCTGTCATACCATTCTTCCTCTTACTTTTAATCATCCCATATAACACCTTTTTTGAACCTTCACTATCCTCCTCCATCATTCTGGTCCACTGTTCCATCCACTTTCTTCTCTCCTCTGCCACCACTCTTTTTGCTTCTTTCTCTCTTGCTTGATACTTTTCTCTTCTGGAACCATATCCTAAAGGCTCTATTCTTCTTCTGTACCATATCCATTGTTTTATCATTCCACCAGGGTGTTTCTTTCCACCTCCTTTTGTTGCTTGTCCCCCACATATTGCTTCCACCGGACTTCCTAACGTTGCCTTGAATCTACCCCATTCCTCTTCTAACATTTTTGGTTCATCCTTTATGATGCTTTCCTTTACTACTTGTAGGTACTGTAGCCTGCTTTCTTCCTCCTTCAACTTTCATACCCTTATACATCTTTCCTGGTTTTCTGTCCCTTTATTATCCTTGGACGTCTCAGGTTCATTACCAGCAAATGGTCGTGACTATCCATGACTTCTGATGGTATTACACTAATGTCAATGATGTCCCTATTCATCTCACTATCTTACAGGAAGTAGTCAACTATTGACTTTCTCTTTAAGTCTTGACTGTACCATGTAATCTTACTGCTCTCTCTTTTCCTGAACCAAGAGTTCCCAACCAGCAAGCCATTCCTTTGACAGAACTCCAATAGTCTTTCACCTTCCTCATTTCAGCAGCCCCAACTCTCTGGTCTAAACAAACCTTCACAGCCTTGTCTTTCTCTTCTAATGTGTGCATTTAAATCCCCATTACTATACATTCTTCCTTCCCATGTGCTTCTGTATTTCCTCTTCAAACTCTTGTTTCTCCTCAGAAGTGCAACCCACCTGCAGTACATACATTTGTATTGCCTCTATGACTGTCCCCTTTAGTGATATCTTGATCTTCATCATCCTATCACTTATTCTCTTCATTTCCTCTTTTAATCCATCTCTTACTACTATTCTCACTCCATTTCTCCTTCCTTCCTATTTTCCACTCCAGTACAGTCAGTAGCCTTTCCTCAGTTCTCTCCTCCCTTGTCCTTTCCATCTCATTCCAGCTAACCCCAATATGTCTAAATTCTTTCTTTCCATCATGTCTACCATCCCCTTCACCTTTCCAGTCAATGTTTGTATATTTAGTGTTTCAAATGTTAGTTCATGTTTATAGCCGGTTCGTCATTGATTAAATCCACCCTTTTGAGGCCCATTCTATTTTTGAAAGCAGAAATCATAATCCACTACTGGCTTGCTGGGCCTATCGTAGCTTCACCAGAGCCCCATTAGCCATCACTTTTCAGGGTTCCTGTAGGACCTTCACAGCTATCGTAGCAGTCCCGGGGCACACACAGTCCCCACTGTACCTCACTCCTACACTCCCTCAACTTGGACCATGGGTTGGACTTGTGGGAGACTTGGAGTATCCATGTGTAAAAAGTTCATGGCATTTTAGTGGTACTAATTAAGAAGTTAAACACAATGTTCTGACAGTCTTTTTTGTCTTCCTTTGCAAATGCAACTGATATAAAATTCTTGGATTCCATTTGAATAAGTTTCTCACAAAGTGGTAACATTTTGAAGATTCAACTGGTGAACTGTTGAGACAGCATCTGTCTTATCTTTATATCAAAAGGAGCAGTTCTCTTTCCTCCAGGGACTCTGTTTGAGGATTGGCGGAGCAGGGAGGGGTGATTGTGCTCAAGTGTATGTGTGGTCAAGACAGCCTCTAAATATAGCTTAGAAAAGATTGATTTTGAACAGACTATAGTCCTACGCAGGACCAATAGATTCTGTGACAGCATGACAAATGAGACCTGCAAAATGTGTACCATTGGTTGCCTCATAAACAGATACAAAGCTATGAACTGAGCTTCGTTAGAGACTCACAATTGCTCACAATATAATGTGAGTGCACACAGCTGAGAGAAGGCAAACAGCATGAAAGGTGAAGCCCAATGCCCAATGGACCTTGAAGGAACTTGAATACCAACCAGGGTCTCTGAGAGGTTTTCCTTTGTTGTAAGGTAAATGCCGAAACTTCAAATCCCCTCCCACATATTCCCAATTGGGGTTCCCCTAGCCCTAATACCAGGAACACATGACACATACAGTCTGAATAACCATGTACCAAAATTGTTTATAATAAATATTTCAGTTCCTATCACCCCCCACCCCCACCCCACCCCAAAGAGGTATTTCCTCGCCACCTACTCCCATCACCCCCCCCCCCCCCCTGTGTCCCTCCCCTCCTATCCTAACCTACCTGGTGGCACTGGTTGATCCAAAGTACTTCTAGGCAACCTCTACATGAAGGTAACATAGTTAATATCCCAACACGTTACCTGAAGACAATGAGATTAATGATCATGCTTTTTTGAACAAACTTACCCACATGGAAATACAAGAACCTCACATCAGTTCAGTTCACCAGGAAAGATAATGAGATCATGTTGAGTATCTCTATGGAGCGGAGGCAGACTGATGTATTAAGCTCTGACAGAAGCTATGGACAAGAAATGTTAAGCTTCTTAGCTCTTTGGCCTTTCTGCAGCAGTTTCAAGATCAGGCTGTCTAATCTAAGTTTTCTGAACCGTGGCATCAAGTAAACATGGTCAAAACAAAGTGGATTTTATGCTACCCAAGTACAGCCATTGTGAGTCCACATATTAAGCAAACAGGTGGTTGTTCAGTATTTTGTGTATGCTGTTCTTGTGTTACTTGCCCCTCACTAAGCTATTTTCAACATGTACAATGGGTTGGAAGACGACATTTTTTATGCTTACAGTGAGTTTCATAACAGGACAGTATGACACAGCTAAACAAGTACAGCAGACTGAGAGGGATGTGAATGTGGAGCATAAATCTTTGTCTACAGGACTATAATAAATCTTGAAGAAAAGGAAATAGACACAGGAACAAAATCAGTGTTGATGAAAGGTCTTATTCTGCCAGCCCTTGAAAACCATTCTGAAATACAAGATTATTAATGGCGTGGTACAGCCTCTTCACAGTCTATCAGTAATTCAAGAACAGTCTTAATCGCATTTATTATTGTTATAATACCGCCAACCAGTCTCAACCCAACATAGGGGTCATCTTCTGGGCATTTACACCATTGGTCGACTGCTGGTGGAGTCACTCCTGTCTACATAACAGCAGAAAACATGATATAGTTTCCTGCCGTTATGTAGACAGGAGTGACTCCACCAGCAGTCGACCAATGGTGTAAATGCCCAGAAGATGACCCCTACGTCAGATTGACACTGGTTGGCGGTATTGTAACAATAATAAATGCGATTAAGACTGTTCTTGATTTATTGATTAATCATACTAATCGCTGCTTCTCTCCACAATCATGTTGTCCAAAAATCTTCACAGTCTGCCCATGGAAGCAGCAGAACAATTAAGACGTGAACCCTGCAAGACCATAAACATTTCAGAAGTGCTAATAAAATCATAATGGAATCAAAACACAATGTGCTTTGCATGTTGCATGGTGATAAAGACACTATTTTTCTGCCAGTTGATGAAGGCAATATGACTGTCTGCAATGTACCTCCAAGTTCCATTGGAAACTTCATCAATTTACTGGAGGATTAAGCATACAAGAAACTCAGGAATGTGAACACTGGTCCTGATGACAAATACCATTGCTCTTTTGAAGAACTTATTTTGCCCCAGGAATGGATAATACATCTCAAAGTACCATACACCCTTGTTTCTATAGCCTTCTGAAAGTTGACTAGGACGCAATGCTTCCTGGGGTAAATAGTAAACACTGTAATCTTGTTGAATCAAATGGTCAAATATCTGTCATAACTACTGAGACAAAGTTTATCATGTGAAGAAATCATACACATTCATGAGATAGCTTAATATTGCATGACTCAGCAAGAATTTCCTGTCAGGGAGCTTTAATGTGGCATAGTTATTCACTTGAGTCTCTCTGAAAGGTTCACAGCAGTTTGACCCATAAATGATGACACTTTTCCAACATGGTCTCACCACCACTCACTCACAGCATTTGAGTAGTGGTACAAGAAATTGAGGTGATATGGTTAAGGGTTCTGGTACAGAAGTTGTTAATGTATGCATGAAACATTCTGATGGAATTGTTATTGAAACTACGCACTTCAGACCCAAATATTTCTACAGACATGTTGATTACACCATCTGTGGCCACATGGCAATGAGGTCATGGTTATATTTGTTGGACTTATCAGTATCATCTATTAAATATAGAATTCACTATGGAAGTAAAGTAAGATATTAAGTCACACTGTGTAAGGAAAACAACTTGTGCATATCAGTATTTATGTCCATCCTGAAGAGAGTCTATTAATGTGACCTCTACTTTATGTCATATCCCATGACTTCTGAAAGGCATTCAGTACGATTCTACACTACTGCCCAGTGAATATGAAAGCATCCAGAAAATAAGACCAGCTTTGTGATTGGATTGAAGAGTTCTTAACAAACAGAACACAGCATGTCATTCTCAATAGAGAGATACAAACATAGCATCATGCATACCCAAAAGTCGTGTTATAGGAGCATTACTCTTCACCATATATGACAACTGAATAATGCCAGTGTTGTGCATAAATAGACAGGATGGCCTATTATTGAATGACTGCACAGTTGCTGAAGAATCATTTGAAGCAGTTACATCCACTAAATAACTGAGAGTATGCTTACAGAATGATTTAAAGTGGAACAATCATATAAAAGTAGTTGTCAGAAAGGTAGATGCCTGAATAAGATTCATTGGAGGAACCATCAGAAAGTGTAGTCCACCTACAAAGGCAATACCAGTACATTACAATACCCTCCTTTGACCAATACCTGAGTACTGCTCATCAGTTTGGGACCATTCATAGATAGAATAGATAGGAGGGAGTAGAGAAGTTACAACAAAGACAAGCAACATATTTTGTCACAATTTCATTTAATAAGCACAGGAGTGTTGTGGAGAGGCTCATTCAGCTCTAGCAACTGACACTACAAGAGATACGTTGTGCATCACAGTGTGGGTTTTGTTAAAATTTGAGAGATTTATGTTCATGTGTAGGCCTACCAACAATTACCTTTTGCTGCACAAATGAAACAGAAGATGTGGGGGGGGGGGGGGGGAGGGATGTGAGGAGGGAGGGAAGTGACATTATCCCCTGCCGCACACCTTAAGTTGGCTTGCAGAGTACAGATATAGAAATAAATTGAGATGTACAGAAATTAGTCATTTTGGGAATTCAGTGATTCCATAGCACTACAGTTCCATTGTAAATCTTTACAATCTCTGCAATCAGATGCCTTGGTAAGGCCGCAGAAGATAACAGTTGAGTACTTTTTCTTTTTAAGCTCTATCAGTCTTCATCAGAGAGTTAATTATAGCTATCTCTGTGAAGACTCTGATTCTGCAAAAGTCTTCAGTTTGCTCACCACATTCGGATAAAAAACATAAATGGGTGAATAATTATAAATACCGGGTGATCAAAAAGTCAGTATAAATTTGAAAACTTAATAAACCATGGAATAATGTAGATAGAGAGGTAAAAACTGACACAAATGCTTGGAATGACATGGGGTTTTATTATATATATATATATATAAAACAACAACAACACCCATAGTTCACAAAATGTCTGACAGATGGCACTGGACAGCAAAACGTCAGTGACTGCGCATGACAATCGTGTATAAAAGGAGCTGTAATGAGAATCAGATGCGCCAGCAGTTGCAGCATGTTGAAGTTACCTTAACAGGCGTTTTTAAGGGAGCTGTATTATCAGAATGGGGAATGTGCTAGTTCAGCGTTACGATCCTATCACCATAGGAAGGGGATTCGAACGTCCGTTGACAAATGCAGCTGTGGTGAGAATGATTTTGAAGTTCAAAGCCATGGGTTGTTTAGATGATAGACCCCATACTGGCCAACTGAGCACAAGGCATAATGCTGCTGAGACAGTTCAGGAAGAAATGGAGACTGTAGCGGGTTCGTCTATGCACGGGGAAGTCAGCGCTCGTGCAGTCGCACATCACACCGGCATTCCATACACTACTGTTTGGTTGGCACTTAGGCATACCCTCCAATGCTGTCTATACAAAATCCATCGGCATCATGAACTGTTACCTGGCGATTTAGTGAAGTGGAGGGCATTTGCGATGTGGGTGTTTCAAAATATGGTGGAAGATGACGATTGGTTAAGTAACGTGTTGTGGACCGACAATACTCTTTTCACACTCCGAGGGTCTGTCAACACCCACAACTGCAGAATTTGGGCTACCGAAAATCATGGAACTATTGTGTAAACTCCACTGCACAACGAGAAAGTCACAGTATGGGTTGGATTTACCACATCTACCGTTATCGGGCCTTTTTTCTTCGAGGAAATGCGTGATTCTGGTTTTGTTACTGCTACCGTGAAGGGTGAGAGGTACAGAATCGTATCATCCCCAGCCTGGCTGATAAACACCTGCTGGAACGTACGATTTTTATGCAGGATGGCACTCCACCCCATATTGCTAGACATGTGAAAGATCTCTTGTGCGTGTTGTTTGGTGATGATCATGTGCTCAGCCGCCACTTTCGTCGTGCTTAGCCTCCCAGGTCCCCAGACCTCAGTCTGTGTGGTTATTGGCTTTGGGGTTACCTGAAGTTCCAAGTGTATCGTGATCGATCGACATCTCTAGGGATGCTGAAAGACAACATCCGACACCAATGCTTCACCATAACTCCGGACATGCTTTACAGTGCTGTTCACAACATTATTCCTTGACTACAGCTATTGTTGAGGAATGATGGTGGACATTTTGAGCATTTCCTGTAAAAAACATCATCTTTGCTTTGTCTTACCTTGTTATGCTAATTATTGCTATTCTGATCAGATGAAGTGCCATCTGTCGGACATTTTTTGAACTTTTGTATTTTTTTGGTTCTAATAAAACCCCATGTCATTCCAAGCATGTGTGTCAATTTGTATCTATCTACATTATTCTGTGATTCATTCACTTTTCAAATTTATACTGACTTTTTGATCACCCAGTAATTAAATGGACATGATCACAGGCCCTCCATTACAGATTCACATCTTTAAGTGCAGCACAATCAGCTGCGTCTAACTGTTGTTTATCCACATTCATTGAAAATTTCATTGTATATACTTAAATTTTAAGGTAATAACTGTGGCAGGGAAAATTATAGGAAGTATATTTAATCTGTAGTAAAAATACTTTTTTTGCAAATTCAAGGATACATCAAAATTATTGGTGCAATATATTTTGAAATATCTCAGGAAAGCCTGTATGGTGTGTTGTGACCGACTATAGAATAGGGAGATATTTATGGTCACAAACCTTAGAATAAAGTAAACTACAACAGAAATTTCTCTTTACCTCTCATAAATATGTAGCCCTCCTTGGATGTAGAACCAATAAGAAGTGGTATTTCTTGCTTAGAGTTTTGAGATAGAATTAGAGGATGTTTTGGAAGAAAGCAGCTATTACTTGCATATTTCTCAACTGTTGGTGGGAAAACTACTTCAAATTTATATTTCATGTCCTGGAAACAAACAGAAGGTGTTACTTGATCAAATAGCCATAGCAGATTCTAGTGATAATGCTACAGAAAGAAACAGTACACAGTCTTTAATATTAGCCATATTCCACCTGATTAATTATGTGTAGTTCTTGAAACAGAAATGCTCTGTCATTAATACATCCATTCATTCACTGTATCTTGCAAATCCCATTATGAGAAAAATTCAGGAAAGTGAAATCAGTTGAGATACACACCAATCAAGAGTAGTAACCAACAGAAACTTATTCCAAAGACTGTATTAACAATTAACTATCCTTAAATGACAACATTATGAACTGTATATGAATGAACATAATGTGGTGATGCACAAATCCATTTTTGAATGCTTCACCCATCTGCTGTGACACATGGGAGAGAATTGGGGACGCAAGCACCAAGCAGACAAACCATCAACCATCATCACAGGCTGCACACAGTGTGGAGCAGTAGTGTATCTCAGGCTCACCTGTTTTCCAAGCATGGGGTTTTTCCCAAAAAGCCATGTGGCAGCAGGCATTCTTATTGATGGCACTTCCTGCAGGGATGCATAGGAACACAGACAATGGGGCATGCTCTTCCAAGTTTTGTTAGTGATTGTAAAAATATGTATGTTCCTGTGATATCACACATTTTATGGCTTGTTGAGTGATTAGTTTAGGTTCAAACCAGAAGATGACAAGTGGGTAAGTCAGACTGGTAATGAATAAACACATAGCATTGCACAGCATTCACCTATGGAGAGCTGGTGGTAGGTAAACAAAGGGCTTGAGGTGATTTTATGCATGCAGAAAAATAATCACCAGTGACTGAAGACTACAGACACGGAACATCTGGCTATCAGAGACCCTTGAACACAAGTGATCGTGCAAATTGCATTCTAGACCTTGTCTCAATTGGCAAAGAGATGACACAGTAACATACATGTGCACCTGCTGTACTTAGTAGTCTCCTCTATGAATGCACTGCATAATGATTATATTAAAAAATTATGGACTAGGAGTTCCATGTCAGTGTTGATTTCAGAACTAATGAAATTTTCAAGTTACGTATCACTCCCTAAATGAGGCCAAACATTTGCTTATTCAAAATTAGGGGCAGATTACTATTGCCGGTGTTGAACTGAACAGTGTAACTTGTCAATGAGATTCTTTCTTTTAACTGAATAAATATTTATTTTTGTGATAAGTAGTAAGTTTTTACATGTGACAGAGGTCCTGGGCCATTCAGTCCTACCCATTCCTATGTAACATTTATTGGGAGCAGATTAGTTGGTGCAATGTACAATTGTCTCCACAATAATAAAATTATCTGAGAAAATAAGGTTTTTTAAAAAACTCTTATTAGTTAGTTACATCAAGTAGCTGCAGTTTTTTTACTACTGTTCATTAGAAACTTACATGTGTACAATGATAACTGTGAATGCGTAACAGTTATCCACATACTAAAATACATACCTACGTTTTAGTAATTATTGTTACCAATCATTCTGATAACACGTTTCTAATTCATGTATCTAAATAACGAGATAATTTTTGGAAGAAGTGTCGAATATGATTTGATACTTTTTCAGTTTCAAAATTCTCACTTTCTTACTCCATATATGAACTTGAATAAAAGTCCCATCTGAATCACCTACAAGAAAGAAAAGAGAGGGTCATTCTCAAGGATACTGCTGAATTTTAATGTCTTGTTCCTTTAGTAAGGTGCTCTTTTTGAACTCACGTATGGGTTTTGCTTCCATGTTTCCTTCCATCCACCTTCTCAGAACTGTGATAGGTTTGTTATTGCTCCGACTGTGTTTTGTGCTAAGGGACATGTTTAACGTACTATGTACCCTTATTTAACCATGAATGAATTGTGTATTTGTGCATAAGGGGGTGTATACATGTAACTGTGGATGTGTATATGAATTTTATGCATATCTGTATATGCATATAAATGACACTAGCAATCAAATACAGGTGGGTACATGAATGAGCTTTCTATGCCAGCAGCTTCCCTATTAAAATAAGTGACAATTTATGGAACAAATTACAAGTGAGTACAATGTTCAATAAAGCAAAATTTTTGCAGTGCACTATAGTAGATAACTCTCATGTGTACTCTTCCTGATCCAACAACATCAGCAGTTATAACTGCACTCACAACACAAATGAGGTTCGTTGATTTAGGGGAGGGGACCAAACAGCAAGGTCATCAGTCCCATAAGATGAGGGAAGGATGGGGAAGGAAATCAGCTGTGCCCTTTCAAAGGAACCATCCCAGCATTTGCCTGAAGCTATTTAGGGAAATCACAGAAAAGTGAAATCAGGATGTCCAGATGCAGGTCTGAACTGTCATCCACCCAAATGTGAGTCCAATGTGCTAACCACTGTGCCACCTCACTTGGTAACACAAATGAGTCACAGAATAATGGAAATCAGGTTTTTTGTCACATGCATCAGATTCATTTTACATAGTGATAATTATGGTACTGACGATGATGATGATGATGATTATGTAAATAAACAAAATCATCTGGGGGGATGTCTGCACTATATGAACCAGTGAAGATACAGAGATACAGTGTCTGGCAGCTGGAGCCAGGCTATGAACAGCAGCACATTATGGGAGAGCCACTGTTGAACACTATCTTTCCCAGTGCCTTATGGATTCCAGTCCAACCACCTCATTCCTAGTTGCCATGACCAACTATATTGTCACCCACAATTACTTCTCCTTTGAAGGCATTACCTACAAACAAATCCGGGGTACAGCTATGGGCACCCACATGGTGCCACCCTATGCCAACCTATTCATGGGCCATTTAGAGGAATCTTTCCTAAACATCCAGTATCCCAAAGCACTTGCCTTGTTCAGATTCATTGGTCACATCTTCGTGATCTGGATCAAGGGTGAGAACATCGTATCCACATTCCTCCAGAACCTCAACACCTCCTCCCCCATTCACTTCACCTGGTCCTACTCAACCCATCAAGCCACTTTCTTTGATGTTGGCCTTGATCTAAAAGATGGCTTTATCAGTACCTCTGTCCTTACCAAACTTACCAACCACCAGCAATACCTCCACTTTGACAGCTGCCACCCATTCCATACGAAGAAGTCCCTTCAATACAGCCTAGCCACTCATGGCCATTGCATCTGTAGTGGTGAGAAGTCCCTCTTGAAATATACTGAGGGTCTAATTGAGGCCTTACAGATTCCAATTACCCCCCCAACCTTGTACAGAAACAGATCTCTTGTGGTTTATCTTTCCAGTCACCAAACATCTCCCAAAGTCCCACTGTTTGGCCACAGAGGAGCATTCCCCACATGACTTAGTACCATCCAGGACTGGAGCAACTGAATTACATTCTCCACCAGGGTTTTGACTACCTCTTGTCACGCCATGAAATGAGAAATGTCCTACCCACTATCATTCCCACCCCTCCCACAGTGGTATTCCGCCACCCACTGAACCAACACAATATACTCGTCCATACCTATACAACCCATCTCCCAACCCCTTGCCTCATGGCTCATATCCCTGTAATAGACCTAGATGCAAGATCCATCCCATACATCCTCCCACCATCATCTACTCCTCTCCAGTCACAGACATCACCTGTCCCATCACAGGCAGGGCTACCTGTGAAACCAGTCATCAACAAGCTAAGCTGCAACCACTGTGCTGCATTCTACATGGGCATGACAACCAATAAGCTGTCTGTCTGCACAAATGGCCACCGATAAGCTGTGGCCAAAAGCAAGCGGACCACCCTGTTGCTCAGAACACTGCCCAGCACAACGTCCTTCATTTCAATAACTGCTTCACAGCCTGTGCCATCTGAATCCTTCCCACTAATGGCAGCTTTTCTTAAATACACAGGTGGGAACCCTCCCTGCAATATATCCTGCAGTCCTATAATCCTCCTGTCCTCAACCTTCATTGGTCATTTTCCTTACCCATCTAGCCCCTTCCCTGTTCCCATTCCAGACTACACAGCCCTCTTTCCAAAAACACACCAGTCTTTTTACTTCTCTCCTTTTCTGCTAACCCCCCCCCTCACTCTCACTCTCTCTCATCCCTGCCCTCCGTTTAACCTCCCGACTGCACCTAGCTGCCCTACTCTCCACCACATCCCAGCATGCTCCCAGCAGCTCTTTATCAACCCCTGTCCCTACCCTGCTATCCTTCCCCCTCCCCGCCCCAATCTTCTCAACACTCCCCCCCGGTTGCCTCTCCCATAATGTGCTGTTGCTCACAGTCTGTCTCCAGCTGCCAGAGATTGTGGTCATGTGTGTGTGAGTTCCATTCATATGTGTGTGTGTGTGTGTGTGTGTGTGTGTGTATGTGTGAACAAACATTTAGCCATGTTCAGGACCACACCACACTGTTCCAAGCACTTGAACACTTCAATAAAATGTTGTTGGTGTTTCTTATTGGTGGCTGAAAATACAAAAATATCATTTAGGTATGTAAAATGATCCAGAAGAGAATCAATAAACTGTTGCCATCTGAGAGCAGCATTTCGTAGGCCACCGGTCATATATGTACTGTCAAATAACCCAAACCGAGTGATAATCACTGTTTTTCGGTATGCCTTCCACTGCTTCAAGGATATGGGTACAGGCTTTCACACAACTGAGTGCACTGAATATGGCTGCATAACATAAGGCATGATTATAATCCCATAACAACAGTACTGGGTAGCAGTCTGGCACAGTTCTGGCATTAAACGAGCAATTATCTCCACATAACACCACACTCTACACTTCTTAGGTACTGTGTATAGAGGGGCTGACCGTGGGACACTTGACAATTGGATAATGCCTTATTTGAGCTTGGAGTCAAACTCAGCTTTAGTGACAGCCAGGTGATAAGATGTTAAACATCTAAGTCTGCATGATACCAATGGGCATCAATAGTTTTAATATGGTGTACTATATTATGTAGCACTTGTTTGGGAGTGCCTAGAGATATAGTCAAAGCTGAGGACTGCTGTAATAGACAGGTGTACTTACAATCACTCACTTGTATTAGCTTGGCTCTGTGCACAGTTGTGCAGCAGTGAAATCCTGTAGTAGCAGGCTGGTAACATGGCCAATGAGCTAAGTGTTCACCATGTCTGTCAGTAGATGGTAATAAGACAGAAGATCAGCATCTATTATTGCTTCCGAGAGGCCAAATGACTGTTAGCAGAATATGGAATCGGTGGGTTCAGGGGGGTAATATGGAACGGCGTGCTGGATCCCAATGGCCTCGTATCACTAGCAGTCGAGATGACAGGCATCTTATCCACATGGCTGTAACGGATTGTGCAGCCACATCTCCAGCCCTGAGTCAACAGATGGGGACGTTTGCAAGACAACAACCATCTGCATGAACAGTTCGACGATGTTTGCAGCAGCATGGACTATCAGCTCGGAGACCACGGCTGCAGTTACCCTTGATGCTGCATCAGAGAGAGGAGTGCCTGTGATGGTGTACTCAACGACGAACCTGGGTGCACAAATGACAAAACGTCATTTTTTTGGATGAATCCAAGTTCTGTTTACAGCATCATGATGGTCGCATCCGTGTTTGGCGACATCACGGTGAATGCACATTGAAAGCGTGTATTCGTCATCGCCATACTAGCATATCACCCGGCGTGATGGTATGGGATGCCATTGGTTACACGTCTCGGTCATCTCTTGTTCACATTGACGGCACTTTTAACAGTGGATGTTACATTTCAGGTGTGTTATGATCCGTGGCTCTACCCTTCATTTGATCCCTGCAAAACACTACATTTCAGCAGGATAATGCACGAACACATGTTGCAGGTCCTGTATGGGCTTTTCTGGATTCGACTGCTGCCCTGGCCAGCACATTTTCCAGATCTCTCACCAATTGAAAATGTCTGGTCAATGGTGGCCGAGCAACTGGCTCATCACAATATGCCAGTCACTACTCTTGATGAACTGTGGAATCGTGCTGAAGCGGCATGGGCATCTGTACCTGTACACACCATCCAAGCTCTGTTTGACTCAATGCACAGGCATATCAAGGCCGTTATTACGGGTACTGATTTCTCAGGATCTATGCACCCAAATTGTGTGAAATATAATCACATGTCAGTTCTAGTATAATATATTTGTTCAATGAATACCCACTTATCATCTGCATTTCTTCTTGCTGTAGCAATTTTAATAACCAGTAGTGTAGTATTAGACTGCAATCATTCTTATAGATGTGGTATGTATTTGGTAGTGTTAGTATCTTAAGTACTTTAAATGATGGCTTACATGATTGTTTTTAATTTCAGATTGAATATCATTCATGTTGCTCTTCATATGAAGGAATATTACAGGGTGGTGCACGATAAGTCACCCGACTGAATTCTGATGCTACAGGCATACTATTGGGGCAATAGCTTTCAAATTGTGCACTCAACTTTGTGCAGTTCATGGAAATTATGCCAGATGTCATTGCAAATTCATCACTTCCATTGTGAGTCTGCCGTTTCAGTTTACTGCGATGGCGGACAAAGGACGGTTGACCGTCACACTAAAGATGAAGATCGTGTTACTGTTCGTGGTGATGAACAGCGTTACATTGACACAAAAGGTTTCGTGCTCATTTAGGCACATGGTGGCCTCCCAGCCTACAGACAGTATGCAGAATACATAAAAAATTTGAAGGTACTGGACCTGTTTTGGAGTGTCAGTGGCCACATGCACGTACCATACATTTGCTGCAAAACATTAAAGGAGTTTGAGTGACTTTGACTTGTAGTCTGAGTAAATCAACAAGAAGAGCCAATGCCAAGTTGGGGATTTCATGTTGATCTGTACAAAGAATTATCCACTCTGACCTTCACTTGTATCCATACAAGAAAACTGTGGTGCATAAGCTTACTGTGAGAGAGATAAGGAGCCGAGACTGCAGTTTGCAAGGTGGACAATCGAGCAAGACCAAGAGGCAGTGTTACACAACACATGGTTTTCTGACAAAGCTTATTTTTATGTTAACAGTGTTGTGAACAAACAGAATGTTTGACAGTTCCTGGCAGATTAAAACTGTGTGCTGGACCGAGACTCGAACTCGGGACCTCTGCCTTTTGCAGGCAAGTGCTCTACCAACGGGGCTCATCTCCTTGTAATGGTAGAATTAAAGCTGTGAGGATGGGGCATGAGTTGTGCTTGGGTAGCTCAGTTGGTAGAGCACTTGCCCGCAAAAGGCAAAATCCCAAGTTCAAGTCTTGGTCCGGCACGCAGTTTTAATCTGCCAGGAAGTTTCATATCAGCGCACACTCTGCTGTAGAATGAAAATTTCATTCTAGAAACATCCCCCAGGCTGTGGCTAAGCCATGTCTCTGCAATATCCTTTCTTCCAGGGGTGCTAGTTCTGCAGGTTCGCAGGAGAGCTTCTGTGAAGTTTGGAAGGTAGGAGACGAGGTACTGGAGGAATTAAAGCTGTGAGGACGGGGTGTGAGTCATGCTTGGGTAGCTCAGTTTGTAGAGCACTTGCCCCAAGAAAGGAAAAGGTCCTGATTTTGAATCTTGGTCTGGCACACAGTTTTAATCTGCCAGGAAGTTTCATCTCAGTGCACACTCCACTGTAGAGTGAAAATTTCATTCTAGAATGCTTGATTCTAGCCACATGAACCTCTGCAAATAATTCACATGAAAGACACCTACAGGGAGAAAGTGTGCATGTGGGTTGCGATGTCAAGCCATGGAATCATCGGTCTGCTACAGTAACTGGTGAATGCAATTTACACATGCTGCAAAGCCAGTTCTTTCCTCAACTCATGGCCTCATGTCATCCATTGCTGACACAATGGTTCATGCAGGATGGAGCACACCCCCATTCTGCCAATTTTGTGCTTGATTTCCTACACGAAAGACTTGGCCTTAGGGTATTGTCAAACACATTTCCAGAATGTTATGCAGGAGGAGGAATGTGGCCACCCCACAGCCCAGACATTAACCTATGTGGCTTCTTCCTTTAAGGGTTCCTTAAAGAGAAAGTGTTTCACAGAAAACCCAAAAATGCAGTTCAACTTATGGCCATCATTGTGGAGTTATGCCATGCCATTACAGAAGATTTATGTTGGAGAGTCATCACAAATGCATGTGTGCGACTTGAAGAAATTGTAAACCAAAATGGCAGTCATATTGAATATGTGATTCATTAGGTTGTATTTCCAAGCTGTATTCTTTACTCCTAGATCAATAAATTACAAATATTGTCAACAAAAAATGTGTTATTCATGAAACAAATCAGGTGACTTATCATGTGCCAACCTGTATAATTCCATACAGTATTTTATAAGGACTGTTTCAGAATGTTGTTACTCCAAGGGCTGAGCATTGTGGAACCTTAAATGTCATATTAAATTCAGTTTCAAACACTACTTTGAGTTTGATTGTTTCTTATGCACAACTTTAGTCAAGTATATCCAAGGGCTATAAAAAATTCATCCATATGGGCTGCACACAGCATAATTTTTCTGCAAATGGCCAACCACCAAATAATTCTGCGAACCATCAAGGTAACCAAATGAACTGCCTATTGATAGTATATCAATGGATGTGAGTGAAGTAATAAAGTGCTTAACATGAAACAGAGTTATCATATATGCTAATCTCAGCAGTCCTTGATTAATGGTAACTGCTCAATAATAAATGGGTTTTAAGGGTGTCAGTAGGTACCTGAAATATGAATATGTTAATTTTCTGAGTTACAGTGTAGTACTGTTATTGCAAAGAAAAATATAGTATCTTCAATGAATTCTGAAAAAGCAGATAACCCGTAAAGTAGCATTTTTAGAGTTCCAAGAATGTTTTAAAACAGTACCACACTGATGTCTGCTGTGTAAATGATGCAATATCTAGACAGAATACCAATTAGACTGAAGTCTTCTTGCTGGGCAAAATGCAACATATTATCCTGGACCAAGAAATAATTCTGAGTTTGCCACATGGATGTCTGTTTGAGCCACCATAGTTCATATTAAATATTATGAATTAACTGATTTTGTATGAGTAGTGTGATAAGTTTTGTGTTTATGTATGTTTGCCACAGTGGCAGTGGTTAGTTTAAAGTTTTGATGATTGCAGGATGTTGTTCTTGCACATATTTTAAGAATATAGGAGCATACATTTGTAAATACCCGAAAGCCAAAATCTGCTGATTGTTGAGTAAATAACAGTGATTTTCTAACAGCGTGGTAGAAAATGGAATTGTCCTTCAATAAATTTGTAGCTTTCAAGGCCAAAAATGGAAAAAATTACTAACTGAAATGTACTTTTCAACCAAGAAGTACATAATTAATCTATAAATAAAACTTTTAATAATGTTAAATCAGGTATTGTTGAACAATAAACATTAACATCCAGTTGCACCTTCTTGCAGAGTGTGTGTTGCTTAGTTAATTAGGTGTTTATTCATCCTCAGACTGTTTATTTATTTATTATTTGTCCATGGACTCTAGCTGATATTTTTCAGCTGAGACTGTTGGGTACGTCATAGAATTTTGTAGGTAGACAGATGTAACATTTGTGTTCTAATGGTATTTACAATGTTATATTACATCAAAGCTCAAATACAATGTATATACAAAAAATGTACAATAAACAAAACAGGATTATACTTTACAGGCACATAAAAGCTTAATGCATATTTTCTGTTACAATACAGAAGCAGTATTTAGTTTCATTTGTAATACTCACTCATACTATATTCACACTTGTCTATGAGATACACTTTTAAACTTTTTTTTAAATAAATTCCTTTTTAGTAGCTTGTTGAGGGACCACTTCATCTGAAGCACTCATTGTCAGTTAGTGATTTTGCTGTCTTGTATAATCATTTTCCTTTTTTCTTGTTGAATGGTGATGTACAGCTTTATTTAAGAGGTGTTTTTACATTTGCTCTTTAACTAATATTTCCTGTCTGTGAAATGAGGAGGAGCAATATGGTTCCAAACAGGTAGCCAAAATAGGGGAGTTCTTTTAAGACAGACTCTAACTACTCTTATGGTCTCATTCAGTTTGGTCTCAATCTTCTTCATGTGGTGGCTGTTTAACCAGACTGGAGTGCAGTGTTCAGCAACCAAGTGCACAACACTATGGCTGCATATTTTGCTGCAGTGTTTTCTAAATGTTTTTTTAAAGGTAATGTTCAGTTCACTGTTATCCCCAAATATTTTGGGAAAGGATTATAGTGAACTAAGTAACTGTTGAAGTATGTATAATAAAATTTTAGCCAGCCCCCATCTTCGAGTGTACAGTGACCTGGCTGGTGCTGCTCTGCAGAGGCTAAAGTCTTATCTCCCCCACAACCATTAGCAGAACTATTTTTGATGAACAGTTTCAAAATTGATGACATGTGGAGAGAGCATTGGAAAGTCCTGAAACTGGGTCAATCTCAATCCATTATCAACCTCGCTTCACCACTACCCCGAATGGAACTGCCTTGCCAGGTGTGGAAAACCACCAGTAGAATAAGAACATCACATGGCATTTGTCATTACTCATTCTATAAGTGGGGAATAAAAAAGCCACCAACCTTCATCAGACTGTTCACCACATTGTCACTGAATGCCCAATGTAATCTCTCCCCTACTTGCTACTTCCATCTATTGTCTGAATTAAAGCTTTTTATGAAGATTTGAGAGGAGCAAATATTACAATAAACATTCAAGTTTACTTAGATTGTCATGTTGAGATGGCTCCAGTTCTTCTTGTCTAGGAGTCTGATTCTTGAACCTGAAACTCTGACATTATAAGTGCTCACGAATGGATTGAACTAAATAAATTTGAAGATTGTTGTGCAGAATTTTTGTTTTTATGTAAATATATTTTCTTATGTTTTATTATATCATACAGTCTTTTGATTTTTCACATTAACAGAGCCGAAATTACATTGTTCACACAAAAATAAAAAAATATGTCCCATCACATCAGAGGCATGCTTACAACTCTCAACTCTGCAGAAATAACAATATTCCAAAGGGTTTACAATTTTTCTTAACAAATGAATTTCTACTAGTTTGTGTTACATTGTTAATCTTGATTGTTATTTCATAAATGAATCCAGAAATAAACATAGTAAACAGTGCAGGATACCATTATTAATAAGAGAAATTTTAAGTCTGCAAATATTTGTAATTTCAAATGTTTCTAAAAAAAAGTAATTTTAACTGTGCAATCAGACCTAGTACTCATCAATTATAACATTGAGATGAAAATATTTTATAAAATAATTCCTTTTCATAAATTTCAGCTCGATATATCACATCCAGTGAAAGTTTTCAGAAAAACAACTGAGATAATAGTGACCTATTCAAAATTTGAAAATAATAGTGGTATCACCAACTGCTGTTGAGAAAAAGTAATGATAGAGGAGGATATCCTGTTACACTACTTACAGCATAACCTGCAGAAAAATATGATTCCTTCAAAACTTTAAATTCGTTATTGGACTGAATTAATGGTCTCAACTTTAAAATTTTGTCAGATAATTATGATGTACGAATCCATATAAGCCATATGCTAAATAAATAAAGAAATACTCACTCACACTGTGTGATAGTACATTGTCAGAAAATTATGGTGTACAAAAGCTAGTCCACAGGACTGCCTGGGTGGTATTTTTGCTGTATACCTCACTGCTCTTTTCTGAATTTTAATTTTTTTTAGGTAGCCAGCTTGTGCACTTGTTATTATGTGATCAAAAGCAATGTTATTATGTTTAGTTGCTCTAGTGATTTTATTTATTTCTATTTTTAGGTTGTAACTATGGAGTACGTCCAACAGTGTCTTAGTGTCATCTGTTCTTTTCCTCATGTCTGTGTTCAAATCCCCTATAACTATTAAATAAACACATTTTTTAAACTCTTACATTGGACTTTCTAGCTGTTCAAAGAATGTTCTCATGTCACCATTTGGTGATCAGTACAGGCCTAATACACAGCGCATCTTCTATGGAATTTTTATTCCCACCACTGCAGTTTCGAAGCTCTGTTCTGTAGTATATTTTGTGATATTTTGGATGCTTTAATTAATCTGTAGCTAGAGAAAATGACAATCCAGCTGTAATGTTCTGCAAAAGCTGGTTACATGAGTCTGAATCTCCACCTAATTTTCTTTTAGCCTATGCTGTGTTTCTGCTAGAATGTTTGACTTATATCCCTGCAACATCACCCCTCATCCATCTGCTTTACAGTTTATTTGCTAAACATCCTGATGAAGTATTTTAACTGTTTTCCCTAAATTTAATGATTCCCCTTCTTGTGATGCACTAAGTCATTTACTAGCTCCTCATGTTGTTGTTGTACTATACTGATTTTTTATTTCTTTGTCCCTAAAACTGAACCATCTCTTTAAATTGTGTTTTAATTCTCAACAATATTTCTACACTGGTAACTGAAATTAGTATTTTCACTCACACTTTTTAATGAGCTCTTTATCGGCTTACACATTGTCATAAAAAGTCCTCACTTAATGTGTGTGTGTGTGTGTGTGTTGGGGCTTATGGGTGCTCAACGTCGAGGTCATCAGCGCCCTCACTTAATGTAACAGGCCTCCTAGGTCTCAGGCACCTACCCTGACTAGATGGTTCTAGTGCTGCTGTTTTAGGTCTCCCAGGCCTCAGGCATCTCCACAGTGTGGTTTCTGTTGCTGTCAGCTCCTGTGTTCAGTGGCTGCCCTTGTTCGCCTGCTGCTGTAACTGATGATCCTTCAGTGTTTATTTTTGGCATCAGTGAATACGCCATTTGCTGTTCTGTGCAGGATAGGGGGGATGTAGTGTGGGCATAGGGGGGGGGGGGGATACAATCCAATTTCTTGCATTTTGAAGCCTTTTTCAGTAGCTTGAGGTAAGGTCTTGGGTTCTGTACACAAGGTGCAGAATGATCGCACAATTTTTTGACTTATAACAAATTTTTCCTTTTCATTTAAGTGCATGCCATGTCTGTATAATGTTCTCTTGCCATACCATCTATTACAAGGAAGTATGTGTTAAGAATGGCCTGGTAGATTCTAATATATAAATTATAGTGTTAGTTCTTTACTTTTTCATTTAAACATGAAAAATAAGCAAGATCATATCTTTTAGTGATACCCATAACAAGTATTAGATATTTATGTAAACCATACAGTGTCTCTTGCAAGAAATGAGGGTCTTTATTGAGTTCGTTTCAGTAGCTATCATTTGATCCTGATATTAGTAAAATGCATTGAGTATCTACCAACCTGCCAACTGTCCAAAACAAGAGACAGTTTCTGGTGATTGGTGTGAGTATGTTCAACAAACTACCTGTTGAATTACAGATGCTGCCACTGGACAACTTCAAGAAACAAATTGCTGAAGGCCTAAAAGAATGCCCACTATACTTGGTCCAAGAATTCTTTGATTGTGAAGAAAGCGAATGGACACAGTGAACATGACATAGTCTATATACATCACCTGTATAAAGTTTAGATGTTATTCTGTGATTCACTATATTGTAAATCACTTGATTGTAACTTTGACGCAGTCTGTCCAGGCATGGCTGGTGAACGACAAAGACCTGGTAATAAATGGGATCATTCCTGTGGCAGTTTGTTACTACTTTGCCCATTGTGACTCCTAGTTTCACACAACTTGTCATCTTAACAGTTTGCTCACACTATAAAATTTCAGCAACTTCTCTTCCATGGCTCTCAGCATTGTATTATTATGTCACAACTATTTTTCTTTAAGGTTATTTTTGCACTTTCGTTTGACTGCTTAAGATTTTGGCCTACTGCCCTCTCACTGTCCTCGTATATTCACCATGTTTAACCTTCCTCACTTCTGTTCACATTCCTGTTTTCTTCTTTTTGGGCATTTGCTGGAATTTCTGTTTTCTGGTTTGTTTTGCTCTGTATTTCTTGCTGTCTGTCATTTCTTCTGTGGAAATATTCAGTTTCTTGAGGTCTTCATGGTTTCCTTTACTCAGTTGGTTTTCAGTGTACCAGTTGTCACTATGTTAAAAATCAATTTGGTCAGTATATTTTCGTTCATTTTATGTATGTATCCATAGAACTTTGCCCTTCTTTTCCTGATGTTGTTTATAATTGTGCCTGTCTGTTCATACAGTTTTTTTTTTTTGTCAGTCTCTTTATCCAAATCCCCTCTCTCTGAAACGGCCTGTAGATCTTTCTCAGAATTTCCGTCTCTTGTTGTTTCATCTCCTTGACTTTTGTTCTTTCCTTGATTACTGTTGTTTCTGAGGCATCCAAGGACTCTGGTAAGACTACTGTACTTAAGTGTCTTAATCTGGGATTTATATAAATACTTCTTTTGTTGTAATGGTCCCATATAAGTCTGCATGCTTTTTGTAGTTCTGTGATCCTTTCTTCATTGGGTGTCAAGTTCAGTCCTGTTTTCTGTATATGTAGATGTATGGTAGATTCTAGTATATAAACTATAATGTTAGTTCTTTACTTCTTCATTTAAACATGAAAAATAAACAAGGAATTTGAAAATTTCTACTTGTGTTATCTTTCCATATTTCATTAACACTAGGTGTGTGTTGTGGATTTTGAGTCCATATACTGCATTCTTTCATGGGAGATTTGTAGTCCTGTTTTGGATGAGATTTCATGTAGTGTTTCTAGAGATTTTTTGCCTCTTGTTCTGTTATTTGTTGTGATGGCTATATCATCAGCAAAGGTCAGACATTTTATGTTGATGGTTCTATCCTTATGTCTCCCCATCTTTACTCCGTAGATCCCTTTGTCCAATTTCTTGATTATTTTCCCCAAAATGGAGAAAAATTGAATGGCTGACAGGCCATCACCCTGTCTCAATCTGTCTTGATTTCCAATAGTACCGAGATCTCTTCCATAAACTTCACTTTGGAGGTTGTATTTCTTAATGTTTCCTTGATTAGCTTTTTGGTATTGTTGTCCACCTTCATTCTTTCAGTGTATTGAAGAGTGTTTTTCTATCTACGGAGTTGTAAGCCTTCGTGGTGTTCCTAGACTTGATTGTTGTTAATATTGTTTTCAGGCATCAGAGCTGTTCACTGCATGAGCTTCCCTTTCTTAACCCTGTAAAGGGACACCATCCTCTAGTATTACCCTTCCTCAACAGAAATAATCAGTACCAAAAATATATTTTTGAATTTTGAATATGTTAATATTGTCTCAAACAATGAAAAATCTGTGGCTCACCATCTCCGCTATATGAGTAGCAACTTTCCTTCTCATAAAATTGTTAATATTGTCTCAGATATTTTTCTAAAAGAATTTCATATGATTTTGTACATGGTGTATTATATTTCAGGCTACTAAAATCTATAAAAAGAAATTACTTTATTTTTGTTGTAACAATCAATATGTACTAGCTCTGTATGTACAGTTAAAATTATTTATTTAGAAACATTTGAAATTACGGAATATTTGGGACACTTAAAATTTCTATTATTATTTACACAATTTGGCACTATGTATTATGTTAATTTCAGGATTCATTGGTAAAATGATAACATAAGTTATTGTAAACCCTTTGGAATATTGTTAGTACCGTAGAGGGAAGTAGTAGTGGGCATGCCTCTGATGTGATTGGACATTGTAATAAAATGTGGCAAAAATGTTTTGTGGTGAAGTTTGAGGTGTGTATTATTGTTTAACACAAGAAAAACAATGTTCAATATACCATGTCTTATTATGGACATTCTCCATCAAAAACATAACACGTAATGTGTAATCCAGGGTGCCGCTTCTTGATGCTGCCGTAGGTTCATTTTGATGCTACTGCATTGGCACATGGGATTTATGCAATGGATTCCATAAGTTTGAGTGTTCCTGTTCACTATACATTATATTTCGTGAAGTAGATGTTCAGCAGCGAACTTAAAAAGTCTGACTACATGCTGTTGATACACAATTCACTCTAAGATTGACTTACGGTGGCATTCAAATCGCCTCTATTTATATGATTTTAAACATTTAATGTCACTGTTACACACTGAATTTAGCATATTAACAATTAAAGTTTTTACGTACTAACAATTAAAGTTTTTACATACATCTTCCCAAATTACATAGAAAATTACATGGAATTACAATGAATAATTTCATACAAAGACAGGAAAGAATCTGTTTCTATCAAGACTATAAATTACATGTTTTATCATTGCAACAATATATTTCATTAATTTGCATATATTATTTTACTGACTTAAAGGAAAATCACACTATCATTTACAGGTGAACAGAGTGATTAGTTTTATTCAATAAAGGCCTAGGTTCAATTAATTAAATTTTGTACAAGGAAAATTTTACATTTCTATGTAGTTGTAATTGCAGTTCTCTAACACCAATCAGACCATAAGCATGTTTGATTCTGACTGAAAAATCATCCTGTCATATTTCTGTTAGGAGACTAAACAATTTCTGACTTAAAAAAGATAAAATTAGCTGTCTCTCAATGACATGAAATATCGGAACTTTAATCATTAATTACTCCAAAATTACAACAGCAATTTTATTCATACCGAGTGCCTGTAATTTGTATTGTGTGTAAATTAAGATGTTATATTAGTTTTTAATCCAATATGTTTCCTTCAGTCTATATACTGGTGAGACACAATGTAAACAATGTCAAAGCAACAGTTTAAATTAGTTACTAAATTGCTGCATGAAGAATCTTTGGTGTATCACATCCAGATAACCAGAAACATGTTTCCTTCAATTCTATATACTGGCGAAACACAATGTAGGCAATGTCAAAGCGACAGCTTAAATTGGTGTAAATTCTTAGTATTACATATATGCCCCTCTTTTGGAGAGTGAAGATGAGACTGAAATAGGATACAGGACCTGAAAAGGGGTTGTGGTGTTACAACATGCCTTTATTTTTGGGAAGAGCAATGTAATTTTCGGCCATGTTGACATGTAGATTGGAAAGACAGTTTGATATAGAAATATGTGAGAAAATAAAATTTTCAAGTAAAACAAAAAAATACAGTGCAGGCTCACTTCAAATTTATTACATCAATTGGAACCATGAGAACATATAATGTCAAAAATTCATCTTCAAGAATCAGCCCCTAGACATGAAGAACTGGAACCAACTATGAGAAAAGAAGATATGTAAAAAGTTTATTGTAAATCTTACTCCTCTCAAAGCTTATTAAATGAGTTAACCATAAAGACAGTGACAATCAACAAATGATGTGATGGAGGGTTAGATTACAACCCTCCTTGGAATCCTCCTATTTGTGGATCTGCCTCAGCCTCTAGCCAATTTAACACAACTTTGGATAGAATTTTGTGTCACAAGCAGTAGTGAAATTCCTCTGCAGTTATAATGGTCTGTTTCATCTCCTTTCCCATAGAGCATGTATATTATGGCTGACTTCCATTCTTCTGGTACCTTTTCTGTTTCCCAGATGTTTTTGATTACTTGCCACACTTGCAACATGAGGCCCTGCACTTGGGACCAGCAATGGTAGAGTTGACTATTGGCTGACTACATCGCCTGTCCTATGCTCTGAAGGTCCACTGTCATCAGCTGGCGCTATCACGCGACATGAGCTATTACTGGCTTCCAAAAGCGTATTGCAATCTCGATTTCAATGTTTCAGAAAGTAGCATGTGGTGTTTGGTGGAATTTGAATTTATACTTCCTCAATACCAAAATATGCAGCGAACACGTTGCTGCACATCAAAGATCTTTCCAAAACGTGTTTCTTTCCCCTGAGTTTTGTTTTCCAAAGAGCCAGTAAATTCTACACCTGCATATAAAACCTTAACCATTCAAAGGATTGATAAGTTTTACAGTTCCAAGGAAAAACATACCGCCACTTAACAAAGAAAAAGTGTGCTTTCACCTGGGAGAAAATGAACTTTTAACCAGGAAATCTGAGAATTTTTTTAAATTGTGCACATGTACACCCTGGTTTTATTCACATCACATTCTTTGTGACTTGTTTTCTGCAGTATCAGTAGTTGTCTTTAAATATGTCTGCTTGTGTCTGTATATGTGTGGATGGATATGTGTGTGTGTGCGAGTGTATACCCGTTCTTTTTTCCCCCTAAGGTAAGTCTTTCCGCTCCCGGGACTGGAATGACTCCTTACCCTCTCCCTTAAAACCCACATCCTTTCATCTTTCCCTCTCCTTCCCTCTTTCCTGATGAGGCAACAGTTTGTTGCGAAAGCTTGAATTTTGTGTGTATGTTTGTGTTCGTTTGTGTGTCTGTTGACCTGCCAGCACTTTCATTTGGTAAGTCACATCATCTTTGTTATTATATATATATATATATAATAGAGGGAAACATTCCAGGTGGGAAAAATATATTTAAAAAGAAAGATGATGAGACTTACCAAACAAAAGCGCTGGCAGGTCGATAGACACACAAACAAACACAAACATACACACAAAAATCTAGCTTTCGCAACCAAAGAGGGAAGGAGAAGGAAAGACAAAAGGATATGGGGGTTTTAAGGGAGAGGGTAAGGAGTCATTCCAGTCCCGGGAGCGGAAAGACTTACCTTAGGGATATATATATATATATATATATATATATATATATATATATATGTATGTATATATATATCACCGGCCATTTGACCATCTTGTCCTGTGCGGATGCACAAACAGTGCCTGAACTCTTATGGGAATCGGCAAAAAGCCATGAGTAATGAGTATAATGGGCAGGGACACTATGAATATAGTGCGAGACAATAAGCTAGGAATGTGGGTCTCATGGTAGGCGTGCCAGAGATAAGTCCCTGCAGTTGCACTATCCTCTGTCCCCTTGGTGGCTCAGACAGATAGAACGTCTGCCATGTAAGCAGGAGATCCTGGGTTTGAGCCCTGGTGGGGGCACATATTTTCAACTGTCTCCGTTGACATATATCAATGCCTTCATGTGACTAGGGGTATACATTTCATTGTAATTTCATATAAATTTTGTTTTCTAGAAGCAGCACAGAACCATATAAAATATCTGCTGGCAGTCAAGTAACACTGAATCAGCTTGTGTGTTGTTAGTTGCAGCTTTCTGGGCTGTGTAAAGGAAAACACTGTGCAGAGTTTCATGTATGTAAGTGTAATCTAACTGATGTCAGTTTGCACGTATATTCTTTGACTATTGTTGAAATTAAGAAGAAGAAGAGGCTTTGCCTGATTCTACTGTAATTTATGTACATGCCTCTTACTTTAGCACCTAAGTAAAGCTGTAAAGTAAAGGTGGAAATGTAACAAGATAGTCTTCAGTCAAACAACTTCATAAGATAAAATTCTGAATTTCATACTTCTTTAGCCATCTTTCTACTGCAAACTGTATGTGGGCAATGCTTCCATCAATAAGTAATAATTATTCTGGAATCTTCTTGTTGTCTCCATTGCTAATTAGTACCAAGCTTATGTTTTCTGTCTCTGGTCCAAATACATATCTTCCCCCTCTGTAATTAGCATTGTTAGTTCATACATCTCTGTTGCTTACTAAATGACTGTGCTCAGTATGCCATGAGAGGGGTTTCTCCAACATAAAAAACCACTTGACAGGTGGCTTTCTCTGTGTAGTGTACACCCAGTCTACTCAGGAGGGACCTATGGTTTTATACTGAATAGTGTAGTAATAAAACTCCAAGAGGAACACAGAATTGATAAGCCATCTCATGTAATCTCTTGACCTATCACCAGATCAGAGAGTTCTGGAAATGATAAACCAACGTACAAGCTATGCATTCACATTACATGCAATATTACTGGCCTTATGTATTTCATCCAGGCAAAAAGAGAGTGTGGAGTGGTCTCTGAATTTATGAGAGAAATGTTAATGGTGCCAACATGATGGTTACATTGTTATTTTGGAAGAAAATTGCAAAGTGAAGAAGTGATCTAAGGCAGTACAATAAAAACCTGTTTGTGCCAGAGAGGAACATTACACTATGGACAAAATATTTACAATAACTTACCAAAATAAAGTAAAGTAAAAAATGATCTTAAAAAATTTAAAGCAATATTAAAAGAATGTGTATTAATGCATTACTTTTATAGTCTAGAAGAGTTCCTCAAAAATCTTTGAGAGCCTAAGAAAATTAATGTTATGTATATAAGCCACATACTTTATTATTTACAAAAATATTGCTTAAATATGACTACCTACTTGTAACATGTAAAGACTGTAATCATTAATACTGTATAAGTTTGCTCATATTTTCAATTGTAATTTTCTAACTAAAGTCAGAGATGAAAAAAATGTATTCATTAACACATGTAAACATAAAGATAAATTCACATCGACATGTCAGATGTCTGATGTGCTATGCTGTACATGTAAGATTTACAGGACCAAATAAATATGAATACAAAGAAAAAAAGAAGAAAGTACAACTTACCTCCTTGCTGAATAGCTTCATACTGTTCTCATGGATCTTTTTTTGTGGTACTTTTGAAAGAAATGAGAGTATATCATTGCTGTCTGTTGAATTACATCCCAAAGATGCTGCCAATTTTAATGCATTCTTGCGTGGCTCATTTGTGAATGCCCAAGGACAAAATGCTGCACCGCTCTGAATAATTGCCTTATGGAAAAGACCTGTAACCAGGTGAGGATATTATTAGTGCCAATTAGTACCTGTCTCATGCACTATGGTGTAGAACATGTCAGGTTATGAGCTACTAATAAAAAACACATTTATTAACAGATGCACATTACCCAGTTAAATTTGAATGTGTCAAATAGTGAAAGGTATCTATGTAACCGTAGCAAGTACATCATTCTTTTACTCTACGAATGGTACAAATTGGACACAAGCGGACATATATAAAGGAAAAGAGTTTGAGCAGAGATGTCAGTCGAGGCGGAAGTACAGAGGCAAAGATGTTATTGAATGACAGGTGAGGTATGAGCGGCGGCAACTTGAAATTAGCGGAGGTTGAGGCCTGGTGGGTAACGGGAAGAGAGGACATATTGAAGGGCAAGTTCCCATCTCTGGAGTTCTGATAGGTTGGTGTCAGTGGGAAGTATCCAGATAACCCGGACGGTGTAACACTGTGCCAAGAATGTGCTGGCCGTGCACCAAGGCATGTTTAGCCACAGGGTGATCCTCATTAGCAACAAACACTGTCTGCCTGTGTCCATTCATGCGAATGGACAGTTTGTTGCTGGTTATTCCCACATAGAAAGCTTCACAGTGTAGGCGGGTCAGTTGGTAAATCATGTGGGTGCTTTCACACGTGGCTCTGCCTTTGATCGTGTACACCTTCCGGGTTACAGGACTGGAGTAGGTGGTTATGGGAGGGTGCATGGGACAGGTTTTACACAGGGGGTGGTTACAAGGGTAGGAGCCAGAGGGTAGGGAAGGTGGTTTGGGGATTTCATAGGGATGAACCAAGAGGTTACGAAGGTTAGGTGGATGGCGGAAAGACATTCTTGGTGGAGTGGGGAGGATTTCATGAAGGATGGATCTCATTTCAGGGCAGGATTTGAGGAAGTCGTATCCCTGCTGGAGAGCCACATTCAGAGTCTGATCCAGTCCTGGAAAGTATCCTGTCACAAGTGGAGCACTATTGGGGTTCTTCTGTGGGAGGTTCTGTGTTTGGGGGGATGAGGAAAAGGCTCTGGACTTACAAGTCTTTCCGCTCCCAGGATTGGAAAGACTCCTTACCCTCTCCCTTAAAACCCACATCCTTTCGCCTTTCCCTCTCCTTCCCTCTTTCCTGATGAAGCAACCATTGGTTGTGAAAGCTTGAATTTTGTGTGTATGTTTGTGTTTGTTTGTGTGTCTATTGACCTGCCAGCACTTTTGTTTGGCAGCACTTTCGTTTGGTAAGTCACATCATCTTTGTGAATATAATAGAGGGAAACATTCCACGGGGGAAAAATATATCTAAAAACAAAGATGATGAGACTTACCAAACAAAAGTGCTGGCAGGTCGATAGACACACAAACAAACACAAACATACACACAAAATTCCAGCTTTTGCAACCAACGGTTGCTTCATCAGGAAAGAGGGATGAAGCAACCGTTGGTTGCGAAAGCTGGAATTTTGTGTGTATGTTTGTGTTTGTTTGTGTGTCTATCGACCTGCCAGCATTTTTAGCACTTTTGTTTGGTAAGTCTCATCATCTTTGTTTTATATATATATATATATATACAGTATATATAGACACACACACTCCTGGAAATCGAAATAAGAACACCGTGAATTCATTGTCCCAGGAAGGGGAAACTTTATTGACACATTCCTGGGGTCAGATACATCACACGATCACACTGACAGAACCACAGGCACATAGACACAGGCAACAGAGCATGCACAATGTCGGCACTAGTACAGTGTATATCCACCTTTCGCAGCAATGCAGGCTGCTATTCTCCCATGGAGACGATCGTAGAGATGCTGGATGTAGTCCTGTGGAACGGCTTGCCATGCCATTTCCACCTGACGCCTCACTTGGACCAGCGTTCGTGCTGGACGTGCAGACCGCGTGAGACGACGCTTCATCCAGTCCCAAACATGCTCAATGGGGGACAGATCCGGAGATCTTGCTGGCCAGGGTAGTTGACTTACACCTTCTAGAGCACGTTGGGTGGCACGGGATACATGCGGACGTGCATTGTCCTGTTGGAACAGCAAGTTCCCTTGCCGGTCTAGGAATGGTAGAACGATGGGTTCGATGACGGTTTGGATGTACCGTGCACTATTCAGTGTCCCCTCGACGATCACCAGTGGTGTACGGCCAGTGTAGGAGATCGCTCCCCACACCATGATGCCGGGTGTTGGCCCTGTGTGCCTCGGTCGTATGCAGTCCTGATTGTGGCGCTCACCTGCACAGCGCCAACACGCGTACGACCATCATTGGCACCAAGGCAGAAGCGACTCTCATCGCTGAAGACGACACGTCTCCATTTGTCCCTCCATTCACGCCTGGAGGCGGGCTGCACGATGTTGGGGTGTGAGCGGAAGACGGCCTAACGGAGTGCGGGACCGTAGCCCAGCTTCATGGAGATGGTTGCGAATGGTCCTCGCCGATACCCCAGGAGCAACAGTGTCCCTAATTTGCTGGGAAGTGGCGGTGCGGTCCCCTACGGCACTGCGTAGGATCCTACGGTCTTGGCGTGCATCCGTGTGTCACTGCGGTCCGGTCCCAGGTCGACGGGCACGTGCACCTTCCACCGACCACTGGCGACAACATCGATGTACTGTGGAGACCTCACGCCCCACGTGTTGAGCAATTCGGCGGTACGTCCACCCAGCCTCCCACATGCCCACTATACGCCCTCGCTCAAAGTCCGTCAACTGCACATACGGCTCACGTCCACGCTGGCGCGGCATGCTACCAGTGTTAAAGACTGCGATGGAGCTCCGTATGCCACGGCAAACCGGCTGACACTGACGGCGGCGGTGCACAAATGCTGCGCAGCTAGCGCCATTCGACGGCCAACACCGCGGTTCCTGGTGTGTCTGCTGTGCCGTGCGTGTGATCATTGCTTGTACAGCCCTCTCGCAGTGTCCGGAGCAAGTATGGTGGGTCTGACACTCCGGTGTCAATGTGTTCTTTTTTCCATTTCCAGGAGTGTATATATATTAGAAGGAAAAAATATATCTAAAAACAAAGATGATTTGACTTACCAAACGAAAGCGCTGGCACGTCGATAGCACACAAACAAACACAAACATACACACAAAATTCTAGCTTTCGCAACCAACGGTTGCCTCGTCAGGAAAGAGGGAAGGAGAGGGAAAGTCGAAAGGATTTGGGTTTTAAGGGAGAGGGTAAGGAGTCATTCCAATCCCAGGAGCGGAAAGACTTACCTTAGGGGGAAAAAAGGACGGGTATACACACGCACACACACACACATATCCATCCACACATATACAGGCTCAAGCAGACATATACAGAGGCAAAGAGTTAAACCATCAGTGTCAAAGTAGGACTATATTACACAGAGCAATGCAGCCACTAATACTGAGCACACAACTGACTATGTGCTAATATCTTTGTAATGTCAATACACACTCTGACTTCAAACAGGTTGACAAAATTACTGTACAATATTTCGAACCATGTCAAGATTTCTCAATGAAATGTTAACTGACCTATTTCCACACTTCAAAGCAACACATAGACAATTCTGTAGATCTCCAGATTGTAGCAAGTATTCACACATAATATATTGTTAGTGTCTTTTAAATAAACACTATATATATTCTGCTTTTTTTCCTAGACAATATTGATTTTCCTGCTGTAAGCAATAGTGACATACTATCCAGCATCAAATTCTGAGACTATGTTTCACTGTTTACATGTAGTAATTGTAGTTTAACTGTTTATATGTAGGAAAACATTACAAAATGCCTTATCATCTATTACACAAATGGGCAGTAGGCTATTTGACGTATGTTAGGGAATATATGTTAGTTATTTTCATTCCTATCATGCTAGCTGGTTAATACCTGAAGTATATGAGAATTTGATAAGGCAATGAAACCTACCTTTAGCCATTGGTGACAGCATGAGATAGTGCACGGATGCACCACCTGCACTTTCTCCGAAAATTGTAACGTTGTTTGGGTCTCCACCAAATGATGCAATATTTCTCTTGACCCACTGCAGAGCCATCACTTGGTCCTTGAGGCCCATATTTCCAGGTAAAACTGAATCACCTGTGCTTAGAAAACCTATAGAATGGAAGAGAGATACAAATGTCTGCTTACTGATAAAATATAAAGAATTTTATCTTACTATGTTAAAATATGCTAAATGTATTGTGAACATTGTAATGCACTGTAACAATTATACTTTTGTGTTCTTGCACAATAATAAATAAGATTAGGTAATAAGTAGAACAACACTACTAGTGATAGGAGAACACTACTAGCTATAAACATTTTTTGCCTTATTTGGACATATTTGATAAAGCGGTATTGTCTTCAGTGAGAGTTTCCTTTTACTTTTACACACATCAAAAAAAGTTTTGTACCACCTCAGTTCCAAAAGTTCTGGAACCTGTACAGAAAATTGGACTAGATATCAACATAAACATCATTTCTGCCCTTTTTATTGCTCATGAAAACCACACATTGCATGTTGTACCACCATACAGTGAGACCTTCAGAGGTGTTAGTGCAGATTGCTGTACACACCAGTACCTCTAATACCCAGTAGCATGCCCTCTTGCACTGATTCATAGCTGTTTTCATTGTAACATACTACCCACAAGTTCATCAAGGCACTGTCAGTGCAGATTGTCCCACTTCTCAATGGTGATTCAGGGTAGATACCTCAGAGCGGTTGGTGGGTCATGTCGTCCATAAACAGCCCTTTTCAATCTACCTCAGGCATGTTCAATAGGGTCCATGTCTGGAGAACATGCTGGCCACTCTAATCAAGCGATGTCCTTATCCTGAAGGAAGTCATCCACAAGATGTGCATGATGGGGGCGCAAATTGTCATCCATGAAGACACATGCCTCACCAATATGCTGCCGATATGGTTGCACTATCGGTTGGAGGATGGCATTCACATATTGTACAGCTGTTATGGTGCCTTCCGTGACCGTCGGTGGTGTATGTCAGCCCCACATACTGCCACCCCAAAACAGCAGGGAACCTCCACCTTGCTGCACTCGCTGGACAGCGTGTCTACGGCGTTCAGTCTGACTGGGTTGCCTCCAAACATGTCTCCAATGATTGTCTTGTTGAAGGCATATGCAACACTCATCATTGAAGAGAAAATGATGATGCCAATCCTGAGCGGTCCATTTGGCATGTAGTTGGGCCCATCTGTACCCACTGCATGGTGTCATGGTCCCAAAGATGGACCTCGCCATGGACGTCGGGGGTGAAGTTGTGCATCATGCAGCCTATTGCACACAGTTTGAATAGTAACATGACGTCCTGTGGCTGCACAAAAATCACTATTCAACAGGGTAGCATTACTGTCAGGGTTCCTCCGAGCCATAATCTGTATGTAGCGGTCATCCACTGCAGTAGTAGCCCATGAGGGGCCTGAGCGAGGCATGTCATCGACGGTTCCTGTCTCTCTGTATCTTCTGCATGTCTGAACAACATTGATTTGGTTCACTCCGTGTTGCTTGGACCCTTCCCTTGTTGAGAGCCCTTTCTGGCACAATGTAACAATGTGGACACAATCAAACCGTGGGATTGACATCTAGGCATAGTTGAACTACAGACAACACGAGCCGTGTACCTCCTTCCTGGTGGAATCACTGGAACTGATCGGCTGTCATATCCCCTCTGTCTAATAGGCACTGCTCATGCATGTTTGTTTACATCTTTGGGTGGGCTCCGTGACTTCTCTGAACAGTCAAAGGCACTGTGCCTGTGATACAATATCCGCAGTCACTATCTATCTTCAAGAGTTGTGGGAACCGGGGTGATGCTAAACATTTTTTCATGTGTGTAGATTGTTAATATTTCTGATTAAAAACCAATATTCATAGCCTGTACATTCTTCTGTCAAATGTATGTGATCCATTGAACATCTAATAACTTTGTGATATGTAATTAAAAAATTTAACTTGTTAACAGTAAAGAAGGGAATAAGTTTTAGTACTAAAATTTGTTGCAGTCTAAAGAAAGGTCTCTTTTTCTCTATAGATGACTGAAATAATAATGCTAAACTATATGAGACAGAATCTGCAAGACTACATGAAAAACCATTATGACTTCCGGAAATGTACACTTTTTTTGTTTGCACTAAGCATTGCCGTATATGATTGGAAGGGAGAATAATAGTGTACATATGTTTGTTTGTATTTTGCATACTGGAGTGAGGGGGTGAGTGCTCAAGAGAGTATATAAAACATCTATTTCCTGTCAGAAGTATATGTTGTTTGTCTTAAATTTTCAAAAGGTAGCTTATTTTTTATTATTCTGGGAAATGACTTATATCTATGGATGCATCGCTGTTCTGTAGTCTGTATGCACTGCAGATTAGCCAGAATTTAAAAAAAAAATCTATCTTCTCATCTTTTAGCAATCATTTGTACATTGCCAGTTTTCATGAAATTTTATGCAATTTTTAGCTTTAGAATCTACTGAATAATTAAAAGTGTCCACCTTTTCTGATTGTTATCATCATCTGGCTGATATGCAATAGATGTACTCAGTGTAAAAAGAAAAGTTTCGTGCTCGCAAATTTATTGTTCAATGCAACACACGAATCTGAAATTTTTTCTAAGTGGAAAAAAGTAAGGTTAATGAATGTCACAGTTGATAGAATGGGGCACAAATATGATCTGAACAAGGATGTTTACTAATTTTGCAGTTTAACCAGTCATTTCCATCAGTTGCTCAAAGTTCAAAAGCACATAAAGCATCAGCACAACTGATTTTCATACATGCCTTACTCATAGAGTTGATCTATTGAGATCCTACAAATGTTGGAATTTATCTGCATTGGAAACACATAGTACAATGTCATGAAAAAAAGTAGTAGTTCAAGTTTAATTAAACTATGTTCTTTCTTCTTTCTCTCAGTTTATGAATCTGAAAATTTCCTCTACAGCTGCAAAAACAGCTTTGGCAATGACAATCCTCTTTGCCTGATTCCCTTGTCAATTTTGAATTTCTCACTATCCTGATGAAGTTTGATTTACACTGAAGCTGTTATGACATATTCTTCTGTACCAGTGTACTAACACAAATGTAATCAGTATCTTTTCCCCAAAGGCCATTAGTACAGACTTTGGTGAAATGAGGTCAAAGTTTTCTCAAAATCTTTGAGTTCCAGACAAAGTGGTATGTAGTTTTCAGATCAAATAGAAGGATATGTACATAGTTTAGAGGTGGATGAAATGAGGCTAGAAGAATTGCTACTAATTCTTAGTTATTGCTGAGGATAATGAGTCAAAATATGAAAAACATATCAATTCTGTCTACAAAAAACTCAGTTCCATCATATTCGTAATGAAGCAGCTATCACAGTATGCAGACAAGCAGATTCTCTGCACACTATACTATAGCCTTTTTGAACCATAGCTGCAGTATGAAGTGACAGTGGGGGGAAACTCAAACACTCAAGAAACAAAAGAAGCAATCAGCATCATTTTAAGTAAAAAGTCTTCTGATATGTACAGAAATTTCTTCAAAAATACAGGTATCTTAACTTTTACATATTTGCAAATATATAAAGCAATAACATACATCACAAAAGATAATATAGAATGGATTACAGATATTAGTGTAAACACCCACAACACACAGAGGAACAATGACATGAAGCACACATCCAGTCTGCAAATGCTTGAAAACGGAACTCATTACTCAGATATCAAATTGCTAAAACTGCTTCCTAAAAACCTGCATGACAGTGCACATGACATAAACTTTCCAGAGAACCTGAAAGATTATATGGTGGAAAACAAATTTTACAGTATTGCAGAGTATTTATCACATTTAATTTGTGTATAATTGATGATGTCACAATGTAAGACAAATGGTTCAGAAGTAGATAACAATGAATATTTTCTCATTTTAACCTTTCTGTACACCATGCAATCCTGCAGGATCAAATAAAATTCAGAATTTAAATTTAGGTTTTCCTTGTTAGGACATGGCACTTGCATTTGAGAGAGGGACAATTCAAATATCCATCTGGCCATACACTTACATCTCCTATGTTTTCACTAAATCACTGCAGACAAACAACTCAGGCAATGAGCAGGTGACTGATTTCCTTCCCCTCCTCCCCCCCTTTTCCCTAACCCCCCCACCTGTTCATCTTGTGCTCTGTCTCTAAGGACTTTATCATCAACAGAACATTAAGCTCTAATTTTCCTTCCTTCTTTCACTCCTCTGTATGAAATCATTTGTTAATATCAAAATTAAATACAAATTGTTTAACGTTGTGAAGCATGGTAAGGAATATAACAGAAAATGTATGAGGCACTATAATACCATAAAACTTTTGATTGGTAGGTTTCATTATGCATGTTTTAACAGTTAAGTAATTAGTATAATTGAGTTAGGGCAGGTACTCTGAAGAGGTAAAAAAATTATTTATGATATATACTTGTTACATTAAGTTATATGAATGTGTAAATATACTACCGTGGGTTCTTTAATTCTGTCAGAAGGGTTTCTGGACTATAAGAGGTGATGACATGTAACTTGAGCAAATACTAATTATACTTGGAGAATTGGAAATTTGTGATAAGGTCTTATGGGACCAAACTGCTGAGGTCATCGGTCCCTAAGCCAACACACTACTTAAACTAACTTACGAGGGAGGACTCGAACCTCCGAGATGGGGAGCCGCACAGACCGTGACACCACGCCCGGGTTCCCGGGTTCGAATCCCGGCGGGGTCAGGGATTTTCTCTGCCTCGTGATGGCTGGGTGTTGTATGCTGTCCTTAGGTTAGTTAGGTTTAACTAGTTCTAAGTTCTAGGGGACTTATGACCACAGCAGTTGAGTCCCATAGTGCTCAGAGCCATTTGAACCAACAGACCGTGACAAGACGCCTCAGACAGTACGGCTACCCCGCATGGCACTAATTATACTGTGTAGTATTATATGTTTGGTGATGCATCACAGTTCATTGTTTCAGCATGTCTGGGAGGCTGGGCAGTAGCAGCTGAAGAACTAATGTGATCCTACCTTTTTCTTTTTTTCTCTATTTTTTTTATTGAAGATGGCTGTCAAATGGAGACAAAGAATATGTAATCCAAGGAAGCTTCCTGGCAGGACTGGGACTCAAACCTGTGACCTTTGTCTTTCATGGGCACTGAGCTATACAAGCATGACTTATGACCTGCCCTAATAGCTGCCCTTCTGCCAGTATCTCATCCACTTATCTTTCTAATTTTGGAAGGTGGAAGATGAGGTACTGGTTGAAGCTGTAAGGACAGGTAGTGAGTCAGGCTTAGACAACTCATCAGTAGAGCACTTGACTGTGAAAGGCAATAGTCCCGGTTTTGAGTCTCAGTCCAGCATACAATTTTAATCACTCAGGAAGTTTTAATTAATTCACACTCTGCTGCAGAGTGAACATAAAGCTCAAGGAGCTTGGTGATCAAATGATGCAAGATAGTGTTTCTTAGTGCAATAAAATGAATATAATAGAGGCAAACATTCCACGTGGGTAGATATATTAGTGCAATAAAATTATTATTTCAGGAGTCAGTGTTTCAAGTAGTTCATAAATATTTGGTGAAGAAATCCATTAATAAACTATGGGGAAAAATAAAAGAAAGAAAAAGAATGAAGAAGAAATTGGTTGAAGAAGATTGAATTTACATGATCAATATTCCAAATAGAGAACAACAATGTCACAACTTTTAAAAAAAGTGTGGTATATACTTACCAAAGGCACCAAGTCTGTAGTTGATGGTGACAACCAGAACATTACACTCAATGAGAAGATCTGGTCCATATAAACTGTCAGATCCATCACCTGCTGTGAAGCCACCACCGTGTATCCAGAACATTACAGGCAATAGATCAAACCTTGTCCCTTCGGGTAACTGAAATACAGTCTACTATCACTTTCTGTCTTGGTTAGCTTAAAGTAAAGGCACATATTTATTTAAAACAGCCACAGACTATCTTGGACTCACTTGTCACAGCTCACTTATGTGTACTCTCTATGCTATCTGATGGACTTATTTATGATGACCTAACCATTTATTATTCCTTGCCATCACTATTTGGCCTGTAAATGGGCTTGCCTATTTCGCTAATGTGTTGCTGTTTCCATTTTCTGTTTGACTGCATATTGGACTTATCATGAAGAAACCAATGGTGTATTCATGCACCAAGAGAGTGTTTCATATTTTAGTGCTTCTCAGTAAGACAAACTTACTGTCTTCTCCAGCACTGAAATTTGAGTTATTCAGTAAATCTGCAGTGTACTTTAATGACCATGAGGTATCCACCACTGACTCTTTGTTTATGTTTAGTTTAAGAGGAGTCATGATATATATGTGATTTACTTGTAATTAATTAGTTTTCAATAAAACCTGCATTGTTTAAGCAGCAGGCCTACAATAGAGGGTACTGATTTATAAATTAGGCTTTAAACAGCTGAAATTGATGCATCAACTTTTGATAGAGATATTAGTCAGTAAACACATTTCTTGTAATATTAATAGTCATGTTGGATCACTTTGATCATTAAATCTGTTAACTGAAAATCAGTTGTCATATTATAGATTGAAATTAAGATCCTATCTGGATATGTGTCCATGTCACACTGTCAATAGTGAGAAATACTTTATCAAGCATGTTACATGAGCACTCATAACAAACTTCTCAATAGATTCATGCTTCCAATATGCTACAGATAACAAGTGGGTTTAGCATCTTAGAAAAAAAAGAAAATAACTGGACTATGTTATTTAGTTCACTTTCTGAAACAATTTTTTTTCTTTTTTTTTACTTTTGTGGTGCATTGCTTGCTGGAATGAATGTTCAAAATAAGTGAAATCTTTCTAACAATAATGACATTAGAGCCAGAGCGTAAGCTTAAATTGGGCAAAGGTGGTAAAGGAAATTATCTGTGTCCTCCTCAAAAGGACTATCTTGGCACAACTTTAGCAATTTGGGGAAACCACTGAAAAACTAAATCTGTATGATTAGACCCAGTCCTACCAAACCTAAGTCCAGTGCTGTAACCATTGTGCCAGTATGATCACTCATTTCAACAAAGACCTGTAAGACAAAATCTGTTTCGTTTCATGCTCCATATATGAGTATAACAGGAATAAACCAGGATACTCTAATGACTACAAAAATTACAAGATCAGGAGGGATACATGGGACTGAAGTGAACTTTGTACCACAGATAAGATACATTTCACTATACAGTCATTATAATTACAGAACTGTATGTGATGTCTGACAATGAATCTTTGATATGATATGAAGTCCCATGTTCTGCAGTCAGGAACTGTATAGGTCATGACATGCAATCAGAAAGGGCTTGGAAGTGTTGGTGGAGAACCTCCTTACATGCATCTTGTATGGGAGGCCCCAAAGTATCAACAATGATTTATGGAGGATGGTGATGAAAAAGTCTGTCATCCAATCCCATTCCAAACATATTCAATATTCAACATGTCAAGAAACTTGAAAACAGGGAAAAAGTGGCATCCACCATACTTTAAGAAAGGCTTTTACATTCCTTGCCACATGTGGTCTGGTATTGTCTTGCCAAAGTATGGAAGGAAGCAGGATTAAGGTTTAATGTTCCACCAATGACAAGGTCACTAGAGTGAGTATACAAGATCAGGTAGGAAGAATAGGAAAGGAAACCAGCCATGTCCTTTCAAACCACCTCAGCTGTTGCCTTAAATGGTTTAGATAAACTGCAGAAAACCTAAATCTAGATGACCAAATGGAAATTTGAACCATTGTTCAGTGCCTTACCATTTTGCCACCTCACTTCATGCTAAAATACCTTGATGGAAGAGTTACCAACAGGTTGTGCTAAATGATCATTGCATCTCAAGAATGAAAACTTCACAATTTATAAATAGTTTTCTATGTATCATTAATGAAACGTTTCCACCTGGAAACTGGAGTGATAAAGTGACAAATAAATTAAAGTCAATCATCTGGAATATAGAATTTCCATCGTTAGGAAGAGGCAGTTGCAATGAGAACTAAAATATAGTAGAAATACTGATTCATTGAAGATGATAAATGTTATAAAAGAATAGATAAGAGAGTTGCCAAAATTATTTGCAAATAACAGGATAATACCAGAGTGCTTCAATGAATACTTCATAAATGTAGCAAAATATGATCTCAAAGTAACAGAGTAACACAAAAAGTAAATCCCTTTCACCTAGACGAAAACTGTGAACACTTTAAAAACTTTTTAAAGTTAATGTAAAGCACATAGAAAATGCAAACTCAGCATTAAAAATAAAAACTCTATGAGTTGGGATGGAATATTCTCTTAAATTATTAAGGCAGTACATAACTTAATCAAAAACCCACTAGCTCAAGTGATAAATCAGTGTTCTGAAGAGGGCTACTACCCAGAGGTACTGAAATATGCCAAAGTTAAAGCATTTCTCAAAAACAGGTCAAGAGAGATCATGGGAAATTATTGTCGTATTTCAGTTCTCTGAGTCAAACATAATATATGTGAAAATTTGCTGTTTCCAAAATCCAAAACTTATTTTCAAAATATTTCATTATCCTAAAAAATCTGTTTGTTTGTCAAGAATGGAAAGACACCATAGACACAGTAAGCAGCTTTGTTGAGAAAAAAGCAGAATTGAGAAAATAAGCACATCATTAGGCAAGGGATGTAAGGTGGCAAGAATCTTCTATGACCTCACAAAGGTGTTTGATTCTGTACACAGCACCTTGCTTATTTACAAACTTGACAATTTGGGGTAGTGCCCTACAATGGCTTAAATTGTATTTATCAAACATAAAGCAAAGGATTAGCATTACTGGTACTTTAAATGAGGCAAATTCTTATTTTGACTCAGAACAAACAAATTTAATTCAAACAGACCTTGAAGCCCCAACAGTACCGTCCTACCACCATGTCTTCCTCAACCCATAGGCATCACTGGATGCAGATGTGGAGAATATGAAGGTGGTCAGCAGACTGCTCTCTCAGCTGTTGTCAGTTTTCGTGGCTAGAGCTGCTACTTCTGAATCAAGCAGCTCCTGAATTTGCTTCACAAGGGCTGAGTGCACCCTGATTTCCAACAGCACTTGGCAGACCTGAATGCCCAACCAGCCAAGAGCTATCCAAACCTGACGCACTAAACTTTGGTGACCTGATGGGAACCAGGCAACTAGGTATTATTCTGACTGGAAAATAATATCTTACAGTATCCAACAAGGCTCCGTACTAGGTGCTGTTCTGTTTCAGTTCTCTTTTAATAATTTCCCATCAAATATCAGCTTCTCATCAGTTCTCTCTGTAGATGATACTTCTGTGTTAGTTGAAAATCAGGACACAGAAGAAATTCCCAAATCTTTGATTAGTATTCTGGTAATGTAATACAGGTGAAACAGTCCATGTTTCTACCATGAGGGGGCAGTATGTGGCAACAAAATCACCTGTAAACATTGCAATATTTGTGCTGTGTATCATTATGGGACTTGGTTGCTTCAGGGTGGCTCATACAACAGTAATGTATGGTCAGGTATTCAATATAGTCATTCTAATGGATCAGGCAATGAAACAGTTGGATGTCACAACAAATGTTGTAGCGAGTCAAAGTGATGTCTCTAGAATCTGGAACAATTTTCTAGTGACAGGATCAGTTTATGATCATCACAGAGGAGCAATATCTCTATATAAGAGCATTAGAAACCCTCAACACAATGCTACACACTTGCAGCAGCAGTTACAAGCAGCTACAGGAGTGGAGGTGTAAACACAAACAATAAGAAATAGTCTCCATAAGCAGGGGTTACGTAGTAGAGCAACTTTCAAGGCTCCTCCTCTAAATCAAGTTTGGAAAGGGACTTGTGTCACATGGGCATGGAATCACTCTTTGTGAACTAGGCAGCAGCACATAATGCTCTTTTTTCATGAGATCCACCTCAGTCTCAACCCTGACAATACTGATATTCATTTGTGGAGGCAATGAGGGCAACATTTACACCCTAAGTATATCACAGACTACCACCCTTATCCAGGCAGTTCAGTCATGTTTTGGGGTGGAGTCATATATGCATGCGGTACCTATACATGGGAAGATGACTGGAGTGAAGTACCATGATGACATCTTTGCACACATTGTAGCTCTATTTGGTAAACATACTGGAACGGGATTCACTCTGATGGATAACACTGCATGACACCTTCATCACAATAATGTGAACACCTTCCTAGTGGACCATAGTATCAGTCGGATGGAATGGCCTCCATATTCTCCACGTCTCAGCTGCATTTAGAATGCATGGGCCATGCTAATATGAATGGTTTTGAAATCACCCTGCCCCTCTACAGACCTGTGAAGAAATGGGAAAGGAAGGAATATTGGGTTTAATGTCCCACCAACATCGAGGTCATTAGAGATGGTGGAGAAATGGGACAGTATCCCACAGGCTTTGGTAAGGGGTATGCCCTGTCTCATTCAAAAGTGTCCAATTACAAGCAGGGCCAGTTCATAAAAAACTGTGTTATGCAAGATGACAGCGAGAAGAAACTGTAATGTTTGTAGTGGAATCTTTTGTAAGGTTTTGTTTGTGTAATTTTGTTTTTTATCAAGTGGAACTGAATTTTTTTTTTTTTAATTTTTATTTTCTTATGACTGTTCCTGGCAGAACAAAATAGTTTTGTTTCCTATTATGTCCAGTACTGACAATAAATCACTGTGCAACATTTATTTTGACCACTGTATTATCAACTGGAACAGACATGGACACACAAAAAGTAGCATATACATGGCACTTTTAATCCGTTATTAGGTATGGTATTGTTTTTTTGGGGAAATTTGGCTAACGCAGTACAGATATTAAAGATACAGGAAAAAATTATTCAAAATATGTGCACTGTAAATCATAAAGAATCATGTCACCCATCATTTAGGAAACATAAAATATTAGCTCTCCCATCCCGTTAGGGGTATAAGTGCAGATGTTGTTATAAGTGAGTGAGTCTACTGAAGAATGATACATCAGTATTTACTTCATTTGAAGACTATTAATTATAGCTATTAAGAGTAGCGTGTTTTTAAGATTGGTTAGTACCTACAAGAACATGTGGCAAGAGCAGGCCATTAATGGCTCTTTTCACCTGTCCAGCAGGGCAGGTGTTGAAGTGTGGATGCATAGACACAAAATGATTAGACTATACCAACAGGTGTAGTCTACTTAGTGGTGCAGTTATGGCTGTGTAGAAAACATGAGGTAGTAAATTATTTGAAGCATCAGCAGGAAGGCTGTTAATGTTAATGAGTGTATGGCATTGGTGGCCAGGAGACCCCTCACAGGGCGGTTCGGTCACTGCTCCACAAGTTCTTTAACGCCACTATGGTGACTTGCGAGTGAATGAGGATGAAATGATGATGAAAGACACACAACACCCAGTCATCTCGAGACAGAGAAAATCCCTGACCCCGCCAGGAATCAAACCCAGGACCCCATGCACAGGAAGCAAGAATGCTACTGCAAGACCATGAGCTGCAGACAGGAAGGCTGTTAGACACAGAGAAAAAACAACAACACACTGAAGTAGGTACATATTAAAGTATCAGTGACCACAGTATCTGTGTTTATACCCACAACACTTGTATCTATAAGATTATCATCATTTTATATGGCAATCAGGAATTATTTGAGGCAAACCATTTTGTTAACATATGTTGTAACATGGCAGAATGGGAGCACACATTCCGAATACATCGATACCCCATCAACACAAGATCAAGATACCCAGATTATAAATCATATCCATTCATTACTGATACATTATACTCTCATATTTCAATACTTTTACTTCTGTATTAATATTTACACTGATATTAATTGTTATGTAACTAATTTCTGGAATTTACCTTGTTTAATTTCAACTAAAATGTGTTAATGTGCAGAAAATTCCATGCAAATGGATATGCATACAATATTTGTGGGTGGTTGAATGAAATTATACCACTTTATTTCCATAAAAGTGAGACAGCAAAAGATACACGTTAAACTCAGTGAAATACGAAAAACAGACTCACTAGGCAAAGAACTTCACAAAACAAAAAAAAAAAAAAAAAAAAAAAACCCCACACCTTCCTTTCACTAAGATGTAAAGCACACAATCAGTCTTTTGTAGCTTGGTCCTCATAGAACCCCCACCACCCTCCAGTGCAGAGGAGCATTGGTAGCTGATGTGGAGACAGTGATACACTTTGGTTAGCTCATATACCATGTTCTGACATGCAGATGAAGGCTGTCAAGTGGTGCATAGATGGACTTATCCTTTGGTGGAGGTACCCTTATTACCATAGGTACTCATTCAGGTAGGGCAGTGCCTGCAGGACCCAGCCTTAGCAGTGCATGATGCATGGTCTGCATCATCTCAAAGCAATGATGGTGATAACTTGTCCACTATCTATGTTGGAGAAGAATCATGTTGAAACAGATCAGGTATTGTGTTAATTGGTGATAGTAGGTCCTCTTGTGGAACAACAAGTCTTCTGTCATCCTCTGTATCCTGAGGTATCTAAGCCACTTCCAATCTTTGGATGGAAACCATGAAGGACAAGCCATTCAGTAAGAATTTAGAATGTATGTTTGCCACACTGCAGAACTCTAAGTTATCCAGAGTAAGGCAGTTGTAAGGCTGCAAGTCTAGTGTCTTCATGAAGCATGGCAAGTCCACAATTCTTGTACACCTTATGTACAAACACTCGAAGCATGTCATGAGTCTAAAGAGGGATGTACATACAGAGGCAATATGTTGTTTCACCTGTGTTACCAATGCTGGTAACTCACTGTCAGTTGGGGGTGGAGTTGGAGTGCTGAAATCCAGGGAGAAACTAGCATTTGCCGCACAACATTTCTCCCAATGAAGACTGCAAATCCTCTTTGTAAGCTGTTTGTACTCAAAACAACACCAGTGGCAGCAATTCTGTCCACTGCATGGAATGCACATGAGAGCAGCCTTAAGAGGACAGTGGCAAAATTCGACAAAAATGGTTCAAATGGCTCTGAGCACAATGAGACTTAACTGCTGAGGTCATCAGTCCCCTAGAACTTAGAACTACTTAAACCTAACTAACCTAAGAACATCACACACATCCATGCCCAAGGCAGGATTCGAACCTGCGACTGTAGCAATCATGCAGTTGCAGACTGTAGTGCCTAGAATTGCTTGGCCACCTCAGCCAGCCATTCAACAAAGTCAGTACTTTGGGAGTGGTATGCCATAGTTCAAAACCACTGCATGCCGCACAATTTGAATAGCTCAACAAACAGGTATGACTCAAAATTTCGACTTTGGCCCATGGTTATAGATGTAGAAATGTGAAAACATGAGGTCAACATCTATAGGAACTACAGAGCAGTTGTTTTGGCTGTCATATATGTTATGTCCTTCTTGCATGCTGTGTGGTTCTTTAGTTGATACAGGAAGAGGAGCAGATACAGTTTGCAAACAGAGAATATCAAATAGTAAAAGTAATACATAACTTTCTAGATATTCTGGCAGTCAGTTGCTAACAATAGATTTGAATATAGAAATATAAACAGATACAAAGATTTATAAATGTGTGAGACTTCGAGACAATTTCTATTCAGAATATGTTTAGACCTGTCCACTACAAAAGTCTGTAAATATTCAACAGGCAAACACACAAAGTGGGGCCAGTGCATGAATGTTTGAACTTAAGGACACCTGCCCCTGGAGCCCCAATGAGGGGATGCTTGCATCTCATTGGCAGCGGCATAATCATTCATGGCAGTGCCCAAATGTTATGGTGGTGGCTGTAGGAAATGTGGCAGTATAACTGGCAGTGCACGAAATGTGGCTGACCAGATGGTGGGCGATACTGCAGTATCTACCAGCAGAATAGCTTCCACCGAGCAGGTCACTCTGTCTATGGCTACTATGTAACAGAAACTGTATGAGTGTGGTAGTGGGCCCAGTAGATCTAAGTGTACATGCTTTAATCTTCCTTTAGGTATCACATGTTTATCATATTGCATGAAAGATTGGCAACTGACCTTGCTGCATTGGCAGCTGATGCATGTAAATGTCCAGTTTGTGCTTTTAGCTTTCACAATGGGCAAAACGAGCCACTGTGTGACCAACTTGGTGGTCATTCAGAGAGCATGTTGTTATAAGTTTATGTAAGTTATCAAAAATTATTCTGAGGGAATTCTGAGAGATCAGAAGACACACTCTGTGTTGAGAAGTATCACACCACACATGAATGTTGATGCCAGGAATCAGTAGTCAATTCACAGTCAACCCAGTGATGTTGTCATTCAAGAGTGCTGTTATCTGTTGGTCAGTCAGTTCTGTTTCTGCCATTGCGCCAAAGTCTAAGGTGGCACTCATTATGTTAAAGCAAGACAGAAAATTTGTAACTACATTATTGGCACCATTAACATGGCAAATATGTCTCATGAATTGCCTCATGCAGTCTACATGATGGAAATGGCAAGGAGTGCAGTCCTTACTGGGCATGTGTGCTGTGTGTTTCACAGGATGTCATCCAAATACAGAAAGCAGAAAGATAGTTTACTGAGGTTCCTATCAATGAAATACTGCCACATTTGTGTGGCATTTTTCAGCCCAAATGGAGTAGACCTTGCTGAGGTACTACACTTCATCTAAATGCCATCCAAATGGTTGCTATTATGACACTAAGAAATCTTGGTGCTGAAATACAGCATGCAGATTACTTAAAGGAGGGGCACAACTTCATTATCAAAGACCTGTGTTTTGTAGTGGTTGCCATTGAGATTGCTCTTAATACATTGTTGTCTAGTCATATGTCATATCCACTGATGCCCCAAATCACCACTCTTCTCATTTATGCACTGTGCTATTGAACAGTGCAGGTTGCCATATCATGGGCAGTAGGGTATCAACTGACATATATGGAGCTATCACTGTAGAAAAAGTTGAAAACACTAGTTGTTACCAGTCAGTAAACCAATAATGGTACTCACATCTCATTTCATTCTGAGGCTTTGGAGGTTGCTGAACAATGCAAATTGAAGCGATAACATGTGTGCCAACAATCCAGCCCATATCAGACACTATCAAACCACTGATGCTGAGAAGCTAACAGGCCCTGCAGTGTTTCAATGTCAAGTACTGTAATGGTCAAGTGAAGAAAATGGCACACTTCCACGCTGCGATCACATTGCATGAGCCAGTATCCACTCAGAGCTTTTATGATTCTTTTACATTCACTGATTCCACATATGGACCTCTGTGAAAATAGAATGCCAAATATGAACTGAAATGTCACAGTAAGACAAACCTTCTATCAGAGACTAGTCATTTTTCCCTGTTCAGACTTGCACTCAAACTGTTATTGCCTCTTCTGATATTAATGAGATATGCTGGCTGCCACTTTCATTTTTTCACTTTGTCTTAGCACTGGTGTCTGATCTATGTGGAATGACAACCTTCCAGGTCATACAAGAAGTGGTGCTGTTGGGCCTAAGAACATATACCATCTCTCTGCAATTACTGTCACATCTTTCTAGAGCTTTTTTTTTTTTCAATATATCCTTCCAGTCTGTAGACATTCAGCTCATTCTCCCTGGATGTTACAATTATCACAAATATTATTGTGTATGGTACAATTAAAAAAATACCTTCTTCATTGCATTGCAAGAGTATGGTACAGAAGTTGATAGATATGAGTGCTATTTACAAAAAAACCACTTTGAGGAGCTTCAGTTTAATATAAAAGGACAAGCATTTATTTTTAAATGTGACATGTATTGCTTTATTTTTTAATTTCTGGTAGAATTAATAAAAATTATGTCTCCTGAGTAGTGCCTACCATCAGTAGAGAGATTAAATAAATATTTAAGAGCAATTCCGTCTCTGTCCCATTGTGCACTAAGAGTATGATGCAGACCCATTTGAATAAGTCTGTATTATTAACTGCACATTCCATTTATTTATTAGGATGGTAGTATTAAAAATCACAAATGGATGAACTATTGTTTACACAAAGTTCAGAAAATAACACCTGAAATTTTTCTGATAACCATGTTGTGGCATAATAATTTGTTCATGAATTTACAGAAGTACCCAGAATTTGACACCACAGGGTATAACACAAAGACAATAAGAAAAGTAAGCTTGTTTGTAATGTCTTCTTGTCAGTGAGAGCAGAGTTTCTTCTGAGGGCAATGACAATGGTACCACTTAGTCACTGCATGAGATATTGAATGTAAACTTCCGAGAAGTCCTTCAGTACATCTTCATTTCTAGAAAATTAATATGATGGCAAAGTATGGCTTATACAACATTCCTGGCTGTTATGGGACGCGCTTTTCTAACATTATTTTTTTTTATATAGAAATAACTGATACCATGTATAATATTGATTCTTGTATAGGTGAACATTATATCAGCTGTTTGACTGAAATAATTTAATATAATTCTGAATACAATGTATTATATTTCAGGCTAAAATATACAAAAGGAAATTAATTTGTTAGTACTCTGTACATACAGTTAAGATTGCTTTTCTTTTGTAAATGTTTGAAATTACAAAACGTCTGGCATGCTTAAAATTCATATTACTGGTTGCACAAACAAATGCTAACTATTTAATTTATTTCTGGATTCAATTGCAAAATAATGTTGTCTTGGTGATGATTCTACTTTTGTCAGGAAAGTTTCTGAACTCTTTTGCCTTGTAAGCTCTTTGGAGTATTGTGGGTACTGCAGAACATAAGGAGAAGTGGGCATGCCTCTGATGAAATTGGACATGTTTGTATGATTGACACTAACAATGTAATTTGTGGTGTTATAGAAGTGGAAATTCTAAAGATGGCATGATACTGAAAAAAGTGCCAAAAAATAAAATTCAAGATAAAACAGGCAAATCTTCACACATTATCCAGATCAACAGGAGCCTACAAAATCAAAATTTCAGCCTCAGAAATGTACCCCCAGATGTGAGAACTGCAGCCAACGACAAAAGAAAATGAAGATAAATAAAAAGTTTTTCTTTTTTTATATCTTACACCTCTCAAAGCTTTCGAAACTTTTGAAGAACAGGAAAAATTAATGTTGATGTATAGAAGGGTAAGATTATATGTGTGGGCATCAGCTGTGATAAGTTGACTGATAATGAAGTTTTGTCTGTTGCAGAAGAAGAAAAGACTAAAAAATAGATTTGTATCATTTAAAGTTTATATATTAATGAAGTCCCAATCACATAATGAAATAAGATCTGAGAGCTGCCCAACAAAGTCCTATCAACAATGACGAGATACTATCAACAATGATGGACCGGGTGAATTTAAAGAAGAATTTACAACTATGATGAGAGACATCAATAAGAGAAAAGATAAGTACAAACTATTTGTGATATTTTGTGTGTGTGTGTGTGTGTGATTGCTAGGAAAATGAATAGAGACGAGGATAGTAGTGATGAAGTGAAAGCTGTAGGAGTGAGCCAGAACATGTTTGAAACAAGTGAAAGTGTAGTCAGCAAAGAAACAGTGAAAGCCGGTATTTCTCAATTGATTTTGGCAAAATTAGAGCAAGTGAAAACAGAACAGTCTGAAAACAATAGTAAAATGGACAGAGCACGGTAACAAATAGACCATCTTAGTAATCAGGTTTCTTAGCTAAAAAATGGGTTGTCAGATGGTTTAAAAAGTGTGAATAAAAAAGTTGATGTCTTAGAAAGTAAATTTATTTTTTATTCAAACAATGGAATTGAGTGGTCCAACATTCCAATCAAAAGTTTTCCATCAGACAATTTACATCCAGTGGATTTTCTCAACCACTGTAGAGATAGTTTTGTGTCAGGCATGAATGACTATCAAAAAATAAAATTTGTTAAAAGATGTCTTGAAGATGAAGCTCTGTCTTGGGTAAATCTAAATTTAAGTCAGTGGGAAACATATCAAAGTTTCAAAAAAAGTTTTTTAAATAAATTTTGATCAGAAGCTGAACAACAGAGATTTAAATGTGAATTTCTGAATGGTCCAAATTAAAGGAATAGGGGCAGTACAGTGAAAGAGTTTTGTAAGAATCAACTTCAGAAATTAACACACCTTCACAAACAATTTGATGAAATGACATTGATTGATGCACTCAAAAGGAGATTACCAGAGAGATTGCAGTGGGATTTAGTACATGGACCTGACGATTGCCTTGAACAATTTTTACAATATGTTGGCAGGCTGGGTAGGGCAGTAGAAAGAAGCATATGCCACAAACATTGAAATGATGGCAAATCAAAATTGTAATAACTATAGAAACAGAGATAGTGGTAACTTCTATCAGAGTCAGAATGGTAATAGAGACAGAAATTTTGAACATCAGCAGGAATAACCATGGGTAATTTAATAGGAGAAACAATCATAGAGGAAACTATTCAGGAAATGTCAGTCCACCTCAATGAAGATCCACAGTATTTGGATGAAGAAACACAACAACCACAGGACCCCCAATCTACACTTACAATTAGACAATAAAAACAGTAACAATAATCTAGCATAGGTACCTGAACTTGAATAGAAGGAACATTAAATTCCTCATTTATGTTTTGATCAAAAGTTTTCAAATACTATGTATAATTATAGTGATGTTGATACTAATCACAAACCAGAACGTGAGAGAAATGAAAATTTTGATGTAATGTATACTAATGATTTCTTCTCTTGGTCAGAGGACAGTGTTATTAATATGTGTGAAACAGGTGATGATGGTATTGGATCTGAATTAGATGGTATTTTTTCTGTAGATTTGAATGAGAGCTGTGAAATAACTGAGGTTGGTAAGTCTGAGATTGGTAGCATATTGCAAAGGAATGTAGGTGAGGTTGGTGACTTTAATGAAGATGAGACTTGTGTTGTTAATGATGATATTAATTATGTAATTTTGGAAGAATATGATGATGATGATAATGATGATGACGAGTATCAGGTATTTTTGGAGTTTAAGAATAATGAAGTTTCAGATTTATTTGTGAATACAAGTAAGGTAAGTCATGTTTGTGATGATGTAGGTGAGGGTCAAGGAATACCAGCCCAGTCAAAGCAGTTTTTCATTAATGTAATGCAGAGTAATGATCCAAAAACCAAGGTGAGTTATCTGTAAGTGTAGAAAATAAAGGTGATAACCTTTTGAAGTTTTTTGGGACAAAATTGATGACAACTTAGATAAATGTGAATTCTGGAATACATTAGTTGTCGTTAGTCAAAATTTGTATCCAAATTGGTGGAATGAAGTGAAAGAAGATCTAGGTAGGAAATGTAATTTTGACAGTAATGTATTTTGTATTCCTTAACAAGTGATGTTAGTTGTGCTATGGAACCCATTCAGTGTGTTCCATCTTTACTCAATAACATGAGTAACCGAAGTAATGCTATGATACCAGTAAAGTTGGTAAAACCCTGCAAAAACAGTGTGGATGTAGCATTTGATGAAATTGAAAGTGATCTCTCCCCCGCATGGGGCCTCCCGGCCAACAATGCCATACGATCATCTCATCTCTCTCTCTTACATGAAGTGTCTAATAAAAGAGATGATGATTCAGAATTTGGACGTCCTTACATTAAGAATAAGATTGATCAGTGGGAAGGGAACTGTTTGATTGATACAGGTACCCCAATTTGTGAGATATCTGAACAATTTTGAGACAAGATTAAATACAGAAAGAAGTTTGTGGAAATGCTTGTTGCAGGCGTAAAGATAAGAAGAGCTACAGATCAGCAAACCAAATTGGTAAAATCTCAGGTACTACAAACATTTAATATAGCAGGCAAAACCTTTGAACATGGATGCTTAGTGATCCCTAGTCTGAAAGAAAATATAATTCTTGGTGTGGATTGGATAGTGAAAGTTGAGGCATGTTTTGGATGGAATGCTAAGGAATTTTTTATTTTGGAACCTAAAAGTAATACTTACATCAAAACTAATTTCTGTGTTATAAACTGTGGGGAAAGTTGTAACTACACTCCTGGAAATTGAAATAAGAACACCGTGAATTCATTGTCCCAGGAAGGGGAAACTTTATTGACACATTCCTGGGGTCAGATACATCACATGATCACACTGACAGAACCACAGGCACATAGACACAGGCAACAGAGCATGCACAATGTCGGCACTAGTACAGTGTATATCCACCTTTCGCAGCAATGCAGGCTGCTATTCGCCCACGGAGACGATCGTAGAGATGCTGTATGTAGTCCTGTGGAACGGCTTGCCATGCCATTTCCACCTGGCGCCTCAGTTGGACCAGCGTTCGTGCTGGACGTGCAGACCGCGTGAGACGACGCTTCATCCAGTCCCAAACATGCTCAATGGGGGACAGATCCGGAGATCTTGCTGGCCAGGGTAGTTGACTTACGCCTTCTAGAGCACGTTGGGTGGCACGGGATACATGTGGACGTGCATTGTCCTGTTGGAACAGCAAGTTCCCTTTCCGGTCTAGGAATGGTAGAACGATGGGTTCGATGACGGTTTGGATGTACCGTGCACTATTCAGTGTCCCCTCGACGATCACCAGTGGTGTACGGCCAGTGTAGGAGATCGCTCCCCACACCATGATGCCGGGTGTTGGCCCTGTGTGCCTCGGTCGTATGCAGTCCTGATTGTGGCACTCACCTGCACGGCGCCAAACACGCATACGACCATCATTGCCACCAAGGCAGAAGCGACTCTCATCGCTGAAGACGATACATCTCCATTCGTCCCTCCATTCACGCCTGTTGCGACACCACTGGAGGCGGGCTGCACGATGTTGGGGCGTGAGCGGAAGACGGCCTTACGGTGTGCGGGACCGTAGCCCAGCTTCATGGAGATGGTTGCGAATGGTCCTCGCCGATACCCCAGGAGCAACAGTGTCCCTAATTTGCTGGGAAGTGGCGGTGCGGTCCCCTACGGCATTGCGTAGGATCCTACGGTCTTGGCGTGCATCCGTGCGTCGCTGCGGTCCGGTCCCAGGTCGATGGGCACGTGCACCTTCCGCCGACCACTGGCGACAACATCGATGTACTGTGGAGACCTCACGCCCCACGTGTTGAGCAATTTGGCGGTACGTCCACCCGGCCTCCCGCATGCGCACTATACGCCCTCGCTCAAAGTCCGTCAACTGCACATACGGTTCACGTCCACGCTGTCGCGGCATGCTACCAGTGTTAAAGACTGCGATGGAGCTCCGTATGCCACGGCAAACTGGTTGACACTGACGGCGGCGGTGCACAAATGCTGCGCAGCTAGCGCCATTCGACGGCCAACACCGCGGTTCCTGGTGTGTCCGCTGTGCCGTGCGTGTGATCATTGCTTGTACAGCCCTCTCGCAGTGTCCAGAGCAAGTATGGTGGGTCTGACACACCGGTGTCAATGTGTTCTTTTTTCCATTTCCAGGAGTGTATTTGCAAAACATTGTGAACCAAGGTGAGTACCAGGGGATGACAATATAGATTTTGATGAGACTGAGGACCGGATTTTGAAAATGTAATAGATTCTAAAGTAAAGGAAGATACGACTCTTAATGAGGAACAGCTTATGAATTTGTTACTGGAATTTTGAAATGTGTTTATTGAAAAACCAGGGAAAGTGAATGGCTATCAGTGCATGCCTTACCTTAAAGATCATCAAATTTTCTTTCTCAAGCCATATAATATACCATTTTCAAAAAGGAAAGATGTAGAGAAAGAAATTCAGAAAATGGAAACATGGATTGTAATTGAGTGCTTACAATAATCCTCTAGTTGTGGTAAGTAACAGAAATAGTGGAGTAAGAATTGTTTTGGACTCTAGACAGCTTAATAAATTTCTTATCAGAGAGAATGACCATCCCGAGAACATGAATGACATATTACACAAATTTGATTATGTAAAATACAGGAGTAGTTTGGACTTGACTTCTGGATTTCACCAGATCCCACTTGAAATTAATTCTAGAAAGTCTACTGCATTTTGTGTGGAGGTAACTGTTTTCAATATTGTGTGGTGCTATTTGGGCTAAATTTATCTGTAGCTGAATTCATAAGAGCTCTGGATTCCATCTTGGGAAGTGAAGTGAGTTCATAATTAATTACATATGTTGTGACATTATGGCCACTGAAAAAACTAGGAACAACATTTGGATCCGTTAAGAGATGTGTTTTCAAAATTAGAATCAGGAGACACGGCTTTGAAAATAGGTAATGGTAAATTTAATGTGGAAGAAGTTAAATTTTTAGGACATGTTATATCTGAGAAAGGAGTTACATGAGATAAAGAGAAGCTTGCTATTGCTAACTTTTCTGCTCCTCACAACAAAAAACAGCTTACATCATTTTTTGGGTCAAATAGATTTTATAGGTAATTTCATAGCAGCCATTGAATGCTCCATGGTTGTGTGAACTTTTGAAGAAGAATACCATTTGGGATTGGAATCAGGAGTGTCAGGCAGCTTTCAATGGGATCAAACGACAGTTGTGTCAAAGACTAATGTTGTTCAGACCAGATTTGTCTCTTCCTTTTTGTATTATGACATACAGTAGTGATGTTGGATTGGGTGCTCATTTATTTCAGGAGGTTGAAGTTGATGGTGTTATAGAACATAGATCTCTTGCATTTGCTAGTAGAGTATTGCAGAAACATGAAAAGACATACACTGTAACTGGGAAAGGACTTCTGACTGTACATTGGGCATACAACAAATTTAAAAATTACTTACTAGGTCACAAAGGCATCATCTATACTGATCATAAAGCATTGTGTTATCTTCAGGAGTGTAAACTGTACCATAACAGAATTACTCATTGGCCTTGTTTTTGCAGCAATTCAATTATGAAATCAGATACATTAAGGGCACAGACAATGTAGTTGCTGATGTTTTGTCTAGGCTACCTTTAGGAACTGATTTACCAACCAAATTTGGAGAAGGAGAGAAAGAGTTTTAAATTAAGTACTTAAAAGATGTGTGGAAGATGAAAAAGAGATCTTGAAAATTTGTGAAGACATCTGAAGGTATCAAAACCATGATCAAAGTTGGGAAGTGGTTAAGAACATGTTGGGTAAGAAAGGGGGAGAAAACACAGAACAGTATTATAAGGTACATAAGGGTATTTTATTCAGGAGACATAAGACTGGCTCAGAGGATTGGATACTATGTTGGCTGGAACAGTGTATTGATACTTTAATTACTTACATGCATGATAGTTTTGTCATTTTGGATCACACAAAAGATTCAGGTAAACATCTATTTTTATAACACAGGAAGGAGACTCAAGAAGAAGATTACTAACTGTGACAGATGTCAAAGAGTGAAGGTAAGTAGCCAAACAAGTAGAGGCCAAATGCAAAACATATTACCTAATAGTAACTTAGATCTCGTGTCTGTGGATGTTTATGGACCCTTACCCAACTCTAAGAATTGATTTTGTTATATCTTTATGGTGGTTGATATATTTCCGAAGTTCATAAAGCTGTTTCCTCTCAAGAAGCCTACCAGTAAGGAAATCACCTCTATGTTTGAAAGCACATATTTTCATCATGTGGGTATTCCAAAAACAATTTTATCTGATAATGGTTCCCAGTTTACATCACAAGCTTGGAAAGATTTTGTTGATCACACAAAAATAAGGCATATTCTGACCTCGGTGTACCCTCTTTCAAGTAAGCCTGCAGAAAGATATATGAGAGATTGGAAGACTGTTTAGATCACATTGTAGTAAGAATTATACCAGTTGGATAGATTATGTCAGTCATTTTGAGGATATTATGAACAGCTTACAACACTCCTCAACAGGCAGGTTTTTCACTCTCTGAAATCATGTTTAATTGCAGACAAGCTATCTTTATTTCTGAAAATGTTGAGTTTCCACCATGTAACATTCTGTCAATGCAAGAGAGGGAAGATTATGTTAGGGAGATGATGAAAAAACAGGGGATAAGAGAAAGCAGAGACATGATGATAAAGGTAGATTTTCTAAGTTTGAAGTAGGAGATCTTGTGTTGGTGAAAATCAAAGAGAAATCTAAAGTGTTGACATCTGTGATAAAGAAATTTTTTGATATTTATTATTGGACCATTCAAAATTCATGAAAATCCACATCCTAATGCATACAGACTTGTGTATCCTAAATCTAAGAAGTTATCTGGATTATACAATATCACTGAACTGAAAGTATATAGGCATGATCCATAAGTATCTAATTTTTGTTTTTTTTTCCATTGTCATGAATTTAGTATGTAAGATGACACAATTTCTAGAGTTCTACCTTATCCACAGACTGGGTTTTAATCTATTTTTTACTCATAAAACTATATAATTGTGTTTTGTTTGTCTGGAATTTAGTATGTAAGATGATGTTGATTTTAAAGTTCTATCTCATCTATTGATTGGGTTAAAAATCTATGATACACTATATAATTATGTTCTGTAATAGGTTTGTGTTTTAAAATTTATACATATATGCCACAAGACTAAATGAGATCTTTTTACAATTCTGAAATGGGACAATATTCATAATTTGTATTGCGAAAATTAGAAATAGTATCTGAGCATATCTGTGTGTATCACCTTATTAGTCCATTTTTTTATTGCATTTAACTCTTTTTCTTAATCTTTCATATGAGAACACTTTTCAATTGCACCTGATATAAATTCCGTACAATTGACATTGAAAAACGACTAAGGAGAGCATATCTTTTGTGGTGTGAAGAAGGTACTGAGCAGTATATTTAGGGCATAAAACAATGTTTCAGGATTTGATGTGAATGCTAGAGAGGAAGTTGCTTGTCAGTTGGAGTGTGTGATTAGGATTCTAAGGAGGAAACTAGTGATGTGGGTGGATACGCTCCCCACACTGCTGTATGGCTGTACCCTGCTGGACTGGATGACTTACAAGAGATCATAGGTGCTGGGGAACATACTCAAGCATCTGTCAGCTACATCTGTGCTGTGACTGATATTTGTGAATTGTTAGCCAAAACTGCTAAAGAAGGTGTTATTCGGCATAACTGCATGTTTTTTCAAGTAGGAGGATTGAATTTCCAATAATTATGTAACTTTAAATCAGTATGTATTTTTTTATCAATTGTGATGAATCTTCTAGGTATTTATATACATAGGTTAGTTTGTATGGACAATTAGCAAATAGTGTGGAAGTCATCTACTAGTACAGACAATATAACAAGATGTATATATCTGATTTCATATACTGATTTTGGTTCTCAAGCTTCTGGATTGTGCCATCATTGAAAGCTATTTATGACTATGTTTACCAGAATTTATCCTGAGTATTTCAATACTGTATCTGATTGGAACTTAAGCTATGGACACACTCATGCTTAACTCTGTTTTGAGTATCCTTGGTCATCGTACCTGTGCTTGTGTGTGTATTAAAGGAGAATGTACAACCATTGATTGAGGCTAGATGCTTCTTACAATAACTCTTTGTATATAATTGAACTTATTGATATAATTATAAACATTATTCATTTGTTGTGTTGAAAGATTTTTTGCTGGTTTGTATATCAGGTGTGGTTTCTATTCATGGGTTGATCCCCACATCATAAACTTAGGCTCTAATATTTTTCCATTATTTTCTCCTTTAATGAATTAATATATCTTTAAATATTATGGTTTATACGGCTGATCGACTCCTACTCATGACTGAGTATATTCTTCTGGTCTGTACCCATCATTGTGAGTTTTTCGAGTCGGCTCACTTGTCGCACACTTAGGCTCTGAAATTTTTCTCTTCTCATTTGATGATTTGATTTTATGGATGAAACTTACAAATTGTAATTCCAGTGAGTTACATTATTTCTGTATTTATTACTATAGTTTAGTATTGCAGTGTTGCAGTTTCAACTTTGTATTATTTGTCTTGTGGTGGTATGTTCCACAGAGCTGAAAATCTGAATGCCATATTCTAACAATACGAGAGAATGAAAGTTGCTACTCGCCATATAGCGGAGATGCTGAGTCGCGATAGACTCAATAAAAAGATTCACACCATCATAGCTTTTGGCCATTAATGCCTTTCTCAGCAGTAGATACACACACACAGACACACACACACACACACACACACACACACACACACACACACACACACACACACACACACACACTCACGCAAGCGTAACTTGCACACACATCTGCAGTCTCAGAGAGCTGAAACTACACTGCGAGCAGCAGCACCAGTGCATGATGGGAGAGTCGACTGGGTGGGGGTAAGGAGGAGCCTGGGGTGGGGAGGGGGAGGGATAGTATGGTGGGAGTGGCGGATAGTGAAGTGTCGCAGTTTAGGTGGAGGGTAGGAGAGAAGGTGCAGAGGGGGGAGGGGGTAAGTATCAGAAACGAGAGAAATAAAAATAAAAATAAAAGAAATTAAAAGACTGGGTGTGGTGGTGAAATTACGGCTGTGCAGTGCTGGAATGGGAACAGGGAGGGGGCTGGACGGGTGAGGACAGTGACTAACAAAGTTTGAGGCCAGGAGGGATACGGGAGTGTAGGATGTATTGTAGGGAAAGTTCCCACCTGCACAATTCAGAAAAGCTGGTGTTGGTGGGAAAGATCCATATGGCACAGGCTGTGAAGCAGTCATTGAGATGAGGGGTATCATGTTTGGCAGCGTGTTCAGCTATAGGGTGGTCCACTTGTTTTTTGGCCACAGTTTGTCGGTGGCCGTTGATGCAGACAGACAGCTTGTTGGTTGTCATGCCTACATAGAATGCAGCACAGTGGTTGCAGCTTAGCTTCTAGATCACGACTGGTTTCACAGGTAGCCCTGCCTTTGATGTTATAGGTAATCAGTTATGTATCAGATACTTTTATACATGCATATGCTATCCTGGGCATAATTTTGTACACTGTTTGGCAAACCTCATAGACTGTCACAAAATATTGTAAACATGCAGGATGACAGCAGACCGTATTATTCATTTCGGATCTCTTGATAAGTATGGAAGTGTGATTACGCATGTCAATCACATCGCGATTATGGGCAGCATGGGGTTCACGCCTGAGCCTCAGGACGTGTGCTAGCAGCGCATGTCGGGTGTTTCAAGCGTCAACTTCGCTTCTTAATATCTCGGGATGTAATGGGAATATTGCGATGCAATCAACCCCATTGTGTATGTGCTTTGTCATGCTATGGATTGCTGAAGAAAAAATATAGGAGTTCCATTTAAAAAAACATGAGTTTGTGTTAAAAAACACATATGCTTTTGTTTTAGAATGTTTCCAAATATGTACATTCATGGGCCCCAGCCCTACATTGATACCAGTGAAAGTCGTTTTCCAATAGCTGTTATTGTTCCAGAGATATTTTGGGTAGACAAGATAGCTGGGACACCCTGTATACCATGTATACTATAGATTCTTGGATAGGTGAACATTATATCAGTTGTTTAAATGAAAGAATTTCATATGATTTTGAACACAATGTATTATTTTTCAGGCTATAATGTGTAAAAAGAAATTAATTTGTTAATACTCTGTACATACAGTTACGATTGTTCTTCTTTTGGAAATGTTTGAAATTAAAAAATGTCTGGCATGCTTAAAATTCATATTATTGGTTGCACAACTGAATGCTAATTATTAAATTTATTTCTGGATTCATTTCAAAATAATGTTAGGTCTTGGTGATGATTCTACTTTCGTCGGGAAAGTTCACAAATTCTTTTGCTTTGTAAACTCTTTGGAGTGTTGTGAGTACTGCAGAATGTAAGGAGCAGTGGGAATGCCCCTGATGGAATTGGACATGTTTGTATGATTGACACTAACAATGTAATTTGTGTATTATAGAAGTGGAAATTGTAAAGATGGTGTGATATTGAAAAATGTGGAAAAAAAATAAAATTCAAGAGTAAAAATGAAAATCTTTAAACATTATTCAAATCATCAGGAACCTACAAAATCAAAATTTCAGCCTCAAGAATGAACCCCTAGATATGACAACTGCAGTCAACAACAAGAGAAAATGAAGATAAGCAAAAAAAAATTTCTTTTGTATATCTTACATGCCTTGAAGCTTTTGAAACTTTTGAAGGGACAGGAAAAGTTAATGTTGAAGTGTGGGAAGGAAAGAGTAAATGTCCCAAGAGATAAATGCATTGTGTTTCATTACAACATAGAGTAATATATGCACTGATGTTACCAGTTATACCAGTGGCCCCATCTGATAAGTGATTCATATTAGATTTCAAATGTTTCTCACTGATACCTGCATGATCTACAGGTAAAGGTTTACATTTACACTTGTATTCTCCAAGCTGCTGTGTACAGAGAAAGTATTTCCTACCAATATTTGTGATTTTCTGAGCTATTCCTTTTGCATACAGAACCACAGAAAAGTTGTTGTCCATTTACCTCTAAACACTCTGTTTTCTTATTTTAATAATTCCAAAGTGAAAAACATGATAAAGGCAGTTGAACTGTTCATTAGCATTACCCAAAAGCTACACACTATTTTGTATGAGGGACAACCACAACCATAAGTAGACCTCTTGGCTTATAACCAAATGGCCACTCTCGTAAACCATTTAGTTTTACAACTGGTTTTGTAGAATAGAAACTGCATCATCAGGTTAAATATGGTGAATCATGACAATAAATTTAAATATTGCACCTTTACTGTTATGATTCACCATATTTAATGTGACAATGTGACCTCTAGGCTATGAAACCAAGCACTGAGTAACTTATTTACAAGAGCATTTCAACAGTTATTATTCAAGATGTTTACCCAAGAGCGTTTTGCAATAACAACACTGCCTTGCTTAAGATCCCCATTTAAGTTTCCCAAGTGTCTCCATTAGATATAGCTTATACTGACCTATTGCTATTGCTACTTAATTCATACAACACATGCCATCATGCCTACATGATAAAGTACTCCAAACACTGTCAGAGTATTCTAGAATTCATTGCATTAATGCCTGAATAAATAATGGCTGAATTGAACTGCATCTCCTCATGGTAATCCAGTGACAATTTTTCCCTGCAGACAATAGCAAAGCCAGTGAACAACCAGAATATGCTGCTGAATACATCTGATGAGTCATGTATGTACCATATATTGAAAAGTTTGTGATTCTATTATGGTTCCTTTGGTCACACTCATTATGTTCACACTCATTACGTTCTATTGAAAATTCACTGTCTGGTACAACATACTCAGTTTTGTTAACCAACAATTTGTTGAGCCTATTCCATATTAGTGAAGACACTACATTTGTAAGATGGTCATGTGTTAACAGGGAAATAGAAAGTGCCAACAGTCAGTTTGCAAAACTCTGCAGACATTTTAAAAACGTGAAATGCGTTGATATAAGCAGTATTGGACGTAGATTCCACACACAACACGGACTTCACCTGAATGGCTTGGGGAAAGAATATCTGACAAGCCTGATAACCAGGGTAATAAAAAACCATCAAAATAAATTCAAAACCAAAACGATAATTGCATTGCCATCGCCTGACTCCATAATGAAAACACTTCAAAAAAATTCATTAGAAACTTCATCAGCAGCAGCAAAACATGTAAAAAAAGACCAAATTTTAACAGAAAGAACAGTGGACATCGATTTCAACAACAAAATAACTACTGTTCCTCATCAGCCAAGTATTATTTTAGACGAAAATAACAAAAACGAGAAGACTCCAAGTTCACAAGGAAACACAGCAGTAGTGGTAGCACCAACATTTGAAGTGTCAGAAACAGCACCACCATCAACAACAACAAATAGAAGGCTGTTGAACAGAAGAAATGCTGAGCCTCCTTCTCATCTCAATGATTTTTTATGTGTGGGCCTGAAGAAAAAGAAGGGACAACAGTAGGCAGTGTCAGGTGTCTCCTCTCTCCTGTCTCAAGGCAGACTCCAATGGATTCTCAGTCAGGTAACAGCACTAATAGAATGAAAAAGCAAGAGGAAGGCATCTCTTTCTTTCATCAAAACATAAGGGGCCTCTTAAACAAAACTGATCAACTCCTTATTAACATTAGTGAAAAGGACAGTATAAATAATGCCCAGATTTTGTGCCTAACTGAGCACCATGTTACTGATAAATGTGCCTTGCCATCTATAGTAAGTTATACTTTAATAACATACTACTGTAGGGAAAGTAAAGATAAAGGTGGAGTAGCAATTTATGTTAAGGATAGTGTAGCATACAAAGCTATAGATATTAAGAAATATTGTGTGGAACAACAATTTGAGGCATGTGCCACAGAAATAACAACTAAGTTGTACCCAATAATAGTGTTGGCTGTCTACAGGGCTCCCTCAGGTGACATAAAAACTTTTCTGCATTCAATGGAACTCCTACTTTCATGGTTACTTTCAAAAGCGAAGGATATTGTAGTATTAGGTGATTTCAATATAAACTTTTTGACAGAAAATAAGAATAAAATAGACTTTGAGATTGTGATGACCTTACACAATCTGACATCAGTAATAAACTTCCCAACAAGAATTACATCCGAGTGCCAAACTATGATAGACAACATTTTTTTAGATGTAAATAGACATAAGAATTATATTGTCAGGCAGGTTATAAGTGGGCTTTCAGATCATGATGGACAAATTCTCACTATTTATGACGTTAATCTGTTCAAAAAAGAATTTCCTCGATGGAAATTCATAAGAGTAATTAATGAAGGGGCGAAAGGAACTTTCAACCACAGGTTGCAGCAAATGGATTGGTCTTTAGTATATAGCCATGATGATGTTGATACTAAATTTAACTGTTTTATAAATGAATTCTGTGCTCTTTTTGAAGAAATATTTCCCAAGAAATGGGTCAGAATCAGGGCTTCCAATTCTGTAAGCAAGCCTTGGATTACAAAAGGTATAAAACAGTCATGTAAAACCAAAAGGGAAACTTATGCTGCAATAAGATTCTGTAAAGATGTAGAAAAATGGGAACACTATAGAATATACTGTAAAATTTTGAAGAAACTAATACAGAAATCAAAAGCCCTTTATTATGAGAAGAAAATAGATAATTCTAATAATAAAATAAAAGCAATTTGGAGCATTGTAAAAAAAGAAATAGGAAGAGATACAACAAGTAAAGAAGATATAAATAATATCAGATATGAAAGTATCCTAGTAGATAGCCCCAAAGCAGTGGCTGAGATTTTTAATAAACACTTCCTATCAGTAACTCAACAGATTGGTTGCAAGCCCGATGTTGATGAAGCTGTAACTCTTTGTCAAGCCGTATATTCAAACACAATTTCAGAAATGCACTTTAATCCTGTCACTGTAGAAGAAATTCAGAAAATCATCATGTCTCTAAAAAGTACAAATTCTGCAGGGGTTGATAATATATCTAGTAATTTATTGAAATATTCTTGTGTGTGGATAAGAGGCATTCTCTGTCATATTTTCAATGCTTCCCTTCTGAAAGGTGTTGTTCCCAGTAGACTTAAGTATGCCATTGTGAAGCCCCTGTACAAAAAGGGTGATAAAGCTGAACTAACTAACTATCGATCTATCTCTTTGCTGACAGCTTTCTCCAAAATTCTAGAAAAGCTAATACATGTAAGAATTACTGATCATCTCATGAAGAACGAAGTTCTCAGTAAGAGCCAGTTTGGCTTTCAAAAGGGCCATTCAACAGAAGATGCAGTGTACGCACTTGCAAATGAAGTCCTAGAAACTCTTAATGAAAAAATGCTAGCACTTGGTGTCTTCTGTGATTTATCCAAAGCGTTTGACTGTGTTGATCACCAGATTCTCTTGCAAAAAGCAAAATTAGTAGGAATAAGTGGTGTTGCAGGCAATTGGCTACAGTCGTACCTCCAAGACAGAAAACAAAAAGTTGTGTTGAATAGCTCGGGTGGAGTATGTGACACTCCCTCAGATTCTGAATGGAGTTCCATTACATGTGGAGTGCCCCAGGGCTCAATTCTTGGGCCACTATTATTCCTGATTTTTATAAATGATCTACCATCATGTACAAGCCTGCCGTGTAAATTTACATTATTTGCTGATGATACCACAATTTTTATGAGCAGTAGAACAGACAACACTCTTGAGGAACTCATTAATCACATACTCTCAGATATGGTTAATTGGTTCAAGGTGAATGGTCTCTCATTAAATTCCAGTAAGACCAGCTTTATTCAATTCTGTACAAAAACAGAAAAAGGGAGAGAGATAAGTGTGACATGTGGTAATCAACCAATAGTTAGAATGGAAACAACAAAATTTCTTGGAGTGCACATTGACAAGAAAATGAACTGGTCTTCACATATTATTGATCTCTGTAAGAGGCTTAGCTCTGCTACCTATGCTTTACGGGTTGTCACTACATGTGTTGAACCTAACACTGCAAAAGTGGCATATTATGGTTATTTTCATTGTCTCATTGAGCTTACAATATCACACAGTGTCAACTGCCTTTCAGGACTCTAGGAAGACAGAATCCACCGCATTTACTATTTGCAAGATATCTTGCATAGATAAGACAACCTGTGTTTTACACAACTGATTATTTAGCAATATCAGTCTGTAATTGTGTACATTCATTCTTTCACCGTTTCATACAGATGAGTTATCTACAGCCTTTCTCAGTCACATGGAACTATTCACAGTTTGTGGAATTCTCAATAAATGTTGTTATTGTGGTCTTCAGTCCAGAGACTGGTTTGATGCAGCCCTCGATGCCATTCTATCCTGTGCAAGCTTCTTCATCTCTAAGTAACTACTGCAACCTATATCCTTCTGAATCTGCTTAGTGTATTCATCTCTTGGTCTCTCTCTATGGTTTTCATCCTCCACACTGCCCTCCAATACTAAACTGGAGATCCCCTGATGTCTTACCAACTGATCCTTTCTTCTAGTCAAGTTGTGCCACAAATTCCTCTTCTCCCCAATTCTATTCAGCATCTCCTCATTAGTTACATGGTATACCCATCTAATCTTCAGCATTCTTCTGTAGCAACATATTTCAAAAGCTTCTATTCTCTTCTTGTCTAAACTAGTTACCATCCATGTTCCGCTTCCATACATGGCTGTACTCCATACAAATGCTTTCAGAAATTATTTTTGCCACTTAAATCTATACTCGATGTTACCAAATAACTCTTTGTCAGAAACGCTTTCCTTGCCATTGCCAGTCTACATTTTATATCCTCTCTACTTTGACCATCATCAGTTATTTTGCTCCCCAAATAGCAAAACTCATCTACTACTTTAAGTGTCTCATTTCCTAACCTAATTCCCTCTGCATCACCTGATTTAATCAGACTACATTCCATTATCGTCATTTTGCTTTTGTTGATGTTCATCTCATATTTGCCTTATAAGATACTGCCCATTCCATTCCACTCAACTGCTCTTCCAAATCCTTTGCTGTTTCTGACAGAATTACAATGTCACTGGCAAACTGCAAAATTTTTATTTATTCTCCATGGATTTTAATTCCTACTCCGAATTTTTCTTTTCTTTCTTTTACTGCTTGCTCAATAACCCTGTCTCACTCCCTTCCCAACCACTGCTTCCCTTTCATGCCCCTTGACTCTTATAACTGCCATCTGGTTTCTGTACAAATTGTAAATAGCCTTTTGCTCCCTGCCACCTTCAGAATTTGAAAGACAGGATTCCAGTCAACATTGTCAAAAGCTTTCTCTAAGTCAACAAATGCTAGAAATGTAGGTTTGCCTTTCCTTAATCTATCTTCTAAGGTAAGTTGCAGGTTCATTATTGCCTCACATGTTCCAACATTTCCACGGAATCCAAACTGATCCTCCCAAGGTTGGCTTCTACCAGTTTTTCCATTCATCTGTAAACAATTCATGTTAGTATTTTGCAGCCACGACTTATTAAACTGATAGTTCAGTAATTTTCACACCTGTCAACACCTGCTTTGGAATTATTATATCCTTCTTGAAATCTGAGTGTATTTTGCCTGTCTCATACATCTTGCTCACCAGGTGGTAGAGTTTTGTCAGGGCTGGCTCTCCCAAGGCTGTCAGTGGTTCTAATGGAATGTTGTCTACTCCTAGGGCCGTGTTTTGACTCAGGTCTTTCAGTGCTCTGTCAACTCTTCACACAGTATCATATCTCCCATTTCATCTTCATCTACATCCTCTTCCATTTCCAGAATATCACCCTCAAGTACATCACCCTTGTATGGACCCTCTGTTTACTCCTTCCACCTTTCTGCTTTCCCTTCTTTGCTTGGAATTGGTTTTCCATCTGAGCTTTTGATATTCATACAAGAGGTTCTCTTTTCTCCAGAGGTCTCTTTAATTTTTCTGTAGGCAATATCTGTCTTACCCCTAGTGATATACACCTCTACATCCTTACATTTGACCTCTAGCCATCCCTGCTTAGCCATTTTGATGAGCTGTAAAAGGATCAAATTCAGCAGTATATTGAATAGCCCTAATTGTTTTTCAGTAAAGCAAGTACTTATTACTATATCTCTCATTTGCAAAGTGACAGTTATTGAACACTGATATAATATTATTTTCATGCATTAATACATTTTTAAAAGTGGAATTTCATAGTTTGGCTTTCTGACTGCTGTCTTCAGTTTGAACACCAGACAGATCCAGATTGTATGGAAGGTTTCGATCCATTCATTGACTTAACATATGGCCAGTACTTTGTAGAAGTTTGTGACAGAGCTTTCACGTGAATCTAAAATTAGAAACTGTTTTAGACTACATACATAGCCCTTCTTATGGCTATAAGAGTTCCCATTCAGTTTTATCTCTCAGTTTTCCTACTTTTTGCTTTCTATGGTGAGGTTTTCAACAAACAGGAATAGATGGCTACCTGATACATGCAGAGAAACTTCAAACAGACAGGATGTGTGCTTGTTGCAGGTATCAAACCATCCAAAAGTATTCTGAACTTCTCTGATCTGACATGTCCAAGCTCATACCTGCCTGGCTCAGTTTGGCACATAGTGTGAACATGGCATAGGGCAGGCTCTTCCAATGCTGCCCCAGCATGCAATGATGCTCCTGGACACCTATCATCATGCCTATAGGCAGACATAGGAAGGGTAGGCTACCTGCCAGGTGACCTACTGCGAGTGATTGTGCATGCACGATCCACTTTGCCTAACCTGCCCATGTGCGCTTCGCCAGCAGAGTTCAGTCATGCACACCATGACCCAGCTGCAAAACTATCCACACAACAGTTGTTTTCCACCACAGCCCATTTGTGCCTTTGGGTGCCCACCTGCCCACAGATGGACACTTGACCTGTAATAGCCTAGCTTAGGGGATAGTGACTTAAGGATTTGTTTGGTAGAGCTGTTGGTACAGTGTGTTTGGCAATACATCCATATAATGCTGCAGATTTTAAAAACAGATAGACACATTACCTTTGGTGTGTAAACATTGAGGTAGAGGCAGTCCTCACTGCCCACATCTTCATTGTTGAGCAAGTCGAGCTGAACACATCTACTTCCAAATTTTAGAGCATCCTTCACGCCTTTCCATGTCTGTGCGGGTTTTGGTGGCTGCAATAAACAAATTGGCTATTGTTTAGCTGTGCAAGATGCAAGTAATTTATAGTACAACTGTTATTTATCATGTATGAAATTTATTCTTGTTATACACCAACTACCATTTCTGGGACGTGTACAAATCTTTTCAGAAAATCAGTGTAAATAAGTCAATACTTCTGAGAGATACATCTAAGAGGAGAAACAGGTTTGTACAAATGACAGCAGTAATATGTAACACCAGGTACGGTAGTGTGTAAAGGAGAAATTCTTACAGTAGTGAATAGAAACATCCTCATCAGTAGACTGCCAGGAAAGTAAAATCAGAATATATGAATTATTCTAATTGATACAGCATCTTCATCATCTCAGTAGGCAAATGTGCTACATCTATATTAGCTCTTTAAATGTGTTGTTACATTAGCAACAATATTTTGCTTTAACTAAGGCTTTGAAGTTTCATTTAAAAACTAAAAAGACAATGCCTTGTTTAAATATTTTTAATATCCCTAATGGAGTAGGTATTAAAGTCCATGGAGAAGAAATAAAAACTTTGAGGTTCACCGATGACTTTGTAATTCTGTCAGAGACAGCAAAGGACTTGGAAGAGCAGTGAAACAGAATGGATAGTGTCTTGAAAGGAGAATATAAGATGAACATCAACAAAAGCAAAACGAGGATAATGGAATGTAGTTGAATTAAGTCGGGTGATGCTGAGGGTATTAGATTAGGAAATGAGACACTTAAAGTAGTAAAGGAGTTTTGCAATTTGAGGAGCAAAATAAATGATGATGGTCGAAGTAGAGAAGATATAAAATGTAGACAGGCAACGGCAAGGAAATCGTTTCTGAAGAAGATAAATTTGTTAACATCGAGTATTGATTTAAGTGCCAGGAAGTCGTTTCTGAAAGTATTTGTATGGAATGTAGCCATGTATGGAAGTGAAACATAGATGATAAATAGTTTAGACAAGAAAAGAACAGAAGCTTTCGAAATGTGGTGCTACAGAAGAATGCTGAAGATTAGATGGGTAGATCACATAACTAATGAGGAGGTATTGAATAGAATTGGGGAGAAGAGGAATTTGTGGCACAACTTGACAAGAAGAAGGGACCGGTTGGCAGGACATGTTCTTAGGCATCAAGGGATCACAAATTTAGCACTGGAGGGCAGCGTGGAGGGTAAAAATCTTAGCGGGAGACAAAGAGATGAATACACTAAGCAGATTCAGAAGGATGTAAGTTGCAGTAAGTACTGGGAGATGAAGAAGCTTGCCCAGGATAGGGTAGCATGGAGAGCTGCATCAAACCAGTCTCAGGACTGAAGACCACAACAACAACTAACTTCATCTATTTAAGAAGCCCAGTATATCATCACTTTAATAACTTGATGAAGATGTCTTGGCTTAGTATTTTTAGAGAACATAACTCAGACAAATAATGGATGAACAATTAAAATAGCTCAGTCTAACTAGGATGATGGTATTTTTGAGCATGTCATTGAGTTAGTGTTCTGCCAGGAAAGTGTCAGGTTTATGACAACATTCAGTTCAGTGTGGTAACAAGGAAATTTAGCTGTCTTCATATATTGCTCAATAGTACACAGGGTGACACCTAAAATTGCACTGCTAATATTGTCGAAATGGAAAGTGCTATTGATATGTGGTTTCCACAGAATGGATTTGTAGCCAGGGTTTCATACTGTTAGTCAATTGATAGAGTGTAATAAGATGTAGGAAATGTATTTCTTACACAAACATACTCTTTTTTAAATGGAACAGGCCTATTGACATTAACAGACTAAAAGTAGGCTAAATTAGAATGTCAATGGTGTTTGGTGCAGGATTCTAGTGTGAGTTGTTAATGAGATATCATATTTTGAAAAGTTCTCACATTGACGCTTGTACAGTACCTGGGGTAGCACACACTAAAGAACTATACAAGAGCATACACTAGTTATGTGGATTCTGACCAATAATGAGACAACTGACCATCACAGGTTATGTTGAAAATGATGAGCGGCAGCGGCAATACACGTTTCCAGTCTGGTATGGTATAGCTGCTGCAATGGACCAGGCTGCAGTAATACTTTGTTGTATATCACTTATTGTAGTTGGTGTGTCCTTGTAGATAGTGTCTTTCAGCTTTCCCCACAGAAATAAAGTCTACAGGCATCAAGTCCAGGGAAAGGGCTGACCAATGTATAGGTCCTCTGCATTCCATACAATGATTTGGAAACAATTTATGAAGACAATTTGTAATACTCCATGCACTGTGGGCTGGGCAGACATCATGTTGGTACCATAGGTTCCTCACAGTCTGCAGACAAATGTCTTCTAGCATTCATGGAAGATGGTCTGTTAGGAGGTTGCGTTACTTGTGCTCGTTCAGTGTGTCCATGAAAAACAGGCTTGTGAGCTGATGGTTCCCTATTTCACACAACATGTTTATACTCCATGGATGCTGATGTCCCACGTGACAATTGCAACATAGATTGCCAACAGACCAACAGTGCATGTGTTGGTGGTTTACCCGGCCATGATTGGTAAATATGACTTCATCACTACCCAAGATACATGATACATCTGGAGTATCCTGTCTTAATGCCTATGTACAGAAGTTAACATAATTCTCATAATCATTTCCATGCAGCTCCTAATGGAGAGAGATGTGATAGAGATGGAACCTATGTTGACGGATAATGCTCAGGACACTCGCCTGACTAATGCCACTTCCTCGTGTGATTGCACAGGAGCTAAAGTGCATATCAACTACAACAGCAGCAAGAACATTAATTATATTGTCTGGGTATTACACTACCACTTTTACACAGCTGGTTGAAAAGGTTGATAAATAATTGCTGAGATGGTTGACATTTATCGGGATGTCTTGCCATATAAACTGTACAAGAACAAACTGCATTCTTCTTACACTCTCCATACACCATGAGCATATTGGGGACCCGTGCACCCCATCCAGCATTGAGCTGTCTTCAGATGCTGCAGAATTGGCTTCCACCTCTTCTGTTGTCACTAGTTTCCTTCTATTACGTTGTCTAGGTGTTACACTATCAGTTTCACATAACTGGTTGAAGCGATTGATAAATAATTGGTGAGATAGTTGATGTCTATTTGGATATTTTTCTGCATACACAGTAGAACAATGAACTGCATTCATCCTGCACTCTACATACATCATGAGCATGTTGGCCTTTTCTGCATTAGTAAATACCATCGCCCACTCAAGACCTACTGCTTGGACTGCCACACATTAACTGACTAGCAACTCACAATGCACTCAAGGTACTCACAAGCAAATTGTAAGCACTTCCTAAGTATTATTACAAGCTGTTGATCAGAACCCCTGACAAACAATCCATTCTGCAAACACTGCATGTCAAGAGTACTTTCCATTTCCACAATATTTGCAGTGCAAGTTTTACATGATAAGCCGAAACATTATGAAACTTGCCAATAGCATGTCACTCCACCTTTAGAACACAGCACAGCAGCGATTCTACACGTCATCGATTCAGCCACTATGTGGTAGGTATCCTGAGGTATTGGCACCAGATGTCTATACAAAAACCGTTCAGTTCCTGTAAATTATGGGCCAATAGTTCGTGGATGCAATGTTGGTAATGATAGTGTTAGAGACATGTTCCACGAGGCTCAGACCAGATGAATATAGTGGCCAAGAACACTACTGTGCTCCTCAGACCAGCGTAACACAATTCTGGCCTTCTGAAACGGACAGTTATCTTGCTGGAAGATGCTGTCACCGTCAGAGAAGATGTCAAGCATGAAATGATGTAGCTGGCCCGTGTCAAAGCTGAGGAATGTCCTAAAAACGCGGACAACCGGCGCTTCAAGCCTTTGCGTTACAGCTATCCTTTGAAAAATTTAGAAAAAGTAGATCGACATTGGTTGATGTACTCAGAGAGCAAGGATGCCGTCTTCTGCGTTTGTTACAAACTTCTTTCGTCACCCACAAAGAACAACTGGCGGCACCTTGATTCTTATTTCGAAAGTTATGGGACGTCTACCAAGCATTTGAATTCGCACAAAAAGTGGATCGTGTTTTCTCAAGAACTGAAAAATTCACGAACCGTCGACGTCCATTATCAATGCCTATGAATACTGAAAGCGAACGTTGAAAAAATGTTCTTCACCGTTTAATAGCGATAATAAGTTTCCTGGGTCATCAATGTCTGCATTTGAGAGGAAGTACAGATACACTCTTTCAGCGTGACAACGGAAACTTCTTGAAAATCCTCGAATCATTAGGAAGGTTCGACGTTGTGATGATGTAGAACCTAAAGAGAACAAAGCAGGGAAAGAACAAGGACCATCATTATCTTGGAAAATAATTCGTCTAATTGGATCACATATAACAATAACATTTTATTGATAATGAAGTCTGCAAAGTATAACAGTATCATTCTAGATCAAGTTGAGCAGTTGACGTTTGTGGGACGCTTTGTTCAGCAGACACGACTCGAAGTGGTATATGATGTCCGAATTCGCGAGCATTTCCCGCCTTTTTTTTTTTTTTTTTTTTTTTTCTACGTCCGATTCTTCAAGCGTCAGTTTCACGCAGGTCGTACTCAACTTCTTGGAAGATTAAAAATTCCCTTCTATGTACCATATAGTAGTCGCGCGTTGAATCTTGTAAACGATTCTGCTATGTCTTCCCAAGATGCTGTTTCAACAATGTAGGGAAAGACAGATTGCTACTTACCGTAAAGAAGTCACGTCAAGTTGCAGACAAGCACAATTAAAAGATGCTTACGTAAAGCTTTCGGTCACGGAGCCTTCATCAGTAAAGGAGAGATAGACACCATTCGCACTCATGAGCAAGCACACCTCACGCACACGCGACCGCCAATTCCAGCATCTCAGGCCAGAATGACAGATGCTGTTTCGATGTTCTCGACAGTGAAGAGCTTGTACGATTTCTTCTCGTCCCCCGTTCGGGGTTGGGTGTCTTAGAGAAGTATCTGCCTAACCTGACGCTGAAGTCACGGAGCTATACTAGGGGGGATAATCGCATCGCTGCACTTACCATCCTGAGGTTTCAAATTTGAGGAGTTCGTGACGCTTGTTCACCTATAAGAAGAATTAGATGGCATGACCGGTCAGGAAGCCACGGTTCTTGTGAACCAAATAATGAATTACACCTTTCTTACTTCTCTGGTAATCTGGTACAACGTACTGCTTCACATCAGCGTATAATTTATGGTCAGTAGTAAGACCCACCAAAGCGTTGACAAAAATATTTCTGAGGCCGTGGAAATGCTTGAAAGAACTGCAGAATGGGAGAAAAGTTTGTGTCTTTCTTGACGGATCTCAAAAAACTGGCCACAGAATTAGAACTAGACGATCTAACATTACCACGGATAAGTGTTTGCCGGAGTCAAAGCAAGAAGCCAAGAGACTTCGCCTACGAAGGTAGGGATGAGACAACAGAGGAAGCGACGAAACTCTACAAAATTGAATTCTACTACTCACATCAAAAAAAGTTTTGTATCAACTCTGTTTCGAGAGTTCCGAAACCTGTAGAATAGAGATCAACATAAACATCATTTCCGTCCTTTTTATTGCTCATGAAAACCACACATTGCGTGTTCTACCACCATACAGCGAGACCTTCAGATGTGGCGGTCCAGACTGCTGTACACAGTGGTACCTATAATACCCAGTAGTACGTCCTCTTGCAATGATGCATGCCTGTACTCGTCGTGGCATACTATCCACAACTTCATCAAGGCACTATTGGTCCAGATTGTCCCACTCCTCAACGGCGACTCGGCGTAGATCCCTCAGAGTGGTTGGTGGGTCACGTGGTCCATAAACAGCCCTATTCAATCTATCCCACGCACGTTCGATATGGTTCATGTCTAGAGAACATCGTGGCCACTCTAGTTGAGCGATGTCCTTATCCTGAAGGAAGTCATTCACAAGATGTGCACGATGGGGGCGGGAATTGCCGTTCACGAAGACGGATGCGCCGTCAATATGCCACCGATATGGTTGCACTATCGGTCGGAGGATGGCGTTCACGTATCGTACAGCCGTTACGACGCCTTCCATGACCCCCATCGTATCGGCCCCACGTAATGTCACCCCAAAACAGCAGGGAACCTCCACCTTGCTGCACTCGTTGGACAGTGCGTCTAAGGCGTAGATCCCTCAGAGTGGTTGCCTCCAAACTCGTCTCCGATGATTGTCTGGTTGAAGGTATATGCGACACTCATCGGTGAAGAGATCGTGATGCCAACGCTGAGTGGTCCATTGGGCATGTTGTTAGGTCCATCTATACCGTGCTGCATGGTGTAGTGGTTGCAAAGATGGACCTCGCCATGGACGTCGGGAGTGAAGATGCACATCATGCAGCCTATTGCGCACAATTTGAGTCATTACACGACGTCCTGCGACTGCACGAAAAGCATTATTCAACATGGTGGCGTTGCTGTCAGGGTTCCTCCGAGCCATAATCTGGAGGTAGCTGTCGTCCAGAGTAGCACTAGTAGCACTTGGGCGGCCTGAGCGAGTCATGTCATCGACAGTTCCTGTCTCTGTGTCCCCTCCATGTCCGAACAACAACGCTTTGGTGCACTCTGAGAAACCTGGACACTTCCCTTGTTGACAGCACTTCTTGGCACAAAGTAACAATGCGGACGCGATCGAACTGCTGTATTGACCGTCTAGGCATGGTTTAAATACAGACAACAAGAGCCGTGTACCTCCTTCCTGGTGGAATAATTGGAACTGATCGGCTGTCGGACCCTCTCCGTCTAATAGGCGCTGCTCATGCATGGTTGTTTACATCTTTGGGTGGGTTTGGTTCAAATGGCTCTGAGCACTATGGGACTTAACATCTGAGGTCATCAGTCCCCTAGAACTTAGAACTACTTAAACCTAACTAACCTAAGGCCATCACACACATCCATGCCCGAGGCAGGATTCGAATCTGCGACCGCAGCAGTCGCGCGGTTCCGGACTGAGCGCCTAGAACCGCTAGACCACCGCGGCCGGCTGGGTGGGTTTAGTGAGATCTCTGAACAGTCAAAGGGACTGTGTCTGTGATACAATATCTACAGTCGATGTCTATCTTCAGGAGTACTGAGAACCGGGATGATGCAAAACTTTTTTTGATGTGTGGATCATCTTTTAGACGTCATCATCACATTTTTGGACGAGAGGTTCACTCGGTTGAAGTCTCATTGAGATCATTTTGATTTTCTTTACGACATCGATAAGCTAAAGAATACGCCTCCTGACAGCCTGGACGAAAAGTATAGAAACCACTCAACGATTTTGCAAGATCACGAGTCGAGCCATGTTGATGAGATGGAGTTTATAGGAAGACAATTTTTTGTCGCAGTGTTAACATTGGAAAAGGAATGGACAAGGTACAGGGACACAGTTCTAGAATGGCTAAAGAATGTCTTGGAACAGTAGTGTGTTAAAGTAGGATGAAGCAAACAGCTTGGTGGAATGACACAGTCAGGGCAGCCTGTAAAAGGAAAAAGAAGGCGTATCAAAAATGGCTACATACTAGAACTCAGGTAGACAGAGAAAGTTATGTTGAAGAAAGAAACAAAGCCAAACAGATAATTGCAGCATCGAAGAAGAAATCGTGGGAAGACTTTGGAAACAGGTTGGAGACTATGGGTCAAGCTGCTGGAAAACCATTCTGGAGTGTAATTAGCAGTCTTCGAAAGGGAGGTAAGAAGGAAATGACAAGTATTTTGGACAGGTCAGGAAAACTGCTGGTGAATCCTGTGGATGCCTTGGGCAGATGGAGGGAATATTTTGAAGAGTTGCTCAATGTAGGTGAAAATGCGATCAGTAATGTTTCAGATTTCGAGGTAGAATGGGATAGGAATGGTGATGGAAATAGGATCACATTTGAGGAAGTGGAAAAAATGGTCAATAGATTGCAGTGCAATAAAGCGGCTGGGGTGGATGAAATTAAGTCGGAACTCATCAAATACAGTGGAATGTCAGGTCTTAAATGGCTACACAGGATAATTGAAATGCCCTGGGAGTCGGGACAGGTTCCATCAGACTGGACAAAAGCTGTAATCACACCAATCTTTAAACATGGAAACAGAAAAGATTGTAACAACTACAGAGGTATCTCTTTAATCAGCGTTGTGGGTAAAATCTTCTCAGGTATTGTTGAAAGGAAAGTGCGAGTATTAGTTGAGGACCAATTGGATGAAAATCAGTGTGGGTTTAGGCCTCTTAGAGGTTGTCAGGACCAGATCTTTAGCTTACGGCAAATAATGGAGAAGTGTTATGAGTGGAACAGGGAATTGTATCTATGCTTTATAGATCTAGAAAAGGCATATGACCGGGTTCCTAGGAGGAAGTTATTGTCTGTTCTACAAGATTACGGAATAGGAGGCAAACTTTTGCAAGCAATTAAAGGTCTTTACATGGATAGTCAGGCAGCAGTTAGAGTTGACGGTAAATCGAGTTCATGATTCAGAGTAGTTTCAGGGGTAAGACAAGGCTGCAACCTGTCTCCACTGTTGTTCATATTATTTATGGATCATATGTTGAAAACAATAGACTGGCTGGGTGAGATTAAGATATGTGAACACAAAATAAGCAGTCTTGCATATGCGGATGACTTAGTTGTGATGGCAGATTCGATTGAAAGTTTGCAAAGTAATATTTCAGAGCTAGATCAGAAATGTAAGGACTATGGTATGAAGATTAGCATCTCCAAAACGAAAGTAATGTCAGTGGGAAAGAAATATAAACGGATTGAGTGCCAAATAGGAGGAACAAAGTTAGAACAAGTGGACGGTTTCAAGTACTTAGGGTGCATATTCTCACAGGATGGCAACATAGTGAAAGAACTGGAAGCGAGGTGTAGCAAAGCTAATGCAGTGAGCGCTCAGCTACGATCTACTCTCTTCTGCAAGAAGGAAGTCAGTACCAAGACTAAGTTATCTGTGCACCGTTCAATCTTTCGACCAACTTTGTTGTATGGGAGCGAAAGCTGGGTGGATTCAGGTTACCTTATCAACAACGTTGAGGTTACGGATATGAAAGTAGCTAGGATGATTGCAGGTACTAGTAGATGGGAACAATGGCAGGAGGGTGTCCACAATGACGAAATCAAAGAAAAACTGGGAATGAACTCTATAGATGTAGCAGTCAGGGCGAACAGGCTTAGATGGTGGGGTCACGTTACACGCATGGGAGAAGCAAGGTTACCCAAGAGACTCATGGGTTCAGCAGTAGAGGGTAGGAGGAGTGGGGGCAGACCAAGGAGAAGGTACCTGGATTCGGTTAAGAATGATTTTTAAGTAATAGGTTTAACATCAGAAGAGGCACCAATGTTAGCACTGATCATGGAGGAATTTTATAAGGGGGGCTATGCTCCAGACTGAACGCTGAAAGGCATAATCAGTCTTAAATGATGATGATGACGATGATGAGTGTTAACATTGCTCTAAGAATTCTTCTAATACTCCCGGTGACAGTTGCGAGCGGTGAGAGAAGTTTCTAAAAGCTAACATTTATTTAAAAAATCTCAGATCAACGATGAGTCAAGCTCGTTTAAGTGATCTTGAAAAAATATCTACGGAGAACAAGATTGCAGAAGACTTAAATTACCCGGGTCGAGTGAAAAAAGTCTGCGCAAGTGAAAGCCAGGACCGTTCGATTTGTCTACATTTTCTTCTGTTAAATGGTCAGTTTCTTAATTCTTTACCGGTTTGTTTTCTATTTTGTTCAATGCAACATAAATTGTTATTGTACACATTACTGTTCAAAGTAAACTAATTAGTAAATTTTAAATTGTAATCGTGGAGGGTGTAACAAAAATGTACGGCAAAAATTTCAGGACACATTCCATCCACGTAGACGAGGAAATTATGTTACATGAACATGGGTCTGGAAACGCTTTTTTTCCATGTTACAACTCATTCTTGCCAACACGTTAATCATGGGAAACACTCACGAACAGAACGCACCAGTATACCACATGTAACATCTCACAGATGTTCTATATGCCCACCTTGGACATTGATAGCTGCATCAATCCGGCTTCGTAGTGAATCTCGGATGCGCTGATGTATCACTGGTGTATTACGTATGGTTCGCAGCCCTCTATAATACGGGCATGGAGACTCTGAACACACTCTACTGCGGTGTTTTCAAATGCTCCTACAAGTAAAAGTCCAGTAGGTTTAGATATGGGGAGCGCGGAGACCTGGCAATTGGTCCATTTCTACCTATCCATCTCTTATAGAATCTGTTGCTTAGAAGCCGACAAACATTAACACTAAACTGAGTAGGTGCTCCATCGTGCATGAAGTACATGTTTTGTCGCGCAGCTAAAGGAACATCTGCTAACAGATTACGTAGAACATTCTCTACGAAATTATGATAACTCTATCCGTTGGGCCTGCGTGAAAGAGAGCGAGGCTCTGCCAAACAGTCACCAACAATGCCGGCCCAAAAATTGACATTTGTTAATGACTTGCTTCAACAGTTGCTTGAGGATTGATGTGTACCCATACATGCTGACTGTGAAAATTTACAGTCTGATCTCGTTGGAACAGCGCCTCATCTACACTCCTGGAAATGGAAAAAAGAACACATTGACACCGGTGTGTCAGACCCACCATACTTGCTCCGGACACTGCGAGAGGGCTGTACAAGCAATGATCACACGCACGGCACAGCGGACACACCAGGAACCGCGGTGTTGGCCGTCGAATGGCGCTAGCTGCGCAGCATTTGTGCACCGCCGCCGTCAGTGTCAGCCAGTTTGCCGTGGCATACGGAGCTCCATCGCAGTCTTTAACACTGGTAGCATGCCGCGACAGCGTGGACGTGAACCGTATGTGCAGTTGACGGACTTTGAGCGAGGGCGTATAGTGGGCATGCGGGAGGCCGGGTGGACGTACCGCCGAATTGCTCAACACGTGGGGCGTGAGGTCTCCACAGTACATCGATGTTGTCGCCAGTGGTCGGCGGAAGGTGCACGTGCCCGTCGACCTGGGACCGGACCGCAGCGACGCACGGATGCACGCCAAGACCGTAGGATCCTACGCAGTGCCGTAGGGGACCGCACCGCCACTTCCCAGCAACTTAGGGACACTTGCTCCTGGGGTATCGGCGAGTACCATTCGCAACCGTCTCCATGAAGCTGGGCTACGGTCCCGCACACCGTTAGGCCGTCTTCCGCTCACGCCCCAACATCGTGCAGCCCGCCTCCAGTGGTGTCGCGACAGGCGTGAATGGAGGGACGAATGGAGACGTGTCGTCTTCAGCGATGAGAGTCGCTTCTGCCTTGGTGCCAATGATGGTCGTATGCGTGTTTGGCGCCGTGCAGGTGAGCGCCACAATCAGGGCTGCATACGACCGAGGCACACAGGGCCAACACCCGGCATCATGGTGTGGGGAGCGATCTCCTACACTGGCCATACACCACTGGTGATCGTCGAGGGGACACTGAATAGTGCACGGTACATCCAAACCGTTATCGAACCCATCGTTCTACCATTCCTAGACCGGCAAGGGAACTTGCTGTTCCAACAGGACAATGCACGTCCGCATGTATCCCGTGCCACCCAACGTGCTCTAGAAGGTGTAAGTCAACTACCCTGGCCAGCAAGATCTCCGGATCTGTCCCCCATTGAGCATGTTTGGGACTGGATGAAGCGTCGTCTCACGCGGTCTGCACGTCCAGCACGAACGCTGGTCCAACTGAGGCGCCAGGTGGAAATGGCATGGCAAGCCGTTCCACAGGACTACATCCAGCATCTCTACGATCGTCTCCATGGGAGAACAGCAGCCTGCATTGCTGCGAAAGGTGGATATACACTGTACTAGTGCCGACATTGTGCATGCTCTGTTGCCTGTGTCTATGTGCCTGTGGTTCTGTCAGTGTGATCATGTGATGTATCTGACCCCAGGAATGTGTCAATAAAGTTTCCCCTTCCTGGGACAATGAATTCACGGTGTTCTTATTTCAATTTCCAGGAGTGTATAACAGCACCGCTGCGCTAAAATTATGGCTGACATTTTGTAGAGTAAACCATTCGCACAAGAGAACCGGTGCAGGAAAATCAGCTGCTGATAGTGCGTGCACACGCTGTAGATGGTGTAGATACAGCTGGTCCTCGTGTAACACAGCCATGTGGTCAACATTTAGTGTTGCAGCCACATGTGTTGTACTGACAATATGGTCTTCATCAACTGCAGGAAGAATTGTCGCCTCCCGTTGAGGCGTCCTCGTCATTCTAGGCCTCCCCCGGTCACGAGTATCAGGCTTAAATGGCCCATGTCCCCTAAGACGACGATCAATGGCTTCATACGTTTTCCTGTCAGGGCACTTTCGTCCTGAAAATCTCTCTTGGTACGAACTTTGAGCGCGAGCGCCATTGCCGTCAGCTAATCCATACATCAAACGGGCATCTGCCATCTCTGTATTTGTGTACACTGGCATTGCATGAGCCAAGTTTGTGATTAGCCCTACCTAATAATCCGTGTGTTTGCAACGGTCGTACTGATCACTTGAACAGCAATGACGTACGTCGTCTGTAAAACAAAACACTGCCAGTGCACAACGCAACCAGATGTCACCAAGAGTGCATGTTCCCCATAATTCTAACGTTCAGTTCTTGCGTGCTTCCCATGATTAACGAGTTGGAGACATTGAGTTGTAACATGGAAACAAAGCGTTACCAGACCCATGTTCATGTAACATAATTTCTTCGTGTACGTGTGAGGAATGTGTCCGGCAATTAGTGCCGCATTTTTTGGTTACAATCTGTACTTTGTTTCCCGTGGAACACATTATCAGTACACAACCGTAAAAATGTTCATTTATGGTAACCGTAGATTCACATGGTTTATAAAAATTATTAGATTTATTTAAATAATATGACTAACTTTTCCAGTCAAGTTTTCACACACACTAAAAAACGGACAGATTTTAATATTACACAAACTTGTTTTTACAAAATGGGAACGGCAATTTTTGTAGCTCGCACGGGGCGGCAGTTAGGCTTTCGCCGGGCCTGGCTCTAGCCTGTCTGTATCTTGCCTATTCAAATCTGCTCCTGCCACTGAGGCATGCTTGGGGAATTCAAAAGCAGTAGTCTCTGAGATTTGTGTTAAACAATCCACAAGTTCGTTATTTGTTGTGGGCGAGAGAGAGAACATACGATTACTAATTTTGACACGTGTTTACACTTATCGTAGCCCACGCTATCTCATATTCTCGCTGTGTGTGTGTAAGTACATACAAAACTCTTCACGGTAATAACTGTACACGCCATTGATGTCCGGCCTACCTTTCAGGTATGTTTTCCATCACTGATTGTTACTGTTCGTTTCATCTGGTATTCATTTTCAAGTATTAATGGAAGTTAAGTATTATGGGATCTTTCTCGTCCTGATTCAATTATGTTACTACTGAACTGCAACGAAATGTACTCTCCACTACAGCAAATAGAAGTACCCTTCTCTTTGCTGTATCATGTACTTCGTGTAACTTCTTACCGGTATTACAGAGGCGTCTTTCTAATCTAGGTGATTAATACGCACACCACATGTACTTTACTACTGAACTAGCAGCTTCGCCGGCTATGATGACCGAGCGGTTCTAGGCGCTTCAGTCTGGAACCACGCGACCGCTACGGTCACAGGTTCTAATCCTGTCTCGGGTATGGATGTGTGTGATGTCCTTAGGTTAGTTAGGTTTAAGTAGTTCTAAGTTCTAGGGGACTGATGACCTCAGATGTTATGTCCCATAGTGCTCAGAGCCATTTGAACCATTTTGAACTAGCAGCTTCCTGAGAGCAGTGTATCCTTGATCCATTAAGGCAGGCTGTTCCAACCAAGCTCCAGGGAGCCGGAGCGCTCCGGAGCGCTCACTGCGGCAGCTCGGAGCCTGCGTGGAGGGGGAAAGCGAACTCACTGCCCCCTGGCCGCATACAGCCGCAACTGACGCAATAATCCGTGTTCAATGACAGCTATGACTAGCCGCGGGAGCCCTGTACTTCTATTGGAGGATACCTTTCTATTCATTGAGAGGGATGGTCGTCGGCAGTGTCTTGTATGTCATAAAGTATTTAATTCTGCGAAGAGGTACAATATACAACGACATTATACGCGTCTTCACGCAGCGCACTACGATCAGGTAGAAGGCGTTTCACGCAGAGAACTTGTAGCCAGGCTTAATAACGACATACCAGGAGACGTAAGTTTAAAAACGGTTTCGTAATACGGAAAGTATCAAAATATGCAACATAGTTCGTGTTCTGTAATGCGTATATAATTTTCAGGTGAATGAGAGCAGAGAAAACACTACTGAATCTGCAGTTCGAGCAAGCTGCAGGATCGCTCACATCATTGCGACGAGCGGCAAGCCGTTTTCGGTGGGACAACTCGTAAAATCGTGCATGGTAGCAGTTGCAGAATGTTTGTTTCCAAGGGAGGTGCAGGCAATCGATGGGGTTTGCCTGTCGAAGCAGACAATGTCTCGTCGAATCCTGGACATGGCAGCGGATTATAAAACACAGATCAGGAAAAAGGCGGAGAGCTTTGTTGAATTTTCGCTAGCGCTTGACGAAAGCACCGACATATCGGACTGTGCTCAGCTTGCAGTCTTTGTGCGTGGTGTCGACATGGAGCTGAAAGTAACTGAAGAACTCTTGGATGTGGTACCACTCGATGACACCGCAACAGGACGTGACATTTTTGAAGCTGTTTGTGAATCAGTGGACAATATGAATTTGCCGTGGGATAAGCTCCATTCTGTAGCGACATACGGTGCACCACAAATGATGGGCGTCACCAAGGATTTGCTTCTCGTTTGAAAAATAAACTCAGGGATGAATTCGGGAAAGACATTTTGACTCTTCATTGTTTTATTCACCAAGAGGCACTGTGTGCTGCAACAGTAGAGCTAGGTGGCGTAATGAAAGATGTCGTGAAATGCGTGAATTTTGTGCGGCGTCACGGTATGAATCATCACCAATTCAAATGATTCCTGAAAGATATGGAAGCGGAGTATGGGGATATACCTTACCACAGTGCAGTTCGTTGGCTAAGTCGGGGAAAAGTTCTTGATGTTTTCTTTGCCATTCTTGAGGAAATATCCCATTTTCTCGAAATGAAAGGGGAAGAAATGCGTTGTCTGAAAGATATAAAATGGATATCTGACCTGGCGTTCCTATCTGACATAACTATGCATCTGAATAAATTAAATCTGTCATTGCAGGGCAAAGGGCAGCTAATCGTTGACATGCACGACGAGATCGAAGCGTTCATGGAAAAGTTACGTTTATTTGAGAGGCAGATGAGTAATGAACATTTAACGTTCTTCAATCGTCTTGCTTCTTTAAAAATACCTGAAGGTACTACTTTCGGCGATTACCAAGCAAAGTTAAAGCAGCTCATCACGTCGTTTGAAACACGATTCCGAGACCTCACTAGTTTGGAAATGGAACTTAAGGTGTTCAGCACTCGTTTTTCAGTTTCCCCCCATGCTTGTCATTGTCACTTCAATTAGAGATTATTGATTTGCAAAGTTCAACTTTGTTGAAAGAGAGGTACTACAACACGTCGGATCTGTCACGATGGTATCGTTCATTACAGCAAAAAACATTTCCCAAGCTTCACAACAATGCCACTCAGATCATGTGCATGTTGGCACGTATTGTTGTGAGCAGCTTTACTCAGCAATGAAAAGAGTAAATAGTAAGGAACGATCGTTTCTTCAGGATGTAACAATGAAGCTCATCCTCCGCATTAACGCTGCGAACACTTTGACGCCTGATATTTCCGATCTTGTATTGAAAAGAAAGTATCAGGCTAAAGAGGCCCAATAAATTTAGTATGCAATTTCTTATAAAACAGTTGTTTCTTATTTATTTCCCGAACATCGTATTTCCTGGTGTAGCATGTCATCACGTCTTATCAGCTAAGAGTATGAGGTTGTCGATCTTGTAAGACGCAGCTGGCACATCAAAACGCTTGCCTTGCCGCCTGCCTCAGCCAGCCGTGCCACGCGCCGGCATGCCGTCCCACTCGAGTGGCCACAGCGAGCGACGCGGCTCCCTGGAGCAGGGAGCGCTCCGCGGCTCACACCGGAGCCGACCAGCTAGAACAGACTGCATTAAGGAGTACCCAACAATCCCGCACCCGATAGTACAGGTCAAGAAATCTGCCCCGGGATTATCACAGAATCGGCGAAGCCTTTGGTTTAAACCTTCGACCTGGCTCCAAGCCAGAGAAATGCAGTCGGTCCCCGAGGCGATGCTTCGAATCGTGACCTGAGCTTCTATCCCCCAAGCGAGGGCAGCTGCCATTTCAATTTTAGCACGGCGACGAAAGGAGCTGACGACTGCCTCAGAGCTCGTACGATAGATGTCATTGGTGCCGACATTAACACGAACTACATGCAGTGCTTTCAACAGTGACTGTTACAGTCACTTCCTTCAATATCTCGGACGAAACGTGCGCCAGTCATACCGGCCCTATACTGCTCTTCCACCCTCAGGTGAATGGCATTTCACTGAAGGGCTCCATCAACCGTCAACGCTTGGCCACCTGGAGCTCTCACTTCTATTCTCCAACAGATAGAGGTTCCTACTCAATGGTCTGAAGATGACTACAGTAGTGGCCGAAACCGGCCACCTTGTTAAATAAATCGTGATCTAGACTGTTTTTAATAGTAATTATTTATAAGACATTGATCACTGCTGTTCCCGTAATGCATTCAAAAGTGATTCTATCACTTTCATTCTTGGCCAATCCCCGCATATAGTGTGGTCCCCTTGTGAGGCCAGTTAACTCAAGAATTTCTCCTGGTTCGTGGAGTGTGCAGTCTGACAATTCTGGGACCACGGTTTGGTGTATTTTATTGCAGTTGTCCTGAAGAGAGCAGCCAACATGTTTTTTCTGGAGGGCGAGTGCTCCAAAAACGCGTAATGGAGCTTCTCTTGTTCTGTGAGCGGCGTGTCGACAAGTGAGACCAACACACTCAGGTTATTCGGTGAAGATTTGTATACACGAAAGAACTGTTGACGAGCAGTAGACACACGCCTATACCTGCATCCATAGCCCACAAACCAACTCACTGTGTGTGGCGGGGGCCACCTCTGGTACCACTATCTTACCCGCCTTCCCTGGTCATTAGCGAATCGTGCGTGGGAAGAATGGTTGTGAACAAAACTCCGTATGACCACTAATCTCTCGGATTTTCTCGTCGTGGCTGATTCACGAGACAAATATCGGATAATTTCAGCAGTAACCCTCTCTGTGGTACAAAACGCCTCTCGTGCAGGAACAGTCGCTGGAGTCTGTTGAGCATCTCCGTGAAACGTTTTCGTAGTTAACTAAACGATGCTGGGACGAAATGTGCCGCTATTCTTTAGAACTTATCCGTCTCTTCTGCTAGTCAGACTTGATAAAGGTTGCAGAGTGATGAAGAACCCTCAAGAATCGGTTGAACAAGTCTTTTATAAACCACTTTTTTCGTGAATGAAAACCTACGTTTTAGCATTTGTAGACTTAGAGAAAGCTTTCGACAATGTTGACTGGAATACTCTATTTCAAATTCTAAAGATGGCAGGGAGCAAAAGGCTATTTACAATTTGTACAGAAACCAGATGGCAGTTATAAGAGTCGAGGGGCATGAAAGGGAAGCAGTGGTTGGGAAGGGAATGAGACAGGGTTATTGAGCAAGCAGTAAAGGAAACAAAAGAAAAATTCGGAGTAGGAATTAAAATCCATGGAGAATAAATAAAAATTTTGCAGTTTGCCAGTGACATTGTAATTCTGTCAGAAACAGCAAAGGATTTGGAAGAGCAGTTGAGTGGAATGGAATGGGCAGTATCTTATAAGGCGAATATGAGATGAACATCAACAAAAGCAAAATGACGATAATGAAATGTAGTCGAATTAAATCAGTTGATGCAGAGGGAATTAGGTTAGGAAATGAGACACTTAAAGTAGTAGATGAGTTTTGCTATTTGGGGAGCTAAATAACTGATGATGGTCAAAGTAGAGAGGATATAAAATGTAGACTGGCAATGGCAAGGAAAGCGTTTCTGACAAAGAGTTATTTGTTAACATCGAGCATAGATTTAAGTGGCAAAAATCATTTCTGAAAGCATTTGTATGGAGTGCAGCCATGTATGGAAGTGAAACATGGACGATAAATAGTTTGGACAAGAAGAGAATAGAAGCTTTTGAAATGTGGTGCAACAGAAGAATGCTGAAGATTAGATGGGTAGATCACATAACTAATGAGGAGGTATTGAATAGAATTGAGGAGAAGAGGAGTTTGTGGCAGAACATGACTAGAAGAAGGGATCGATTGGTAGGACATGTTCTTAGGCATCAAGGGATCACCAATTTAGCATTGGAGGGCAGCGTGGAGGGCAAAAATCGTAGAGGGAGACCAAGAGATGAATACACTAAGCAGATTCAGAAGGATGTAGGTTGCAGTAGGTACTGGGAAATGAAGAAGCTTGCTCAGGATAGAGGAGCATGGGGAGCTGCATCAGGACTGAAGACAATAATAATAAATAAGATTCTTCATTGAATCTCAGCCAGGCAGGTACTTTTCCTTAGATTACTGTCATGTGCTCATTCCACTGTAGGCTGCTTTGGATGGCTACTCCTAGATGTTTTACAGCTGTTACTGTTTTCCAGTGAGTTTCCAACATCATAATCGAACAGTAATTGATCTCTTAGATTATATTTGGGTAATATTTTACATTTATTTTTGTTCAGGACCAACTGCTAGTCCCTAAACCAGTCATTGATTCTCCACAGGTCTTCCTGCACCTCGCTACTGTCTTCTGGCATTACAGCCTTCCTATTGACGATAACATGTACACGGTCGTCACATTAATGTGACCACCTCCTATGTTCCTATGTTCGACGTCAACGTGCCATAACCACTCACAGACAGCAGGTGGCCGCGTTAGCAGTGGTGGGCCTATAAAGCAGTTCGGGGGGGGGGGGGGGGTGAGGAGGGCGCGGAAAACAGTGCAGTCGTTGTCGTAATGCGGAAACGGAGCGAGTTATCTGATGCCCAAAGTGCCATGATCATTCGATTTCGGGCCAAAGGTGAAAGTATTTCCAAAACGGCTATGTTTGTCAGCTGTTAGCGTGCCGCCATGGTTAAAGTATACCGTGCGTGGCAAAATAGTGCTATCCACAACCAGTGACGATGCAACTGTAGTGCACTATGGAGCATAGACGATAGAGTTAAGCGACGGTTGCGGATATGTGTACGGGCGAATAGACGTGCAACTGTTGAGCAACAGACCACCCACATGAACCAAGTAGGTACCAAAAGTGTCTCATCAACGGCCGTTCAGCGAACATCGCTGCGAATGGGCTTCTGCAGCAAGTGCCTTGTCGATGAACCCGTCCTGAATGCTGTTCTTCGGCAATGAAGGATGGAATTTGCACGCCAATACCGCTACTGAACATCCACTGAGTGGCTGCAGGTGACCTGTCCGATGGATCAAGTTTTGTGCTCCATCGGACTGATAGTCGTTGGTACGCACGGCGTGGAACGGATGGAAGAAAACACCTTGCAACAATCGAGGGGGCGTTATGGTCTGGAGAATGTTTTCGTGAAATTCTTGGGTGATCTCGTCATTATGAGAGGCAAAATGGCCCAATATAAGTATCCATCTGTCCTTGGGGACCATGTCCACATCTTCATGCCGTTTGTTTTTCCTCAGCACTGTGGCATCTACAAACAAGACAATGCAACATGTCACACTATTTTGTGTACGTGTGTGGCTAAAAGAGTACCAGGATGAGTTTCCCGTACTCCCCTGGTCACCAAGCTCCCCGATTTAAACCCAGTCGGGAATCTGTGGGACAGTTTCAACCGGGCTGTTCGTGGCATGGATCGTCAGCGGAGAAATCTAGCACAGCTGGCCACGACAATGGAATCAAAATGGCTCCACATCGCTGTCGGCATCTTCCAGAACCTCGCTGAGTGTTTCTGCCGCGCTGCAAAAGGTGGTCATTCAGCTGTCTGACAGGTTGTCCCATTAACGTTAACGTACAGTGAATATACAGAGTGGTTATAATTAAACTTCCGCTACTTGAGAGGGCCGCCATGAAAAAGAGTGATCGTAGGACAATGAAACTTTGTGGAAACGTTGGTAAGGGCGAGCGAAATAAAGAATAAACCATCGAAAGCAACAAATTTTAATTACCACATGAAAGGGTAACATTTGTTAATTGAGTACTATGTTTACACTCCAGGTTACAAACGTTGTTCACTGTGAAGAACATTTCCATTCACGACAGCCTTGAACCGCACTAGAGGTACCATTTCACATTCCAGGTTACAAATGTTGTTCAATGTGGAGGCCATCTGCATCCACGATAGCCTTGAACCGCCCTAGGCTGTTCGCAGTACTTTTCGAACGATGGTCCATGGAAAGTTCAGCTCCCGTGACACGGCTCGTGCACTGTTTGAAGGAACTGTAACTTCTTCAACAATTTGCGGCGCAATTGGCAGTCGTCCTCTCCCAGGAGCAATTCCCAAATCGTCAATTAATTCGAACTTCCGGATCGTGATCTCCAATCTCAGGGAGGAAGAGGACATCTTCGTATTCATTTAACGAGTCGGTACTCATGAAAAGCGGCAGCACTATTGCTGTTTTTTTGATAAAACAGCTTTACGAGTAAAGTCCTACTCACACTGTCCAGACCCATGTTGACTGTCTGCAAATGTAATGCACAAGGATGCCTGTGTTTCGACCCTACGTCGCCGCATCAGTAGTCGTGACACTAACAGTACTGACAACACAAATCCTACAGCGCACAGTTTTAACACCATTCCTGCGAAATTTTAATTATATTCACGCTATACATACAAAATGAAAAAAAATTCACGTACTCGGACTTCGCAAGCGATCCCTCACATTATAGCAGTACAAAAATGTCTGTTGCAAAATTTCGTCCTGCGCGTATTTCCGGCAGTAAATGAACGTTAAAGATTGGCAATCTGGCAACACTATAATCACATGTACGACAACAATCTTCGTCAGCACATACAGGCAACGCGGTGTAGCTGGTGCAGTGGCTAGCGGTTAGGTTTACCCAGTAAGAGGTTGAGGGTTAGATTCTGGATCGAGCTCCATTTCTTTTTATTTGCTGAATGTAGTCTGCGTGGTACGGTATCTGGCGTCTTAATCGCCACACAGTGATTTCAGTGGGTCTTCTACAAAACATTTGGAATTACGTATTACGAACACAGAAATGAAAGTACAATGGTTTTCATTGGTCAGCTTTTAAAGAAGCATGTTGCACGTCGTGAACGCGAATTGTTTCGCACCATTTCCTCTACTAGATTGCAAATCTGTTTTCTGTGTACCTTCTCCCCAATGCTCCCATCGATCAGTACCAATTATTAGTCTTGGCACATTCAGGTCCATTACATTTCATTAGGGCCTTACGTCACCATTGGGACTTGCAACAAATAATTTACAAACTCGGTTACCATCTGTGTGTATTATCACCATGGAATTATGCTTTTCAAAACTAAGTCTGATAAGCGCATGCTGTTTGATAAGTACCCCCATGCGTTACTGTTATTATTATCGATGGAAATGTGGAAATATCACGCCCATTACCGTTAGGAAACACTGTAATTCGGAAACGAACGTTTCACAATTAGCAGTGTCGGGATGAATCATGCAGGACGAAAGCTGCAGGGGAGGTGACGCGCGTTACGAGGAACAGCCCGCAGCGACTAATGACGTGTTTATACTGTATACGTTGTTCGCGAGATAGGGACTAGTTGGTAGCGGAGTAACGTGCCTGTGACCGACCCTATGCACATTCGTATTTTTTCCCTGTGTTATTCTAAAACGGTGTGGCAGACGTATGGCATACACAAACGATAAGTATGTGGATATCCTCCTGGCCCTTGGTACATCTGATAACCGGGGTGGTGTTGCCACTCGTGAATATGCTGCTAGATTTTTTGGTCGACGTCATCGAGATAAAAATGTGTCTCAACGTCTGGAGTTCCACCTTCGGAAGACTGGCTCTCTCCTTCCACCATAGCGTTACAAAAATCGTCCACGGATTGACCGTACTCCTGCTATTAAGAAAGCTACTCTGGGGGTCATACACCAAGAACCCCAGCGAAGTACACGCAGTGTAGAAAGGCAGCTGGGTGTCTCGCAGCGCACGGTCGTTAGCGTGCTGCACGAGCATTGAGTGCACCCCTATCATTATTCTTTACCGCAGTATCTGTATACTGCAGACAGCCGTCTGCGGATGCAAATCTGTTAATAGTTCCAACAACAACAGGAAGGCAAAGACGATTTCGTAAACATTGTAATGTGGTCGGATAAAGCAGCGTTCACTCGTGAGGGTATTTTCAATATACGCAGTGGCCACTATTGATGTGACGTTAAACCGCACGTCACCCGCGACCTAGGATATCAAGCTCGTTCTAGCATCAAAGTCTGGGCGGAAATATTGGGAGACTGGAATTTGCGCCCCTACTTGTTGCCTGACCAGCTGACTGCAGGAAGGTATCACGCATTTATCTCAAACTACTTGCCTGACGCATTGGAAAGTGTTCCACTTCATGTCCGGCCGGGATTATGGTTTCAACATGATGGCGCAATTCCACACTTTGGAGTTAATGTGCGACGGTATTTAGACAGAACATTTCCAGGGAAATGGCTCGGACGGGGAGGTCCAGTTCTATGGCCTAAATCCGCTGCATCTTTTCCTGGGCGGACACTAGAAGGAGCACGTGTATTCTACATCGTAGACACATGTGGAAGAACTGATAGCGCGTGTTCATGCTGCTCGTGTCTCTGTGGATGCAGCCATGTTGCGAAAAAAAAATGGCTCTGAGCACTATGGGACTTAACATCTGAGGTCATCAGTCCCCTAGAACTTAGAACTACTTAAACCTAACTAACCTAAGGACATCACACACATCCATGCCCGAGGCAGGATTCGAACCTGCGACCGTAGCGGTCGCGCGGTTCCAGACTGTAGTGCCTAGAGCCGCTTGGCCACTACGGCCGGCTGTTGCGAACAGTCCAGAGCTGTATGAGCCAGCGGGTCGCGCAATGTTTGGACGTTCAAGGGGTCGCTTAGAGCATGTGCTCTGGGGACAACGTATTCTTTTGTAAACGTCAAGCGGTCATTACTGGTTGCTAATGTGTTACATCGGAGCGGACGTATTGCATTAGTAGAAATGACTAGTAGATGTTGAATTATTTAGATGTGCAGTTATCTTTAGCATCTCGAAATTGGTATTGTTCTTGCGGTTACTCTGTCCTATGACAGAGCATTTGTTTCAACTTTCTATTTCTGACTTGTCTGACCACGTTTTTGTGATGGTCATCGATACAAAACACTTTACTATGTAAATGTTGGATATGTGTCGCTTAAGAAACGGTGTAGAAAACAGTATTATATGGCGAATGAAATTGGCAAATAAAAACAAATACACTTCGAGCAGAATCGAACCGTCGACCTCCTGCATGCGAACCCAAGACTCTACCCACTGCACTACCTGCACAGCAAAAAACCCACCTCATGAAAGAGATAGTTACCGTACATGTGATTATAGTGTTGCCAGACAGCTAATCTTTAACGTCCATTTACTGTTGGAAATATGCACAGGATTAAATTTTGTGAGAAATATTTCTGTATTGCTAGTATGTGAGGAATCGCGCTGCGAAGTCCGAGTGCGCGATATAGTGTGTGTGTGTGTGTGGTGTCGCATTGCGTAGCTATTTTAAATCGGAATTTTAAATCGGAATTTTAGGTGCCCACTACATAGAGCGCAATTAGTCCGATCTTCGTTTTATCAACGTGTGTTAACAGGGGCCGACCGTTGTGGCCGAGCGGTTCCAGGCGCTTCAGCCCGGAACCGCGCTGCTGCTGCGGTCGCAGGTTTGAATCCTGCCTCGGGGACGGATGTGTGTGATGTCCTTAGGTTAGTTAGGTATAAGTAGTTCTAAGTTCTAGGGGACTGATGACCTCAGATGTTAAGTCCCATAGTGCTCAGAGCCATTTGAACCATTTGTTAACAGGGACAGCAGCGACTCCGTAGTGCTGGATGCTTGGCAGTACCAGGTAGGGATGCAAAAACTGACCGGTTAAAACCGATACCGGCATTTCAGTTCTGATACGGGTCGTCGTAGGCAAATGTGCCGATGTTGGTGCCTCCTCGACTTCCGGAAGGCATTTAATAGTTCCACATTCTCTTTTAATGAATAAAATACGAACTTCCCGAGTACTAGATCAGATTTCTGGTGAAATTCAGAACTTCCTTGGAGACAGAACTCAGCAGAACAAAGTCAACAGATGTAAAAATAATTTCGGGAGTGGCCCACTGATGCTTTATAGGAGCACCACTGTTGGCAATTTATGTCGATGATTTAGTGGGTGACGTTGGAGATTTCGTGAAGTCATTCGCGGGCGATGCAGTTCCCTGTAAGAACGTTGCAGATGGAACTTAAAAAATTGTTCTTAACGAAACAGAATCGATAGATTTAAAGTGAATATCGGGAGTATCCCACTCGGGTCCAAGTGGGTGTTAGTGTTTGCAAAATACATAAATTATCTAGTGGATAATATCGGAAGCATCAAGAGGCTGCTTTCGGGCAATGCTGTTATCTACAAGAAGATAGCAACGCAAGAAGATTGTAGCGAAATGCTTGCAACACCAGCAGAGGACAGACGAAGGGTGCAGGGACTGGCACTTCACCTTGTACGTAAATAAACGTAACGTATTGTGCCTACGTAGGTGAAGGTGCCAGCTACTGTTCCATTACACTATTGGTGATAAGTCACAGGAAACAGTAAATGCTGTAAATAACTATAAATAACCACCTGGAGCTAAATGGAATAACTATATAAAGCAAACAAAAGGGAAAGCAGAGGCAAGGGTGGATTAATTGGGAGAATGTTAAGCAAACGTGATTTATCCACGAAGAAACTGTCTTACAAAATACTTGTTAAATCGGTTCCTGAACGTTGTTCATGAGTCTGGGAACCATACCAAGTTGCATTAATAGAAGAGAGAGAGAGAGAAGATGCAACGAAGAGCTGCGCGTTTCGCCATGAGGTCGTTTATTAGCCGCGAGAGCGTTGCAGAAATGCTCAACAAACTGCAGTGGCAGACGCTACAAGAGAGGTGTTGTGCATCACGGAGAGGTTTAGTGCTGACATTCCAAGAACTGTCGACCAATACACGAAGGCATGCTGAAAAGTAATGCGTCCGAATTTTTTTATGTTAAAACCCTTAAAGCTTTTTAAATAAAACATAATTATGTTATTAACATTCTACGTCTTTATTCTTCATGTCTACATACTCAGTTCTCTACATAGTCACACTGACGACAAATACATTTCTCCCAACGAGAGATCAGTTTGCTGATAGCGATGCTGTAGAATGTTTAACTTTGTTGACAGAGCCACAGCCTCACCTCTGCTTACACACCGTCACTATAGAATGTTTAACTTTGTTGACGGAGCCACAACCTCGCTTCTGCTTAGACTGCTTCATTACTATCAAAGTGAAGTCCTCGAAGGTGTTCTTAACTTTTGAAAACAGATGAAAATCACATGGGTCCAAGTCGGGGCTGTAAGGAGGATGATCGATGACAGTGAACCCAAGGCATCGGATCGTTGCAGATGTCGCAGCACTCGTGCTGGGTGTGGCATGTCGTGCTGAAGGACAGAGTTCTGCATGTATGGACAAACTCTTCGAATTTGCAACTCGATTGCAGCACGCTGCGTCTCACTAACCGGAACAATTACATTACACTCCTCCTTGTTGCACACTACAATTCGGAGACTTCTAGCGGCAGAAGGCTGCAAATATGTAGACATGAAGAATAAAGATGTAGAATGTCAATAACGCTTGTTTTGTTAAGAAACTTTGAGAGTTTTAACATTAAAAATGTCGGAGGAATTATTTTGCGACGCGCCCTTGTATTACGTCCCACATACGCCTCGAAAAATGACCCTGACGAGAAAAATCGGAGAAATAAGAGCCCATACTAAGGTTTATCGATAGTCGTTCTACCTAGATACTGTTCGTGAATGGAACAGGGAAGAGTGGATAAGATAGTGTAACCATCGGTACCATCATCGCAACTGCAGGGTATAGGTGTACGCTATCTGACAAAAAATATTCAGACAGCCATATGTAACGCATAAATGACCACTAGGTGTCACGAGAGGTGGAATCGCCAGTATAAAAGGAGATGGAGAGTATTGTGTTGTCAGTAGAGAAGCTTTAACAGCAAAATCGACCAGTCAGGATGGCTCTGTGATTTTGAACGTGCACTAGTTATTGGATTTCAGTCCAGTAACAAACACATCAGTGATATTTCAATCCTTCTTTAGCTGGCCAAGTCAACTGTTGGTGATGTGAAAGTGAAGTGGAAACGCGAGGGAACGACCACATATAAACAAAGACCAGGCAGATCTCCTGTACTGACGAACAGAGAAAATCACGAACTGTATAGGGTGGATGTAAAAAATTCGTTTGAAATAAGCGGAAGGAAGCGCTCGTCAGTTCCAGAGTGCTACCAGCCGCCCACACAATGACTGTGCGTAGGGAGTTAAAAGGAACGGTGTACAACGGTCGAGCAGCTACTGAAAAGCCACACATTTCTGTACTCAGTTCTAAGCGACACTTGAGGAGATGTAAAGAGCGAGGCCACTGGACAGTGACTAGACGCAAGTGATTTAGAGTGACGAATCACGCTGTACCCGGTGGGAATCCGATGCGAAGGGCTGGATTTGGCAAAGGGCTGGAGAACATCGATTTCTGTCATGTTGAGTGCGAACAGTGAAGTACGGAGGAGGTGATGCTACGATATCGGGGTGTTTCTTCGGGGTTAGGATGTGGTCCCCTTAATGAGCTTAAGAAAATACTAAATGTGGAAGAATATGAACCCATTTTACAGCATTGTGTGTTGTGTACAGTACAGGAACAGTCCGGAGAAGATGATCGTCTGTATCACCATGACAACGCACTCTGTCATAAACTGTGGGGCAACGGTTTGTGGACAAAACGCTCTTCAAATAACTTTTGTTCTTTGGGATACGCAGTGCAAAATATATCCTCCAGTGATGTGATTATTACAAATATTAGAAAGCTACACTGCTCTCTAAATGGTTTTTAATTTGTAAATCACTCACAATGAGCCCATTTCGGCATATTGCCGTCATCAGGTGCTCTGCAAATACATAAAGAAGTGATGGTCTGTAACTACCATCAGAAAAGTTATAATACATTCGTTTGGTGTTTCTACGTTACATATAATGTCGTTGCTGCCATCTTTTGTCTTTTTAGAATTATTACTTTCTCCGTAGGTGTACGTTGGAGTATATATGTCACTTTAGTCGGTTTTTGTGTACGTTATTTTTCTCTTGACAGCTTGGATGACAGTCAATCAGCGATATTACATGTACACATAATTACCATTATAAGTGAGTGATGTGTGGAAATTCGTTTGTTTTTTATTATTTTCATAGGTTTGGTTCTAATTATGTTTTTGCCTGGAATATGTTTGAGATTTTTATGTTATATTTTTGTTGCTGTTATGTCTTTATTGTATACTCTTCATGTTGTTATCGCTGTTATTATGCATATGTATTATTTAATGTCTCTTATTTATTACTTGACTTGTTTTCTTGCTTTATAATGTGAATAAAGTTTTCTATGTACTTTTTGTGCTTTAGGTCGGTTCGTTCATTCAGTACATTTGTCGGATTGCTGTATGCACGTAAATATGTCTTTATTTCCTCAAGAATGACCATGTTGCTCCATTTTGTGTAACACGGAAGACTTCTTGAGGAAATAGAGATATATTCATATGCATACAGCAAACACAAATTTACTGAATGAACAAAAAGAGCATAGAAAACTTTATTCACATTGTAAAGCAATAAAATGGTAAGGAAATAAACCAGAGACATTAAATAATAGATATTCATAGTGGCAGTGATAACATCATGAAGAGGATACAACGAAGACATAACACCAAGAAAACATCATAAATCATAGACAGTGACAAAATTATGACGAAAAGATTAAAATATAATATAAAAATCTACACTAAAACAAATTCCAGGCAAAAACATAATTAGAATCTAACCTGTAGAAGTAATAAAAAAACCGAATCACATATCACTTGCTTTTGCGAGGGTTATTCGGAAAGTAAGGAACGATCGGTCGCGAAATGGAAACCACAGTGAAAATCCGATGAAGTTTTGCACAAGTGTGTTGGGCAGTGTCTCTGGTATGCCTGTCGATCGCGTTACGTCGTTCTCTTAGTTCTGAGCACACAGGGAACACATAAAGATACCTAGAACAATAGTGTCTCCCGCCAAGTATGAGGGCCTGGTCAGAAATTTCGCCTGAAGCTATGCAGCCAACATTACATAACTGTCGTGCGTTTTCTTCTTGAAGACAATTCTCAGCCGCAGTCTACAGAGGCAATGAAGATGCTCCTGCATCGTTTTCAACTGGAAATGATTGATTACCTACAATACAGCCCGTAATTGTCTCCCTCTGAGTTTCATCTCTGCTCATATGAACCGCTGGCTATGAAGAGAACATTTTGGCAGAGACAACGAGCTGTAGGCGAGCGTAGAGAATTGGCGGAAAGCACTAGCGGCTGCCTTCTATAACGAGGGTATTGGGAAGTTGGTACAACGCTACGATAAACGCCACAGTTGGATCAGCGACTATGGAGATAAGTAGGTGGAAGTTGTAGCTAACTGTTGCAAAAAAAAACACTTTTGATTTTCACTGTGGTTTCCATTTCGCGACCTATCGTTCTTTACTTTCCGAATAGCCCTCGTAATGGCAACTATGTAAACAAGTAAATTCGCTGACCCATTGTCATCCAAGCTGTCGTAGTTACAGACCATTACAGCGTAGATGCTGATGACAATAGTGGACGCCGTCGACTATCGTGGCTTGTAACAGCTTGCAGAGGGCCGCGGCGCAACAAACTACTGAACAAACAACCGGTCCACGGAATCCACAGCCCCACACCAGTACCTGCAGACTCAACGCACATCACAGGGCACAGAGGCTAGCATGCTTACAAGAAAACAGGGCACCGTGATGCAAGTGGAAGAGGGTTTCCGGTATTTAGGTCGTTTACGTGGGGTGAAATGGGGCCTCTCATACTTGTCTCTTCTCCCACCACTGAATGTGATACAGAATCGTACCGTTCGGCTCATATAAGCCCCTTTGTTCTCTTGCAGCAGGTAACTCTAACCTTCAGCAAGACAATTCACCACCACTCGCTTCTGAATTGTGTCAGAAAGATTGAGGAACTACGAGGGCATGAAGGTGATTTTTACCTAGGTCGGTCAACCTCAGTGCTACTGAGAACATCTGGTATGCCGTCGAGCAGTGGGTATGCGCCTTCTGCCAACTCCGAACAGCCTCTGTGAGATGAGCAGTCTTAGCCTGGGATGCCACCAAAACGCTTTCAGTTTATCTCATAGTGTCGTGCCATCGCCAGAAGGAAAGGGGGCGTGGCATGCTACTACTTAGGTATTTATAATCTTGTTGCCCATTCAATGCATTTAGCCTTCACAACCGGAGTGACCGGTGAGAGAAACGCTGTCCACCGACAGCTAACGCTGCGTTACTGTTGTTATGCCGGCCGGTGTGGCCGAGCGGGTCTAGGTGCTACAGTTTGGAACCGCACGACCGCTACGGTCGCAGGTTTGAATCCTGCCTCGGGCATGGATGTGTGTGATGTCCTTAGGTTAGTTAGGTGTAAGTAGTTCTGAGTTCTAGGGGACTGATGACCTCAGATGTTAAATCCCATAGTGCTCAGAGCCATTTTGAACTGTTGTTATGGTCGTCAATCCGAAGACTAGTCGCGGCTCCCCAGGCTACGTTGTTCCGTACAAGGCTCTCCATCTCTGCATAACTAATGCTACCTATATCCACTTGAACCTTTTCACCGAGGTCAAGCCTTGGTTCCCCCCACCTACAATTTTTACCCAGCACACTTCCGCCCATTAGCAAATTGACGAAACCTTGATGCGTCAAAACGAGTCCTATAAACCGACTCAGTCTTTTAGTCAAGTTATTCCACAAATTGATTTTTTCTCCAGTTCGTTTCAGCTTCTCTTAATTAGTTATGTATCTTCAGTGTTCTTGAAAAGCTTCTATTATGTTCTAGTCTAAACTGTTTATCGTACATGTTTAAATTCTGTACAAGACTGAATGAAAAATGCTCCTGTCGTTGCACAAAAAGGGTGAATATGTCCTGGGCAGAGTTTGGGATGGGAAAGAAGGGAATTCAATTTCGACTCATCTGGTAGCTTCAAAGACATTTAAATCAAAAGACCTTGTCGCATTTGCGCATTTTTACTTGTCAGTATTAGTACCCATGTCTTGTATTATAATGCATTGTGTCAAATAAAGCAACATGATACCGGATGTCATGTCTTATAACATTAAACATGCCATTTGTCATGTCGTGCAGTATGATGCGATGTGTGATTAAAGCTTAGGATGCGGCATCCCCTCTCTGGGATACTTCCTATTATAGATGCACCCCCCTCTCGGATACTTCAAACTGTAGATACATCACACTTTCTAGAAGGAAATAAATTCTTGTCTATTTGTTCTTACACTCCTCGCCATACATGTAACAGGGGTGGGTCTGAGAGAGTTCATTGCGCTGGGGAACTAGGGTTAACGCGTAAAAAAGCTCCAGTATGTCAAGATGTTTTCATTTAAATGTCTTTGAAGCCTCCAGGCAAGTCGAAACGCTACTTTTCTTCTTTTATATCCCAAATTTTGCCCAGGGTATGTTGCCTTTGTTGTCCTACGGTAGGAGCATTTTTCATTCTAGATGCCAACTTTTACTTCACCGTACATTTGACGTTAGACAGCCAAGGATTGGCAACCGTTTTTGTTGACTCAGGCGACGACTGATCTCGTAGATGTTCTTTTATCGTCTTTCGAGACATGCTCCTTATATCGTGGCAACAGATTTTTACCAAAACAAAACAACGACCGTTAATTACAAGTATTTGTCTACCTTCTTACAACATTTGAACCAATTCCCACAACTCTGAAACATAGATGTGGTGCCGGTAAAAAAAACTAAAAACACGTGCTTCTCACACCTAAAATCAGAATGAAGCTAGATTTTTTGAAACCGAGTTTTCAATTTTATCTTAAGAATGCATTTTTTATTTATTTGATTCACTTTAACCCATTTTCACGCCTTCAGTTCACTTGAAAACGAACTTTCCATGCAATATTTAGCTCGCGACAACTGTTAAAGATAATTGAATTTAAAAAAATCGTTTTTGATTCATCCATTTATCTTGCTTCGTGCCATGTTTGAAGCGACCCGTACAAGTTTAAAGTATACAAGTTGCACGCTTCAAAAATCTCTCAAAGAAACGTGTTTTTGGCACGTAAATTATATATATTGAACGATTAAAACTTATCCTAGACCAAGGTCCGATATATCAGTCTCGCACCAGCCCGGAGTTATTTAATCGTGACTATTTTTGCACATAACACCCAAACGAGGGTGACTGCTTTTGAACATTCAATCCGAACGGTGCACATAAAAATGGTTACATTAGCTGAGCACTAATTTCAGCCTAATTCAAATATTTTGCAAAAGGAATTAATCGATTCACACAATTAGCCTTGATGTCAGCTCCGGTTCGTCGTTCGAACCTTGCTTAATATGTTGTAACGTAGCAACAGACTTCCTAACATTTAAATTTATGTTAGATTCAAGAAAGTTCTCATTTTCAGAAATTCTTTTCTTGCCGTTGCCAGTTGGTATTTTAATATCATCTCTACTTCCGCCATCGTCAGTTACTTTGCTGACAAAATGGAAAAACTCATCGAGCACTTTCAGTGTGACATTTCCTAATCTAATTCCGTCAGCATCACCTGATTTAACTAAGCTACAATCCATTACCCTTGTTTTCTTGTTATTGACGGTCATCTTATTTCCTCTGTTCAAGATACTATCCATTCCATTCGACTAGTCTTCCAACTCCTTTGTCGTTTCTGACAGAATTACCAGGTGCTGGGTAAATCTCAAAAATTTAATTTCTTCAACCTTAATTACTTTCCCATATTTTTATTCAGTTAGATTTGCTGCTCCCATAATATACAGATTGAATTACTTTGGCAATAGACCACAAACCTGTTTCACTCTGCACTCACCTACTACTTTTCTTTCTTGTACTTCAGTCTGGTTTCTGTACAAATAGCAGATAACGTTCCGCTCTCTATATTTCATCCATGCTACTTTCAGAACTTCGAAAAGTGTATTCAAGTGAACGTTGAAAGTTTACTCTAAATCGAGAAATGCTGTAAATGTAACTTTGTCTTTATTCAGTCTGTCTTGTAAGATAGGTCGCAGGGTTAGTATTGCCTCAGGTTTCCTACATTTTTCCGGAACCCAAATCTGTATACTTCGAGGTCAATTTCTACTACTTTTTCCATTCTTCTGTAAACAATTCATGTCAGAATTTTTGCAGCTACAACTTAATGACTTAGTGAACTGAATGTTCCGTAACAATTTCACCTGTCAGCGCTTGCGTTCTTTGGAATTGTATTTACTGCGTTCCTAGTGAAGTCATTGTACTGTTCTCCATTTATTTTACATTTTTAACGAGATTTATAGGCATTTAAGTATGGCCAACTTTAGAATCTTCTAGCTTCATGGACGTTCCTACACTCTTTCTTTCAACGCCCTCTCAAGGCGACGTATGCCCTGAAACTACCCCAGTCTGTGGCATTTGCTGAAATCAGTTTTTGATGTTGTTGAGCAACAGTCATAAAATAATTTTTAAATGAACGCTCCGCCATTTGATTGTATTGTTGTTTACTTAGTTACGAATCAGTCTTCGGCCTTTAACGCTATTTTCAAGTGATTGAGATGACATAAATTCAATCACTTGAAAATGGTATAAAAGGCCGAAACCTAGGTCTTAATTAAATAAACAACAATATAGTGAAACGACGGTGTGTTCATTTAAAAATTTGTTGAAACAGTTGGTCGAAACGTTGCTTCGATAATTAAGAACTGGCGTCGTAGGGTAACTCTATTTGCCGCTGTAGTAAATAATTTGACAAAAAGCTTCGTATATCACATCGGAAGACAATGAACAGGAATGGCGCAAGCTGCGCTATTTGAGCTCTCAAATTCCCAGATGGTTTAGATGTGAAGGAGTTATGAAATCTAGTACTCAAAACGATTTTTTTTAAAAAAATGTATTTTTTATGTTTATATGTGCGGCATCATTTTGTTGTCATTTATAGGTACAGATCTAAGGAAAACTATTCCCTCGAGTGAATCGTCGGTTTACAATCAGTCAGTCTTTCGAACCAGTATACAGCCCAGGATACCGTTCGCGGGATTTACGCCGACAAAAAAATGGCTTTGAGCACTATGGGACTTAACAGCTGAGGTCATCAGTCCCCTAGAACTTAGAACTGCTTAAACCTAACTAACTGAAGGACATCACACACATCCATGCCTGAGGCAGGATTCCAACCTGCGACCGTAGCGGACGCGCGGTTCCAGAATGCAGCGCCAAGAACCGCTCGGCCACTGCGGCCGGCATCGAGGTATGCGCGAGTAGTCTGCGGTCTCGAAAGACATAATCCAGGCACAAAATTTACGACTTACAGATAATACTGTTGAATTACTTGTGGTTTATCACCGTTGGGATCTCCGCTTATGGAGCAAGAGCAGGTGCTCCGTCTCTAATGACGTCACTTAATAACAGTAAGAGATGTATGTTCAGTATCTAGTACTTCTCTTCATGACCGATGAACCTTGCCGAGCTGGATTGGGTTCAGCGATACGGTAGTCATATCTCGGTGCAACCACAGCTGCGGAGTATATGTGAAGAGACTAGACACCTATGATACCTGAAGAGGAGCAGCAACCTTTTCAGTAGTGACAGTGGCAACAGGTCGCAGGATGACTTATTTGGTTTGTAACGTTAGCCAGCATGGCCTTGCTGTCCTGATACTGTGAACAGCTGAAAGCAACGGGAAACTACAGCCATTATTTTTACCTAGGGTTTGCAGCTCTTCTATGTTTAAATGACGATGGCATCCTCTTTAGTAATATACTCCGGAAGTAAACTAGTCCCCCATTAGGATTTTCGGACGGGGTATGCTCAGGAGGATGTTGTCAACAGAAAAGCAATATTGACATTCTACGAGACGGGCCTTGGGATGTTAAAGCCCGAACTGGGTAGGTAACGTAGAGAATTTAAGGAGAGAAGTGGATAGGTTGAAGTTAGATATAGTGAGAATTAGTGAAGTGCGTTGGCAAGGAGAACAAGACTTCTGGTTACATTAGTAAAAATTTATAAATACAAAATCAAAAACTGTAATCCAGAGGTAGATCTTCTAATGAATATGGAAACAGAATTGTGGGAAGTTACTATGAACATAGTGTACGCATTACCACAGCCAAAACATAATAATCAAGAAACCACCACAGCTGTACAAGTTAATATAGCGACTAGATCCGGAGATGAAGAGACTGAAACAATGTGCGATGAGATAAAGGAAATTATTCAGATAGTTAAAGCAGAAGAAAATTGAACTGTCTGACTAGAATTCGGAAGTAGGAAAAGGAAGAGAAGGGAAACTAGAAAGAAATCACATAATGGGAGGAAGCAGTTATTGAGGGAAACGCCTACTACAATTTTGCACAGAGAATAATTTAATCACCGCTAACGTTTTGTTTAAGAATCATGCGAGAAGACGGTATACGTGGAAGAGACCTGGAGACACTGGAAGTTTCAAGTCGATTATGTAATGACAAAATAGAGATTTCGAAACCAGATTTTAAACTGTAAGACATTTCCAGGGGTAGCTGTCGACTCGGACCATAATTTATTGATCATGAATTGCAGATTAAAACTGAAGAAATTGGAAATTAAGGAGATGAGACCTGGAGCAACCGAAAGAACCAGAAGTTGTTGAGAGATTCAGTTGCTGATAAAGAAGAACTGAATCGAAGTGGGGAAAAAAGAAATTTATGGCACAACTTGACCTAAAGTAAGAATTGGTTGATGGGAAACATCTGAATGCATCATGGAATAGTGAATCTAGTAGTGGATGGATGTAAGAGGGGGGGGGGAGGTTAAAATGATAGAGCGAGACGAAGGAATCAATACAGTAAGCAGATTCAAATGGATGTAGGTTGCAGTAGTTACGTAGAGGAGATGAAGAGGCTTACACAATATAGACAAGCGTGAAGACTTGTATCAGACCAGTCTTCAGACTGAAGTCAAGAACAACACATCTAATATGTGACGTAGCACAAATTAACACAGCAGTAAAATGAGGCCTTTCACAGTCAATTAGTATTTACGACACGTATGCAGTCCATTATGCCATTTTTATGAATTACGCTAGCGCAGTGACAAGACCTAACAGTGTGTTAATGTTATCTCAGATCTGTTAATTTAACTGGGAGATACGTGTGCGTCCTCACAAATAATCAGTTAAATGGACTATAATCAGTCGTTATCTGCATTGATAAGCGTTACTCATCAGTGATTTTAGACATTGCGTTTAACGACAAAGGCTGTTGAAGCGTGCCAAGTATACGCATCAGGCAACTACATACACCGTTTCCATGGTAGGCCCCTAGAAGCGTTCCTCAAGTGATGACTACTTGTCTCACCTGAGACATTAGGGAAGAACACATCCTCTCACACGCCTTTAATGTCGATCATGGTATCGTCGTATCGCCTCAAGAGTGTGAAACGCCATTCCTGGACAGAAAAACATAACTTGATGGTCGAATGAGTCAGAGATAGCCTCGAGAGATAACATTCCTGTGTCCTGATGACAACCGGTGACCATAGGATTTTTACCGTCCCATTAGCTAACTGCTACGACAACGGTGAAGCTGGAGTATTAATAACACCAACAAGTGTTTATAATTTTAAAGTAACAAACTAAAACGAATTTAAATTCGAAAACCTTAACATGTGCAGAAAGCGAGCAACATCAGTTGCAACGCATAAGAAATTGAGAGAGTGTTACAGTAAGCACAGAGAAAAACAGTCCCTAAAATCAAATTTACTTAGTACCATGAATATCATAGAGTCATCGACATGATGGAGAGAGAGAGAGAGAGAGAGAGAGAGAGAGAGAGAGAGAGAGAGAAGAGACATGGCTGGAAGTGTACGGGAAAGAGAGAGCAAATAATTATTCTTGTTTTCGAAAGCAGGAAGAGCTACAAGAAGCTCGATATCCAGTGAATGTTCAAGTACGTTGGGCAGTCCTTCTAAATCGTTCCGGGGGGAAATTCAAAGGCGGCGACCGTGGTTGCAAGAGTTACCCTGTATTTTAGTTTTGAACCGGAAGATGGCCTAATTAGGCCGAAACCTATAATAATAGTTAAATATGAACATGATGCAGACAGTTTTGTTCTTAAAATGAGCACGCCTGCCCGAAGGAACACTACATGGTTGTTCTAACAACACAGGCACTACAGTATCGGGTGAGCCGAGGCACGACACTGCAGTGGGTGTACTCGCCACAAGAAGCCAGCCATTTCACATGAACAAAACGGGCCTCAACAGATGCCAAAATAGGTAACTACTATAAGATCTACGTTTATCCACGTTAAATATTTTTGTATTATTGTAATATTAAATAATGTAACCAAGTAACAAAGAATCGCGCCAGATAGTTGTCTCTGGAAACCCTTTTTACAGGTTTTAGCAAACAGTCACGGTCGAAAAAGAGCCAATATGCCTTTAATAAAGGGAAGGGCTGCGACATTAAAAGTACAATGGGAATTCCATTGTTAAACACAGAGGAGAGAGTGTATATGTGGGGAGACTACACTGAACGGTTTTACGAGGCGGAACAGCCATCTAATACAATAGTAAAAGAAATGGAAGAAGTGCTAAAAAATGAAAAGTTTGGTTTTGGAACGGTAGTTTTAACGAAAAAGCCTTCCACAACGTAAAATGGTGCAAGGTGGTCGAAATACTGGCAAAATTGGAGTAAGCTATACGGGAAGACAATATCTACAAGAACCAAAAGGGAACAAGAATGGAAGACGACGAAGCGTAAATGCTCGGATTACAAATTTTGTATGACAGAACTGTAGTCTTTTGTCCCTACTCTTCAATCTATACATCGAAGGAGGAATGACGGAAATAAAATAAAAATTCCAGAGTTTGATTAAAAATCCGTGGTGAAAGGACAGCAAAGGTGATATTTGCTAATTATACTGCTATCATCAGTGAAATAGGTGAAGAATTGCAAGACGCGTTGAATAGTATGAACATTCTAATGGAAACAGAATACGGACTGAGAGTAGACTGAAGAGAGACGAAAGTAATGAGAAGTAACGGAAATGAAGTTAGCAATCAATTTAATACCAAAATTGGCGACCACGAAATAGGCAAAGTTAGGGAATTCTGCTACCTTGGAAGCAAAGTAACGTATGACGGGCGAAGCAAGGAGAACATAAAAATCAGATTAGCATAGACAAAAAGATATTCCTGGCCTAGAGAAATATGCTAGTAGCTAGCATCAGCTTTAATCTTAGGAAGAAATTTCTAACAAAGTACATTTGGAGCACAGAATTGTATGGTAATCAATCATGGACTGTGGGAAAACAGGAAAAGAAGAAAATCGAAGCACTTGAAGGACGTTGAAAAGTAGGAAGATGAATAAGATAGGGAGTGAGAAGATTTTCTGCAGAATCGGCGAAGAAAAGAACATATGGAAAATGCTGTTAGAAAGAAGGGACAGGATAATGGCACATGTGTTGAGATATAAAGGGATAACTTCCATGGTACTCGAGGGAGCTCTAGACGTTAAAAAAACTTAGGGGTGGATAAAGGACGGAATAAATTCAGTAAATAATTGAGGACGTAGGATGCAAATGTTACTTTGAGATGAATAGGTTCGCACAGCAGAGGAATTTATGGCGGGTCGCGTCGAACTAGTCACGAGACTGGTGACTCAAAAAGAAAAAAGGAGCTTGAAACTCGTATATCTGCTTCGACTCTGTATAACTACTGTACCCTACATTTCAACCAGCTTTCTTCATTGAAGCATGGTCTCTCTTTAGAATTATTTACCCCATATTCGCTTCTATTAACAAATTAACTATTCCCCGACGCCCCACAATAAGTCCTACCGTCTTAACTTGTCCTTTTCTTAGTCAATTTCTGCCATAATTTTCTTTTCTCTCCAATTCGACTTTGTGTTTCGTCATTGGTTGCGCGATCAACACATCAAGTTTTCAGAATTTTTGTGACGCACAACACATCAGAAGCTTATACTCTCTTGTCTCTAGCGTTTATCGTTCACGTATCATGCCAGCGTAAGACTATACGCCAAACAAATAAGTTGAAAAAGACTTCACAACATTTAAATTTCTATTCTACGTGAACATTTTTCTCTTTATGGGAAAGCTGTTTTTGCTGTCTATTTTTCATATTCTCTTTATTCCTGAAATTGTCAGTAATTTTACTTTCCAAACAATAAATCCTAGTGTTATAAATTTGCCAATAAGTAAAGAGAGGTTTCTAGCTCCAAAAGATGATTATTGAGAATGGAAACCATACATGGTGAGTCGGTCGGCGTGGCCGAGCGGTTCTAGGCGCTTCAGTCAGTCTGCGCTTCAGTCGCAGGTTCTAATCCTGCCTCGGGCATGGATGTGTGTGATGTCCTTAGGTTCGTTAGGTTTAAGTAGTTCTAAGTTCTAGGGGACTGATGACCTCAGATGTTAAGTCCCATAGTGCTCAGAGGCATTTGAACCATACAGGGTGAATCACCTAAAACTTGCACCGCAGTGTTCCAAAAATGGAAGGTGCTATTGATGTGTGGTTTTCACAGAATGGATTGGAGTCAAGGTCTCGTGTTGTTAACCAATAAACAGACTGTAATAAAACTTAGAACGTGTAGTTTTGTGAAACATACCCTTTTTTAAATGGAACAATGGCTATTGACATTAACAAACTATAAGTAGGATAAATTAGAATGTCTGTGGTGTTTGTTGCAGGATTCTAGTGCGAGTCTTTTACGGGACATCGTATTTTGAAAACTTCCCACACCGGCACTTGTACAATACCTGTGGTAGCACACACTGAAGAACAACACAAGTGCGTACACTAGTTATGCGGATTCTATCCAGTAACGACTCAATTGACCATCACAGGTTGTGTTCAAACTCAGTGGCGGCGCTAGGCGAAAACTGAACGTCGGCGACGGATCAGCTTTGAGAGGCCCCTTTCACTTTCCAGTCAGAAAAAAATGTTAAATTGAATAAACTGAATTACACAATAATAATAATTATACACAAATTTTATTATTATAATATACAAGGATTATTGCAATGACAAAAATTGCATTAAACACACGTAAACGTAAACGAAACTTCCGGCTTTTCGCGTCAATGAATTTTTTTTAAGATTACGTCGTAGTTGGCATCAGCCGCTATTTCCGCTTCAGTTGATAGTACTGACAACGCAGATAGTCTTCCTTGGCACATTGTACTTCTTAAGTATGTCTTAATCAATTTAGCTTTGAGAAACTTCTCTCGGCAGAAGCTGTACTGTCCGGAACTGTGAGCATTATTCTGGTTGTTATGTAAAGATTTGGATAGACTTCTTCCAAATTATTTTCTTATATGCACCGAATAAGTTGTTTTGCGTCTTTGATTGAGTCCTGTAGCTTGGATTTTAAAAGCTGGAGCTCCTCATAAAGTTCGAAAGGCTGTGCGTCGCTAGTTTCGCTTTCTCGAATTATTATACCTAAATCATTACAGTGTTTGCGACGGTCGTCCTTAAATAACGATTTCAAATGATTCATACTGTAAATAAAACCAAATCGTACAAAATATTCGTTGTGCGCCTTGAATCGGCATTCAGTACCGACTATCATAGCGTCTATTATTGTGTTAAAAAAGCTAACTGTGTACTGCATTTCAGCAGATTGTATAGGTTCATCAATTTGTTCATAACCGAACACTCGTTTTTTATGAGCTACTCTTTTTTTTTTTTTAACTGAGATTCAATTTCAAAATGGTTCAAAAATGGCTCTGAGCACTATGGGACTCAACTGCTGTGGTCATAAGTACCCTAGAACTTAGAACTACTTAAACCTAACTAACCTAAGGACAGCACACAACACCCAGCCATCACGAGGCAGAGAAAATCCCTGACCCCGCCGGGAATCGAACCCGGAAACCCGGGCGTGGGAAGCGAGAACGCTACCGCACGACCACGAGATGCGGGCCAATTCAATTTCCTAACTACTTTTTTCTACAAATAACCGAGCTTCTGCAATGCTTGTTTCAAATCCTGTGTTACGGAATTCTTGACTCAAGTCACGAAATGAACATAAAGAATCAATAGTGACTTTCAAGTTCAACTGAACCGATTGCCGTAGTCTACTTATATTGTTGACACATAGTAAAATCTCATACCACACGTGTATTGCAACAATAAACTCAAAAGTTCACATTTGCTTCAAGACTGCTTCACAGTCGCTAAGAGTTTCGAAATCATCAGTTCTGGTTTTCAGGTCACTCACACTTTCGATAACATCATCAAATTGCAAAATATCGCTTTTACAGCTCCGATTCTTCTTTCCCATTGTGTTGCAGACAGAGGTTTCAATGTCAGTTTCAGTTTAGTTTTTATAAGATCCCAACGCTTGTTGACTCTGTAAAAACCACATAAACTTTATTGATGAACCCGCAAAACGTTTTAGCTGTTGTAGAAGTGTTAGCGGCATCTACCAACAACAAATTCCAACGGTGGCATCCGCACTGCGTGAACAAAGCTCGTGGATTAATAATAATAGGCCTAAGTATTCTTGTTCTAACACCTGTCTTATTGGCACCGTTATCATATCCCTGTCCTCGACAGTTCTGGATGTCTAGGCCATTATTTTTTAGTTCCTTTGGAATGACATTTGTTAAATACTCTCCCGTTGTTTCTGCGACGGCAATAAACCCAACGAAATGTTCCTCTATCTCTCCAGTTGAGAAATTACAAAATCTTAATATTACTGACATTTGTTCCGTATGGCTCTAATCCATGGTACAATCGAGCACGAAGGCATCATATTTTGCTTGTTTGAGTCTGTTTATAATGTCGTTGATAACAGATTTGGACATTAATGTAACATTGCAAGTGCTGATTTAGTGTTACATTATATTTAGATAACAGTTTAAATAGGTCTATAAAATTTCCACTGTTTCTGCTTTCGTTCACGTTAAGGGATTCTCGATGCCCTCTAAACGCCTGATTGTATGAATGTAAATATTTTATAATATGGATCAATCTTTCAGACAAGTTATGCCAATAGATCTGTGATTCCCTAATCAGTCTCTCATTTTCCTTATCTACTGTTTTTCCGTATTTGATTTCTTTACAGAATGCCATGCACTCAATGGGTACTTGACTTTGTTAATGCCTTTGCAATATCCTAGTCAGATCTTTCCAATCAAACATCCATCTTTTACCATCTGTGTCTGCAATTGTGAAAAAAATCTACATGGAAAGCAACAAAATTTGTCTTGAGATATGGAGTAAGCTAACCATCTGCGATGTTTCTTTTCGCCGTTACTCAATTTTATAGTAAAATGAAATTTTATTTGCATCTTTGAGGTAACTTTTATTAGATTTCTCTAGGTTTTGTTAGTGACCATTTTGAATTAAATCATGACACTGCGAATATGTTACTGGAAATACCCACTTTCCCGGATCTAATTCTATAAATGACTCTCTTATATGAACAACTTGCTCTTGATTATCGCTTTTGAAATCTTTATTCGCCTCGCAATCCCGGATCACAGGAGTTTCTCCCAATTCTGATGCTATATCAGAAAGGGTAACAGATTCATTCGACTCTGAAGCTGGATCTGTTTCAGAAACTAAAGACACTTGGATAAGAGCTTCATCAGAGGCCTCTGGAGCAGTTACACCTGAAGTTTTCTTAAGAAATTTCATCTTACTCAAACTTATAGCTTGGTTGGATATAACAGTATCAGCCTTTCTTTTGCTTTTTGATGCACCGGATTCCCATTTTCTCCCTATATCTCTGTGTCTTGAGGGTCCTCCATACTGACGATGTAAAAAGCATTTTGTGCTAGGTACGTTGATAAGTACAGTAGGGTACTTAAAGTACTCATTGTCATAGTATTGAACGAATAGGCTATGCGATTATGCTATACGGCAGAATTTTTTTTTCATTCTTTCATGTATGACAGCAGCCAAATACATACGCCAAGAAATGTATTTGTATATTGACTTACCATAGGATGGGGTACCTTTAGTAAGTATGGCTGAAATTAGTGCAGCCACACCCTCAGAGATAAAAGACTGTTCACTTGTACCTGTTAAATAACTTGCGAAAAGTGTGAAGTGTCACTTAGTAGGATTGGTTTCAGAGAGCTGACATACTGGCCAAGACAATGCTCCTGCCTGTATTGTCTCTTACACAGAGCATTGTTACATTTGCTTGGTATTGGATCGAAGTGTCAATTCGGAAAAACTGTGCATACCGAGAGGGCTGTGAAGACGTTATAAAGAAAAGTAAGTGTATTTTCCGTTTAACATGCAGCTTTCTTTAATCTGGGGACCAGGATTCTCTCTCAGTATTATTATTATTATTCTGGATTTACAATGTGAGTACATTTTTCCAGCACCTATTCTAGATTACAGTAAGTCACTAATTATCGTTCTACACTCTTCTCTATTTGTCCATAAATCTTCAGGAATGTTGTTCTTCCTCATTGCTGACTGAACTCCCTGTTTCCATGTATCAGGTGGTCGTCCCCTTTTTCTTCTTCCAATTGGTACCCAGTCGATTATGCATTTTGGTAGCCTTTCCTGTTCCATTCGTCTGATGTGTCCATACCATTTAAGTTGTTTGTGCTCGATGAAATCAATAATTGAATTTTTACATTTCATCTTGTCTCTGATTACTTCATTTCTTATTCTTTCTCGTCTTGATATTCTTGCTGAACGTCTCCAGAAATCCATTTCTGTGGCTAATAATTTTGATTTCAGTTGCCATTTTGTTGTCCACACTTCTGAACCATATGTAATAATGCTCCTAACTATTGTTTTAAAAATCCTTATTTTGTTATCAGTTGTTATGTGTTTGTCCCAGAGAATTCCATTCAATAAAGAGATTGTCGTCTTTCCAGAATTTATTCTTGATCTAATTTCTTTGTCCTGTTTCCCATCATTTGTAATTTTCACACCTAAATATTTATATTCCTCAGTAGCTGTTATTGTTCCCATCCCTTCTTCTAATATTAAGTCTCAATTCACTCCACCAATTACCATGTACTTTCTTTTATTCATGTTTACATTTAGACCTGATTTTTTATATTCTTGAATCAATTTTCTGGTCATATACTCTATGTCCTCATAGTCTTGGGCTATAATCAGTTGGTCATCTGCAAATCGTAACGAGTATATTGTTCTATCATTTATTGGTATTCCCATAGCGTGACATTTTTTCTTCCAATTCTGTAAAGTTACTTCTGTATATATTTTATACAATGTAGGTGAGATGCTACATCCTTGACGTAATCCTTTTGTGACTTGGAATCCATGTGATAGATATTTACCAATTTTTATTTTTGAAATAGAATTTTTATATAAATTTTGAATTGCTCTCTAAGTATATAATTCAATAATTTAGTTTACAGTTTTTTTTTACAGCAAAACAGTCTCTATAGAGTTCCATGCGTTACTGCTGTCTAATGCGCATGCGCTGATTTGCGAAAGTTATATCCCGCATGAATCGTGTAACGTAATAGGCCTACCAGAACCACAAACTTGCACGTTTGGAGCGCTGCCACATAGGTGTAAGCGTTAGATGAATCTTGTAATGGGGGCTTAACTGTCATAATGTTGCCAGACGCCCCTAGATAAATACTAGTACATTCTTACGGAAATAGATACGGACAGATAAGTAGCTAATTTTAACAGCTTCAACAACGTTTTTGTGAGGCTCTTATCTGCGCGAGGCCGTCAGCGGTCGCCGCCGCCTAACGCCGCCACTGTTCAAACTGACCACTGGTAGTGGCAGTACACGCTTCCAGTCTGTCATGAAACGACTGCTGCACACTTGTTAGCGTTTCAGCAGAGATGTCCGAGAAGGCTGCACTAATACGTTTTTCCACATCATTGGCTACAGCTGGTACGCCCTTGTAGACAGACTCATTCAGCTTTTCCTACAGAAAAACGTCTGCAGGCGTCAAATCCGAGGAAAGGACCGGCCAAGATACAGGTATTCTGCGATTTGGAAACAATTCGTCAAGATATGCTGTAGTACTTTCAGCACCTATGGGCTAGGCAGCCATCATGTTGGTAACACAGGTTCCTCCCAGTCTGTAGAGGAACTTCTAGCCCGTATGTTGGGGGGCTGCGATACTTGTGCGCATTCAGCGTTCTGTGTATGAAAAACGTGCCTATGAACTGATGGTTCTCTAACCACACCACACGTTTACACTCCATGCACACTGATGTTCCACGCCAACGGGAATTGGTTCAAAATGGTTCAAATGGCTCTGAGCACTATGGGACTCAACATCTTAGGTCGTAAGTCCCCTAGAACTTAGAACTACTTAAACCTAACTAACCTAAGGACATCACACACACCCATGCCCGAGGCAGGATGCGAACCTGCGACCGTAGCAGTCCCGCGGTTCCGGACTGCAGCGCCAGAATCGCACGGCCACTGCGGCCGGCCAACGGGAATTGTCAGCAGACCAACAACGAATGTTTCGGTTGTTTATCTGATCATGATTGGTAAATATGACTTCATCACTAAACAAGATACATGATACATCTGGAGCATCCTCTCTTCATGCTCAGGTACAGAAGGTAACACGATCCTCATAATCGTTTCCATGCAGTTCTTGATGGAGAGAGATATGACAGGGAAGGAAATTGCGTCAATGGAAGATGCGTAGGACACTTGCCTGACTCATATCACTTCCTCGTGCGGATGAACTGCAAAAGCAGCAAGAACATTAATTTCCACCTCTTCTGTCTTCACTTGTTTCCTTCTCTTCCTTTGTCTAGATGTTACCCTCCCTCTTTCACGTAGCTGGTTCTGCATGGTTAACGTCTGTTAGGATATCTTGCCACATACGCCGTACAAGAACGAACTGCATTCTTTCTACACTCTGCATACACCGTGAGCATGTCGGGGTACCGTGCATCCTATCCAGCATTGAGCTATCTTCAAATGCTGCAGAACTGACTTTTTCATACCTTCAGGACTCCAATGACTTCATTTTCCAATAGGATGGAGCTCCAGCACATTGGCACAACAATGTAGGTCAGTTTAGCAATGACACTCTGCCTCAACACTGGATAACGTGCACAGGACCTCGAGACATAGCTCTGCATTGCTGGCCTCCAAGATTTTTTCTTGTGGGAGTATGTGAAGGAAAATGTGTTCGTCTCCCCTTTACCTCGTGACGTTGAAGAAGTGAAGAACAGAATAACAGGCGCCATAACTTCTGTAAAAGCACATACATTGTGCAAAGCCGGTCGGTGTGGCCGTGCGGTTCTAGGCGCTTCAGTCTGGAACCTCGTGGCCGCTACGGTCGCAGGTTCGAATCCTGCCTCGGGCATGGATGTATGTGATGTCCTTAGGTTAGTTAGGTTTAAGAAGTTCTAAGTTCTAGGGGACTGATGACCACAGATATTAAGTCCCATAGTGCTCAGAGTCATTTGAACCATTGTGTAAAGTTTATGACGAATTTAATTGTCATCTAGATGTTGTTCGTGCTGCTCCTTGTGGATACATAGAGCACTTGTAATGGTATAGCTAAAACTTCAAGATTTTGTGAGTATTTTGCAGCGTATCCCATATTTGTAATATGTTTTTGTCAATAAACGTGGAATTTTGAAATCAGGCCATTCTTTTTTAAACACCTTGTACATATACGATGTGACACGCCTAACGTGTTCACCAGTAATGTTGTTGTCAAATACTAAACGATTCTGTTTCATTCTTATCTGCATTATGTAACATTTATGCACATTTACAGAGAGCCGTTAGTCACTACTCCAAGTGGAATTTTTGTCAGAGTATTCCTGCAGTCCCTTATAATCGTGCAACGACGCCCTTCTTCTGTACACAAAAGTAGTGCTGCTGATCCTGTCTGAAAAAGTGTATTGAAAACTATTGCAGGTCCCATTACGCTTCCTTGAGGAACAGCCGATGTTACTTTCGTTTTCCCGTCCATTATAGCGTACTTGGTCGTGTTTGCCAGATAGTCCTCCAGTCGGTCACCTATTTGCGAAAGTACTCTGCTTGGTCGTATATCGATTAGTAGTCGAGCTACACTATCGTCTTTCGATAATCTAGAAACATGGAATCCGCTTGTTTACACGCAGCTGTTGTTTGCAAGACGCTGTGTATTAATAAGCAAACTACGTTTCATTCGAACTTTTTTTTTAATCCGTGTTGATCGTTGTTGTAGCAGTTGTTTTACGCGTTTCTCTTACAAGGGAACCTCCCCACGCACCCCCCTCAGATTTAGTTATAAGTTGGTACAGTGGATAGGCCTTGAAAAACTGAACACAGATCAAGCGCGAAAACAGGAAGAAGTTGTGTGGAACTATGAAAAAATAAGCAAAATATACAAACTGAGTTGTCCATGGGCAACATAGGCAACATCAAGGATGATGTGAGCATAGGACAGCCATGGTCCCGTGGTTGAGCAGCTGCGGAACGAGAGGCCCTTGATTCAAGTCTTCCCTCGACTAAAATTTAATTTTTTATTTTCAGACAATTATCAGAGTTCAGGCACTCACACATAATCAACTTCGCTCTCCAAAATTCCAGAACATGTACAGATTTGCTTGGACATATGCAGGATTTGACGGTCTACACACGCAAAAATTTGAAAACGTTAAAAACATATCTTTTGACAGAGCACAGAGAAAACTGTGCGACTCTGAAACTGTTGTATTCATTTGTTGCAGTTTATGTGACACACTCTTATGTTTTCATCACTTTTTTGGAAGTGATTATCACATCCACAAGAAAACCTAAATCGGGCAAGGTAGAAGAATCTTTTTACCCATTTGCCAAGTGTGCAAGTTAGGTGGGTCGACAACATATTCCTGTCATGTGACGCACATGCCGTCACCAGTGTCGTATAGAATATATCAGATGTGTTTTCCTGTGGAGGAATCGGTTGACCTATGACCTTACGATCAAATGTTTTCGGTTCCCATTGGAGAAGCACGTCCGTTCGTCTACTAATCGCACGGTTTTGCGGTGCGGTCGCAACACACAGACACTAAACTTATTACAACGAACAGAGACGTCAGTGAACGAATGGACAGATCATAACTTTGCAAAAATAAAGTAAGTATACTTTTCGCTCGAGGGTAGACTTGAACCAAGGACCTCTCGCTCCGCAGCTGTTCACGCTAACCACGGGACCACGGCGCTCCTGTGCTGACATCATCCTTGATGTTGCCTATGTTGCCCATGGACTACTCAGTTTGTATATTTTGCTTATTTTTTCATAGTTCCACACAACTTCTTCCTGTTTGCTCGACTGATCTGTGTTCAGTTTTTCAAGGCCTATCCACTGTGCGATATTATAAATAAATCTGAGGGGGGTGCGAAGGGGAGGTTCCCTTGTTAGAAGGATTCCATTCCGTGTCTGCGATTGCGTAACAAATGCGGAGCAGTTTCACTGCCTGACCTGGAAGCGCAGGGGCCCCACCGGCGGCGCAGCGTAGGGGATGCCCAGGAAGCGGAAGTAGCGCGCCGCCTTGCCCTTGGTCCGAGCCGTCAGCCCCCGGAGAGCGCCGGCCGGCGGCCGCACCACCACGTAGCCGCTGTCCGCCATGGCGCGCACCGCCGCACTGCCGCCAGCCTCCGCGGCTCTGGCGTAGCCCGTCACGTGACCGCAGGCCCGTGACCTCGCACGACGATGACACTGCGATTTCGTCGCGGCGCGGAGAAATTCATCTCTGCTCACCGAAGCCACACAATCTCGTAAGTCGAGTACTGTGTACAGCGGGCTAACTGAATAGCTCCCCGGCGGCCATTGGTGCGCGCACTTACGCGCAAAGTTTGAATGTATTTACGGCACCTACGGTTGTGTCCGCGGCTCGTGGTCTTGCCGTAACGTTCTCGCTTCCTGCACGCGGGGTCCCGGGTACGATTCCCGGCGGGGTCAGGGATTTTCTCTGCCTCCAGATGACTGGGTGTTGTGTGTCTATAATCATCAATTCATGCTCATTCACTCGCAAGTCGCCGTAGTGGCTTTAAAGAACTTGTGGAGCGGCGGCCGAACCACCCTGCGAGGGGTCTCCAGGCCACCAATGCCATTGTCATTACCTACGGTTGTAGGAAAAATGGTTACTTGTTATAAGAAAAAATTGGGAATAGGAATTGAAGCCCAGGAAGATGAAATAAAAGCTTTTGAGATTTTGCCGATGACACTGTAATTCTGTCAGAGACAGCAAAGTACTTGAAAGAGCAGTTGGACCAAGGACATTGCCACACGTGTACCGTCCCGTTGCCTTGTGAAATACTGAAATACTACTCTCTAAATAACGACACCAGTGCTAACATTAAACGGCTATAGATAGGTAACTAGGGTATTATAATAGCGCCTAAGCATTTTTGACTTACCATAACGCTAGACGACGATTCGAAATCAGTTTTCCTCTTCTTTCTTGTTACAAACGTACCTGTAATTAAACACAGAAAAAAAGCACTGAACACAGCATTTACATTTAAGTCAACTGCAAGAATGAATTGAATTGACTAATAAAACAACAACTGAGCTCAAGTAAGGTCAACAAAATGTGGTCTTGACTAAAGTATGGATGGGTGATAGCTGATAGTGCAATCGATAACTTAAATGTACCGATGGCGCGTATTCCTTTTTCGATGCATGACTGAAAATAAAAACATCTTTCAATTTCACTACGCAGTAACTAGGTCGCGTGTAATTTCATTTAGGTGGGAGGGCGTGTTGGGGGTGGAGGATTCAGACGCCCTGGGACCCTCACCCCGCTGGCTACGGTCTTCATTGACCGTAATGGACGGTATCCTGATAGGAGGATACAAGATGAACCTCAACAAAAGCAAAACAAGGATAATGGGATTTAGTCGAATTAAATCACGCGATGCTGAGGGAATTAGATTCGGAAAGTAGACACTTAACGTAGTACATGACATTTGCTATTTGGGCAGCAAAATAAGTTATAATGGCCAAAATAGAGCGGACTTAAAATGTAGACTGGCAATGGCAAGAAAAAGGTTCTGAAGAAGAGAAATTTGTTAAAATCTAATGTAGATTTAAGTGTGAGGAAATATTTTCTAAGAGTAATTGTATGGAGTGTAGCCATGTATGAAAGTGAAATATCGACGATAAACAGTTTAGACGAGAACAGAATAGAAACTTTTGAAATGTGGTGCTATAGAAGAATGCTGAAGATTACATGGGTAGATAACATAACTAATGAGGAGGTACTGAATAGAACTGAGGGAAGAACAAATTTGTGGCATAACCTGACTAGGAGAAGGTATCGGTCGATAGGACACATTCCGAGACATCAGGGGATCGCTAAGTTGGTACTGAAGGGAAGTGTGGCCAAGAGATCAATACAGCAAGCATATCCAGAATGGTATACATTGCCTTTGTTATTCAGACATGAAGATACTTGCACAGGATAGAGTTACATGGACAGCTGCATCAAATCAGTCTTAGGGGTCAATATTGTTGTAATACATATTCTTTTGAGTTACGCCACAGATACAATGTCTCATTCATGTATATTACTCCATATAACTTTTTAATATGTTAACAAACAGCAATCAATCACTATTTACTTATTTACTTCACATACTGCAAGAAATTTGCTGTAACTATTTCACAAGTAAATGCAGCTTGTTACGTTAGCATGGACACAAATTATAGCATTAGTGGGCACAATTTATGAAGTAAAATGTTTCCTGCATATGGTGGTGCACTACTTTATTACCGTTTCATGCCACATATTGAATGAGACGTATTCTGTGTTCAAACATTATGAGTCTTGCAGGATGTGCGCTTCAGTATATATGAGGATGGTTTGATAAGTCTGGTAAATTTCTGTGAAAGAATGGAACATTTTTGTTGCGTCTTCATGACTGGTAAACTTATTCCAATAGTGTCAATAACGCACAGCATACAGTTCTCTATTGACAGCCGCCTGAATTCGGGCATTGCGTCGACTGTGACTGAAAGTGGAGAAAACCGAGTTTCGTGCTGTTATTAAACATTTTCGTTTAGAGGGTTGGACTGCAGCACAGATCAAAAAGAAATTGGATGAAGTTCACGTGGGCTCTGCACTATCATTGAACACCATTTACTTTTGAATTCATGAATTTAAATGTGATTGGACAAGCACCAAAGACGAATCGTTCTCCTGCTGTCCAACTGAGATCATCACAAAATCGAACCAAAGATGAATTATCGATTTATGTATTGATAACCGGAACGCTACATAAGTCGTTTGAGAGGTTTCGCAAAGTATCCCCTCAAGGCGCAAAGTAACCCCGGTTTACGGTACGTCAACGCACAGGACCACAGGTTCTGAGCAGTGGAAAATCCGCATAACTTCCACAAAACACCATTGCACGATCAGGAGGCTGGAGTTTGGTGAGCAGTATGCCGCATTATTGGTCCCATCTTCTTTCATCAGACACTGGCTTTGGCGCATTACATTGCCAAAATTTTGAAATCATTTGTGGCAGCATTAACGGAGGAGGAAAAGACCTACAGTTACCTCCAACAGGATGGAGCAACTGCCCATACAGCCGGCGGAACCTTGGAGCACACTTACTCAGTCTTCATGCCTGACAGAGGTGTTACCATAGGTTAGTCTGGTCGCGCCCACCTACGTCGCCTGATCTGTCAGTGCGCGATTACTTTGTGTGGGGAGCCCTCAAGTCTAAGGTGTGTCGCAACAACCCTCATAGTCTTCAAGAACTGCAGCAGGACATTTTGGATTACAGCAGTCCAGCTCCGATCTGCCTCCAGAAACTTGCTGACCAGGGCCCAAAAGTGCCAAGAGATGAACGGTGGTCACTTTCAACATCTGCTACAGTCAGCTTAGTACTGTATTTTCTTTCCTCTGCTGTGTTTCTTTGTACCTTGGAACTGCGTTCTCCAGGCCATTTTTGTTTGTCCCATCCCATAACGCTACGGTATGAGCACTGCTTTTAGCCAACAGCTGGTCAAAAAAACTTGCTTTTTCTTGATTCCTGGTCCGTGTATAAATATCATACTGCTTTAGAGTAAAGTGTATGACATTGCATCTGGAACTCGTGGAAAAATTCAGTGTCTGGATGTTTTTATTTTCCCGTGCCAATAAAACATGTTATCGCACTATCTGCAGCTAATGCTTGATGGATAGCCAGTTTTGCGATAAGCTCCAAGACTGATTTGTTTCACATTGGGTTGCTTGCCACCACATTCCATCAGTTTTCGTTGTCCCATTGCACCATCATGATTCTATTTACATTTTTTTAAGAATGGATATCCAGCTGAACATCCCACACTGTAACTCCCAACAAGTTCCCCTTAGATTTTGATGGTGCGAACCTTTGTGATCACCACTGTGGTGTGCTGCTTTTCATTCGCTGTTCATGGCGTATGCTAATGGTATGTTTTGAACATTTCTTGACTGTCGATTATGTCCATTTCGTAAAGAATAATACACATATCCCACAGAAAGTTGATACCTGCACTTCCCGGACATTCACTTTTTGTCGGCCTTCTGATGCTCATGGTGGATCATTAGTTTTGACATAGGACTTTCAATTGAGCCTTATTGAAGACTGAACTAGGCGACCACACACTCAAAGGATTCCTTGTAAGTGACCTTCAATGACAGATAGCTTGTAGCTCACTCACAGCAATTGAAGCAGCCTGTGGGCACTGAAGTGTCAGGGTGCCACTCGCAGAACAGGGCTGTTTGTGCATTGCGAGGCAGGCCACGCCAGCACCGCAATCCTGCCAGTGTTGCAGTAAGATGGGTCACTTGCACGATGGGTCAAGCAGTTCCTACATTGGAGGATCATGGGTTTGTTGTTCTGGACATGGCTGGAAGCAGTGCATCAGCACAATAAGTATGCTCTCAACCTGTATAAATAAGGGATAGTTTAACAGAGGTATCAGTAGTCTACCAGCACCTACTACGAAGAGGGAGCTACGCTAAGCACCAGAGGGATATGCTATAGCAAGCAGTCGTCATAAGTTCGGGTCTCCACCGTGACACCATCCTCCATCATCAAGTCACTAAGTCCCTCCCTTGGTGGGATGCCTGCAGGCAGTATAATAAGATAAAATATGTGAACCATTACCAAAAAATTCAAACTATTTCGGCAGGAGAAACTGGAATCATCATACAAGGTGTATCAAAAACAATCATCCAGTTTAAAAAAATCATAAATATTATGTATTTGAGATATGTGCGTGAACAATATACTGTTGGAAAGAACAAACTCTCGAGTTTTATGGTTCCCTCTAGGTAGCAGCAGTGTGTGCCCACTTCAGTTCTAGTAAAAATGGTGTTGGGACAACAGAAAGTGTTTTGTGTTCTACGTTTTGCGCCGTGTGGGTCAGTAATAACTGTTCAGCCTGACTTTTGTACTAGGTACGGTGTTAATCCTCCTACAGCATAGAGCATTATACGTTGGCATGAACAATTCTGAGAAACAAGTTAGTTGTGTAAAGGCAAATCGCCGGGCCATCCCCGAGTGTCTGACACAGACATCGAATGCATCCACCTTAGTTCCACAAGGAGTCCACAGAAATCTGTTCGCCGTGCAGGTCGACAGCTCAACATGCCCCCGATGTCCGTCTGGCTACTACAGCTACTGCAAGTTATTCGTGAAGGTGACAAACAACAATGTGCGGAGTTATGTAATTTCATCCTGGCAAGATGGAGATGACAGTTTTCTTCCACGCTTAGTGTTTAGTGACGACGCAACAATCCATTTAAATAGTAAGGTGAACCATCATAATGTGAGAATAAGGGGTATGCAATAGCCACATGAAGTTGTACAACATGAGAGGGACTCTCCAGAATTCAATGTGTTTTGTGCAGTTTCATGGGAAAGGGTGTATGGTCCAACTTTTCTTTACTGAGGACACTGTTGCAGGAAGCAACAGTGGAAGTTGATACCAGAGACCTGGGAGGAAGAAAAATATAGAGTTGCTAGGAAGCTAGAGGGGTTGCATGTAAGAAACTCTGGAATTAAAGAGGCATTTGATTTAATGTTTTCAGAGGATAAGGCTATTGAATCTTTTAGTGAAGAGTAGGTGTGCACCATGACTAAAGATTGCTAGAGGTGCTAGAGGAGGACTTGTTGACTGAAACAGAATTGAAGCATGATTTTATTGAAAACATGCAGCCGATAATAACTGTTGGTGCAGCAGGGGTCTGTGAAACTGTTCTGGTGGATACTGGAAGTTCTGTGCCTGTGGTGGCAGAGACCTTTTATGATCGTCTTAAGAACAGGGGAACAGTGTAATTTCCGGTCACAGGGGTGAGAATTAAAAATGCTACAGGAACTTTCAGTAAACCAGCGAGAAAGGAGGTAGTTCTAGATGTAAACATTGGAGGTGAAGTATTTAGTCATTCATTTTTGGTGGTCCCAAATTTAAATATGAATATGGTGTTGGGGATTGATTTCCTGAGTAAATATGAGGCATATATAGATTGTAAGGACCAGATGGTGGAACTGATTACTGTTGAAGGAAGAAAAAGAGTTAAATTCAAAATTGCACTCAATGATGAAAAACTAGTGGCTACTTTCCATGTAGCAGATGTGTTTTCTGAAAAACCAGGGAAGGTTTTGAGTTTTCACTCAGGGTGATTCCACATGAACCCATTAAGGTCAGGCCATACCCTATAGCACTGGCAGAGAGGGAGGCAGCTAGAGGAGAACTACAACATATGTTAGAATGGGGAATTGTGGAACAGTGCAGAAGTGAATACTGCAACCCAATAGTAGTTGTCAAGAAGGACAAATCGGTGCACTTGGTTCCAAACTCTAGGAGGTTGAACAAAATAATTTTAAGGGAAACTGACCACCCTGAGAACATGGATGAATTGATTTTAGGGTTAAAAAAATGTAAAACTCATAACAACTATGGATTTGATGGCTGGGTTTTGGCAGTTGCCTTTAACAGTGCAAAGCAGAAAGTATACTGACTTCCTGTTTGGAGGCAGGGTCTATCAATACAAAGTATCCCCTTTTGGACTGTGAATATCTGTAGCTGTGTTCGTGAGAGTTCTCAGTTATGTGCTGGGAAGTGAGCTCAAGAGAAGACTGACAATTTATGAAGACGATATCCTGATTGCTACATCAACTTGGAGAGAGCATTATGGTTTGTTGCAAGGTGTGTTTACAGCTTTGAGAAATGGGGATATGACTCTGAAATTGAAAAATTATGAGTTTTTGAAGGCAGAAATAAAATTTTTAGGGCATGTATTGTCATCAGAGGGTTTTGTACCCAATGAAGAAAAGATAAAGGCAATAGCAGATTGTGCCAAATCAAGAAATTGCAAGCAATTGAAAGCGTACCTCAGAATGGTAGGGTTCTACCGAAAGTACATAGGTGGCTTAAGCCTTAATTCACCAAACCTATCACAATTGTTAAAAAAAAATGCACCATGGGTGTGGACAACTGACTTCAATAAAATCAAGGATAGTTAAAGTAACAGTAGTCTACTCTATTACCTGGATATGTCACTCCCAATTTACCTTGCCACTGACAGCTCAGACTATGGGATAGGTACTGCTTTGTTCCAAAATAAGTTGGTTGATCGAAAGATGGAACATCGTAGTACATTGTTTGCAAGTAGGATGCTGACTAAGCATGAGTGGTCCTGTGGTATATCTGTAAAGGAATTGTTGGCAGTGGTGGGGGGGTTCATGAAGTTTGGATATACTTGGAAGGGAATGAGACCTTCTAATGATGGGCCATAAGGCCCTTCGTTACTTGCAGGATTGCAGGCTATTGAATAAGAGGCTCACTAGGTGGGCAATGTTCTTACAAAGGTTCCAGTACCAGATAGAGTATGTTAGGGGCACTGAAAATGTGGTCGCAGATGCTCTCTCAGTCAGTTAGCTAGTTAGTTGGTTGTGTGTTCCATTGATCAATCAAATGGTATGGTAGCTGTTATGATGTGGAACGCGTCAAGTGCACAAGCAATGCTCATATGAAACAAGATTTTTTAATATATGTGTATATATTACAATACAGCGTTAAAGATTAATATTTCTATTATTTACCCCATTCCCTTAAATGGCACAAAATGCGTAAACTATATTTACAGATTTATTTATTCCTCTTCAAGAATTCATCTATGGTACACAAGGAGTTGTCAAGGAGATATGATTTCAATTTATTTTTGGAGCTATTACTGCTGTCTGTCAGACATTTTATTTCATCTGGTGATCTGTCGAAAATTTTTATAGCAGCATAATTTACCCCTTTCTGTGCCAAAGATAGGTTGAGTAAAGGATAGAGTAAGTCTTTCTTTTTTCTGGTATTATAATCATGAATGTCACTATTGTTTTTAAACTGGTCAATGTTGTTGAGAACAAATTTCATTAGTGAGTAAATGTACTGTGAGGCTGTTGTAAGAATTCCCAATCTTTTAAAAAGATGCCTACAAGATGTGCGACTATGAACCCCACACGTTATACTAACCACTTTCTTTTGAGCAGTGCATATTTTTTGTCTAAATGTTGAGTTACCCCAAAGTATTATTCCGTATGACATCAGAGAGTATGCAAAGTATGTTAGCTCACTAATTTCTATATTCTCAAAATTGGCAATTATTCTGATTGCAAAAACTGCTGAACCTAGTCGCTTTAGAATATCCAAAATATGAATTTTCCAATTAAGATTCTCATCTATATGTACACCCAAAAACGTAGTATGCTCTACCCTGTCTACTGACTTCTGTTTATGTGTTATATTTATTGAAGGAACTGTACTTTTGGCAGCAGAAAACTGGATGTACTGTGTTTTTTCAAAGTTTAGAGCAAGCCCATTTGTAGTAAACCAATTAATGGCCTCTCCAAAGACCTTATTTGTATCATTTTCAATTCAGTTTCTTTTACTGGATTAATAATGTTGTTTGTATCATCAGCAAACAATGTCAGTTCAGCTTCCTGTTTCAGATAGGAAGGGAGGTCGTTCACATGTATCAGGAACAGAAGAGGACCCATGATTGAAACCTGTGGAACACCTAATGCAATTTCACGCCAGTTAGATGAAGTGGCAAACTTATTTAAATCACTTGACCCATATAAGGAAACTTTTTGCTTCCTGTTCTGTAGGTATGACTTAAACCACTCATATGCTACTCCATTTATACCATAGAATCGTAATTTCTGTAAAATAATGTCATGGTTCACAGTCATATGCTTTGGACAAGTCAAAGAAAATTCCTATTGGTGACATTTTACTATTTAAAGACTATTACGTGGATGGTGAAATTGTATATTGCTGTCTCAGTGGGACAGCATTTTTGAAATCTGAAGTATGATTTACTAAGTATCCCATTACTGTCGATATTGCTAACCACTCTTGAGTACATTACTTTCTCGAAGATTTTTGAAAATGTTGTAAGCAAGGATACTGGCTGACAATTATTGACATCTGAGGTGTCCCCCTTTTTGTAGAGAGGCCTGACAATGGCATATTTTAAGCTGTCTGGGAAAATACCTTTAGTTAATGATGCATTACATATGTGACTCAGAACATCAGCTGTAATTGCTCCACATTGTTTTAATATCTTATCAGTGATGTCATCTACTCCAACAGAACATTTATATTTCAAAGTTTTAATAATTTTACTTATTTCACAAGAGATTGTTAGGTGAGAGTTAATCTGACAAAAGTTTTTCAATAAAGACTCTTCCATGTTCTGCCTGGCTTTTTCTTTTGAACTTTTCTCACCAATTTTTTCTCCTACACTTAAGAAATGGTTGTTAAATACATTAGCTACTTGTGTACTGTTGGTTAGGATGGTCACATTCTCTTTAATAGTAATACTACCTACCCCAGTGGTTACTTTTCCTGTCTTCCTCCAAACAACATTGCTTATTGATTTTATTTTATTGCTGGAGTTGTTAATTTCTTCTCTAAGATACATATTTCTTGATTTCCTTACAACGTTTCTCAGTATATTACAATAATTTTTATAGCGTAAAGCTACTTCTGGATCTTTACTAGTTCTTGTTGTCTCATATGGTTTTCTTTTCCTTTCTGAAGACCCTTTAATACCTGTAGTAATCCAAGGTTTCTTCAAATGTGTGTGGTGTTACATTTAGTAATTTTCTTTGGGAAACAATGTTCAAAAAGGGATATAAATTTATCAAGAAATATGTTGCATTTATCATTAGCATTTGGCTCATTATATACATCTCCCCAATTAACATTTCTTTAGCTTTCTCTGAAGTGGTCTATACATACCGTGTTGTGTGACCTCACACTTTTACTTAGTTGTTTCTGAACTGTACACCCTGTTAGGTTTTTTAAGTTAATCAGTTGTACATCATGGTCTGACAATCCATTTACCACAGGGAAAGCATGTGTTTGTTTTACAGCCTCTTACTGTACAAATACATTATCTATTAGCATGCTGCTATCCTGAGCTATACATATAGGGATACTGATCACTGATTCTAAGTTATATGTGGTTAATAACACTTCTAGTTCACTTTTACTATTAAAATTACTTAAGAAGTTAACATTGAAATCATCACAGATAAATAACTTCTTCTTTTTGTCTGACAGACAGCATAACTGGGAGTCAAACTTTTTTATGAATAGCTCCCAATCACCTAGTGGAGACCTGTACACTGTTGCTAATATCAACACAACATTATCTAGCTGGAGTTCACATGCACAAACCTCAAAGTTCTGATTAACACAAAATTTACTTACTTCTACAGTTTTGCATTTATACCCTTGTTTTATGAAAATGGCAACTCCTCCTTTATCTATCCTCGATCTACAAGTGTAAGATGCTGAATTATACCCACTTATACTGACACTATCCATGCCCACAGTTACATGGTGTTCAGACTGACAGAGTATATCTGGCTCATTCTTATTCTTGAGATCATCTAAACACACTAATAGCTCATCTACTTTATTTTTTATTCCCCTGATATTTTGTTGAAGTAAGTTGATACTGCCCTAGCTTTACTCCTATTTACTGTACATGAAGTTTCTGCCTAAAAAACCTGTCTGCCTGGATTCTTTAACCACAGGTATCTCCCAGGGTCGGCGCAAGGCACGTGCGAAACGTGCGGCCGCACGCGGCGGCACTTTCAGAGGCGCGTCAAATCTGCCGCCCCCCCCCCCCACCCCCCCGCGCCCTTTTTTTTAATTTTAGGACAAACTCAACATTGATGCCCACAAAGGGATTCGAAACCAAACCTCGGAGGGAGCGACTTCGGGAACTGTGGCATCGCACCTGGACAGAACATTGCTTCTAAGGGTTTCCTTGTTAGCTTTGAAGCTCTTTTCTATTTGACAAAAGTTGTGCAGTTTTCGCAAAGTTCGTATTTCTTTCTGTTGTTCGTAATGCCATAGAAATTGCTGCCTTTTAATACATTTATCCATATCATCGGTCACAAACTTATTATGAGCTTCTTGTTTCTAGGGCGCTAATTTAACCGTAGTCTCGCTGTACCTCGTCACGTGACCTAGTTCCTGACAATGCCGCGTCACCATTCCCCTTTCCAGACACTAGGTGTTGTTGCGTTCTCTACAACGAAAACTACAGAATTCGTTTCGGTAGTTGGCCGAGAGAGTCAAGATTGGTCAGAAGCACTTTCATTGCGTTTCGTAAGAACAGAAGAATTGGTGCGTCCGAATTTCTTGGAACTTGGGATGCAATAGATAAGTACTTTTCATATAACGTACGATTATTATTGCGCATGCACGTTACTCATAAGTTAGAATTTTTCTCCTCCAAGTTTGCAGAATAGGAAAATTTATTTTTCTTATGATCTGTTACTTCTAAAATTGGCAAGTCGGCAAACAAGAACGCGTCGTCCCAATAGCTAGAATGAAAATAAAGCGAAGAAAAGTGAAGTGATACAGCGATGACTAATTTGTTACCCCTTACTCCATAATCAGACACGAAAGAAGTGACATGGAAATTACGACAGATGTCGAGTGTCAGTTCTTTGATGAACTACCGAAGTGCAGTGAGTTAATATATTTCGACTAGCATTAGTAACCGTCGATGCCCGGGTGTGTATTTATTACATTATTATGTTACTCCATCTCATTCTTCCTCTCTCCATTGTCTTCTGCCCCACTCTTTGACCGTTTCACATGCGTCTATTGTGAAATTCGGCCTGAAATTCAATTTCACGTGGATCAATTCTTATGAATTCATCTCCTGAACAGTGTATCCTACAGTAATATAATTTTCCGTTTACGTGCACAAAAAATCAGGAAATTGTCTGCGAAGTGTGTTGCAAATAAAGTTAGTACACTTACATCAACAGTTAGTTTCACGTAATCGTTCTTTACAGGCTGGATCGAAACATGTCCGACTGTAGAAAAAGACTGTCTGGCAGTGAATATAGGAAAAGACGGGCGCTGAAGTAAGATGACGATAAGAAGCAAAAGGATGCACTACAATGATATTTCAAGCCAAAGAGAGAACGGCCTAGCAGCGGCGAGGATGGAAAAATAGATCCTGAAAGTACAGAAACTAGTGGAGCTACTGCAGCGACATCTTTATCTTCACGACATAACCAGAAAGTTGACGAACACGGTACTGCGATCACCGCATACAGTAGCAATGCTGACGATGGGCCATCCACAACATGTTCAACAGACCTCGTCTGGACTCAAGACCTGCTCTGTGACAAAAGCTCCGGAATTGAAACATCAGGCAGAACTGAAATTAGGGGACCCGATTCGGAAAATACCTGAGGAACATCAGCCGACGTGCTCACCACCGGAGAAGGAATTGAAGGCGAGCCTAAACTGAAAGACACAATAGACGCAGATCCCGGAAGATGGCCGGAAATTATTACCGACTGCATTCGAACTACTTTGGTCGTGAGAGGTCCTCCTGAGCGCATTAAGGAAGCTGAAGAATGTCCTAAAAACGCGGACAATCGGCGTTTCAGCCCTGTGCACTACAGTTATTCTTTGAAGAATTTAGGAGAAGCAGACGGATATTGGTTGGTGTACTCAAAGAGCAAGGATGCTGTGTTCTGCTTTTGTTGCAAACTACATCTACAGTAAAAATTGCAAAGAACGGTGTAAGCGACTGGCTGCACCTTGCTTCGTATCTCGAAAGTCAAGGGAAGTCTACCGAGCATTTCAATTCTCATAAAAAGTGGATCGTGCTTTCCGAGGGACTGCAAAAGTCACCAGCTGTCGACGCCCATCATCAAAGGCTTCTGAATACTGACAGCGAACACTGGAAAACTGTTCTTGAGCGCTTAATAGCAATAATTCATTTCCTGGATCGGCAATGTCTGCCTTTGAGAGGAAGTACAGATGCACTCTTTCAGCCTGACATCGGAAACTTCTTGACAATCGTTGAATTATTTGGAAAGTTCGACACTGTGATGATGGCGCACCTGCACAAAACAGAGCAAGGTGAGAACAAGGGTCATCTTTATCTTGGAAAAGAAACACAGAATGAAATAATTCATCTTATTGGATCATCTATAACCAACAACATTCTATTAATGATGAAATCTGCAAAGTGTTACAGTATAATTTTGGACTGCACACCAAATATTTCAAAAGTTGAGCAGATGACAGTTGTCGTACATTTCGTCCAGGAGACAAGACTCGACAGGGTATACAATGTCCGAATTCGGGAGCATTTCCTGGGATTTCTTCCAGTGCCCAATTCTTCAAGCTCCACTTTGTCACAGGTCGTACTCAAGTTCTTGGAAGATAAAAAAATCCTATTGTGTAATATGAGAGGTCAAGGATATGGCAATGGAGCCAAACATGAAAGGGAAGAAGTCTGATCTCCAGAAAAGAATTTCAGATATGATCAAGAGAGCATTTTATGTGCCATGTAGCAGTCACTCATTGAATCTTGTTGTAAACAATGCCACTATGTTTTCTAAATATGCTGTTTCCATGTTTTCAACAGTGAAAAGCTTGTATGACTTCTCGTCCTCCGTTCGACGGTAAGATGTCTTGAAGAAGTATCTGCCTAACCTGTTGCTGAAGCCACTGGGTGATACTAGGTGGGAAATTCGCACCGATGCACTTACTCCCCTGACGTTTCAAATTGGAGGCGTTTAAGGTTCAGATGGTTCAGATATCAGAAGAAGTCGATGGCATGACTGCTCACGGAGCAACGCCACTTGTGAATCAAATAAAAAATTACACCTTTCTCTCTTCTCTGTTAATCTGGTACAACGTTCTGTTTCACATAAGTGTAGTCAGTAAGACCCTCCAGACCATTGACATAAATGTTTCTGAGGCCGTGGAAATGCTTGAAAAAACTAAAGCATATTTTGAGACCTCCAGAACAGAAGAAAAGGTTGTGTCTTTCTTGACGGATTCCAAAGAATTGGCTACAGAGTTAGAGCTAGAAGATCTAACGTTACCACGAATAAGTGTTTCCCGGCGACGAAGTAAGAAGCCAATACACTTTACTATGAAGGAAGGGATGAGACAATAGATGGCCCAACAAAATGTTACAAGATTGAATTCTACTATTATCTTTTCAATATAGTAAACAAATCTTTGGATCAGAGATTCAATCAACTGAAATCTCATTGTGATTATTTTGATTTTCTCTACGACATCGGCGAGCTGAAAAACGCACCTCCTGACAGCCTGGACATAAAGTGTAGAAACCTCGCAGCGATTTTGCAAGACCATGAGTCAAGCGAAATTGATGCACTGGAGTTGAGGGACGAACTAAAAGTGTTTTCAACATTGTTGAAACCTGGAGTAGGTCCAAAATAGACTCTGAAGTTTATAGGAATACATAATTTTTGCCCTAATGTTAACATTGCCCTGAGAAGTCTCCTAACACTCCCAGTGACAGTTGCGAGTGGAGAGAGGAATTTATCAAAACTGAAATTTTTAAAGACATACCATCGATCAAGGATGAGCCAAACTCGTCTGAATGATCTTGCAACAATATCGATTCAGCATGAGCTTGAAGAGGACTTAAATTACACAGACCGTGTGAAAGAGTTTGCACAAGCAAAAGCCAGGAAGGTTCGATTTGTGTAGTGTTTTTTTAAATTTTTATATTATGATCAGTGTCTTGGTCACTTACAGCGTTGTTTCTTAATTTGTTCAACGTTAAATAGTTATTGTAAATATTATTGTTCAAACCAAATTATCATTAAATTGTAAATATATTTTGTTTTCCATTGAATACATTATCTGTTCACAACCATTGAAAAATGTTTATTTACGTTTACTGTAAGTTCATGCCGCACGGGATTAGCCGAGCGGTCTGCGCGCTGCAGTCATGGACTGTGCGGCTGGTCCCGGCGGAGGTTTGAGTCCTCTCTCGGGCATGGGTGTGTGTGTTTGTCCTTAGGATAATTTAGGTTAAGTAGTGTGTTAGCTTAGGGACTGATGACCTCCGCAGTTAAGTCCCATAAGATTTCACACACATTTGAACATTTTTGTAAATTCACAAGGCTTATTAAAATTAGCTAGATTTCTTCAGTCAGGTTTGACTCCATTTTTGAGCTGTTGCCCAGCGACTGTGTTGTACAAACCTGTAGAGAATGTCATCAATCAGTCGCAATTTTTCTTTTTATTTCCCAGATCTACATAGATTTCGGGCACTGTGTGGCTATTCTCAGTGCTTTTAGTTATGTTTACACCTATACCGCCATGCTGAACGTCAACATGACGATTTAGATGTAAGCGCATAATAAAAGCTTTGAGACTGGCCATTCAGTGGCCGAAACCAAGGTAGATCTGAAAATTAAACACAGAAATTACGATTGGTTGCTGACATTTCCTACAGACTTTTTAAAATAAAATTCCACAAACATTTTGTAAAAACGGCAATTTAGCAGCTCGCACGGGGCGGCACTTGGGCTTGCTCCGGCCCTGGGATCACCCCTTGTGTGACTGTGGACCCCCTTACAGCAGAATTCTTCTTTTCCTATTCTAGTTTGATCCCAATCTGTCTCTTTTCTTTAAGCTAATACTGTGCTTCACCCTACTTTCAAATTCATCTGGATGAGGACCTTCCTCTACTTAGATAGCAAGCCAAATTGATTTACTGATTGAATTTCGGGAGTTTTTTCAGGTGTTTCCCTTTTTTGCCCTTTGCTTGCTACCTTTTCCCAGTTCCCAGTCTCTTTTCCCCTCTTAACCTACATAATTCCAAGTTCACATTTTCTAATTCAGCCTTAAGGGCACAAATTTTTGCCTCCTGTTCAGCGATTTTTCTGTCCTTTCTACATAACCTACACTGCCATGGAAGAGCCCCATTTTCTACCCTCGTTTCCTCCCCACTACATTCGCTCCAATGAAACCATAACTTACAGTCTACACAGAACACGCCGTCTTTCAAATTTCTGTGCCAACCACCACATTTGCCAATTGGAAGTGAGGTGAACAGTGAAGAGGAGGAAGAGACTACAGAATGCAAGATGATGTATTTCAGAGATGTGGAAGGAAGAAAATAGATTAGGAGCACATGTAAGGACATGAGGCGAATACAGAATATGGATCCAATTTTGAAGGTAGTTAACATCAGACTGGGTACAAAGAGCCAAGAGAAGATGGAGAGGTTTTACAAGATATTTAAAGTGGTGTTTTTATGCAGAAGGAATGAAAGCAAAGAACAATGGCGACTGTGCTGGCCTGAGGAACACGTCCAGTCACTAATTAATTAAGTGCATCTGAGACGTAGGCATTATGGGGGCACAAAAATATACAGGGGTACTACAAGACTATGTGGTGTTCAATAAAATGGACCATTGGGCGAGAAAGCAACTAAGTGCTTGTGACAGGTGCCAGTGAGTAAAACACAGCACCATTACCAGTCAAGAGGAGATCCGAAACATCTTGCCGAAAAACGCTGAAGAGCTCCTAGCAATTGATGTGTTCGGCCCGTTACCAACTAGTAGGGGTGGGCAAAAGTAAATTCTGCTGGCAGTTAATGTATTCCTAAACACATAAATATGTATGGATGAAAATGGCCAAGAGTAGGACATGGATTAAAAAACTGGAGTCCTACTACAATGAAATTGGTAAGCCAAAAGCAGTGCTCTCTGACAATGGGTCCCAGTTCACCTCCAAGGCATGGGAGAAGTTCAAGGAGCAGAGAGGTGTGAAACATATAAAGACCTCAGTTTACCACCCAACAGGAACTCCAGCTGAGATATACATGCGTGAGCTAGGATGATTGTGCAGGATATACTGCAGCCACAGACAAACCAGCTGGGCAGAATACGTGGCCTAGTTTGAGGACATCATTAACAGTGTGAAAAGCAGTGTCACTGGGTTCACACCTCATGAAGTAATGTGGAATAAAAAGGCAGCCAACCTGATAGCTGAGGCAGTGAGAGTTCCACCAGGCACATCTATGTGGAGTCGTTTCCTCTTCTGCGCTGCTTATATGGAAACAGTGCACAGTGGAAGCGCTTATCACTGGGCGGCACCCGGAAGACTTGGTTTTAGTGCTCCGGCCATCTTGTTAAAACTAGAGACGGCCAGAGGCACAGCGATAGGCAACCCGTGTGGAAGAGCCGCTGGCTGAGAGCACAGTGGCTAAGTCCCGTTCGAGGTCACGTGGCAATGCCCAAGTGCAGAGCATGCGGCGCTACTTGAATTTAGTGTCTTTTTTCTTTAAAAAAAATGATGGGAAAAAGGAATAGGAGGGGAACTTTATTTGATTTCTGTAGTAGTGTGTCAGGTCTCCAACAAGTTTAATCTTTGCACAGTTGCCACCACCTTTCACATAAACACATGCTGAATCCCTTTCAGAAATCTTGCGATGACTCCTTGTACATAAAGACATTGCTGTAGAAGCCATGTAACATGACCTTGCCTTTGTTCTGTCATAAAATTCAGCAACTTGGAAAGTGCAAAAGGCGATGATGTTCCTCTCATTAAAAGACTCCAGTCCTCCAACTGAAGAAATCTTGTCTCCTGGGTAACGTACCATTGTTACATGGCTTCTACAGCGATGTCTTTATGTACAAGGAGTCATGATTAGATTTCTGGAAGGGGTTAGCATGTGTTTATGTGAAAGGTGGTAGCAACTGTGCAAAGATTAAACTTGCTGGAAACCTGACACACTACTACAGAAATTGAATAAAGTTCCCCTCCTATTCCTTTTTCCCATCATTAAAAAAAAAAAGCACTAAATTGAAGTAGTACTGCATGCTCTGCACTTGGGCATTGCCGAGTGACCTTGAACAGGACTTAGCCGCTGTACGCTCAGCCAGCAGCTTTTCTGCACTGGTTGCCTATCGCTGCACCTCTGGCCGTTGCTAATTTTAACAAGACTGTCATAGCACTAAAATCAAGTCTTCCGGGCACCGCCCAGTGATAAGCACTTCCAGTGCGCGCTGTTTCTATATAAGCGGTGCAGAAGAGGAAATGACTCCCGTCGTTGGGCAGCAGCACGAGCAGCAGCATGTACAATGCGGCGCTACAACATGAGGAGAAGATGTCCCCTTCTCACTGTTTATAAAGCAGTAGATGATGTTGAGTTAGTAGCTTAACCTGTCAATGGAAAAGTGTTTTTACATGGCCCTTCTGCTTTTATGGGGGCTGTGTTTAATTTTACTATCGACAATGCAGCAGACTATGACCATGGCAATGGTTGGGTTACTGTTACAATAGTACATTACCCAGGAGACAATGTGGTGCTACAACATGAGGAGAAGACATCCCCATCTCATTGTTTGCACAGTTGCCACCACCTTTCACATAAACACATGCATCTGAACAAGAGAGACAGAAGCTAATTACTGGACAACTGGCAAAAGGTGCCTTACAGAGAAAACATAGGCATGATTTAAGATACAAGCCTACAAAGTACAAAGTGGGTGACCTAGTATTAGTAAAGACAAAGGAACGGTCAAAGTATTTAGTTGGTGGGATCAAAAAGCTTTTTGAATTGTACCATGGCCCATTTGTTGTGGTAAGCTGCCCTCACCCAAATGCTTACGGGTTGGAGTACCTTATGTCACATAAACCACTGGGACTCAGGAATGTAACTGAGCTGCAACTGTACAAACAGCCACTGTAATGGGGTTGAATCCTTCTTTTTTTAATAGTAACAACATACATTTACTAAATGGTGCTTATATGTTGAGGATAATTTATCATGTGTGCATTAGCTAAGTATTTTTTATTTATTTATTTTTGCAAGGGACTCCTTGCTGTATACTATTTACAGACGTATTTAGTTTTAAGAATTTTCTGGATGGCCTACTGGTTTTTATGTATAGTGGTATTTGGAGTTGTGGAACAGCTAGTTGGCACAGTTAATTCTCTCATAATGACCAGTGATACAGGCTACAACAGTTGTAGTCAGTGTACAGCACTTAAATGTACATGATAGGATGTGAATGTGAGAGAGGGACATTGAGCAGCATTTTTTGTATTGTCTATAATGATATGAATATTGATTAAATTTTTCCGAGTGGTGATTGTGACTTGGTCACACACCAAATTTTTTTGGTGTGTGGGTGTGGAGATAGTTCAGCATGGGACTGACTGATGATAATATGGAATTGAATAATGTTCATATAATATGTTCTTGTATTCATTGAAGAAATTTTTAGATTTGGAGGGATGTATAATTTGTTGTTATTTTTGTTTATCTGTTCAGGAATACTTAGTTTCAGGGGGATATAGGCTGATTTGTGGAATATGTTGTGCCAAGGGGTATTATATATTTAATTTTATTCATTTTGCAGCGCTGTAATTATCATTGGTCACTGAGCAGCAGTTAGATTATTGGTTGGGTTAAAAGTAGAGACAGGGTTGTTGCTGGAATATACCATGGAACGCATCATATAATAAATTTTTGACTACTATTCTGGTCACATATTTTCTTAATCTCACTTTGGTTACAGAAACCTTGTTTCAGTGTTTTACAGTTGCAATGATTTGGGCCATTTCTGTTCTTGAATGGAACAAATTCTTGCGATCAAAGAAAAGTCTGTAGCCAGAATGTATTTCTTGGTAACACTACCATCTGTATGTTTGTGTCAGGTTTCACCCTGAAATTTGGCTTTAACAATGTCAATTCTGGGTAGTAGAGAGGGTGGGTTTACATCTGACCAGTTCTTGGTATGCAGACACCTTTGTTGACAGGAAATTTATTGGGTGAATTTTGTTTGTTTCTGGTAGAATTGGGTTAGCTGACTGTCAGGAGAACTTGAGGAATGGTGGTCGAGGTCTGAGCTGCAATACTGATGGAGGTCAGAGGCACACCACAGAGGACAACAAAAGGAGTAGTGCTTACTGTATGTGCTGTGTAATTTCTACTGAGAAATATAATGGATCGAAATAAAAAGATTGAAGAAAAAGAAAAAGGACAATATTTACAGGACTTTAAGAAAAATTCATGGTCCACCTTCGATTCGTTTATGTATTGTTACTTACAACCTGTGGCCAGTCATATCAACATCATGGAAATGCTGATGAATAAATGTATTTAGCGTAAGTTTAGTTAAGTTAGGGTAGGAAGTGCTGCCGCATAAGATGATATAGGGACTTGTTCAGTTCGATTTTTCTTCTATCAAATGTAGAATTTATTTCTGTGTATTATTTCATTTCTGAGGGTGCAGACTGGATTTGGTACTACTTGCAACTCCATTCACTACATTTATGGAGTAGCAAGTGGGGATAGTTGTGAGCATACAAGTTGTGGGGAGAGATTAGAGTGGCAGTTTCCTGCCGTAGAGCAAGTGGCTGGCAGTTGCTACAGGGCCGTTGTGAATAGCTAATGTTAATGCCACCATGGAAAAACCCAAGCAGACACTTGGCAGTGGTGCTTATGGCCATATTTGTGGGCTTGGAGAAATTTATATGCCAGAGAAAAATTGATAAAAACAAAACTAAGAGTGACATGGAGGTGTGAGTTGGCACTCGTGGACAGAAAAATATATAAATTATCTAGACGTGCCACAGAAATATGTAACAATTTAAAAGTTATCAGTGTCTTAAAAATTGTAAATTTATGAAAGTTCAAAAGTTAATATCTTGGCAATGCTTTGGCTGATTAATATAAACAAAGTGTCTATGGATGCAGCTAGTAGAGCTGCATTGAGCAATCATAGCGATTTAGCATAGTGTGTACCATTTTTGAATGAGAGGTCAAAATATGGGATTCAACTGAGGGAAACTGTGTTTTTGGTAATAAATAAATTGAAAGAGTTGAAACTAGTGGCAGCATTCTAAAGTTTAAAGAGGAAGATGAGTAACTAAGTGTGTATTTTTATTCGTTTATTTAATTTTAGTATAAAAAAATCCAGGTAAAGCAAAATCATGCCACAAAAACATTATTTGTGAAAAAACAGTGGCAGATACAAAAATTGGACTTTAAATTGTTATTGTCCAGTAAATTTCCATATTTTTCAATGTGTCATATATGTTTTTGTGTTTAGTTTGAGAATATTCATAATTTTTGTCAAACAGTGTTTTGAGTTAGGCAGTTGTTTCAAGGGTGGATAGGGCAGCCATCTTTGATGACAGGGGAGTTGGTTTTGAGTGATGTTAAGAGCCAGACGTGCCGTGCATCTAGGGGGAGTAGCGGTTTGGTAGCCACATTCGGGGACAAGTATGTATGTAGCGATGTTCAAAAATGATCAAGCTGAGTGCATTGTAGTGGTTTAGGACAGCAGATAACAGTGTATTTTGTGAACTGTGAACAGACTGTCGAGTACCGTGATCATGACATATAAATTTTATAGTGAAGTGTTGCAGTATCAGTAATTAAAGGCCATCCTTACGTAAAACACCTCAGACTGCATTTTAAGTGTTTAGTGAATATATTGGAAAATAGAAATAAACTACTTGTTCAAATTATAAATCAATGTGAGTGACTCAATATTTTAAATTTCACCGCAATACCTGCCTGCATTGTTTTTTTATATTTTATTTCAGCTTAAAAACTGAGTATATGACAGGTGTGAGCTGGCTCCCTATGACAAAAAATGTAGCCAAACATTGAGACCAGACACATCTCTGGGTCACTTAATTATGTTGAGTGTAACAAATATATATATTTTTGTGCTGTAGCTCATGGGAGCTTGAGCCAAACTATTGAAACTTCAATGTGTAGTGCCCAGTACCATTGTAACTGGAATCTGTAAGTGTGGAAATTTTTAAATTAAATGGATTACTGAACGATGGATCGGTCACACTGGCCCAAATGATTCAGATCAAATTAATTCGCAATTGCAAATAATGACTACCATCACCCGTAGAATGGAATGATGACAATGAAAATTTTTGCCAGACCCAGATGTCCCGCTTATCACGAGTGGTCGCCTTACCATTTGGCTATCTGTGCAGACCCAAACTTCCATATGTTGTCAACCGTGCACCTACGACACGATTGCATGTCTAAAGGAATTTTGCATCATAGTCAGAATAACACAGGCACTGCAATATCGCAAATGACTCAGCATTACATTATTAGCCTCCAAGGTCACCGGACCAGACTGTATGTGATTATTTCTTGCTGGGGTTTATAAAAGGCTGTTTATGTGCAACCAATACCAACAACAACAAATTAAGTGAGACATCACATAACAGCAGCTGTGGAAGCTGTACCTCAAGACATGCTCACTGCGGTGTGGGAACAAGTTGAATACTGCATTGACATATGCCATGCATCTCAAGGGGGAGGCATATTGAACACCTATGAAAAGGCATGAAAAAAATCTATTGAGATTTCTGTTAGTCAAAAAACAAAATTAATTGTATATGTTTATTAGTTTCAGAAATATAGATGTTTCAAATTGTATGATTCTTTTTGATACACCCCGCATGTTACACACTGGACGTGTTGGTTTCACATGTAAGATATTCTCGTGTATCTGATCTTGGGGACATTTCCGATGCTTAAGTAAGTCACATAACCCATTTGGTTTGGATCCTATACTGATCAACATCCACTAAGAAGGCATGATAGCTCATGTAATGTACTAAAAGACAACCTATAGGGAAGAAATATATAATATATATTAAAAATTAATGAAATAAAATCACAGGGATCAGGAATTAGTAGATAGTGAGGTGAAACCGAAAAATGTGTATTACCTCATGAAGGCAATGACAGGCATAGCAATGCAGAGCAGGACCTTGTGTACCTCCTTTGTTAATGGACTACATTTCCTGAATATTCTTCCACTGAATGTCAGTTGGGCATCTGCCTTACCTGTGATTAATTTTGTGTGGTCATTCCATTTTAAATTACTCTGTATGTATACTTATAGATATTTTATGGAAGCAACTGCTTCCAATGGTTGTTCTGCAATCATGTAATCATATATTAACAGTTCTTTCTGTCTGTGTATACTCAGTACATTACATCTGTTTATGTTGAGGAGCAATTACCACTCCCTACACCATGTGTTGATCCTGTGCAATTTGTAACAATTTTCTAGCATTGTGACTTCTCTGTATACAATAGTAACATCTGAAAAAAGCCTCATGGAACTTCTGATGTTGTCTACAATGCCATTTATATATATTATGCAAATTAAAGGACCTTGCGTTAGCTTGGCTCGCAAGTTTACGTGAAATCTGGAGGTGTTTTAAGCAGTTAGGCTAGTCTACATATACTAAAGCCGTATATCTACTGCCGAGTGTCGTATTTTACATCACATACTGAGCACCAATTACACGGAATCGTACTAAAAATGGAAAATCGCCGAACAACGCGCAGTGCAGCCAACGGCCAGGCCGGAGACAGCGCAGGTGTGGAGTCCACACCGGGAGCTGCGGCCGCTCCGCCCGGGATCGCTGACATCGCCGCACTCGTGAAGGCTGAGGTGAGTGCCGCGCTGCAGGCTAAGGAGACGCTCGGGCTCGTTGTTCAAACCATCACTGATGCTGTCACTGCAGCAGTGACGGACAAAATACAGAAAACTCTGGAGGCGAATGCGAGCGAGATCCGTGCACTGGACACATCTTTAAAAGCAAGTGAGGAGAAAGCACGACTGCTCGAACAGAAATTGATCGAGAAGACGGACGAGCTCGAACAATATCAGAGACGCAATAATCTCAGACTGTTCGGCATTCCAGAGAGCAGCAGAGAGAACACAGATGAGCTTGTGATAAACCTTGTCCAAGAAAAGCTAGGCGTGCAGGTGACTCTGAGTGACATTGACAGAAGTCATAGAGTGGGTCGTAGGTCGCCAGGTTCTACAAAACCAAGGCCTATAATTGTGAAATTTATGTCGTATAGGAAGAGATCTGAAATCTTCAGAGCAAAGAAGAATCTCGCGAAGTCGGGTCTGACAGTACGCGAGGATCTGACCTCTGAAAGACTAAACATTTTGAAGAGCGCGATTTCGAAATTTGGGCTACATAACGTATGGACAAATGACGGCAGGATAATGGTTAAGACCGAAAATGGAAAGAAAACAATTTGCAGTGTTAATGAACTCGAAAGCCTGTGCTTTAGAAGCTAAATCATGTCTAATCTTGCTGCCACTAACCTGTATGTTTATATTGTTTACACTGTCAACCATATCGTAACTAATGTATCATCAAATTGTTCGTTTCTCTAAATAACTATTTTTTTTTATCTCTAATTATTTTTTCTCGTGTAATATTTGTTATTATTTGTATTATCAACTCTTCGTTTCTCCACATAACTATTTTCATTTTTAATTGTTTTTCTCATGTAATTTTGTTAATTATTGCATTAGGTAGTCTCACTTCCATCCTTAATTAGCAACCCACCATCATACTTTAGTTGTTATCCTCATAAGTGCAATTAATATCACACTATTTCATAACGTGCAGATTACTCCCGTTGTATTTAGCGAAATTCCTTCCCCTGCCAGCCCACTGCTACTTCCATAACCGTTGCAGACCTCGCTGACCTTGGCCGCAGATCCCGTTGTCTCCCCGGGGACCTACCCCCTCCCGGCCGCTTTCACTGCACAGAACTGGGAGGACACTCCCTCACCCGCCTCTCCTTCACACGCTTTCCGCATTCCTCATGCCAGACCCTCTTGTCACCGCCAACCACGACCCGCAAACATCGGTCGGCAGCCTCCTCGGGCAATCAACACCCGAACGCACCAAGCTGCATATTGCACATGCAAATGTCCAGTCTCTGCCAGCTCACTTCGACGAGTTCAAATATATATTTCAAACTGCTGATATACACGTAATACTTTTGTCAGAAACTTGGCTCAAACCAAGTATTCCTACAACTTCCGTAAACCTAGATGGCTATATCTTTCTCAGGCACGACAGATGCAACAGACGAGGGGGCGGAGTAGGGGCGTACATACGCTCTGATTTGTCACCTACAGTACTACACACATCTGACAACAATGTAGATAAACAAGTGGAATATATGTTCATAGAGATCAAATCACTTAACAGAAAGTGCTTAATATGTGTCCTTTACAAACCTCCTAAAGTAGGTGGGTTCGCCTGCTTCGAAACTGCCCTCTCTAGTCTCGAATCGTCATATGAACATGTAATTATAGCTGGTGACACTAACATTAATTTTCTGTGCAATAGTCCTTCCACTGGGAAATTTAAGAGGATGCTTTCTTCCTCAAATATGACGCTACTTCAGCTGGCACCTACTCATCACACGACTACCAGTCACACGTTCATAGATATATTCGCAACGAAATCTCCGAACAGAATAATCCGCACCTCTCAAATATCTGCGCCTGGCATGTCTGCCCATGACATCATTTCCATGACGTATTCACTAGAATGTCCTAGAAAGAAACAAAAACTGTCTACATACCGAGACCTCAAACGCATAAATTTGCCTGAACTCGAAACTGAGGCACAAAAAATAGTTTGGGGGATGACCTCTACTCCCCTCATGGACATAAACGACAAACTCCACGATTTCACAAACAAAATTACTCAGCTATATGACAAATATGCTCCAATAAAGACCAGAAAAGTAAAAAGGCAACCTGCACCTTGGCTGACTGATGAACTAAAACAGCTCATGAATCTCAGAGATGCTGCACATCGAGCATACAAGATACACCCTACACCTGAAAATCACGCTGTATACAAGCAGAAACGAAACAAAGTCAGTCAAGCGGTGAGAAACGCTAAGCTCAGACATGCCCGTACATTAGCTGACAATAGATGTAGACCAGCTATCCTGTGGAAAAATCTCCGTAGTCTCGGTTTAGGCAAAATAAAAGTTGCAGAAAATCCCATGGTCCCAGCTGAAGAACTAAACCGATTCTTCACATTACCTGCAACCAAAATTGATCCGCAAAGAAAACAGAGAATCATTGATTACTTCATTGGGATGAACGACTGTAGCAAAGAAAAATTCTATCTACAGCACGTCACTTGCAGTACTGTCAAGAAAGCCATAATGCGGATTAGATCAGCATCTACTGGACATGATGGTATCACTATCCAGATGGTAAAACTTATTATTGACCAACTACTGCCCTCTATAACAGACATTTTCAACGATTCATTAATCACAAGTGTTTTCCCTGAGGCCTGGAAACTGGGACAAATTAAGCCACTGCCTAAAAAGGACATCGCCACAGCAGCCTCTGACTACCGCCCCATCTGCCTTCTTCCTGCACTATCAAAGGCCTTAGAATATATAGTTCATGACCAGCTCACCAACTACCTAACTACTAACAACCTACTAGACGAATACCAATCAGGTTTCCGTAAACATCGAAGCACAACATCCGCTCTGATAAAGGTGACAGATGACCTGAAACTTGCCATGGACAGACAAGAAGCGACTTTTATTTGCTTCTTAGATTTCAGCAAAGCATTTGATACTGTCGACTTCGACATCTTACTAGCCAAACTTAGCGGTCTAAATTTCTCACAAAGCGCAATGCAATGGTTTCGCTCATACATGATGTCTCGTCAGCAACGCGTCCTGTCTGGGGATATAAAATCACAATGGCGGCAGGTAGTGTCAGGCGTTCCCCAAGGCTCAGTATTAGGTCCTATACTCTTCTCTCTTTATGTCAATGATGTGTCATCGGTCCTGACCTATTGCAAATACCATATGTATGCTGATGACCTTCAGTTGTATCTAAGTGCGAAACCAAGCAATCACAAGAAAGCTATTGAAAATTTCAATACTGACCTCGATGCGCTGTCAAACTGGGCACAGGACATAGGTCTAAAACTAAACCCATCTAAAACCCAAGCGGTACTTGTTGGTCACTCTAAGCTCATTAGCCCAAAACATCGGGAATCCGTACCACCTCTTATCCTAAATGGAACAAATATTAACTTCTCGCCATCAGCAAAGAGTTTGGGAGTAATAATTGATGAAAATCTAAATTGGACAGAGCACGTAACTGCAGTGTGCAAAAAAGCATCAGCATCCCTTCATGTCCTACAAAAATATAAAAAACTCTTCCCTTTCGATCTGAAAAAGAAATTAGTACAAACGCTTATACTCCCAATCATTGACTACAGCGATATTATCCTACAAGGCCTCTCTCAGGAAAATTCCCGACGTCTGGAACTGGTCACGAATGCCTGCGTCCGATATATCTGTGACGTTCGACTTTTTGATCACATTTCACCAGCATATGCAAAATTGTCCTGGCTGCGTGCAGACAAACGCAGAGATTTCCATACACTCTGTCTCATCTACTGCCTTATAAATGTACACTGTCCCTCATATCTCTCCTCTTCCCTAACACTCATGTCGGAACAACATGACAGAAACACACGTTCCCATCATAATAAAATCCTCTCCGTTCCACTGCATCGCTCAGTCACCTTCTCCAAGTCCTTTACAGTAGCGGGAACCCGACTCTGGAATAACCTCCCTCGTTATGTTAGAGAACTTAAAAACGTGACCGGCTTCAAAAAACAGTTAATGACGTATCTACTTAAGCAACAGTAATGCCTTCCTCTGTACATGAGTGCACTTCACCTCATTACTTCCCTCTCTCCCCCTCCTTAAACCTCCCTTACCCAAAACTCGCTATACTAGTAAACATCTACTTTACACACCAATATATTAATGTACATCTGCACAAACCTTCATTATTATTGCCACTCTTTCTCATGTTTGTCATTATTATTTGATTTTTTTTTACTGTTATTATTATTGCTTTCACCATAATCTGTATGTATAGCACCTGATGTAAAAATACTGCCAGCATTTACTTTATTAGGTCTTAGTCATATTCATCATTATTATTTGATTTTTTGTTTTACTGTTATTATTATTGCTTTTATCATAATCTGTATGTATAGCAACTGTTGTAAAAATACTTCCGCATTTACTTTATTAGGTCTTAGTCACTACTCTTTATTCATATTGTCACTAGAGTAAGCTAATTTTCTCATTTAAACTATGTTCATGATGTAACTCTGATGTGTGAAATGCTGCATGTGTGAAACACTGGTCCGATGTAAGAGAGGGCCTGATGGCCCTAATCTGATCAGGTTAAATAAATAAATAAATAAATAAATAAATAAATATAACACTCCCTTGTGTATGCCTGAAGCCACTTTTACATTTGATGACTTCTCTCCCTTCAGAATAGCATGCTAAGTTCTGTTTGCTAGAAACTCTTCAAACTAATCAAAATGTTGGCCTAATATCCCATACACTAATATTTAGTTCATTAGGTGTCCATGCAGAACTGTATAAAATGCCTTACAGAAATCAAGGAACATAGAATCTGCGTGCTGGTATCTACCACCTTCTGGATCTCCTGGACAAAAAAGTGAACTGGGTTTTACACTATCATTGTTTTCAGACAACATGTTGATTCCTGCAGAGGAGATTTTTGGGCTCCAGATATGTTATTATATTTGAGCATAAAATGTGTTCCAAATTTCTACAGCTCGCCAGTGTCAGAGATATAAGCCTATAGTGTTGATGACCTTTCTTGAAAACAGTAATGACCTCTGCTTTCTTCCAATCACCTGGCTCCTCCAGAGACCTATGGTACATAGCTGCTAGAAGAGGGGGCAAGTTATTTCATATACTGTATGTAGAATGATATTGGTATCCCATCAGGTCCAGTGACCTTCTCTCTGTAGTGCGATTTCAATTGCTTTATAATCCCATGGTCACTTATTTCAGTATCAGCTATTTTGTTATCATGCAACAATTTAACTACAGTGTCTTCGTCCTCTGTGAAAAAGCTTTGTTAAAAGATGAATAGTATTTCAACATTTCCTGCGCTGTCCTCTGTTTCAGGGCCATTATGGTCACAGAGTGTCTGGACAGATGGTTTATATCCATTTACTGATTTAACATAAGAGGAAAATTTCTGAGAATTTTCTGTCAAGTTGGTAGACAGAATATAACATTTGGGTTCATTGAATGCTTCATGATGGCTCTCCTTACTCCAATTTTGGCTATAAAAGCAAAATAAGCTTAAGAAACTGACTGAATAATAATGTAACGCGCATTAAAAGATCATAAATTTTCTGCCAAAAAGCATCCATTAAGAAGGCATGATATTGCATGTAATGTACTAATAGGCGACCTATTGGGGAAAAAAAATATATATATTAAAAATTAATGAAATAAAATCACTGGGATCAGGCATTAGTAGAGAGTGAGGGGAAACCAAAAAATGTGTATTACCTCACGGAGGCAATGACAGGCATAGCAGTGCAGAACAGAATCTCGTGCACAGACTGTAAACAGTTGTATGCTACAAGGGCCCCGGAGGCCCACCTGTATTCACGTAGTGCATATATATGAATCATGGGAGCTCATGCAACATATGGGTTAGCAGCAATGACAGTCACTTTGAGGAGCTCCCATTGGTTTTATAGTGCGATAGTGGTGTAAAATTCAAATAATAATGCATAAACTAAGGAATAAATAAAACATAATAGTGTATATGGGAGTATACACAACACAGGACATGCCAGATTGAAAGCTATGCACAGAGACATAGAAAACCCTTATGCTAAATAACAGTGGAATAGAATAATGAAGTAGAATGCATAGAGCAATAAAACACAGATTAGACTACAAATATATGTCTAAAAGGTAACAGTGCTAAAAAGATAAAATACGACTGCACACACATGACAGGCAACCAATGCCCTGGTAAGAAGAAGCTAATAACTAGTAAATTGTTTGAAAATGGGAAACAAGCCACCATAGAAAACATATTATTGCTTTATAACTGATCATTGAGTAACATATTTTTCTTAGCATGTGAATGTTTAATGATTTTGAGCTCTTCAAGCAGAGTCTCCTACCTTTGGGAGCAAGTTTAGAAGTTTAGAAGTTTAGTTTCTGAGTGTAGAAGGATGGTGACCACTGGATTTAAGGTGCTCAGTGGAGGCAGAACTATGCTTAACCTGCCCCCTTTTTAATGTGTAACCTGAAACTTATGAATACTTTCCAAATAATGCTTGAAAAGTTCTCTGGAATCGTATAGTTTCATTTTATTGAAGCACCTATGTCCAAATTTCAAGCAGGGTCCCATGTTTCATTCAAGGCTGAAGTACTATTCCAAAACAGTTGGTAAGCCTCTGCAATGCTGTTCAAGTTTAGGGGAAATACCAAGTGGCTTGAGACATGAATGAGAATTTTGACTGCAAGGGAGGCAAGCTAGGGTAGTCTATACATTTGTGCAAAGCCTTTGTGCCACGTTGGTGTAGCAGTTAGCACATCTGCCTAGTGAACAAGAAACCTGGGATCCAGTCCTGGCCTTGGTACCAGCTTTCATTCATCACTTCAGTCTGCATATACACATAATTAATGATTATTTATTACATCTCTAGACCTGTTCAGCTTTCATCTGAGGTGTCTCTGTTAGCATTGAGTTTAGACTCTTGATTAGTATGCTTGTGTCATCAGCAAACATTATAGCTTTTGAAATACCCTTTAAAGTCAATGGAAGATTATTTATATATGCTAGAAACAGTAGTGGGCCCAGTACTGATCCTTATGGCACTCCACATGTTATGTTCCCCTGTTCTGATGTAGTTTTCATGCCTGAGATATAGTCTATTAATGAAACCCTGTGCTTTCTGTTATGAAGGTAAGGTCCCATGCAAGAAGGATGATGTTGATACCATAAAATTTTATGTTGCAAGGTCACAGAATACACCAACAGGATATTTTTTCTTGTTAGCCCTGTTACCACTGTTGTGTTCTGTACTGTTTCCTGTGTTGACAATCTTTTTACAGAATCCTAACTGAGAGGTGGTTAACAAGTTCTGCTTTTTTTTGTGAGGCAATATTCTATCATGGACCAATTTATCAAATACTTTTGCAAAGATTTGAAGGAGTCACAAAAGTTTGTACTTGAAAATGATTTATTTATCTCCAGTTTTGTGTATGGGTGTTACTACAGCATTGTTAAGTTTTTTGACTAATTACAAAGGTAGTTTAAGGAAAATCCTATCAAGTCAGCACAAGATTTTAATATTCTGCTATAAAAACTATTATAACCATCAGAATTAATGCTTTTTATGGATCTGATAAATTTTGCTATCTCCTAAGTGTTTGTATTTTTGAAACTAGTGTCTGTTGGTGGTGCATTCAGTGTCTCCACGAGTAAATCGAATGCACCAGTATTTAGTTGTTTATTGCTTGGTGTAGTATTTGTAGTCACTGGGAGGAATGATCGCTGAATTTGGTTGCAAATGACTTGAAAGTGTCACTATTTCTGGCAGAGCTTTTTTGTGGCAGCTACATTTTATTTGGATGACCAGCTTTGTTTCTTTCTTGTTTAATAATGTTCGAAGTACTTTTTGCATTATTCTTAGAGGTGTTTTCAGCAGAGTACATGAGTTTTGCTTTTTTAATGACAGAGTGGGTGATTCAACAGTTCTGTAGTAATGGAGTTCCAAATTTTTACTACTGCTTGTTTTCAGAACTATGTAAACATGTGAACTCCCTCTTACTAGTGTAAGGCACTTTAATCCCAGAAGTTATACTGACTGAGTTGATTCACAATCATAATAACTGTCACGATAAACTTGACCTTCACAGTTTTGGAAATGTGTTCCTCTTTTACAATTCAAACTAGTCTTAGTGCCTCCTGATATTCATATATTTGGGAAAATGAAGTTTTTTTTTAAAAATTGAGATATAATTTTTTAAAATAATGATGAAGTAAAAGACAACATGGTGAAAAGACATACTGTTTCACAATCAGAAAGAGGTCAATTAATACTTCACCCAGTAAAATACGTCTGACAACTCTGTTAATTACAACACACAATAAAGCATTTCTAGAATAAAATTTTGTCTTTTCTTTTCCTTTTTTTTTCTTTTTTTATGTGGAATTTTCATAATCTATTCTGCTATAAGAAATCAGAGGCAGTTACTTTTTTTATTTCCTCACATATAAACTTTCATATATTAGTAATATGTTTGCACATAACAAACTATGTAAGAAATATACATATTTACACTGCTTTTAAGAGTCATTTTATATGACTCTTTTTACATAAATAAGTGTTCAGATAGTGAGTCATTCACATGATCCCAAATCATCTTACATTCCTCAGTCTTTTTTGTTGGTCAACTAATGTCTTTACATTGTTTAGTAAATATTACAGTCTTGCATTCTTACAGAGTTATTTCATTACCATATCAGTGATAAGCACATATTATCACAAATTCAGCTTGTTGTAGAGATCTTCCCAAAATGACACACGTTCTTGCAACAAGTTGCTTCCTACTTCCAATCCTGTATGGCTGATGTTGAGATATTCTGGATTATTTGCATTAAATAAAGGCCATTTAACAGTCAGCAGTGGGTCGTCCTCAGGAGTTGGGTTCCTGCCATAGAATAATTTTTACAATAAGGATGTACAAATGAAGTATTTTATACATTCAGGGTGATCCAATTAATAAAATACAAGGTTGTGCTGAAAAGTGAGGCCTCCAAATTTTTTATATGAAAACACTTAAACCTTTTTGAATAAAATAAACATTATTAACACTCTACATCTTTATTCTTCATGTCTACAACTTTATTTCTCAACATAGTCACCTTGGCAATGAAGGCATTCCTCCCAATGAAAGACTGGTTTGTTAATACTGCCACTGTAGAATGTCTGACTGTTGATGGAGTCACAACCTCACCTCTGCATTCACCATTTCATCACTACCAAAGTGAAGTCCTCAAAGGTGTTCTTTTAGTTTTGGAAACAGATGAAAATGGGACTGGGCCAAGTTGGGATTGTATGAAGAATGACTGATGACAGTGAACTCAAGGTGTCAGATTGTTGCAGATGTCACAGTACTTTGTGTGGCCTTGACAGTCATGCTCAAGGAGAGGGTGCTACATGTGTGTATGAACTATTTGAATTTGTGGTTTCAGTTTTCTGGGGGTCTTGGACTACCTTGCAGAGCTTATGGTGATGCCCTTAGGCACAAATTCCAAATGCATCACACTTTAACATTCCAGAACACTGAGTATGACTTTGCCTGCTGATGGCATGGTTGTGAAGTTGTCTGGTATCAGTGATCAATTGTAGCAGAACTCAGCTGATGCTTTCCTGTTTTCAGGGTCAAAACTATGAAGCCAGTTTTCATCACGTCACAATGTTGTTAAGTAATCCATCACCCTCATATGCACAATGCAAAAGAAATAGTTGACATGTGCAGTCTCCTGTGTTCCATGTCAAGAGTGAGCATACAAAGCACCCACCATGCACACAGTTTTCTGTATCACAGTTCTACAATTATGGCCTGTACATGCTCTTGTGATATGCCACATTTTACTGTAAGCTGTCTCTCTGATGAGTTCATCAATCCAAATCCAAAGAGTCTCGTTGGTCACTGTACACCGTCATAAACTCCAAGCTCTGTCACACACACTGAGGTTAGCCCCACCATCTCCATTGTAAGCACAAATAACCCAACATCACACATTACTAATTTTGACACAATGATCACCATACAAACTTTCATTCTTCAATGTATTTCAATTTGAGGCAAGTTTTCTGCAGTTATAAACTTACAGCATGCCATTTCTCATGCATTGACACAGTTATGTTACACCGCACCATGTTATATGTTACAGTTTGGAGCCCTCTGGTGGCAGAAGGTTGCCACTAGCATCAGTGATGTGGGAAAGTTGACCAAGAAATATGCGTGACATGCAATACCTCAACTGATACTGAGAATAGAATTAAAAATTCAGAGGCATTACTTTTCAGCACACCCTCATGTGTGAGTAGTTGAGAGAGGTGTCGTTGGGGGTGACAGCTTTAGTAAATTACAGAAGTATAATCTCACTGGCATCAGTTGCCTATTTGATTAGTAGTTTATATGTTATCCAGATCTTTTCTATAGTATCTTATACATTTACCCTAAATTCTTGGAAGCTAATAATAGAACAATTCAACTAACAATATTCACCATTTTTTTTCTAAACATATGTAGTGAAAAAAGATCTAAATGACAAATCATGAGTCATTTTGGCTTACACTGGTACAAGATAAATGAATTAATCTGGCAAAATTATAACTCATAATGAACTTTATACTGAACACAGATGCAAAAATCCTCAACAGTTAAATAAATATTAGTTGAATACCTGTGAAGAAAGATGAGCACTGTAAATTCTCTTAGCTGCCCTTGGATCCACAGCCAAAACAAATTTTCTGAATATCAATCTGCCATACTGGCTGTAAGTTGGCTTAAAATAGCCTTTCATTTTGTGACAACTTTTACTGGCCAGTTTCATGTGTATAGGTATTTTCAAGATGACAACTAGTCAAACAGTTAAAAATGTTGTGGATTGTCTGAACATTAAAACTAAAAACATGACACAAAAAGTTTTCCAGAACAACAGTGATGTAGCATACCACATATAACTGTGATAGTTGAAGTCTGGCCAACATGATACATTTTCAACAATATATGACTAGACAAATGTACTCACTTGAAAATGGCTACACAGCTGGAACAGCACAGCAGTGTGACTGGCACGTGTAAAGTAAATTTGTGGGGTATCTTAAGGAAATGTTGTATGGCAGGTATTATTTGACCTTGAATATGGGAAAGTTGCAATGCAAGAAAAATTTAGTGAGAAGCAGAAAGACCTGCAAAAAATTGTTGCTTGGTGCTTGGACTGGTCATTGACTCACTCACTCATTCATTCATTTATAATGTTCCATAGACCCTATGAAGAAGGAGAGCCTGAGAGTGAGTCATGGTATGTATTAACACAAGACAAAGGTATCATATAACTTTAAACTGAATATTGCATTGACAATAAACTAATACTATTCTATTAAGTGCTGTTCACACTCATTGTTGTGGTCTTCAGTCCAGACACTGGTTTAATGCAGCTCTCCGTGCTACTCTATCCTGTGCAAGCTTCTTCATCTCCAAGTACCTATGGCAACCTACATCCTTCTGAATCTGCTTAGTGTATTCATCTCTTGATCTCCATCTACAATTTTTACTCTCCATGCTGCCCTCCAATACTAAATTGGTGATCCCTTGATGCCTCAGAACATGTCCCACCAACTGATATCATCTTCTAGTCAAGTTGTGCCACAAATTCCTCTTCTCCCCAATTCTATTTAGTACCTCCTTATTAGTTATGTTATCTGCCCATCTAATCTTCAGCATTCTTTCGTAGTACCCATTTCGAAAGCTTCTATTCTCTTCTTGTCTAAACTATTTATTGTTCATGTTTCACTTACATACATGGGTACACTCCATACAAATTCTTTTGGAAAAGACATCCTGACACTTAAATCTATACTCAATGTTAACAAATTTCTCTTCTTCAGAAATGCTTTCCTCGCTATTGGCAGACTACTTTTAATATCCTCTTTACCTTGACTATCATCGGTTATTTTGCTCCACAAATAGCAAAACTCATCTACTACTTTAAATGTCTCATTTCCTAATCTAATTCCCTCTGCATCACCTGATTTAATTCGACTACATTCCATTATCCTCAATTTGCTTTTGTTGATTTTCATCTTATATCATCCTTTCAAGACTCTGTCCATTCTATTTAACAGCTTTTTCAGGTCCTTTGCTGTCTCTGACAGAATTACAATGTCATCAGCAAACCTCAAAGTTTTTATTATTTCTCCACGGCTTTTAATTCCTACTTCAAATTTTTCTTTTGTTTCCTTTACTGCTTGTTGAGTATATAGTTTGATTAACATCAGGGATAGGCCACAATCTTGTCTCACTTCCTTCCCAACCACAGCTTCCCTTTCATGTCCCTCGACTCTTATAACTCCATCTGGTTTCTGTACAAATTGTAAATAGCCCTTCACTCCCTGTATTTGCTCCCTGCCAACTTCAGAATTTGAAAGAGAGTAGTCCAGCCAACATTGTCAAAAGCTTTCTCTAAGTCTACAAATGCTAGAAACTTATAGAAACTTAGATTTGCCTTTCACACTTATGACATCTAAATTCGATCAAATAAATCAGTGAGAAAGCTGAACTTTGAAGAAAACTGCCAGCTCTTCAGTTTAATTATATAGCTACTGTTTATCTAGTTTTAGTAGCTCAATATTTACCATTTCTGCCAAAGCTATTTGCTGGAGGCTCAATTTCACTTGAATAACTAGTTTTGTTTGTTCTTGTTTAACAATATTCCCATTTGTTTGTGTCTTGTTCTTAGAGTTTCTAAAAAAAATTTTAATCGTAGTGTTGTAACTATGACAGGAAATGTTTTGGGGTTGCTGCTAATGAACACACAGCAAGACCGACAGGAGGAGCCCGTGAACAAACAAGACAGATGAACGGGAATGGAAGGACAAGCACAATGACAGACAACTGAGCAAGACACCAAGATTGACAACAAAAAGCAACTGGGTCACAAGAGACAACCTCATGAAATCAAAACAATGCCCACTTGTAAAATTGGAAGTAAGCTCACACAATGTAAACATGATGCCTGTAAGCAAGATATCAACTGAATCAACATGAGTACCAGACTGCCTCACTGAGTGAGATGCAGCCGCCTAAATACATGGCAGGGTATGTCACTATTGGCCGCTGAGACCATGTGCTCCATAGTGGCGCCCTCACGTTAGACTTGGGCCCATGAGTGTGCGCAGCCACAGTTTATGGCGCACCTGCTGCAGTGACCTCTAGTGGTCATAGAGTTCCATGCCGTCTGGCACGGATTAAAAAATCGCAGTGCTCGGTATCAGACATAGTGCACGAGTTTGGTTTTTTTAATGACAGAGCGCAGGGTTCAACAATATTGGTGGTAATGGAAATTCAAATTTTGGCAATTATATGTTCTCTGAATTATATAGAATCTCTTTTCCTACCACATGATACTTTAATTGCAGGAGTTATCTACTCCTTATCCTTAGTTATGTTCAATTTTTGCTTATTTGCTTGGAATGAAAGCCAGACAAAAATTCTACATATGTAAATGTAATGCATTGCACAAAAATAGGTAAAGAGACTTTGATTGCTTGTTTGGCTATTAATTACTGAAAACAGTGAAAATCACAAAATATGTGTGAGTTGTCATCTAGTATGATAAAATGGAATGACCACATAAAACTAGTCATAGGAACAACAAATGGCAGGCTGAGATTCACTGAAATAATTGAACCATTGCCAGATATAATTAATAAAGGTGATGGGAAAGACCCAAAGAACATTAGTGCATTTCATCACTGGTTTCTTAAGTAAGCACAGGAAAGTTATGAGATGCTCATCAAACTCCAGTGGCAGATGCTACACTAGAGACACAAATGTGTTTACTGTTACAATTACAAGAGTATATGTTCTAAGAAGTGTCAGACAACATACTACTTCCTTCATCATATATCTGGCAAACTGACCACAACGAAAGATTCAGAAAAAAATTAGAGCTCATGCAAAGGTTTGTCAAGAGCTATTTTTCCTGTGCACTATCTGTGAATGGAAATGGAAAAGGGGAATAATCTACACCTTTTTCAATCCCTTGGAACATTACAACTTGTTACATACCTTTATTACTGAATGGGGAAATGCAGAGAAAGTTATGTTAAGAGGAAGGCAGTTATATAGTAAAAGCCTACAAATAATGATTGCCCAGTACTTTCTTTCAGTAGGGGAAATCCTTGATTGTACTAACAGACACGTATACAAATAGAAACAACTATCATAACTTTTGGAACTGTTAGTTCCTTCTTCAAGGAGAAAAGCAGAATAGGCCGGAGAAGATCAGAAAGAAGGAGTAGGTCACTCAGATCCTGTCTCTTGTGAGGATGAGGTCTGTCTTATACATAATCTGAACCCTGGTTCACATGCTGCCTTGCTGCCAGTGGTATGTTTTCTGTCTGTCATCAGTCATTGTTACAAGATAGTGTTTCAGTACACTGATGTAGTAGAAATTATTCTCATGTATTTAAGTACAAGCAGGTTTCTTTGCAACATTGGTATTAGTTTACTGTCAAGTGAAAAACTTACATCAGAAAATTTTGGAGCAAGATACTTTTTAAAGTATAATTAGTCAGGTGTGTGCCATCATCTAGCAGTTCTGAATGACTTATTAATACAAATAATTTAGATAAAAGTTAGCAACTGAATTACTATAAAATGTGTAACCTGAAGAAAAGTTAGTAGTGAGTTCATTGAGACCTTGCCATGTAAAAGTTCTTGCTGCATCAACTTTTATCTATCTACTTTAAGTTTGCTAGAACTGATGGCAAGAAAGAATAAGCTCCACACTTACAAGATAATTTAACATATTTACATCAAAGCACAAACTACAACCATGGTGAATTAGCATCAAAACATATTGAGAGTGAGCACCAGAACAGTGGAACAAAGAATTACATGCATAAAAATATTACTGTTGTCTCTGTTCACTGATTGATATCACTTGCCACTATATTGGCACCTCTTTTTGAAATTTGGCACCCAAGGTATATCAGGATACTGGTGATGAACAGTTCTTCCAGCTGAAGCAATAGGTGGAGGGACTGTAGGTGGTATGGTGTGGTGTGTAGCCTGAGGTCTGTGTGGTCTCTGAAGGCCATTGTTTGAAGCAGCCCACTCAAAGCCCCGTTGTCCTGTGCATTGAGGTGATTGGGTTTCACCTGCTCTATGGAGACCATTTTATGCTTTCCATTCCAATCCATCATGAAGTCATTCAACAATTGGCACAGCACTCAGAACAGATCTGTATGTTGTTGGTGGATAGGGGGACGTACAGTATCATCCCATAGCCAGACATGCACTGATGTGGCCGGATCCTTGTGTATGAAAACTGCTTTGTTGCCATGATGTTATGGAGGATGCATGTTGATCCATCATATTCTCTCTTTTAATCATCTACCAAAATTAGACATGTGTTCCTCAGATGGTAGGATTGAAGGTTTGCTGGTCAGTAGATCAGCAGGTAGACATACTTGGTCACAAAACACCAACTCTGCTCGTGAACACCCAAAATCTTCCTTCACCGCTGATAGAAGGCTCAACAACGTCATAACCAAAACTTTGATTGACTTAGAGCCGTGCACCATCAACACAGCCTTCAGAGAGTGGCAAAATCTTTCAACTAACGTGCTGCTTGCTGGGTGGTAACCAGTTGTTTGAATGTGACTACAGCCGTATATCTGTAACAGCCCTTGAAATATATAAGCCTTGAATTGTCTTCCACAGTCACACATATTCACTTGCAGTACACTACAGCAAGCAAACCAGCCTGCCAATAGTGTTGTAGCCACAGTGTCTCCTGAAATATTGGAAATAGGGAATGCTTCTGGCCAGTGGGTAAACCAATCCACCACAATCAACATTTGGGAACATGGAAGAGGTCCCATGAAATCAATATGTAGGTGCGTAAAACAGGCTGTAGGTTCAGCAAACGTTCCCCTAGGCACATGCAAAGTGTCTGCCAACCTTACTCTTCTGACACTGTAAACAACATTGAGTTCAGTAGTGGGAATCCTTTCTAACTCTGGACCATATGAACAATTTTTCCAGCAGTTTAGTTGAAGCCCTGACCTCCAGGTGTGCTAAATTATGAAAGGGGCAAAAAGTTCTTTTCTGTGACTTGGAATGCAATGATGTAATATATCCTGTGATGTATCACACCATAATGGTAACTCCCAGCTCTTTCATCTTCGCTTTATAAAACATCAAACCGTAAGACTGATTAGCCAACAACTGAGCCAACTCAAAGTCTTCCTTCTGACCAACCACTAGTTTCTCCCAGCAGACTGCCTTGACACTGGTGGAGCTGTGATAAATAATCATCCACAACATTATTCATGTTGCTTATGAGTCTAATGTCTGTGGAGTATTGTGCCATGAAGTCTGCTATGCAACATTGATGGAGTGATGCTAGATCTGTCATCTTGGAAATGAATGCCGTAAGTGGTGCATGATCTGCACAAATTGTAAAGCGTTTGTCTTCCAGGTATTCTTTGAAGAATTTAACCACTGCCTAAATCGCTAATAATTCAAAGTGTTTTCACTGTGCTTCTGTCAAAAGCTGGGAAAAAACAACAAAGGTTGCCAATTACCATTGATCCTCTGTTGTAATGTTGCTCTGACTGCCTCCTGACTGGCACTGGTTGGCACCATGACTAGGATGGTGTAATAATACGGCCTCCACTGTAGCAGCCTTAAAATTCCTTAAAGACCTCCAGTAGATTCTCATTTCACAGTACCTTCTTGTTGCTCAAGCTGAACTTTCCCTTCAGAAATGCAGTCAAAGGAGTCTGTTTTGCAGCTGCCTGTGGAAGATGGTGTAAGTAGAAATTAATAATTCCCAAGACTCTTCATAGTTGCTTGAAAGTACTGGGAACCACAAAGTCATGGATGAGTTGTACTCTTTCAGGGTTTGGAGATAGACCTTTTGTGGAAACAATGAACCCAAGGAACTCTACACTTTCTTTATCAAAAATGTACTTTGTTGATTACCCCTCAAGCTTCTTAAGCCTCTGGAAAAGGGATTTTTGGTTATGTTATTCCATATTACCATAGAAGACAAGAACATCATCCATCTAGCAAAACAGGAATGGAAGTCCTCTAAGAACCTGGTGAATAAACCTTCTCCATGATTGTGTGGCATTTGTAAGACCAAATGTCATAAAGTTGAAATGGAACAAACCAAATGGAGTAGTGACAGTAGCCTTCTTCCTGTCACCCTTTGCGACCAGAATCTGTGCATATGCATTGTGGCAGTTGATAATGCTGAAAACTCTCACTCCTGCTATGGCATTGTTGCAGTCTGCCACCTGAGGTAACAGATATTTATCAGGAACAGTACAGGAATTTAGGACTCTGTAATCCCCACACATGCACCAATTTTCACCTCCTATATATATATATATATATATATATATCATCATCATCATTTATTGCCTTATCGGGCCTTTAAGGCCTACAGCAAGAAGAACAAAAGGAAAAGTAAAGACAAAAAGACTTACAAAAGTACTCTATACAGTAGTAAAAGTTACATATGTACATTACAGCTTAAAGAAGAAACGAAAAAATAAACAGGGCATTCAATCAAAGGTTTAAAAGGCAAGAGGGATACATTACAGAAACAAAAAACAAAAAAAAAAAAAAAAAAAACAGTTTGTTGCGAAAGCTTGAATTTTGTGTGTATGTTTGTGTTCGTTTGTGTGTCTGTCGACCTGCCAGCACTTTCATTTGGTAAGTCACATCATGTTTGTTTTTAGAGATATATATATATATATATATATATATATATATATATATATATATATATATATATATATATATATTTAAAAAGAAAGATGATGAGACTTACCAAACAAAAGCGCTGGCAGGTCGATAGACACACAGACAAACACAAACATACACACAAAATCTAGCTTTCGCAACCAATGGTTGCCTCGTCAGGAAAGAGGGAAGGAGAGGGAAAGACAAAAGGATTTGGGTTTTAAGGGAGAGGGTAAGGAGTCATTCCAATCCCGGGAGCGGAAAGACTTACCTTAGGGGGAAAAAAGGAGGGGAAAAAGGACAGGTATACACTCGCACACACACACATATCCATCCTCATATACACAGACACAAGCAGACATTTGTAAAGGCAAAGAGTTTGGCCCAAACTCTTTGCCTTTACAAATGTCTGCTTGTGTCTGTGTATATGAGGATGGATATGTGTGTGTGTGCGAGTGTATACCTGTCCTTTTTTCCCTCCTTTTTTCCCCCTAAGGTAAGTCTTTCCGCTCCCGGGATTGGAATGACTCCTTACCCTCTCCCTTAAAACCCAAATCCTTTTGTCTTTCCCTCTCCTTCCCTCTTTCCTGACGAGGCAACCATTGGTTGCGAAAGCTAGATTTTGTGTGTATGTTTGTGTTTGTCTGTGTGTCTATCGACCTGCCAGCGCTTTTGTTTGGTAAGTCTCATCATCTTTCTTTTTAAATATATTTTTCCCACGTGGAACGTTTCCCTCTATTATATATATATATATATATATATATATATATATATATATATATATATATATAACTAGTTGGACAGGTGATATGCACTGAATATAGATGCCTTCAGTAATCTGTCTGCTTATGTCATCCTTAGCTGCAGTGAACCTTTTTGGTGTAAGCATACATGGGCAGGCCATTACAGGAGGTCCAGGTGAAGTCCAAACATAGGGTTGAGTGTCATGCTTGCAAGCAGTTTCCAGTTTCCTTATATTTGCAATCTCCAGAAATTCTCACAGTACTGCGTCACATCTGCTGGAAACTTGTGCCAATCAAGCCAATTCCAGGAGTCAGTCAGAAGACAAGTCTGGAGCCAGTCAGAAGAAATGCAAAAAATCGGCTCCCAAAAACTGGTTCTTTCACTTTTGCCATGAGGAATGGTCATGAGAATGTGTGCTGTAGCCCAAGATCGAGTGTCAAAACTTTTCTTCCTACGATTTCAGTTCTGGAATTATTTGCCATCATTAGAGTTATCTGAACCATGGAACCATTGCCTGTGAAACTTACAGCTGGAAACACACTGCAGTCAGAACCCATGTCTAGCAAAAGCATTGTTCCAGATGTGTTGAACATCACAAATAACCAGCAAGGCTACTTCTCAGTTGTGTATGCAATGCCAAAAAGTTTTGTCAGTTACCTCCAAACTGCCAGCTGCAGCTCCTCAAAACTATAGTTTTCAAATCCATCCATAAATGTTATGCACTGTATTCTTCTAGGTCTCTGAATTGCATAGCAGTCAATGCCTTCCAGTGGTATAAAAACTGTCCTATGCATCCCATTACACATCAGAGGTACATGACCTGTTGATTGATGCGTGTCGAATTGTGAGCCCACAGAAACCTTCTGGGTGACATACTCGGGTATGTTATGCATTGCCTACATACGGCAGTGAGTGACACCTGGAAACATGATATGGTAGATGTAGGAGAAAAGTAGTAGTAGTAGGGAAATTTTTTGTTGATGACCATCTACACCCTTCTGGGTTATCGAACTAGTTTGGGAAATTGCATGGACTGATGCACTGGCATGCATTTCCACTGAAACACCAATGCAACCAACACCATGAAGTTTGAACTGACAGTTTTTGTTTATCCCTGTTTCCTTTTGTTTACAGAGTGGCTATTTGATCACATTTTAGTGCCACCAGGCTTGTAATTCTCTTGAACACTCCATCATTTGTTATACTCTGCTTAGGGGCAGGGATGGCACTAATCCTTAGTCAGGACTGCCTTGACTGCCTTTACTGACAATGGTCAGTTTGGGACCTTCAGCCATGCCAGTCCATTTGGCAATGTTACAACCCTTATGCTCTGTATATTCAGTCACCATTTCAGCTTTGTTGGCCAAGCCTATCTAAGTAATTTGGTGTGTGCTGCTAAGACAGTGATGATCGTTGGTGGTAGCTCCTTAAGCCATAATAACGGAAAGGAAGACTCAGGTTAGCTACAGTGGCCGGCACGAAAGTAAAGTCCTCAAGGTCACAGCTGCTGCCTGCCGCCATCAGGGGCTGCAGGCTGTGATTCGCCCACCTCTCGGCTTTGTTGCCATGTAGGTACTGTTAGCGGTGTGGTAGCTCAGAACAGCTGAAAGCTCAGCATTACCATGCTATATCGAGTGTTCACGTCTGATCTCAGTGTCATACTGTCTTTAGAAAGGTTCTTTGATGTGTGTTCAGTGGTGAACAACAATGCAGGAGCAACGGCCTACTTGTAGTACTCCTCTGGTCAGTGTGTGTAAAGGGCGGAGGAAAGACATTCATAAACAATGCAAAATTATCATATTCAATGTACTCAAGTTTTTGCTGATCTGGCTGACAATGAAGAAGCGAGGAATAACTTAAATTGTGCGCAAATTCATAAAATTACTGCTAAAGTGTGTGGAGTCTCCAAGTCAACTGTAGGTTGTATTAGCAAATCTGTGTCATTGGCAGAATCTCCAGACATGAATGAGTGTTTTGATTCTCCAAGAAAGGGATACGAACATGAACGGAAATCAACCGACTTTGATGATTTTAGCAAAGAGCTCATGTGTAGAACTGTACTTGGATATTACAACAGAGGAGAGTAATACAGGCTGAACTCTGTGAAAAAATTAATTACTCAGGCTTGGAGACCTCCGTTCTTTGTCCTCTCTGCTCCCTTGGTTTCTGATTCAAGATGTATAATGACGGACGGAAATTCTTAATGGAATGCAGAGACATTGCAGCAGCAAGAGCAAAGTTTTTGCATACAGTGCACTTCTTGCTTAGTGAAGACACCAGGCCTGTAGTGTACTTAGATGAAACTTGGGTTTCACAGAACTACACCAATAAGTATATATGGCACAACTCCAAATGAAATGGCTGTTTGAAAGTGCCTACTGGTAGAGGTGGCTGATTAATCATTGCCCACACTGGTTCATTAACCACAGGCTTCACACCAGAGACCAAACTTGTTTTTCGTGGTGGGAAAAGTTCTTGCCAATCCGATTACCATTCAGAAATGAATCAAGAAGTTTTTAAGAATTGGTTTATTTGACTTTTGTCTGCGCTGGAAGAAGGGTCAATTATTGTGATGGATAACACCAGCTACGACTCCATTCAGACAGAAAAGCTGCCACATTAAAATTGGTGCAAGGCAGATATTATGGAATGGTTAAATAGAAAGAATGTTTCATTTTCAGTCCATGAAACAAAGGCTGAACTCCTGACTAAAGAAGAAATCGTAGGTGTCAAAAAGTCTTACAAATTAGATCAACTGGGAAATGAAATGGGACACCAAGTGGTACATCTACCACTGTGTCACTGCCAATATAATCCCATTGAATTGAAAATTGAGACATAGTGAAAAGGAATACTACTTTCAAACTTGCTGATGTCAACAAGCTAACACACGAAGCTCTTGACAATGTTACTAAGTAGGACTGGGAGACGTGGGTAAAACATGCAGAAGCATTGCAAGAAACTGATTCCTTGAACCAGGGTTTAAGAGCCACTTTAGTGGAATCTGTGATGATACACCTGGACAAAACAAGTGACAGTGGATCTGAAGACATGGAGCCAGAAAATACTTCAGTTTAGGTAAGTGCTGTCTATGTAAAAAGCTGACTTGATTTAAATGTTTGTCTATTCATTTCAGTTATAGAGGACGTGCTGCAAATGTTTTTCCCTTACAGTACACGTCTGATAAATTTATCACAAGTGGTGATGATTAGTTTACTTGAATGTAACTGTCAATTAAAATAAGACTGCCAGTTCTGCATTAATTAACAACAGTTTTTCCTAAAAACCTGTATCAAATGTCTTTACATTTGGATATAATCTTACGGCATTCAGTTTAGTTGTACATTCGGATTTTAACTTCTTTTTTCAGAGAAGGATTTACTGGCTGTTTCATAGTAAGGGTAATGCAGTTTGTAAAATGACAAAACATTGTGGTGCTTCTGTATCAACTGTATATATAAACAGTGCTGTAATATCAGAACAGTCCCAGCACCTATTCTGATTCTCCAAGAAGAGCTTAGAAATGTATGATATTTGACAACTTTCACAAAAAGCTAGAACATAGAATTGTATTACTTTAGTATGACAGAGGACAGTATCCAATGGCTACAGAAATACAGGGTAATGTCTGTGATAAAATTGATTATTCTGGCCAGTCACTTCAATGCGCTGTCTTCTCTGCCCACTTGGTTTTTAATTCAGAAACTGTAATGATAGATGAAATTTGTAACACAAGGCAGGGACATTGCAGTGGTAAGAATGAGGTTTTTGTGTACCGAGCACATATTGTGTGCTGAGAATAATAGGCTTACAGCAAATTTAGATAAATTTAGGTTTCACAAAACCTTTCGAACAAATATTTTGTTTGACTTCAGTGAAAATATTGGCTTCAAAATAACTACAATTATTTTTGCGTAGCATATATTGGCACTTTGAGTGATTGATGCAGTGATGAAGGATATGTATTAGCAGCCAGTAAAATATTTTCAGGAAGTAGGGAATATTCTCAGTTATATTAAAGCAAACCGTCCAAACAAAACTCTTGGTGATGGCCTACAACGACTCACGCACTGCTGTGCATGGAATATTATGGAAGTAATTTGCCTCTGTACATGATACAATACAATAATTATGTCTGAAATGTAATCAAAAATAATTTTGTAGTTTTCATAACAACTTTCTCACAGTAAGTTTCTTTGCAGTCCTGCAGAACAAAAATTCATCAGTGACTACATATTTCACTACACAGTTGGCACTACTTCACACCTCTTACAATATTTTATTTTTTATCTCAGAATACTTTTATGCATCCAAAATAAAAGACACAGCATATGCATCTCTAAACTTTGAGGATGTTCATATATTTTTTTCAGTCCAATTACATTAGTGATTCTGTTACTATCTCAGGTTGAATTAAAAAATTATTTTCCTCCGAAATTTCTTGTAACATTGGTTTTAATTTTTATCCTAGCAGCTAGTGAGAATTTTCTTTTGGAAAGTACTCCATCATATTCTATACTAAAAATAGAGTTGCCCAATTTTTTAAAAAAATTTTTATGAACATTTAAAATTATCACTATAAAAAGAAACTGGCTATGCTGTAAGACAGTGGATGACCTTGATGCCCATTTTTGTGCTGGCCAGTATAGTGAATTTTAGTTTTTCCAATATTTATTTCAGTGACATGTCACCAGTCAGTGTCTCTTGTAACAGTTTATGTAATCTGATCTTTGGGGTTAAAAAGCACTCTTTGATTAACACCAATTTTAGAATCTCATGTCTCTGTGAACTTAACGAGTCCTCTGCTTTCATAATTTGCGACTGATCCAAATATGCAACCACACAATGAAACCTGTCAAGTGAAGCTAGGATGTCATGTTCAAAAATATGCTCTCTACCTGCCTGAACCATAGGTGCAGTGATTTTGTCCAGAAGGTGGAGAGTTTAACATTTCCAAAGTTCCTACTGTGAACTGTAGAGACTCTAGGTTCATTTGAAGAGCTTGCCTCTGCTGTGTTGTACTGTACAGCTACATTTTGAGGTAGGTGCTGTGGCTCCAACTTGATTGTAGCACCATCAGTATTGTTAGTCATCAATCTAGTTCTTCAGCAGCATCACCACTTTAGCTATCTGCCTTAAGTGGATAGAACTTATGGCAAGCGAGAATAAGCTCCACACTTGCAAGACAACTTAATACGTTTACACTGAAGCTCAAATTACAAACATGGCAAGTTAGTGCCAGAACATATTGAGAGCAAGCACCAAAACAAAGAAGTACGTGCATAAAGTTAAAGCACACTGAAACATATCACTATTATCATTGTTCACTGATAGATTTCAACCGCCATTACAAACTAAAATATTTATCATGCACGGTATTGGAACTTGAGACAGAGAATATTGTCATCTCTTCCCAGAAAGTTCTTCACCATTCTTGACTCAAAAGTCATGGAATGATGTTGCAGCCATTAGTCAGAAAACAGATACCAGTAATTAATACATACTCCAAAAGCTGCAACTTGCCATTTTTTCCTAAATCCCCTTGACTCATAACCTGAAGTTGGAAACAGCTTTAATCATGTCAGTTCTATAGCAAATAAATAAATAAATACACTAACAACTAAACAGACATTTATAAAACTACAGCACTGAGAACAATGCTGAATATTTGCTGTTACCCAGTCTTAGCAAAATTTGTCCACAGTTTTGTCATCCTCGCTATAGCAGTTTCTTCTGCAGAATGGGGTTTGACTTCTGTCGGCATGGCATTGTTTTTGAAGAGGTAGGCAGTTTCATCAGAGTGACATGCACCTGTAACAAAGAATAAGATGAATAATGTAGGGTATTACAACAGTAGACAGTGCAGGAAGGAAATAGTGATCATAAATGAAGAAATGCAGTCATTCTCCTGTAGCTGACTGATGTTTGATCCATAAACATATTAACAACAAAGAAAGTTGCATGACCTTTCAAGTGAACAACATTCTTTAACCAGCTGATGTGCAGTTCCTCTCTCCTCACAAATGTACACATTTTTGTCTGTAATGCATGACTTATTTTTTAGTGACTGCATACGTTAACTCATGGTGGTGGGAGGGAGTTGTTATGACATCAGGGGAAGACAGTATGTGTAGGTGGCACAGGAATGAGGAAGCCAGAGAGAGGAGAAATGTGTCATTCAACAACAGCAGTAAAATGAGAATTAAATACTCATAAAAGAGGGTTTGGATATTGGTGTACAACCAATTCAGTACAGAGGAGGAACTTGTTGGTGGTAAAAGATAGCAAAGAATGGGCTACATGATGGAAAGGGTGCAACCAAGAATAAGCACACATGAAGATTTAGGCCAAGGGTACTGTAAGAGTTTTATTTACTTCTGATCATGTTCTGAAATGGGTGGTGTTCTATGCCATATTCTACCTTCATCCTCCAAAGTAGTATTCTACCATCCACACAACCTACAAAATATACTGATCCATCTCTATGCTAACACAGCTTAAAATCCTGTACCTCATGGGTATGCCCCTATTTAGGACACAGCTACAAGACTTGTTCCATACATCCACCCAATGTCTCTCAGATACTCAACATCCTCAGTTTTTTGAATATTTAGTCTTCATTTTGTCATTGTCACTGTGATCGACTTGCCTGTCTCTACCCTGTTCTAATACCTTCTACTTGTCCTTCACATCTTATCTCCTATCACTCACCATATTTCTTTCCTGGCCCCCCTCCCCACTGTGATCCACTTGCATGTCTCTACCCTATTTGTAATACCTTCACATTGTCCTGCACATCTTATCTCCTACCACTCACCATTTTCTTTCCTGGCCCCCTTCCCCACTGTGATCCACTTGCCTGTCTCTACCCTATTTCTAATATCTTCTCCTTGTCCTGCACACCTTATCTCCTACCACTCACCATATTTCTTTCCTGGTCCCCCTCCCCCCAAACGCAGCCACTTTCCTCCAATTGATCTGCTTGGGAATCATTTATAAACAGCCAGTGTCACAGTGCCACTATAGCCATCTCTCTCTCTCTCTCTCTCTCTCTCTCTCTCTCTCTCTCTCTCTCTCGCTCTCTCTCTCTGTGTGTGTGTGTGTGTGTGTGTGTGTGTCTGTGTTTTCCTTCATTTTTGTTTACAAGAAATGCAGCAGAACTGAAACTACAATTATAGGCATTTTACTATTAATACAATCCTTCTAACAATATAACTATTTGTGTTTACATAGTGCTTATAGTGCTTATCAATGTTCAGAAAATAATCATTTTGTTGATAAGCAGGATACATGTGTTATAAAATTAGTACAATATAAATTCTCAGCCATAAAGCTTCACCAAGAAAGGAAAAGGAAAATTTCAAAGAATTTTAAATGTTGCTGAATCACATTATTCAGAGAGAATTTACATGGTTAAAAATGAGAAGAAGTTAATCAGAGACACTCAGCAGATGAAACTTAATTATTTCATAAAGACATTCTTAAAATATTATGAACCCAGTTTTCCATACAGTGGGTCAGAGACATTTACTGTAGAAGATGAGAAAAAGTGTGTCTAATATCTGGGATCAAATATTTTGAGCTAGGGATAGAAAGCCATGTTTAATGCAAAGGATGAGCACTAATGAACACCTAAAACTGCACTACAAGCAGTAAGTCTTATTAAAAAATTCTTCAGCAAGTCATCAAAATGGAAAAAAATCATTAACTGGTCACAAAAAATATTTGGATACAAGAATGTAAATTTTACATGACTCTATATTAGATATATGCTGACTTTGCAGTATAGGGACAGGTCATAGTAATGTGTGTAAAATTACAAAAATGCTTTGTTTGAAGTAGCAGATAAAAACAGCAGCTGAGTTGTATAGGAGTAGGAGCTGTGGCTTTTCTCAAAGTAGCTGTTTTTCTCTTAATACTTACTTACAAGTAATCTAGAAGTAATTACCATACTTATCATTTCAAATAGTTTAGTGGTAGTCATAATTTGTTGTATGTATATGTTGCAGAAATAGTCAGCTGTGACTGCTCCTGCCTATTAATGTGTAGCTTGACTCCTCCCATATCACTGAAGGCCTTCCTCCATGATAAGATTTACAGGACATAATGTATGAATTATCAAGAACTGCCAAAATATTTGCGCAGCTTTTTTCAGATAGTATTTCATTATAGATATCTGCATCAACTGCACAGGGATGGATTAATGAACTTCTGTGGGTGGGGGCACTTGCCTAGAAGAGAAAGATGTCGCAGGTGTCCTCCCCTTGAGAGTTATGGGAAAAAACTTTCAAAAACTACTGTTTCAAGCTGTTTTAATACTTAAAAATGTCAAACAATTGCAAAAATATTTTTTATTTTTAGACAAAAAAGGTTTAAATCTTTTGAAATGTGTAGCATCCGCAACCTTTTTCTAAGTAACTTCTTTTATATAACTGTCAACACACAGCAACAAAACACTCATAAGCCTTTTGTTAATACAGAGTTGATAAGCAAATTAAAAGACTTAATTTATTGAGCAACATTTTTGCCATATATATATATATATATACACACACACACACACCATAAGGCTGCTTAGCCAAGAGTCCTGTTGTCTCAGCTATACTCCATGTCTTCCAAGCCAAGATGTTAGCATCTGGAAATGCTTCAAGGCCACCATAATCTGCATGACTGCCCCATACCACAGCAAGTGTCAACCAGATACTACCTCCAAACACTGCTTGTACATCACAGGTAAGGTTCAGATGGAGTCCACGAATCAATTGCTGTTTATTAAACTGCCCTGCCAAGTCAATATGAATCGCCTTCAAACTGCGATACACAGGTACGCTGCGCCGCCAGTGACGACGTTATGCACGTCGCAGAGGCATTGCTATGGCACGTTAACACAAGTTAACAAGTATATAAACAAAGATGATGTGACTTACCAAACAAAAGTGCTGGCAGGTCGATAGACACACAAACAAACACAAACATACACACAAAATTCAAGCTTCCGCAACCAACGGTTGCTTCATCAGGAAAGAGGGAAGGAGAGGGAAAGACGAAAGGATGAGGGTTTTAAGGGAGAGGGTAAGGAGTCATTCCAATCCCGGGAGCGGAAAGACTTACCTTAGGGGGAAAAAAGGACAGGTATACACTTGCACACACACACACACACACACACACACACACACACACACACATATCCATCCGCACACACACAGACACAAGCAGACATTTGTAAAGGCGAAGATTTTGGGCAGATATGTCAGTTGAGGCGGAACTACAGAGGCAAAGATGTTGTTGAATGACAGGTGAAGTATGAGCGGTGGCAACTTGAAATTAGCGGAGGTTGAGGCCTGGTGGGTAACGAGAAGAGAGGATATACTGAAGGGCAAGTTCCCATCTCCGGAGTTCTGAAAGGTTGGTGTTAGTGGGAAGTATCCAGATAACCCGGGGAGACCTTGAATAGATACTGAAATATTTTTTTCTAATTTTTATTTTTAGTACAATTCACAATGATACTTGTTTTTAAACAAACATATTGGGAATAAAGATGCAATATCAATATTAATTATGTTATGAAAACAATGTATTTGAGACTAATATCCCCAATGAAGTACAATGTAAACAGTGAATATTACATTGTGAACAGTAGCTCAAAGCTTACTTGCAGGTGCATAAAGTCATAGTTTTGATTGTAACCTTTTTTTTTTTTTTTTTTTTTTTTTTTTTTTTTTTTTTTTTTTTTTTTTTTTTTTTTTTACACTGAGTCGTTAAAATCTGGCAAAGAAGATGCTTTTACAAAAACAATCATGTTTATATTTTTAATTTTAGTTCTCTAGACATAGAGTAGATATTTGGTATGCTTTATGCATATTTTCATCTGATGAGCACTTTTCTTGGTGTTCATACAAAATTGCAATTTAAGTGTGTGAATGCTAATTACTCAATCTCTTTATGTCACAGAAGAACAACTGTCATTATATTAAATATTACCTGTGCTTAAGAAAACATATCTTTTCTGCTCTTTCTGCCATTATAGTAGACATGTCTACAACTTTTTATTTGTTAATAATGATGCGTCTATGGACATACAACAAAGCAAGCTCTAGTAAGCAGTTTGTCCACATTGGTTTTCCAACCAATTATTAATGAGTATGAGTGTTGAGGAAGATTTTCTGCTGTTGCAGTTCACACAGTAAGAGAAGAAAAGATCAACATCAAAGATCTAATTGTAGGAAAATTTCCGAAGTGCAAAACTGCAAACACTCAACTGTATAGCCTGGCAGAAGTGTTTTGTTATGTATTCCACTGTACTGCACTGTGTGAAGGCTTGGGCACTCCAGAAATGCACTTCCCAGTGGCGTCATGTGAAGGTGCCCAAAGATTTTGGATATGCTCTTCAGTTCTCTTCAAGGAGTCTAACAATAGTAACAATGACAACAATAGGTGCAAAGCAGATAGTACCCTGAGGGAAAGGCAAAGCACATGCTGCTGTGGCAGCAACTGCAGGAAGTCTGAGGTTACTATTAATACTGTCTGCCAGGTAATAAATACACAATGTTAACAGCAAGGGTTCCAATGAACTTTCCTAGATTATGCCCTTTGAACTCTAGAATAGCTAACACTTGAAACATTTTTTAATTTTTTAACAAGGCAGTTGGGTGTAAGCACCACATGCTTTTATGTAATGAAAATTTTCCTTCTTGGGGATGACTTACCGTCAAAGATAATTCTATATTGGATAGAAATAATCAAATTAAATTAACTTACTGATTTGTTTATTTCCAAAACTTGGAATGATGATGTGTGAAAGTGGCTGAACTCAGTTGTTTAACAAGATCTAAAACATGCATTTTTTCAATTTAAATTTTCATCTACACCCAAAAAGTTGGAAGATTTTGCTTTACTTACTGATTCTCACCTATTCTTGGAATGTTATTAAAAAATACAAGGAACAACAGTGGACCTGGTACTAAACATTGTGGAATTGCATAATTGTTTTCCTCCAGTCTCAAAAAATTCCTTTTTTTTTTGTAGTTGTTGGATTGTGTAATATAACTTTCTTCATTCTTTTTGTTAAGTATGACATAAGTGACTTGTTAGCTCCACTGTTAACTCCATACATTTCAGTTTCTCTAATAAAATTCTGTAATTTACTTAGAGAAATTTGCTGCTTGTGTCACAGAAAATACTGGGTGCTCATATTAGTTAATCAATTCTTGTAAAATTTAGTAAATGGATAAGTGACAGTATTCAGATTGTGATTACTATACATATTATTATTATAATGATAGAAGACTGTTCTAGAGCACTTACTTTCTTTAAACTTTTAGAAAATCAGGTCAGTAATTAAAAGTTTCTGAACTATATGTGGGTTTAAAGGGACCAGACTACTACAGTCATCAGTCTCTTAACTATATACATCACCTGTTTTGTACATAAGAGGGTGGTTTGAAAAGTTATCAGAACAGAATAGAAAAAAAGTAATTACATCACTGAAACTTTTTTTTATTTTTCAATGTAGTCTCCTTGTAGATTTATGCGCTTGGTTCAAGGATGTTCCAGTGCCTTGATCCCATACCAAAAATGAGTTTCCTCCAGGCCTGCAAAATAGTTGTCAACTCTGGCCTATCAATTCTTCATTTGAAGTGAATATTCATCCTCCAAGAAAAAGTTTCAGTTTTGGGAAGAGATGAAAGTCTGATGGAGCCATATCAGGTGAATAAGACAGGTACGGCAACAATTCATACCTTGTTTCTTGCCATGGTGATGGCACATGTGTGCAGGCGTGCATTGTCTTGGTGGAAGATGACTTTCTTCCTTGCTAAACCTGGCCTATTTTCACGTATCTTTTGTTGCAATTTGTCCAGGAGGTTAGCATAGTATTTTCCAGTAATTGTTTTCCCATTGGGAAGATAATCTACAAACAAAATCCCCTCCACATCCCAGAACACTAATGCCATGACCTTTTTCAGTGAAGGAATTGTCTTTGCTTTCTTTGGTGGCGGAGGGTCAGCATGTTCCCACTGCTTTGACTGTTGTTTTGTCTCTGGGGTATAGTAGTGCACTGAAGTTTCAACTGTGGTCACAAACGGGTACAAAGAATCTTGTTTGTTTCACCTAAAAAGGGCCAAATATTGTCTCATGCATTTTTGATCCAGCATCAACAGTTGTGGCACCCATCTTGCAGATAATTTTTTCTTTTCTAATTCTTCAGTTAAAATGTGGTATGCTCTTTCAGATGACATCTGGCAAGCATGAGAAATTTCATGCACTTTCAATTGGTGATCCTCCATGACCATTTTGTGCACTTTTGCAATGTTTTCTGGAGTAGTGACGCGTCTTGTCCGACCACTGTGCGGATATCATCTAAGCTCTCCCAACCAAATTTTAATTCTTTTGTCCACTTGGCAACAATTGAATATGAAGAAGCAGAGTCCCCCAGTGTATCCTGGAAATTGGCATGAATGTCCTTTGCTTTCATACCATTCTTTACAAAGTAATTAATCACTGCTCGAATCCAGATTTTTTCATCTTCACAAATCACTATGCGGGAACAACAACAGTGTCTTTTTCCTGACCAACACAAGGAAGGGAAGGCAGCTATCTCATTTCCACCTTTATAATGAAGCAACTTTCTGTGCAGGTTTATGTGTATGTATATGTGAACTGGTATTCAAGTAGTTCTGAAGAAGAATTAGTATAAAATCTAGAGTTATTTTGAATTTTGTTTACATGTCTGTTGATGGCTACACATCTCAAGTGTACAGTAAGTTGTTACCTTTTAGTCCTTCCAATATTTGTCTTTCACCAAGGACTTTCATTTACCATATACACTAAACAGAAGAATTCTTTCACTTGTATTGATATAGTTTCCACAGTTTTTATCTTTAGTAAGCTATTGTACTATTTATTATTCTACCACACTTTTGTTATCGTTTTTGTCAGTTTTGCCCTAAGAGGACTGTGCTGTTTGTAAGGCACAATACTGGTACTCAGCATACTTACCCCTGCTCTGAAACTTTCTTTCATCTCTTTCATTAATATTTTCCCATCTAAGGGCTAAGAGAAAGTCAAAATCAAGGACCTATAAGCTTCAACTATTTATTTGGTAAACATTTAATGTAATACATAGCTAAACTCGAGTTGCCAAATACTTTATGGCCTCAGAGGAGTGTTTTTTACCATTCAACAAGAACAATTAGACTAAAGCCTTTCAATGTTGCTGCTAAAAAGGGTCTTAACCATGTTGGTCAACATTTGTCTAAAAGATGGAGTAAATGAATACAGTGTAAAAAACTGGGAACTTACACTAATTGGGAGCTTATTTTTGGTGCAGTTCTGCCATTTATTTATAATTTTTCCTGTACTAATTTAGTGAGGTGCAGGTGGAAATTTTCAGTTACTCAGAACTATGTTTGTATTTCACATATACAAACTACTTTTCTCCTATAACAAACTCTTTTTTAATTTCATAATTTGATTTTATCATTTATTCTCCTGATTCTTTGTACTTCCTGCTGATGACAGCTGTTTTCTTATGTATGGATTAGGATGGTGAAGCTACTACTATCAATAAGTGTTAATGCAGAAAAAAACAATTATTGTTGTCATGTAAGTGAAACTATGAAAATGCTTGTTGAATATTATTAACCAGTGTTGTTGTACTATACATGAAAGATAAAAAGATTTCAGCTATATCATGTAGCAAGATGCAGTTGCTTTGGCTTACTTCTTCTAGAAGTGTAAAAGGTGAGGAAGAAAACTCTCATTTAGAGTATACTTTGTCTCCGAATGATTATAATAAGGTGTAACAGCAGGTTGTAGATAAAGTTATTCCCCCTACCTCGTTTATCTGGAATGCCAAAGAGTTTCCTAGCATAGTTGAGACCTGTATCTGCAGAAAAGTGATACAGGTGAACTGGACATGACTTCTGCACTGAATGTAGAGTTGCAGCTCTCACAACAGGATAATTAAACTGCTTGTCACCCAGCAGCTGCAATGGAAATGTCACATTATTCCACATTTATTAAAGGTTATAATTGTATGCACTAAATTAAAATTATAGGTTCCTAATGCCTATCTGGCAACACTACAAAACCCAATAGACTGCTTACAGCACATACACAACAAGGGTGAGGACTCATTTTTTAGGCCAATGAAAAGGGCTGGTGGTGAGTCTCTACAAATGAAATCAGTGGTGGAATATGTCACAGTAGGTAGCAGATATGGCTTAACTTCTTCCAAGTCTTTGGTGTCTGTAGAATGTGCATTAAGTGAAATTGTGTTTAGTCTTTTATCCTTTGACTACTGAGACATAATCACTACAAAGCCCATCAAGGTGCAGTGCCTGCACAATGTAGTCAGTTCGAGCAATGAGGCCTTGTAGGTGTATGTGTGTGTATGTGTACTCTGTTAGCTCTGAAGACGGATTAGTATGAATGATTAGCAATGTTCTGAGTATTTTTTATATGCCTATTTATGCATCAACACTTCAGCTAGATGCAGTTATGGTTTATTAAACACAACTTCTTGCAGAATACTTAATTGAATAAAAATACTTATTGTTTCCAGGTTATCTCTACATGAAAGAGAATGTTTATACACAATGTGTTTGACTATTACAGGCAAAGCAGCAAGTAAAGGACAATGAAACAAGCAAATAATGCCAGTAAACATTGGTCCAGAAACCAGTGGTTTCCATGATATGATGTATTTCCATGATATGATGTATGCACAGTTGCAGTCATACCAACATTAGAACAAATGTCTGATTTTTTTTCCCTTATGGTCAAAGGATAAGTACATGATACATGCAAAATGGTGCACACTATCATGTAAATGTGTAGGAATACTTAGCATGTATCTTTGATGTGCCTTACCAATATCATCAAACCCCAGGTCTCCGGACTTGAACCCACTGGATTTTTTTGAATTAGGATATTTAAAAGCTTTGGTGCTCTCCAGCACTCTTTAAGGCATCACCGAACTCTGGGGATGCATTGCAGATGGTTGTCAATGCATTCAGAACATGCCTGGGATTTTTGAACATGTACAGGCATTGATGGTCAGGCACACTGAAGCCTGGCTTCATGTGACTGGTGGCCATATGAAATAATTTAGTAATATGTTTGTCCTCAAATTCATATCTGCAGTTAGGATCATTGGGGATTTTGTTACAAGGTGCCCATGTGCCTGGTCTTAATATGTCATAGTGAGTAAACCTTCAAGTTTCTAGACCTATGTTTATTAGGATCATTTGGTTGTTTCATTGTCCTCTACTCATCCCTTTCATTTGTACCTGTAATAATCATTCACGCTGAGAAAATATGGCATGTGTCCATACCTGTGAATCCAGATGTAAAAATATGACAAATATCCATGGATGAAACTATATGAAATTAATTTTGTACACACTGGAAAGGTACTTCTTAAAGTACCACAAAGTCTAAAAGAGCTGCCAGTTGACAAATTTAAAATGGTAATAGGAGCTTCACTAAAAAATGAACCATCTATAATACTGAATAATTCATACATAATTCTTTAATTGATCTAATAATTTAAACAAAAATGTGAATCAAGTGCTATATTTATGTGTAAATTTTTATATGTAAGTGGTGTAGTATGTAAGACAAAATTTTCACATTCAAGCAATGTAATATTTACGTTAAATTTTTGTATGTAACTCATATGTGTAAATTAATTATGTGACTGAGTGCAACTTGTCTTTATAGGAATCAGTTGCATGATGATGACATCTCATATTATGCTAATACTGTCTCCATACAGGTTTGATTGGATTTGAAATGTATTTAAATTGATTACTCTACACTATATTTGTTATCACATTATCAGACATAAGACATAACTTTTCTATGCTGACTTTTTCCCCATTATACTCCCCATTTGTATATAAAATGATTTACAGACTAAAACATACAATAAAGTGCGATACTAAAGTATTACAATTAGTGTAACTTATCAGCCAGGACTCTATTAGTATAAATTGTGGCAGTCGCATTAAACTGTAAATGCTTATCAGTGATAGGTGGAGATACACTATCTGATGAAAAGTATATCAGCACCCTTAGCGATATAATGTGGGGTGTGTCAACCCTTCACTTTCATAATGGCATGAACTCTGCTGAGGACACTTTCAATGAGATGTCTGAATGTCTGTGGAGACAGCAGTCCATTCTCCCTCAAGAGCCAAGACCAGAGAAAACAGTATTGTTGGATACTGGGGCTGGAGTGCAGTCTATGCTCTAACTCACCCCAAAGGTGTTCCATTAAATTCAGGTTGGGACTCTGGGCAGGTCAGTCCATTTCAGGAATGTTATTGTCCATGAGCCATTGCTTCACAGATGCTGCTTTATGAGGATGCATTGTCATGTTGATACAAACATTCATTGTCTATGAACTGTTCCCCTAATGATACAGTACACAATGCTGTAAAATGTCTTCATATCCTACAGCATTTAGTGTTTCCTTAAGAACAATAAAGGGACCACATCCTAACCACACTATAACATCACCTCCTCCATATTTCACTGTTACCACTGTACATGATGGCAGACAATGTTCTCCTGGCATTTGTCAAACCCAAACCAAAAATGTTCAAATGTGTGTAAATTCCTAAGAGGCCAAACTGCTGAGGTCATTGGTCCCTAGACTTACACACAACTTAGACCAACTTATGGTGCTAAAAACAACACACACACACCCATGCACGAGGGAGGACTCAAACCTCCAGCAGGAGTGGCTGCGCAATCCGTGACATGGCGCCTAAGACCGCGCTGCCACTCCAGGCAGCAATCTTTTCTCTCAATTCATGAGCACCTTTAGCATTCCCTATTCCACCAAAATGAACCTTTCCTCATACAGAAGGATTGGTTTGCAGTTATCCTATCTTGACATTCACAGTGTCTAGACTTGTCAAATTATGACGAAAATTATCATTCCACATAAGAACATAGAAAAGATGACACAAATGTTTAGAAAGAGCTGTTTCTTTAGTTGGCAGAAGAGACGATAAGACTGGAGAAAATGAAATTATTCAGGAATAAAAAAGGATTTAACATTCATACAATTTTGGAATGTCTTTCTTACCATTTCCTTCTTCATATTTTTCTTAGCTAATTACGTACAGTCTCACTAACCACAATGCATGCCTTTCTTTAGTTAGACCATTGTTTTGAGCATATCTGATACCAACTATATATTTGTTCAAAATGTCCCACAAACATGCCGCAGGCAGTTTAACATTGCATTAATTGTGTCATAAAATTATGCATCTTCTTGTAAAAATAGACTGTGCAAGAGGAGTGATTTTTTTTTATATAGAAGACTATGTGATATAGTAGGCTATGTGGTTTAAAGAAAAGGAAAAAGAATTCTCAGAGAAATTTTGAAAATAATTACATTCTAGCTGCCATAATTTACATAAGTAATATAGTTAGAGATTTGGAGAGTAAAAAATGTACTAAATGGACTGTAAAAATAAAAAAATAAAAACAAGTTATGTGCTAATATCAGCCAATGATAAATATTATAATTCTTATATTCTACAATTTTTTCATCTTATTTTTGTCTCTAACTTCTCTGATTTAAATGTTCAGCTCCAATGTTGAATTTCTTATCAGTACTTATATAATTATTCTGTCTTAACTACAATTTCTAGTCTAAGACATCAAATACAAACATTAATTACACTGATATGTCATCTGTTGTGCTGAATAGTGAGGAGTAATACAGTATTACAAATTATTTTTGCATGTACACTGAAGATATGGTACTTACATTAAGCAATATATCAAGTGTGGACTCTGATACCCTTTCATTTTTGAAGTAGAAAGTTCTTATAGCTTGAGATATAGGTGTAACATCCTTTATTTTGTCAGCTATGTCAGTGGGTACAAGGTACTTGAAATTCTTATCCAGGAATGACAGTACTTCAGTTTTTGCTAATATGTCTGAAAATAAAAGAGCAGCATGTATACTAATATCTACCTTAAATTTCTTCTCTCTTATTATTCACGAAATATGTAGAATATAAACAGTTTAGGAAATTATATCAAATGGATTTTTTAAAGGTGATCTTGAAATATTTATTTAGGATAGTTTTTGCAACTGCAACAATGAAGAGTATATGTGTTCATCAAAATTAGATAACAAACACACACATACACACTCATGCAAATGCAACTCACTCACTCACACACATACACACACACACACACACACACACACACACACACACACACACACACACACACACACACAAAACTGCCGTCTCAGACAACTGAGACCACAGTTGCCTGGAACTGCAGTCATGCATGTGTGAGTTGCATTTGCATGAATGTGTGTGTGTGTGTGTGTGTGTGTGTGTGTGTGTGTGTGTGTCATCCAATTTTGATGAAGGCCTTACTGGCTGAAAGCTATATTTGTGACAGTCTTTTTGTTGTGCTTATCTGCAACTCAGCATCTCCATTATATAGTGAGTAGCAAATTTCCTTTTCACAATATTGTTACATTCCATCCTGGATTTTTCATTGTTTGAAGATTAGAGATATGGTAGATGAAGGGGGGACAGTGGAGAAAGGGGAAAGAAAATACCAACATTTAATACAATTTTGATGAATTCTGCACAGCTTCACAAATAATAGGTGTTGCACACACAATATATCATCATAAGTGCCTAAAAATTTTGTTAAGGTACTTTTAAGCAACCAGTCCTCAGAAAGACACTATAACTGACTAATTATGGAAAAACTGCAATAAAGTACACAAAGGAGTTACTGGTTTTAATTATTGTTTTCCTCTTCCATGAACTGCTTTCTCCTCTGATCTGTGATCCTAAAATACCTTCCCCTAACCCTTAAATCCTCTATGTAAAACATTGACCTCGCCCTTGGTGGGGAGGCTTGAGTGCCTCAGCGATACAGATAGCCGTACTGAAGGTGCAACTACAATGGAGGGGTATCTGTTGAGAGGCCAGACAAATATGTGGTTCCTGAAGAGGGGCAGCAGCCTTTTCAGTAGTTGCAGAGGCAACAGTCTGCATGATTGTTACATTAATCAAAATGGCCTTGCTGGGCTGATACTGTGAATGGCTGAAAGCAAGGGTTAACTACAGCCGTAATTTTTCTCGAGGGTATGTAGCTTTACTGTATGGTTAAATGACAATGGTGTCCTCTTGGGTAAAATATTCAGGAGGTAAAATAGTCCCCCATTCATATCTCCATGTGGTGATTACTCAAGAGGATGTCATTATCAGGACAAAGAAAACGGGCATTCTATGAGCCGGAGTGTGGAGTGTCAGATGCCTGAATTGGGAAGGTAGGTTAGAAAATTTAAAAAGGGAAATGAATAGTTTAAAGTTAGATATAGTGGGAATTAGTGAAGTTTGGTAGCAGGAGTAACAAGACTTCTTGTCAGGTGAATACAGGGTTATAAATACGAAAACAAAACGTACACTTAATAATGAGAAAAAAACAGGAGCATGGGTAAGCTACTATGAACAGCATAGTGAATGTATTATTGTAGCCAAGATAGACATGAAGCCCATGTTGTAATGGAACATATTTAAGGCTTTACTGTACCGAAGTATGCGATACCCTCCAAATTCAACCAGTTTAACGAGTATTTATGATTATAGAAAAGTTATTGTGTATGTTGACAATGATTGCATAACATGTCTGCATAAACAGTCAACCCATTAAATTATACTGAATAACTGACCCACACAAAAGTTTATATCACTTGATCACTGATACAGCAAATGTCATCATGTAAAAACACTAAGTTCATCTTAAATAATTAATATAAAGTACGAAAAATAGTGGCCAACTTAGGTATTTTGGATCTCCTTAAATAAAATTCACCCAGTGAAACCTATTTGTTCACTAGGAGCGTTTTCACTCAGTATTCACATAAGCAATCCTATTTTAGACAAAAACCAATGTAATTCTTAATAATTCATGTTACTTACTTATTTATGCAAATTAGAGAAGTCAATTGACAAACTTCTAAAAAACGGCCTTTTTGTAACAGAGAATTATTCTGTCAAGTCAACAAATCTGTCTGTCATTTTAATAACATGTTAAATTACGTCACTCGATGCAAATTAATAACTTTTCTGCACAAATTATGATAACAGATGTACATGTGACGTATAAACTATATCTCTTTTTAGTAGTTCTTTGACAATGTTATAAATACAAGCTGCAAGAAGGGTCGAGAGGCAGTCAGAATGTCACTTTGGTAAAGTGTGTTTGTGTGTTATTGTTTGAGATGGATAAACAATGCAAAAAACATGTAACGGAAGTACTACTTTGTGTTGAGTCTTTGGTGGACAGTGGAATTAAGATGACCACCAGAGTAATAAATATTTGAAGTTTACATATTTGTTGGTTTCACTCGTTCTTTATCATCAAAAGCACATAAAAAACATGGGACCTCATGTTTTTAACCCTAGACAACCAGATTTAGAGCCAGCATCAACATCGAGACACAGCAGCGATCCAGCAAGTAGCAGCGATTACCACAACACAATGAATTTTAATGGCGCCAACCTAACATCAAGTGCTAACAAGCTCCATAAATGGGAGTGAAATAGTGCGATTATAGCAATTAGCTTACAAAAGTGGGGGCTCAGCCGGGATCTTTAAGTGCATTGATGATAATAGTGCAGCGATAAATTTCGTAAGTGCTTAGCATTCCAAAAAAGTTTATTTGTGCAGTGTGGCAACAGTGAAAATATGTCAAAAATAAATAAATAAATAAAGTGTGTTAGTGCGACTACCAAAAACCATCATCACACCGCTCGGAAGATTAACGTCTGAATTATGTGAATGGAATTCATCAATCAAGACTTCAGCTTCGATAAAACTGAATATAAGTGAAGAAAGCCAGCAAGAACACCGATCACGACATCATAGCATAGCTACATAAAGCAAGGTATTTTGTTGTTGTCATTTAAAATAATTAATAGTTAACATGTCTCTACCTGAGAGTGTTGAGATCGTAGGAAATGTAAAAATTGAACCAGGGGATGGTGAACAATTAAACTTAACAGAGTGGCTAGCAGGGTTTGCAACTCAAATAAGCTCGCAACTTAAACAATCAAGTGAACAAGTACGTTTGGATTTTAAACAATCAAGTGAACAAGTAAGTTTGAAACTTAAAGAAAACACAGATAGACTGGATAAGTTAAGTTTGGATTTTGATCTATTAAGTACTCATCTCAATGAGAAATGTGAGGAAATTAAAACTACCCTCAGTAAGGACACTAGAGAACAGTTGATACACTTCAGAAAAGAATTTCAAGTTAAAGTTGAAAGCTTAAATGAAAACATACAAGCTAACACAGACAGCATTGCTGTCATCTATAACAGAGTAGATACTGAAGCTAAAAGATTAGATCAGAGAATAGACAAAACATCAGAAAACCTTAAACATGAATACAACCTGTATACCACTAATGTAGATACAAAAGTAGAAAATATACACACTAAATATACACAATTGGAGGACGCATTGATGTCCAAACAAACGATTTACAATCAAAATACAATGTATGGGCACATCCAAGTGAAATGCTTTCCTGGTGAAAATCTGCACCCTATTGACTTTATTCACCAATGTAAGGATATGTTTGTTGTAGGAATGTCGGATAACATAAAAATTAAGTTAGAAAAACGGTTTCTAGAAGGGGAGGCCCTATCCTGGGCAAATGAGAATAATGATTCTTGGAATACTTTTGAAGAGTTTGAAGCTAAATTTATTTGCAAATTTTGGTCACAATCCATACAAGCCAGATTAAAGTCAGAATTTCTAAATGGACCAGTGTATAGAGGGAAAGTAGGGGGAATGCAAAAATTTTGCAGAGATCAATTGAAAAAACTTGCTCACTTGAATAACTCTTTTGATATTATGACACAAATTGATGTTTTAAAAAGAAGGTTACAAGAGAGACTGCAGTGGGAATTGGTCCATGGACCAGACGATTCAATGGAAGAGTTCCTGAAATTTGTAGATAGATTAGATAGGGCCTTGGAAAGAGAAAATAACCAAAGTTTTGGCTCTGGCAACAACCAGTATGGGGGGTGGAACAGGAATGTAAATAGAGATTATTATGGGAGGAGAGACTTTGAAAATTCTGGAAATAATGCTCCAAATAGGGGAGATAGGAGATATGAAAATGATTTCAGAAACAATACACAGGAGGGAGGATGGAGGAGAGATAACAGGAATGATAGAAATAGGTATTGGGGAAGAGAACAAGATAGAAGGGGGTTTGCTGAAACTAGTGAACAAAACGACAACTACAAACGGACAGACCGAGGGAACCAGCCGGGAAATGGTGGACAGTCCCACTAGATGTCCGTAGTTTTGGGGCTAGACAATATTATGACAGGACAACACATAACCGAAACTGGAAAAGGAGAGGATACAATGTGAAGAGTAAGTACCATGAAAATACTGATGTTGTTAGAATGAATAAATTAGAATTTTACTATGAGTAAAAGTGATACAGTTAATAAAAACAGTGTTCAAGCACTGAGTAAAAGTGATACAGTTAATAAAAACAGTGTTCAAGCACAGGTAGTTAGTGAAAGTGCAGAAGTTGAAGGTATTGCAGAGTTCCATAGTTGGGCTGAAAAAGATACTGGTGTTAATAACAAGTCAGACACACCACAAATAGAATCTATTTTGGGGGGTTTATTTGATAAGAAGGGGGATGATGAAGTGTTTAATGGAGCCAAAGACTCAATTGCTGAGATTCAGATACATAGGGGGGAAACTGAAGATGGGGTTGTTGTGGAGGAGGAGGAAGTAATAGAGGGACATTTAAATAATGATCCTAAATCAAGTGATGTTATTGATGAGAGTGTGGAGGAAGAAATAAAAGTATTTGTAGAATTAAAAAGTGATTATGTGGTAAAGGTAACTGATGTGACAAACATGGGTAATAATGAGGTTAATTTAACTGAAATGCAGACTAGGGAATGTGTATCTGAGTACAAGCTATTGCCTATTGGGAACTATGAAACACTTATCTATGAGAATGGTAATAATAATAATATTAAAGAAAACATAAAGGGGTGGAATGTAAATGTGTGTTTTCAAGAAAAAGGGGAAAAGGTTTTAGAAGTTTTGTGGAACAACTATGGAAACTGTATAAACAAAGATGCATTTTGGAAAGAATTAGCAAAGGTAAGTGCAACCTTGTATCCTACATGGTGGACAAGAATCCATAGTGGACTTTATAAAAAAGGGGGTGAAAACAGTAGTTTGTTAAGTGACAACACAGTGTTAAAAGGAACAGATGAAAACAAAGGTTTATGTTTAAATGTCAATGCTTTGCAAACAGAGAGGTGTGTGTCTAAGTGTAGAAAAGAGACATTAGACTTAGGAACTAAAGAAATTGAAAATGATCTATTGTTTGAAAATACTGAAATAGACAAAGATGTTGAGCTAGGTTGTCCATATGTTAAATTAATCATTGACAAGTGGGAAGGTAGAGTGTTAGTAGACACAGGAAGTCCTGTTTCTGCCATCACTTCTAGACTTAGAGATAAGCTCAGAAATTGTCAACATTTTCCTGAGTTGCCAGTTGTTGGATTAAAAGGGAAAGGAAAAGCTACACAGTTCAAACCAGGGGACCTTGTACTCGTCAAGACACAAGAGAAATCAAAATTATTGTCAGCCGAACTTAAAAAGTTTTTTGATATTTACATTGGTCCATTTGAAATAAAAGAAAGCCCACATCCTAATGCGTATAGACTTATCTTTCCCAGATCAAGAAGGTTATTTGAATTAAGAAACATAACTGAATTGAAACCATATAAAAATGATTAACCACATTTCCCTGTTTGAATACAGTTACTTACCCATTTTCCCTAAAGCATGTTATCAGCAAAGTTTTTACTGGGTGTGTCAAATAGCAGCTACCACTCATGCTACAGACCCTGGAAAAGTTCCAGATCTCTGAGAGAATGTTTTTATATTTTTTATTGTCACTATTGAATATTAAATTTTGAGACATCTTCTTTACTTGCAACTGGCAAGAAGGTGACAAACATTTATTACTTTCCTTTTGTATTGTTGAATATGGGACATACTTGCACCAAATAAAAGACAATGAAAAAATTGTTGTGCAACACCCATCATTTTGTTACTATTGTGTTCTTAGGCATAAGATTTGTGTACAGTTTTCTACAGCTAATCAGATGTTCACCAAGTTTGATGTTTGTGTTATGTTGTGACCAATTTAAGTGTCCAATTATTGTATTAATATGTTCTTGTACTGTCTTGACTATGTGTCTCAATGGGAGACAAGTTTTTTAAATATTTCCTTTTTTTTCAAATGCATATTATTTTCATACATGTGACTTCTCTAGTGTTTGTGTTTATATATATCATGTCCATACTTATAATTATGTTCTTTATTTTCATTTCTTTTATGTGGCTCAAAAAGAGCAGACAATTACAATATTTTCCTATGGACATATGACCTGTCCATCTGTGTAATATATTTATGCTCCTTCTATTATCTTGATTAATCTGTGACTCAATGAGAACTGACTTTGAAATAATTTACATACATTGTTTATATATCTTAAAATCGCAGGTGATATATTTGTGTCTGTTTTTGATCATTTTCCATGTGGCTCACTGGGAGCAAAGATTAACATTTTTTTTTACTTTTATATATTACTAAATATTTTTATTATGCTGTCATACTGAGAGGCATAACACAAAGTGCATTTGAAACAACACAACTAAAATATTTGCAGGAAAAAGTCATTTTGAAACGGTGTAACGGTCATTGCATACATACACATTATGCATAGTTAAACAAAAAAAATTATTAAAGTAGTACTTTTCCAAATTTTAACCATTTGACACATTTGTCCTAGTCGGCTAATATCATTAACATTCTGTAAATGATATTACCCGATTGGGGTATTGTAACGGAACATATTTAAGGCTTTACTGTACCGAAGTATACGATACCCTCCAAATTCAACCAGTTTAACGAGTTTTTATGATTATAGAAAAGTTATTGTGTATGTTGACAATGATTGCATAACATGTCTGCATAAACAGTCAACCCATTAAATTATACTGAATAACTGACCCACACAAAAGTTTATATCACTTGATCACTGATACAGCAAATGTCATCATGTAAAAACACTAAGTTCATCTTAAATAATTAATATGAAGTACGAAAAATAGTGGCCAACTTAGGTATTTTGGATCTCCTTAAATAAAATTCACCCAGTGAAACCTATTTGTTCACTAGGAGCGTTTTCACTCAGTATTCACATAAGCAATCCTATTTTAGACAAAAACCAATGTAATTCTTAATAATTCATGTTATTTACTTATTTATGCAAATTAGAGAAGTCAATTGACAAACTTCTAAAAAACGGCCTTTTTGTAACAGAGAATTATTCTGTCAAGTCAACAAATCTGTCTGTCATTTTAATAACATGTTAAATTATGTCACTCGATGCAAATTAATAACTTTTCTGCACAAATTATGATAACAGATGTACATGTGACGTATAAACTATATCTCTTTTTAGTAGTTCTTTGACAATGTTATAAATACAAGCTGCAAGAAGGGTCGAAAGGCAGTCGGAATGTCACTTTGGTAAAGTGTGTTTGTGTGTTATTGTTTGAGGTGGATAAACAATGCAAAGAACATGTAACGGAAGTACTACTTTGTGTTGAGTCTTTGGTGGACAGTGGAATTAAGATGGCCACCAGAGTAATAAATATTTGAAGTTTACATATTTGTTGGTTTCACTCGTTCTTTATCATCAAAAGCACATAAAAAACATGGGACCTCATGTTTTTAACCCTAGACAACCAGATTTAGAGCCAGCATCAGCATCGAGACACAGCAGCGATCCAGCAAGTAGCAGCAATTACCACAACACAATGCATTTTAATGGCGCCAACCTAACATCAAGTGCTAACAAGCTCCATAAATGGGAGTGAAATAGTGCGATTATAGCAATTAGCTATATCTACAACCAGGCGACCGTTACAATGTCTACCACAGTAATACAAGTTTATATGCCAACTAGCTCTGCAGATGATGAAGAGATTGAAGCAATGTATGATGTGATAAAAGAAATTATTCAGATTGTAAAAATGTCTAAGTAGGGTTGGCCAGACGACAAATGTAAGGATGTAGAGGCATATAAAACTAAGCGTAAGATACATACTGCCTACAGGAAAATTAAAGAGATGTTTGGAGAAAAGAGAAACACCTCTATGAATATCAAGAGCTCATATGGAAAGCCAGTTCTGAGCAAAGAAGAAAAATACGAAAGTTGGAAGGAGTATATGGAGAGTCTATACTTGAGGGATGTAGATGAAATGCAAGATGTGTGAAGAATCTGACAGAGCACTGAAAGACCTACATCAAAAAGAGGGCCAGGGAGTAGACAATGTTCCATTAGAAGTACTGATAGTGTTGGGAGAGCCATGACAAAACTCTAACATCTGGTGAGCAAGATGTATGACACATGCAAAATACCCTCTGACTTCAAAAAGAATACAATAATTCCAATCCCAAAGAAAGCAGTGTTGACAGGTGTGAAAATTAGTGAACTATCAGTTTAATAAGTCACAGTTGCAAAATACTAACATAAATTCTTTACAGATGAATGAAAGACTTGGTAGAAGCCAACCTCAGGGAAGATTGCTTTGAATTCCACAGAAATGTTGGAACACATGAGGCAATACTGACCTAACGACTTATCTTAGAAGATAGATTAAGGAAAAGCAAAGCTACATTTCTAGCATTTGTAGGATTAGAGAAACCTTTTGACAATGTTGAGTGGAATATTCTCTTTCAAATTAAGAAGGCGCAGGAATCAAATAAAGGGAGCAAAAGGTTATTTACAGTTTGTACAGAAACCAGATGGCAGTTATAATAGTCAAGGGACATGAAAGGAAAGCAGTAGTTGGGAAGGGAGTGAGGCAGGGTTGCAGCCTATCCCCAATGTTATTCAATCTGTATAGTGAGAAGCAATAAAGAAAACAAAAGAAAAAGTTGGAGTACGAATTAAAATCCTGGAGAAGACATAAAAAAACTAAAAACTTTGAGGTTTGCCAACGACGTTGTTATTCTGTCAGGGACAACAAAGGACCTGGAAGTGCAGTTGAATGGAATTGACAGTGTATTGAAAGGACGATATAAGATGAATGTCCACAATAGCAAACTGAGGATAATGGAATGTAGTTGAATTAAATCAGGTGATCTAGAAATGGGTGATGCTGAGGGAATTAGATTTGGAAATGAGACATTTAAAGTAGATAAGTTTTGCTATTTGGGGAGCAAAATAACTGATGATGGTTGAAGTGAAGAGGTTATGAAATGTAGACTGGCAATAGCAAGGAAAGCGTTTCTGAAGAAGAGAAATTTGTTAACATTGAGTATAGATTTAAGTGTCAGGAAATCCTTTCTGAAAGTATTCTTATGGAGTGTAAATAGACATGTATGAGAGTGAAACATGGATGATAATTAGTTTAGACAAGAAGAGAATAGAAGTGTTGGAAATGTGGTGCTACAGAAGAATGCTGTAGATTAGATGGGTAGATCATGTTACTAATGCGGAGGTAGTGAATAGAATTAGTGAGAAGAGGATTTTGTGGCACAACTTGACTAGAAGAAGGGATTGGTTGATAGGACATGTTCTGAGGCATGAAGGGATCACCAATTTAGTATTGGAGGGCAGCGTGGAGGGTAAAAATTGTAGAGGGATACCCAGGAGATGAATACACAAAGCAGATCCAGAAGTATGTAGGTTGCAGTAGTTACTTGGGGATGAAGAAGCTTGCACAGGATAGAGTAGCATGGAGAGCTGCATCAAATCTGTCTCTCGACTGAAGACCACCACAACAACAACCCCTGAATACTGCTATGTTTTTCAATTTCTCCATTTTTTAGACAAAGAAGTTCTTCCTACCACAGGTAATGGTTTTTTCTCTACAGTCCTCATGAGAATCATTTTATAATTACTCGATTATGTAATTATTTATTGTTACTTTTATATGTTGTATTTTTTGTAATTAGTGACACTTGCCTAATTATGTGGACATGGGAGGAGCTGACTGAAGTTCATAAATAGCAGAATATGTTATTGATAATATAATCTACTCACCAAGCAGTGGCAGGGGAAAACACACACACACACACACACACACACACACACACACACACACACACACACACACACGCGCGGATTAAACTTTCACAAGCTTTCAGAGCCAATGACTCCTTCTTCTGGTGGAAGAGTTGAAGGGGAAGGAAGAGGATTGAAGGGAAAGCACTGGAAAGGTTTAGGGGAAAGGGGTACAGTTTAGAAAAGTCACCCAGAACCCAGGGCAGGGGAGACTTATTGGATGGGATTAAATGGAAATACTTTCCTTCTTTGCAGAAGTTGTTTTCGGATACAGCTAGCGATCTGCAGGTTGTTGCATAGGAGTGTAGTGGCAGTGGAGAAATTGGCAGGCACATGGGGCACCTCAGGTGTTGTTTGTTTCATTGATTGGCTCTGCTGCTGAGACATCTTCTAGCGTATCCAAAGTAGGGCAACTGCAGCCACAGCAGAGTGGCAGGTTATAAAGCATTCATGTCATGGACTGACTGCATGGCCTCGCCCATTTGCTCTATGAGTGAGCAAGTGGCTGCTCCTTCAGTAAGATTTGAGCAGGCACACAGAGGGAAAGGGTTTGATAGTTAACAGTAATGTTATGGAGACCCTTAAGGAACTAGCTCACAAGGATGGACAGAAGTTCTATATAAACTTGATATGTCTGCCAGGAAGCCTCATCTCAGATGCAGAGGAGGTGCTACCTGCACTTACTGAGGGTGCAGGGTACAGTCATCTTCAAGTTGAGGCTCATGTTGGCATCAATGATGCCTGTCACTTGGGTTCTGAGGCTATCCTCTATTAGTACAGGCAGCTGGCAGATGTGGTGAAGACTGCTGACCTTACTCATGGGGTGCAAGCAGAGCTTAAATTTGCAGTGTCATACCCATGACTGGTCAGTGTCCTTTGATTTGTAGCTGTGTGTAGGATCACAACCACAGGCTTGAGACATAGCAAGTTGAAACCTATGCAATCTATGTTTTCTACTCCCAGGAATAACAAGAATTTGAATTTTTCATGCTCCTGCACACATGTGTAATACATACAGGACAAATTATTATGTCTGCAAAATCTCATTGAAACTTATAGTTCAATTGTTTATATTTATATTCCTGATAACAATTACACAATTTGTTTTAATGGAAATTTGTGTAATTAAAAGTTATAGCTGATTGAAGTTATAACAATTTCATGTAATTAAGAAACATCTTTAGGTAATGGGCAGCAAAGGATGTTACCATTCATTAAAAAACAGACAATTTCAACTTTCCAAGAACATGGTTTAAATTATCTGAAATTTATGAACTTACTAAATAATTGACATTACAAGGTTGGAACCTCATAATTTCAACTGCCTATTTTACTCTAATGCTGGCAAGATTCTGAACTTTGGTAATATTATTTTTATTGCTGTAATTTTTCTGAAACAGATAAGTATTCTCACTATTTAATTCAGTCACTAATTAAGAATTTGAATAATTTTGGGTAATAAAAGATTTATTTCAAGAGGTATGCCGTACTTGTAAATAGGGGTTTCAGAAAGCAGATGAATAGTAATGTGGGATTGAAGGGACCAGACTGCTAGGGCCATCGGTCGAATAGTAATGTTCCACATACTTTAATGATATACTAACTTGAAATACACTCCTGGAAATGGAAAAAAGAACACATTGACACCGGTGTGTCAGACCCACCATACTTGCTCCGGACACTGCAAGAGGGCTGTACAAGCAATGATCACACGCACGGCACAGCGGACACACCAGGAACCGCGGTGTTGGCCGTCGAATGGCGCTAGCTGCGCAGCATTTGTGCACCGCCGCCGTCAGTGTCAGCCAGTTTGCCGTGGCATACGGAGCTCCATCGCAGTCTTTAACACTGGTAGCATGCCGCGACAGCGTGGACGTGAACCGTATGTGCAGTTGACGGACTTTGAGCGAGGGCGTATAGTGGGCATGCGGGAGGCCGGGTGGACGTACCGCCGAATTGCTCAACACGTGGGGCGTGAGGTCTCCACAGTACATCGATGTTGTCGCCAGTGGTCGGCGGAAGGTGCACGTGCCCGTCGACCTGGGACCGGACCGCAGCGACGCACGGATGCACGCCAAGACCGTAGGATCCTACGCAGTGCCGTAGGGGACCGCTCCGCCACTTCCCAGCAAATTAGGAACACTGTTGCTCCTGGGGTATCGGCGAGGACCATTCGCAACCGTCTCCATGAAGCTGGGCTACGGTCCCGCACACCATTAGGCCGTCTTCCGCTCACGCCCCAACATCGTGCAGCCCGCCTCCAGTGGTGTCGCGACAGGCGTGAATGGAGGGACGAATGGAGACGTGTCGTCTTCAGCGATGAGAGTCGCTTCTGCCTTGATGCCAATGATGGTCGTATGCGTGTTTGGCGCCGTGCAGGTGAGCGCCACAATCAGGACTGCATACGACCGAGGCACACAGGGCCAACACCCGGCATCATGGTGTGGGGAGCGATCTCCTACACTGGCCGTACACCACTGGTGATCGTCGAGGGGACACTGAATAGTGCACGGTACATCCAAACCGTCATCGAACCCATCGTTCTACCATTCCTAGACCGGCAAGGGAACTTGCTGTTCCAACAAGACAATGCACGTCCGCATGTATCCCGTGCCACCCAACGTGCTCTAGAAGGTGTAAGTCAACTACCCTGGCCAGCAAGATCTCCGGATCTGTCCCCCATTGAGCATGTTTGGGACTGGATGAAGCGTCGTCTCACGCGGTCTGCACGTCAAGCACGAACGCTGGTCCAACTGAGGCGCCAGGTGGAAATGGCATGGCAAGCCGTTCCATAGGACTACATCCAGCATCTCTACGATCGTCTCCATGGGAGAATAGCAGCCTGCATTGCTGCGAAAGGTGGATATACACTGTACTAGTGCCGACATTGTGCATGCTCTGTTGCCTGTGTCTATGTGCCTGTGGTTCTGTCAGTGTGATCATGTGATGTATCTGACCCCAGGAATGTGTCAATAAAGTTTCCCCTTCCTGGGACAATGAATTCACGGTGTTCTTATTTCAATTTCCAGGAGTGTATTTTTCATAAACCAGTTAACACTGAAGTCTTAGAGTCCAGACAGAATAGTACAGCCTAATCTACCTGAATTTCAAAACATTAAGCGGTTTCAGAAATAACATCATATTCTTACACCTGTCTTTAAATAGTCACCCACCTCCCCCAGAATCGTCAGTTGGCAACTGGCCAGCAATGATGTTATTTCTCAGCATCAGTTCATGAATGTCTATGGTCATGAAGGAAACACTAAAAATGTATGCAGCTTAGAGTCTGTGATTATACATATAACAATTTTCATAAAATTACTGTACTACAAAAAGATATTTTTTTGTTTATGTGAGTATATTTCATCATAATTTGATCTGTTGTACTGTTGAGTAAGTGTCATTTTCTGTAAATTATTTTTGATTTAATGTTCTACGTTTCAATGTTAGTATGACTATATCTTTACTGATGTACTTTGGAATGATGTTAACTGGGTGTGTTTGGCTTGCATGTGTGTGCTTGGTGGGAAGGAAGGAAGGAGAAATGTAAAGTTTTCTGGAGTTGCATATAAATGGAATGTATTTCACTGAGTGAACATTGTAAATTTATGGCAGCAAGGCATCTAGGACTATTAAATATGAAAATTACATGCAAATCAATTTTGTTGTCTACATTATTCTACAATGGAATGTATTTCACTGAATGAACTTTGTAAATTTATGGCAGCAAGGCATCTAGGACTACTAAATATGAAAATTACTTGCAAATCAGTTTTGTTGCCTACAATATTCTACAAACACATCAACCTATAGGGCTTCCAGACCTACAAGAGAACCTGGCTTCCAGACAGAAGAAATTAAAGCAACAGATTTAAGGAAATCCTCAAGAAACAAGATGAGTATTTTTTCTTTTAAACTACCACTAGACCCGGACAACAATATTTAATTACTACATGAACAATTATTACAATTAATGGTCATCCAAGGTGTGCAACAAAAGAAGTCATTAAAATGGTGCCATTGCGACCAGGATACTTGTATGTTTAGATTTTCAACAATGCTTATGTTTCAGGTGACAAAAAAGCATAAAACTGTGTTGCAATGTGAAATGATTTTAAACCAAATATAATTTTATATAGTATATGTAGAGTAGTTTTGGAATGATGCAACACTATGGACATACACGGTTGTAAAAGGTTGAAGCATTAGTACCAAAGTTGATGCTACCTACCCAACCCAGGACAATAATAAGCTAAGTACAAATTAAAACATTTATTTTTGTATTTTCTCAGTGCAGTATTGCATGGACATTTTGGCTGGCATTTTTTTTAGCATTTACAATTTTCGAACAAATTTACAAAATATGGATCATGATCAGAACAATTAAATAAATATGCCAAACCTAACAGCTTCAAGGGACCGATGACCATAGTAGTCTGGTCCCTTTAATCCCACAAACCAACCTAACAGCTTCAACTAGTGACTTTAAACAGGACACAGCCAATGAAGATATATTTCAGGATGTATTAGACAACAGTCAATGTAAACAGTTCAATGAAATCAGTGCAGACTCAGGACTTTTAGGCAGTAGCATGTTAGATTTGAGTCCAGACCATGAGAAACAAGTACAGTTGCACGTAAGCGAAACAATGCTGAGTGAAAAACCTAAACAGTTAAATTTACAAGACATGTTTACTGCATTAATGTCATCAATGGAAAAAATAGTGAGAAACTATCATGAATGAAAAAAAAATAGAGAAAAACTTGAAAAAAAAACTAAAATCAATGGTGGAAAAAATGGTGAAAAGCTTGAAAAGTCAATAGTCTCTGAATCTAATCTCATTAGAGCAGAGCTTAATGCACAAATTTCAAATGATGAAAAAGACTTAATTGGTGCATTTTCTCAAGTGAAAGCTGTAGATGAACTTGTGAAAAAAGTAGAAGGGAGGGTAGAGGCTTCAGAATCAAAAATACAAACATTAGAGACAAAAATAGGCAAAGTAGACAAGAATCTCAGATCTGAGATAGGTGCAGTTGAAGTTAGATGTAAAGATGCTGTTGGAGACACTAGTAAACAAGCTGTAACCTTTATAAATAAGCTAAATGAAAAAAAAAACAGACAGTGGTGCCTAAGGTGTAGATGAAAAAGTTCAGAAGATAGCCGAGATCACAGACTGAAATGTGTCAGACTTCCATAGTGATGTCACTATTATCAAAAACCAAGTACAACAGTTACAAAATGGGGCTTATCTAATAACATTCTGTAATGTAGGACACCCAAGCTATCCTACTATGCCACTGAAGTGTTGCCATGATGACAAACATTTTCATCCAGTTGATTTTATACAACACTGTCATGATAGTTTTCTCCCTGGTATGAGTGATGAATTAAAAATAAAATTCTTTAAAAGATCATCAGAAGGGGAAGCTTTATCATGGGCCAGCAATTTATCCATAGATGAATTTTAAAAGTGTTTCTTGAAAAAGTTTTGGTCTGACATTGAACAAGCAAGGATAAAGAGTGAGTTTTTGAATGGTCCAATGTACAGGGAGCAGAGAGGGGGTATGAAACAGTTTTGCAAAGACCAGATCATCAAACTAGCACACTTAGACCAAACTTTTGATGAATTACCTCAAATAGATGCACTTAAGAGAGGGCTACCAGTAAGAATTCAAATGGGATTAGTTTATGGACCTGATGATTCTATAGACCAGTTCCTGAAATATGTAGAAAGTTGAACAGGGTGTATAACAGTTTTGGCCAACATGGTACTGATTTTAGGAGGCCAAACTAGGGTAATCTCAATCATAATATACAAATAATGACAATTTTAACCAAGGACATAACAACAACACCCTGGTGAGGAATGACAGGAATCCAAATAATTGGTGATAGGAATTTTGAAAATAGAGGTGGACAGTGGTCAAATAATAGCCCCCCCCCCCCCCAACACACACATGTGAGATTTAATGATAGTAGGGGTGATAGGTTTAACTGAAATCCTCTTTTGGTTGGCAGTCTGCAATCTGAGAGATACCCAATATGACAAAGTAAGGACCAAATATAACCAATGTGAAAACAGGCAAAAACTAAGACAGGTTCAGAATAGCAATATTTTTCAGGTAAATAAAATATTAGTAGATGAGAAGTATTGGTACAAGTTTTGCCAAGGGCATATAATGAATCAGAGTAATTCAAAGGAGGTAAATAATGAGTTTTGTCTGGAGAGTGGAGACTTAGAAAATCTGTTTAATCAGCAGCCTGTGAATGAGCATACTTGCTGTAGTGAAAATAATGTTCTTGAAAATCTATTTGAGCTGAAAGAGAATAATAATACCAAGGGTAATAGCATAATTTACAGTTCTTTAAATGATGGTGTTATTGATAATGATGTTGTGAATGATGCAGATGTTGATGATGCTCATTGTACTTTTAGTGATTATAATGAGCTAAAAGCTAATGAAGATAGTACTGAAGATGTGAAATATTTTGTTGGTTTAAATGAAGAAGTGAAGTTGTGTTGTGATGATAATGATGAAGGATTTTCAGAATTAATTGAACTTAATGGTACAAAGGGGGCTTTTGCAGAACATTTAAGTTACAGAATCTGAAGTATTAGAATTGTTCAGCCAAGCTCAAGGCTTAAGTGATGTTGAGGGAAAATGCAACAAAAGTACAGAACAAAACTCACTCTGTTATGATAAGGAAGCTAGAGACGATATACTAGATTTATGTGAAGTAAATATTAACAGTGTTGAGTCTGCTGGTCTCCCATTGGGTATCTCCTCAGGTGGCAGATAGGGGAATGCTCACAAGATATGGTGGATACTGAGGAAATAAAATACCCAGGATGGATCAAAACTAGCAACTGCTGGCTTGTAATATGATATTGGCTTATCAAAGGAAAAGGAAGAAAACCTCGAGTAAAAATTACCTGGTCCTCCGGGTTGGGGGTTGTGCAGTGGGCCAGCTTCTCACTCACATAAAAACCTAAAAATGCTAAAAACCTAATAATATGCCTCAGAAAAATTGGAAATTTGGATGAAAAACTGGCGATGAGAAATGGAAAATGATGTTTGGATGTTGTAATGTGCAAGGTATTTCCACTAAAATAAGTTTACTACCTGCAGAACTTGACATATCCAACATGGATGTCATCGTGCTCTATCAAACAAAGAAGAAAGGCCAAGGTGAAGAAGAACTGGATAATTATGTACATATCTGGAGTGGGGTATCAAAAGCAGTAAGAGCAAAGCAGGAGTCTCCATTATCATAAAGAAATCATGGAAAAAAAGAATCAGAAATTGGACATTCATCAATCAACGTATTATAACTGTTGAAATGACATTATTTGCTAGGGAAGTTGTGATTATTGGTGTATATGCACCCATGAACAACACAAAAGATAAGGAGAAAGATACATTCTGGGCCACCCTCAGGGAGACTATTGAAAAAATCCCAAGAAGAAAGTAACTGATTATCGTGGGAGACATGAATGGAAGAGTAGGAATTAGAGGATCCTGTAGAATAGTAGGAAAACATGGAGAGGAAGAATATAGTGACAATGAGGAATGATTGATTGCAATTTGTGAACAATTTGATCTAAAAATTACTAACACATTTTTCAAACACAAGGACAATCATAAATATACTTGGCAACAGAACACTAAAGAACTTCGTTCTATAATAGATTACATTATCATTAGGCAAACAAGTAGTTTCAATCTAGTAAAAATGAAATCTTTTTGGCTATGGAAGAATGCAATGAATGATACAAGTAACACAAATAAAATGAACCAGACTGAGACTTGTAGATAACCTTACACTCCTTGTATTTATCCTTGCTTACCTTCATATCTTTTAAGACTGTGTTACAATCAACACCTTCAAAAAGTTTCTTTAAACCTACAAATACTATAAATCTAGTGTTCATGCATGGACTCACAGGGATATGAATTAATAAAATTGTCTGAGGCTTCAAGGCATTTCTAGTGGTTAAAATCCAATGAATTTTTAATCAGGCACTCCTCAACCATTGTCAAGTGGGATTTTAATCACCTGACATGGCTGGAAGCCTGGGAAGATTTTATTAATTCATATAACTCCAAGACCATGCATTCATACCTACATTTATAGCACTTCTATATTTGGGGAAACCTGTTAAAATGTTGACTGGAAAACATTACTTAAAATTAGGAACATAGCAAGGGTAAAATGGAAGGAATGTAAGATTATCTACCATTTGTACACACTGAAGCTAAGAGGTCAACAGCTGAGAAAGGGAGACAGTAGTTCAGAAGGGAGTGAGGCTGGGCTTTAACCTATCCTGCATAAGGATAAGATTTTCACCAAGCTCTCCTTGGTCATTGTCAAGTGATAAAAAGCTCATGAGATTTTGACCATCTGATGTGGCTGAAAGCCCAAGAGGATTCAATAGAAGCTATAAATGTAGGTTTGCCTTCCTTCATCTGTCTTATACCATTTGAGGTCTCAGGATATATTGCTGTGTCATGCACCTTGCATAGGTGGAAAAGTCTTGTTATGGTATGTTCTCCCAAGGTTCTCAATTACTATGAGGGAATGTCACCTACTCCAGATGCCTTGTTTGAACTTATGTCTCTCAGTGTCCTGTCAAATTCTTCACACAGTATCATATCACCCACCTCAATTTGATCTACATCCTTTTCCTGGTCTGCCATATTGTCTTAGTTCTGTTTTCTTTGCATAGCTCTTCTAAATATTCTTTCCATCTTTCAGCCTCCCCTTCTTTACTTAGTTCAGGGTTGCCTTCTGAGCTCTTGGTATTCTTACAGCAGCTTCATTTCTCTCCAAAGGTTTATTTAATTCCTGTACGCAGCATCTATCATTCTGACAGTCATGCATGTTTCTACAGATCTGTATGCCTCCCTGCATCCCCATGACACTCCAAGGCAGAGGATGATATGGCATCCTGTTGACATCCCTTGTGTTTCATGGTCTGTATGAGTTCTAGCCATTCTCCTTTGCCTTTTTGGACTTACTGTCAGTGTTTATTTCCTTTTTCCTCCATCATTTGCTGCATTTTAGTTTTTGTTCTTTCATCAATTAAATACAATGTCTCATCTGTTACCCAGAATTTCTATTGGACCTTCGTCTTTTTGCCTATTTGATCCTATCTTCATTATCTCATCTCTCAAAGCTACTTATTCATCTTCTATTGTATTCCTTCCCCTGTTTATTCAACCACTTTCTTATGGTCCCTTTGAAACTCCCAGGACAGTAGTTATTTCAATTCATCAGGATCCCATTTTCTGTCTTTCTGCGGTTAGTTCAGTTTTAATCTGCAGTTCATAACCAAAATACTGTTAGCTGAATCCACATCTGCTCCCAGAAACATTTTTCAGTTAAAATTTTGGTTTTGAAATCTCTGTCCAGCCACTATATAATCTATCTGAAACCTTCTGGCATCTCTAAGCCTCTTCTACATATAAACCTTCTTTTGTAATTCTCACAGCAAGTCTTAGCTATGATGAAATTGTGCTCTGTGCAGAATTTTATCAGGCAGCTTCCTCTTTCATTTCTCTCACCCAGTTCATGATCTACAATTTTTCTGTCTCTTTCTTTTCCTACTGTAGAATTTAGTCTTCTGTTGTAATTAAATTTTCATCTGAATAAGTTTCCTTTGGCTTGCCACCCATTCTTTCAATCTCTCAATTATCGGTGGAGCCAGTAGGTATGTAGTGTACAACTGTGGTGTGTGTTGCCTTTGTATCAATCATTGCTACGATTATACAGTATGTTCACTATGCTGTTTATGGTGATTTACATGTGTTCCTATTTTCTTGTTCACTGTTAGACTTGTTCCTGTATTAACCCTATTTGATTTGGTGTTGATAATCCTGCACTAACCAGGCTAGAAGCTCTGTTCTTCCTGCCACTGCACTGCACCAATTCCCATTATATTTAGCTTCTGCCCATCTATTTCTCTTTTTAGATCTAGCTATTCAATTAACTGATCTAACATTCCATACTCTGACCCATAAAATGTCAGATTTGCCCCCCTCCCTCCTCCCTCTCAAATGAACTAGTGTTTTTTTCTGCCCAAAGAGCCATATAAGAGCTGTTTTGTATCTGCAATATTTTATCCAAGAAGATGCTATCACTTTTAAACCATACAGTAGAGTTTTAAGGCCTTAGTAGCTATAACCATTGTAGTTTACTCTTACTTTCAGCTGTTTATAGCACCAACATGGCAATCCAGATCACTTAATCATCCAGACAGTTGACCCTCCAACTACTGGAAAGACTGCTGCTCTTCTTCAGGAGCCATAAGTTAGTCTGGCCCCTCTACACATACACCTCAATGTGATCTATTTTGCTGAAGCAAAGAAGCCAACCCTTAGCAGCAAGGTATAAAACTTTCGGTGTACAAAAGTGAATATTAGAAAAAAGCTCTGTTTGCAGAAGCATTTCAATCCAGTTTTCTGTTTGGTAGTGAAAAGGAAAACAGATATTTAAGAACAGGTTGAAAATATTTAATAGCAACAATATGAAACTACTTCACATTTACTCAATGTCTACAGACAATTAGTTTTCCCTTTCAGGTTACTAGTTCCATCCAAAATAGTACAGAGATTTCATCAAAATCAAGTTAAGTTTAATTACAGCACTGTTACCTTTCAAATAAATTAAGCCTTCCTTTTCATTTATGCCAAGCAGATAGGGCACTGGTAAATAGTCATTACTTTTAAGAATTTCCAGTGGATGCCTCTTAATGAATGCATCACCCTCAGGTACTGAATCTTCCACAGTGGGCAAGAATGGAAAATATAACATCCGTGCTTTGTCCTGAAATAAAGTTAGAGCTTCTGTGAAAATGTTTTTAATATAAACACATTTCAAATTTATAATATTACTTATTCATATTTTACAAAATTAGATGAGAAGATATCCATCATCCTTATAATGAAGGAAAAATAATGTTTTTTTACATTATTGGATGTGTTGTAAACATGATGTATGTGTATATGGTAAGAGAAGGAAATACAGTAGAAGTGACGTACCAATAACAGTTTACACCTTACACAAAGAAATATAATAAGTCATTATTCCCACACTTAGTTTGAATTGAATGGAGAAAACTAATATATGGCACAAAAGGTATATTTGCCCATGCAATACATAGTCATTTGAGTATTGTACGTATGGATGTATATGCTGAAGCATTAAAAAACAAGTGATTGAACTATGACTATTTATTGCAAATTTTAGGAAAATAAAAATGTGCAAAACACTGTATACAAATATAACTCTATCAAAATATGATTAGAGACTTAGAAGTAATTAAAATAAGAAATAATGATCAAAATAATTCATTCATTGTGTACTACAGATTCAGTTATAAAAGAAACCCTTCAAAGATTTATATTGTTTCAAATAGATGTTAACAAAGAGAAATGGCTGTTAGAAACAGCATTTATGATCAATTATTATTACCATGCTATAAATAGTTTGAAAAATGATGCTGTGTCTTCAGTTACACTGAGTAGCTGCCATTTAACTTCTAATTATATCTTAATGTCTATCTTCCAGTTGATACTTAACACAAAGCAACAGTTTTTGGCTTGCCATAACAATAAGATACTGTTTACAATTAACATTGCTACATGTCATACAGCTAACAGGAATCTTCTGTCCTCTCCTAAGAATCCTAGAAAAGGAGGCAAAGTCTCTGTGGAATTAATTTTTGTCTATTTATTTTGATATTTTAAATGAAATTGATATTTTATTGTTAGTAACATAAGCCACCTAGGAGAAAAAGTACAAGGAAGTGAGTGTAATAATCCAAAGGTATCTGATGAATTTTATTTACATGGTAGGATGAATAAATGTTGATGATGATTTACAGCAATCTGAAATTTATTTAAAATAAATTTGCTGATGTAAATATCTTGGCATCAGTTCTGTTAGGTATAGATTTACTACCTTCTAGTGACATGAAAATTTGTGACAGAGCAGGACTTGAACCCACATTTCCCACTTATAGTGAGTGGCCACCTTAACCACTCTGACCATCCATGCATGCTTCTTGGACCAACTCAAACTTCCTTATGTCACACTGTCTGGATGAACAGACATTAATGGTGGTTGAAAGGTGTCCTAAATTAATCCAAAAGAAATTCACTGAATGTGAATATCTTGGCATCAGCTGTCTTAGGTATAGATGTGGAAATTTGTACTGGACCAGAACTCAAACCCAGATTTCCCACATATCACACTTTAGCTATCCATGTATATCTCCACATTGACCCACATTTCTGTGTGTTGTACTGTTTACATCCCTATAGTGATTAATGTAGGAGACTATGGTATAGGGATGTAGAGAGTGTGACATATGGAAGTTTGGACTTGTCCAAGAGATGTGCACAGATAGCCTAAGTGATTAAGGTGATGGCTTGCAAGAAGCATAGGAGATACTCTTAAATACGAAACTTGCTGGACAGAGCTTCTTGATTAATTTATTTTTATGTTAACTCCAATTTTACTTGTTTTTATGATAAGTGATCACAGAACAGAAAGACAAATGCAATCACTTAGTAGTGGAAAGGCATAATGATCAGATGAAATACCTATAAGATTCTACAGAGATTATGTAAAAGAACTTACTTCTCTAGTAGCAGCAGTTTATTAAGCAACTAAGGGTACCTACCCATTTTCAAAAAGGATTGTAGGACAGATGCACATAATTACAGGCCTATATTGCTGACATCAATCTGCTGTAAAAGTATAGAACATATTACATGGCCAATAATCATGATATTCTTTGGAGAACAAAAACCTCCTCCATAAAAATCAGCATGGATTCTGCAAACAGAGGTGTTGCTAAACTCAGCTCACCCTGTTATTTCACAGAAGCTGCAGTGCTGTAGACATCAGTGCTCAAGCCGATGCCATGTTCCCAGACTACAGGAAGGCATTTGACATCTCATACTGCTGTTTAATGAAAAAGAAGAAGAGCTTACTATTTGTTAGACCAGATTTGTGACTGGATTCAAGATTTCCTTGCAGAGAGAACTCAACATGTCACTTTTAATGGAATAAAATCAACAGATGTAAAGGTAATTTTGGGAATACCCCAAGGAAGTGGGACAGGGCCATTACTGTTTACAGTATATATAACTCATCTAGTAGAAAACATCAGGAACTCCAGAAGGCTACTCACACATGATGGGGTTCACAAGAAGATAGCAATGTCAAAAGTCTCTAGTGGTTTGAGAAAAGGATCTGCAGAGGACTGATGAATGGTGCAGTGGGTGGCAGTTGACCCAGAATGTAAATAAATATAACATGTTGTTCATACATATGAGAAGAAATTCACTACTGTACAACAACACCATTGATGAAAAATTGCTGGAAACAATACTTATAGTAAAATGTTTCAGAGTAACCACCTAGAGTGACCTGAAGTGGAACAACCACATAAAACAAAAAAAAAAAGGAATCTTAAGGAAATTTAACTCATCCATGAAGGAAGTGGCTTAAAATACACTTTTTCAACTGATTCTTGAGTGTTGCTCATCACTCTGGGATATATATATATGTGGATGGATATGTGTGTGTGTGCGAGTGTATACCTGTCCTTTTTTCCCCCTAAGGTAAGTCTTTCTGCTCCCGGGATTGGAATGACTCTTTACCCTCTCCCTTAAAACCCACATCCTTTCATCTGTCCCTCTCCTTCCCTCTTTCCTGATGAAGCAACCGGGGGTTGCGAAAGCTCGAAATTTTGTGCGTGTGTTTGTGTTTTTTTTATTATTGTGCCTATTTACCAGCGCTTTCCCGTTTGGTAAGTCATGGAATCTTTGTTTTTATTATATTTTTCCCATGTGGAATGTTTCTTTCTATTTTATTTATATCATTAATTTAACCCAACAATTACGTTTGTTATTGTCACTGTTGCATTTCGAAATCTTTTCTGTCATCTTACTTTCTCTTTTTGTTTGTACAAGTAGTTTCACTTTGCATTCATCTTCCCTTTTTCCGTAATCTACCATACATTTTATCCTGCCTAAATATACTCAATAATACGCAATTTACTTACAAACAATAACCTAAAAATTTGTACTTCTTTCAACATTACCGCTGCTATAAAATCCACTGTTCCCAGTTTACAAACATTTTGTGTAAACTCGTGGATACTATTTCACAGCTTCAGTTCCTTTCACCCATTAAACAACCATTTCAGCTATTTCCAACAACTTTCGTTTTATTTCCATTCCCGTTTTTTCCCACTTAACCGATCACTTTTTAGCAGCTTCCCACAGGTTTAAACGTTATTATTTCTTCATCAGACAATTGTTAGCCTCATTTTCATAATCTGCCAGCACATAACCAGTCCTTTGAATACATTTACACGCAGTTTTTTCGAAATTTTCCTGAATCTCCCCAACCTTTAACGTGTTTTGGAGGCAACACAACTACCTAACCTTTGTACCCATCGTTGTTCCCCAACCTAAGTTCAGCACAGGATCAACATAGTTCATCTCAAACCAACACTTTTTCGACTTTTTTCACACCTTTATCTCTCCCTATATACTTTTATATTTTTTTTATTTTCACTTTAGTCTCATGTCACCCTTTCCACCTTCTAATACCATGTCAACCTCACACAATCCCTACAAAGACCCCATTAAATTTTATTTACATTCCCTCTGCAAACATGCCTTCACCCTAGCCAGATTATGCTCCCATATTTTATTTACTCAGGCTTGTCTGACATTTGCCATTACCCCCAAAGGCCTCACACTTAAAGTTCCCATCTCTGGCTGTAATCCTTCTTTCCATCCGTCCCTATACCAGTTTCAAACTGCACAATCCATAGCCCTCACCCACCTAATCCTTCACCTATACATCGACTCAGCCAATGAACACATCCGTCAACTCATATCCCTAATCAAAGTCCTCAGTCTTTCCTCTCCCACATCCACACTGGCTGTGCATAGCATCCGCCTACAGGCCAACCGCAAATTAGAGCAGCATGCCACCCTCCACCTCAAAAAACTATCCAATCTTCTGGTTTCCCACCTCCGGAAAGGCAACTCACTCACCCTCCACAACCTTTCCAACAAATCTCAACCTCCTCTCATTGCACACAGACCCAGTCTCTCCCATCTACTCAATCTCCCACTTCCAGCTCCACTCCCCCCAACACCTCAAAATTCTAGCCAACATAATGTGGAACCACAACACCCCAATTCAGTAGTTAACCTTTCCTCCAAACCTCTCTCCCAATCCGAAACCTCTGTCCTATCCAAAGGCCTCACCTTCAGCCCCACTCCAAGATTCAACCAAACTGCCCTTGTCAAAGATTTACTGTCCTACACTCGTAGTCTCTGCTGGAAATATCACTTTGCCATGAAGAAAAATAATCCTGATCCCACTCCTAATGTTCCAACTCCCCAAGACACTATCCAAATTGAACCCTGCCTGGAACAGTTCTGTCCTCCATCACAGCGGGACCCACCTCCTCTTCCTCAAAATCACCCTCTCCAAACCTTCCAGGAATTTCTCACTTCCAGCCTTGCCTCTCAATCTTTCTTGAAAAACCTTAATCCAACTCCCAACATCACCACAGCCGAAGCCCAGGCTATCCGTGATCTGAAATCTGACCGATCCATCATCATTCTTCCGGCTGGCAAGGGTTCCACGACTGTGGTACTTGATCGTCGGGAGTATGTGGCTGAGGGACTGCGTCAGCTTTCAGACAACACTACATACAAAGTTTGCCAAGGTAATCCCATTCCTGATGTCCAGGCGGAGCTTCAAGGAATCCTCAGAACCTTAGGCCCCCTACAAAACCTTTCACCTGACTCCATCAACCTCCTGACCCCATCGACACCTCGCAATCCTACCTTCTACCTACTTCCTAAAATTCACAAACCCAAACATCCCGGCCGCCCCATTGTAGCTGGTTACCAAGCCCCCACAGAACGTATCTCTGCCTACGTAGGTCAACACCTGCAACCCATTACATGCAGTCTCCCATCCTTCATCAAAGACACCAACCACTTTCTCCAACGCCTGGATTCCTTACCCAGTCTGTTACCCCCGGAAACCATCCTTGTAACCATTGATGCCACTTCCCTCTACACAAATATCCCGCACGTCCAGGGCCTCGCTGCAATGGAGCACTTCCTTTCACGCCGATCACCTGCCACCCTACCTAAAACCTCTTTCCTCATCACCTTAGCCAGCTTCATCCTGACTCACAACTTCTTCACTTTTGAAGGCCAGACATACCAACAATTAAAGGGAACAGCCATGGGTACCAGGATGGCCCCCTCATATGCCAACCTATTTATGGGTCGCTTAGAGGAAGCCTTCTTGGTTACCCAAGCCTGCCAACCCATAGTTTGGTACAGATTTATTAATGACATCTTCATGATCTGGACTCACAGTGAAAAAGAACTCCAGAATTTCCTCTCCAACCTCAACTCCTTTGGTTCCATCAGATTCCCCTGGTCCTACTCCAAATCCCATGCCACTTTCCTTGACATTGACCTCCATCTGTCCAATGGCCAGCTTCACACATCCGTCCACATCAAACCCACCAACAAGTAACAGTACCTCCATTATGACAGCTGCCACCCATTCCATATCAAACGGTCTATTCCCTACAGCCTAGGCCTTCGTGGCAAATGAATCTGCTCCAGTCCTGAATCCCTGAACCATTACACCAACAACCTGAAAACAGCTTTCTCATCCCACAACTACCCTCCCGACCTGGTACAGAAGCAAATAACCAGAGCCACTTCCTCATCCCCTCAAACCCAGAACCTCTCACAGAAGAACTCCAAAAGTGCCCCACTTGTGACAGATACTTCCCGGGACTGGATCAGACTCTGAATGTGGCTCTCCAGCAGGGATATGACTTCCTCAAATCCTGCCCCAAAATGAGATCCATCCTTCATGAAATCCTCCCCACTCCACCAAGAGTGTCTTTCCACCGTCCACCTAACCTTCGTAACCTCTTGGTTCATCCCTATGAAATCCCCAAACCACCTTCCCTACCCTTTGGCTCCTAACCTTGTAACTGCCCCACCTGTCACATGCACCCTCCCACCACCACCTACTCCAGTCCTGTAACCCGGAAGGTGTACACGATCAAAGGCAGAGCCCCGTGTGAAAGCACTCACGTGATTTACCAACTGACCTGCCTACACTGTGATGCTTTCTATGTGGGAATGACCAGCAACAAACTGTCCATTCGCATGAATGGACATAGGCAGACAGTGTTTGTTGGTAATGAGGATCACTCAGTGGCTAAACATGCCTTGGTGCACGGCCAGCACATCTTGGCACAGTGTTACACCGTACGGGTTATCTGGATACTTCCCACTAACACCAACTTATCCGAACTCCAGAGATGGGAGCTTGCCCTTCAATATATCCTCTCTTCCCGTTATCCACCAGGCCTCAATCTCCGCTAATTTCAAGTTGCCGCCACTCATATCTCACCTGTCATTCAACAACATCTTTGCCTATGCACTTCCACCTCGACTGACATCTCTGCCCAAAGTCTTTGCCTTTAAATACACTCCTGGAAATTGAAATAAGAACACCATGAATTCATTGTCCCAGGAAGGGGAAACTTTATTGACACATTCCTGGGGTCAGATACATCACATGATCACACTGACAGAACCACAGGCACATAGACACAGGCAACAGAGCATGCACAATGTCAGCACTAGTAGAGTGTATATCCACCTTTCACAGCAATGCAGGCTGCTATTCTCCCATGGAGATGGTCGTAGAGATGCTGGATGTAGTCCTGTGGAATGGCTTGCCATGCCATTTCCACCTGGCGCCTCAGTTGGACCAGCGGTCGTGCTGGACGTGCAGACCGCGTGAGACGACGCTTCATCCAGTCCCAAACATGCTCAATGGGGGACAGATCCAGAGATCTTGCTGGCCAGGGTAGTTGACTTACACCTTCTAGAGCACGTTGGGTGGCACGGGATACATGCGGACGTGCATTGTCCTGTTGGAACAGCAAGTTCCCTTGCCGGTCTAGGAATGGTAGAACGATGGGTTCGATGACGGTTTGGATGTACCGTGCACTATTCAGTGTCCCCTCGATGATCACCAGTGGTGTACGGCCAGTGTAGGAGATCGCAATGAATTCACGGTGTTCTTATTTCAATTTCCAGGAGTGTATATATATATATGTCTCGTGAAATAACCACTATGAGAAAATTCTAGGAACTAGATCTAATACAGAGGTTTACCAATAATCATTCTTCTTGAGCATCATTTGCAAATGGAAATGAAGATCCGATAGTGGTACCAGAAGTACCTTTAACCACACACTGCTAGGTGGCTTGCGGAGAATGCTTCTAGATGACGTGGACATAGAATATAAGTTTTCTTTGGAGTAAGTCTTTACCCTGTTTGTTATGAAACAGTTGCAGGTATGTTCAAAGTAATTCAGGCCGCAGTGCATCTATTTATGAATAGCGACACTTGTACTAATTCACAACTAAAATAGGGATATTTCTCTTGCTTAATTTTATTCCCTTGTCTCTCATACTATTCCCTCACACTTTCTCAATGGAGGCTTTATTTTTTAGCCTTTGCTGGACCACTGATGAGTTGAATTTCACCAAGTTCAGAAGACCTAGCCATAACCAACTTAGTGATGTAGAAGACTTAATGATATTGCTGAAGATGAACCACAACTGGTGGACGTCATACACTCACTAATGTATGAAATAAGACACTGGTGGCACCTGCAGTACTGGCCTATAGTATTGACTCATACTCTCATCACTCACTGATGTCAATGCACTCCTCTTCCTTCCTCTCTGATGACATCCCATCTTCAATGGATCCCTACTCCATCTATCTACATCAGTTGAAAAAATTATCTCTATCCCTAGCTAAAGCCCAGTCTCACATCCTGTTCCTCAAATGCTCCCACCACACCAGTCTAATAATTAAAATTCCACTCTCTTGATGTCATCCCTCCTTCTACAAAGATGTTCCAATCTTCAGATTCCACTGATCCCTATACCTGGCTAATCTGATACTAGAGAAACAAATTTCCATAGCACAAGCAACCCCAAGTGACCTTGCACCCTCTGCAAGATACCCACTACTGTGCAACATCCATTAACTACTACCTACCTCCCAAATGGAAACCTTGGCCTCCGACACATGGAAGAATGTTCCAGACACTGTCTCAAACAATTTTCTTATTTACTGACATCCTACTTCTATCTTTGAGTACCACCACCTGTCAATTCTTACCCCCCACCACCAAAATTAGCCCCTAATAGCACCCAGACTCTGTCTTCCAGACAATTTCCATTTCTCACATTGTAACATTGCATGTATGTAGTCGAGCCAGTCAGCTGCCTAGAACTGGTATGAGATAATGTTAATTTGTGCAGTGATGAAAACTAGTGGGTACAGGGCACACTGTGGCCAGTTTGGCTAGTTGACTATTGCTGGTCATCCAGGTGCAGAGGCAATGAGCACATTGCCGGAAACAGGTAAATTTCAGAGCTGGGAATTTAGATGGATGATGCTCATATTGCCTTTGTGCAGAATATGCTCCAGGAAATGGCAAAGTGTCAGACAGTCTTAAAGATGGACAAGGTATAGCTCCTTGAGATTTGACAACAACTCTCATCCAATATTAACGCAAATCTGAATATATTTGCAATCTCAGAAGTGACAATACTATCTCAATATCTTTAAAACTGCAGAAGTTAATATATCACAGTGAATAAAAATTTTTAGACTGAATCTCTGAATTAACAACTTTGAATCATTTCATGCAAGTTCAACAAACTATATCTCAGATTACGACACTGCACTATAGCTATCATCCCTCGAAGCTACATATCTGTATCTATTTTAAGTATTGATTTATGACATCTTTTATATTGCTTTCATTATGCAAATATTTGACAGAACGTCATATTCTCATCATTTACACAGCAAATTAATACAGTATCAGTACCTCATATTTTGTGATACTTGTGTATTTCTTTACTGACCAGTTTAGTATCTTGCCAGTCACTTTGTTTAAATGCTGATCACAGGTGCTATTAAAATACTGTGCTAATTTAAAACTGGTCAATCATGAGCTATCAGACACCACATTTGAAAAGAAATCCAAAAGATGCTTCTGTTGGGAAGGCATCAATAACTGTTTAAATAATATTTAGTGATAATCTGTAGTTATTTAACATGAGTGCACTTGCACAAGAATATTGGCCTATTTATGTATGGACAAATCTCTATGTGTAACTATTGTAAATTAGCTGAGTGTGACAGAATATTTATAACATGTCTGTATTAAAGTATTGTTGTAATATATTAGTTTATTGCAGAAAGTGATCAGGTGAGGCAAATCATGTCCATAGAGCTTGAGAATGATGTATTTTCATGAGGACGGGCTTTAGCCAAAGAGAGTTGGACAGCATGGAACATTAATGGAGTCAAGTGGAGGGAGATTGGGACTTATCCAAGTGAAGAGCTCAAGGGAGTGATTCTGGTCACTTTTATGTTTGTGCTGGAAAAAGACAGACCAGCCCATGGTAACATGTGAGATACATAGGTGACAGATTCTGGGTGGTGAACGGCAGCTACAGTGCTCTAACTTTTGAGTTATTTTGAGAGGTCTGAATGTGCTCCAGACTAGGACTCTAACTTTTTCTGCTTGATTTACAGAACTGAGAATAGACAGAGTATGAGTTACTATTCTTTGTATTGTGTTTATTAAGTTGTGAATTGTCTAGTTGAACTCTGAACTATTTTGAGCTCATTAATATTTCATATATTGTGTTTGTGAAATGGGTTTAGTTTTTGTGTATTTTTGCTGATTATTTAGTCTGGGGATTTTGCTACCATTCTCAAAAGTCATCAATGTAACTTTACTGCATTTGATAAAGGTATTTTTGTCTTTATTTTAATTGACTACTGTGGGACCACTTCCCATTTATTTGAGAGGTCCTTTCCTGAATAAACATTATTCAACACAATTCTCTGTCATCTGCATCAATTACAGACATTAGAATAGAACACTTTTTATTAAATTATTCATTTAGCTTTTATCTCATATTTATGTGGATTTTATTCACTCACAATTCTAGACAAAGCATAGACTATTTGACAGCAAGATTATTATTTGCAGTGAATTAGCTGTGAGGCATGAAAGCCAACATGTGCAGCTTGACCATATGGCTACATTGAGTTGTTGTTTTTAAACAGAACCAAGCGTAGCCTCTGTACCTAAAGTATGAGTAACAGCAGGTGAAGACAACTGGTTTGCTTGTATGGACTGCTGTTTGGAAGAGCAACTACATGCAGTAGTAACCTTTAGGTACTGTTGCTACATCTCACAAGCATACCTCCCATCATCCCACAAAACTCAGAACTCAGACAAACTCCAAACACAGTTCTCAGTCTGTTTACCACTAACTCAGTGCTACAAAAATGTCATCCCTATCCAAATGTCTCACCTTCAGCCCCACCCCCAAGTTCAATCATGCTCAACTCATCAAAGACCTGCTCTCTTTCTCACAATCCCTAGTGTGGAAAAACTTCTTCACTGCCAGTTCCTACTACCATAATCAACCAAACTACAACACTGAACCTTGCCTCTCCCATTTCATACCTGTGTTTAGCCTCCCTAACCATCTTCTGATTAATTTCCCTCATTTTTTCCTGTTCCTCTGAACTATCCCAGGAACCAGCCACAGAGGAACACCCTTCTCATTATCCAGAATCATACCACACTGGAATAACTGAGCCATATCATTTACCAGATCTTTGATTACCACATGAAAATGAGAAGTATCCTGCCCACAGTTCTTCTTGTCCTTCCAAATCTACGCAATATCCTAGTCTATCCCTACACAATACAAACTCCTAGCAACTTGATACATACCTGTGGAAGACCCATGTGGAATATTTGTTTGGTACACCCAACCACCACATCCTTCTCAACATGGGTGTCCATTCTGTCACAGGCAGGAAAATCTGTGAAACCAGTTATGTCACGTATCATCTCTGTAGTAACTTTTGCACATCATTCTATTTGAGCATGATTGCCAACCATATGTCCCCCTGAGTGAATGACCACTGCTAAAATGGGGCTAAGAGCAGGGTTGACCACCCAATGGGAACACCCTGATGAGCACAACAAGCTTGATTCCACTAGCTGCTTCATAATCTGTCCCATCTTAATGCCCCAGTCCCTATCTTCACCCCTCCAGCAACAAATTCTCTGAATTACAGAGATGGAAATTGTCCTTGCACTCTGTCCTTTGACCCTGTTTATCCTGTTAGCCTCAATCTCTGCTAGCTCCTGCCCCCATTCACACAACCTGCACTCATATCATTTCCCTTGCTCTTTCCCTCTTCCTCTGTTGTGTCTGATCAACTTCTCTACTTCATTACACACTGCGCACTACTCCTACCTGTGGCTGGGACCAGCTATTCAGTGCCAAAACCCTATCTCATGTGCCTGCTGCCTCTCCCTCTCATCCAACAGCCATCACACTTCCCCATGACTCATGCTTTCCACCATCACTCAAGTCGAGCTGCAGTGCCCGCACACTACCTACCAACTGGATTAAACTAATTGTACATTTGTATGTGTGTGTATATACTGTGTGAATGTATAGTCTATAGTTCTGAAAGTGGATTAGTCTGGAAGCTAACAATGGTCTTAGACTTGTTTATATATCTGTCAACAACTGAGCACGTCACCTACTCAGAAAGTTCTTAACTTCACTCCTCAAATTATTTCTTAATTAATATACTTATGAGCTTGAGGTACTGTCAATAACACATGATGTATGCCACCTCCTCAGAATGATACATGTCCCCAGAACAAGAAAGAAATGTGACCATCTCACACAAATGTAGCCATGTAAGGTGGGTAAACTCAAGATTCCAGAGGTTTATGCACATGGAACATTCCAGGTGTCATTGTGCAACATATTACCTAAAGAGTGAATATTTATAACTATGCAGTGTTAATCTACTATTTATATTCTGGTCTGTTGCCAGAGTATTTCTAACTTGTAGAATTATTGGGTTTTTACCCAGGCCACATCATAAGTTGTCCACAATATTTCGGAGACTTGTTGATATCTTAAGGTGGTCCCCAATGACTGCTGCTCTGCTGTTGGTCATTACCTCATCTACCACTCTGCCACTATATGTTGGCCATTCCTCATCCACCACGCTGCATATTGCTCCAGGGCCTTCTCCTCAAAATGTTCATGAATCAATTTGCTACAACTGATGATAGAGGACACACTATGGTGATGCCATCCATCTGTTCATAATAAACAGGAAATAAGTTGAAGAGAGGATAAATTCCAAAAGTCTCGTGAGGTTGGTCTAGTGTTTCTTGGTCATAAGTTCCATTAATTTCTTTAGTAATACCGTGGTGAAGAGGGACACTATGTCAAAACTCTCCAGCAACCAGCCAGTCATTATACAGTGTGTTTCAAAAAGGATTCAACAAAATTGAAAATTCATATAAATTAATTCATAGTACCTACAGAGATGACTGTAGTGTCAATTTGTAGGGAACTACATCAAGTTCTCTTTTGCATAGTTTGTTAGTACTGAATCGCACTGAAGGAGCACTAGCGACAGTTGCGATAAAGATGGCTGCCTTCACGGGACCTGAGTGTGCTACTAGCTATGTGTTTTGGTTTGAATAATTGAAGTCAGCAATGACAGTTCAGCATAATTTCTGTACCAAGGATGCTCAAGATCCTTGTAGTCTGTCTACAATTTATAAGTGGCATAAATGTTTTGTAGAAACAGGGTGCTCAGTAAGACATGGAAAATCATCAGGTTTCAAGCACATCTGACAATGTCATTGGGTGAGTGAGACATTTTGTCAACAGCCCTACAAAATCAACCTGGCCTGCATCTCATGAACTGCAAATCCCACGCACAACTGTTTGGCATGTGCTGAGGAACTATTTGCATTTGAAACTGTAGAGACTGAGAATCGTACAAGGAATAAAAGACACTGATAAAATTGCTTGCGAGAACTTCTGTGTGAATATGTTAAATTGATTACATGAGGATGAACATTTCTTGGGCAAAATCATCATTTCTGATGAGTCAACTTTTCACTTAAGTGGCAACGTTATCTAACGTAACTGTAGGATTTGGGGCTGTGAAAATCCATATCAAACAATGCAACATGTTTGTGATAGCCCTAAACGAAATGTCTCTTGTACGTTGAGCAAGAACAAAGTGTATGGCTCCTTATTTATCCATGAGAGAACCATCAATGGGATAGTGTACCTGGATATGTCACATCAATTTTTGATGCTACAGACCAATGAGGATGAGCAAGAATGAAATGTTTACTTCATGCAAGATGGTACACCACCCCACTACCTGGCTAACATCCAGGGTTTCCTCAGTGACCGCTTTCCAGATCAATGGATTAACCATGATGCACCAATTGCATGGCACCCATGTTCCCCAGACCTGACACCACTCATTTTTTTTTTTTATGAGGATTCATCAACAATATTGTGTTTTTACTTCCTGTGCTGGCTTCTCTACCTAAACTTACGCTAGAATTTATGCTGCCACTGAGAAAGTTACACCTGCAACACTACAGCGAGTTTGGGCAGAAATTGACGGTTCAATCCCATCTCTGGCCATCCTGATTTAGGTTTTCCGTGATTTCCCTAAATCGTTTCAGGCAAATGCCAGGATGGTTCCTTTGAAAGGGCATGGCCGATTTCCTACCCAATCCTTCCCTAACCCGAGCTTGCGCTCCCTCTCTAATGACCTCATTGTCGACGGGACGTTAAACACTAACCACCACCACCACCACCACCACCAGAAATTGACTTCTGATGGGGTCTGTGCAGGATAACCAATGGAGGCCACATACAGCATCTTTAGTTCAAGGTAAAAAAACCTTGATGTGTTTCCCTACAAAATAATGCTTAACCCAGCTTTATATCTTCTTTCAATAACTGATATGAAATTTTGAAATTTTAAAGTCTTTTTTGAAACACTGTATTGTGGAAAAGGAGTGGAGGAATCATGAAATGGTGGAGGGGGTAATAGCCAATCAGAGGATCAGCAGTTATCAGGAAACACCTGAAAGTGGCAACAAGTCTGTTTGCTGAAGTATTATGGAGAAGTCATGATGCAACTAGAGTGGTCACCTGAGAACCAGACTTTACATTCTGAATACCAAGACATTCACCATTTACTGTGCTGTTACTTCTGTACAGTAAGGTAAGCCTTGATTATAGTGAAGGGGTTTTGGTTGTCCATGAGTTCATTTTTGCATACTAATATAAAAAAGAAGCTGTGGCAGTAAATAAACAGCTGTTAATAGCGTACACTGCAAAGCAAAAACTTATTTCAAGTTATGTTAATCAAGATGTTTGTTACAGTTTTAGATTAAAGTAGCCATAATTTTGTTATTAATAGCAAAAGCAGTGTATATTTAATGATAAAAATAGTATAGATAAAAACAATACAAATTATTTATTTCAGTTTTTGCACTTCTTAGCTCTTTTTTTTTTTTTTTTTTTTTTTTTTTTTTTTTGTAATGAACCAGTCTATGAGAGAAACACAGTGGGAGTAGTAGTTGCCTAACAATTTAACAGCAATGTCCTTCCTTCCTGTCCACTGTCCTTTCTCCAGACAATATTGTGCCAGGACTTGTTTGGTACTTCCTACATTTAACAGAGAACCAAACATACCCTTATATAGGCTATTATTTTAATGTGGTCACCACTTCCAAAGGTACAGATTTCTAACCCCCCTCCACTTCCCCCCACTCCCCTCCCCCGAAAGGAATATGTACAGCTCCCATATGCATGTAGTGTTATTATGTTATTGCATTGTTAAGTGTGACATTGTGTTACAATATATTTGCATATCATGGATCTGAGGTGGAACAGGGAACCAGCCTAGGTGGATGTGGCAAACTGCATCAAAATCAGTGCTACAGTGGCTTGCAAACCAGCCCCTGTCACTAGTCTGTGAGGTGGATTTGATATGAAGCCAGTGGGTTTCCCTGTATCCAACAAGCAGGCACTTTAATGCACTCAGCTAGAAGAGTAGGTTCGAATGACAATGTGTTGATTGTATTCATTTCCACCGAGAGCAGCCAGGGTGTGTTCTTTACATTATCATTTCTGTTTTTCTTGTATGCTGATGAATAGATTTTTAGGACAAGGTGTCAACATCTTTTTTATATTACTTAATGAAGTTAATATTAATTTACAGTTTTTTATATCACTTAATTAAGTTACTATTAATTCACAATAAATTTAACTAATCAGATTGTTGTAACACTCTTTCTTTTTTCTTTTTTCAGTACTACATATTTTCGAAGGAGATGCATGATACTGAATGACATCTGGCAGAGACAAGTCTAAGTATTTGTACCACTTTTACAGACAGGTGTAACTGCTGCACAACAAGGATCTTGCATAATGTCAACAATTATAATATGAATATAATATGTAAGAATAAAACTAATACAAATTTCATACATGTCAACTTTTACCCTACATTAGAGACAGTAGACTCCACTGTCTGTAACAACACTGAGAATTGTTATTTTGAAGAAGATTTCATTACCTAGACATTCTTCTTTCCTTGGCTTTTATATGAAACGAAGTTAAAGGGTGGACAGTAAATTGTGATGATTTATATGAATCAGAACTGACAGTTTTCTGTTATTTGCTTTGTATTGTAAAGAACATGATTAATGTTTTATTTATGTTATATGGTGAACATCATACAATTAATGCAACTAATATTCAGTTGGACAGTAAAATGCAACTACCAGTAGTATCACTGTAATGATCTGACTCTGTAATTTTGTTTTAACATGTCAACAATTTATCCCTTTAAAAAAAAAAAAAAAAAAAAAAAAAAATTGGTTAAACATGAGTGAAAATTTTTTGTCAAGTGCTTAAGGGGGCATCAGCTGCCATTAACACAAATTAGTATGTTGTATTTTGAACTAATTGACAAACTGAAGTCTTCAAGTAATGTTAATTTGATATGATGAGCATGACTGTACATAGAAGATCTATACAAGGAAGACAAAAATGAAGGCAGTATTATAAATATAGAAGACGATGTAAATGAACATTGATGATAGATATGATCTGGTGAGAAGACTTTGACATAGGGCTGAAAGACATTAGTCAAGACAAGGCCACTGGAGGATACAACATTCCATCAGAACTGCCTCCCTTGATAAAACTGTTCCACCTGGTGTGCAAGTTGCATGAGACAGGGAAAATACCCTCAGACTTCCAGAAGAATGTAGTAATTCCAGTTCCAAAGAAAGCATGTGCTGACAGGTGTGAATATAACCAAACTATCAGTTTAATAAGTCATGGCTGAAAATACTAACAGGAATTCTTTACAGGAAAATGGTAAAACTGGTAGAAGCTGGCATTGTGGAAGATCAGATTGGATTCCAGAAAAATATAGGCACACATAAGGCAATACTGACACTATGACTTCTCTTAGAAGATAGGTTAAGGAAAGGCAAACTTATATTTAAGGTATTTGTAGACTCGGAGAAAGATTTAGACAGTGTTGACTGGAATTATCTGTTTGAAATTGTGAAGGTAGCAGGGGTAATATATATGGAGCAAAAGGCTATTTATGACTTTTACAGAAACCAAACAATAGTTATCAGAGTCAAGGGGCATGAAACGAAAGCAATGGTTGAGAAGAGAGTGAGAAAGAGTTGTAGCCTATCCCCGATGTTATTGAATCTGTGCAGTGAGCAAGTTAACTACTTGCTTGATACCAAAGAAAAATTTGGAGTAGGAATTACATTTCAGGGAGAAGAAATAAAAACTTTGACATTTACTGATGACATTGTAATTCTGTCAGACACAGCAAACAACTTGGAAGAGCACTTGAACAAAATGGACAGAATCTTGGAAGGAGGATATAAGATGAGCATAAACAAAATAAAAACAAGGATAATGAAATGTAGTCAAATTAAATCAGATGATGCTGTGGGAATTACTTTAGAAAACATGACACTAAAGGTAGTAGATGAGTTTTTCTATTTGGACAGCAAAATAAACAGCAAAATAACTGATGAGGGCTGAAGTAGAGAGGATATAAAATGTCGACACAGTGGCAAGAAAGGAATTTCTGAAGAAGAGAAATTTGTTAACACTGCATATAGATTTAAGTGTTAGAGAGTCTTTTATGAAGGCAGTTGTCTGAAGTGTAACCATGTATGGCAGTGAAACATGTACAACAAACAGTTTAGACAAGAAGAGAGTAAAGACCTTTGAAATGTGGTTCTTTAGCAGAATGCTGAATATCAGATGGGTAGATTATACAACTAATGAGGAAGTACTAATAGAGTTTCTAAAAGAAGGGAGCACATGATAAGATACATTCTGAGATGTCATGGGATCACCAGTTTAGTAATGAGGGGGAGTGTGGGTGCTAAAAATTGAGGAGGAAGACCAAGAAATGAATACAGTAAGCAGATTCAGAAAGATGTGGGTTGGAGTAGTTATCTGGAGATGATGCTTGCACAGGATTGGGTAGCATGGAGAGCTGCACCAGACCAGTTTTAATACTGAAGACCAAAATAACAAAGACAATGAGCATTACCAAAATCTCAAAGCTAAGCTTTTAATCTCAGGAGTGAGAAAATTTTCTTTTCTTTATTTCTCTAAATTGTTTACCCTAATTGAAGATCTTGGCTGTAAAAAGTGGTGAGCAATGCATGTTGGGAGCCTGAGTTATTGCATGAAAACATACTAAGCAATGTACTTTTGCCTTATTAGATGAAAATTCCATTATGATCCAAGCAATAGAAGCTCTATCTTGAAACTCAGATTGTTTTCTTATATAGCATTACCTAGATATTTAACTGCTTATGCACATTATTACTGCATTTATATATCCTATAAGACCTGTGGTGAGTGTATACATATATTTGGCTTATGTATGAGAGTAGTGCATACTACAGACTATTGATGAATGTATTTTACCTTTGTAGGTGAAATTAATTCTGAGATACATGGAGGATGTTAAACTTATAGCTATGAATTTTATAGGTTCAGAGGAACATAATACAAAATGCATTGTTCTGATGATGCTCCAGCTTCTGCAAGAAGACACAGTTGATAAAAATGATCAGCAGAGCCAACAGAGAGGTCGGAAGAGGGGGGGGGGGGGGGGGGACAGCCTGTCAGCCATACAAATACAACCTCCATGACGCACTGGACAGCAATGTGCCAAACAACAAAAACAACAACAACAACAACAATAGCCTCAGCAGCAGTAGTGCTCCATGTTCCCATTTTGCCCATAATGCTTCTTGAAACATGACAGGGCCATGGGCCCTAAGCAATGGCGACTTGCAAAAACTGTATGGAAATAGGGCGTATAGTGTCTTTGTGTCATTCCCACCACCTCATGCAGACATTGACATGAATGTTAATTGTGTGTCTCCAGTGTTCACAAATTATGACAAACTGATTGTCAAAGTGTAAGTGATGATGGCCAAATGCTCAGACTAAAAGTGGACATGTGAACCATGACTTTACTGAACTCACAAACCTAACTGGATTTATGCTGTGTGGCATTGCCTCCAGTTTCTTCACTCTTAATGAGTTACAACAAGCAGCATTTTCCAATTTTGGGGCAACTTACAGCTCCCACTATGTACAAATCTGTGGTTCATTCCTTGACTATTTTGATAGCAGATGACACTGTCACTGGGATAGTTTGTTTGGCCCAAATGCTTTCAATGATTCTGGTTTTTACATTTTGGATATGGTCCACCTCATTTCTGACCAGCTCCCTTGCCAGCAGTAAGACTGTCTATAGTCTGAATTTTTGTCTCTTGTTCTCAGATGGGTTAGGTTATTTCATTAATTTTGTGGCTTGCATTACCCTGAAAGCTGTGGCACAACCAGAGAATTCTAAACAGTTGCTTGAGATTAACAAACCTTTTGGGTTGTACTAATATCAACACCTCCCGTTTGGTATGGCTAGCATCCCAGCGATTTTTCAGCATTTTTTTGGAACAGCTGATGGTGTCCATTCCAGGTTGAATCAACTATCTTGATGACGTTGCTGTGAAGGTGCATTCAAGGAAGAGAATTTATGTAACTTATGTGCCATGTTCATGGTCTTACATACTGCAGGGCTGAAATGCAATTGGCCGAGTCACACTTTTCTCAGACATCCATTGTGTCTTTGGTGTTTGAGGTTTCTCAAGATGGTGTTAAACCTTTATGTAATCAGGTTGCTGTCACAACTCTGCCTCACCCTACCAATTTCAAAGAACTCCAAGCATTTTTAGGTAAAACTGCATACTATCACTAATTCTTTTGAGGTGCAGCCATGTTGGTCTATCCCCTCCATCAGTTGCTCCACAAGGATGTTCCTTTTTGATGGACACTGGTCTGTGAGCAGACATTCACACGTTTGACATCTAAATTACTTTCTGCTCCTTGTTTGCCAAGTGGGTGCCCATAGCTGTATCCAGGATGACAAATCTGGTGTACGTCTATGGGCACCCAAATGGCACCATCCTATGCCAACCTATTCATGGGGCATCTAGAGGAAGCCTTCCTAAACACCCAGAATTATAAACCCCTCACCTGGTTAAGATTCACTGACTACATCTTTGCAATCTGGATTGGGGGTGAGGACACCCTATCCACATCCCTCCGGGACCTCAACAGCTTTTCCCCCAATTGCTTCATCTGGTCCTACTCAACCCTACAACCCGCCTTCCTAGATGTTGACCTCCACCTCAAAGATGTCTACATCAGTACCTCTGTCCATATCAAAACTACTAACCATCACTCATACCTCCACTTCGACAGCTGCCTTCCATACCAAGAAGTCCCTTCCACACAGCCTAGCCTCCCATGGTCATTGCATCGGCAGTGACAAGTGGTCCCTCTTGTAACATACTGAGGCTCTACTGAAGCCTTCACAGGCTGTAATTATCCTCCCAACCTTGTACAAAAACAAATCTCCTGTGCCTTATCTGTCCAATCTTCCACCACCTCCCAAGGTCTTACAGTCCAGCCACAGAGGAGCATTCCCCTTCTCAGTCAGTACTACCCAAGACTGGAGCAACTGAATTACATTCTCCACCAGGGTTTTGACTACCTCTCGTCGTGCCTTTAAATTAGAAATTTTCTGCCTGCGATCCTTCCCACAGCTACCACTGTGTTATTCTGCTGTCCAATGAACCTACACAATATACTTGTCCACCCTTACACAACCCCTGCTCCCAACCCCTTACCTCATGGATCATACCCCTGTAATAGACTTAGATGCAAGACCTGTCCCATACATCCTCCCACCACCACTTTCTTCAGTCTGGTCACAAACATCACCTATCCCATCAAAGGCAGGACTACCTCTGAAACCAGTCATGTGATTTACAAGATACGCTGCAACCACTGTGCTGCATTCTATGACTACCAAGAAACACACACACACACACACACACACACACACACACACACACACAAACACACACATGTATTTTGGAAAGGTTCCACAATAATGTTTCATGAACTTGCCCAGCAAGTAAACTGTGGTAAGTCAAAGGTAGGTGATGTTAAGCTCACCCTGTTTATGAGAAAATAATGTTAATTACCCAGTGATAAAATTTTGGAAGTATAATTGTGGGTAGAATTTACCATTTTAAAAATATTTCATTATGGTAGATATATGTGAAAACAATGATGTGTTTGGATAAGGGAATCACATTGCAGGTACATGCAATATCTCATTTATTAGAATTTATTGAAACATTACTGCACGATTTCTTGAAATGAGTTAAATGGGACTTACCATTGTTTACAGCTAAGGTCTGCAGTTAAGTGAACATATTTATGTTTTCCTATTTGATTCTTCCTTGAAGAATTTGTACAGCCTATTGAACCATTCACTAAATTTGTTTTAAAATTATTTAGATCATGAACAGATTCTTTCAGTAGATAATTTATGTCATAAGAAACAACTTCTCTAATGATTATCGAACTTTGAATTAGTTTGAACCTTGATGTAGTACCTTCATATGGAAGCTCTATTGACAGGACAAAAGCTAACTAATTTTCTTTTAAAACGACATTTACAACATAGTTGGAGTGGCGAAGTGACGTGATGTGATGTGCTGTGATGTGTGTGTGTGTGTGTGTGTGTGTGTGTGTGTGTGTGTGTGTGTGTGTGCATGTGTAAACTGGATGAGTCAGACAGTAATGAAGCAGAGGCAGTAGTAAACATAAGAATCATATACTACCTCAAAAATGTCTACAGAATGTGATAACTCACAAAAGTTCTGGTAAAAATTGTCCTGAAAGTGAATAACATATGTATAAATTAGTACCCAGTTATGACCAAAAACTATAAACCTTAGTTGAGAACCTGACTATTGTTAAACTCATAGGACTATAGCAACAATACTGGGTGAACATTGTCCTGCAGGTTGTTATAATGCAAAGTATTTGCCACTTGATCCCAATGAAATGTTTAGTGAGGCTGTAAAACTAACCAAAATATATTAAAAATAATCAGTGTTAACAGTCAGTAACAATAACATAAATGCAGTCAGTGAGGGAACATTCAACAACCTGATATATGTTTTGAATGGTCAGTAACTGCTGCTTTTGATTAATTATAACAGATTCAAAAATAAAGACAGTGTAATGAACATTTATGCATAAATTCATTACTTCCTTCACCTGATATACAGTAACAAGCACCAGTAAATCAGAAAACAGCTTAAAGAACTTTCAAAGTCTGCTGGTTTTGGCAAGCACTGTAATATTATTGAAGTACCTTTTCTGAGAATCCTTTGTACTGTTTTTCAGTTAGAGTCTTTGCAGGGACCTTCATCATATAGTCCAGTAGCTCAGCTGACTTGTTTGTGGAGAGGCCAAGGTACTTTGCTAGACGAAATGTCCTTTCTGGAACATCTGTGTTGCAAACTGTGTCTGCAATGGCCACTCCACTTTGTGATACTGCACGATGCAGTAAACCTGAAATGCACTACTACATATGAAGAGCTTCAAACTGTTATCCAAAATACCAGTTTATGGACACAGATGACTAAGTTGTTTTATTTTAGTGTCTTACAAACTGTAATCTTAAATTTTTCTTCTTGTGGCTTTATCTTAATGTCTGTATTAAAGAGATTTTTATATTTTCTCAGTTAGGGATTTTATCTGTGTAAGATGTTTTATGATGAATTTATCGTATCAAACTCCTATAAAATTCCAAGCTTCTGATGATATTCCCCAGTATCTTTATTAGGAAAACACTGATATCTACAGACATAAATTATGTAGTGAACCTCTGCAACCAGGGATTAAATTGTTGTCAACATTAAAGTGTCATCTGCAGCAACACTGTTTTCATCGTGATGTAAAATATTGAGCATATTCATGTGTAGTCTGTCTGTATCAGACACCCACTTCCCCACATACTTGTGTGTCTAGTGATTCATATTTTATGATTTTATGGATTCTGTGATGTTTGAGTCCCTGTAATTTCAAATAGAAATTCACATGTTTTTTAAAAAGGATTTATGCATTTTCATAGGGCTTTGTATAGGCACCACTAGTTTTTCTAGTTTCTTTACTTAAAATGGCACTGATATTCAGTGCATTGCTGGGAACTAGTTCAGACTGACTGTCCCACTTTGCTGTTACACGGAATGTTACAAATGCCTGTGACTATGAACTCATGACTATGCTTCACAAGTTGTAATTCATTCATCTGATTGCAATGAAACTTTGGTGAAACTAACCGTAGGTCTACCGATAGGGGTTGTTAGCGACTCCCAAGATGGGCCAGCAACTGCCTCTTCACTCATTTTGATAATGTTTAGCACAACTGCACAATAAAAACACGCAGAACAGTACAGCGCAAAACAGTTTTTATTTATTTATTTATATACTTGTTCCATAGATCTGTACATGTGAGCAAGTCACTCAGATGTGGAACGTGTCAATGTACATAACAAAATACATAGAATAAAGACATTGTTATAGTATTAATAACAGTGCACAAAAGTCATACTTATTAGCTTAAAAACTAGTCAACATAAATGTGAAGATAGCAGTTTCATATATAGGGCATTATTTCATCTATTTTAACCTTGAACAGTAATCAAAACTTCCCACTTTGGGTTTAAAAGTGACCCAAAAATGGAAATGAGAAAAACAGGAATTTTTACATTAGGGCATTATTACATCAGTTTAACAGTAAACAGTGTCAAAAAATTTAAAATCATCTTTCCAATCTGGGTTTTACTTATTTCTCTGAAAGAATTCCTCTAGTGAATAAAGTGAGGTCTCAAGTAAATAATTTTTCAAGCTATGTTTAAATACTGATGTACTACTCCTTATACTTTTGATGCTGTTGGGTAGGGAATTGAAAATTTTCGTTCCAGCGTACTTTACCCCTTTCTGAATAAGTGTCAAGTTCTTTAACTCACAGTGGAAATCCTCTTTTCTTCTGGTGTTATGTTCATGATGTGGGCAATTCGTTTCATACAGAGTGGGGTTATTTATTACGAAGCACATCAGTGAATATATGTACTGAGATGTTGCTGTCAGTATTTCAAGTCGTTTAAAAAGATTTCGACATGAGGTTCGTGGGGGTACACCACAAATGATCCTTATTGCTCTTTTTTGTGCTGTGAGGATTTTCTTTGCGGCAGGTGTATTGCCCCAGAAGATGATGCCATAACACATGACTGAATGAAAATAGCCAAAGTAAGCTGACTTTGAGATGGTAATGTCATTGAAGCGTGACAAAATTCGTAAAGCAAATGTTGCCGACGTCAGCCGTTTTAGTGTTTGTAGAACGTGATGTTCCCAGTTCAGCCTACTGTCCACGTATACGCCTAGGAATTTTGATAAGTACACTTGCTTTATCATCTGATCATTCTGTGTGATAACTATTTCTTTTGGGTTTTTGTGGGTTGTCTGGAACTGGATAAAATTGGTTTTTTCAGGTTTATTGAAAGGGAGTTAATACTAAACCAACCCAGAACTTCTTTAAGGATATCATTGACCTCAGATTCTAAGTCAGTAGTTGACACATTATCCACCACAATGCTCGTATCATCAGCGAACATTGTAAATTTACACTGCTTATTGATGGATAAAGGCAGGTCATTAACATATATGAGGAACAGCAAGGGCCCAAGCACTGATCCCTGTGGCACTCCCTGCTGCACAATTCCCCACTCAGAGTCCACTATATATTGTGATACACTATCTGAAACATCTAGAATAATCTTCTGCTTCCTATTTTCGAGGTACGATTTTAACCAGTTTCCTACAGGTCCTGTAATTCCATAATGACAGGCCTTCTTGAGGAGTATCTGGTGATCTACACAGTCGAACGCCTTTGATAGGTCGCATAGGACACCAATTGGCAGCCTCTTTCTGTTTATAGACTCTAGAACATCATTTGTGAATGAGAAAATTGCGTTATCTATTGAAACTCCCGTTTGAAAACCAAACTGCTGACTGTTAATGATGTTCAGGTCACCAAGGTGTGCCACAAGCCTGTTGTACAGAGCTTTTTCTAGGACTTTTGAAAATATTGTTAATAGAGAGATAGGGCGATAGTTTGACACATTTGTAGCATCCCCTGCTTTGTACAGGGGCCTGACAACAGCGTATTTCATTCTGTCTGGAAACACTCCTTGTTGCATGGATGTGTTGCAGATGTGAGCCAAAACTTCGGTCACTTCACTACAGCAAGCCTTCAACAGCTTGCTTGAAATATCGTCGATACCAGCAGAATGTTTATTTTTCAAAGACTGTATGATTTTTTTGATTTCATTGGCAGTAATGGGAGGCACACTTATTTGACTGAAAGGCTCTGGAAAATTATTTTTCATTATACAGGCAGCTTTATCTACAGAACCATGGCAACCTATCTGTGTTGGGACAGTTAAAAAATGTTGGTTAAAGATTTCAGCTAACGAAACAGATGACAATGGCCACCTTGTACAACACAGTCAGCTACGTAATGATGGTGGTAGTCGAAACTGCATACCTACCGAAGCCTCCCGATGTTTACCAACTTCTACCAATTCAGGACTAGGGAGAGGTCTACCATCTAAAAGTTTACACACTGTAGAGGTAGTTGATGATATTCTCTGTCAATGGCCATGGCAGAATTATGAAGAAGCCACCTTTAAAACAGTCCCTGCCACCTACCCTTTTGGTGATGTATGTTCAGCATTTGGCCTCATTGAAGGGAATCATTGCACTAGTTCACTGAGGAGCATCCCCTCCCCCCTTTTCTTCCACGTCCCAACACAGAGGGTATTGTAAAAATGTTGGTCCTCTGTGTATTGTAATCCAACCCACACAGATTGCTAGCTAAACAGCCATGGTTTAATTTCCATCAGTTTGCTTACAGCAGAGCATTGTCAAACAGCAATATGTAGTACTAAAACTGTTAGAAACTCCTGTGGGGAGGATATTAGCAATGAAGTGATCATCAGTGACATTGAAACAGCTATTGTGGTTTCTGTTGTAGTAATCTGAGGTATCATATTGGCCATATGAATACCTGTCATAGCAAAATAATGCTGTACAGATGGAATTTGGAGTGGAAAAGTGCTCATGATGATTATTATTAATCTAATGCATCACAATGAATCAGACAATAAGTACACTCGCAGTGCGTCTGCAACCAGGTGTATATAAAAATATTTCCATGAAATTATCATATTAAGGTTCTGAAAAATGCAAATGAGTAAGCATCTCATTAAAAGTGAATGAGAGTCTTGTAAAATTGAACATCATATCCCTGAGATGAAGAAAAAGCAAATCAAAAGGTTTATGATAACAGCTGAAAGTTCCTAAATTGTTCCAGCTGACTCCTGAACATCAGCTGTGATTGAGAACACATAGCTGAGAGAAAAGAGATTAGCATAATGCAGAAATAAACAAACAAAGGACAATAAAGAGTGCTAACTGAGCTCCTCAATATGGATGTGTCATGAATACACAGTCTTACTTATCATATTGCTACTGGGTCAATTGGCATACTCATTGAGACACTACACTTACATGCAGGAGTAGTAGATGTTGTAATCCAAGTGCTGCCATGCAGTTTTAGGTTTCCACATATCATTTAAGGTGCACACCTGGATGGTTCTGTTGTAAAGGGCACAGTCAGTTTCATTCCCCAGCCTTATCCAATCTGAATTTGTGTTCTGTGCCTAATGATGCAACAGGATTGAACTTAAATATTTATTTTCCATTGCTCTATTGGATATTGCACAGAAAGAAACCATGTGCAATAATTCCAACTATACTCCTACCAGGTACCATAAAAGCACAAATTCTTAAAGCTAACTTAGGACATTGTACCTTTATAAATATCATTCACTGTTTAAGAACAGTTTTAAGAAATCTTACTCTTATAGAAGATGTTTCTGTATCAGCACTTTCAATAACATCAAACTATCAGAAGAGAATGGTTATTGCTGAATCAACAAAACCACACTGAAAGCAGCTGATGTATATCTGAACTTGATAGAGAATACCAAACAATATTCAGCATTGACCCGTATTTATACTGTAATGAATAATCATCAGTAATTTAATTATAAATAGCTGCTGTGTAAAAGAGAGAGGACTCCTGCCATATTTGTGAATGGAAAATTCAGTACATCACGTAGTGGCAATTAGAATGTTAGGAAAACTATTATTGCCTATCAGTGTGACACTGAAGTGTAAAATGGGCAATAAATATGAAATAAGTACATTTGATCACAGCCAGATCACGGATACACAATACATGAAACAGTATCTTTAAAATATGATATGGAGCCTACTATGTGTTTCTCTACAAAAATCATTCCTATTATTAGTTTCATAGTTATGAAGTAACACCTTTAACACAGAAATTTCTCATTATGTCAAAAATGCATTAATTACATGCATGCCTCAGCTTTAATTAATTTAATTGTCGGCAATATCCTGACCAAAAAGTCTGATGTAAGAATTCAAAATAAACTGACTGAAGGGTGACAAATTATTTGAAATTATTTCAGCAGTTATGTCACTGACAGTGTAGGGTCTCAGTTAGATAGCTATCCAAAAAAAGATGTAAATGGGAAGAGTGCCTGTATTTGCACATTGTTGTTCATCTTATGCAAAATACCATAGTTGTAATTTAACCTTAATTTTGAGTCATAAGCAAGAGAAGTGAGCCCCTTTGTCTTGCTTATGATTAAAAATGAAAATGGAATTATAGCTACAGTACCAATTACACACTTTAGATTTTGATCAAATTAATAATAATACTCACCTTTGCCTTTTGGTGAAAGCATAAGATACTCAGATGACATTCCTCCAGCACTTCCTCCAAACACTGTCACATTTTCAGGATTACCTCCAAAAAGAGCAATGTTGTCTTTGACCCACCGTAATGCCATTACTTGGTCCTTTAGTCCCATATTACCAGGAACAACAGAGTCACCAGTGCTAAGGAAACCTATGAAGCAAATTCTCTGAGAATCACTCATATTGTTTTCCACAACGGAAGAATGTGTAAAATTTATTTGTGCTGACATTACATTGTGTGTTAAGCAGGTATTTCATTTGGAGTACTGGACAGTCATCTTCCCTATACAACAAATATACAAAATGGCAAAACTGAAAATTCCAGGATGCATATTATATGTAAATAAGAGCAAACTTAGTGTGTAAGGTTATAGAAACTGAATAGTAAGTTACCAAGAACACCAAGACGATAATTTAATGTGACCAATACAACTTCATGTTCAAGGAGATACTCTGGACCATAAAAATCTGCATTTCCAGAGCCCATAATGTAACCTCCTCCATGTAGCCACACCATGACGGGTTTCAGATCCCCTGAGTTCTCTTCTGTCTAAAGAGAAAAGTAATATATTACATACAGGTAAGAAACAAAATGATAGGTCAAATATGCACAAGTAAAAGGGTTCAAGTAGAATCAAATGTTTCATTTAACTCTAAAAATTTTCTTTCAGTTTATATTGTCTCTAAGTGTAGCTTACATATTACATTGCTAGATCAATAAAGAGATAATATCTGCCAACATATGCTTGGAAAGACATTAGATCCAAACTGAGAAGTTGAAAGTATAACAAAAAGTTATCATCAGAACCAGTAAATTAGCATGTAAAAACTAGAGGAAGGTGGATTGATTTTGCAGAAAACAACAGATTTGATGGTGGGAATACATGTAGATTTTGCATTCTGCATCTAGTATGCATGGTGAATTCTGAACAATGACAGAAATATTTTGATAAAAAAAACCTTTTAATATGTCTTTCTGCTACTCACCCTGTAAATTCATGATGTATAGTGCTATGTACTTTCATTTGGTTTTGCAATTGACAACATGTGAAATACTGAAAGAATAATGTTGCCAGAAAAGAAGGAAGGAGTGGAAACTGGAAACTGGGGTTTAATGTTCTGTTACATGAGATGGAACATAGTCTTGCACTGGGTGAAAAGGATGTAAATTAGCAGTGTTCATTCCATGTGAATTACTTCAGCATGTTTAAACAGTTTAAAGAAACTGAGGAAAACAGAAGGAAAAGTAATTATCTGTATCTTACATCCCATATCACATCTTTAAATTCCCTGTCATACATTCATTGTATTCTGTAAATCCCATCATGAAGTAAAATCTTCAGGGATGTATAATAGGCCAAGTTACACATTAACAAACAGTTGAGTAGTTGGAGTAAGCTATATTCATAACTAATTGTCATAAAACTACATACAATTTTGTAATTACTCAAACTATATTTAATACAACAAAACGGATAGTGATTACAGAACAACAGGTACCTGTGTGGTGTGATAAGAGAGTCCAGTTAACATTTAACATCACAGATCCTAAAATCGACTTGATTCAATATTTCGGCAATCCAACTGTTTGCCATCTTCAGCAGAACACTGCTTCTGCTGATGACTCCTGCTGAGAACTGATGCCAGGCTGCAAATCAATATCCTATATAGGCCTCTGTACAGTACATGGCACATGCACTGCCCATCATGGTTGCTGCCCTCCAAGACTGGACAGGTGGCACCACCCTTAGTAGAACACCAGATATAACACCCTTAGAGATATTTTCAAACACTTGGACTGGCCACACTGAAGAACATTCTGTTTTGATGCAGGATAGTACAGGATTCCACATCCTGATAAGAGGAAACTCATTGTCTTTATTAATTAAATTAGCCACCAACCTAATTTCAGTTGCCTCTTTATAGACACTGTTCCAAAAACTGGAAGTGTAGGTAACTATCACAGTTGTGTCAAATTTCATACTATGTCCCTCATTTAAGCAATGTTCCACTACCACTCATTTTTCCAGTTGTTGTAGCTTTGTATGATGGCAATGTTCCATATACCTGTCATGAACTGTGTGAATTGAATGGCCAATGTAAGCCTTCCCACACTGACACAGAATTTTGTAAATACCGGGCTTCCTGAGACCCAAATCATATTTCACAGAGCTGAGTAGTGGCCTAATCTTGGAAGTTGGATGGAAAACACTCTTAATGTTAGAATTCCTTAAAATCCTTCCAGTCTTAAATGACATGCCATCAGCGTAAGGAATAAAGGCCACTGACCTATGCTCCTCTTCATGCATCTCCGGTGATGATACAAACTTCATAGGCCAATGAATCTGCTTCTCAGAGTATCAATTTTCCTTGAAAACAGCCATGAAATGCCCAAATTCTTGAGGTAGATTGACCTCATCGGAAATGGCATATGCTCTGCTTACATTCGATTCGTACAGTTCATGACAGGTGTGTGGAATGTTTCTGTCATATGAGGCTATAACAGCCAGAAAAATTGGCAGTATCATATCATTACTTAAATGAGGGGCATGGTATGAAATTTGATGAACCTGTGGTAGTTGCCTACACTTCCAGTTTTTGGAACAGTGTCTATAAAGAGGCAATTGAAATTAGGTTGGCAGATAATTTAATTACTAGAGACAATGGGTTTCCTCTTAGCATGGCATGGAATCCTGTACTATCCCACATCAAAACAGAATGTTCTTTGGTGCAGCCAGTCCAAGTGTTCAAAAATCATCTCTGAGTGTGATATATCATTGCTGCTGGGTTTGTACTAAGGGTGGCACCATCTGTCCAGTCTTGGAGGGCAGCAACTGTGATGAGTGGCACATGTGTCTTGTGGGGTATGGAGGCCTATATAGGACATCAATGTACAGCCTGGTATCAGTTCTCAGTGGGACTCATCAGCAGAAGCAGCATTCTCCGGAAGACGGCAAACAGTTCGATAGTTGAAATATTGAATCAAATTCATTTTATGATCTGTGATGTTAAATGTTAACCGGATTCTTTTATCACATCACAGAGATAACTGTTGTTCTGTGATCACTATCAGTGTCATTGTGTTAAAACTCAAAGAGACTATCAAGACTTATTATTTCAGGAAAGCCTATGAAGTCACATTTGACACTGTCAAATAGGTAGCAGGAATTGTTGATCCCTGAGCCCCTACACCCTACCCCCTTGTATTTTGTGAAAATTTGCACACAGAAAGAATGGAACTAGAAAATGTTGTTTGTTAGTCTTTGGAAAGTAATTGTGCATTCATTTAAATATGCTACTAGTAGTAGATAAACAGTAGTCTGTTCTCTCTGAAGTAACAGCTACATTGGAGGATGTAGCAATATACTGATATGCTGTTAATATACAGCACAGTGTAATTTTGAACAGCAACTTTTCTTTTCTCATTTCATATTTTAGTTCAGTTTGGATTCCTGAAAGTTGTCCTTTCTGATGGACTCTACAGAATATGATAGATAAATGAACGAAAGATCAAAATTAGGAGCCATACATGATAACATTTCTATTGATTGTACATCAAATTAATTCATAATAAGTAATAGTCAGAAATTAATGTTTCTTTAAATATTTTTTTTAGCTATAAACATACCGTTGATGTATAGACATTAAGGAAAAGACAGTCTTCATTTCCTTTGCAAGATCCAGTCAGTAAGTTGATCTGTGGTGCCACCTCACCAAAAGTTGTGGCATCTCTGACACCATTCCATGATTCAGGTGGCTCTGGTGGCTGAAATATTCCATATTAAGTTATGTGAGATCATGAGCCAGAGAAAGAGCCACTTTTAATACAAATAGCAAAAGTAGAAGAGTGTGAACCACTAATAGATTAGTAGATATCTCAAACATTTGCCCCTAGAAATCTCATTTAGAAGATTTTTTTTTAGGTTTCAGAATTATATCACAATAATGATTCCTAGTGCACATTACAAACATAATCCCACAGTGACATGTACACAGGTATAAACTTTTCTAATAGATTGGAACTATGAACCAACTGTAAAGAGACATCCTCCTCTAGCATTACTTTTCCTCAACAGAAGTAGTTGATACCAAAAATAATTACAAATTTTTAAACAGGTTCATATTATCTCAACTGTTTTCCTAAAAGAATTGCATATGATTTTGTACATGATGTATTATATTTCAGGCTAAAATGTATAAAAAGAAATTACTTAATTTTTGTTGTTACACTTGCTATGTGCTAGCTTTGAATGTACAGCTAAAATTACTTTTCTTTTAGAAACATTTGAAATTATGAAATATTTGGCACACTTAAAATTTCTGTTATTAATATGCAATCTGGCACTAATTATTGAAATTATTTCTGAATTCATTTATAAAATGATTATATAAATAGAAAGTCATTTGTCAAGAGAACCTGTCAGCCCTTTGGAATACTGTTAATACCTCAGAATGGATTAGTAGTGGGCATGACTGATGTGATCAGGCATGTTTTTAATTTTGGCAATAACAATGTAATTTTCAATTTTGCTGAAGTGGAAATTGTGAATACAGTATGATACAGAAAATTGTGAGAGAATAAAATAAATATAAAAACAGAAATTACTGCTCAGGCAATTCTACAGAAGTTATTACATCAACTGGAACCATGAGAACCTATAATGTTAAAAAATTTCAGCTTCAAGAATCAGCCCCAGACATGAAGAACTGGAGCCATCTACAAGAAAAGAAGATAAGTAAAAAGTTGATTGTAAATCTTACTCCTCTTGAAGCTTATTAAAAGAATTAATGATAAAGACAGAGACAATCAACAAATGATGTGAGGGAGGCATAGAGTACACAACTCATCTTTAATCTCTGACTCATGGCTTCTACAAATATAGTGGACTGTTAACCCCTAAGTTCAAATAACTGCTACAACTATCTCAGTATTTGGCTCAAATGATTCAGGGCAACCAAATGTCTGCATGGTTACAGTAAAAGGCAGAAAGAATAACAACTGCAATGTTATGCTGGATGATAATGGTAGTTTCCACTTGGAAACAAAACTATATCTGACAATAGGTTTCAGTACTAAGCAGAGTGGTGCTGTACCACTGGACATGTTTGGAAGAAGCGGAAATCAATCTTCATCCTGATATCCATATTTTCAATGGTTGCCCTGGATCGTTTGAGCCAAATACTGAGATAGTTCCAGAACTACACCAAGATCAATCTACTACCCCATCTTTGTATAATCTATTATTTTCTATGTATCTATTGGCCTGAATGTAAACTGTGTTTTAACTGTACCCTTCCAGTACAATACATTTATATGAACTCTAAACTAGCAAAAATGTTCCATCAATAGGGACAGCTTTGTCACTATTTTTCTTTCATTCAATTGCCGTGTCCACTCGCAAGCACAAACCTGCTTCAAAACTATCAAAAACATTACTCTTTATCTCCAGTTTCAGGAAACATGACAATTATGAAAATGCTAACACTTTAAAAAATTTCGAAGAGAGATAGCAATGTAATCACAGAAATTGTGTGACTTGTCTGTCTGTGTTAAAGCAAATGGGAAACATAAAAATATGAGAAAATGATTATTTAAATTATGCAAACTTTTTATTAGAAAGATATGTACATACAAACATTTAACACTTTAAGTTCACAAGCTTTCAACTTCAATGAAAATTATGAAATGTCCATTATGAAAGCAAATTTGCCCAAAACTGCATTGTAAGATGATTTCTTATATACACATTGTCTTGCTTATTGAGTAAAATTCATCAGACATGTTCAGGGAGTAACACCTTCTCCCCTGTTAACTGTTCAAAGATAAGAGTCCATGAACTCTCCTCCTCCGCAGAACCTACTAAGACTTGTTTGGATCTCTTGTTCCTCATCACTTCTCACTGCTATCTGGAATCCTCATGCCACTGAATGGAGTCACTTAACAATAATTCAAAGATTCTGAGCAGATCTTATACTTTTCACAAGTCTATCACTACAGGCTTATGAAGTCATAGGATATCATCACCCTAATGCGTAGATGAGTTTTAACAACATGTAAAATATTAAAAAACAAGCTTTCTATACAGGTCATATCACAATTAATAAGATCTGTTTGCAGGACATTTTGCAATAATTAGTAGCAGCCACTTAGCATGCTAAGGTGAAAGGAACGCCTTGGACACCAAAGTGCAAGGTTTGTACACCCAGTGTCTATCACAATTAGTAGCGAAAACTGACAGGGGTGAATGTGTACAAGGGAAAAGGGGGAAGAAGGGGTGCTAAATCATAGGCCATTTGTATTGAGCAATATTCTCAAACCAGTTCTGGCTATATTAAGTGAAGTAAGTAGTTTCCACATACATGTGAATGAAAGAGCAAGGGGAAGGCACTTTTGTAGAGTACCAAAAGGTCATCTCCTATGAGTTGAAATCAAAAACATCATTGTAAACCTGTGAGATTTGACAATGATGAAAACACACAAAATGGCCATTGTTAAATATGTTCTGCATGCAATGCGAACAGTGACACCTCTATTGGTTAGTTTAGCTACAGGCTAGAGGGGTAAATATAGTCACTGTCAAAAACCAGAAAAATTGTCCCATGTGGTAGCAGATCAACTGTTTTTTTTTTTTTTTTTGGTTTAATATTTAGTGTAAAATTTATGTACAGCATGACAAAGTATTCATTCTCTACAGGAACAATGTGAACTGATCAAGAGAATTCCAGTTGGAGGTGTAGAGTATTATGTCAAACAGTCTGGTTGTATTTAAAAACAGTACATTTTCTAGAAATAATGATTAACTCTTCTATAATTTTATCTGGAGACTAAGATTAGAGCCATAAGTCATAAACATTGTTATTTATTTATTGAGGTAGGTAAATAAATAGTGTCTCCCTTTCCAAAACCCTTGGAATTAAATCTTATTAATCTAGATTTTTTCTTTGAATGATATTCTTTTACTTTTGTTTCCTTGTAGTCTGAGGGATTAGCTGCCATAGAAATAAACAACATTTTGTGTGCCAGCACTTCTTCATTGGTATATGTTTACAGAAATGAACTAACAACTGCAACCTACAACCTAAAGCAAGCCTTACATCTCACAAGAGAGGGGATCATCGCCGTTATTGGAATACCTCAGATATGATTTAATGCCCACCTCATGTGTAAATCTTGAAATCAGAAAGGTAAACAAATGGTTCCATAAGATCTGCAAAATGAACCAAAATGCACATTTTCTCAGTATGAACTTTCTCCAAAGGAGTCACCATACAGAACATGTAATGCATTTAAACAGATGTGGTAAAACTCTACTAGGGAAAAAAATTCTTCATATGCTAGAAAAACTTAGTCAACAAGAAAATGGTACCGCCATCCCAGTGATGTTACCAGGAGCAAAACAGCAGCCTTCAACATCAAATAACTGCCAATACAAATGTGATGATGCTACGAATACTACTCTACTGGATGTACAAACACAGACAAAAATAACAGAAGCAACTGGACAACCCATAAGAAAGAAAACAACAGAAACCACAACAAAAACAGTTAAGCAGCCATTAGCTTCTCCAGCAGATAAAGAGACTCCTGCAGCAACAAAAATAGTCAAACAGCAATCAGTATTTTCGCCAGTAATAAACAAAAAGACACCAACAGCAACCAAATCAGTCAACCCACCATCAGTCTCACCTGCAGCGATAAACAAGATGACCTTCACAACAGAGAAAACAGTTGTCAACAGAAGAACTGTTGTTCCTCATCCCAGATTCAACGATTTTTTTTATGAACAGTACTGAAGACGAAAAAGCTCTCATCCACTCAGCTGCAGCAAGTAAGGCAGAACCAAAAATTTCTCAACAGTGTTCAATACTTTCTGACTCTTACAATCAGCAAATTTACATCCACAACGCACAAGGACTAAGAAACAAAGTGAGTGAAATAGAAATTTTAATAAATAGTAAAAAAAAAAAAAAATGCTATTGCTCTACCACTGGACATATGCAACTCCCACAGCACTGAAAAAGACAGAATTATTGGGCATAGAACTCACTGAACATTGTCTTTACTTAATATCAGTATATAGATCACCCTCAGGCAACCTAAGCTGTTTCTATAAGAACTTGGCTGTAGTGTTAGAAAAACTAACAAAATGGAAATCCTACAGAATTGTAAACTGTGGCGATGTTAACACAGATTTCCTAGTAGAAGACAGCGACCATGTAAACTTTAAATACTTTATGAATCTCTACAATCTGGAACTAAAGGTTAAATCTGCAACCAGAATAACCAACCAGAGTGTATCTTGTCTTGACCAAGTAGCTACTGACACAGAATGCACAGCATGCTCTGTAAAGTTAGGATTTTCTGACCACAATGCCCTAATTATACAAATATCAATAAGCAAGCCCCGTCAAAAATGTTTACAACACAAACTAGAAATCTCTGTCAAAGCAATATCCACACCTTTCTCTCCCACATGCAAACAGAAAACTGGCAGGATACATATCACTCTCAAAATGTAGATAACAAATTTGAGACTTTTCTAAATACTATTTCAACAACCACTTCCCCTTAAAAACAAAAATATTTCCAATACCAGTAACTCCCCCAAGTGGATAACCCCAGGTATTATCACCTCAGCAAAAAGAAAAAGAGAACTCTTCAACCTCAGCAACACCGAATTTGGCAATACTGAAGAATTTAAGAATTACTTTACCAAATATAAAAAAATCTTTAGAAATGTAGTTAATGCAGCCAAAAAACTGCAAAATGATAACCTGCTCAACTTATCAGCTACCAAAAGTAAATGGATGTGGAAAATCATTAATACACAAAGTGGCAGAAATCCACAGCTGACAAGTAATATGAACCTAAAAATAAATGGCAAATCCATCACAAATGATAAAGAAATAGCAGATGAATTTAATTCATATTTTATTAAAAATGTTGAAAGTCTCACAGACCACCTTAAAAATAATCATCTCCCAAACTTAGAACATAACTACTGCATTGACATGCTGTTCTTATTAACAACAACAGCGGCAGAAATAGAAAAAAATATTCATATAAAAATTAAGAAGAAATCCTCTGCAGGACAAGATCAGATTCCCTGCTTTCTTCTCCATAACTGCAGCAACCTCATATGTAAACCACTGTCCCACATAATAAACTCTATTCCTGAATGGCATATTTCCTAATAAACTCAAAACTGCAAAAATCATACCCATTCATAAAAAAGGAAGTAAAGATGATACCAGCAAGTACAGGCCAATAGCAGTCTCTCAGTAGTCAGCAAATATTTGAATACACTATGGCAGACAGACTAAATTCATTTCTGAAAAAAAGAAATGCCATATCATCTGCTCAGTTTGGTTTCCAAGAAGGAAAAACCCCAACTGATGCAATACAGCAACTCCTAGATTACACCTTAATGTTAGTAGACAAGAAGCTTCCAGCCATAGGCATTTTTCTTGACCTAACCAAGGCATTTGATATGGTCAATCACAATATACTGCTTCAAAAAATTTATTCCCATGGAATAAGGAGCACTGGCCATGACTGGTTTAAAAGCTACCTCAAAGACAGAAACCAATATGTCCAAATGAATGCAACCAATCAACCAGGAATTGCTAATACTGTACAGTCATCTACCCAAACCAAAGAACATGGAGTTCCCCAAGGCTCACTGTCGGGACTCTTATTATTCTTACTTTATGTAAATGACCTCCCCTTAAATTTACACAATAGGAGAACCTTCCTCTTTGCTGATGATACCATAATTATGATATCCGCCTCAAATGAACTTCTTCAAGATGCCATAAACAGGAGCACAACACAACAAAACTCATGGCTTAATTCATACAGACTACTCCTAAATATAAAAAAAGACAGCAGGTATTACTTTCCACACAGTCCAAAATAAAAACCCACCAATACCAAATATATCACTGAGTGATGATAATATCAACTATGTAAAAGAAACCAAATTTTTGGGCATTACCATTAGTGACACACTTACATGGAAAAGTCATATTGATATAACCTGCACCAAATTGGGTAACGTATGTTTCATGATTAGACAAATAAGGGATATTGTTAACACCAGCACCCTCACATCGATGTACTATGCTCTTTTCCACTCTATATTAAGTTACAGAATAATCTTTTCGGGCCACAGTGCAGAACCAGTGAGGCTGTATAAAAAGACTAGAATAATGGATCCCAAACTATTGATCTTACATAACATAACTGAATGTATGTTTTATTGGTATAAATGCTAAATTCTGGTACAGAATAAATATAAGACCTAAGTACATTACACATCTGATATAAATACAGGGCTATTACAAATGATTGAAGTGATTTCATAAATTCACTGTAGCTCCATTCATTGACATATGGTCACGACACACTACAGATATGTAGAAAAACTCATAAAGTTTTGTTCGGCTGAAGCCACACTTCAGGTTTCTGCCGCCAGAGCACTCGAGAGCGCAGTGAGACAAAATGGCGACAGGATCCGAGAAAGCGTGTGTCATGCTTGAAATGAACTCACATCAGTCAGTCATAACATTGCAACGACACTTCAGGACAAAGTTCAGCAAAGATCCACCAACTGCTAACTCCATTCGGCGATGGTATGCGCTGTTTAAAGCTTCTGGATGCCTCTGTAAGGGGAAATCAATGGGTCGGCCTGCAGTGAACGAAGAAACGGTTGAACGCGTGTGGGCAAGTTTCACGCGTAGCCCGCGGAAGTCGACGAATAAAGCAAGCAGGGAGCTAAACGTACCACAGCCGACGGTTTGGAAAATCTTACGGAAAAGGCTAAAGCAGAAGCCTTACCATTTACAATTGCTACAAAACATGACACCTGATGACAAAGTCAAACGCTTTGAATTTTTGGCGCAGTTGCAACAGCTCATGGAAGAGGATGCGTTCAGTGCGAAATTTGTTTTCAGTGATGAAGCAACATTTTTTCTTAATGGTGAAGTGAACAGACACAATGTGCGAATCTGGGCAGTAGAGAATCCTCATGCATTTGTGCAGCAAATTCGCAATTCACCAAAAGTTAACGTGTTTTGTGCAATCTCACGGTTTGCAGTTTACGGCCCCTTTTTCTTCTGCGAAAAAAACATTACAGGACACGTGTATCTGGACATGCTGGAAAATTGGCTCATGCCACAAATGGAGACTGACAGCGCCGACTTCATCTTTCAACAGGATGGTGCTCCACCGCACTTCCACCATGATGTTCGGCATTTCTTAAACAGGAGATTGGAAAACCGATGGATCGGTCATGGTGGAGATCATGATCAGCAATTCATGTCATGGCCTCCACACTCTCCCTACTTAACCCCATGCGATTTCTTTCTGTGGGGTTATGTGAAAGATTCAGTGTTTAAACCTCCTCTACCAAGAAACGTGCCAGAACTGCGAGCTCGCATCAATGATACTTTCGAACTCATTGATGGGGACATGCTGCGCCGAGTGTGGGAGGAACTTGATTATCGGCTTGATGTCTGCCGAATCACTAAAGGGGCACATATCGAACATTTGTGAATGCCTAAAAAAACTTTTTGAGTTTTTGTATGTGTGTGCAAAGCATTGTGAAAATATCTCAAATAATAAAGTTATTGTAGAGCTGTGAAATCGCTTCAATCATTTGTAATAACCCTGTATGTAACCATTTTATAGATTGATAGACATGTACCTCTTCTTATAAATGCCTAATATGAATCAAATGACGTCTCCTATATCATGATGTGCATTTCTGTATAATGTATGATTCAGATATAGAAACACACAAATAAATAAATAAATTTGAGACAAGAGGATAATATCTAATCCATAACAAGATTATTAGAGATAGAGTACATGCTAAGACAAGCATTAGGAAGGAAATAAGCTGTGGAATGTTCTTTTGTAAGGAACCACCATGACATTTGTCATACACAATATAAGGAGAAGGAGTTTGGGATACAGACTTTTTATTCATTGCAGAATTCTCACAGATTTATTAAAATTATTGTACATAGTTGAACTAAACCACAGATTTAGTTGGAGATGTAGTTAAGGAATACCTGATTTATCAGAATTTTATTACTTCTTTAAGTTGTTTGACTGATAGTTTTTGCTACAAATAACATGCCACTATGCTCAAGATAGGATGTAAGCTTTATTGGTTTCTATGTGGTAACTCTGCTGAGCATGATGAGGAATACTGTAGTTTTAGTGGTTTATATGTAACTAGGTTCTCCTTGTAACTGATGGGAAATTACATCATTTCCTGAGCATGGTGACATGTCATTTTTAGCAAAGAGTGTCAATCAAACAACTTGAAGTGGTAATAAAATATTAATAAATCAAGTATTCACTAACTGAACCTCCATTGAAGTCATGGATATTGTTATGTGACAAATTAATGTAGACTACAAAGTACACCATATGCCCATTAATGTAATATTAATGCACACTTCTGTTTGAGGGTCAACATCCATTTGATCATGAGATCATTAGCAACAGTGTACAGAATATGGCTGGGGAAAGATGTGAAAAAAATTGGCTGTATCCTTAATGCAATTACCCAATTTTTATTGTTATTTATGCAAAGATGCACCTTGGGTTGTTATCTGTCTTAAATTTGCTTCATATAGTTACATATTTATGTTGCATATTAATGATAGGTGGACAATGTTAATAGCAACATCAGACTTTTTGTAGATGATACAGTTACCTTTAATAATGTGTTGTCTTAAAAGCCCTAGAAATATGCAGTCAAATCTGAATAATATTTCAAAGTGGTGCAAAGATTGTCAGCTTGCTTTAAATGCTCATAAATGTAAAACTATGTACCTCACAAATGAAAAATGTACATTGGTAAGTGTGGGAGAGACATACCAAACAGGACCACCAGAAGATTTTCGATGTATACAAAGAAAGGCAGCTTAAACAGCCCCAGATTTGTTTGACTCATAGGAGAGCATCCCACAAATACTGTAAAAATTGAATTGACAGACTCTTGAAGACAGACTAAAACTATGCTGTGAAAGCATACTTACAGAATTTCAAGGATCAGTATTAGACGCATTATTCAATTCTCAACATATTGCTCCTGCAGAGACCATAACAACAAGATCAGACTAATTCCGGCACATCCAGAGGCATTTAAGCATTCATTTTTCCTGCCCACATACACAACTGGAGCAGGAAGAAACCCTCAAATGCAAGTATGTGCTAAATGCAGGATCAAGAAAAATGAATAGTAAGATATAAAAATGACAAAACTTGGAAACAAACACCCATTGAAAACAAAGAAAAACATATGCCATTACATTTCACACATGACCTTTACTTTATTTTGAATATAAAACTATACAGATGATGGTTGAAGTAAAGTGGATATAAAATGTAGACTGGCAATGGCAAGGAAAGTGTTTCTGAAGAAGAGAAATCTGTTAACATCGAGTATAGATTTAAGTGTCAGGAAGTTGTTTCTGAAAGTATTTGTATAGAATGTAGGCATGTATGGAAGTGAAACATGGACAATAAATAGTCTGGACAAGAAGAGAATACAAGCTTTTGAAATGTGATGCTACAGAAGAATGCTGAAGAGTATATGGCTAGATCACATAACTAATGAGGAGGTATTGAATAGAATTGGGGAGAAGATGAGTTTGTGGTACAACTTGACTAGAAGAAGGGATCAGTTGGTAGGACATGTTCTGAGGCATCAAGGGATCACCAATTTAGTATTGAAGGGCAGCATGGAGGGTAAAAATCATAGAGGGAGACCAAGAGGTGAATACACTAAGCAGATTCAGAAGGATGTAGGTTGCAGTAGGTACTGGGAGATGAAGAAACTTGCACAGGATAGAGTAGCATGGAGAGCTGCATCAAACCACTCAGGACTGAAGACCACAACAACAACAACAATATAGATGGTCGCCATCTCATTCTGTGGATTCCTCTAGGTGCTGAAAGAAATCTTCCATCACCTTATTCAGTATTTTCGAAGGGATCCCCTCCATAGCTGTGTGTATCCCTCCCATGAGTTCAGCCACAGCATGAAGATGTGTAGTGTATACTTGACTTTTGAGTAGCCCCACGAAAAGAAGTTAGCGGCAGTCAAGTCAGACTGTGCTGGCCTATGAATGCCTCCAAATCTGGAAATGAATCAACCAGGAAACTGAAGCTATAATACATTTGTGGCCTGGCAGGCCATATAAACTGCTGTCCCATTCTGTGGGGAACTCTATTTTGTTGTTGTTGTTCAGCCTTTGAAGGAGGAAGTCATTCAGATTTGGACATAGTGATTGCTACTAACCGTTACTGCACGGCTATGATGATTTCCAAAAATGTATGGACAAAACCACACTGCACAACACAGTCACATGTTCACAGTGCAGGGCATCTCACGCAGCTGACTAGGATTAGCTTGATTACGTGATGCCCAGTACCTGTAACTCTGTTTATTTACTCCACCATTTAGATGAAAATGGACCTCATCCAACATCAATATGTTGTTTTGTATCTGTGGTCAGCTGTTAAAGGTTTCAGGAAGGGCAAGTTGATGGTTCATTGGACAACATTATCATGTAAACTTAGTTTCTGTGTGACTAGCTATCTGTATGGATGGAATTGCAGGTTACAATGAGTGATGTGCTACAAAATGATCTGGCATTGTTAGCCCCAAGGCGTGTTTGGCAGCAGAACACTGAGGATTTCAGATGAACATTTGACACACATCTTCCACTCACTCCATGGTTTGCTGTGTCCTTTGGGTCACTATGGAATTTTCTTCTTTGAGCAAGATGCAGTATTGCTTAATTTTTGCACCCAGTGTACAATTACCTTATGATCAAGAAGTTTATTGTATTGTTTCAACAAGAAATGGCAAAGAAAGAGATACTGAATTGTCATGAGAGACTCGCTATTTTTTAAATACACCTCAACAGTGAATGTCCAGTGGTCTAAACACAACACCATGATTACAAAATGGGTATCCTTCCTTCATGCAGTGCACACATTTCACATAGGTGCACAGCGATATCTAAAATGTGATGCAGATCCGTTAATACATATTCCATAAATCATGAATATGACATTTCTTAATGGTGTGGAACATGTTAGTTTCACATAAGGTTTCTTAACACAATATGATTTTTTTACAGTTACTACTTCATATCTAAAACTTTATCTATTGAGTAGAAGTAGTTGTCATTCAGAAATTCTTTTAATTTGTTTTTAAATGTTGGTAGGCAATCTTTCAGACTTTTAATGCTATTTGACAAATGACCAAAGATTTTTGTGGCAGCATAATTCAACCCTTTCTGTGTCATAGACAAATTTAACCCAGAACTGTGAGGATCATCCTTTCTTCTAGTGTCTTAGCTATGCACTTCATTATTATTTTTTAATTGGGATGGGTTATTAACAACAGATTTGATAAGTGAATATAGGCCTATGTATTGTGAAGGTACTGTGAATATCCTGAGTTCCTTAAATAAATGTGGGCAAGTTGATCTTTGGCGGGCTCCAGTTATTATTCTGATTCCACGCCTTTGTGCAATGAATACTTTTTCTCTTAACGATGAATTACCCCAAAATATGATGACATATTAAAGCAGTGGATGAAAATATGCATAGTAGGCCAATTTACTGATATTTTTGTCACCAAAATTTTCCATAACCCTAATAGCATAAGTAGCTGAACCTAACCATTACAGCAGATCATCAATGTGTTTCTTCCAATTCTCTTTCTGATCAGTGCACATACCCAGAAATTCTGAGTATTCTGCCTTCACAACAGACTTTTGTCAAAGACTATATTTATCAATGGTGCTATGCCATTTACTGTACAGAACTGTGTATACTGTGTTTTCTCGAAATTTAGTGAGAGTCCATTTGCAGAGAACCACTTAATAATTTTCTGAAAGACATTATTTACAATTTCCTCAGCTGTTTCTTGTTTGTTGGTTGTGATTATTATACTTGTATCATCAGTAAAAATAATTGGCTTTGCATCTTCATGAATATAGAGACGCAAGTCATTAATATATATTAAGAACAATACAGGCCCCAAGACCAAACCCGGTGGGACACCACTCTCGATACCTCCCCAGTTAGAGGTTTCTGCTGATTTTTTTGGACTCCCTGTACCGTTAATTTCAACTCTCTGCATTCTTCTAGTTAAGAATGAATTAAACCATTTGTACACAGTCCTACTCATACCACAATACTTATGTTTATCGAGAAGAATTTCGTGATTCACACGATCAAAAGCCTTTGAGAGATCACAAAAAATCGCGATGGGTGATGTTTGGTTATTCAAAGCATTTAATATTTGATAAGTGAAAGCATATATAGCATTTTCTGTTGAAAAACATTTCTGAAAACCAAACCAACAGTTTGTTACTTTTGAATACATTTGCTACTCTTGAATACATTACTTTTTCAAGGATTTTGGATAAATCTGTCAGAAGTGAGACTGAGTGGTAGTTGTTACCTTGAGACCTATCCCTTTTTTATGCAATGGTTTAACAACAGTCTATTTCAGTCTATCTGGAAAAATACCCTGTATCCTTGAGCTATTACTTCTGTGGCTGAGAATCGTGTCTCTTGGGAACAAGGTTTAGTACTCTGCTGGAAGAGTCATCAATTCAATATGAGCTTTTGCTTTTGAGTGAATTTGTTTTCTTAAGTTCAGTAGGAGAGGTGGGTTGAATATCAGTTTTATCAAATTGCATAGATATTGCCTCTTCCATATACTGCCTTGCAATTTCTAATGAATATCTGGATCCTATTTTCTCTACAACACTTAAAAATAATGATTAAATGTATTTTCTACACCTGACATTTTGTTAACAATCTTTTCATTCCGTTTGATAGAAATACAATCTTCCTGTGCTCTCAGTTGCCCTGTTTCCCTTTTAACAATATTCCAAATTGTTTTAATTATATTATCAGATTTTCTAATCTTAGACACAATGAACATACTTCTAGATTTTTTAATAACCTTTCCTAATACAGTGCAGTAGTTTTTATAATGATGCACTGTTTCTGGATAATTACTCCTTCTAGTTATAAGACACTTTTCTGTTTACAAGATATTTTTATCCCTTTAGTAAGCCATGGCTTTTTGAATGGTTTCTTGCTATTATATTTCACTTTTTTAACTTTCCCTAAAATTATTAATTGTTAAATCATTAACTGAATGCACCATTTTTGACAACTGTTTTGCATTACTATATGGAGCTAGGTCATATACTGTAACTGTCTGTGCATCATGATCAGACCAACCATTCTTAACAGAAGAAGTTTTTATTTGATTAAATTTATCATGGTCTATGAAAACATTACACAGCTCTGCGACTGAAAAATTGTTTCAGATTTATTAAGCTATTTTTTTATAGTGTTTTCAACGCTGATTTCGGGAAAAATAATGAAAAAAAATCCATCACGTACAGTTATTTCACAAACTGCTTGTCCAGTTTTAGCTTTTTTCAATATTTCAGCACTCTAGTGGGTTTGAATTTTGGTTTTTAGGATCTCCATAAACTTATTTGGCCGTTTTTATACTAGACATACGTAAAATAAAGAGGAATTAGGAGAAACCAGCAGTATTTTAATGTCAGTGCCTGTCTGTCGCACTGCCCCTTCCCCTGCCATCACCAAGCAGTGAGCTTCCGCTGTTGTCCTTTAGTTCACAGTACCTCTTTGCTCTGTGCTGTTCATGTAGTATTGTTACTAGTGTTTTAAGGTAGTGACTGTTTTCTAGTGTTGTGAAGTTGTTTTATGAACAATGGCTACAAGAGGATGTACCCAAAGTCGCCAGATTGCTTCCGTTACATTTGTGGTAACTATACCGTTAAATAGCAACAAACAAACATTTCCGATTTTGTTGAAAAAGTATATTTCGCCTATTTTGGTATACGTTAAGCGATAAAGACAAGCCTTGGGCCCTACACAAAGTTTGTTCAGTGTGTATTGAAGAACTGAGGCAATGTTTTCAACGTAAAAAGCAGCTTATGTTTTGGAATACCAATAGTTTGGAGGGAGCTCAAAAATCATAGTGATGACTGCTTTCTTGTTCTTGCAAAGTACGAGGTTTCAATTAAAAAAAAAGGATATTTCTTACCCTAACATTCAATCAGCCATTCGCAATGTTCCTCATGGTCCGGAAGTACCAATACCCTCTTCACCAGATTCTTTGGATGATATAGATGATCACGAGCCATTGGCTCAGCAAAGTGATAGCGAAGAAGACAGAGATTGCTATGATCCTGGCACAACCGATCCCATTCCATTCTCATAATCTGAAACGAACGATTTAGTTAGAGACCTTGGCCTTCCTAAAGAATCGGCAGAAGTTTTAGGATCTAGATTGAAAGATAAACATATGCTGAGTCCAGGTACATCCTTTTCTTGGTATCGATTGAGGGAAAAGGAGTTTGTATCTTTCTTCTCTGAAGAATGTGACTTGGTGTTTTGCAGTGACATTCCTTGACTTATTGCACGCTTCAGAATAGAATATTCGCCTGATGAGTGGAGACATTTTATTGATTCTTCAAAAAGAAGCCTTAAAGCAGTACTTCTACACAATGGCAATAAGTATGCTCCTATACCAGTTGGACACTCAGTTCACTTAAAAGAATGTTACGAAAACCTTGAACTGGTTTTAAGCAAACTCTGCTATTCAGACCACAAATGGACACTATATGATGATTTAAAAGTGATTTCAATGCTGCTTGGTCAACAAAGTGAGTATACAAAGTTCCCTTGCTTTCTCTGTACAGTAGAGACAGAAAGCAACACTACATAAAAAAAGCTTGGCCTTGGAGAAAACTTTATACGTAGGGGTTAAAAATGTTGAGAGGAAAAGCCTCGTGGATCCCAAACAGGTGTTACTTCCACCACTTCACATTAAGTTGGGCCTGATGAAACAATTTGTTAAGGCATTGCCAAAAGAAGGGGAGTGTTTCAGATATCTTTATGGACAGTTTCCTGGTTTATCTGAGGCGAAGCTAAAGAAAGGAATCTCTGTCAGACCAAACATTAGAAAACTAGTGACAGATCCCAAGTTTGTGGACAAAATAGAAACAAAAGAAAAGGCAGCATGGACATCTTTTAAATTAGTTGTTACCAGTATCCTAGCAGACAAAAGAGATCCAAATCACAAGACGATTGTCACAGACATGCTCGACAACTTTAAGAAGCTGGGCTGTAACAGGAGCGCTGAAGTTCATTTTCTCCACTCACATCTTGACTACTTACCTGCATACCTTGATGATGTAAGTGAAGAGCAGGGTGATAGATTCTACCAAGACATCAAAGAAATGGAAAGAAGATATCAAGGAAGATGGAATGTGAACATGATAGCCGACTACTGCTGGATGATAAAAAGAGATGATCCTCAATGAGTCCACAGCCGGAAAAGCAATAAAAGGAGCATCAACAGAAAGCGAAAGCATTATTGTGAGGGCTTATGAGCTTAGAGAGAAATGGAAGTGTACTGGAAATGTAGCTTAGAACATGATTTATAAATAAAATAGAATTTTATAACTTTTAAAAAAAATTTATAAATTTGCTTAAATTTTGTTATTATACCCAAAAATACTCCCTTTTTCGTGAGAAAACCTGACGTGATAGAAAAAAATGGATTGCATTTTTGAAATCAGTGTTGAAAAGTACATAAAAGTCAGTTATCAAATTTCAAACAACTTTAGAAAAACATTTTTTTGCAGACCTGTGTTACCTATCAGTGTGCTGCTTTGCTGCATCACCCGAGTAGGTAAATCAATGTCTGATGTCAAACTGAAAGAACCAATTAATACTTCAGGGTCAAGCTTTCTATGAGGCTCTTTCAGAAAATCTACGTTGAAATCCCCACAAACAATAATTTGCTTCCCTCTGTCTGACAGACAACAAAGAATCCAAGTTTTTCAAAAATAGCTGAAAATTTCCCAATGGAGACTTATACATGGCGACAGTTATAAAAGTACTAGTATTTAGTTTAGCATCATATGCACATGCTTCTGTATGTTCCTATACGCAAAATTTTTTAGTTTCTAAATTTTTCACACTCTGGCAAATTTTAACATATGTGGTAACCCCTCCTCACTCGAAAATGTCTACTTATATGTGCTGAAAGCTTATATCCATCTACATTTACCTTTTCCATATCTGTGACTATATGACGTTCAGGCAGGCATAGTACATCAATTCCACCCTCAGTTTCTAAATCTTCTAAATAAACACTAAATAAACAAGAAGCTCATCTGCTTTATTAATTCCCTGATAATCTGATGCAATACATTAACATTATTTTTCACTGTACATTTATGAGAATCTTGAGACATACTAACATTTTGCATTGTACTTTTATAAGAATCTTGTGATATTTTAACACCTCTAGTACCTGCTACCTGCCTCTCTGTGCTTCTCATTAAGCTAAATTTCATTCAATGTTGAATCATTGGACACTGATCTTAGCTCAAAAATACTCCCATGAGTTTCAATGCTCCCCCCCTCCCCCCTCACCATAAAGGATTTTGCTATCATCCCACCCAATTTACCCTTCTCTTTCCTACCGAGATGCAGGTCATATCATACCACCAACAGGAACTAACCTATGCCTGACAAAGTAGCCGCCAGAAACAGCTGATCTAGCTCCCTATTGACCCTCTGGACATTCTCTTGGATCCTGTACTATGTGCCATGCACTTCACAGTGGTTTGTATAGTATGTATGTAGATGAAGACATATTAATTCTCATTTCAATATAACTACCTTGAAGGAAGTCAGGCACAAATTCAAATGTGAGCAGTGAATGCAACACAAAATTATATTTCCATGCTTTGGCAATAGTTCACAAACATGAAGTGTCAACATCAAACAGTACAAGACTGATCAGTACAAGCTAGGGCAAGACAAAATTGCACGAACATAATCTGAAGATTTTGTGCATGCCTCGGTAATGGCTGTTCTGTAACAAACTGTGTATCAGATGATTAGATTAGTTTGTTTTATATATGCCAGGTGATGGCAGAATCTTTCCAGCTCTCCACAGTACAAAGATTGACCCATAAATTGTGGGATCAGCACCTCAAGATTGCATCATCAACAACTGGAGGAGTATTCTTTTCACAACCAAAACATACAGGGTGTTTCAAAAATGACCGGTATATTTGAAACGGCAATAAAAACTAAACGAGCAGCGATAGAAATACACCGTTTGTTGCAATATGCTTGGGACAACAGTACATTTTCAGGCAGACAAACTTTCGAAATTGCAGTAGTTACAATTTTCAACGACAGATGGCGCTGCAAGTGATGTGAAAGATATAGAAGACAACACAGTCTGTGGGTGCGCCATTCTGTACGTCGTCTTTCTGCTGTAAGCGTGTGCTGTTCACAACGTGCAAGTGCGCTGTAGACAACATGGTTTATTCCTTAGAACAGAGGATTTTTCTGGTGTTGGAATTCCACCGCCTAGAACACAGTGTTGTTGCAACAAGACGAAGTTTTCAACAGAGGTTTAATGTAACCAAAGGACCGAAAAGCGATACAATAAAGGATCTGTTTGAAAAATTTCAACGGACTGGGAACGTGACGGATGAACGTGCTGGAAAGGTAGGGCGACCGCGTACGGTAACCATAGAGGGCAACGCACAGCTAGTGCAGCAGGTGATCCAACAGCGGCCTCGGGTTTCCATTCGCCGTGTTGCAGCTGCGGTCCAAATGACGCCAATGTCCACGTATCGTCTCATGCGCCAGAGTTTACACCTCTATCCATACAAAATTCAAACGCCGCAACCCCTCAGCGCCGCTACCATTGCTGCACAAGAGACATTCGCTAACGATATAGTGCACAGGATTGATGAGGCGATATGCATGTGGGCAGCATTTGGTTTACTGTCGAAGCTTATTTTTACCTGGACGGCTTCGTCAATAAACAGAACTGGCGCATATGGGGAACCGAAAAGCCCCATGTTGCAGTCCGATCGTCCCTGCATCCTCAAAAAGTACTGGTCTGGGCCGCCATTTCTTCCAAAGGAATCATTGGCCCATTTTTCAGATCCGAAACGATTACTGCATCATGCTATCTGGACATTCTTCGTGAATTTGTGGCGGTACAAACTGCCTTAGACGACACTGCAAACACCTCGTGGTTTATGCAAGATGGTGCCTGGCCACATTGCACGGCCGACGTCTTTAATTTCCTGAATGAATATTTCGATGATCGTGTGATTGCTTTGGGCTATCCGAAACATACAGGAGGCGGCGTGGATTGGCCTCCCTATTCGCCAGACATGAACCCCTGTGACTTCTTTCTGTGGGGACACTTGAAAGACCAGGTGTACCGCCAGAATCCAGAAACAATTGAACAGCTGAAGCAGTACATCTCATCTGCATGTGAAGCCATTCCGCCAGACACATTGTCAAAGGTTTCGGGTAATTTCATTCAGAGACTACGCCATATTATTGCTACACATGGTGGATATGTGGAAAATATCGTACTATAGAGTTTCCCAGACCGCAGCGCCATCTGTTGTTGAAAATTGTAACTACTGTAATTTCGAAAGTTTGTCTGCCTGAAAATGTACTGTTGTCCCAAGCATATTGCAACAAACGGTGTATTTCTATCGCTGCTCGTTTAGTTTTTATTGCCGTTTCAAATATACCGGTCATTTTTGAAACACCCTGTATAAGACATCTTTACGAGTAAAGCCCTGCCCACCTTATCCAGACCCATGTTGACAGCTGCAACTGTAATGCACATGGATGCTCGTGTTTTGAGCCCTACATCGCCACACCAGTATCGGTACCCAATGGCAGGTCACCATTTTACGCAACTAACAACACAAATCCTGCAGCGCACAGTCTAAAAGTCGTTGGGTACACAAACAGTAAATAGTTTTCCATCTCCACTGGGCCAAGTAGCGACAGTTTAATTATAATCATCCCATTAAGAGCGTGAAATTATCTTGCCGAAGCGATTTGCAAAAGTAACTTTTGCAAGTTTTTGTTCTAATGCATACACCTCAGCAAGTAGTCACAGAAGTTTCTAGCTGGTGGACACACGCCTTTAGTGTGGAAATCTTCGCAAATCAAGCTCGCATCCTTCCTCGCCAAACAGAGGGAGAAAGCTGCAACATATAGGGTGATTCAGGAAGAATGTCATATAATTTGTGAGGTGATTCTACAAGTGGAAATAAGCCGAAAACATCCTATGAACATGTGTCCGATTTTCGATCGTTACAGAACTTGAGCGTGTTTAAGACTACACACATCCATGAACGTATATAAAGAAAAGTGTGAATATTACTAACTGAAATGCTGTGTAGGCGATGTGGTGAACAGAATGATGGTAGGACAAACGACAATCCGTCCTGCAAGATGGTGTGGGGTTTCTCCAACAGATGGCAGCACTGTGACGTCGCACCGAGGCAACATCTGCAAGCTTAACCACTGTGCAACATGGAGGGGATCAGTGAGCAGCTGTGAGGCCGACTGCTTGTCGTCCTTGGATGTTGTTTAATTGAGCAAGTCTATTGTGTTCGTGAATAGCAACATGCCACATATGTTCACCCATGCAGAATATGCAGACATGTTTGCATACAGGTGCTGTTATGACAGTGCCCGTGCTGCAGCTGTGACAGAATACCAGAGACATTAGTCAAACAGACGAACGCCATGTGCTAGTGTATTACCCAGGGTTTTTCAATGTGATAGTAATCTGGAACACTGCCCACTGTACACGTATCAGAACGGGAAGTCGTCCAGTTTGTAGACGAAAGGGGAAACATTATTGTAATAGTACAATGGAGCCCCACCACCGGTACATGGCGCATTAGCCATCAGCTAGTTATTCCACAAATGTGAGTACAGCGTATGTTACATTCCAAGTGGTTGTACTCATTCCGTGTGTAACCTGTGCAACATCTGCATCCAGGTGACTCAGTAAGCAGACAACAATTTGTGAATGGTTGGCTGTAGACAGAGAATCATGCAATAAACTTTATTTACAGATGGGGCTACAATTATATGCACTGGTATCATGGACACTCGCATTTCTCATACATTGGCGTTGGAGAACCCACACGACACTAGGGAAACAAGATTCCAAGTTAGGTTCCCAGTGCTCGCCTGATGTGGTATGACTGATGGCCTGGTAATGGGGCCTGTGTTCCGCCCAACTGCGTGACAGCAGCGCCATATGCACGTATCCTAATAGAAGATTGACTTGCACTTTTGGAAGACGTGACATCAGATCAACGACGGCAGATGTACCTGAAACATGATGGATCACCGTTTCACTTACCAGACAAGTATATCAGTATCTGAATAAAACGTTTCCTCAACAGTGAATTGACTGTGGTGGACCCGTTATCTGGCCAGGTCACCCAACCTAACCCCATTAGACTTCTGTTTATGGGGCTGATTGAAGGGCGATGCTTACGCTACGAAGGTGAATAATGGCTCTGAGCACTATCGGACTTAACATCTGAGGTCATCAGTCCCCTAGAACTTAAACTACTTAAACCTAACTGACCTAAGGACATCACACACATCGATGCCCGAGGCAGGATTCGAACCTGCGACCGTAGCGGTCGCGCGGTTCCAGACAGTAGCGCTTAGAACCACTCGGCCACTCCGGCCGGCGAAGGTGAATACACATGAAGAACTTGTCGCTCCCATCACCAACGTTTGCGGCCAAATTAAAGACTGCCAAGATAACATTTGATGTGCAACATAAGAAACCCTCCAACGCGTTGGCAAGCGCATTGAGATGGGCGGGGGACTTTTTGAATGCCTCTTGTAGGGTGGTCCAGTCATCTGTCCCACCATTATTCTATCTACCAACGGCCTACACAGAATTTCAGTAAGTAATATTCACACTTGTCTTCATAATCATTCATGAATGTGTGTAGCCTTCAACCTGACCTAGCTACGTAACGATCGAAAATGGGAAATGTTCATAGGATGTTTTTCGGTTTATCTTCACATGTAGAATCATATCACAAATAATGTGACGTTCCTCCTCAGTCTTCCTTTATAACGGAGACTGGCCACTTAGCTACCCGTCTCGGAATCCCTGCCCCTCAGCCCCTCCATCGCGCTGCCGAGCTAATACCCCTAGTACGCTCTTTTTAAACGTATGTTGGAGCTCTATTTTCATAAGGATAAGTTGGTTATAGATCGACTAACCGAATAACAGCAGTATTCGAATATCTTTGAAAGTATCTTTCATTTGAAAACCAGTATGTAAGGTACATGTGCTTTTTTAAATATAGAACTAGAATTAGGTCTCTCTTAGAGCTGAAAGTCAGTAATTACAACAACACTATCATTTTACGTTCCAAGCTTATGACCGAAGAAACACTTGCAGTAAATAGGATCTGCAAAATCTAATAATTGGGAAAAGCTTGATTAAGTTGCAAGTAGCTTTCACTATTTCGACTCTGTGTACTTTCCGTCGATCCCCTCTGCTGAACACTGAGAGACTTCATTTTTTATGCCCGTAAACCTACTCCATTCATGCCAAAAGTGACATAGTGCATCGTTCTGGTGCCATTGTTCTCACCGTGAACCGCAACTGCACACAAACAAATAGATAGATAAACGAAACGGTGCACTCTGCAACAGTGAGTCACAATCTCAACCAGGACAGACAGGTCTCACAACGCGGTGCTTTCGAATATACACTCCTGGAAATGGAAAAAAAGAACACATTGACACCGGTGTGTCAGACCCACCATACTTGCTCCGGACACTGCGAGAGGGCTGTACAAGCAATGATCACACGCACGGCACAGCGGACACACCAGGAACCGCGGTGTTGGCCGTCGAATGGCGCTAGCTGCGCAGCATTTGTGCACCGCCGCCGTCAGTGTCAGCCAGTTTGCCGTGGCATACGGAGCTCCATCGCAGTCTTTAACACTGGTAGCATGCCGCGACAGCGTGGACGTGAACCGTATGTGCAGTTGACGGACTTTGAGCGAGGGCGTATAGTGAGCATGCGGGAGGCCGGGTGGACGTACCGCCGAATTGCTCAACACGTGGGGCGTGAGGTCTCCACAGTACATCGATGTTGTCGCCAGTGGTCGGCGGAAGGTGCACGTGCCCGTCGACCTGGGACCGGACCGCAGCGACGCACGGATGCACGCCAAGACCGTAGGATCCTACGCAGTGCCGTAGGGGACCGCACCGCCACTTCCCTGCAAATTAGGGACACTGTTGCTCCTGGGGTATCGGCGAGGACCATTCGCAACCGTCTCCATGAAGCTGGGCTACGGTCCCGCACACCGTTAGGCCGTCTTCCGCTCACGCCCCAACATCGTGCAGCCCGCCTCCAGTGGTGTCGCGACAGGCGTGAATGGAGGGACGAATGGAGACGTGTCGTCTTCAGCGATGAGAGTCGCTTCTGCCTTGGTGCCAATGATGGTCGTATGCGTGTTTGGCGCCGTGCAGGTGAGTGCCACAATCAGGACTGCATACGACCGAGGCACACAGGGCCAACACCCGGAATCATGGTGTGGGGAGCGATCTCCTACACTGGCCTTACACCACTGGTGATCGTCGAGGGGACACTGAATAGTGCACGGTACATCCAAACCGTCATCGAACCCATCGTTCTACCATTCCTAGACCGGCAAGGGAACTTGCTGTTCCAACAGGACAATGCACGTCCGCATGTATCCCGTGCCACCCAACGTGCTCTAGAAGGTGTAAGTCAACTACCCTGGCCAGCAAGATCTCCGGATCTGTCCCCCATTGAGCATGTTTGGGACTGGATGAAGCGTCGTCTCACGCGGTCTGCACGTCCAGCACGAACGCTGGTCCAACTGAGGCGCCAGGTGGAAATGGCATGGCAAGCCGTTCCACAGGACTACATCCAGCATCTCTACGATCGTCTCCATGGGAGAATAGCAGTCTGCATTGCTGCGAAAGGTGGATATACACTGTACTAGTGCCGACATTGTGCATGCTCTGTTGCCTGTGTCTATGTGCCTGTGGTTCTGTCAGTGTGATCATGTGATGTATCTGACCCCAGGAATGTGTCAATAAAGTTTCCCCTTCCTGGGACAATGAATTCACGGTGTTCTTATTTCAATTTCCAGGAGTGTATTTACCTGGTGGTCGATTTTCCGGGTTCACTTGCGATAAACAATCTGTGCCTTGAAAGAAATAGAAAGAAGTCTGAAGGTCAAAAAGTGTTGATTGATCTCAAGGTAAAAGTCAGTATATTGTTGTATAACATCGTGAGTCTGTATGTGTCTATGACTTACATCAATTGTTCAAGTGTTTCATTAGTAAACTAAGTATTTTTGGACATTGGACTTCATACATGATACAGAACGTTATCACTGTCCCTGGTATGACACGTGGAAACATTAGCATTTGATGGCAATCTTGAACAGTATGTCAGAAAAATTATTGTCTTTATCATTTAGCAGAAAGCAGCTGACTTCTGCATCAGGTAAATCACTTGACCAACTTCGCTTACAGCCGATCACCATAATTATCTGAAAAATTGTACTGCAAAGGGGACAAAAGGAAAACTGTCCCTTTACAAACAGATGATGAAGCCTGAAAATTAGGAAACGTGGAATAAATCGTAATAGCAAGGTGCGCCCGAAGTGAAGTGTGCTGTAAGGGTCGAAATACTGGACTCGTATGGGAGGGGGGAGAGGGATCTGGAATTAAATACAAGTCTGTTTATACTAACCTAAGGTTTTCAATGACATTAGCCGCATGTGGGCACTGAAATGGAAATGCCGTGTGGCTAGGGGCCTCCCGTCGGGTAGACCGTTCACTTGATGCAAGTCTTTCGATTTGACGCCACTTCGGCGACTTGCGTGTCGATGGGGATTAAATGATGATGATTAGGACAACACAACAACCAATCCCTGAGCGGAGAAAATCTCCAACCCAGCCGGAATCGAATCCGGGCCGTTAGGTATGACAATCCGTCGCGCTGACCACTCAGCTACCAGGGGCGGATAGGCACTGACAACGGGTGGAAACATCTGCGGGACCGGGACTCGAACCCGGATCTCCCGCTCAACGCGAGGGATCGCCTTACTGCCTTTGCCATCCATACATGCTTTCCATTCGATCCAAATTCCCAGTCTGTTCCACACTACTGTTCACCATCCCATGAACCCCTCACCTGACAATTTGGTTTCCCGCAAGATATCGGGCTTGATGTACAACTGCAATGGATCTTTGGTCGTCGCCGCTTACTGATATATATGTCTGTAGTCTTTGCATTTTCGGACACGTCCAAAATAACAGACACCAAATATATGGTTATAGTAAATCAGGTTTTCCTTAGACACCTCGCATAAATGCCCAGATAATTGCTTCAGCCAATCTACACCTGACTACTCTCACTCTCACCCTCACAATTCAGCCGAATCTACTTTAGGGCTGAATCCCCAATGTTTCGATATCGACGGAATTGTCAACTCTTAATTTGCCTTATATCTATTTTCGCTCCTAAGTCAGATTGTTAAACATTACTGGCCACTCTACATATATTCTCACTCTTCCCTTCTCCCCTTCTTTTTCCTTCTCCATTCCTCACTTCCCGAAACAGCGAATACGAACATCACAGCCAAGAAAGGATTTTGTTAGTTGCTCTTTCTCAAATACTGATTATTTTAAACTGCACCCGTCAGTGGAACTGGATGGTAGGACTAGAACCATTAAAATTTTGATTAGGGTACAAATAGGGTGAATCCGAAATCTACCAACAAAATTTAGGAGATTGTTCAGGGATATTTACTGGACACACCATCACAACATTATGAAAGCTTGTTACATGCAATCATCAAAACATACAACATAAAACACGAGTATTGCACCAACAGATGCTAGAGGACTGTGATGTGGTCGCCTCTCTCCAATTGTGTTCAGTAAATCCACACGGGATTCATTACGATATCTAGCAGTACGACTGTATATCACTATTAACATACAACCGACGCTACCGGGAAAACGAACTCGAAATACAAGGGGTGTTCAGTAAGTAATCCAAAACTTTTTTCTGAAAGCAAGTCGGTTTTATCCAGGATTCCAATCCACCATATTATTCCCCAGTCTTTTGGCTACAAAGTCCTATTTTTCAACGTAATCTCCGGTCAATGGGAAGCCCTGTATAGGCGCATGATACAATTCTACTGGTCTCGGAGCCAACGTGCTAGGGTATCAATAACCTCCCCATCGTCCACGTACTGCTTCCCGTTGAGTGCATCCTTCACTGGGCCAAACAGCTGCAGGTCGGAAGCTGCGAGATCCGGGCTGTAGGGCGGATGTGGAAGGACAGTCCAATGAAATTTTGATAGCTCCTCTCGGACGCACAGACTTGTGTGAGGCCTTGTGTTGTTATGGGCAAGGGGAAATTAGTTCGCTTTTTTGTGGCGACGTACTTACTGAAGTCGTTTCTTCAGTTTCCTGGCTGTAACACAATACATTTTGGAGTTGTTCGGTGCACCACGAGGGAGGACATCAAACAGAATAGCCCCTTCAGAGTCCCAGAAGACCGTCACTATGACTTTACCGGCTGAGGGTGCGGCTTTGACCTTTTTCTCCGGCGTCGCCATTCCATAGATTGGCGTTTTGTTTCCGGTTCTAAGTGTTTAAAGCATGTTTCATCGTCTGTAATGATATTCGACGAGGACGCTAGGTTTACCAACAAAGACGTCCAGTTGAGCAGCGACGTGTTTCCCTGTGATACGTGGATCACCTCGACTGAGAGTGTCCGCACGTTCTAACGTTGCAGGAGTCACAGCTGTGTGCGGCCGGCCGACACGCGGCAGATCGGACAGGTCTGCGTGACTCTTGTTGCAATGATGACAGAACCTTGTCCGATGACTCACCGTCCTTTTCTTCACTGCCAGGTTTCGTAGACATCCTGCAAACTCCCGTGAATATCTGTGAAGCTCTAGTTTTCTGTCAAAGGAACCTCAGTGACAGCTCTCTGCTTGGAACGCACGTCCGTTATAAACATCATTTTGAAGGCTACTTATAGCGCCGAGACCAGTCGGTACTTCATGAAGCTATAGAGGCTGAAGCGGATATATTCCACAATGCCCCACAAAATATTCCTCAATTCTTCTACCGAAATTGTCCGGGAAAATAAAATGTGTTGAATATGAGCTGTGGTAAAAAATGCTCTTTTGAAGAGCGCGCCGCAACGCGTAGAGTGAAGCAGTCACCCTCCGTTTCTGGCGGTGGCGCCACTGTGGCAGTCGCAGCTTTGGTGTCTCCCTCTGGTGGGAAAGGGGAAAGGTTGCCTGTTCATGTGCATTTAAGGGGCGGTATGAGCTTCCCAAGGTCCTTCTCTGCTGATGACCAACTCCTCCGCCTCACTCATCTCCTCTCCCTCCAGCTTAACTCCCGTCGTTCCGCCATTTTTGTCTCACTTGACCTCGAAAAGGCCTACGACCGTGTCTGGCATCCCGGTCTCCTGTTTAAACTCCAAACCTACGCCCTTCCTATCCACTACATCCGTCTGGTGGCCTCCTTCCTCTCCCACCGCCCCTCCTATGTTACCATCCATAATGCCAATTCCCACATCTTCTACCCCTCTGCCGGTGTGCCCCAGGGCTCTGTCCTCTCCCCTCTCCTCTACCTCCTGTACACGGCGGATATGCCCCAACCCCCCCCCCCCCCTCCAGTACACCTTTTGCAATATGCTGATGACACCGCATTCCTCGCCCTCGCTCCTACCCTCCAACGGTCCCAACGCCTTCTCCAGAATCACCTTGACCTTTTTGCTGCATGGTGTAACCAGTGGCTCCTGAAACTCAATCCTTCCAAGACCCAGGCAATCTCGTAGGTCGTACCACTCGCTCCTTCCGGCTCCTGGATTTCTCCCTTACTGTCTGCGCACATCCTGTCCGCCTCACCCCCACCCTCACCTACCTTGGCCTCACCATTGACCGTCACCTCACCTGGATACCTCATCTCCGCTCCATCCAATCCAAAGCCCACAACCGCCTCCGACTCCTCAAACTCCTCTCTGGCCGGACGTGGGGGTTGCACCCCTCTACCATCCTCCACACCTACAAATCCTTAATCCGTCCCATCCTCTGTTATGCCAGTCCTGCCTGGATATCTGCCCCCCCCCCCCCCCAAATTCTATAAGTCCCTCCAGATCCTTGAGCGTCATGCAGTCCGCCTCGCCTTCCGTATCCGCCTCCCGTCCCCCAAGCGGATCCTCTATGATCTCATTCCTTTCCCCCATCTGCTCCTATTCCTCGAACATATCCGCATCCTCTACACCTCCCGCCGTCTTGAACCCCCTCACACCCTGGTTCCTCCTCTCCTCTCCCATCCCCGCCCCCTGCCACGTCTTCACCGTTGTGTCCCCCCTACCCTCCATCTCTACACCCTCCATCTCCTTTCGCAAGGTGGCTTCCGTCAACTCCCCCTCCCGGACGATGCCCTCTCTCCCTCCATTTATCCTTCCTATCAACTCTGATCCTCACTCCCCCTCCTTTCCTCTGTCCTTTCCCTGGGCTCCCTCTTCCCCCCCCCCTTCCATCCTGTTTTCTCCCTACTAAACCTCTCCCTACCTCCCTTCTCCCCCCAAGTCCTTTTGTATTCCCCTCCTCTGCCTACCCCACTCCCTGTCGCGTCTGCCCCCCACCCCTCCTATGGGTCCTCATCCTCCATCAGCTCCTTTCCCGGATCCCCCTTCGCTTTTACTCTCCTTTGCCCCCTTTTTTGTTTTCCCATCTTCTGTCCAGTTTCCCTCAACCTGCTCTCGACTGTGGTATGTCACATTTGCCAACTTTTTAGTGCAGTGTTCCAGTGACTATTCAGTGTTGTTTGTCTTTCTCGTGTTGCGAACAGAAACCATGCTGTCGCTAGGTGTGAATTTTATGTCTTTTGCGGACAGAATCCAGACTGTCGCCGTGTTTTTTAATTGTCTGTCTATTGTTTTCCCTGTCTGCTTCGTATGTATTTTATTAGCATCATCATCCCTCTGTTGTTTGTTTTAAGTTCCACGATTTCTTTTCGCCATGTTACTCTTTACGTCTCCGATTTTATCGCCTGTTTTTCATTATTTATTCTCTTGAACTTTCTCGCAAAATCTGTAGGCTGAAGAGCGGCATACTAAGCTGCTGCCAGCCCGCCCCCTTCGGGGGGAATTGAAAGTCAATAAAGAAAAAAAAAAAAAAACCTTCCCAAGGCGTCAGTCTGGGTCTGTCTCTCGTCCGCATTTGTAAAGCAGTTAGTATCTGTCTGTCGTCCAGAGTGCTAGTATGTCTTTCGTTCGGATCAACCTTTAAAGCCGGATAAATGAGAGTCTTTATACTCCGCCAGTAAGAGAACTCAGCGAGTGGCCACCCGGTCGGGGCTTAGTTCCTGCATTTGAGTCTGCGCGTTAGGCCGACAGTCTGCTCGAGTTTGTTCAGGCAATGGTCATTGGCGGTTGGATCGATCGGTTGGTCGGTCGCGCACTGAGACACAAGATGACTTGTCCGTCTTGAGCGTCGGCGCATGTGAGGTCGCCACGTGAGTCCAGTGGGCCGCGGCGTATAGCGAGGGGTAGTGATTTCTCGGTCGACAGGAGAGCAGCAGGAGTCAACCCACGACATCAGTCTGGCCGGTGCGAGCTGCGACGCCCTGGTGTAACTGGTTCTCCGAGCGCTTCTGGGCCCCTTCAGTCACCATCTTGTGGAGCTTGGTTCGGTCCTTTCCTATGCAGGGATGTCGTTTTGCCAGTGGGCGTGTTTCCTCTGCATGGTTGGGTCCGAGCCAGTATTTCCGCCGTCGTGTGGCTGGAAGTGAGTGGAAGACGCACCAGCTGTGCAGTCGCGACGGAGCAGCAGTCGCGGACGGAGCAGCGGGCAGTCGGTCGGTTGGTGCGGACCCGGAAAGATGGGAGATCGGCGCGCCTTCCTGCGTCCGTTGAAGCGGCTGGCAGCAGACGGTTCGGGAGAGCGATTTGGGGGTGTTGCGCCAGGTCTTCTCGAGAAATCGTAGTTTATGAGAAGTTAAGTGATTCTTCAGTTGAAACTTCCGGGTTGAGAGGCCGTGGTCGATGTATAAAATTTCTACCTGACGTTTCGTCTCCACCTGCGGGAGACATCTTCTGAGGTCGTCCGGCTACTGCCCAGTAGTCGGACGACCTCAGAAGATGTCTCCCGCAGATGGAGACGAAACGTCAGGTAGAAATTTTATACATCGACCACGGCCTCTCAGCCCGGAAGTTTCAACTGAAGACAACGCCGGCCGTGAAAGCCTACATTGTATGAGTTAAGTGATTGGTGATATGTTGTATGATTTACTCTTGTTAAAGTCTACTTGTTTTCTTGGTCAGTCTCTAGTCCCCAGCTTGCTCGTATGTTTCTCGTCCGCATTTGTTGGCAGTTAGTGTCTTATGAAATTTTCCCGGCGTATTTCTTCTTCTAATAATTTACGGGTATGTACCCGGATCTCGTCTGTTTGTCTGTCTGTCTGTCTGCCGTACGTTAGTAGCTGCCACTGTCAGGTTCGTCGGATTCTTTCTGCCTCTGAATAAATTGTATCTTGATATTTAGAGGGTGCTTCCTGCTTATAATTTTAAATCTGTTCTTAAGAAAAAAAAACGTTTTTAGGAATAAAATTCCCATTTGTTAAAAGCAATTTGATTATGATTTCATCAGTTACTCCCTGGCAACTACGTCCACGCTCACATAGTGTGATTAAATGTGTTAATGTTCTTGATGAATCGTTAGTAAATAAAATAAATTTCTAAGAATACTCTTTGAAATTAAATCCACGGTTCACAATACTTATTGAACGCTCCTCGTAGAACCGAGCAGTACAAAACGCAAGTTGAGGGCGAACAGTGAAGTGGGCGTTAATGTTGTCAACAGCAAGTACAATGACTGAATGGAACACGTTTGTTTCCAAGCAATAAACATAGCGGATCCATCTACTTTTGCACTTTTGTGCAGACATTTTAACCGCAGTACAGATTCGAAGCTAAGCAGGGGTAAGAAAATAGAAAATGCTATTACCCTGTAACGAGCCAACGTCGATATCAAGTCTTTTATGCCAAAATACTCAGAAAATGTTTCCGGAAAACCTCCGAACTTCTGTCGTTGGAATTAAGGTTCACCCTTAAGTAAAATACGGAAAATTAATGTAGTGACGAATTTATTTTAGGAAACATTACTACGATTACGTTTCCAATCACTGTTTCTTTCGGTGATTGAAAGACGAAAGTGGCAACACGTAACAGCCCGGATTTTATTCATTGGTTTTGACACAGGTACAGCCGATTCGTTGCATGAGAAGTGCTGATATTATCACAGTAAACAGAGATTGTGGAGCTGGGAGAATAAGATAAGAGGCTGGTATGAGGTGTGTTGGCTTCATTTTCTATCTGTCAGTAAAGAGGCGCGATTCGAGGTTTCCATTATCGGGGAAGGCTGAGGTATTTACCAGTCGGAACTACGGTGCCAGGGCTCTCTAAAATGATTACGGCCTGTTTCGTAGTTAACTACTCAACAACACCAAAAGTGAACGCGGTAAGATCTACAGGCGGCAAATTTAGCCGCCAACGTCATGTTCCCCGACTCTATCACAACTAACCGTACTAAAAATGACCCGTTTTCGAGATATCTTTAATGCGATGTATGTTAGGTTCACTGCATGGTTAATATTTTTCGTGCTTTCATTCCCAAACTTGAAACGTTTAATGTTTTTCGTGTGCTATTAAACATTAGTGTTTATGAGTTCGAGTGGCGCAATAATGATGTTCCGTGACGTCACGGGTCCTGTGTTGTGACCATCGAAGAGAAACAAAACGAGAAACCGTATATTGATTTATGTGTTTATTGCTTTCTGTTTTCATGCTTATGTATTACAAGAAGAAAGCGCAGTTTAAGTGATACACCAAATAAAAGGTTTCTCGAAAACGTGTAATTTTTAGTACGGTTTGTTTCCCTCAAGTGTCGGGAATGTAACATCGATGGCTGCACAAGTTACCATAAAGCTACATTGTCCGACTGAAATTACGTCTTTACCTTTGACTGAATGTGCACTGTTTTTGTCCTCGATTGATGTGCACCAAAACACAAAAAATCAAGTAAAAAAACTTGCTAGTAACGTAGTTTACCCCGCGAACACCCTCAGTAATCAAGGCAATTCCTTAGCAACTAAAGGTGAGAAGTTGGCGAGATATTTATAAACTTAGCATGCATTTCCTAAAGCGGATACAACTGCCAGTGCCAGAAACAAAAAGGAAAAGAAAAAGCTGTCTACAAAACTCCAAAAATATTAATAGTAAACGTCGATTAATGCTGAATCCGAGCATTATGGAGATATACAGAGTCGGGGATTTCATGTGGAGATTCAGCCACTCCGCTAATTCAATTTCGTTCTATGCTGTGAAATGTGAAAACCATATGGAGACTCGTAGGGACACCCTCGACTGAAAAAACTGAGCCTTCGGAAGATCCGTAAGAGTTGTATCCCCTAAAACCAATGTCCCTAAACCTCTGCTACATAGAGCTAACAGGCAGTTAAAAGGCACAGCGTCGCGACTCGCTAAACCTTTCGAAGAACAAAAATAGATATCAACAGTTCCAAAGCATTGACCGTCGTTATTTAAATCCGTGAGCGAAATAACGGATATGTGAACCGATAATTTAAATTCCGTCATCTATAATTGAGAAATATGTTTTAATATATACGAGTATTTTTGGACTGATCCGTTTCAGAACCTTTGATTACCAGCCGGCATCTACATCAGTTTGTATCTAGCTTTATGTCAAAAATCCATGCCAATGCCGCGGCGGATTCTTCACAATAGCGTTGTAAAGTGAACATCTGTCCTTGGCCAGTTACATACCAGCAAATTCACTGTCAATGAATTCACGCTAACAAGAAATGGTCGAAAATTCCATGCTGAGGAATAATCTCGAAAAATAAATAGTAGAACTGTCGCATTACGTCATTCCTCCTAGTATACGAAATTAAAATTTTAGATGTGTGTTCAGAAACAGAAAGAGATATCTGCCGATCGGAGACGACGCCATCTAGAATACTCCTGAGACATTTCCGTTCACTGCTAAATCAAAAAAATGGTTTCATCTTTTTTGTGTCCTGAATGTCGGAAACATACCAATCATACTGGAAACTTTGTCACCGGGATGGTACGCGATACTTGCAACTGTCTTTCCGCGTTACGAGTGGTGTAAGGACCAGTCGAATGAAAACGAGGCAGATGGCAGAAAAAGTAGGTAAACATTTCACTATTTCTAAAGTAATCGCCATAACTGCTAATACATTTATCCGACTGGGAGGTCAACGCCTTCATGGAAAAATGCTTTCGTTTACCTACGCACCCATGATTGTATTCAGGCGTCCACCTCTTTGTCCGCAGGAAATCGACGGCCGCGAATGTCTTTCTTAAGAGCTCCAGAAACATGGGAATCGCGGGTCCACATATTGCCAAGGTTGTTTCGACTACGCTGTAGAAGTTTCGCTAGAAAGCCCTTACACATCTTCCATAGAGTCCCGATCTATCCCGACGTGAATTTACGTTTTTGGAGCCCTGACGGAAGACACTTGTGGCCGTCGATTTGCTTCGGACGAAGACATGCACTCCTGGTTCGCCTGGTTACAATCACTGATAGTCTCTTCGGGTTTGCTGCCGGATCCTAAAATCAACTTGACTCAATTTTTCGGTGATCCAACTGGTCGCCATCTTCAGGAGAATGCTGCTTCTGCTGATGAGTCCCGCTGAGAAATGACGCCAGGCTGCAAATCAACGTCCTATATAGGCCACCGTTCAGTACACGGCGCATGCGCCGCCCATCACGGTTGCTGCCCTTCAAGACAGGAAGGTGGCGCCGCCCTTAGTGAAACACTGCTGGCAACGATATATCGCAGTCAGGGCCGCACCGAAGAACGTTCAATTTTGATGCGAGATAATACAGAATTCCACGCCTTGCTAAGAGGAAACCCATTGTCTCTGTTGATTAAATTATCAGCCAGCCTAATTTCAATCGCATCTTTATAGACACTGTTCCAATCATAATTCCGTAGGCAACCGCAAACGTCTATCCATCAAGTCACTAACCGTCTTGCCTTGCTGTGGGACAAATTTATTGACATTTGTGGTGCTTACTTTTGAAATAATAAACTGTTTACTTACTTTTTTCTATCTGTCTTGAATTCATTTGATTGCCCTTTACAGGAATGTTAATTTTGCTGTATGTGTTCTCACAAGCAAAGGGTTTGCCCATTATTTACCGGTATAGGCATGCATTTTCAAATACAGAGATACGTAAAAAAGGCAGAATACGGCGCTGCGTTCTGCAACGCCTATATATAAGACAGGTGTCTGGCGCAGTTGTTATCGGTTACTGCGACTACAATGGCAGGTTATCAAGATTTAACTGAGTTTGAACATGGTGTTATAGTCGGCGCACGAGCGATGGGACACAGCATTTACAAGGTAACTATGAAGTGTAGGATTTTCTCGTACCATCATTTCACGAGTGTACTGTGAAAATCAGGACTCCGGTAAAACATTTAATCTCCGACATCGCTACGGCCGGAAAAAGGTCCTGCAAGAACGGGACATCGACGGCTGAGGAGAATCGTTCAGCTTGACAGAAGTGTAACCCTTCCGCAAATTCTTGCAGATTTCAATGCGGCACCTCAACAAGTGTCAGCGTGCGAACCATTCAACGAAACATCACCTATGTGAAATTTGGCAGCGCTTTCGGAGCCGAAGGCCCACTTGTGTACTCTTGATCACAGCACACAAAGCTTAACTCCTCGCCTAGGTCCGTCAACACCGACATTGGACTGTTGATGACTCGAAACATGTTGTCTTGTCGGACAAGTATCGTTTCAAATTGTATCGAGCGGATGGACACAGCCTCATGGATCCATGGGCCCTGCTTGTCAGCAGTGGCCTGTTCAAGCTGTTGGAGACTTTGTAATGGTGTGGGGCGTGTGCAGTTGGAGTGATATAGGACCCCTGATACGTCTATATACGATTCTGACAAGTGACACGTAAGTAAACATCCTGTCTGATCACCTGCATCCATTCATGTCCATTGTGTATTCCGACGGATTTGGGGAACTCCAGCAGGACAATGCGACACCTCATACGCCGAGAACTGTTACAGTGTGGCTCCAGTAACACTTGTCTGAGTTTAAACACCTCCGCTGGCCACCGATCTCCCCAGACATGAACATTATTGAGCATATCTGGGATGCCTTGCAACGTGCTGTTCAGAAGAGAACCCCTCGTTCTCTAACGGATTTATGGACAGCCCTGCAGGGTTCATGGTACTAGTTCCCTCCAGCTCTACTTCAGACATTAGTCGAGTCCATGCCACTTCTTGTTGCGGCACTTTTGCGTACTCGCGGGGGCCCTACACGATATTAGGCAGGTGTTACAGATACTTTGGCTTCGTGTTGTGATGGTTCGCCTACAGCGCCGTTCCTGATTTATGTGGATTCTCTAATGCACGGATGAACAACAATGATGGCTGAGACCTGGACGAGCTGCCGGCACTGGGAAACTTCATAAATGCTAATGTGTTAATAAATACACTCCTGGAAATTGAAATAAGAACACCGTGAATTCATTATCCCAGGAAGGGGAAACTTTATTGACACATTCCTGGGGTCAGATACATCACATGATCACACTGACAGAACCACAGGCACATAGACACAGGCAACAGAGCATGCACAATGTCGGCACTAGTACAGTGTATATCCACCTTTCGCAGCAATGCAGGCTGCTATTCTCCCATGGAGACGATCGTAGAGATGCTGGATGTAGTCCTGTGGAACGGCTTGCCATGCCATTTCCACCTGGCGCCTCAGTTGGACCAGCGTTCGTGCTGGACGTGCAGACCGCGTGAGACGACGCTTCATCCAGTCCCAAACATGCTCAATGGGGGACAGATCCGGAGATCTTGCTGGCCAGGGTAGTTGACTTACACCTTCTAGAGCACGTTGGGTGGCACGGGATACATGCGGACGTGCATTGTCCTGTTGGAACAGCAAGTTCCCTTGCCGGTCTAGGAATGGTAGAACGATGGGTTCGATGACGGTTTGGATGTACCGTGCACTATTCAGTGTCCCCTCGATGATCACCAGTGGTGTACGGCCAGCGTAGGAGATCGCTCCCCACACCATGATGCCGGGTGTTGGCCCTGTGTGCCTCGGTCGTATGCAGTCCTGATTGTGGCGCTCACCTGCACGGCGCCAAACACGCATACGACCATCATTGGCACCAAGTCAGAAGCGACTCTCATCGCTGAAGACGACACGTCTCCATTCGTCCCTCCATTCACGCCTGTCGCGAAACCACTGGAGGCGGGCTGCACGATGTTGGGGCGTGAGCGGAAGACGGCCTAACGGTGTACGGGACAGTAGCCCAGCTTCATGGAGACGGTTGCGAATGGTCCTCGCCGATACCCCAGGAGCAACAGTGTCCCTAATTTGCTGGGAAGTGGCGGTGCGGTCCCCTACGGCACTGCGTAGGATCCTACGGTCTTGGCGTGCATCCGTGCGTCGCTGCGGTCCGGTCCCAGGTCGACGGGCACGTGCATCTTCCGCCGACCACTGGCGACAACATCGATGTACTGTGGAGACCTCACGCCCCACGTGTTGAGCAATTCGGCGGTACGTCCACCCGGCCTCCCGCATGCCCACTATACGCCCTCGCTCAAAGTCCGTCAACTGCACATACGGTTCACGTCCACGCTGTCGTGGCATGCTACCAGTGTTAAAGACTGCGATGGAGCTCCGTATGCCACGGCAAACTGGCTGACACTGACGGCGGCGGTGCACAAATGCTGCGCAGCTAGCGCCATTCGACGGCCAACACCGCGGTTCCTGGTGTGTCCGCTGTGCCGTGCGTGTGATCATTGCTTGTACAGCCCTCTCGCAGTGTCCGGAGCAAGTATGGTGGGTCTGACACACCGGTGTCAATGTGTTCTTTTTTCCATTTCCAGGAGTGTATGTTGCAGAAGTATCCTTTGTAAAAACTACGCTGACTTGGCTGACCAGCGGATCAAGAAACTGTCCCCGAAGGCGCGATGAGCAATAGTAGCTATACATTGGGTCGACCTCCATGGAGTCCCGAACAGAGTGTCACTGAAAAAATCAATGTGGAAAACTTAAATGATTGTAATCGTGGAGATAAAAATTATGAGAGTTGTCTTTACGTCAAAACATGAAGCCAAGATCCGCCACCTTAGGTCTTTTTAATGTTTCGCGTCGTGAAAGTTGTTTCATCAACAATGGTAACTAGCGTCGTTTATGGGTATACTACTTGTTCTGATCGTAGTCTAAAGCGTTAATAAATGTATAAATATAGGTTTCCAAGAAGAAAACAAATGAATATTGAATGAATAAAATGATAGCTGCCTGCGGCAATATGCTTCATTGGTACAATTATTAGGAAGCCAAAGATTCTATTGGTAATCCATACAGATTGGTTTCTTAATCAAAAATTTTCCGAACTTCAAAAGTTCGTAATTGTTAATCTCGTAAAACTTGTTTGCTTTCCTCTTATGCAGTTCATTTTAGGCTGTTAGATGTTGTTTCTGCTTATGCAAAGTTTGTGTCTCAGTTTCTCGTTGTTTATCTGTAAACAAAGCTTAGAACAGTCGGATCTAAATGTATCACACGTTGAACATGTGTCAGTTCTGGGGTGCCCAAAACGTATGTTGTCCTTACGATTAGTCGAGGCATATGGACTTGAATCAGTCACAAAAATCGGTCGATACTGTTCGTATGACATAGGATGTGGAGGATTTTTCTCTGAATATAACAGGTGTAACTATCAAATATTAAGTTCTGATAAATAAGTCATGTGAGTTTTGTGTGTAATAGGAAGCCATTTGATTGAATTTCTTCGTTAATGTATTTCTTTCTCCAAATGGAACAGTCTGAAAACATCTCAATCGTAAAAATCTAACAATCGTCACCGGTAACGCGACTCGTAACCCATAATCTTTTTGAAGTGTCACAAATACGCCCCAGAGGTTTCCTTTTCCTTGTACTTGTATTCTGCACAGGACTGGAATGTTCATGTTTGTTCTCCGACATTTAAGATGCTTTCATTTCACTTAGATAACTTTATGCACAATCTCGGCAACAGTAAACATGAGTGTTTCTGCTCAGCTTACCTAGAAAAACTCCTTTTCCAGCCTTCTTTGGATGCACGATGTGGCGCTCTTTTATATCGGTCTTTACTTTATTACTAAACAACGTAACAGCTCTAGCTTCGTTTACAATTTGTGAGTCACTGGCAAATACTGTTGGAAAGCCAGTAACGTGAATCTACAGCATTATAACACTAAACATAAAAGGAGAAGTAAAAAGCTCTGAGTCGAAAATGGATCTTGATCGTTCTTCCTCAGCACCGAAAGAACCATAATCAATTTATCTCAAGTATATCAAACCTTTAGCATAGATTTCGAGCACCTTGATTGTTTCTACAGAAAACAAACCTTGCTACATCTTAGTACTATCATTTCTCTATAAGATGGCATTATGAACTAAATTTTAAATTTTGATGGACCTTGATCGTTATTCCCGTGTACCTTTCACATATGCATAACACTTCTTATTATACACACTTACGTTCATGATTGTATCAGACAAGTACATGTACCAAATTTGATCTCTTGTATGGCGGATGAATGGATAAATAAAAGCAGTAAATGCGTGGCATCCTAGTATTATCATCGGTTTATCACGAAGCTTACTGGTGGCTTATGTTCCCTGGAAACCTTAAAATGAAATTCAAAAGTAAAATAAACAAGGTTATTTCTGTAAATCTGACACAGAGAGATCCAGACACGAAGTATCCGGGGAAATAAAGCAAATAGACTACTATCAAAAACATCAAATAATTTCTTGTGAAAATCAAGTGTCAAACTACATGCTATTAATGAAATCTGTGTTAAAATATACGTGAAACACCTGTTTAAGAAGCATGTACATATTACAGAGGTTGGGTTATTATTACTAAAAATGAGTTACAGGTAAGGGAGAGCCGGGAAAAGTGGCCAGTGTAAGGTATTCCTATTTTTTAAGCTGACAGCAATAAACGGAAATACATAGAAATCAGTAATTATAATCTGCTACTACTGAAGTATAATATCAAATAGTTTAAGTGCCTTCGGTAAAATTAAATACTTTAAGCAATTCAGTTGTCACAAAGTGGCACAATGGCCACTTTGCCCAACATTAGCGGGCAAAGTGGCCACTTAGTTCTTAACTAAAAAACAAGGGACAAAAAATTGGTTTAACAAAGAAGTAAATATGGTTTTGTAAAACACTATTCAAATTAAATTATTTATACTTTTCACAAATATATCAAACTGTGTTCCTCATTTCCTGAACAGAGTTCGTGGGCCCAGAGGGAGGTCAACTGCCACTAAATCCACTACACTACTGGCCTTTGATCTGAAAATTTTTCTTCGCAGTGCATGCACACTGTTTTCATCGTTGTCGTCAAAAATAAATCGTCCTCTAAGGCGCTGCAGTCATCGACTGTGCGGCTGGTTCTGGCGGAGGTTCGAGTCCTCCCTCGGGCATGGGTGTGTGTGTTTGTCCTTAGGATAATTTAGGTTACGTAGTGTGTAAGCTTAGGGACTGATGACCGTAGCAGTTAAGTCCCATAACATTTCACACACATTTGAACAATTTTTGAAATCGTCTAAGTTCGAGTTTCCTGCTCTTCACACTCTTCTTTTTATTGGCTTTCTTTTCTTCGGTTACCTTCTGTTTTTCCTTCTTTTTACTTTATTTTTCTTCTCTTCTTCATTTGCCGCCTCTGAGTCACTGTTATAGTGGGTCACTGCAAGTATTGCCCTTCTTACGACCATAGCTTGTAGGTTTTCCCCTGTACAAAGGGACCAAATTCAAGAATCTTTCACTTTATTGACATCCACAAGTCATGATAGCATGCCTTGCTTATTTCTTTCGTCACTGCACACATTTATAGGCTAGCGAAGAAAACGTAGGAAAGCTTTTTGTAAATGTGAATATTAAATATGTTGTACATACGAGGTCTGTTCAAAAAATTCCGGAACATTCGTAATTTAGCACCAATGGTGTTTTGGAGCGAAGTATGATTGGCATCCCTGCACACGTCTGTGTTTAATGTGTAACTGTCGGAAATTTCATTGTTGTATGTCTGTCAGTTACAGTATGGCTGTATTGAGTACAACGTTGTGTCACACAGTTTGGGAGTTTAGAGACGGCAAAATGGCAGACTTAGAGGAACAACGCCCCTGCACTAAATTTTGCGTGAAACTCAATAAAACATTTACAGGGGTACACCAAATGATGCAGGAAGCCTATGGCGATGTGTGCTTAGACCACACTCGGTGTTACGAGTGGTTCACACGGTTTAAAACTGGCCGGACAGAAGTTAAAGGTGACCCTCGTCCAGGACGGCCTTGGACGTCTACCGACGATGCTCATGTCAGGAACGACAACGAAACTGTGCGTGACAATCGAAGATTGACTGTCCGAGAGATTGCAGAAGACTGTAACATTTCAGTTGGACCATGCCATGAAATTCCGACACAGCATCTTGGAATGCATCGTATTGCCGCCAAGTTCGTCCCACGGCTCATGAGTCAAGACCCGAAAGACCTTCGCCTCGCAATCTGTGAAGAGATTCTGGATCGCGCAAATAAGGACGAGATGTTCCTTAAGAGAATCATAACAGGTGATGAGACGCGGGGCTACGGTAATAATATTGAGACCAAGGTTCAGTCTACACAATGGGCCGGGAAAGGTTCCCTAAGACCAAGAAAAGCTCGTCAGTCAGGTCAAATGTAAAAGCCATGCTCAAAGTTTTCTTTGACCTTCAAGAATTAGTTTATCATAAATTCGTGCTGCAGAGACAAACAGTTAATCGATGATACTATAGAGATGTGTCGCGACGCCTGATAGAAAATGTGAGAAAGAAGCGACCTGAAATGTGGCGAGACAGTTGATGGCTCTTGCACCATATAACGCATCCACACATTCATCCCTGTTGGTGGGTGACTATTGCACAAAAACCGATATCACTGCCCTGCCTCATCCCCCGTAAAGTGGCCCCTACGAACATTTTTTTTATTTCCAAAGCTGAAAATACCATTGAAAGGACTAAGATCTGCAACGATAGTCGAAATGAAAGAAAATTCGCAGACGGCGCTTCGCGCGACCAGCAAGAAGCGTACTAAGCCTGCTTGCGGAAGTTGAAATGGCACTGGGAGCGGTGTATCAATTGTGCAGGAGAATAGTTTGAAGGAGACCATGCACACTAAGTAAATGGTAAGCATGGAAAAATTTTGTGGACGAAGTTCGGGAATTTTTTGAACAGACTTCGTATGATTCGATAGTTGAAAATTTAACGAGTAAGGATCAGTACCAGTTAGCAAAAAATCGTCCTCGGAGATCTAGCTTCATTAGCTTTCGACGCAAATACAGTAAAAGAGGATTTAAATGGATCACTAAAGCGTCCTTTTCCCTGCTCTTCTTGGTTATTTGAAATGGATAAACAAAAGGAAAGTTATATTTACAAAGGCAAATCCGTAGTATTGCTGGGTCAAATACGCTTTTAAGACCAGAAAAACGTTTTATCATGTCTTCCAGAAACTATGTTACTCGCGTCATCTCTGTAATATTTACTGTTTAAAACAACAGCGCGTACACATGAGAGAAATTACCAAAAAAAAGCAATCGTAAACATCTTCATGTAAACAACAGTCTGCTAATGTTTCCGACCTCTAACATAGCGCCACCAGCTTCAAAACAACGTACAGTTCAAATCTGTAGAGCACTCTTTGGGTAAGGCTCCTTTCACAACACTTCCCGCAAACGTGAAGTCATTTTGCAATATCGACGACCGCATGATCGGCTATCGACTTTGTGATAAGGAAGAATATGAAAGTTATTGCTCCTCTGTTCACTATCAGTAATTTAAGGTGTCCTCTTAGGTTCCCGCCCAACCACACACTCGCTACATATTCGGAAATATTCGTGATACATGTACCCAAATCGACAGTTAAATACTTCTTTATTTGGCAGTATGATGACTTCACTCTATTGCTAAACGAATTAAAATACTGTCTTTGATGCTAATAAACTCCTCTACAATGTACAACATACGCTGTCGGTTGTATGACGTTTATTTACAGATACATTAGATTTGTCACGGTTGGACTCACTGTTTCAAGGATATTACGAATAAGACGATTCACAGCAGAACATCGTTCTTGTCATAGACCATAGATAACAGACTGCGCATGACGTCGTTTTGCTGAAACCAACATCTAAGTCACGTGACTTTGGTCACGAAGCCGAATGTGTCAATAAGCATTTGTAGTGCACAATTTATGACCTTTTTTTTACAGATCAAATGTTGTGCTGTTGTGCTTTATTACTAAATGCAGACGTAAAGACCATATATTCTCAGATACGTCTTACTGTTACGAGAATCTCAGTTTTGTAAGGAGTTATTTTAAAATACTTCCAGAGGTATTTCCATAAGCTGAAAGTTAGGATGGATGTTGGCCCTGGGATGTAAAACTTTGTGAATGACTAAGAGGACACATAGTTAATACGTAGCTCACTACACCAGTATGATCAACATTTTGTAATGTATTACGCTTCATTTCTTGATATCGTTTTGGTATGTGTACTGGCTTAAGCAAAAGTCAGAAAACGTATGTGCTTGTTTTGTGTATCTGGCATTATCCACGCAAACGCATTTTCTTTCTTACAAAAGCTTACTAAAGCGTTTCACATATATTCTTGTTGAATCATCAGAAAATTAATGCTGCGTTCGAACTTGTTATTTTGTCTTCCATTCCTGTGGAACCGGTGAACTAAAAGAAAATTCGCAGTGCAAAAAGAAGTATTCACAAAACACAGTTATTCTGTCGCTTGTTATGAGAACTGTCAATACGTTTCAAATTGACCACATGTAGAAACGATAACCACTTGTTTTATTATCAGAAATTTCGGAGAAATTAAATTTAACTGCACTACTACATGTGTAAGAGTTGTACTACAGTTCGTTGAATTGTAAAAATCAGTGCTTGATTTCAGCTATAAATGAGAGAAACTGTAACTGCTGTCAGCTCCACTTCACACAGCGTGTAATGACAGGAACTCAACTTTCTGCCCCGAGTCACGTTACTTAGATGTTGGTTTCAAGCGTTAACACGGCAGAGGTCTATGCGCGGTCTGTGTTATATATGGTCTACGGTTCTTGTCATAGTCTACGGATCTCGTAGCAGTTAACACTAGCTAATGTGGGAAAAGCTGCGCGCATTGAATGTATTATGTATGGAATATAATCGAAACTGTGTTACAGAAGAGATTGGTGTTTGCACTGTTAGTTCGAAGTGACTGATATGTTTGATTTGTGTATCTGCTTGGCTGCAGTTTACGTTGAAGAGATTTACCTAAGTAATATTGAAGAAAAGTTTTGAGTACGAGCTACGCGATTTACTCCTTGGAATTTATATACACTCCTTGGAGTTCTTTAATTTTGAAAATATCAGTGACATCAGAAACTTTCCTCTTGCTGAGCGAAGTCAGATTCTGATAATTTACGGGATTATTGATTAATAAATGGTGATTTCGCTTCCAGATCGGAGATTTTCTCCACTCGGAGACTGAGTGTTGTGTTGTCCTTACGTTCATATCGGCGAAATTGACATTACACTATTGAGACTTGTGTATGGGCACATCCCGACAGCCAATAAATTAAAAAAAGAAATAGCGATCTTTCTTGGGAGGTTTAATTCAAGCCCTCTTTATATGGGATCTCCGTGAAGTGGGTTTTACATCGAGAAACTTATTGAAGATAAGCAGCGTCGTGTATAACCCCAGTACATGCGAGAGTTCCTTGACATTCTTTCTTTTTTTTTTTAAAATAACATTTTGTTAGTTTTCGTTCGTTGTATCTGCTCGGGGGAGACGTCGCAAGACACCAGTTTCAGTTCGTCGTTGATCCACTAACTCAGTTTTTTTTATTACAGAGAGCAGCTAACCATCTGACCGAACACGCTGAGTTACCGCGCCGGCATTGATAGGAGATCCGCCACAGTCTTTGCATTATATCCCGCCATTAGATTGAAGATGCATGTTTACAACCGCATCGGAAGTGCCTGTAAAAAGTAGTATATTTGAGCAAGAGATGTTAAAATTTATAGTTAAATATGTAATAAGTAAAATATTTCACATTGTTTTGACACATTTTGGCTCAAGGGTCATTGGTAAGACAATTACTTTTTAGCCTGTCTACAGACAAATTTCTGGTAGCGTAAGGAAACTGTCTTCCAATCAGTTTTCATCAGATCTCCATCATCATTGTTTTGTGATACTCTGATCTTCACATGACAGGCGGCTATCTGTCAGATGTGTAACTTTGCCACACGCCGGGCGCGATTGACAATTGACTGACGCGCAGTTCGATCTCAGTAATGTATTAGATTATATTAGATTTACTTTCATTCCAGTTGATCCGTAGCGAGAAGGTCCTCCAGGATGTGGAACATGACAAATATTTACAACTGAAACCAATAAGCTAATGTACCATTCCATAGGTCCCAAGTGGAATGATCGTCATTTTTAATCAACATTATATGAAAGAGTCATTTTACAAATACTAATGCACTGAATTTAAAATAAAAAAGTTTATTTATTAGGTAATAAACGTGTAATACAACTACCATAATACTTATTTACAATGAACACATTACTGGACTGAAATGGTGCAGAAGTTAGATGGTACTTACACACACACACACACACACACACACACACACACACACACACACACGCACACACACAATTAACATATTACTGCATTACTGCACTGAAATTGTGCAGAAGTTATATATATATATATATATATATATATATATATATATATATATATATTGGTTTTACTGAGAAATTCATCAATGGAGTAGAGGGAGTTGGCCACCAATAAATCCTTTAGGCTTCTCTTAAACTGAATTTCATTGGTTGTTAAGCTTCTTATGTCTGCTGGCAAGTTATTGAAAATGTGTGTTCCTGAATAATGCACACCTTTTTGTACAAGACTAAGTGACTTTAAATCCTTGTGAAGATTATTCTTTCTTCTAGTATTGATTCCATGAACTGAGCTGTTGGTTTGAAAAAGTGATATATTTTTAATGACAAATTTCATTAAGGAATAAATATATTGGGAAGAAGTAGTTAGTATCCCTAGTTCCCTAAACAGGCTTCTGCAGGATGTCCTTGAGTTCACACCACATATAACTCTTTCTGCATGTTTTTGTGCCCAGAAAACTTTAGCTTGGCTTGATGAATTACCCCAAAAAATAATCCCATATGACATTCTTCTTCTTCGGTTATCAACCCACAGGTTGGTTGGCAGCAGCACGCCATTCCGTTCTTTTGTCAACTTTCTTCTTCATATCTGCATAGGTCTGGCACCCGATGTCATTTATTACTTGTTGAATGTAGGTTAATCTAGGTCGTCCTCGGCGAGTTCTTCCTTCAATGATTCCTTCTAATATTCTCTTAATGAAATTGTTATGCCGTAAAATGTGACCTATGAAGGTTATTCTTCTTTTCTGTATATTTCGCCAAAGAGATCTGTTTTCTTTCACTCTTCTGAGGACATCTTCGTTTGTAGCCTTGTCTCGCCAGCTGATTTTTTCCATTCTCCGGTAGCACCACATTTCGAATGCCTCTAATCTTCTCTTTTCTTCTTTTCCACAAGTCCAAGTTTCACATCCGTAAAGGGCTGTACTCCACACATAGGTTTTCATGACTCTCTTTCTTACGTCTAAACTAACATTTCTACTCGTCAGTAAGTTTCTTTTTCCATTGAATGCTATTTTGGCAAGTTGTATTCTGTTTTTAATGTCACTTTTGCTCCTTCCATCTGCTGTTATTTTGCTACCTAAGTAGTTAAATTCTGTAACCTGCCCTAGTTTCTCTCCCTTTATTGTTATTCGTATGGGTTCATTGTAGTTCAGGGCGCCACTCACCATCACTTTAGTCTTTTTCTTATTTATTTTCATTCCATACTGTTCTTTTAAGGTGTTTTCCATTTCATTGAGTGCGGCTTCTAAATCTTCTTTCCTTTCTGTAATTATGGCGATATCATCTGCATATCGCAACATATCTATTTTCATTCCGTTAAGTTTTATTCCTACTTCAATATTCTCTCTTATTTTGTCTATTGCTTCTTGGATATATGCGTTGAAAATTACTGGAGATAGTGGGCATCCCTGTCTCACTCCTTTCCTTATTCTTGCTGTTTCTTCTTTGTTTTCCTTCTTAACTAAGGCTGTTTCATTTTGGTATATTTTAAAGATTATCCTTCTATCATTATATTTCAGACCAGCCTTCTTCAGAATTCTAAACATTTCTGGCCATACAACATTGTCAAATGCCTTTTCGAGGTCTACGAAGGCTATAAATACTTGTTTGTTTTTGGAAATTTGTTTCTCAATTATTAGTCTTAAAGATAAGATTGCTTCCCTCGTCCCTACACCGCTTCTAAAACCGAATTGGTCTTCACTTAGAGTGCTATTCAATTGGTTTTCAACTCTTTTCAAAATTATTCTTATTAGAATTTTTGATGCGTGTGAAAGAAGACTGAGTGTTCGATGGTTTTCACAGTCCATAGTAGATGCTTTCTTAGGTATGGGGAATATGATGCATTTCTGATAGTCTTCAGGAACTTCACCTGTTTTGTATATTTTCTGTATGAGTTGCAGTAATGTAGCTTTCATTTTGTCTCCTGATTTCTTAATTAGTTCAGAAGGTATATCATCAACACCTGCCGCTTTCTTATCTGGTAGTTCTTTTAGTGCTTTTTCAAATTCATCTTTCAGAATTGTGTCCCCTAGTTCTTCTTTCTCTACTTCTTCGCTTAATTCTATCATATTATCTGTTAGAGGGTCTCCTTGATATAGCTCTTCAATGTATTCTTGCCATCTCTTCAGCGTGTCATATCCGAATAGTACCTTGCCCTCTTTGTTCTTTATAGTTCCTGAAGATTTTACTTTCCGTTTAGCAAAGTTTTGTTTTATTGTTCTGTAGGCCAAGTCAGTTTTTCCTTTAACCATGTTTTCCTCCACCTCTTTACAAATGCTGTTGAGGTAATTTTCTTTTGCTTTCCTAGATTCTCTGTTTATTTGGTTTCTAAGCTTTCTATATTTGTTTTCGCTTTGCTCGTCAAAGGCATTTTTGTATAGTCTTCTTTCTTCCATTAGACAAATTATTTCAGGTGTTATCCACTCTTTCCTGTTTTCAGGTTTGGCTTTCCCAATAAATTCTTCTGCTGCTTTATGTATGCCTTCTTTGATTTGTTTCCACTCCTCGTTAGTACTCCCGGGAATAATGTTTGATGCCATCTCATCAGTTTTCCGTGCATAAGGGATCACTAGTTCTTCAGACTTTAGGTTATCTCTGTTCCATACTTTGTTCGTTTTTCTCTCTAATCGCTTGAGTTTGAGTAAGCATTTCATCATTACAAGGTTGTGATCACTATTAATATCCGCAGACGGGTAGCTTCTGCAGTCCTTGATTTGGTTTTTAAAACGCGATTTTACTAATATATAGTCGATTTGGTGTCTTCTAGTATCTCCTGGGGCTTTCCACGTGTACCTTCTTCTTTTATGGTGGTTGAAAAGGGAGTTCGCTATGACCAACTTGTTTTTGGCACAAAATTCAATTAGCCGGCTTCCTCTTTCGTTTCTATCTCCTAGACCATATTTCCCTACAATTCCGTCAACTTCCTCTTCTCCAACACTAGCATTCCAATCTCCCATTATAATTAAGTTCTCTTCACCTTTAACATAATTTATAACTTTGTTGATGTCTTCATACACTGTTTCTATTACATCGTCTTCTTCTGCCGATGTCGGCATATAGACTTGTACTATTACCGTGTTCTTTGGTTTGGTTCCAATTTTGACTAGTATTATCCTAGAGTTAAATTGCACATATCCTGTGACTAGATTCCCGAGTTTTCCTTTTAGAATTATTCCAACTCCACCGATTCCAGTTGTTCCTTGGTTAGTACCTGTATGAATGATACGATAATTTCCTGATCTGAAGTCTCCTGGTTCAGGCCATCGCATCTCAGATATTCCTATTATGTCTGTTCCCATTCTGTCCATCTCTAGTTTGAGGTTCTCTAATTTCCCGCATTGGAGGAGTGTTCTTACATTCCATGTTGCTATTTTTAGTGTATTCTTCAACTTTGCCTGACCTTCCATTGTCCCCACCCGGAGATCCGATTGGGGGACTATTACTCCGGATTTATGTTTAACAGAAGATTCTGGCATGGTGCGCTACTGATTCTTGGGATATCTTGAGTGATCTTTAATGGAGTGGTTTCCCGTTGCCTTCTCCATCCTATGCCGTTGACTGTGAAGTTCTTCCGCCTTTAGGAGCAATTTCTCACTCCAAGGACAAGAGAGTGCCCTGCCTCTATCCGCTCATCCGCTCTCTTTGAGACCGTTGGCACTTGATAGGGGGCGTTTCCTTATCCCGGGAAACACTCGGTCGTCAGAGCCTCGTTAGCAATAACAGGGTGTACCGTGCAGCAATCCTTAGCTGCAACTCGGGTAGGTGAGGTTGACATTTGTACAGGAGAGGCTGTTAGAGTCGCTTCACTGTACCAATATGACATTATGGAATGAAAATAAGCATAGTATGCCAGCTTTTTCCTTTTTATATCCCCTATGTCTGACACAATTCGCATTGCAAATAGAGATTTGTTAAGACCCTTCAGCAGTTCTGTGGTGTGCTCCTCCCAGTTGAATTTATTATCAAGCTGTAATCCCAAGAATTTAACACTGTCCACTTCTTCTATCTGCTTGTCATCGTATGTTAGGCATATACTCGTGGGACACGCCTTACAAGTTCTGAATGGCATGTAGTGTGTTTTTTCAAAGTTTAGTGACAAAGAATTGGCTAGGAACCAGTGATTAATGTCCACAAATATTTCATTAGCTAATCTTTCTAAGACTACACTTGATTTGCTATTTATTGCAATGTTTGTATCATCGGCAAACAAAACGAACTTGGCATCTGGTAATGTTACTGATGAAAGGTCATTGATATACACAAGAAAAAGTAAGGGCCCCAAAATGGAACCTTGTGGGACTCCACATGTAATTAGTTCCCAGTTGGATGCTGCCTGATAGCTTGATACATGTCTTTTTCCTAGTAACACCCTTCGTTTCCTGCCAGAGATATAAGATTTGAACCATTTTTCAGCATTTCCTGTTACACTATAATATTCTAATTTATTTAAAAGGATATTGTGATTTACACAGTCAAATGCCTTTGACAGATCACAAAATATACCAGTTGCCTGCAATTTTTTGTCTAATGAACTAAGCACATTTTCACTGTAAGTGCAGATAGCCTTCTCAATATCAGAACCCTTTAGAAATCCAAACTGTGACTTTGACAGTATGTTATTTGAGATAAGATGGTTATAAAGCCTATTGTACATTACATTTTCTAATATTTTTGAGAATTCTGGCAAATTTACTCAGAATGTTTCATATACCTTGTACATCGTGACACAATGAATTAAACCTCGCATTGGGCGTCGCTGCTGGTAGTGTTAGCTGAAGAAATATACAATGTTGAACTTTCGGTGTTATATGTGGCGTGAATAAATAAATTTCGAGATGTACGGTTCAATCAAATGGCGTCGTCAGCAAAAGAACGGAGAGAGCTATCGATAATCTAAGCCAGTAAGGCAAAGAACTTCATTTATGCAGTATCGAAGCACATTTGTCCAAAGTGCCAATTATGAAACATTTGCAGTCGCTCGGAAGCGAGATCAGTCATCAGACTGTGACGCCAAATCAAACGCCTATAAGGCACATTTGTAATAAGACTTAGCGTAATTTTTATGCAACCACTATACCTCCAGTTGTCTATACATGCAAACACTATCTGCATCGACAATGTTTCTATATGAGTATGTGTCAGGTAGTTAAGGCACTGACTTGTATTTGGGTTAACCGTGGTAGAAATCAGCATCCCCTCATACGGTTTAGATTCTCTTGTGGTCTCGCTAAACTGATTGAGGCAAATGCCCCGCCTGTTTCGGCCTCGTCGTTGATGGGACGCTAAATCATCGTCTTCTTTCTCTGTCCCTATCATCATTTGCCTGTAACCCCATCCTCGCTAGACGAAACGTTCATCTTCTATTGTGAATTGTGACTTCTGGTGTGGTAGTGTGCTTCTACTTCGGTAGATCTCGTTATATCTGCACAGGCATAATGTGTACAGAAAAACTAATTAAGAAGGCCCCGAACGTTGATTTAGACGTGTGAGGGCACAGTAAAGAATAACATTCATTTGGAGGGATGCCAAGCCAACAAGGGGACCTACGAACTTCCCTCATCGGCTTAATTCATATTGACAGGCTGTTTAGGAGACGACTAGTACTTTAACGTATCTCAATAGCAAGGTGGAACTCTCAACCGTTTTCGAGAAAATCGAGTTTGAACATTTTACGCGTACTTGCATACTTCGTATGGTCAGTAACAACGAAGTATTCCGCAGCCCGAGTAAGCGCTGAGTTTCATGTGCGCGAGATCTATAGATTAAACCTCGCTTCCAATGCTTTATTTCATTCCCATGTATTTCAAACAAGAAATATGCGTGTTACGCCGCGAAACTGTGTGATGACCGAGGACCGCTTACAAATGTAACCCAGTTTTGTTTTGCAATAGACAATTTGAAACCCCATGGCATGCAAAGATTCGGCGTTCATTACAAGTCGCAATAATTACTGTTTCCCATGTGTCTATGATCAATAGCATCCCGATAAGAGCGGTTGAAAAGTGTTTTGACGCCGTAGGCGAGGATTGAAAATTAAGGCGCCCTCTTTTTTATTGTCATGGTCTACCTGATATCCCCCCCCCCTCCCCCCTCCTCCAAAAAAGAAAAAAAATCCGCCACCACCAATGGATTAACAGTGCATGTCTCCTATTACATGTTTGTACATTAAACTCAGGCGACCACACGTCCTCATTTTCTGGGGACAGTCCTCAGTTTTCGTGCTATGTCTTCAATTCCTTTAAACCTGTTGGAGGACAACAAATGTCCTCGGTTACTTATTTTTTGTCATCAGTTTTTGAAATTTACCAAAATAACTGAAATAGGACGAATGTGCTGAATATTTTAAACTAGAACTCAACTGAATATACCAGTGCAACCAAATTTGGCACCAATTACTTATTTTATTTAATTGCAAGAAAATGAACTACGAAAGATGTGGAAATATTTTCTGGTGCGAATGAATTTTTTTTTTATTTAGATATTATGCTATCCTTATCGGAGACACGCCGATGCATCAAAAAAGGTCATCTGGATAAACGTGGTGTTATTCCGCTTCTGTTTTTATAGACATACTTCTAGAATGAGCAATAAATCTCATCTTTTACAGCATCCACTTCATCAATGTAACTAAAGATTTATTAAGTGACTGTTCCCTATACTTTTCAAAACAGTTCGGGATTGTACATTTTCCTCCTTTCCATTTATTCTCCAAGTTGCTCAACTTTTTCAGTGTTTGATTTGAAATAAATTTTGTCCCTCCTTTGCCGCCCTAGGCGGCTGCCTAGCCTTCCTTAAGGGTAGAGGCGGCCTTATTCCTGATTCGTGCAGTGCTCCATAAGTCACACATTATACTTGCAACACATGTAGATGTAATGGCATCTAACTCTAAATATAGGTAAATGTAAATTAATGCAGATGAATAGGAAAAAGAATCCTGTAATGTTTGAAAACTCCATTAGTAGTGTAGCGCTTGACACAGTCACGTAGATTAAATATTTGGGCGTAAGATTGCAGAGCGATATGAAGTGGGACAAGCATGTAATGGAAGTTGTGGGGAAGGCGGATAGTCGTCTTCGGTTCATTGGTTGAATTTTGGGAAGATGTGGTTCATCTGTAAAGGAGACCGCTTATAAAACACTATTACGACCTATTCTGGAGTACTGCTCGAGCGTTTGGGATCCCTATCAGGTCGGATTGAGGGAGGGCATAGAATCAATTCAGAGGCGGGCTGCTAGATTTGTTACTGGTAGGTTTGATCATCACGCGAGTGTTACGGAAATGCTTCAGGAACTCGGGTGGGAGTCTCTAGAGGAAAGGAGGCGTTCTTTTCGTGAATCGCTACTGAGGCAATTTAGAGAACCAGCATTTGAGGCTAACTGCAGTACAATTTTACTGCCGCCAACTTATATTTCGCGGAAATACCACAAAGATAAGATTGGAGAGATTAGGGTTCTTACAGAGGCATATAGGCAGTCATTTTTCCCTTGTTTTGTTTGGGAGTGGAACAGGGAGAGAAGATGCTAGTTGTGGTGCGAGGTACCCTCCGCCACGCACCTTATGGTGGATTGCGGAGTAGATATGTAGATAAAATAATATAAATAAAACGACTGTACTGATTGTTGTGTAGCCATTCTTTTCCAATCTCATTGCGAATTTTTTTCTTTTTTCTCTCAGGATAATGATTATGAAAATAATAAATGATTCATTCAGTAATGACAGTTTGTACAGGCATTATAATTATTTGACAACAAGAAGAAAAAAGAAATGCAGGTAGTGAACTGAAGCTAACCACTTAACACGGTCGGCTGCGGATTTTTAGAGTACTAGCGACCATACAAAATATATAAATATGCCTTCCAAACCGATATTCTGGGAAACGGCTGAGAGTGGTATCTTACTGTTTACATATGCTCTTGTCGTAGTCGCGCCCTGCACATCCTGTCAATGTGAGTCTTATCGGTGAGGGGAAGTTCGTACGGTCGCCTTATAAGCTGAGAAGCCAGCCGTAGTTTATCGCAGTGTGGTGTTAAGCGGGAACTGACCTGGAACCTGAGCTTCCCGACGGGAGGCTTCGCGTAGGGGATGCGCAGGAAGCTGCGGAACACCCTGCCGGCCGGCGTCAGCTGCGTCTTGCCGCGCAGAGAGCCCTGCGGTATGCGCAGCGTCACCGGCGCGCCGGCCTTGGCGCTGGCCTGCCTCACGCCCGACGTGCAGCGCCACGCACTTCGGCCGAGCTTCTTGCTTCCCACCCACATGGTCAACGCTGGTTTATTGCGCACTCTTAAGCGTTATCGCTACCGCAGGCACACAAACCTACTGCTGTTGCTGCACTCACGCCAGATATATATCGAGTGGCCTTAGGATAAGTAAAGATTTCATCACAGATGACGCCATTGGCAGGCGATGTACGGTGCTACATCTACCGGCAAATCTTAGAACTAGCCGCTGCCGCGCTCACAGCTGCACGTCTCACCTCAGCTACGACGACGATTGTCGGCGTCCCATGCCTTTACACACACCTTTCGCGCTAATGATTTTAAAAGACCTAATGCAATGGCTTAAGGGCAAATTTGCAGTGACAGGAATTCACACTGTTGGATTTGTGTAATTGCTTATTACCTAAGGTGACCATATTTTCTAGACTCAAATTCGGGACATTAACATATTTCCTAGGCCCAAATCCGGGACACATTAAAAATTTTGCAAAATAGGCTATATTTATTTATTATATGAGAAGCAGGTTTCAATTAAATGTAATAAATACAAAATATCAATTAAATTTGTTACAATGAAATGAACACCCTTAGCTGCTTAAAAGCGTTGACATACGTCAACGGGGACAGATGAAAATGTGTGCCCCGACCAGGACTCGAACCCGGGATCTCCTGCTTACATGGCAGACGCTCTCTACATCTTTTTTTTCCCATCTGCTCGGTACGGACATCGCAATACACCCGTTTCAGATTGTCGTTGATCCATTAACTCAGTTTCTTTTATTACAGAGGGTAGCTCACACTCTGACCGAACACGCTGAGTTACCGTGCCGACACTCCATCTGAGTCACCGAGGACACAATGGATAGCGCGACTGCAGGGACTTATCTCTTGCATGCCTCTCGCGAAACCCACGTTCTCAACGTATTACCCCGCACTACATTCGTAGTGCCCCTGCCCATTATACTCATTACTCGCGGCGCATTGCCGATTCCCGTAAGAGTTCGGGCACTGTTTGTGCATTCGCACAGAAGAAGAAGATGGTCAAGTGGCCGGTGAGCCTTATATATATATATATATATATATATATATATATATATATATATATATGTGTGTGTGTGTGTGTGTGATATCTGTTCTTTCGGATATGTCCGAAAGAACTGATATCATCTTAGTACATACATATCTATGTAATTAAATTTGTTACAAAGAAAAGCACATATACATTTTATTAATACCTTCTTAAGATGAATGAGTGTGATCAGGGCAACTGTATTTATAAGTGGTGTGAATTTTCTTTATCAAGTCTGTATTTTTCAACAACATATGAAAAAACTGGACACAAGTTTCATCATAATTTATTCTACTTACTAACATTGCTTTCATGGTTTCTACAGCCAGCTGTGTTTTGTCACTTGTCCATATATTGTTCATGTGGGAAAATACCCTTTCAGTAGCAGCATTAGTGCCAGGACGGTAGAAAAGGAACTCCAGTAGTTTGAGTACATTTGAGAATGGCACATGATTCTGGCTGAAATGAGAAATCATCTCAACCCATCTTTGACCTGGAACAATGTTGTTAGCAGTCCATTCAATGATTTTCTCAGTGGTTACAAACTGTTCGACACTGACGTACTCATCATACATTACATTTCCTGCAAATTGAACATATGGCACGGTTTCGCTAATTAGAGAAGAAGTTCTTTCAATGTCATCCCATACAGGTATTTAATTCAAGGTAACCCAATTGTAGCAGTCCAAGTTCTGGAAACTTTTTTTACACGATAACGCGGCCTAACACAAAATTCAATCTGATATAATATGGCGCACACAGATGACAAATGGTAGTATTCTAGAGACCAGCATACACTGCGTTGGCGACGCCGAAGTCAACGAGAGCGCATATTACTGTTCGTCTGTTCGAGTTACTTTGTATTTCGTCTGAATGTTTGCCACAAAACCTCCTCTGCCTCTTCCATGGGTATCAGGAAATATGCAGATTTCTTCCTTCTTCTGTTCGAGTTATGGTTAGAACCGTTTCGACTGCGCCAAGGTTTTCAAGTGCTACTTTTTCCCAGTTGCCGTGGTCTCTGACTGCCCATTAGCTGTTAGAGCTGCGGCCAACACGTGTTTGCGCAGTAGAAACAGTTTGATAACGGTTTCGACAATTTGTCGTACTCTCTTGTCAAATAGTTTCCTACCATAACTAAAACTAATAATGAAATATACCGATACAGGTGAAATGAATGTCTAATTCGGGACAAATTGGGTCATGATTGTTAATTGCGGGACAAACAGGTGTCCCGAATTACCTTTGAAAAAATTCGGGACAGACACACAGAAATCGGGACTGTCCCGACATAAACGGGACGGATGGTCACCTTATTATTACCTATCAAAGAAAAGAGGTAACGACAGGATAAAATGCTCTTCCGCTTTACTTCCTTCTGCTTATTGCCCTACATAAATAACACTACTGTTGTACAAAATACCTCAGATGAAACACACACACACACACGCACGCACGCACGTACAGAGAGAGAGGGGGGAGAGAGAGAGAGAGAGAGAGAGAGAGAGAGAGAGAGAGAGCAGTAAAACATTTTCGTCTTGTCGGGTGTTGACAAAATGGTATTTTCGTCTAGATCCTCAATTCGCCAGTCCTACACGTCAGGTCTTGAACTATGCTCTCCCCTTATGCGGTGTGTTGCGTCGGATGGAATAATTCCAGTGAGTTTCATGTTTTCCTTAACTATCTACGCGATGTTCCTCGATGACCCAATCTTCTTTACTGAGATCAAGTGTAAAGGTCAAAACTGATTCCTCTTTAGTTCTAACCAAAGTCATACCAGCAGCAACGTGTTTCTCGAGCTTATAACATCAGAGCAGCATCGATAGCGCTCTACGGCATCATACACCATGCGAAACTCACTGATCCTGATGAAAAACACATACAGAGCCTACTCGTGGCGTTCCGTTGATCGCCAACACTGTCTCATAAAGTGCAAGTGGTGTTAACGCAGTATTGATGAAAACTTGAACTGTAAATAGCATGTTACCGAGCTTTTCAAACTATGAAGTTCAGCTGCTTTCGCTCTTCATATATTTGCTAATCTTGGAAAGCACCGTATCAGCCTTTTACATATTTTGCACGTTTACACTTAATAATGATTTACGGATTAATTTTCTGGGGTAACTCATCACGTAGAAAGATAGTACTGATTGCACAAAAGCGAGCATTAAGAATAACAAGTGGTTTTCACCCACGAACTTCATGTAGGTATCTCTTCAAGGAGCTAGGCATTTTAGCTGCGCCAGTACATTGCATATATTCGTTAATGGAATTCGTCATAAATAATCAATCGTAATTTGAGAACAATTATGTCCATACCTAGAATAATGGAGGGAAAAATTACCTTTATTACCCATTGTTAAAACTGTCAGTGACTCAGAAAGACTTTCAGTATGCAACAACATTTTTTTTAATAATTTGCCGAAAACATAAAATGTCTGTCAGGCAGTGAAACAAATTTTAGATCTAATTTAATGCCGTTTCTCCTGGACAACTCGTTCTGTTCTATTGAAAATTTCTAATTAGAAACTGGTAGCCTGTGAAAGAAGAAAAGTTTGGATTTGCATATGTGGAGCTAAAATTAATAACGTGTTAGTTAATGTTATCACTAATCATGTGTACATATTCTGTAAATGACACGTTGTAACCTCCCCACAAAATATTTTATATGTTGTAACCTCTGAACAAAATTGGCTCCCATTTATAGTCTCCGTGCAGAAATGCATTCACATTTAATGTAACCACAAAATTCTTTTCCTAAATCCGGAAATAATAAAAAAAATTCAGTAACCTGGTAAATTTTATGACGACAGCAGCGCTGGCGTATATTTTTTTCTGGTTCTTGGAAGGAATGATCATGCATTGGAAATATTCTTTAAATTGAAATGAATGTTTTTTTAAAAAAAAATCACTTTATATTATAAAAATTATTATTGGGGCATTTTTTTAAAGAAATTAATGACAGTTAATATACATTACTAGATATGCGCAAGGCTGCTTCTTTACCTTCTACAATAATACTCATCGTCCAAAGTCCCGACCAGAGCAGACTGCCGACACGCGCAGGCACGCGCCGACTACAGTCGACTACTGCCGACTACTGTCCACTACTGAAGACTACTGCAGACTACTGAAGACTACTTCAGACTAATGCCGACTAGCGACAAGCAACAACTAACTACATACTACTCTCTGGTCAGAGACTCTGCCATGCCACGCCCATCGCCGGCAACGCATACGTCTTACATAACCCTCCACTGGGGGGGGGGGGGGGGGGGGGGGGCAAAAATTTGGCAGCGATGGTGAGTCAATTGGACTTGCCATGAGCAACAAATTTTTGTTAATTAACTAAGTTTACAATCACCGAATATATACATATATATAAGTGCAGAACATGAAATAAAATATAGTGCACATGCACTGAGTACAGAACATACCAAGCAGTGACAAAATCATATTAACAAATGACATAAAGTGCACACGCACTGTAGTTCAGAATATATCAGCAAATCACAAAATGTATACGCAATGAATACAAATCATGTTAACAAAATGACAAAAGTGCACACGCACTGTAGTACAGAACATATCAGGAAATCACAAAATGTATAGGCAATGAGTACAAATCATATTAACAAATGACAAAAGTGCACACGCACTGTAGTTCAGAACATATCAGCAAATCACAAAATATTTATGCAATGAATACAAATCATGTTAACAAAATGACAAAAGTGCACACGCACTGCATGTACTTTTTGTACTATTTCACAAGAACTAGGATAGGAAAGGGAAGGATTGCATCATGGTTGTAGCACTTCAGGTTGCACGCAGTTGCACTGAAAGTCCATATCTTTCTACAGAAGCACAACACCAAGTGAGAAAATCTGAAGTTCTTTTCCCTGAAGTATTACTCAGTGTAGCCAAGACACTGAAATGTGGTATTAATATTCTATGTTATCATTTTGGTAGTACATTAGGTACACCAAACAGTGGGACCATAATAACATCTCCATCGCCCAAGGTGGTGGACAGCATGTCGTGTCAACACCACGTTCTTGTAAGGTAAACCAACGTAGAATTAGTGCAAAAACCAAATATAGTGCTCCATGATCATGAGGATAGACAGGACAAACGGATATTGCAGTAATTTCTGGTAATTATGTCAGAAGGTGAAGGACATTAAGTCACATACTAGTCTTCATTGAGAATTACACTAGTCTAACAACTGATCTGAGTAATTGGTGGCACTCATCGCCCAGTTACTGAACATTTCTGTACCATGTATGAAGTATTACAGAATAATGTTCATAAATCATCCGATTACAGTGAACATTGGCACTCATTGGCCAGTTACGAACCATCAGAAGTCATCATTCAAAACAGGAGCTAATGAATGGCATAGTATTAACATAATTCACTTAGTTATAGTAATCATTGGCATTCATTGGCCAGTTACAAAACATATAGCAAGTATTGAATAGTACAAAACATTTTTCATCATTCAAGTGACATACGACATATTTAAAATAATTATTGGCACTCATTGGCCAGTTACAAAGTATTCTTATATTTTTATAAAACCTTATTCAGTATTATTCAGAAGTTATCATTCAAAATGAGTGTCAATTATTGGCATAGCATTTATAGAGTATAACGAAAATATTATTTACAGAAATTATTGGCATAGCATGTATACATTATTACAAAATATCATTCACTATTACTCAGAACTCATCATTCAAGTGACATAGGACATATTTAAAATATAACACACTGTAACTATTACTCAAGGTCTGTGGTTAAAAAACATTACTCAGTATTACTCAGAATTCTCTTAAACTGGTAGCATTATTTGGGACAGGTAATATTTTTTTTTTTTTTTTGTGCTAGCAATGTATTGCGTTGGGATCGATAATTAACTACTGGGGCATAACAATATTTGCATTTGACTTATTGCTGCAAATGAAGATGTGTAACGTCATTCGTCATGAGTCAGCTGTAGCAAGGTTATGAAACAATTAGAGTATATGTGATCACATTCATGAATGACACACACAAATGGGTAAGAAAAAAATGCAAGTACTAGAACAGGTTTAATGATTAACTGCTTATAGCGTATTAACTTCGTGAATAATTTGTCCTGCAAAAAATACAAAATGGATTATTAAGCTGAAAGAAGAAACGCATATTATGCTGAAAAGTAGTGAACTTCGAATTAACAGGTAATGAAATGTGTATAAAATATATATGTTCTCTAGCTGTCCTTTCCAAAACCTTCAGTCATCATACCATGCGACATAAGACATACTGTCAAAACGAACTGCAACAAATACTTAAATAACTATATAGCATTTCTTAACTAACAGTAAATATATAAACTTCATCATTATTTTCATCTGCAAAGAAAAACTTCATTATCATTGCTATCATCACCTACAAAGAAAAACTTCATTACCCATATCATCATAACTCCATTATTATCATCACCTGTAAAGAAAAACTTCATTATCCATATTAGAATATTCTTCATCATTATTCATCACCATTCATTATCATCTGCAAAAAAGCCACTTCATTATTCATTATACAACTATACCTTATTTCTACCATATTTCATCACTAAAACTAAGATGTGTAGTACTGTCTGACAGCCTGCATCAATCGCCTCGTATTCTGAAAGAAAAAATTAGTTAAGACTGCTATCTTATGATGTGTGTAGTATATTCTCGTTAATGCTTGTTAATTCTGATCCATTTACTCTTCGTGACGAGGTATTGCATATTCTTTCGTTCACTCCGAAGGTGAAATTCCCATTTCTGTTTAATTTATTTCTTTTAGACGTTATTTATTTCTGAAAGTGATGAACAAAGATTAATGTCTTGCATTTAAATCATATACCCATTAAATGGAAACTGGTTTCTAGTGATATAATTGAGCATACAGCATAGCGTGACGGAAAACGTAATATGTCAAAAACACAGACAGTGTGCAGGTGCAAAAATGTACACAGAGTATCACATTGTAGCAGCAAAAAAATGTAAAATAGTCGCGATGTTGAGATATCATAAGGCAAAATGTTAAAGTCAACTGGTGTTTGTTATATCTTAAATATTTCATAGTGCATACAAACAAAACAGGAAAACAATCATACATACATAAAAAATGGAAAATGTACATGGTCTGATATATAACGACAAGATATGACTTTCTTTGTGTTCAGCTTGTATGTTGTGTAGTTAATAGAGGCGAGAATTGAAGACTTTAATGGAGAGAGAATTTGATAAAATTAATATGCCACTAGATAGATTTGCATAATTGTTCATAAAATATGTAAGTTTTTCTGAAAAATGTGCACGGTCTGATGTGTAACGACAAGAAGAGCGACCTGCTAACTTTACCTTGCCGGGCACTTGCCAAGAAAAAATACGATAATCATCAGTAAGTAATCACATAAATATAATTGCATAAGTGGTCATAAAATGTGTAAGTTCATCTGGAAAAATGTGCACGGTCTGACGTGTAACGACAAGAAGAGCGACCTGCTAACCTTACCTTGCCAGGCACTTGCCAAGAAAAAATACGATAATCATCAGTAAGTAGTCACATAAATATAATTGCATAAGTGGTCATCTGGAAAAATATGCACGGTCTGATGTGTAACGACAAGAAGAGCGACCTGCTAACCTTACCTTGCCGGGCACTTGCCAAGAAAAAATACGATAACCATCAGTAAGTAGTCATGTGAATATAATTGCATAAATGGTCATAAAAAAAATCAGGAAGTGTCATTACAGTGTGATAAATCATGAAGTATGTTCATTCAATAAAGGGTCTGATGTTGGAGACATGGTGATTGCCCTTGCTTTTTCTGGTTCTCAAAGTTTCGACGTGCACTACATTGGGGTGAGGAATGCTGCGAATTCGATATGGACCTGCGTATAGAAGCTCAAATTTACTGCATCTACTCTTTCCTCTGTTGGATAAATAGTGTGTAAGTACTAATATCTTCTGTCCAATGTGAAAGTCACGGCGTGTACAAACCTGTTTTTGCTGTCTTCTCCGGCGCTCTGCGGCACGTTTGATGTTGTTCAGCGCAATTTCAATTATTTCATGGTGGCGTAGTCGACGCGATGTAGGAAAAGATACTAATTCTTTAATTTTGTTAGGTGGTTCAACATTTTTCAGTATAACAGACGGAGATAGCATAGTAGATTCATTTGATATGAATTGGCTCCCATTTATAGTCTCCGTGCAGAAATGCATTCACATTTAATGTAACCACAAAATTCTTTTCCTAAATCCGGAAATAATAAAAAAAATTCAGTAACCTGGTAAATTTTATGACGACAGCAGCGCTGCGCCTCGGCCCTGTATTCTGAGTAAATAAAGGAAAAAATTCTTGCCTCAATAAAAACTGCGAATATATCTGCTCTTATGTAGAAATTTTTCGGCACAGCTTCGTGCAATTCTGGCGTATATTTTTTTCTGATTCTTGGAAGGAATGATCATGCATTGGAAATATTCTTTAAATTGAAATGAATGTTTTTTAAAAAAAATTACTTTATATTATAAAAATTATTATTGGGGCATTTTTTTTAAAGAAATTAATGACAGTTAATATACATTACTAGATATGCGCAAGGCAGCTTCTTTACCTTCTACAATAATACTCATTGTCCAAAGTCCCGACCAGAGCAGACTGCCGACACGCGCAGGCACGCGTCGACTACAGTCGACTACTGCCGACTACTGTCCACTACTGAAGACTACTGCAGACTACTGAAGACTACTTCAGACTAATGCCGACTAGCGACAAGCAACAACTAACTACATACTGGGACCGATGACCGTAGCAGTCTGGTCCCTTTCATCCCCCAAACCAACCAACCAACTACATACTACTCTCTGGTCAGAGACTCTGCCATGCCCCGCCCATCGCCGGCAACGCATACGTCTTACAACGTTCCACATCATTTGGATAAAATAATCGTTCAGATGATCTGTGGAACATATAACTAACTATCACACAAGATGTCTGTGTAATTAAGCTACTGAAAGTAGTCGGAAGTGAAGTGGCCTCTGGCAGCCACAGTCGTGATCTCTTTTTTTTTTTTTTCTTTATTGTCATTTTCAAACCCGTACAAACAGGCAGGCTGTCAGCAGCATGGTACGCCGCTCTTCAGCCGTAGAGGAGATAAGGAAGAACAGAAAGAATACACAAATGTGACATAACGGTGGGTAATAAAACAGGAGACACATAAAGACAAACACGGAGCCGTTCACACTCGACGATAATTCACACTACAAACTGTTGTCACGACGCACTAACACTGAAGATGGCGATTGCACAGGTGAACGATGGAGTATGACGGGAACACGAAACACTAAACATGACGGCACTCACGAGACACTGATGGCGATGATCTCCGGCGCGCGAATGTCCACTCAGCGTGTACGAATCCGGGGACCTGCCAAGAGAGGAGGTGGAGGAGGAGGAGGAAGGGGAAATGGGAGAGGGGAGAGCAGAGATGCCATGGGCAAAGGAGAGAGGGGGAGGGAGGAAGGGGGAGGGGAAGCCCGGAGGAGAGGGTAGGAGGGAGGGGGGAAAGGAAAGAGAAGGGAAGGGAAAGGGGGGGAGGGAGGGTGCCTAAAGGAAAGGACACAGGAGGTAGGGGGGGAGGATCAAAGTTGATAGGAGGGGTAGATGCAGGGGAGGAGGACATCATCAGGGAGGGGGAGCTGGCGGAAGCCACCTTGGGAGAGGGTAAGGAGGGTGGAGAGATGGAGACGTGGGAAGACAGGCGCGGCAGCGGGCGGGGGTGGGAGAGGATCGGGGACACGAGCGGGTGAGGAGGATCAAGTTTACGGGAGGTGTACAGGATCCGTATCCTGTCGTGATCTCATAAAGGGTGATTCGTTATACAGTGTAACGAGAACATGTGGCTTTAGCAGCTCGAACTCGATAAGCAACAATTTTGCCTCCAGTTTCGGTAAGACGTTGCTTAAATTTTATTTTGAGAAGTTTCCTTCTGATTCTAGTGCTGTTGAAACATGTATTCGTGTGGTGTCACCGCCAGACACCACACTTGCTAGTTGGTAGCCTTTAAATCGGCAGCGGTCCGTTAGTATACGTCGGATCCGCGTGTCGCCACTATCAGTGATTGCAGACTGAGCGCCGCCACACCGCAGGTCTAGTCTAGAGAGACTCCCTAGCACTCGCCCCAGTTGTACAGCCGACTTTTCTAGCCATGGTTCACTGTCTACATAGGCTCTCATTTGCAGAGACGACAGTTTAGCATAACCTTCAGCTACCTCATTTGCTACGACCTAGCAAGGCGCCATATTCAGTTGCTATAATTACTATCTTCAAGAATATATTCTGAACAGATAATATTGTGAATCATGTACCGTCAAGAGCGACGTTCATCATTAATGGATTAAAGTTAAGTATCAAACTAATTACGTCCGCTTTCTGAATTCTCATTCCTTGTCATATTCCAGACCTCACGTCAGTATAGTTCTTCTCTCCTCACGCCAGCCTGCGTGAGCTAAAACGCGTACATTTCGGCCTTCACTCGTAACACGGTGTTGGCTCTTCTGCTAACACAAAAATTCGTTTCACTTGAGTTGAAACCAAATTTCTGTAATTACTTACTGTGGTGTCACCGCCAGACACCACACTTGCTCGGTGGTAGCCTTTAAATCGGCCGCGGTCCGTTAGTATACGTCGGACCCGCCTGTCGCCACTATCAGTGATTGCAGACCGAGCGCCACCACACGGCAGGTGTAGAGAGACTTCCTAGCACTCGCCCCAGTTGTACAACCGACTTTGCTAGCGATGGTTCACTGACAAAATACGCTCTCATTTGCCGAGACGATAGTTTAGCATAGCCTTCAGCTACGTCATTTGCTACGACCTAGCAAGGCGCCATATTCAGTTACTATTGATATTGTGAATCATGTACCGTCAAAACCGACGTTCATCATTAATGGATTAAAGTTAAGTATTCCACCAGCTACGTCCGTTTTTCTAAATTCTAATTTCCTTGTCATGTTCCAGACCTCACGCCAGCCTGCGTGAGCTAAAACGCGTGCATTTCGGCCTCCTTTAGTAAAACGGTGTTGGCTCTCTTGCCAACCACAACACTTACAATATTCGTTACTGTTCACATTTGTTTAGTAGCTTCGTGTCCCAAACAACCGACATTCATCTTACAGCATACGAAAGATATACAAAAGACGTAATTGCGAAGTATGCAAACAAAACCATTACTGAGTAAATTACCACAGTAGTTCTTTCTCTGTAATGTTACTAAGTTCTTTGTCAGTATCTCAGATAATATAGATCGGACAGTACGACATCCACAGTATAGAGCAGAGCTCGTGAATCGCGTATGTGGCGGTTCATCTCACAATATCAATGTAAAGGAGGACAAGAAATTGTGACAAAACACACCCATCGTGTTCCTCTACAAGAATGTCGAAAAACTCGTTCGCAAAACATTTACGTGAACCGCTTATCACTGGTCTTCATAGCGTTGCAGAACATACATTACCAATAGTTACGTTTATGAACTAAGGATGCCCGTATATTCTTTCTGTTCACAACGCGTACAGAGAACAAAATACAGACTCATGCAGGGCAAATATGATATTTCATTAATTAAGATGGGAGACGTCATAGAGATAATTTTACAAGAATTTTAAGATTTGCTTAAAAGTTTGTACAGGTCAAGACAGGAATCGTAAAATCGTAAGTTTATAACGAAAATGATGATATTCCAGAAGTAATTCGGGAGTGATCTATATAGAGTGTTAATTTTAACTGAAGACATTGAAAGATCTCGAGAACTGTACGACAGATCAAAAGAAGTTACAATTCCAATTTGTTTGTCTCGAAGAGTGACATACAACGATGCCACATTCGACCCGCCTCCCCACCCTGTGCTTGAGTGGCGGAGAGCAACTTCTAAATCTTCAGTGGGAACCCCGTATTGCAGATTACGATTCTGTGGCGCAATCTATATACTTTTTGTCCGAAGTATTTTCTACATTTCGCCACAGATGGCGCTGTAATCGGAGGAATAGAAATGAAAAACTATCGTTATTTACGCCATGTTACGCAATGGTCCTTGAATATCCAGTTACACGTGCGACCTCACCTTCCAGAAGTAGAACAAACTTCGGCTATAAACATCACTGTACTTGCGCGGTGTTTATTGCCTGCACACTTACCTCTCAATTGGAAAACGAATGTGCAAGTGGACGGGGAATATTGCAATCACAGAAGAAAAAATTGAAATGATCCTGATTAACGAAGAATGTAGGGGAAGTGTTGAGGCTGCTGTTGCCTAGTATGCCGAGAGTTTTCCAGAGAAAGCTCGCTATCGTTCGTTCTTTTACAAGGCTGTGAACACCTTAATGTCTGAGGGCAGCTTACAGACCGCCAAAAGGAAACAAAGCTAACGAGTTACAGGAGAAGCTAATGAAATAGCTGTACTAGCGGCACAGTGTAGCAGAGCGATTCTAGGCGCTTCAGTCTGGAACAGGTTCGAGTCCTGCCTCGGGCATGGATCTGTGTGATGTCCTTAGGTTAGTTAGGTTTAAGTAGTTCTAAGTTCTAGGGGACTGATGACCTCAGAAGTTAAGTCCCATAGTGCTCAGAGCCATTTGAACCATTTTTTGTACTAGCGGCAGTACACCACACCCTATGAATAAGCGCCGGGCAATTACGTCGCGATTCCGGTATGTCTGTAGGTCGTATTGTCACAATACTGCATTGTCATAAGTATCATCCGTACCACGTGTCAGTACATCAAGAACTTCATGGCGCCAATTACCATAACTGGGAAGTGTTTTGTGAATGGGCACGTCAGCAAACGGAAACGAAAACCAGATTATCATTAACCGCCATAAGAAGCGTTAATAGAGTGTAGTCAATCCTCACTGAATACGGCAAGTTGACAAGCAAGCTCCCTGACGATTAATATGTGGTGTGGCTTCACGGGGAACAAACTCATTGGTCCGTATTTTATCTACGGCACGTTGAATGGACACAAATATCGAACGTTTTTGGAACGGGAACTGCCGTTACTACTGCGGATGTTACCATGGACGTTCGACAAGGTATGTGGCCTCAGCATGACGGTTGCCCAGTGCATTCCGCAATTGAAGCGCGGGCGATGTTAGACCGTGTTTACACTGGTCGGTTGATCGACAGAGGTGGCCCTATTAATTGACCCGGTAGGTCGCCAGATTTTTGTGTGTAGTGATATCTAAAAGATAGGGTGTACCAGCAAGGCCATAAAAACATGGTCGGCCGAATCAGAAACGCCTGTCTTGACATCCCCGCGGATATGCTTCTGTTCTGTGTACGGTAATTTGAAAAGCGGATCACTATGTGCATTGAAGTTGATGCTACTACGTTTTAATACTTACTCTAACTGAAAAAGTAGAGTAGTATTCGCCTGGAGCCACGGCCTCGGTGCCGCGTCGAGTAGTCCCCTGTTCGATATGTCAGAGGAATACAACGTTGCGAATGGGATTTCCTATTAGAAGTTACGAATTACTGGCCTGTCCTACCCTCGCAGTATGGAATTGAGGTCCCAAGGATTGTGTACCCATATCTACACCTCCGATTACAGCGCTATCTGTGGCGAAACGAAGAAAATTCTTCGGACAAAACGTATAAAGATTTTGCCATAGAATCGTAATCTACAATTAAAAAAGATTTCAAGTTGCTCCCGCCACCCACGTACGGCGTGGGGTAGCGTGTCGAAGGTGGCATCACTGGATGTCCCCCTACGAGACAAACAATTTGTAATTGTAACTTCTTTTGGCCTGACGTGTAGTTTTCGAGATATTTCAATGTCTTCAGTTAAAATTGAACACCCTGTATAAAGCCACTCCTGGTAATACAGGTACGCAAGGACGAATTACCACTCAAGATAACAGAGCTTTAATAGAAATCTACTTTTATTTCCATACTTCGCAAACCACTGTGAAGTATATGACTCAGTGTATTTACCATTGTGCCACACATTCGGGCTTCGGCCCGTACTACTGGGGCAGTAGAATATCCATCCATAAAGCTATTTGCTAGAAGGGTCTTAATAGCCCAAACAGGAAATAGCACACACATCGTAGTAGACCCATTGAAATAAAGATCACACTAGAGTCATCTTGCATTGCCTAGAAGTTCGTGTTTAGCTTTTTCCATGTTTGAGGTTTAAATATATAAAGAAAGGTGTGAAAACAGCTTACACAGTGGCAATAAAAAGAGATATCGACCAGAGATGCATAACACGACGGAAAATATATGTGAAGTGACGTACATAAATACTATCCACGAAAAAGTATTTAAAAAAAAATAAGTAAATTTCTTCACAACTATTTTGCAGATGATATGATGTGAAAAACGATTAAAAAAACGCAAAAAAAGACCTGTAAAAATCACTAGCAATGTAATTCTTAGGTGAGCAATCGAAACAAACCAAACAAAACACACATGTTGTAGGTTTTAGGCCTAAAATAAGTAAACGATCATGAACTTCGTATTATAGTTTACATACATAAATCTGTCCCATAGAAGATGACACGTACGTGTCGAAATATGTCTGCGTAAATAAGAAATAAGTAAATTATGTTTTGCATAAGGTAGAGATTTAAAAAAAAGAAAAATGAACTCACTAAGAAAGGAATTGCAAAACAGTCGCAAACCCAAAGAACCATCATGGCTATACATCAACGAGAAGAAACATTCTCAAATTTCTTCTTCGTTAATGCAGACGGACCGTAGCAGAAGAAGACCATCACCGACCACACCGCACAACAAAATCAAATAAATGTGCTGGAAATTGCGGAAAACTTTATGGGAGACAAGGACGACCACCAGACAGAACAATATAAGTGATACATAGAAAACCAGGAAAGGCTGACAGGGTAGAGTGGCACTCTACACAAATAAGAAAATATCTACCATACAGGAACCTCTCTAACACCATTACATACACTCCTGGAAATTGAAATAAGAACACCGTGAATTCATTGTCCCAGGAAGGGGAAACTTTATTGACACATTCCTGGGGTCAGATACATCACATGATCACACTGACAGAACCACAGGCACATAGACACAGGCAACAGAGCACGCACAATGTCGGCACTAGTACAGTGTATATCCACCTTTCGCAGCAATGCAGGCTGCTATTCTCCCATGGAGACGATCGTAGAGATGCTGGATGTAGTCCTGTGGAACGGCTTGCTATGCCATTTCCATCTGGCGCCTCAGTTGGACCAGCGTTCGTGCTGGACGTGCAGACCGCGTGAGACGACGCTTCATCCAGTCCCAAACATGCTCAATGGGGGACAGATCCGGAGATCTTGCTGGCCAGGGTAGTTGACTTACACCTTCTAGAGCACGTTGGGTGGCACGGGATACATGCGGACGTGCATTGTCCTGTTGGAACAGCAAGTTCCCTTGCCGGTCTAGGAATGGTAGAACGATGGGTTCGATGACGGTTTGGATGTACCGTGCACTATTCAGTGTCCCCTCGACGATCACCAGTGGTGTACGGCCAGTGTAGGAGATCGCTCCCCACACCATGATGCCGGGTGTTGGCCCTGTGTGCCTCGGTCGTATGCAGTCCTGATTGTGGCGCTCACCTGCACGGCGCCAAACACGCATACGACCATCATTGGCACCAAGGCAGAAGCGACTCTCATCGCTGAAGACGACACGTCTCCATTCGTCCCTCCATCCACGCCTGTCGCGACACCACTGGAGGCGGGCTGCACGATGTTGGGGCGTGAGCGGAAGACGGCCTAACGGTGTGCGGGACCGTAGCCCAGCTTCATGGAGACGGTTGCGAATGGTCCTCGCCGATACCCCAGGAGCAACAGTGTCCCTAATTTGCTGGGAAGTGGCGGTGCGGTCCCCTACGGCACTGCGTAGGATCCTACGGTCTTGGCGTGCATCCGTGCGTCGCTGCGGTCCGGTCCCAGGTCGACGGGCACGTGCACCTTCCGCCGACCACTGGCGACAACATCGATGTACTGTGGAGACCTCACGCCCCACGTGTTGAGCAATTCGGCGGTACGTCCACCCGGCCTCCCGCATGCCCACTATACGCCCTCGCTCAAAGTCCGTCAACTGCACATACGGTTCACGTCCACGCTGTCGCGGCATGCTACCAGTGTTAAAGACTGCGATGGAGCTCCGTATGCCACGGCAAACTGGCTGACACTGACGGCGGCGGTGCACAAATGCTGCGCAGCTAGCGCCATTCGACGGCCAACACTGCGGTTCCTGGTGTGTCCGCTGTGCCGTGCGTGTGATCATTGCTTGTACAGCCCTCTCGCAGTGTCCGGAGCAAGTATGGTGGGTCTGACACACCGGTGTCAATGTGTTCTTTTTTCCATTTCCAGGAGTGTAGTAGCAGTACCCACCCAAATACCATTAAGGAGAAGGCAGATAATAATTGTAGCGTATCTATACAACTCCCCAGGGTACCACTCCCAATAGAAGGAAGGAAGGGAGATTGGATTTAATGTTTCGTTGACATTGAGGTTATTCAAGATGGAGTACAGCTCGGATCGCGTCAGGGATTGGGACGGAAATCGGCTGTGCCTTTCAAAGGAACCACCCCGGCGTTTGCCTGAAGCGATTTAGGGAAATCACGGAAAACCTAAATCTGGATGGCCGGACGCGGGTGTGAACCATCGTGCTCCCGAATGCGAGTCCACTGTGCTAACCACTGCGCCACCTCGCTCGGTGCTCCCAGCTGATGTCCTGCGACACGGAATTACCTAGAACACGCTAATTTTAACGCAAGACATCACCTGTTGGGAGACACATCAGACAACAGCAACGGACAACTTCTCTTCTAGCAGGCTAACTGCTGCAGCTATACAGTGCGTCTCTTCAGTTTCTAGAGCAGCGGCCAGACTCCTGCCAGCCGATCTTCCTCTGTCTCTACAGGAGTCTCGTAAATCAAACTTTGCGTACGACCCCACGAGAAGAAATCCATAGGAGCTAAATTTCGCGGCGGCCACGCAGTTAGACTACATCGGCCTATCCATCTTTCACCTTGTCCTCTGTTGAGGTGTCCCCGAATCGCACGTGAAAAGTGAGATGGTGCACCATCATACTGAAACCTCAATTCCTGATTTCCAAGAACGGGTCCAGTTCGTTTTGTAGGATGATCAAGTATGCAGGACCAGTTAGCTTGAGTGGAAGGTGATGTGGCCCAGTCACATGGCCGTTCAGAATACCTGCCCACACGTTAATAACAACCTGGCGCTGAAATCCCTGAACATGGGAGCCACGAAGCTTTCGTCTGCCCAGACATGACTGTTTCCCGAATTCAGAACACAATCCCTAGTGTACTTACATTCATGTGACAACACAACTCAACTAGGAAACATGAGTGTGTCGATGCAGCGGTGAAGTAATCACGTGCAGTAGGCAACGCGTTGTGGAAAATCGGCTGGACTCATAGCGTGTACCTTTTGTAAATGGTACGGATGTAATTGTTGCTCACGTAGAACATCCCAGACTATACTGTGACTTGCATCCACTGCACGCGCAATGTTTTGAATACTCGTTGACGGGTTCTCTTCAACGCGATCGCGATGCAGTACTACCCCGCGCGGTCTAAGGCGCCTTGAAACGGGGTTCGCGTGGCTCCCCCCCCCCACCCCCCCCTCGGGCGTTGGTGTGTGTGTTGTCCTTAGAATAAGTCAGTTTAAGTAAGATTAAGCAGTGTGTAAGCCTAGGTACCGATGCCCTCAGCAGTTCGGTACCATGGGAACTTAACCACCTTCCTACCTAAGATCTTGTTCAAATTTGGGGGTGCGGCGTTGCCGTGGAGCACCGCAGTCCTCCGTCGTCACGGTGAAGATACCTGTTTCTCGGACCTACTGTGTAAGTTGGGCAAAAAGTTTGCGCGATGGCGTGCTACGTTGCGGAAAACTTTCGTGATACAGCCGACTAGCAGCTCTTCTGTTAGGTCGAGCTTCACCATACACAAGGAGCTTGTGTGTGCATTCCGAAAAAGCGTACCAAACCCTGTTTACTGTATCAGAGACGCACAGGCATTGAATAGGTCTCGCAGCTAGGCAAACATTAAGAGACATTAGGTGACCGTCTGACGTAGAACACATTCTCTGTAACCCACTGCGTGGCAGGGCAAGCAGTTCTGAGACTTCCCTCACCAAACGTGGGCACGTTACACACTCTAACAACCCTACCACAACAAAGGTCAAAAATTAATTATGATTGTAGTGTTGCTCACGCTGCTAAATATTGCATTTTCGGGCAACAACAAAGTTATATTATGTGGCAGGTGTCATAAGAGCACAGTTAATAAAGTCATTTCTTGAAATAATGGATAAACTAGGCACTCATCTTTTCGTGTTTCCCACGCTGGTCTCGTTTAAACTCATGGCTCAATCGTCGAAAATCTTGGTAGTGATGATTCCAAGCTCGGATGCAAAGAGGCCTAGGTGTTATTCTGCGATATTCAAAAGTTTTATAGATGTGTTTCATAAACCATTCTTGAAGGTTAAACTTTTGCAAGTTAGTACAATGGTGATGTAAAAAAGTAATCAGCACTCTGAATTTAAGTTACACTTCTTTTTTATTACTTTTGTTGCAATATCACGTAACTCGTTCCAAAACATCACTTCACAATATAAAACATACTTGAAAAATATGTTCCTCGCTGTTAAAGTTCACATTTCATAAACTGGCTACAATTTGCGTCTTTTTAGCATGACGACCAAAGCCTGACTCTCCAATAACCGCTAACGCACCCAAAAATCAGAGTTACAAGGACGTCAATGATCATAGTGACAAAAGAAAGAACACACATAAGAATAATATCATTGCAATATATACATATCGATGTATCGAAGTACCTCTACATCAATGAAATCAAATCTGAATGTTGTCACAGAAATATGTTAACTATTTTACATAAACACAGTAGAATATTGCTGGTATCGAGTGGTTTAGGTGAGGTACCGTAATGGTTACGTAATTCAAGTGCCATTACAACACCTGAACTGAAACGATCTTAGAACGGAAACAGTACGTTTCCGGACATTGGTTCCTATTCAAAACATTATGTACTCTCTCCCCTCTACAAGTTCTAGAAGCATGTAACGATAATTTCCGAACACCCTGTATATTATTTGTCACTGAGCCAGCCACTACATTTAGATTGTAAGGCAACCCCCTAAGTGACCACACAGTACTAAGCAAAACCGTCACAGGATATGTAGTGGGAAATAGCATAACTAGCGATCACTTATCGATAAAGTTAACAAATGCAACTACACCCACCCACCCTCCTTTTTCTTCTTCAATCAGATGAAAAACGTGACAAAAATTACATTACGCCACCTCCTTTAGGGAGAAATAACAGTAAACAGTTTGTGAAAACTGCCATTTTCAGTCGCGATCACAGATAAAAATGATCTTGAAACAGAATATAACAAACTCGTATCAACAGTACAGCTAGGTATACGTGAGTCCATCTACAAGATAATGATGGGAAACAGGGAAGCACCCATCCCACAAAAAGTCAAAAATGGCTCTAAGAACTATGGGACTTATCATCTCTTGTCATCAGTCCCCTAGACTTAGAACTACTTAAACCTAACGACATCACACACATCCAAGTCCGAGGCAGGATTCGAACCCGCGGTCGTAGCAGCAGCGCGGTTCCCGACTGAAGCGCCTAGAACCGCTCGGCCACAACGGCCGGCCCACAAAAAGTCCTTCACCTCATAAGAGAAAAGAAAAGATTATTCAGGGGTATGAGTCTCACACATAAACCAATGTGGAACAGGATCAATACTAGAATTAAAAGGATTATCTTCCAACACAGTCAAAGAAAATGGGAAGCCACTTGCAATGAAGTAAACAATAAAGACTGGGGCAAATTTTGGAAAAAATTAGAAATCTCATGGGACCAAAAGCAAAGAACAGAACAAAATCTCATTATCAAATGGTTCAAATGGCTCTGAGCACTATGCGACTTAACATCTGTGGTCATCAGTCCCCTAGAACTTAGAACTACTTAAACCTAACTAACCTAATGACATCACACACATCCAAGCCCGAGGCAGGATTCGAACCTGCGACCGGAGCGGTCACGCGGTTCCAGACTGAAGCACCTAGAACCGCACGGCCACACCAGCCGGCCAAAATCTCATTATCAACAACGATTCAACATCAGACGCGAAAGAAAAAGCTGAAGCTACAAAATATGCACGCTAGAAAACATGCACTCCTTCCCGTAGATGTCTGCAGCTCATGGTCTTGCGGTAGCGTTCTCGCTTCCCGCGCACGGGGTCCTGGGGTCGATTCCCGGCGGGGTCGGGGATTTTCCCTGTCTCGAGATGACTGGGTGTTGTTGTGTCGTCTTCATCATCATCATTCATCCCAATTACAGTCGGACGAAGGCAATGGCAAACCACCTCCGCTAGAATCTTGCCTAGTACAGCGGTACGGGTTTCCGGCATCGTCCCCTACGCTCCTCGGAGTATGGGACACAACAAACGAAATAACATAGGCCGGCCGGTGTGGCCGAGCGGTTCTAGGCGCTACAGTTTGGAACCGCGCGACCGCTACGGTCGCAGGTTCGAACCCTGCCTCGGGCATGGATGTGTGTGTAATGTCCTTAGGTTAGTTAGGTTTAATGAGTTCTAAGTTCTAGGGGACTGATGACCTCAGCAGTTCAGTCCCATAGTACTCAGAGCCATTTGAACCATTTTTGAAATAACATAACAACAAACACTGCCATGACAGAAAATAGTGCATCAGGGGAAAATACAAACATACTCTTCTATGTAACAAAGACCGCACCAGAAACAATCTTTCCATACATGCTCGCGATATTCAGCTTCTGTGTCAAAGCTGGAAACATCTCAGAAACCAGGAGTTGTTGCAGGTTCATTATGAATCCAAAACGAGATAAACCAAGAACATATCAGAATTCCTACAGACCGGTATCTCTCATGAATGCAGTAGGAAAAGCGTACGACAAGGTACCCCCAGATCGCCTGTAAAAGCTAGCAGAACGACGAAAACACCAGCAATACAAGCAGGATTTAGAAAAAAATCATATCACCAACCGTGAAAAATAAATTACTGGACTGATAAAAAACTTAAAAAAACTAAACTGCTAAAACTGAGCACAGACATAACGAACGGATTCAACAAAAACTCCTGCTTACTAACAACGTTCCTTGATATCAAACGAGTTTTCGACAAGATTTGGCGTAATGGCCCTCTACATAAACAGGCAAATCTAAGCATTCCCAAAAAGCTGATAAGAATAATGAAATCACAGCTATATGGAAAAAATCCAGAATACAGGTCGGCGAGTAGGTCGGGAATTTTTCGCACTACAAGCTGGAGTTCGACAGCGGGCCATCATGTTAGCAGTGAGTGCCCTGTAGACCAGTGGCGTATCGCTCCCTCCCTAGAAAGAGCAAACTGTAGCCCTGTATGCCCTTGATATGTACTGGGTCTCAGGAAAGCGTACTACGGCAATTCAAGAAAGGCCAGGAGATAAAGCTAGAAAGCCAACTGAAGAGTCAAACCGAATACAAATGAAATAAAAAATGCACTATTCCGACACAAATTGTCCTGATCCGACACTCATGGCTATCCAGGGAACAGCAACATCCAACCCTCAATCTGGAAAAGCCCATTAACCCTCGCCAACACAGCTAAACTTACCTAAACTTCCTAATGAAAAAAACCATAAAGACAAGCATGATAAGAAACGTCTACAGCTCATTACTAGGATGGAACGATAGAACGACGCGACACACCTACAAATCCATTATCAGGCCAGTGCTAGACTTGGTTATGCCAAGAGAGGCATGACCAAGAATTTAGCAAACAAATTATTCGCAACGCAGAAGCCTACTGAGAAGTCTCCCAATCCTGTCGTATAGGACAACCAGCGATGCAGTACATTCCCTGACAAGAATAATGTCCCTTCAGACTAGGCTATTAAACTTGAGACCAATATGGGAAACGCGCTCATTGCAACATGTCCAACATGGAATTAAAAAGTAAAGACGAGACCCTTAACGACAAGGAAACTACAAATAAAATGCGTAGTTCCAGCCATATCAGTCGCCCAAAACAACAATAAATCTTCCCAGACCTTGCCCCAAGTATGCTCACACTCACAAGTCGAAACTACCTCTCCACATCTTGTCAACAGATCACAGTACATGAGTCGTAGCATAAGTACACGAAGAATAAAAATTATTAAGATTATCAACAATAGCTAAATATGTAAATTTTATGAATTTAGACATTCCACACGTCGACGAAAGATCACAGTAAATACATCCTAGAATAAATGTTATAAAAATTTTCAACAACAGTTAACTAGAAAAGAACGTGAAAAACAGCAAAATCACAACAAAATTAGTCCCATTAAGACATATTACGCTGAGAAACAAATATCATAGCACGCAGCAAACAGATGCAAAGCAAAACAAAATGGAAGTGTTACATATAACGTTATAAAGCAAGGAAGCAAACCAAACCAAACATCTACAAAAATAAAAGAGAATTTTGCATATAAGAGTATTTGTTTGTGTAGGAAACCACAACACTTGTTAAACAAGCAAATGCAAACAACGCTGTAAACATATGTGCATTTAGTATATAAGTCATTTCATCATAATTGTATTAATATTGGAAATCGTAAAAATTATTAAACCAAACAACTGCATAAAATGAATAAAAGTTAATGTACTCGTATAAGTCATTTCATTGTAACAGAACGCAAACTGGTGAAATTTCAATTTCATGAAAAATAAAAGTAAACTGGAATTGTAATAAAGAAATGTAAGTCTTATGGTTAAGCTTATCCGCTACGGATGTTTTAGAATCTGTGACTGTTTATTCAATATAAATATCTAAAATTGCAACGTCACTTTTTAAAGTAGTTATTTATTCATTCCATGAACTGGTTTTCGAACCTTTTCTGAAGATGAACCTGCAAAGGTTCGAAAACCGATTTACGGAGGAATAAATGATTATTTCAAAAAAGTAACTGGTGCAGTCTTATGTATTACAGTAAGTAAATCTCATGGCTCAAAAAAGCATGAAGTAGTTCTCGAACAGCCCACCCTCTTCCTTCAGAGGAGGGAATCGGAAGTAATAAAATGAAAAAAAAAGACTGGAATGGAAGAAATGTATATGACTGCAATGAACAGGAAATAATTATATGTAACACAACAACACAGTGCCCACGTATAAATTTTTCCCTGTTTTATTAACTATGTACATTTAAATGAAGAGTGTAAATACGTTGTGTATATTATTGTGACGTATACAGAGGGGTCCAAAAAAATGTATCCACTGTTTAAAAGTCCATAACTTGCAAACAAACTGACGGAGTTGTCTCATTTTTGATGAAAGTGTATCTTAAAAAAAAGGTTCAAATGGCTCTAAACACTATGGGACTTAACATCTTAGGTCATCAGTCTCTTGGAACTTAGAACTACTTAAACCTAACTAACCTACGCACATCACCCACATCCATGCCCGAGGCAGGATTCGAACCTGCGACCGTAGCAGGCACGCGGTTCCGGACTGAAGCGCATAGAACCGCACGGCCACCGCGGCCGACTGTAGCTTAAAGTCGAACTTAAAGATATCACTGTAGGTGTTCGAAATGGTCACCATTAACATCCACACACAAACGATGCCGCCGAACTGCAGCACGAACTACTGACTGCAACGTGTTCAGTTGGATATTTGCACATGAATGTACGATGGATTCTCGAAGTTCGTCCAATATGCGTGGCTTTTGTCGATAAACGACGTCCTTTAGTGTTCCCAACAGGTAAAAGTCCAGAGGGGTTAGGTCTGGTGAACGTGGTGGATACTCCTCAGCACCTCTATGGTCTATCCATCTTCCTGGTAGATTTTCGTCGAGATACGCCCTAATACGATTTTGGTAGTGGGCTGGGGCACCAGCTTGTTGAAAGTAAACTCTCCCGTCTCCATACAAATATCGGATGGCAGGTAAAATGGATGTCTGAACCGTCTGAAGGTACACCTCACCGGTAACTGTGCCGTCAAAGAAGAATGGCCCAATCAAGCCCCGGTAAGACAACCCACACCACACATGCACTCCAGGCAAATTCACGGCTTTGTCTACATGGACGTTCGGATTTTCTTCGGCCCAGTAGATGCAATTGTGGCGATTTACTGTACCATTGAGTTTGAACTGTGCCTCATCAGACCACACAATCATCTCTGCAAACTCTTCATCGTTTTGCACTATGTTAGTAAACCACTCGCAGTACTCCACTCTACGATCTGGGTCGTCTTCGTTCATTGCGTGAAGCAGTCGTGAGACGCAGACCTTTCACTTTGCTGTCTTTAAAATTCGTCGAACACTTGAGCGACTCACTCCAGTTTCACGAGTACACTGTCTTATAGACTTCTGTGATGAGCGAGTGAATTATTGTAACACACGACGGGAGTTAGCTGAACTTGTTACTGTTACAGGTCGTCCAGATCGTTGTTTGTGTACATCTTTAACACAGCCTTCGTCTTCAAATTTGTCTCGAATGCGACGAATCGTTAAACGTGCCGGTGGCTCTGTTTGATACTCTTTTCACCATTGCCGTTGAACCTCATTAATGGCCGGCCGCGGTGGTCTAGCGGTTCTATGCGCGCAGTCGGGAACCGCGCGACTGCTACGGTCGCAGGTTCGAATCCTGCCTCGGGCATGGATGTGTGTGATGTCCTTAGGTTATTTAGGTTTAAGTAGTTCTAAGTTCTAGGGGACTGATGACCACAGATGTTAAGTCCCATAGTGCTCAGAGCCATTTGAACCATTTTTGAACCTCATTAATGTTTTGAAAATGGTTCAAATGGCTCTGAGCACTATGGGACTTAACTTCTGAGGTCATCAGTTCCCTAGAACTTAGAACTACTTAAACCTAACCAACCTAAGGACAAAACACACATCCATGCCCGAGGCAGGATTCGAACCTGCGACCGTAGCGGTCGTACGGTTCCAGACTGTAGCGCCTAGAACCGCTAGGCCACCCCGGCCGTCTAATGTTTTCGTACTTAAAATACCACTTCAAAACTGACTTCCTTTCATCGAATGTAACCCTTGCGCTAGCCATGTTTACTCGAGTACCTAGGTGCAACTAAGAACAAAACACTGACTATCTGGCGACTGTCATCTGACAAAACAAAACAACGGAATACAACGCTTATATGGCGATTGCCGGAACTACAAACTACTACACTACCAAATATGAGACAACTCCGTCAATTAGTTTGCTAGTTATGGACTTTTAAACAGTGGATACATTTTTGGACCCCTCTGTAGACCTCTATATGGGCGCCTTTAGTTGCACGAAGCACATCAAGACGGTACTCGATTTCTGGCCATGTTCGCTGTAGCATAGCGTCATCAATGGTCGCAATGGCATTACGAATCCTTTGACTGAAGTCAGCAATGTCCCGTATTTGTGTTTGATACACGATATCTTTTACATACCCCCATAAAAAATGTCCAAGGGAGCGATATCTGGCGAACACGGTGGCCAAGGAATTGGCCCATCCCTCCAAATCCAACTGCCTGCAAATGTTTCATTGAGGAACCGACGAACATGCAGTCCCCAATGTGGTGGTGCACCATCTTGCTGTAAAATGATAGTTGGTTGTTAGTCAGTCAATTGTAGTGCTACATATTCGGTCAGAAGGTCGAGGTAAATATCTGCAGTAATTGTTGACTCGTTGAAGAAAAATGGACCAATTATTCCGTTGCACATGTTTGCACATCACACATTCAATTTTGGACCATCCCGGTGAAGCTCCCTAGTTACATGATGGTGTTCACATCCCCAGATTCTCACACTGTGTCTGTTTAATGTCCCAGAAACATGAAAAGTTGCCTCGTCACTGAAACAAACTCGCTTGAGGAATGCTTCATCTTCCGAAAGGCGTTCCAGCATGTTGAGTGCAATATCTGTCAGTTTTGGCTTGTCATTTGGTTGAAGTGTCTGTAACAGTTGCACTTTGTAAGCGTACAGCCATAAGTTCTTGGGGAGAACCTTACGCACTGTTGAACGTGGTAGTTGCAACCGTCTGGCAGCAGTGCGGATGGACTTCGTAGGTGAACGAGTGAAGACGTTTAAAACGCGATCGATGATTTCCTCGGGTGTTCTTGGTCGCCCGCTCCTCCCCTTATCCAACACTGTCCCTGTCTCCATAAATTTTTGTGCCATGCACGGATTGAAGGGCGCGATGGTGGATCCCTTCCATACTTCGTTCTGAAGTTTCGTTGAGTCTGAACATCCGATTTTGTCTCAACAAACCAGGACACACATTGTGCTTTCTCTTGAGGAGTTGCCATTTTATAGAGGCTCAGTTCCTTCCATCAACAGAGTACCTGGAACACAGAATTTTAGTATATATAAAAACTTTAGTAAACAGTGATTACAATAAAAGAAATTTTGTTAAAATATTCCAACAGCTGCTGTTGTAATAAAATTTTGAAGTTGTAAAGGGACTTTATGGACAGCGTGTATTTCATGTTCAGACAGTTTTGTGTGAGTAATAATTTATGTAACAATAAGTCAAAATAACGAACACTGTAATCATCATAAAAACCAATTACTATTGTACAACAGTCAATTTAAATATTAAAATTATTCTTTTCGAAAAGTTTACCTTTTTCAAAACAGTTTAATAGCAGTTACCATTACAATGACAAACGCAGTTCAGTTGTTAGGCAACTTGTACTGTAAGGAACTAATAATTAATTTCATGAAGTAGTGCAAGTTTGATTTTGTCCATGACTGAAATTTTTCTGAGTGACAATCGTGTTTTGATAATTAGCGCGAGTCAGTGCCTTTGCGACTATACACACCTGCCAACACGCTACAATAATAACGTAATTTAATTTCATAGTCAAGAGTTTTAATTGGTTTCGCTCAAACGTAGTGAGCTGGCGACCGTTCATTTACAGTGATTTCCAAACAGAATCAAAATTAATTCATCATTTCGGACCAAGATTTCGCTAGCTAGTTTCCGGATTATTTTGTACGTTTTTTATTTGTGCTGATCGTTATTTTTCGATGTAAGTCGCACAGTACTTCTTCCAGGTAATGCTTTCACATCGGATTCGATGCCTTATCCCAAATTAATATCAAACCATTAGCAACACGGTAATTCTTTAATTAGTCTACCACCCGGAGAGGAAGGGGGTGTTATGGGCGGTGTGTAGCTAGTTGAATGAACTAAAGATTAACTGAGGAAGTTCTCAGCATAATTCCAAGAGATACGAAAAGACAGAAACGACGACCTAACCGATGGTTGTCAGAATAGGAAAAAGCAGCAACAACGTGGGAGTGTATACTTGAAGACTGTAATGCATGGCAAATTCTTGTGGAAACCTTTGTCAGCAGCTGATGTCAAATGACTAGTGATAATATTATGATAATGATTATTTACTCATGTGCTTTAGGCCGGCAAATGATTCTGTTGAAATGGATTCATTGTATTTGGGAACTTGCAAAACATGTTGTGGCTAATAAGTTGCTTGGGGATGAATTACTGTGCCTGTATCAGCATACAGATAAGAGCAATGGGACGCAATGGAACATCCCGCAACAGGGAGTCTCAAAATTTACTGGGCATCAACAACAGGGCGATGGATCCACAGAAGATTTCAGACATTTACGCGAACTTATTTAGTTTGTAGGTGTAATTCCAGATTCACCTGGCATGTCAAACTCCTTGCAATAAATCTCTGACTCGAAAGGAGAGGAAGACGAAGTCTGAAGGCCAGAAAGCGGGAACTGAACGGCAAGATTGAAGTCCACATACAAATGCATAATCTCGTATCTATTGCTTTATATCTTCAACGTGTAGATGAAGGCTAGTTTGTACTTTGGACGTCTTAGATGACGCAGAAGTTTATATCTGTATAATATCATGTGCAGTCCTCTTAAACCAATAACAATCCAGTGCAATCCATCAAAGTTAGTTCCTTTTGTTGTGACCTAAACAGATCCGTATCACTTCTACGTCTAGTAAATTGCTTGACAACACGTGGCTATTGCTACATCAGAAAATTTGCGATAAGTAGGGAGTATACAGAAAGCGGAGCCTCATTAAGTGAGTGCGAAGTCTAAAGATCAGGCAACGTGTGATGAATCATACTGCGAAGGTCGACGCCAGAAGAGATCGCACTAGGTTAATTTATAGTATTGCTTTTGTTTGTACAGCATTGCACTAGAAAACAGTAATGTTTTTCTGGAATACGAATTACTTAAACATAACAGTGATACAAATCTGCTTAAACTGCAATGTACCTGTATTTCAAACTTAACTCGATTTTACAATATCATCTAAAATATAACTATAAAATGCTTTCACTATCAGTAATGTGAATTACTTGTGATCTTTCGGCGAGACAGAAGACAGCTTGGTTAAGATAATACACTACTGGCCATTAAAATTGCTACACCAAGAAGAAATGCAGATGATAAACCGGTATTCATTGGACAAATATATTATACTAGAACTGACATGTGATTACAGTTTCTCGCAATTTGGGTGCATAGATCCTCAGAAATCAGTACCCAGAACAACCACCTCTGGCCGTAATAACGGCCTTCATACCCCTGGGCATTGAGTCACACAGAGCTTGGATGGCGTGTACAGGTACAGCTGCTACACGATACCACAGTTCATCAAGAGTAGTGGCTGGCGTATTGTGACGAGCCAGTTGCTCGGCCACCATTTACCAGACGTTTTCAATTGATGAGAGATCTGGAGAATGTGCTGGCTAGGGCAGAAGTCGAACACTTTCTGTATGCAGAAAGGCCCGTACAGGATCTGCAACATGAGGTCGTGCATTATACTGCTGAAATGTAGGGTTTCGCAGGGATCGAATGAAGGGTAGAACCACGGGTCGTAACAAATCTTAAATGTAACGTCCTCTGTTCAATGCGAACAGGAGGTGACCGAGACGTGTAACCAATGGCACCCCATACCATCACGCCGGGTGATACGCCAGTATGGCGATGACGAATAAACGCTTCCAATGCGCGTTCACCGCGATGACTCCAAACACGGATGCGACCATCATGAAGCTGTAAACAGAACCTGGATTCATCTGTAAAAATGACGTTTTGCCATTCGTGCACCCAGGTTCGTCGTTGAGTATACCATCTCAGGCGCTCCTATCTGTGATGCAGCGTCAAGGGTAATTGCAGCCATGGTTTCCGAACTGATAGTCCATGTTCCTGCAAACGTCGTCGAACTGTTCGTGCAGATGGTTGTTGTCTTGCAAACGTCCCCATCTGTTGACTCATGGATCGAGACGTGGCTGCACGATCCGTTACAGCCATGCGGATAAGATGCCTGTCATCTCGACTGCTAGTGATACGAGGCCGTTGGGATCCAGCACGGCGTTCCGTATTACCCTCCTGAACCCACCGATTCTATATTCTGCTAACAGTCATTGGATCTCGACCGACGCGGGCAGCAATGTCGCGATACGTTAAACCGCAATCGCGATAGGCTACAATCCGACCTTTATCAAAGTCGGAAACGTGATTTTACGCATTTCTTCTCCTTACACGAGGCATCACAACAACGTTTCACCAGGCAACGCCGGTCAACTGCCGTTTGTGTATGAGAAATCGGTTGGAAACTTTCCTCATGTCAGCAGGTTGTAGGTGTCGCTACCGGCGCCAACCTTGTGTGAATGCTCTGAAAAGCTAATCATTTGCATATCACAGCATCTTCTTGTCGGTTAAATTTCGCGTCTGTAGCATGTCATCTTCGTGGAGTAGCAACTTTAATGGCCAGTAGTATATATTAAATTTGGCAAAAGCGGAATGTGTGCAGTGTGTCTTCCATATTTGAAAGCGAGTTTTATAAATGTAAGCGAATCGGGCCATGTTACCTTTGCGCAGCTTGTACTGATGTTTTAATGAAAACGGGAAAGGTGTGCTAACTTACTGGGTGTCTCCAAATTCTGTGTGGTTAGTGCACCTAACTAACTTGATGAATTCAAGATTTTTCAGGTTATCAGGTGAACACTAGACGTCTTATTTGTTGGACTAATACAATATCTTGCACCAAAAACACAGCAATGAGCAGACATCGAAATCACATGTCCTGGAGAGTTTCAGACCATGCTATGGCTCGTTAAGTAACATATGGCAGAAAACCTTACCAAATAGATGTTGACAAGAAAACTAAAGTCAGAATTGCCAAAGGATAAAAAAAAAACTGTCGAGGTAATTCAGTACGCGCGTCCCTCAAACAGCAGAGGGAGGTTCCTCAATGAAATCGCATTCGTAAAGACTGGGATTCAAACCCAGGTCCCGCCATCCACTTTTAGAACGTCTGTGAATTTACTAAATAAAGCATAAAGCTGAGATGGTTCCTCATACAATACGATCGACTTCCTTTCCATCTCAGCCTCTCAGAGTTCAAAAAAATGGTTTAAATGGCTCTGAGCACTATGAGACTTAACTGCTGAGGTCATCAGTCCCCTAGAACTTAGAACTACTTAAACCTAACTAACCTAAGGACGTCACACACATCCATGCCCGAGGCAGGATTCGAACCTGCGACCGTATCGGTCGCGCGGCTCCAGACTGTAGCCCCTAAAACCGCTCGGACACCGCGGCCGGCTCTCAGAGTTCGTGCTCAGTTCGTAATGACCTTGTCGTCGACGGGACTTCAAACCAGAATCTTCCTTTCTAATTTTCCTTATCCTTGATGCGTCCCTAAGGAACCACAGAAAAGTCGGAAAAGAAAGAAAAGATATTATCCCTACAAATGTGTAGAATGTAGAGTCGTTAGAAATTCACGTCAGTGACGACTGGACTATAACACTGACGATCTGGAATTCTGTTCAGAAAATTTCTAACAGCCAAACTTTTTCTGCGCTATTATTTCATTCCAAAATTACAAAAAATGGTTCAAATGGCTCTGAGCACTATGGGACTCAACATCTTAGGTCATAAGTCCCCTAGAACTTAGAACTACTTAAACCTAACTAACCTAGGGACATCACACACACCCATGCCCGAGGCAGGATTCGAACCTGCGACCGTAGCAGTCTCGCGGTTCCGGACTGCAGCGCCAGAACCGCTAGACCACCGCGGCCGGCTCCAAAATTACAGACACATGGAAAAATAAGGGTACCATTGTTGACTTGATACCATGAAGAACTGTGCAGTCTCCTGCCGCCTAGGTGGTTGGAGCTAATGCTTCACACACAACGTCACAGTTACTTCGCAATGTTTGTGTTGTGTTCGAGCGTTGACATGGTGCAAAGTACAGGGGTGAGTGTATGTAGATTGCTGAGTTAGTGTCCGTGACGACGAAGAAAGGAAGGACTGACATCCAGTGATAGAATACAGACCACTTCTCTCGAAGAGCAACAAATGAGTTGCTAAGATTATTGCACGCGTGCGAAAGACGGATCATTATAAGTAGTATCACACAGTCTGGTGAGTAGCATTTGTACACCACTTTCTTTTCTCATCTTTAAAGCTAAACCCTAAATATAAAAATTTACACTAATGTTTATGAAAATTGCAACATCAAGAAAGACACACGTGGCCGAAATGAACATAATACCACAGATGACATGACGAGGCACGCACCAATGATCAGGATTACAAAACTGGGAGAGAGGTCTAAGCCTGAGAAGTCATTGTGGTAGGATGCCCCAGTGCTCCCGAATCTGTAACATGGCATCAGAGAAAGGCCTGCATATTGTCAAAGGGAATCTCCTTCCACGGGGTTTCTGTAGGCAACCACAAAACAACTGTTGTTGCTGGAAGACCGGACGAACAAGTTGACAAAGCCTCAACCGACTCCACAAGGTTATATCCTCCACGTGAATGATGAACCTGGGGTACATTTTAACTTACATATGCGACGATAATGTTTATTTTCGAAGGAAGTATCCGATTTTACGCGAGTATAATTTTTAGTTAGTTAGTTACTTGTCCCGTACATCATTTGGAAGATTCTTTTATCGAAATATGGTGTAACAGCTTCATGTGAGCCGCTACACGGCTTGATACAACAGTCTCATGCTCAAAACACACCTGGGTGACCTTCCGACACTCAGGAAATTTTTATCCGGAGTTATGTTATATTATCACTCTTAGTATAGGAGGCAAATGTGAATGCGGGTCGTCTGCTGATGTATGCGTGGGCTGTCTGCTGTGGTTTCTGTGAATGTGGAGATGCAGTTTAGCCAACCATTGTATTAAATAGAGTGCGATTGCAATGGACCGGAGAGACGTAAGTTCCCCGCTCGTTAGCAGGCCCCGTTAGGTTGGCAAATAGCCGCTGTGCAGACTCTCTGAGACCTTCCAGCCACCGAGTGTGGACCTCGGACGAGGGAAGACGGTTAGGCATTCCCTGCTGAGACTCTGGTGTGTACGGACGCTCTGCGTGATGGCTCCTACAGTCATCTTAGACAGGAGAGATAGTCGGGTTGGATAAAATTGCTATTTCGGTTTTTTATTACGGATGATTCCATATAATCGTACTATTAAGTAAAGTGAATGATTAAGAAGTATTTTCATGAATTTTAGGAAATAAATGTTGTTGTTATAGAAAATTTGTAACTTTGTTTCTCACAGCTACGCCATATTTCGGTTACTACTCCAATTAAGTTATTCAAATTTTCAACTTACAGTTATTCAACAAGCATAAATTTTGTGTAGTGATGTTGGCTCACACAAACGGTCGTAGGCGTCTTCCACAAAAGACAGGTGTCATTTTCAAATTGAGGATGCCTGCCAAGGCTTTGCATAGAGCAAGTATCATGCAGTGGAACGAGTTAGTTTACAGGATATGTGTACATGATTAATGTTAACATTCATTAACACTTTAGTCCTGCTCAAGCAATTACAGTAATTTCTTTTTCCACTGGCTACCAGTTTTTATGCAGAAATTCATTAATGGAATAGAAAGAGTTGTCCAGGAGAAATTATTTTAAATTAGATCTAAAACTTGCTTCGCTACCTGTCAGATATTTCATGTGACTGGGCAAATTATAAAAAAATTATTGCTGCATATTGAACTCGTTTATGAGCCAATGACAGCTTCAACAATGGGTAGAAGAGGTCATTTTTCCCTCTAGTGTTCTAATTATGCAAATTATTGTTCTTCTTAAATTGTGATGGATTATCTATAATGAATTTCCTTAGCGAATATATGTACTGTGACGGCGCAGTTAAAATGCCTAGTTCCTTGATGAGGCATCTACATAACGTTTGTGGATGAGTACCACATACTATTCTTACTGCTTGCTTTTGTGCAATCAACACAGTCTTTCTAAGCGACGAGCTACCCCAGAAAATAGTTCCGTACGACATTATTGAGTGCAAATATGCAAAATATGCCAGGAGGTTGATAAGTTTGTTTCCAGGATTATCAACTGTACGAAGAGCAAGAGTAGATGAGCTTAATTGAGAAGCTTAGTAATACGCTTCTTTCGCTTCAAATTTTCGGCAGTATGTACACCCAAAAATTTGGAACGTTCTATCCAATTTACTGACTCATGCTCATGTGCTACAGCACATGTTGGTATGACTATTTGTTGTACAGAACTGAATATACCGTAGCATGTTTTTCCAAAATTTAGGAAGAGTCCATTTTCAGAGAACCACTAAATAATTCTCTGGAAAATATCCTTTACAAACTCTACTGTTGCTTTATCTCTAATGGGATTTATTATTGCGCCAGTATACTCCTCAAAACGTACGAGTTTTTCTAGTTGAATGTTAAGTAGGAGGTCATTAATATATACCAGGAAAAGGAGTGGACCAAAAACTGAACCCTGTGGGACTCCCTTTGCGCCTTTATTTCTGCCAGTCACAAAAATTTTCTACCTTTTTAACACTGTCTGAGTTATTCAGCATAATTATTTTCTTTCTCTTTGTTAAGTGTGAATCAAACCAGCAGTGTGTAAGACCATCAGCTCCATAAAACTTGAGTTTATATGCAGTGTGCATCAAAATTTAAGTTTAGAATCAAAGATGTCATTTATCTTTTACAGATGTTCAATGTACTCTCCACCGGAAGCACGAGAAATATGCAGACTATTCAAATTGGTCCCTTACTTCAGCGAGTAGACTACAGTTGCTGCATTTACCGCTGCTGCTTCGCGGCGTCGTAGGTTGCCCAAAGTTCTTTGAAGGATAGGCGCATAGACGAGTATTTTGCGAACACCCACCAAAAAACGTTATATGTCATGAGATCAAGCGACCTTGAAGGCTCATGGTGTAGAAGTACTATAAACACCCAGCGGCCGACCCGTCGCTGATTTGAGTCAGATTGTGTTTAAGACAATGCTTGACTCAGGTGCCAGTGCGGCGATGATCGCCCTCTTCGAGGAACCTAGCACAGCATAGCAAACACAAAAATCGGGAACTTAAAACAAATTGAAATTAGCTCCAAGTTTCTATCTCAGTTGGTTGGTTGGTTTAAAGTGGGGGGGGGGGGGGGAGGTACCAAGTATCTCAGTTCATGTAGTAGTTACAGTCTTGTGAAATTGGATAAACCTTCATGAAACACACCTTATATTACAAAGGAGTTTATTGAGATGTGTTGTGTTGGCCGAAGAGCCAACACCGTGTTACGATTGGGGGCCCGAAATGCACGCGTTTTAGCTCACGCAGACTGGCTTGAGGAGGGAAGAACTATACTGACGTGAGGTCTGGAACATGACAAGGAATGAGAATTCAGAAAGCGGACGAAATTAGCTTGATACTTAACTTTAATCCATTAATGATGAACGTCGCTCTTGGCGGTACATGATACACAATATTATCTGTTCGGAATATTAACTGAATATTGCGCCTTGCTAGGTCGTAGCAAATGACGTAGCTGAAGGCTATGCTAAACCGTCGTCTCGGCAAGTGAGAGCGTAGGTAGACAGTGAACCATCGCTAGCAAAGTCAGCTGTACAACTGGGGCGAGAGCTAGGAAGTCTCTCTAGACTAGACCTGCCGTGTGGCGGCGCTCGGTCTGCAATTACTGATAGTGGCGACACGCGGGTCCGACGTATACTAACGGACCGCGGCCGATTTAAAGGCTACCACCTAGCAAGTGTGGTGTATGGCGGTGACACCACAAGATGTGTCTCAAGCGACCAGGGAAGCAAAGGAAGAGCACGCACAAAATTTAATTGCCTCTTACCTGTGCGGACAGCTTGGTAGGAATAGGTTATGACAGTACGGTAAAAAATTCGACAAATACAAAAGTTCACAATTTCACTGTCAATTACAACAACAGAGTTACTTGACAAAATGGCTATTTATTTCAGATACAAGCATTTGATACAACGAGACAGTAATTCAGTCGAACTGCATTACCGCTTTATGCAGACATTTCAACTGAATAGTAATGGCCAAACAGTTAAATCATCTCTTCTTTATAATCTCCCACTGAATGTTAAAAGCGCATCGGGAACAAAATCCCATTTTTCTGCTTTAGGAGGAACATTTACTTACTCTCAAAAGATAAATATAAGAGGCTGTCAAAAAGCTTGCGTATGAGGACGTTACTGCAGTGTATACGCAATGTAGCTCGACCCTGATGCAGGTACATGAGAACCTATATAGAGGCAAGAGAATTGTGTGTCATTCGTGTCTTTCCGACATGCATGCGGTAATGCAGAAACGTAAACTACACTACTGGCCATTAAAACTGTTACATCAAAAAGAAATGCAGATAATACACCGGTATTCATTGGACAAATATATTATACTGGAACTGACATGTGATTACATTTTCACGCAATTTTGGTGCATAGATCCTCAGAAATCAGTACCCAGAACAACCATCTCTGGCCGTAATAACGGCCTTCATACCCCTGGGCATTGAGTCAAATAGAGCATGGATGCCGTGTACAGGTACAGCTGCTACATGATACCACAGTTCATCAAGAGTAGTGACTGGCGTATTGTGACGAGCCAGTTGCTCGGCCACCATTGACCAGACGTTTTCAGTTGGTGAGAGATCTGGAGAATGTACTGGCCAGTGCAGCAATCGAACATTTTCTGTATCCAGAAAGGCCCGTACAGGACCTGCAACATGCGGTGGCGCATTATCCTGCTGAAATGTAGGGTTTCGGAGGGATCGAATGAAGGGTAGAGCCACGGGTCGTAACAAATCTTAAATGTAACGTCCACTGTTCAAAGTGCCGTCAATGCGAAAAAGTGGTGACTGGGACGTGTACCGAATGGCACCCCATACCATCACGCCGGGTGATGCGCCAGTATGGCGATGACGAATACACGCTTCCAATGTGCTTTCACCGCGATGTCGCCAAACACGGATGCGACCATCATGATGCTGTAAACAGAACCTGGATTCATCCGTAAAAATGACGTTTTGCCGTTTGTGCATCCAGGTTCGTCGTTGAGTATACCATCTCAGGCGCTCCTGTCTGTGATGCAGCGTCAGTGATAACTGCAGCCATGGTCTCCGAGCTGATAGTCCCTGCTGCTGCAAACGTCGTCGAACTGTTCGTGCAGATGGTTTTTGTCTTGCAAACGTCCCCATCTTTTGACTCAGGGATCGAGGATCGAGACGTGGCTGCACGATCTGTTACAGCCATGCAGATAAGATGCCTGGCATCTCAACTGCTAGTGATACGAGGCCGTTCGGATCCAGCACGGCGTTCCGTATTACCCTCCTGAACCCACCGATTCCATATTCTGCTAACAGTCACTGGATCTCGAGCAACGCAAGCAGCAATGTCGCGATACGATAAACTGCAATCGCGATATACTACAATCCAACCTTTATCAAAGTCGGAGACATGATTTTACGCATTTCTCCTCCTTACACGAGGCATCACAACAACGTTTCACCAGGCAACGCCGGTCAACTGCCGTTTGTGTATGAGAAATCGGTTGGAAACTTTCCTCATGTCAGCACGTTGTAGGTGTCGCCCCCGTCGCCACCCTCGTGTGAATGCTCTGAAAAGCTAATCATTTGCATATCACAGCATCTTCTTCCTGTCGGTCAAATTTCGCGTCTGTAGCACATCATCTTCGTGGTGTAGCAATTTTAATGGCCAATAGTGTATTATCATTTGCGTCCTAAAAAGTTCAAGGTGCTGTTATTCTTTTCTTGGCTGTCGAAGAACAAACACTGGTAGGCATCCATCACAGAATGTGGGGCAGGATATCTATCAAAAACTACCGTTATGGATTGGTGCGCCAAGGAGTGCCGCTGCTTCGTGATAGAACGTGTCCCCATATCGTAAATATCGTAAAGCAGAAGTGGGAGACGCTAGAGCACCTACGTTATAGTTCTGATATCTCCCTACGCGTTTATCGCGCCTTCGGTCCCTTAGAAAACGCCCTGAAGGTTCGACGTTTCCAGTCGGACGAGGATGTGCAACATATAGTTACGGACTTCTACACACAACAATATATCCCGTTTTACCAAACGGATATCTTCAACCTGCTGCGACGGTGGGATGGTTGCCTCAGTGCTCACGGCGATTTTGCCTGATTGCCGTACCCATTCTAGAGTGCAAGGCCAAGGCCTTAGAACGGTAACTTTCTGATCACCCCTTATAGGGTCTTACATTCTGCATAACTATGCATTCACCTGATACGTTTTTTCACCTGCATGTGCTACAATCGGAATTTGTCTTTTGAAACAGGCACTTTGCATGGGGGCTTAATTTAAATAACTATTATGCAAATATTTTTTAGCTGTAAGTCCGATTACGCTGTGTCGTAAACGGCTGGCCCTGACTGGTTTTTGTACGCAATCTGACTGCATGGAACAACAACAAACAATGAAAGAAAATTTTCGTTAACACAGTTAATTAATTAAGTCCCCAGCAACTATAAAACCTACGAAACCAACAAAGCACAAGTGTAACTGTTTGTATGTGGTAGTATGACTCAACGCACATCTGGCACGGTTCTTCTTCAACAGGACAAGAAATTTTAAATACCATTTATACTGACGTGATAAAAGAAAATTAGAAATACTATAATTGTGCAAGAAAACCCAAATTACACTCTAATACAAGAACACACGCCAGATGCTTTGTTGACTAACCTGTAATGACACATTATTCAGGTCACTGAAAGAATAAAAGAATAAAAGAAAATACCTCCATATATATTGACGAAATGCACTCTGACCATTACAATATCTCCATTAGAACAACATCTGCTATCTCTCCCATCAAACCACTGCATAAAACATGGAACAACACTCTCCACTACCACATCTCACTCTGACTTCACGACAAGCAGTGCCCACCACAACTTCTCGGCAAGAACTGCTTGCCGCTACGTCTCAATAAGCACTGCCAGTGGAGGCGGCGGAACAATACTCTCTGGCGCGATCTTTTGGCGCTGTGGCACAGTGTAGCCACCTTTCAACTTTTATTCTTTCCCTTGATCCATCCGTTGCGTCTAGTGTGAGAACTACGAGTATATGTTCCACTGACATTGGAAGAGCATTCAGTAAGTAATGCAATACATTTGTTTTCTGCAAGCAGTACACCATATTATTCCTCTCCCTTTTGGCTACAAAATCCTGTTTTTCAACATAACCTCCGTTGAATGGAAGGCCTTAGAACACCTCCTCGGGTGGGCCTTTGTGCCTGCATGATACCACTATACTGGTCGACGCCAGAGCCAATGTCTTGCTGCAGCAGTAACCTTCCCATCATCCACTTAGTACTTCCCGTGCAATGTATCCTCCATTGGGCTAAATAGATAGAAGACGGAAGGTGCGAGATCCCGGATGTATGGTAGATGAAGAAGAGCAGTCCAATGAAGTTTTTGAGCTCCTTTCGGGTGCGCATACTTGTGGGGAGTCTTGCGTTGTCTTGGAGGATGAGATGTTCGTTTACATTTTTGTAGCGACGATCACGCTGAAGTCGTTTCTTCAGTTTCCTGATGATAGCGCAATACACTTCAGGGTTGACCGTTGCACTATTATGGAGGACAAACAGAATAACCTCTTCAGAGTCCTAGAAGACCGTCGCCATGACTTTACCGGCAAACGTTGCGGATTTGAACTTCTTCTTCGGAGGAGAGGTGGTGCGGCGCCACTCTATCGATTGCTGTTTCGTTTCCGGTTCGAACTGATGAACCCATGTTTCATCGCCTGTGACAATGTTCAACAAAAAATAATCACGATCAGCGTCGTAGTGCACAAGCAATTCGGCACAGATGGTCCTTCATTGCTCCTTATGGTCTTCTGTTAGGCTGCGAGGAACACAGCACACACACACACCTTTGAGTGTCCCAGCAGGTGGATGAGTGTTCAAAATGGTTCAAATGGCTCTGAGCACTATGGGACTTAACGTCTGAGGTCATCAGTCCCCTAGACTTAGAACTACTTAAACCTAACAACCTAAAGACATCACACACATCCATGCTGGAGGCAGGATTTGAACCTGCGACAGTAGCAGCAGCGCGGTTCCGGACTGAAGCGCCTAGAACCGCTCTGCCACAAAGCCCGGCTGAATGAGTGTGTCAGCACCACCAACAAAGACGTCCAGTTATGCAGTGAGGTGTTTGTGATCCGCCGATCACCTCGAATGAGTGTGGCCGCACGTTGCAATACTGCAGTAGTCACAGCTGTCTGTGCTCGGATGGCTCACAGTAGACCGGACAGGTCTGCGCGACCTTGTTGCGATTATGACTCACTGTACTTTTGTTCACTGCCACGTCTCCGTCGACGTTCTGCAAGCACCTACGAAGCTTTGATTTACTACCAAACCATACTAAATGACAGCTCTCTGCTTAAGACACAACTTCGCTAGAGTCACCTTTCTGAGGGCTGCGTACAGCGCCGCCACTGTCGGATCTTCATGAATCTGTGATGGCTGCAGCGGGAATATCCCACGATGTTCCACAACTAATTCCGCACTTCTTTCAGCCGGAATTGGCCAAGGAAAAAAAGTGTTGCATCAGTTATTGAACGCCCCTCGTATATGATGTATCTGCCCTCTTTGCGGTTATTTCTCACATTATTCGAAAATTCAGTACTATATATACCTAAACGATCAGCTAGCAACTTCCTACTACACTCCAGGAAATGGAAAAAAGAACACATTGACACCGGTGTGTCAGACCCACCATACTTGCTCCGGACACTGCGAGAGGGCTGTACAAGCAATGATCACACGCACGGCACAGCGGACACACCAGGAACCGCGGTGTTGGCCGTCGAATGGCGCTAGCTGCGCAGCATTTGTGCACCGCCGCCGTCAGTGTCAGCCAGTCTGCCGTGGCATACGGAGCTCCATCGCAGTCTTTAACACTGGTAGCATGCCGCGACAGCGTGGACGTGAAACGTATGTGCAGTTGACGGACTTTGAGCGAGGGCGTATAGTGGGCATGCGGGAGGCCGGGTGGACGTACCGCCGAATTGCTCAACACGTGGGGCGTGAGGTCTCCACAGTACATCGATGTTGTCGCCAGTGGTCGGCGGAAGGTGCACGTGCCCGTCGACCTGGGACCGGACCGCAGCGACGCACGGATGCACGCCAAGACCGCAGGATCCTACGCAGTGCCGTAGGGGACCGCACCGCCACTTCCCAGCAAATTAGGGACACTGTTGCTCCTGGGGTATCGGCGAGGACCATTCGCAACCGTCTCCATGAAGCTGGGCTACGGTCCCGCACACCGTTAGGCCGTCTTCCGCTCACGCCCCAACATCGTGCAGCCCGCCTCCAGTGGTGTCGCGACAGGCGTGAATGGAGGGACGAATGGAGACGTGTCGTCTTCAGCGATGAGAGTCGCTTCTGCCTTGGTGCCAATGATGGTCGTATGCGTGTTTGGCGCCGTGCAGGTGAGCGCCACAATCAGGACTGCATACGACCGAGGCACACAGGGCCAACACCCGGCATCATGGTGTGGGGAGCGATCTCCTACACTGGCCGTACACCACTGGTGATCGTCGAGGGGACACTGAATAGTGCACGGTACATCCAAACCGTCATCGAACCCATCGTTCTACCATTCCTAGACTGGCAAGGGAACTTGCTGTTCCAACAGGACAATGCACGTCCGCATGTATCCCGTGCCACCCAACGTGCTCTAGAAGGTGTAGGTCAACTACCCTGGCCAGCAAGATCTCCGGATCTGTCCCCCATTGAGCATGTTTGGGACTGGATGAAGCGTCGTCTCACGCGGTCTGCACGTCCAGCACGAACGCTGGTCCAACTGAGGCGCCAGGTGGAAATGGCATGGCAAGCCGTTCTACAGGACTACATCCAGCATCTCTACGATCGTCTCCATGGGAGAATAGCAGCCTGCATTGCTGCGAAAGGTGGATATACACTGTACTAGTGCCGACATTGTGCATGCTCTGTTGCCTGTGTCTATGTGCCTGTGGTTCTGTCAGTGTGATCATGTGATGTATCTGACCCCAGGAATGTGTCAATAAAGTTTCCCCTTCCTGGGACAATGAATTCACGGTGTTCTTATTTCAATTTCCAGGAGTGTATTTGATGACCATCTCCACCTAATGAATGACATGCAATGCAAATTACACCGACCAGCCAGAACATTATGACCATCGACCTGCTATCGATACAAGCAGTCGACAACCCATCGTGTGCCATTGTTAACACGACATCGGCAACTACTCCTGAAATTGGCACGTGACTGTCGGCACTGGACGTTGGCACAATGACAGACCGTTGCGTGGTCTGATGAATCCTTCATCACACCGACAGGAGGGCGTGAATCCGTCGTCTTCCAGGAAAACAGATTCTTGGCACCTGTGCTGTAGGACGGAGGCAAGCTGTTGGCAGCTTCAAAATGCTCTCGGCAACATTCACGTGGGCATCCTTAGGTCCAACGGAGCTCGTGCAGGATACCACGATGACAAAGGAGTATTATACTCTGGTTGCAGACCATGTACTCCCATTCGTGATGATCATGTGTCCTGACGGCTGTGGCACTTTCCATCAAGATAATTCGCCATGTCACAAGGCCAGAGCAGTGATGGAGTGGTTCGAGGAAGACAGTGGCGAGTTCCAGTTGATGTGCTGGCCCCCCGACTCGCCGCATCTGAACCTTATCGAACCAGGGATGTTATGGGATGTGACGTCAGAGCTCATCACCTCTCCATGGAATTTACGGGAATCAGATGGCTTGCGTGTCCATGCCACGACGCGTCGCCGCTGTTATCCGTGCCAAACGTGGACACAACGGCTTTTACGTAGGTGGTCATAATGTTCCGGCTGTACCATAAGCCTATCTTTTATAGTAAGGACAAAAATAAAAAAATAATTATTCCTTTAAACGACATAGTTTCTCAGTTTAATGGAACTAGTGCCTTTAATGTTGGCATTGTTTATGTCTCATCTGGAAATTATGTGTTAGTCTTCTAGCAACCTGTTAATCGAACTTGTGTACACGTAAAATTTTCTTTTTCCTCTCCATCTGCCTGATGGAACCTTGGGAGGAAGCTGCAATTACATTTTTCCATTTCCTCTGTGTTCTTTTTATTGTATGATGGGAAACGTCAGTCATTTCCGCCATTCTCTCAAGCACAAATTTCGTGGGATATTTACTGCCCCGTCTGCTTTTTACAACTTAAATTTTGTGGTATTGCACACAGTCTCCTGTGCCTTATTATTAACGAACTTTCCTGCACCTACATTGCACGGAAAATGTGATGCCAGACTGTGTAAAACAGAGATAGGTAAGAAAACGCTCGAAGCACTTGAATCGACAGGCAGCCATCTGTAACAAGGAAAATGCACAGCACAGCAGGCGACATGTAGCTGAGGAGACCACCTTTGCAGAACAAAAGGGATGGACTCGTCCAGCAGCTAGGAGGAGAACGCGTCTGTGCGCTGGGGACCACATTATTTTGCGCGAGCTTTGCGCGTCGTTCTTCAGTGGGCATTGTCGTGCTGAAATATGGCTTTTTGATGTTGTCGTGCTGAAATATGACATGTCGAGATGACAGGAGGAGGAAACAAATAGCGAGCTCAAAAGCTTCCCAGAAGTACCTGTTGCTGCTCAAATTGCTTTGAATTCGCAGGGGCTGATATGACATGCTGTGTTCTATCCCCTATTACCACAAAAATGACGCTTGGTGTTTGTCTGCTGTGCCACCGAACAATGCACGCTTCGACTGCAGTTATTGTCATAGGAAGCCACCATGATAGTACGACATGTTAAGAGGTCTCTTGAGAAAGTTTATTATACCACTCAGGTGACAGCGATGGTCTTTAGTTACGTATCATAGGCTGAGGCATCAGTGAGCTATGGAGAATGGAAGCTCAGTCAGTGGTACGCGCAGCAACAAACATACGCCAGATGGTATCGAAGTGCTGATGCAGATCGTTGCACTGCCGCTGCAGCCAGCGCTGTGGACCAATTTGTTTAGAAAAATAGTTGTGGGGGGAGAGGGGGGGGGGGAAATTGTCGAGAGACACGAAGGCTTGACCACAGTAAGCAACTTCTAATTGATTCAGGTAGCAGCAGATGCGCAGAGATGAAGAGACCTAAACAGACAGACCAACGTGGAGAGCTGTGTCAAACGGATCGTCGCACTAAATGCCGCAACAACAGCCACTCAATGCCGACTGACTGCTGGTGACCAGGCGCGCGCTACTCTTCGTCTCGGTTGCGAGGGCTCGGCTGAGCAACAGCTGGCTGTGCGTTCAGATCGCCAGCAGTAGAGACATATTCGGCGGCAGCGTCCAGTCCTGGTTATCATCGAGTTATCATTCTTCTTACACTTTTCTTCTGTAGTTTTTGATTGTACACCTGATACATTTAAACATTCAAGTCCGGCATTTATCTCCCTGTGAATGGTATATGTCGTTATCTTTCGTATCACCTTTTAACAAATTAATACTTAAACTTGCGAAGTATATCTTATTTGGCGAACAGCACAGTCGAGGCAGCAGACCTTACGTACCTGGAAATTCAGCAGTCGCGGAACAAACAATATGTTTCCAGTCATTCAATCTACTTTTGACGCACTATTAGAATTCTGCTTGTTAACGATTTTAGACTGATGCACTCCAGTGAGAGGGCCGAAGAGGGAAAAATGGAAGATCCTGGATCAGCTGTTGCTGTTTAAATGTACTGATACTGAACTCATCGTCGCGCTGCCAGTGGCTACAAATGCCACACATTTCAAATCCATGTGATGTCATCATTTCCAAATCATTTTATAACACTGAGATTATAGTGTGGGATCAGATAAGGGTAACAGCCCTGACTGGAAGCTACAAGTGGCTGTTTAATAACTTTGGCAGTGCCAAAGAATTAAAAATGTATTTATCTTAGCTTCAGAGAAGAAATTCATAAATTTGTCGGATGATACCTACGAGATTGTAAACAAAACAAAAAAAAATCGCAGCTTTAACATTATTACTTCACTGTATAACTTATCTGTCATTCGTATCTGCGCTTATTTTTGTCTCACATCAGCAAAAATAATGTATGAACCACCTGAAGCCAGTAAACCAATCAACGTCCTTACGCTCGGTTCTGCAGCAGATACAGTATATTCACTGAAGTGGAGCAGTGGTTAGCAGACTGGACTCTCATTCATAAGAATGACAATTCAAGTCCCCCTCCGACCATCCGGATATAGGGATCCGTGATTTCCGTAAATCCCTTAAGGTAAATGCCGGAATGGTTCTTTCGAAAAAGGCGTCCTGATATCCGTTCCCATCATCCTATAATACGAGCTTGTGCTCCGTTTCTAATGACCTAGTTGTCGACGAGACATTAAAAACTAATGTTCCTTCCTTCCTGAAGTAGATAAATAAACCAAATCACAAATAATTCGTAAATATGCTTATAATTACCAATAATTTTATCGTAGCACGCTTATTAATAATTAATTTATGAACTTCCGATATCCCAAATCAGTTCACAGCGCTGTATATGCTATTCGAAATGCATTACCTTACACACAAACAGCACCGACACATCGTAAGGCACCTGTTGTTCCAAATTTCATTTCTGCGATAGCCATCAATAGCTACATTGTTAGCGTAGTGTGTACTTCTCTGTATTACCACATGCTTTTCCAAAGAATCAACGGTTACTACATATTTATTTCTGGCAAGTTGATCAGGTCACGGAACATTTTTGTAACAAATACATTCTATCACCAGTGTGTAGAAAAACAGCCTGAAGAAAGTTAAGAAATTTACAGAAGTTATGCATGAAAGGAAGACTGCAAAAAAAGCGCTGCATAGCTCACGTGGTATTGAACAATTGCTTTAACGCTGGATTAGATTGGTCTGTACCATCACTACGAGCACAACTCTGAATTATAATTTACAGCATTATAACTCTGCACTTGTATCTTATTTATCATAGTCGTGTCGGAAGCTGAGCCTCCGCTCTTTGAATTTATTTTGACCTTCTGTACCCGTCTGTCGTAGTTAGGTCTCGCTAGAACACCCCATGTTCATTACCTTGTATCTCGATCGGATGAAGTACGTATCACACAACGCAATCGGTACAAGAAAGTGATTGATAACAGAGCCACTTCTGAAGCGTAACGGATAACGAGAGTAGGAATTTAATTCTTTCCCCATGTACACACAGGAGATATGGGAAAAATGAAGTCGTGAACCATGCAATATTCTCTGTAATTTCATCAGTTTAGCTTGCACAAGGTCCAGTTTCCTTTTATTGCCGGTTGCGCTCAGAGTTCATAATCAATTTATATTCCCTGGGCTTTCAGAGTGACAGGATAGGCAAGTGGTTATGAAACGCCGCGTTATAGTTACCCATCTCGAAATCTACCGATCACAAAATTAATTTAATTATTAACATAAAATATGGAGACATTTTGTTCTCAATCCATATTCTGTACTCATTAGACTATTCATTCCATTCAACGAATTATGTAATTCTTCTTCACCTTTACACAGGACAGTAATGTTATCAGCGAATCTTATCAATGATATTCTTACATCCTGAATTGTAATCGCACTCTTGAATCTTTCTTTTATTTCCGTCGTTGATTCATATATGTATGGATTGAACAGTAGAGGTGAAAGATTGCGTACTTACCTCAGACCATTTTCAATCCGACCGTTTCATTCCTGTTCTTCCAGTCTCATTTTCTCTTTTGGTTCCGGTACATAACGTATATTATGCGTCTTTCGCTATAGCTTACTCCTGTTTTACCCATAATCTCGAACATCTTACGCCATTTGACATTGTTGAACGCTTTGACCAGATCGACAAACCCTATGAGCACGTCTTGATTTTTTTTTTTCAATGTCGCCTCCGTTATCAAACTGAATATCACTACCGCCCCTCTGGAGCCTTTATCTTTCCTCCAGCTAAATCGATCGTCATCCGACAGATTCTCAATTTTCTTTTCCATTCTTCTGTGTATTATTCTTGTCATCTACTTTGATGCTAGCGATGTCAGGCTCACTGTGCGATAGTTCAGCCACTGATCTGCTCTTGCTGTCTTCGGAACTAAATGGATGATGGAACGTCGCCAGTCTCATAGTTTCTGTACACCAGTCTGAATAGTTGTTTGGTTGCCAATCCCCCCAGTGATTTTAGAATTTCGGATGGACTGATATCTATCCCTTCTGCATTATTTGGTCTGAAGTTTCCACAGGTCCTTTCGGTTCTGTCTTTAAGACTGGATCCAGTATTTCTTCCAAATAAACTCCAGTTTGTTCCATCATGTCATCGGCCAATTCTTCTCCTCATACAGCCCATCACTGTTTTCTTTCCACCTATCTGCACTCTGCGTTTAACAGTGCATTTCCCGTTGCACTCATAATGTTACCACCGTCGGTTTTCAATATGCTGAATTAGTCCTTCTGACGATCATTTCTTTTTCGATTATTTCACATTTTTCCTGCAGCCGTTTTGCCTTGTCTTCCCTCACTAAGTGATTTATGTTTGTGTAGTCCTGTATTTCCCTGGACCGTTTTGTTCCCTTTTCTTTCTGTGATCAACTGAAGCATTTCTCATGTTACACAAGGTTTCTTCGGAGTTATCTTATTACTCTTTTTAGAGATGTGCACTCCTCTTCAATTGAGCTGCCCACTGTGCTATTCCTTCTCACAGTATCTACACCTTTAGCGAACTTAGATTGCATCTCATGATTCCTCAGTACTTAAGTAAGCCACTTCGTTCCACGCTGGTTCTTCCAGACGATTTTCTTAAACTTCAATTTACCCTTACATTTCATAGCCGCACGAATTGTTATACCCTGGTATTTTTATGAGACAACTGTCAGTTCTCTGAAATCTCTGAACTTTTAAAACAAGTTGTTAGTCTTCGCAGGACTTTCAAACCACTTTAAAAAACTGACAGGGTATTTGTGCTTTTTCCTTCAGATAGTACTTCATTACAAACAACATCATCACTTGCAACAAATCTGAGATTACTAGTAGTATTGTCCGCCAGATCATAAATATACAACATGAAAAGTAATGGTCCCAACATACTTACCTGGTGCACACTTATAATTACTCTACTCCTGTCGATGACTCTCCATCCAAGATGACACAAGTTTCAATCCTAATTTCTGCACACAGTCTGACAAGGCAAATAAATCAGCATTTACATGCTGGATGGCTGTGCACAAGTTTGTTGGGTTTCCACTTAGATATAGCTGGAGGTCACCAGCGTGTAAGTGATATTTACAGTGGGAAAGAACAGTTGAGACGACATTAATATACACTCCTGGAAATTGAAATAAGAACATCGTGAATTCATTGTCCCAGGAAGGGGAAACTTTATTGACACATTCCTGGGGTCAGATACATCACATGATCACACTGACAGAACCACAGGCACATAGACACAGGCAACAGAGCATGCACAATGTCGGTACTATTACAGTGTATATCCACCTTTCGCAGCAATGCAGGCTGCTATTCTCCCATGGAGACGATCGTAGAGATGCTGGATGTAGTCCTGTGGAACGGCTTGCCATGCCATTTCCACCTGGCGCCACAGTTGGACCAGCGTTCGTGCTGGACGTGCAGACCGCGTGAGACGACGCTTCATCCAGTCCCAAACATGCTCAATGGGGGACAGATCCGGAGATCTTGCTGGCCAGGGTAGTTGACTTACACCTTCTAGAGCACGTTGGGTGGCACGGGATACATGCGGACGTGCATTGTCCTGTTGGAACAGCAAGTTCCCTTGCCGGTCTAGGAATGGTAGAACGATGGGTTCGATGACGGTTTGGATGTACCGTGCACTATTCAGTGTCCCCTCGACGATCACCAGTGTTGTACGGCCAGTGTAGGAGATCGCTCCCCACACCATGATGCCGGGTGTTGGCGCTGTGTGCCTCGGTCGTATGCAGTCCTGATTGTGGCGCTCACCTGCACGGCGCCAAACACGCATACGACCATCATTGGCACCAAGGCAGAAGCGACTCTCATCGCTGAAGACGACACGTCTCCATTCGTCCCTCCATTCACGCATGTCGCGACACCACTGGAGGCGGGCTGCACGATGTTGGGGCGTGAGCGGAAGACGGCCTAACGGTGTGCGGGACCGTAGCCCAGCTTCATGGAGACGGTTGCGAATGGTCCTCGCCGATACCCCAGGAGCAACAGTGTCCCTAATTTGCTGGGAAGTGGCGGTGCGGTCGCCTACGGCACTGCGTAGGATCCTACGGTCTTGGCGTGCATCCGTGCGTCGCTGCGGTCCGGTCCCAGGTCGACGGGCACGTGCACCTTCCGCCGACCACTGGCGACAACATCGATGTACTGTGGAGACCTCACGCCCCACGTGTTGAGCAATTCGGCGGTACGTCCACCCGGCCTCCCGCATGCCCACTATACGCCCTTGCTCAAAGTCCGTCAACTGCACATACGGTTCACGTCCACGCTGTCGCGGCATGCTACCAGTGTTAAAGACTGCGATGGAGCTCCGTATGCCACGGCAAACTGGCTGACACTGACGGCGGCGGTGCACAAATGCTGCGCAGCTAGCGCCATTCGACGGCCAACACCGCGGTTCCTGGTGTGTCCGCTGTGCCGTGCGTGTGATCATTGCTTGTACAGCCCTCTCGCAGTGTCCGGAGCAAGTATGGTGGGTCTGACACACCGGTGTCAATGTGTTCTTTTTTCCATTTCCAGGAGTGTATAATGAGAATAATAGCAGTCCCAGTACTGATCCGTGAGGGACTCCCAATACTACTTTCCTCCATTGTGACCTTCTTGTCCCAATCGTTACACATTGCTGGCGCGATGAGTGGAGCCATTCTACAGCATTTGAGAAAAGTTTAGGCTTTTGAGTTTAGGAAGTAAAATGTCGAAGTCTACAGCGTCGAATGCTTTGCTGAAATCCAAAAACCCATAACAGTCTCCTGTTTTTTGTCCATGGCTTATTTGAAATTGTCAATCACTTTTATAAGAGCAGTCATTGTGCTGTGATTTTGCCGGAAACCAGACTGGTATTCATCTAAAAGATTATGTGATATTAGATAATTAGTGACCTGCCTGTGAACTACATATTTTAAAACCTTGGACAGTGCTGATAGAATGCAAATGGGTCTATAGTCAAAGGGTTCTTTGGCATATTAGTTCTTTGTTAATGGTTTTATGAGTCCCTGCTTCCAGTCGGATGGGAAGGTGCAAGAGGTCAAAGGATTGTTAAAAATGTCCGTTGTCATGGGCAGCAGTTGACCGACGAAAAAACTGATCATTTGCACTGTAATATTATCGTGTTCTGCAGCTACAGAACGGATTCGCGCAATTGACTTCCTGACCGTGTTAAGGCTTTCAGTTTGCAGAGAAAGTTTCTTGTATCCACAAACCACAGATGCATTAAGAGACTCGACGGTTTGTGCCCTTGTTCGTTGGTCAAGTATAGATGTCGACGTTGTGAAATACTCATTTAGGTCTTCACTGGGAAGCTGAGGTTCGGCAGCAGATTTGGATTTGCTTATTCCTAGACCTCGTAGATTTTTTCACAGTACGGCAAGTCTGTGAAAGTCTCAGTTAGCGAGTGGGCATACCTGAGTTTTGCATTCCTGACGAATTGGACAGAGTGGAAGTGGGAACCAGCCGCTGGCCGCACAGCCGGCTCATTATCCTTCAGCGACGGGTACGAGGTGCTACACAGGTTGATAAAATTCTGAGCAAGCATGGGATGCCTCTTCTGTTGGTCCATCTGCTGTTTAACTGCCCAGTCTGGACAAGATACTAATGGAGGTTTGATAGTCATTGGGAACTCCAACATTGGACGGGTAATGAAGCTCTCCAGCGAAACAACATGCAGGTCGGGAAAGAATGCCAGGGTGCTCTCGGTATGTTTGTGGGGGGAGGGTTGTAATCCATGAAGTGGAGGAGGCCCTACCGCCGGCTATCGAGTGCACAGATTGCAACTGGCTGCAAATTGTAGTTCATATCGGCACGAATGACGTCTGCCGCTTAGTTTTTGAGGCCATTCTCTGTTCCTTTCGGCGGATTTCTGATTTGATGAAGGCAAGTGACATCGCACGTAGAGTGCAGGTTGAGCTGTCTATAACATTGTACCCAAGTTTGAACGTGGTCCTCTGGTTTGGAGCAAAGTCGAAGTTATAAACCAGAGGCTCAGACGATCCTGCGACGGTATCGGATGCTAATTTCTCGACCTCCTCTATCGAATGTGGATCTGTAGGTGTCCCCTCAGTAGTTCATGCGTGCCCTACTCAGGATGTCGTTACTAGGGAAGCGGAGTATGTGCAGCGTGTACATGGCGGTTTCTTGGGTAAGAGGGAGAGTTATGGACTGCCTGCCGAAATCTAAGAAACATCAGCCATATCATTATCAAAGAATGCTCGACCTCGCAGATCGGAAACAGAAAACAGGAGCACCTATGGTAATACCCGCGAATTCGTATCTCTTATTCAAGTTAATAATGCCCAGATATTATTAGGAACAGAAAATTGGTTGAAACCGGAAGTGAATAGAAACAAAATCCTAAATTCTGATTGGAACAGTTATTGTAAGGATAGGTTAATCGCCAATGGTGGCAGCTTATTTATTACAGTAAAGAATTCCGTATCTAGCGAGGTTGTCACAGATTCCGAATGTGAAATAATCTGGGTGAGGTTAAGCATCGAAGGTAGATCAAAAATGGTAATCAGATGCCTTTATAGGTCGCCTTGGTCAGGAGCTGTTGTGGTTGAGCGCTTCACATAAAATTTGCAGAATATCGTTAGTAATTTTCCTGGCCATGCCGTTGTAATAGGAGGTGCCTTCACCTCGCCAGATATAGATGGAGAAAGTCATGCCATCAAAACTGGTGCCAGAGACAGGGACTCGTGTGACATTACTCTGAACGTCTTGTCCGAAAATTATCTCGAATAGATTGAGAACCAACATGTGAGGCTAACTCCTTAGTGCTCCAAGCAGCAGATTGACTTATCGAATCAGGTAATGTATTAGCGATCATAAGACTCTTATAGCATCGCAGGAGTGACAGGATACGAACTGCTGAGTATCTGTGCAGCCAACATCAAATATTCAGTGCTGAGGACGAAGATGTGGAGTATAAAGCGATAAAATTCAAAAGCACTCTTCAGTATATACGTGTCGTATGTTTTAAGGGATGGGAAAGACGTATAATAGTTTCATAACCGTGTTCTAAAACTGTAACGTAAAGAAAGACAGCTTCATCGCACATTTAAGAGGAGTCAAAACCTAACAGACAAACAAAAGCTGAACGGTGCGAAACTGAGAGTGAGGAGAGAAATGACTCTGAAAGTAAAATTTTGCTAATCGATCTGAGTAGAAACTTGAAACACGTATGTGTTCAGTGTATTCAGTGCAGCGATGGCGAGGCATGACAGAATCTCTGACCAGAGAGTTATTTATCGTTGCTAGTCTGCGCTTGACCGCGCGAGAGTACAGTTGCGTGTAGCGAGGCAGTTCCGAGTTGGACGCAGTTATTGTACGTAGCGAGTCGCGAGAGCATGTAGTAGTCAGTCAGTACAGTAGTGTGTGAGGAGTCGGCGGGGGTCGACATGGGTCTCTGGTCACGATTCAGGACGAGGTATATTGTTAAATAAGGTAATGAAGCAGCATTGCGCTCAGCTAGTAATGTATTGTAATTGTAATTAATTTGTTCAAGAAATGCCCCAATAATAATTCTGTTTTCCAAGCAATCGTTATTAAAAAGAAAAAAATCATTACAATTGAATGTTCATTTCTCAATTTTTGTGTTGAGTTTACATTGGGCCATTATTTTTCAGTATTTTGTAGCGAAGGTACAGTTGCTTTTATTTCAATTTAACGATGTTTTGTGGGAGCTCAACAACATTGGGGTCATTATTATTCAGTAATCTTGTGGGGAAATAACTTTTGGCACGTTTTCATTATCATAGACTTTTCTTTTATTTTGCTGGGAAATCACACTTGGCTCTATTCACATTAACACTTGTATTGTCATGTAAGAATTTGGTGGGAGGTTACGTTGAACACGATTCCCATTAACATTTAATTATTGTCTTTTCAAAATTTTGTGGGGAGGTTACACTTGGCGACATCCGGACCAGGATCGTATTTCTTCGTGAATCTTCTGAAAAGTAGTCAGATATTTGCTCTTATTTACTTAAATATATTTAGGATTTGGCGCAACGCTTTTACTAATTTTGTGATTTTCTTCCACAGATCATCGGCAATTCGTTGCTCTGTTGTATTTGTGTTTGTTGCTTTTTGCATTGTGCTTATTTCTTTTGTGAATAATTGTGACTATTGTAAAAATGCCGCGAAAGACTGTGAATAGTGCATCGCGAAGTATAATGAATGAAATTACCGACTTAAACAACTTCACCGATAGTACTTGTGACACGCAGTGTAATGATGACAATCCTGCGTTCACTGACAATCAGTGCGTTCCAACCACTAATGATGATTTATATCTTAATGATGAACAAACGAACTCAATTGTCTCCTCTGTTAATTTGACGACAATTGATGACGCGGGGCGCTCTATTGTAATGAGCGCTGCCCAGCTTAACACACCTGGTTTGGAAAATTCAAGTAACGTACAGACAAATTTTTCTAATGAAAATGGACAGTGTACTGAAAGTACGACGGATTCATTTAATTCCGAAATAGTGACTGACAGTGTACATTCGACTAGCAAACCTTTTTGTAAATCACAGACAAGCGTGACAATTGCAGGTACACCATTAAAAAGCACAGAGAATAGGAATGCTGATTTTGGGTCGGATCCAATTATGGCACTGTTGTTACAAATGACTAAGCAGTTTAATGAAAAACTAGATAACAATAATGAAGATCTCAAACAACTTAGTGAACAGGTCAAACAACAGAATGAAAAACTAGACAATAATAATGAAGATCTCAAACAACTTAGTGAACAGGTCAAACAACAGAATGAAAAACTAGACAATAATAATGAAGATCTCAAACAACTTAGTGAACAGAACAAACAGTTAAATGAAAAATTAGACAACAATTTCAGACAGTTAAATGAAAAATTAGACAACAATTCCAGACAGCTTAGTGAACAAATTAGAGACGTTGCCGCGCAGTGTCATGATACTAAGGAACGGTTACGCGAGGAAATTGAGGCGTGTTCAAGAAAAAGTAGCGAAGAAATTAGATCTGTTGCTCAAGAATTAAGGGATATGCAAACGGCTACAACAGAATCACTGCAGAACTTTCGCACACAATGGACGCAAAGATAGACGCGAAATTCGAACAACAGAACACTCAAATTGACGAGCGCTTTAATCACCACATACAAAACAGTGATACGCGTTTCCGTAAATTTATACAGGATCAAAATGAAGTAAAGAAAAAAGAAAAAAGAAAAAATGAAGTAAAACAAGTCAAGCACAGAGACAAGAAGACAATCGCAAATTGTTCGCGAAGGCAAAAACATACGTGGACAACAATATTGCAACAGTATCGGACAAAATTAATACCATCGAACGTTGAACACCGAATTACGTGAAGAAATTTCTGATCTTAAATCAAAAACAGATACACACACAGCAGATATTCAGACAGTAACAGACAGACTCGAACAATTAGAACTAGCACAGGATTCCGATGACATTAAAGCTGACGTTAAAAAACTGAACGAAACCACACGTAAAATGCAAAAACAGATTAATGCCTCTGACAGTAAAAACGATGATCAGGCAAAAATACTGACTGAAAAATATGATGAATTGGCCAGTCGTATTGATGTTATTGAAAGCAATAATGACAGCAAATCAGACGATACCTCACCGGTTTCATTTAACCAAACACCTGAATTCCAAAGTTTACAGCAGACAATTAATGAGATTGATTCGTCTAATAACACGTTGCGTAGAAAATTGTCAAGTTTACAGCAAGAAGTAACAGAGATAAAAAAATGTTTCAGGGTATAACACATTACAGCAGACGCCACTTTACGAACATATTTCAGACTCAACGCAGCGCGTATAATTTGGGTAATCTACAGAGAGTACGGGACGTAGATTCAGAACAGACACAGACAAATAGATTCTCTTACAATACAGAACCTGTTCCGTCATACAGAGACGATAATTTTGATTACAAACATTTTCTATCAGTGAGAAAATTTAAAGTGTTTAAAAATGACAGAACACAGATTCACCCGCTAGATTGGATACAACAATTTAGCTTTGCTTTTCTACCGACTTGGCCCGTTACGCATAAACTTGAATTTATTTGCAGTTTTTTGGAAGGGGAACCGGCAACTCGTATGAGACCGATCGCGAGGCAATGCTATTCGGTAGAAGAGTTTCAGAATGCTTTTCTGTCAGCGTATTGGTCGAAGACGACACAGCGCGGAATTAAAGATCAATTAATTAGTTTACCAAATTATGAGAACTCAAATTTTCCCAGTGTGACCCAATTTTTTGAGCACATGGTCCAACAAAACCAGCACTTAAGTGAATCTTACAGTGAATCTGCACTTATTCAATTATGTATCTCTAAATTGCCACGATCATTAAGAGTGTCACTTTTAACGGGTCAGCAAAAAGAAAATATTTCGGCATTCAGGGATCTGCTGCAGCTTTTAGAAGTGCAGCAATCAGATTATTCCTTCGTAAACAAAAATTTTTCATATAACAACCAAGGCCAACAAACTTACAGTAATTACGGTCAACCACGTAATTTCAATAGCAAAGGTAACAGACGCTTTAGGAACGACAACCACCAGAACTTTAATAGCAGACAACATTTTGATTATCAGTATCGAGAAAATTATCAGCAAGAAGAACCACATTTTAGTAACAATAGAGGTTTTTCACAACAACTGCAACAAAACCAGCCGGTTAGAATACCTAACCAACAATGTAATGCACAAGGTCAACCTAACTTTAATGTTTCGCCGCGTGGACGTATAGTCCCTGGAACAATAAATAGTAACGTACGGCAGCAAAGAAACAACTACGTGCAGAAAACACAGTACTTCAATTCCTATCGCAATGCACCGTATAGGAATGACTATCACGACAGACGTAAAAACAATGAGCACAATTATCAGCGTACGAATAATAACAGTCGGTCTTACCAGCAGCAAAATGATCAGCAACAACACATTCTCATGAATGAACCCGACAGTAGGTACCATCCAGAGCGTAATACGTCTGGAAGAAATAATAGAACAGTTCAAATAGTAGAAATGCCACAACATCATCCAGAAAATAATAACACGTCAGATAGAATCTGACTAGATACAGTACAGGTCGCACCTTCCAGTAACACAAATACTACTTTAGACACGCAGAATGTTGTTCACGAAAATGTTATTACTTTTGACGACATCAGAGACACTCTTTTGCAGGAAAGACCAATTGTTCAGAAAACCATTTCACATCCTGTCATTGAAATTAAAATTGGTTCATCGAAATTTTCAGCAGTAATCGATTCCGGCTCACCTATGTCAGTTATTAATGAAGAAACTTTTAACGAGTGTAACAAAGAGAATACCTATCCTACATTACCATTAGGCAAAACGAAAGTGAAAGGAGCAGTGTCGAGTAAAGGAGTAGATGTTAAATTTCAGACACATTTATCATTTTGTATTGCAGGTCACACATTTCACTCAAATTTTTGGATTGTTCCTTTATTGACAACAGACGTTATTTTAGGTACTAATTTTCTGGTACAACACGACGCAGTCATTGATTTTCAAAATTCCTATTTACTGTTGAAGGACGAGAATGTACAATTGGCTTTAGAATTCCAGCACTCTTTATCTGCAGAAGAACAAACAATTAATCGGACAGAGTTCATATCCGTATCACGTAGCATAGACTGTAATTCCACATTGTTCACGGATACGTACGTACATAACTATAATAGTCCAGACGAAGCTGACCACGACGTAATGCAGATGATTTCTGATAAAGTTAAACAAAGCAGTGCAAATACAGACGACGAACGCATGCAACTACACAAAATTCTTTTACAGCAAGCTCCAGTTTTCGACAACATTCCTGGTACTATGTCCGGTTTTATGTATGAATTTCAAGTCAAACAGCACGACACATTTAAAGCAAAGCATTATCCCATTCCATATATCCACAGAGAACAAGTTAAAAAAGAATTGCAGGATATGCTTGACCAAGGAATTATTGAACCAGCAGTTAGTCCGTACATAAACCCGCTACATATTGTTAAGAAAAAAGATGGCTCACTTCGCCTCGTGCTTGATTCGCGTCATATCAATGACATTATTATTAATGAAACAGATCGACCACAAACATTAGAGGAACTTCTACAGAAATTTCACGGTACTGCTATTTATTCCACACTAGATTTGAAATCGGGATTTTGGCAAATTCAGCTTCATCCGAATTGCAGAAAATATACAGCTTTTCTCTGTTTTGGCGACTGTTATCAATTTTGTAAATTACAGTTCGGCTTAACAATTTCTTCTGCAGCTTTTATTCGCGGTTTGAACACATACTTCCGACAGAACTTAAAGACAGAATCACGACGTACGTAGACGACATTCTTATCGCAGAAGCTAACTGGTCTGAACACAATATGATTCTTGAACGACTGTTGCAAACATTTCATGTGCAAGGACTCACAGTTAATCTCAGTAAATCGCATTTTGGCAAAACTTCTATTAAATTTCTTGGACATGTAATTTCAGCAGAAGGCATTGCGCCTGACCCGGAAAAACTTCAAGCTCTACGTGACATTACTGTTCCTACGACAAAGAAACAATTACGCAGCTTTTTGGGTTTAATTAACTTTTTTCGCAAATTTATTCATTACTCTGCTTTAGACACACTTAGATTATGTTAATTGACAGGAAAAAACACTATTTGGTCCTGGGATAAGCAAGCACATTCTGAATTTGTGAATCTGAAAGAAGCCTTGTTGAATGCTCCACTTTTATCGCACCCAGATCTTACCAGAAATTTTTCCATTGCCACCGACAGTTCTAACACCGCTTTAGGCGTACACATTTTTTAGGAAATTGAAGAAGATGGTTCTACAGTAATTAAAAACATCGCATTTGCAAGTCGCATTCTATCACCTGCTGAACGAAATTATTCTGTTACAGAACTGGAAACATTATGTGTTGTTTGGGCTTTTACGAGATTTCGGCATTTCCTTTATGGGAGACACACTACAGTTTACACAGACCATAGAGCGATACAATTTTTACTTTCAGCTAAATTCACACACGATAGACTAAGTAGATGGAAGCTTTATTTACAGGAATTTAATTTTACAATTGTTCACATTCCCGGCACACAAAATGTTGTAGCAGACGCACTATCTCGTTCTCTTGGCAACAATCAGCAAGACGTCGCAACCAACTTCTACAAAGCAAATTTCAGCGTCATGTACATTTGTAAGTAGGCTGTTTATGTTTTCTTTATGTAAGTAGGCTGTTTATGTTTTCTTTATGTAAGCTTGCTGTTTATGTTTTCTTATTGGCAACGTTACGTAGCGCTCTGTATGAAGGTCACTGGCTGTGCTGTGTGCAGTCTGTGGCTAGTTTGCATTGTTGTCTGCCATTGTAGTGTTAGGCAGCGGGGAACAGCGCGTAGCGTTGCACAGTTGGAGGTGAGCCGCCAGCAGTGGTGGATGTGGGGAGAGAGATGGCGGAGTTTTGAAAAATGTCATGAACTGCTGTATATATTATGAATCTTGAGGTAAATACATCGTTTGTTCTCTATTAGAATCTTTCATTTGCTAAGACTATCAGTAGTTAGTGCCTTCCGTAGTTTGTATCTTTTATTTAGCTGGCAGTAGTGGCGCTCGCTGTATTGCAGTAGTTCGAGCAACGAAGATTTTTGTGAGGTAAGTGATTTGTGAAAGGTATAGTTTAATGTTTGTCAGGGCCATTCTTTTGCAGGGATTTTTGATAGTCAGATTGCGTTGCGCTAATTATTGTGTGCCAGGTTAAGCACAGTCTTGTACAATTGTTCTAAGTGGACGTTTCATATGTATAAATTGTTCTAAAGGGGACGTTCCAAGAATAATTTTTCTAAGGGGACGTTTCATATGTCGACCCTTAGCCTAGGATACCTCACTGGAATCTTCTGATTTTTTCTTGTAGTTTGTGTATTTAGTGTAGCTTTTGTTTATTGCTAGCGCGTAATTGTAGAGAGAATCTCCTTTGTAGTTGCAGTCTTTCATTGTTGTAATGTAAAACAGTTGTGGCATGCATGTAGATTTGCAACAAGTATTTCGCAGCTGCGCTTGTAATTAACTACATATTATTTTCAGTGCTATGTTAATGTGTTCTCTTATTTTTGCTATTCAAATTGTGCTTTTCTGTGTTATCGTGTGAAATATTGTGACAATAATGGCGTGTGAAAAACGTAACACTCGGCTCCAAAGTAAACTAAGAAATGACAGTGAAGAAGAAAGCAGTGTGTTGGCCCCACCATGTAATGAATTAACTAACATTCAAAGTAGTAATTTGGTAACTGTGCATAGGGAAATGGAGCGGGCGTCAAACAATGGTGTAGCCAGTCAAACAGGTAGTGAACAGGGAAGCATTATCGATCGATCGGTCGGCAACAGCTCGCCTCAGGAATCCGAAATGATAGGACACAATTTTGCAAATACTGTAGATTCAGGTTTTGGGTCCTCACCGTTTTCTCAAATGAGTCAAGACACATTTTCTGCTTGTCAAAATGTGAATGTTGCCGGTGAAAATGCACTGCCAAAAAGCATAGAGAAACAGATTCCAGACACTAATACATTATTATTGCAATTAATGCAACAAATGGAACAAAATCAGAGACAAATGGGACAAAATCTTCAAAAGTTAGACACCATGGAACAGAATCTTCTAAAGTTAGACACAATGGAACAACACCAGAGACAAACACAGCAACAGCTACACATAATGGAACAAAATCAGAGACAAACACAGCAAAAGCTGCAACAGTTGGACACAATGGAACAAAATCTTCGGAAGTTAGACACCACACTTGAACAAACACGTGAAGATCTAACTACTGAATTACATAACATTGAATCGAAATGTCAAAAAGTCTGTAATGACGTAAAAACACAAATTTGTGAGCATTTTCAGCCTATTTTTTCGCGGCATGAAAATGCATTACAGAATCACGAAGCAGCCATAAAAGAACTGCAAACTATTGTTCATGAAAATCATGAGACCTTGCAAGCTAAAATGGACTCAGTTGCATCTACCGATTCGGTTACGCAACTTGCAAAAACTCAGGAAAACTTAAAGGACACAGTAGATACTCTGAAAATTGGTTCAGAAAGACACATGGAGGAAATTAGTTCATTATCAGAGAAAGTAGCCGAACTTTCGGATCAGGTCACTAACTTATCTACGAAGGTAGATGATAATCTGAATGACACAAAACCGGTAGTCTTTAATGACACAGAAGAGTGCGAACAAATTAGGAAACTGAAACAAAATCTGAATCAAATTAATACGCAACACCAAAGAGAAATCCGGGAAGTACAAGAACAGCTGACACAGGTAATACAAGAATTACGTATTTCAGAGGACACTCGCGCCCCAATACGGGAAGAGGGACATAGAAATACGGAACAGCCACAAAATAATAACACAGGGCATTTCGGTAATTATGAAAGAAATTGGCAAGGTACACCGAAGTTTGAGATGGAACCGCCGACACGACGTAACAATGACCGATATGCTACTCGCCGACACGATGATTTTGACTATAAGCTGTTCATTACTACACGTAAATTCAAAACGTTTAAGAATTCTGCCAACGACATTCATCCACAAGCGTGGCTCCATCAATTCTCTCATTGTTTTCCTCCCAACTGGTCACTGGAGCACAGGTTAGAATTTATGTGTGGCTACTTAGAGAATGAACCAGCTGTAAGAATGCGATCGGTCATTCACGATTGCCACAGTGAAGGAGAATTTTACCATGCCTTCCTCTCAGCATATTGGTCTCAAGCCACACAGGACCGAGTAAAACATAGCATCATGACGATGAAACACTTCGAACAATCTGAATTTTCCAGTCTTGTGAAATATTTTGAAGACATGTTGCACAAGAATCAATACCTGTCAAACCCATACAGCCCCTCAGAACTCATCCGCATTTGCTTAATCAAATTACCTGAACACTTACGGCATATTATTTTGGCAGGACGTTGCAAAGACGACATTGAAGCTTTTCAGGGACTGTTACAAGAACTGGAAATTGACACAGACAGTCGCGGGATGCGAAAACAGGAAAACAATCACTACAGGTCACATCCATCACAATTCCGTGACGACAGAAACAATAAATGGCCACGACAAACCTATTCTTACAACGTAAATCGTGACCAAAACAGACACCACCCATATGACAACCACTGGCAGAGTAATAGTTACAGGGAAAGATCACCTTTCCGCGGTAATGACTATCACAGAGACAATCAGAGAAACAGACAATATGGGAACCAATATAACTATTATCAAGGGAGACAGAATAACTTTAGACGCAACGGTCCAGCACGCAGTTACGACTCAGAGAGAAATTCTCCACCACGTGACAGACAAGAAAGAAACTATGTAAACTACCGACAAAACGACAGACGTGAATTTCATCAGAACTGGCGGGTTTCTAACAGAGCTGGGCCCTCTGGGCAACGTGAATTTGTAGAAGTTAGGTCTCCAAATCCCAATAACGACGCGCGCCAACAAAGAGACAATAGGCAATGACTCACACCGCTGGCAGCCACAATATGTACTTATGAAACTGACGACGGAGCTGCCGTAGCTAGTAATTACGTAAAAATGGAAGAGATTAGGGACATCTTACTCCAGGAACACGACGTAAAACATAACAACATTGCATATCCTGTGATTCACATTACTGTAAATGACGTAAAATTTACGGCAGTACTTGACTCTGGCAGTCCCATTTCAGTAATTAGTGAAACAGCTTTTAGCAAATGCAACAAATCGAACAATTGCCCCACACTTCCGTTACGTAAGATTAAATTACAAGGTGCAATCTTTGGAAAAAGTGTAGATGTACGCCAACAAACCAATTTAGAATTCTTTTGCCAAACCCACAGCTTCTCTATGAACTTTCTTATTGTTCCATTATTGTCGACGGAAATTATACTGGGAGTAGACTTTTTGAATGAATACAAAGCAATCTTAAGCTTTCACGATGCTGAAATAAGTTTAGAGAAAGAAGGTAAGTCAATAGCTTTGAAATTTGAAGACTGGCTCTCAAACCATGATGAGGAAATTAATCGGCTTTACCTTCTGTTAGATAACAGTTCGGAATTTTCTACGGAACTAGACACTAACAATCACTCTGCAAGTACTGACAGGGATGACATCGACGGCATATTTGAAATTAATGAGTTGATTCAGAATAAAATTCAGACAATTGAGAATTGTAATGACACTGATAGGCAGGACCTTTTTGAGATTTTACAAGCACATTCCACAGTTTTTACTCACAAAACAGGAACAATCAAGGGGTTTCAATACCAATTTCGTGTTCGTGAGCATACCAAATTTTGCGTCAGACCATACGTAATTCCGGCGCATTATAGGGACCGTGTTAGAACAGAAATACAATCTATGCTTAATGAGGGCATTATTGAGCCTGCAGTAAGCTCATACAACAACCCATTACATGTTGTTGAGAAGAAAAATGGGTCGATCAGGCTTGTTTTAGATTCGAGACAAATCAATACTATCATTATTCCTGAAACAGACAGGCCGCAGACGATGGAAGAACTTCTTCAAAATTTTAATGGTGTAAAAGTGTTGTCTTCCATTGATCTCAGATCCAGCTTTTATCAGATCGAACTTCATCCAGAATGCAGAAAATACACAGCTTTCCTTTGTTTCGGCGTTTGTTATCAGTTTCGGAAACTTCCTTTTGGTTTGAACATTTCTTCGGCAGCATTCATTCGTGGGTTAAATTCCATACTACCTGAGTTCTTAAAACGTCACATCACCTTATATGTTGACGATATTCTAATAGCAGAAGCTTCATGGGAACAACACAATCGCATCCTCAACAGTTTGTTACGTATTTTTGCAGAATCTGGAATTACAGTTAACTTGGAAAAGTCTGAATTCGGTAGGACAAAGGTGAAGTTTTTGGGACATATTATTTCTTCTGAAGGCATTCAGCCGGATCCTGAAAAGTTAGAAGCAATCAGAGCCATTCCAGTTCCCTCCACAAAGAAACAAGTCCGCAGTTTTCTAGGTCTCGTAAATTTTTACCGTCGTTTTCTGAATATGCAAATTCTAGTTACACCAAAACTTTGTTCTCTCACTGGAAAAAATACTATTTGGAACTGGGACGAACAAGCACAGTTGGAATTCAATTCTTTGAAAGAAGCGTTACTTCACGCGCCAATACTAGCTCATCCAGATCTGTCACAAGATTTCTGCCTTAGTACGGATTCTTCTAAAGTCGGTCTTGGTGCCCACTTATTTCAAGAAGCCATAGAAAATGACACTACTGTTCAGAAAACCATTGCTTTTGCTAGCCGAGTGCTAACAAAATCTGAAAAAAATTATTCCGTTACTGAATTAGAAGCTTTAGCTATCGTTTGGGCATTTAACAAATTCCGTTTCTTTCTTTCTGGTAAGCACATAAAAGTATACAGTGATCATCGTGCATTACAATTTCTTATGTCTTCAAAATTAAATCATGATAGGTTAAAACGTTGGGCATTGTTTCTGCAAGAATTCCGCTTCACAATAGTCTACATTCCCGGCAAGGAGAACATTGTTGCGGACGCGCTGTCACGCGCACCGGCTGGGCTTGAGAAAAGTAACACAGAAGGCAACCTCGAGAAAAATTTCAGTATTCTTTACATTCAGAAAGTCGCCTTTGAAAACTTTATCACCACATCTTTAAAGGACATTGCTCATGAACAAGATAAAGATCCGATTTGGAAAGACATCAAAAGTAAATGGCATGAAAAGACACACACTCAGATTCGGCATTATTACCTGGTTAGAAACAACATACTCTTCAAACGCTGCACTGTTGATGACAAGCTATGGGTACTTTGCATTCCAGACGATTTTGTTAGTAAGCTCATTTGGTACATTCATTTCAGCTACGCACATTTTGGTCCACGAAAATGTTATCATATTCTTCGAACGACTTGTTATTTTAACAATATGGAAAAGAGAATTCGAAGAGTCTTGTCTATTTGTAAACTTTGTCAAAAGGCGAAACCGTCTACTATCTCACATCGTGCTCCGTTGTTTCCAATTATTCCTTCTAAATTAAAAGAATTTGCTGCTGTTGATCTTTTGGGACCCCTTGTCAGAACATCGAATGGATTTTCGTACGTTCTAGTCGCTGTTGAACTTACTTCAAAATTTGTTTCTTTCACTCCGTTACGTAAAGCCACTGGACGGTCTGTATCCAACGCCTTTGTTAAAAATTTCTTACGTGAAGTTGGACACGTTAGTAAAGTCATTTCAGATAACGGACCGCAATTCAGATCTGCTGTTTGGTCACGCATGCTTCGGAATCATAAAATCAAACCTGTTTTTATTTCGTTGTATTCACCACATTGTAACCCGTCTGAACGGATTATGAAAGAAATCAATAAGCTTTGCAGACTTTATTGTCACAGAAAGCATCAGCATTGGGACAGATATTTACACTTATTTCAAAATGTGCTGAATGAAATGCCTCATGATTCCACTGCTTTACCACCTACTCTTGTACTGAAGAATGTAGAACCTCCGAACAGAATCAGAGAGCTTGTACCTTTCCCGAATACACGTAAACTTCGACACAAAGACATAATTGATTTGGCTCTTAAAAATATAAAATCTGCAGCAGACAAAAGGAGAAAACTAAACGGTAAAGCAAATGCAAAGAAATTATGTATTGGTCAGAAAGTTCTCATTAAAGCACATTCATTGTCACATAAGAAGAAACACTTGAGTCACAAATTCTTTCTAGTTTACAATGGACCTTACAGAATCCGACGTATACCACATGATAATTGCGTTGAAGTTGAAACTCTGCGTACTAGGAAGAGTAAAGGTTTACACCACATTTCTCATGTAAAACCATTTATTGACAGATAATCTGCTTTTTAACTTAGTCTTTGCAATTTTCACTTCACGCTACTTGTACAATTTGTCACACTGAGAAACTGTTAACATGCAACTATGTTTTAAAGCTAACTAACCATCCAGTCAAGAACATAGGTAACTTAGACAAGTAATTGCTAATGCATTGTTATTGCGAACAGACGACACAGTGTTGTTATTTATACATTCCTCCTTGTTAGTTGCACGATTACGTAACGAATATACGGCTTACATACTTAGAACATATACCAGCACTGCTAATGAAATTTTCATGCAACATTTTGGTTTGCTTGAGAGTGGATTCTGGATTTGAGGTGCTTTCTGTGAAATGCCAGATGACACAGTGGTTAGTTTATGTGACAGCTACGCGATTTTATCACGACGCTGCTAATGCGTGATAATTTACAATGTTGCTTTTGCGGTGTATCTGTTTTATATCTGCACAGTTTTTTTTGAATTCTTCTATAAAGTGAGACATGTTTTAGTGGTGACTTTTGTGCTATTGCTACAAGGAGACAGCCTTTTCCGTAGGACAACAATACGTTACAGCACAGTACTTTCCTCATCACGGCAATAAGCTTAATAACTAAGTTATCTATACGCAAAGCATTTCACTTTTGTGTATCATGAGGTAAGTACATTGACTTCTGCAGAACTTAGCTTTTGGAGGACGATAAATACGACACTTCCCAGAGATTATCTTACAGCAAGACGCATATTTAGCGCTACAGGACACGTATTTGAGTGATTAATTTTGTACTTAAAACATTTATTTTTAAAGATTTTTGAATTACAAAGAAAGTTTTTCGTGATACATTTCATTCCATTGCTGTAATCTGTAACACCTGAGGGTATAATTACAATAAACCTCAGGGGGGTACACGCCTACTTTGTGTATCATGTGTTTGGCAAGCACAAGGAGCCCTAGCTAATATGGTATTTGCTTATACAATTTAACACATCGGTACCATATTTCTCTAACACATAAATTACACAGCTATCAGATCATTTAACTGAGAGATAAACTTTTGTACTACGTCAGTGACACATGTTTACGCCATTACAGAGTTGGATTACTTCACATTTAAGAAATTGTATTTTGTCTGTACTTTGTGAACTGTTCATATTTTTTCATTACCATTGTGATACTATGAGAGCTTTGAATGATGTATTTGGTAAGGGAGAATGATTTTAAAGTACGTTTGAGGTAGATGATGCTATTTAAATGAGCAGAGAATTTTTTTTAGATTTTGAAATTATTGCAGAAAGGTACGACTTTTTTGAGATTTGACTGAGGTTTATGATGTTATTTTTATGACGACGATGTGTATTATGCTGTTGAGGTATGTTTATGTCAATAAGATGATGCTACCATATATGAGGAATGTGATTACGTGTTTATATGTATATGAATAATGAATAGAAGTTAGGGACTCTTGACTTGTGAAAAAGGATGTTGGAAACCGAGAATCGTATTTTAAGAGTTATGAAATGTGTGTAAATGCGTGAATGTATCACAATGCCGGCGAAAATTTTTTGGACACTGTTATATTCTTAGGAGTTTGTTTCTACACATTTGCAACGTAAATTCTCGACCTGTGAAATGTTTATATGAGACTGTCTCTGTAGCGGAAAAATGTCGTAAATATTTCCATAAGAAAGTTAAGTGACCACCTGCACGTGTGTCGTCGGCACACAGCTGTGTCAGACACCTGGAGAACAAGCCATTAGGGTGTGCCTTTGACATTCCTTTGTAGAGGGCATCGCTAATGCGACACGCTCGTTACTTGAAAACATATGATTTTTGTAATGCGTTGTGGGCAGACAGCTGCGTCAAACACCTGGAGAACAAGCCATTAGGGTGTGCCTTTCATCGCTAATGCGACACCCTCGTTACTTGAAAACATATGATTACTCGCACTTTGTGCTAATTACTGAAATGCTTATGAATTGATGGGAAATATTCGTACATCTGCACACCTGATTATGACAAGTGTCTTTCAACGAGAGTTGAGAGCCATTAACTTATGAAATGAAATGTCACATGACTACTGAATGATATTTTTATGCTTTGGTTTGCGTAATTGCTTATTTCATTTGATATCTGGTTTCCAGCTGTGTTGCAGCATTGCTTTTATAAAATGAAATGCATTTGCTAATGTGAACACTTTCTGTCAACAGATCTATTAAATAATTATTTTATGATCCACATTCTTTAAAAAAGGAGCACTTGGAAAGGAAAGAACAATAAGAAGGAACTAGTAACAGTAACACATAATTTTCTTTTCAAGTACATGGTAATATTTCTTTTTACAATAAGTTGTTGTGGTGCACCACTTTAATTACATAGACATTAAGATGTGAATATGCTTTTCCCTTGTCTGCATTGTTGTTTTTACTGTAATATTTTTTCTGCTTGAGCTATGTCATGTTTAGGTATAAGTTGCTGCTGTTTGCCAGGCATAGTGTTACTGAATTGGACTTTGTGTTACTCTTCTAAGCTAGTTTTTCTTGTTTCCTGCACAGTGCCTTATATTAGTTGTAATATTGCACTTGCTTTGCTAATTTATGCTGCTAGCTTTGCCAATTTGCATTTTTTGTCATTTCTGTTTGTGTTGATTTGTTGTGATGCTGCATTGCCTCGTCCCTTGGTATATATATCTGAGCTCAGTAGATTTAAGTTAGCTTAAGAGGGGGTAGACTATATAAGAAACTGACTATGGAGAATAGGTAAAGAATGCATTGCGAAGAAAGATTTGGGCCCCAATGAGTATTGTACAATCAGAAATAATTATTTTGAAAGAAATATGAATAGAATACAGGAACGAGGTATAGGTAGGATTTTCTTGGAAATAAATGATGAGGTAAGCAATGTGTGAACATATAAATACAGAAAGCATGCTTAGATAGAATTTTTTGGTGGAAACAAAGGATGAAATACGAGGAAAGATATACGGAATGAAGTTTTGGGGTGGACTGCAGTACCAAATGTTACACTGAAAACAAACCCTGTCCTTTCCTTTTGTGTTATTCCGCTATATGTTTGTGTGCCCTTGTGTATTTGTGTTTTTCCTGTATTTATGTGTTTAGCTGATGAGAGCTATGTTGTAGACTTTTTCTAATAATATGTTATTTACCTTGTAAATATGCTTAGACATTATTTATTCTGTTTTGTTTTAATGCTCATGTGTAAAGTTGATGTTTCAAAAGTGATTCTGATCTTTTATTTTTGTACTCATGTCATAATTCCTGTAACACTGATGTATATGTTTATTTCTACTCTGTTGTAAAGCCTGTACTACAAATGTTATCTGTATTGTTATTTTTTTAATGATGTATTTTGTATCTTTGTAATTGTATTATTATGTTATATAATTGTAATTGACACCAGTTCATCATGTTATTAACTTGTAAGCATTCATTTCACTGCACACTTTTCTGTTGGTAATAGTATATGGACAATATGTGAGAAGTAGGAACTGTTAGTGTTTGCACGTGTGTTAATAATTCAGCAAGGGACTGGATAACAGCATTTCTGGTTCTAAGGACAATTCCAAAAACTTTGTGAGTGCACAAGTGGTGGTTATGGACTTGCTCTATTATCCGCAAGACTCTTCAAGGGTGATTGTGCACCTGCACAGTGGCAACAGATGGCTGCTGGCCGTCTCTACAAGGACTACAGTGGGTCTACACCTTTGCTGACTCACCAATACCATTATTTCTGCATGGACTGCAGTGGGTCTGCACCTCTGGTGGCCCACCAATACTCTCTACCAGGACTGCAGTGGGTCTGCTCTGTGATGACATACCTACCAATATTCGTCAGAACTTCGAATGACTCTGCTGTGGGTTTGCTCTGTTGTGGCCCATTACCTGTCAGCATGTCAAGAGTCAGCACTGTCTTTCCGTTGGAAGGACAACACTACTTCTTCAAGACTGCATGGAAATCCACTACTTCTGTGTGCAATTTTTTTTACTCATGAGACAATCTAAAAAAAAAAACTGTAATTACTATTGTGATGAATGATCAGGACTGTCTTTATGGACTGTGAGAAAATTTTAGCTTTTGACCAATATTGTATCAATAAGTGTGTGCATTGGATATCTTTGTTAGTGTAATTATGAAAAATTTTATCAAATCATTATTGGCCACTGGCCAAAAAAATTTGTAAAATTTTTTGTGGGGAGCATGGGGGCTATGTAAGTAGGCTGTTTATGTTTTCTTTATGTAAGTAGGCTGTTTATGTTTTCTTTATGTAAGCTTGCTGTTTATGTTTTCTTATTGGCAACGTTACGTAGCGCTCTGTATGAAGGTCACTGGCTGTGCTGTGTGCAGTCTGTGGCTAGTTTGCATTGTTGTCTGCCATTGTAGTGTTAGGCAGCGGGGAACAGCGCGTAGCGTTGCACAGTTGGAGGTGAGCCGCCAGCAGTGGTGGATGTGGGGAGAGAGATGGCGGAGTTTTGAAAAATGTCATGAACTGCTGTATATATTATGAATCTTGAGGTAAATACATCGTTTGTTCTCTATTAGAATCTTTCATTTGCTAAGACTATCAGTAGTTAGTGCCTTCCGTAGTTTGTATCTTTTATTTAGCTGGCAGTAGTGGCGCTCGCTGTATTGCAGTAGTTCGAGCAACGAAGATTTTTGTGAGGTAAGTGATTTGTGAAAGGTATAGTTTAATGTTTGTCAGGGCCATTCTTTTGCAGGGATTTTTGATAGTCAGATTGCGTTGCGCTAATTATTGTGTGCCAGGTTAAGCACAGTCTTGTACAATTGTTCTAAGTGGACGTTTCATATGTATAAATTGTTCTAAAGGGGACGTTCCAAGAATAATTTTTCTAAGGGGACGTTTCACATTCAACAAGTGGCATTTGAAAATTTTATTTCGTCGTCATTACAGGACATAGCAAAAGAGCAAAATAAAGACAACGTGTGGAAAGAAATTAAACACCTTTGGCAAGATAAGAATAATGTTACGATTAGATACCATTACACTGTACGCAATGACATTCTGTTTCGCCGCTCTCATCCTGACAGCAACACCTGGTTATTATGCATTCCTGACGAACTGGTTAACAAATTAATTTGGTACACTCATTTAAGTTACGCACATTACGGAGCTAGAAAATGTTTTCTTGTACTGAGACAGAACTGTTATTTTGCCAACATGGAGAAACGTATACGACGAGTTTTAGCGTCATGTAAAATTTGCCAGAAAGCTAAGTCAGACACCACTTCACATATTCCTCCATTATATCCCATTGTACCTGTTAAATTGAGACACATGGCCGCTGTAGACATTTTTGGTCCGATTCCCAGAACTAATAGAGGTTTTTGCTACGTCTTTGTCGCTGTTGAACTCACTTCAAAATTTGTTACCTTCACTCCGTTACGCAAAGCTACTGCTAAAACTGTTTCGAAAGCATTTGTAAAACATTTTCTATTTCATTTAGGGCATGTGATGAAAGTAATTTCCGATAATGGATCACAATTTCGTTCTGGTATATGGACACGTATGTTACGAACTAGAAAAATTTCTCCGATCTATATATCCAGGTACCATGCTTCTTCGAACCCCTGTGAACGATTGATGAGAGAAATTGGTAAACTGTGTAGAATTTATTGCCATAAAAGACATATTGATTGGGACACACACATACACTCATTCCAGGATGTAATTAATTCCATACCAAATGAATCCACTATGCTATCTCCGTCTGTTATACTGAAAAATGTTGAACCACCTAACAAAATTAAAGAATTAGTAAACTTTCCTACATCTCGTCGATTACGACACCACGAAATAATTAACATTGCGCTGAACAACATCAAACGTGCCGCAGAGCGCCGGAGAAGACAGCAAAAACAGGTTTGTACACGCCGTGACTTTCACATTGGACAGAAGATATTAGTACGTACACACTATTTATCCAGCAGAATAAAAGGTAAGTGCAGTAAATTTGAACTTCTATACGCAGGTCCATATCGGATTCGCAGCATTCCTCACCCCAATGTTGTACACGTCCGAACTTTGAGAACCAGAAAATCCGAAGGAAACCACCACGTCTCCAACATCAAACCCTTTATTGAATGAAAATACTTTATGATTTAACATGCTGTAATGCCATTTGCTAATTTTTGTGATCACTTACGCAATTATATTGACATGACTAATTACTGATGATTATCGTATTTTTTCTTGGCAAGTGCCTGGCAAGGTAAGGCTAGCAGGTCGCTCTTCTTGTCGTCACACATCAGACCGTGCATATTTTTTCAGACGAACTTACACATTTTATTACCACTTATGCAATTATATTTATGTGATTACCTACTGATGACTGTCGTATTTTTTCTTGGCACGTGCCCGGCAAGGTAAGGTTAGCAGATCCCTCTTCTTGTCGTTACACATCAGACCGTGCACATTTTCCATTTTTTTGTATGTATGATTGTTTTCCTGTTTTGTTTGTATGCACTATGAATTAGTTAAGATATAACAAACACCAGTTGACTTTGACATTTTTGCCTTATGATATCTCAACATCGTGACTACTTTACTTTTTTTTGCTGCTGCGTTATGATATTCTGTGTGCATTTTGCTTTTGAACACTGTCTACGTTTCTGACGTATTACGTTTTCTGTCATGGTTTGCTGTATGCTCAATTATGTTACTATAAACCAGTTTTTATCTAATGAGTATATGATTTAAATGCAAGACATTAATCTTTGTTCATCAATTTCAGAAAGAAATGATGCGTGTAAAGGAAATAAATTAAACAGAAATGGGAATTTCACCTACGGAATAGACGAAAGAAGATACAAAAACCTTATGAGGAAGAGTAAATGGATCAGAATTGACAAGCATTAACAAGAATATACTATACACATCGCAGAATAGCAGTCTTAACTAATTTTTTCTTTCAGAATACGAGGCGATCGATGCAGGCTGTCTGACAGAACTACACATCTTAGTTTTAGTGATGAAATATGATAGAAATAAGGAATAATTGTATAATGAATAATGAGGTGATTTTTTGCAGATGATAATGAGCGGTGATGAATAATGATGAAGAATATGCTACTATGAATAATGAAGTTTTTTCTTTACAGGTGATGATAATAACGGAGTTATGATGATATAGATAATGAAGTGATGGATAATGAAGTTTTTTCTTTACAGATGAGGATGATGTTGAAGTTGTGTATTTATGCTATGTAGTTATTTAAGTATTTGTTGCAGTTCGTTTTGACAGTATGTATTATATTGCATAGTAGGATGAATGAAGGTTTTGGAAGGGACAGCTATGGAACACATTTTTATACACATTTCACTACCTGTTAATTCGAAGTTCACTACTTTTCAGCATAGTATGCGTTTCTTCTTTCAGCTCAATAATCCATTTTGTATTTTTTCCAGGAGAAGCTTTTCATGATACTTACTAAACCTGTTACTTATTAAACCTGTACTAGTACTTGCATTTTATTTTACCCAGTTGTGTCTATCATTTATAAATGTGATCACATATACTGCCTTGTTTCATAACCTTGCTACAGCTGACTCATGACGAATGACGTTACACATATTCATTTGCAGCAATAACTCAAAGGCAAACGAAGTAATTACCAGTCCCAAATAATGCTAGTAGTTTAAGAGAATTCTGAATAATACTGATCAGCTCTGAATAGTATGTCACTTTAGTAATGACTTCTTAATGATACAAAAAAAATAATGCTTTGTAACTGGCCAATAAATGCCACTGTTTATTTTAATAAGACTACTTATGATGCCCATGATTATTAATTATGTATAAATGCTATGACCGTAATTAACTGATTTTCAATAATGACTTGTTAATAATTGAAAATAAAATGATGCTTTGTAACTGGCCAACGAATGCCACTGTTTCTTATATGTTAAATTTGTATTATGTCACTTTTATGCTATATATATGAATACTAGTAACTTGATGCTACACTCATTAGCTCTTGTTTTGAATAATGACTTCTGTTGGTTTGTAACTGGCCATTGATTGCCACTATCACTCTAATCAGATGATTTATGATCATTATTCTGTAATACTTCAATATGATACAGAAACGTTCAGTAACTGGGCGATGAGTGCCACCAATTACTTAAATCAGTTGTTAGACTAGTGTAATTCTCATTGAAGACTAATATGTGACTTAATGTCCTTCACCTTCTGACCTGACTACCGCCGGCCGCGGTGGTCTAGCGGTTCTGGCGCTGCAGTCCAGAACCGCGGGACTGCTATGGTCGCAGGTTCGAATCCTGCCTCGGGCATGGGTGTGTGTGATGTCGTTAGGTTAGTTAGGTTTAAGTAGTTCTAAGTTCTAGGGGACTTATGACCTAAGATGTTGAGTCCCATAGTGCTCAGAGCCATTTGAACCATTTGAACCTGACTACCCTGAATTACTGCAATATCCATTTGTCCTGTTTATCCTCTTGATCATGGAGCACTATATTTGGTTTTGCACTAATTCTACGTTGGTGTGCCTTGTAAAAGCGTGGTGTTGAAATGACATGCTGTCCACCACCGTGAGCGATGGAGACGTTATTATGGTCCCACTGCTTGGTGTACCTGATGTACTGCCAAAATGATAACATGGAATAATACTACGACATTTCAGTGTCTTGGCTACGCTGATAAATACTTCTGGGCAAAGAACTGCAGATTGTCTCACTTGGTGTTGTACTTCTGTGGAAAGATATGGACTTTCAGAGTAGCTGCGTGCAACCTAAAGTGCTACAACCATGATGCAATCCTTCCCTTTCCTATCCTAATTCTTGTAACATAGTGAAAATCATTTCTTTTGCTAACATGATTTCTATTCATTGTATGTACATTTTTTTTTGATTTGCTGATATATTCTGAGTTACAGTGCGTGTGCACTTTTGTCAATGAGATTTGTAACATGACTTCTACCCATTATTTTGTGATTTGCTGATGTATTCTGAGTTACAGTGCGTGTGCATTCTTGTCATTTTTCTAACATGATTTATACTCATTGTATGCACATTTTGATTTGCTGATATGTTCTAAACTACAGTGCATGTGCACTTGTGTCATTTGGTTAATATGATTTGTATCCATTGCCTATATACATTTTTTCGATTTGCTGAAATATTCTGAATTTCAGTGCGTGTGCACTTTTGTCATTTTTCTAACATGATTTCTACTTATTGTATATACATTTGTGATTTGCTGATTTTTCTAACATGATTTCTACTTATTGTATGTGCATTTGTGCACTTTTGTCATTTGTTAGTATGATTTGTACTCATTCTGTATACATTTTGTGATTTCCTGATATGTTCAATACTTCAGTGCATATGTGCTTATGTCATTTGTTACTCACTGTATATACATTTTGTCGTTTGCTGATATATTCTGTACTACTGCGCGTGTGCACTTTTGCCATTTGTGAATATGTTTTGTACTCATTGTATATATTTTGTCTTTGTCTGATATGTCCTGTACTCAGTGCATGTGCACTATATTTACTATATCTGTATATATTCTGTAATTCTAAAGTTAATTAATTATGAAAAAATTTGTTGCTCATGGCAAGTCCAAATGACCCACCATCGCTGCCAAATTTTTGCCCCCCCAGTGGAGGGTTATGAAACACGTATGTGTTCAGTGTATTCAGTGCAGCGATGGCGAGGCATGACAGAATCTCTGACCAGAGAGTTATTTATCGTTGCTAGTCTGCGCTTGACCGCGCGAGAGTACAGTTGCGTGTAGCGAGGCAGTTCCGAGTTGGACGCAGTTGTTGTACGTAGCGAGTCGCGAGAGCATGTAGTAGTCAGTCAGTACAGTAGTGTGTGAGGAGTCGGCGGGGGTCGACATGGGTCTCTGGTCACGATTCAGGACGAGGTATATTGTTAAATAAGGTAATGAAGCAGCATTGCGCTCAGCTAGTAATGTATTGTAATTGTAATTAATTTGTTCAAGAAATGCCCCAATAATAATTCTGTTTTCCAAGCAATCGTTATTAAAAAGAAAAAAATCATTACAATTGAATGTTCATTTCTCAATTTTTGTGTCGAGTTTACATTGGGCCATTATTTTTCAGTATTTTGTAGCGAAGGTACAGTTGCTTTTATTTCAATTTAACGATGTTTTGTGGGAGCTCAACAACATTTGGGTCATTATTATTCAGTAATCTTGTGGGGAAATAACTTTTGGCACGTTTTCATTATCATAGACTTTTCTTTTATTTTTGCTGGGAAATCACACTTGGCTCTATTCACATTAACACTTGTATTGTCATGTAAGAATTTGGTGGGAGGTTACGTTGAACACGATTCCCATTAACATTTAATTATTGTCTTTTCAAAATTTTGTGGGGAGGTTACAAACTCTAATTAGTTATGGTCCAATGTTAAACTTGTAAACGCTTCGAAATCATCTATTCAGTCACACAGTGACCATGCTGGCACCAAAACAGAAGATGACAGAGAGAAGGCCGATATGCTGAATTCGTTCTTCCGAGAGTGTTTCACTTTGAAATGCTCTAATATGGCCCCTTCTTTCAAACATCGTACAAACGCCGAAATGGCAGATATTAAGATAAGAGGTCGCATAATAGAAAAGCAACTATAATCGCTTAGTTGTGGGAAGGCATCGGGACTAGATAATATTCCTGTAAGATTCTACAGAGTTTATGCGAAAGAACTTGTTCGCCTTGTAACACTTGTATCGGTTAGAAGTAGGTTTATATTACGTAACTGCATACCTGCAATTATGAAGTGGGTATCCTGTACTATTTAAAATCCTTGATCTGTGGCAAGAAAATTAGAGTTATGTAATGTATATATGGAAAAAGCAAAAGGATATGTTAAAATGATAAATTATTGTAATATGTATATGTTCATAAAAATAAAATGTTTAACGACAGTTGATTCATGCATAGGGCACTTGTATTTGTAACATGTAAAAGCTGTAAGGAAGTTCCCCCGCAGCGGAGGTGGCATGGCGCGATGTAAAAGGTGGTTTTGGCAGCCGAACTGAGCAGGACCTTTGTGTGAATGGCACGCAGTATATGGCTAGCTGTAGCACAGTGCACTTTGACGGTGCTAAGAGAGGCAAAGGATTTGCCTTGGATGTGGATCTGCCTATTATTAGGTATTCTCGGCATAAAGGAATGGCTCTAATATGTTGAAAATCCGACGCCAAGAAGAGATTTTATAGAGCATTCGAACATCAAGAGCTGTGAGTACAGTTAGCTGCCATGTCGCTTGCCACCAATCTTCACCACTGCTTCAGTAACTTCATACATTCAGTAATGCATATGGGCATGGACCAGTTAATTTGTATGTTATTTTAATAATAATCACAAAAACATAAAATCATGTCTGGAACCATATTTTCTATCCTGATCATGAACCTTTCAGGGTCCTCACCTAAATGCTACTAAAATCGAGTATCCTGATTTAAATAACCAATTCTTGCATTCAAGTGTTTAAAAGTAATTTTTTGTCTAATGTAAAAGGAGTAATAAAAACTAAAGCTAAAACCACAAAAGTGAAGTTCGATAGTTATTTGCTAAAGTATACGAGGTGCGACAATAAAGTAATGAGACTGATTTTCTTTGCAAGATATGGCAACCCTGCAGGCTTGCGTAGGCACAATATCTTTGACCTTAGTCTATAAGCTGCTTCTAGTCCATGCAGCACATCGATGCAACTGCTCAGTCGTGAGTTGTGCTGTAATGAGTTAACACGCGTTTGTGTCCCTCATCACGGAAATGGAACAGCATAATATTGCGTAATGGTATGCCATTTCTTTTTACGTTAAACTGGGTGAAAACGCGACGACAACTTACGGTAAGCTTCAGAAGGCTTTTGGAGAGGAGGTTATGTCAAGAGCTCAAGTTTTTCTTTGGCGTAAAATGTTTAGTGAAGGCAGAACGAATGTTGAAGCTGAAGACCGCAGTGGACGACCATCAACCTCACGGACGGATGTCAACTAGGCCAGGGTGCGTGAACTCGTACGATCTGATCGAAGATTATCAGTGAAAATGAATGCAGAAGAACTGAACATCAATCTAGAAACGGTATGTGTAATAATAACTGAAGATCTTGGTATGAGAAAGATTTGTGCAAAAATGGTCCCCAAAAATCTCACACAACAACAGCGAGAAACGGAAAAATGTGGCAGCCAATTTGTTAGAGAAAACGGAAATCAATCCAGAATTGTTGACCTATGTTATCACTGGTGATGAAAGTGGGTTTTTCCAGTACGATCCAGAGACAAAACCCCAAAGTTCGCAATGGTGCTCAAAGGGATCACGTAGACCAAAAGAAGCTCGCATGTCGAAGTCAAAAGTGGAATGCATGCTTATGTGCTTCTTTGATTCCAAGGGAATTGTTCGTAAAGAGTGGGTGCCTCCTGGACAAACAGTTAACCGGTATTACTACAAAGAAATTTTAGAAAGACTTCGTAAAAGAGTTCTTCATGTCCGTGCCAACATTGCTGATAATTGGATTCTGCATCATGATAATGCGCCATTTCATACTGCTCTGTCAGTACAGCAATTACTAACCTCAAAAAAATTTTCAGTACTACCACAGCCACCTTATTCACCAGATATCGCTCTGTGCGAGTTTTTTCTATTTCCAAGAGTCAAAACCACTGTAAAGGGTCACCATTTTCAAACACAAGATTTCCAAAAAGCTGTGACGAGGGTCTTGGAGGATATTACAGAAGCTGTGTTCCAGAAATGTTACCATCAATGGCAGAAGCGCTGGAAAAAGTGTGTGCAATCATAAGGGAACTACTTTGAAGGAGACAACACTAAACTTGACTAAAACGGTAAGCAACATTTTGTTTACCTCAGTTTCATTACTTTATTGTCGCACCTCGTACTTAGTTTATTACAAGATATGGTTCAAATGGCTCTGAGCGCTATGGGACTTAACATCTGTGGTCATCAGTCCCCTAGAACTTAGAACTACTTAAACCTAACTAACCTAAGAACATCACACACATCCATGCCTGAGGCAGGATTCGAACCTGCGACCGTAGTCAAGATATAGTTTTGTAGGATTTTACAGTGAAAGATTGAGTAAATATTATTGTCTAGAATACCTGCTTCACAGGTGATAAAAAGGCAAATGCGTTATGGTCATTTTCAAAAATATTGTGGTTTTAATTTCTGTCGTGAATGGTACCTTTTTCGAAGTTAATTAAGCCCAGTGTTGTATTTTATTGTTTTGCAAAGTAAATTATGAGCTACTCCAAATAAAGTGAATGATTAGCGTTTTGAATTAGTCTTTTCTAGTGCAATAATCAAAGAGCATTGACTAGTGAAACTGTACTAGTTTATGGGTCTCCATCACAGTCTCCCCCTATTAGGAAAAAATTGAACTATTTCTGTTGCCAACGAAAACTGATATATGTAGAGGAGTTTAAAACAGTTTATTTATGATATTATTCATCTTTATTTTTTTTTTCTTGTCAGTCAAGATAATAGCCCCTCATGTCAAAATTTAGTTCTGCACTTCATGCAGTAACTTTTCAGTATTTGATTAAGTAATGCTCTTGAGTGTAGCTTTCATTAGTATGAGCTCGGTGCAAAATTTCTTCCTATAATTTACTGGTGTGTGCATTATTGTTAACTGCTGCTACACACAGTTCAGAGCGCATTGTGTCAGGTTGTATCCTGTTTGCTATTCAAAGGGAAATCTCAACGAAAGTAACTTCAATAACCAATATTAAATTTTCTTAAACATATATTTCCACATTTATGTGCCTAATTGGGCTGGTGACCTTTCATTTCTTTTTCATTCAGATATGATTTTATGCCTTTCATTAACTCCCAAGGTTAAAGTCTGTTTGGTTTTACTGTTAATTTCACCAAATTCAAAATTATAGTCCGATACATTTGTCCCTTTGACATACTCGCGGTCAATCTTCTAAATCCTCTTAGAGGGTAACATTAGCTGTTTCACGTTACAGTAATATACGTGAGTGTTATAGCCTTCTAGCAGCAATATATCGTGGGTTGCTAGAGCAACGAAGGGTACCTAGTGACTGGAGAAAAAGCGCAGATTATTCCCGTTTTCAGGATGTGTCGCTGGACAGATACATATGATTAAAAGCCTACATCGTTGACATCAATCTGTTGTAGAAATAGGGAACATGTTTTATATTCACATATTATGACATTTTGGAGAATGGAAAGCATCGGTGTAAAAACGTGGATTCCGGGAACAGAGGTCTTTCGAAAGTCAGCTCATTCTGTTCCTGCTTTATATCCAAAGCGTTGTAGATAACGACGCTCACGTGTACGCCGTGCTCCTTGACCTCAGGAAGGCATTTGACGCTGTCCCGCATAGCCGTTTGCCGAAAGAAATAAGAGCTTACCGAGAATCTTACCAGATTCAAGACTTCGCATTTAATGGAATAAAATCGACAGATGTAAACGTAATTTCAGGAATACCCTGAGGAAGTGTGTTAGGACTGCTGGTGTTTACAATGTAAGTAAATAATGTACTAGAAAGCATCGGAAGTATCACAAACGTGTTTGCAGTTGATGCTGTTGTCTGCAAGCAGGTTGCAACGCCAGAAGATATTATCTACTTGCAGAATGTTTTGCATGAAACTAACGACAGATGCAGATTCTGGCAGTTGTCTCCGTCGGTAAGTAAATGTAACAGATTGCGCATATATACGAAAAGAAATCCACTTTTCCATAATTACAGTATTAATGGAAAGCGTATCTACCGTAAAATATCGAGGAGCAAGTATCCAGAGCGATCTTAAGTGGAATGACCACATAAAACAAATAATAAGAAAAGCACGTACCAGACTAACATTCGTGGGAAGAATCTTAAGGGGGGACGTTGATGAAATTGACCAAAAATGTCAACTTTCGATTTATTTTTTATTTGTTAGTACAACTCATGGACAATAAGTCCCCAAAGTTTCAAAGTTGAAATAGCATCCGAAGTGCCTGAAAATTAATTAAAAGTGTGACGCGGCCTCATTGCCACGCCAAGCTCAGAGGGACAACAACCCCTACATTCAGAAGGAGAGGCTTCCAAATTGTATCCTGCATCTTGTCAAGCCCACTTACAGGTTTCTGACCGATCCTGCACTTCTCAAAAAGTGTGTTCATAGCAAAACCCAAAATCCAAATGAGTGTCTAAATTCACTCATACGGAAACGATGCCCAAAAAGCACATTTGCATCTGGTACAGTTGTCAGAATTGCAAATTATGAGGCAGTTATTGTATTTAATTATGAGAACGTCGGGAGGATGAAGGTATTAGAAAGAATGGGCATCAAGATAGGAAATTTTACTCAAGACATCCTAAGAAAAATAGATTTACAGCGCGTCTCTGGAGCTGAAAAGTCAGTTGAAGACCTTGTAAAGAAAAGAAGACAGACAACAAGAAACCAGAAGAGAAGCCTTGAAAGGAAAGACGACCCAGAGTACAAATGTGGTGCCTTCTGAAGAGGTGACGTAAGGAAAAAAGTTATGTTGAACTTCAAATTGCGTTTCCTGTAAAGTTTGTTTTTTAAAGTTTATGTACCTTTTCCTCACATTCTATAAATGATAGAATTATGAAATTTTGTACACATATTTCTGTAAACCTAATGAACGTCGTCTCAAGACAAAATTTTGAAATTCTGATTGCTAGCCGAGATATGGGGCAAAGTGCTTGGAGTTTTGTATGAATTTAAAATTGTACTTGTGGAATTATAATTAAAAAATTATGAAAATTCTCCTATTTGACATATTCCAAAAACCTTATGAGAGAAGCTTACGACATATGAAGAGATGAGACAGAGAAATTTTTGTAGAAATCTCTTGTACACTTTCTGAGAAAAAGAAACATACATTATTTTTTGAAAATAAAACTTCAAATTTCATTAAAAAAAGTTGAAGATTTATAATCAAAAGATTTTATACGTAAATGTGTTACTTTTATATGACACGTGGTACAAAATTTCATTGCCATACCTCCAAAACTGTGGATTTGGTGCATTTTTGAAATAGTGTGTGTTTTTCATCAACGTCCCCCCTTAAGGAAAGGTAATTCATCCATGAAAGAAGTGGCTTGGTCGATCGATTGTTGAGTATTGCTCATCAGTCTGAGACCATTAAGAGGTTGGATTAGTAATAGAGAGACAGCGTCCAATGAAAAGCGGAGTGTTACGTCACGGAATCGTTCAGTCGACGCGAGAGCGTTATGGAAGTGCTCAGCGGCCGCGCGGTTAGAGGCGCCACGTCACTAATCGTTCGCCTCTCCTGCCGGAGGTTCGAGTCCCCCCTCGGGCATGGGTGTGTATGTGTTGTTCTTAGCATACGTTAGTTTAAGTAGTGTGTAAGTCTCGGGACCGATGACCTCATCACTTTGGTCCGTTATGAATTCACACACATTTGAACATTTTGAGTGCTCAGTGAACCCCAGCGGCAGACCGTACAAGAGAGGCGTTGTGCATCACAGAGAAGTTTGTTATTGAAATTTCTTGAGAGTACGTCCTGGGAAGAATCGGATAGCATATCACTTACTCCAAAGGTCGGTAAGGCTTCTACACATGACGCATCGCAATTAGTAGTGGCCGACTGGGGCGCCAAGCTCAGTGTGGCGCCAGGGGCTCCCAGGTACAATATTTGTATACCGTGCCTGTTACAATTAGTAGCGAAAATTAATGTGGGTAAGACTGTACACTGAGGGAGGGGGTGGGGGTGAGGGGAGGGGGCAGGTGCGCCGAATGAAAATTCTCTTGAGTGGAAAAATGTTCTCGAACCTGCTCTGCTTACTCCCACATACATCTCGCACGAAACGATCTTAACGGGAAGCTTTGAGAAATTAGAGCTTAGAGCTAATACAGAGATTTACGTGGGCAGATGGGCACGGAGGGGGGGGGGGGGGCGGAGGGGGGAGGCGGAGGGGGACGGGGGGGGGGTGTTACGGGGTTAGTTAGTGGTACCAAATGTACCCTCCAACAAACAGCGTCAGGTGGCTTGCGGAGTATAGATGTAGATGTAGGTGTAGGCACTATGTCCGACTCGTCCCTAAGACGGATGAATGGTTTACTACGAAAAATATTATCAGTGGTATGGACATATGGTTCTGGGTGAATCCCCGTAATTTTTGAGATCAGTTAATTCGTTGTGACAGCATCAAGATCCAAGACCTGTTACCATTCGCGTTTCCCTTCTTTGAAAACGTTCAGCACCCCAGGTGAGTCGTATGTTGTTTGGCCCGTACACACTTGAGCAGTATTGTAAGATGAGCCACGCAAGTACTTCTGCGAGTCACCTCGGTAGGCTGAATGCATCTGCGCTCCGTCCTGCCGACCAGCTGAAGGCTGGTCTGCTTCTGAGTCTGTGAGTCTTTTCCATTCCAGATCTACGGAAACTGGTACACCCAGGCTTCTGTATTAGTTGTCTAACTCCCAACTGACAGTCATTGATACTGTAGCCATTAAATGCTGCTTTTCAGCATTTTGTGAAGTGCGCGATTTTACAATTCTGTTCATTTAAACTAAGTTGCCAATCTTCACACAACGTGGAAATCTTACCGATATCTACCTACATATTTGCACAAATATTTTCAAGTAGCACAAGGGTCCGAACGCATTTCCCTGGTGCACCCCTGAAGTTACTTCGCCTTCTGTCGATCACTATCCATCAAACAAAAAGTGCTGCGGCCTACTACTAATAAAGCCTAAATTTAGTCATGAATTTTGCTAGATATCCGACATGACCGTATTTTTTGTAAACTTTAAATGTGATTACGCGTCAATTGCTATTAACCGTGAATAGGGATAGTTGTTCATAATAATGCGCATAATAGTAATGGCATCCCCGTGCGAGAGTTTCCATTTTGCTTTTCAGATGACGCTTGTTCTAAAGACGTGAAACGTGGAATACGACTGAAATATACAAATTTTTAGCATGGAGCTCAAGTTCACAAAGTTGTTTTCGAGGCATTATGGGCGAGTAACTGTAAATCCAGTAAAATGTGTTTTCTCATCGTTAACCGTAATACGTACGATTAAGGGATAAGTGTGCTACAAAGCCAATTAAAGAATTAAGGCTCTTGGAACTGCGGGAAGTGCCGTTTTCTACTTAACACAACTACCTTACTGTTGGCTTATGCTACACGTATACTTTACCTACGTCATTCGCGTTGCTCTAGACAGCAATCATACATAAGCTAGAAATATTGTCTACAAATAAAAAGAGTGAGAAGTAGTATTTATGTATTCATGTCATTTCAGTTTACTGTAGACTAAAGAATTTTGCATACAGGGTTTCCTATTAGCGTATGACCTTTATTACTGGTATCATAAGATCATTTTTATTTGTTGTAATTTGCGTATGAGACTTTGATCATTTGAGGCAATTGTGAACCTGATCAACTTTCTTCCGGACTATATATGGTGTGGTTGAGTTTTCTCTTATCATAAGAATGCTTGTTTCATAAGAGAACATAATTTTTGAGTGGTCCTTTTCCTCTTTGGAAAGTCATTTGTGTGTGGCATTCTACTTCCGTAAATCAGCTTTGTTAATTAGCATCCATCTTATCCTAATTAAATGTACATCAACGGTAATAAACATGTTTCATTCACTACGTTACAGGAGAGATGCTATGAAAAGGAAAAGCAATAGAAAACTTGTAAGCTGAAGGTTTTAGTCTTCCACGGCTCAGAAAACGCTGTACGCCGAATGTAGCTACCAGCTAAAACACATGGCTACTGACATTTTCTGCAACACTTATTAATTTGACTACCACTGCAACGATTGTCTGATAGTTAAGTGCGTGCCCTCAAGGTATATGCTACACACCTTTTGATTCGTTACCTGTCAAATATAATGATTATAACTCCCCTTAGACACGTTTTCTTAAGTTATACATGAGGTGTACTGACTGTGTGGTGTGAATGTTGAGGAAATACGAACAGAATCCTACTATGGATCAGTCCTGTACAACTAATTTTAGTGCTGACAAAACTGGGACTGTCTGAAACTTTGCCCGCATCTCGTGGTCGTGCGGTAGTGTTCTCGCTTCCCACGCCCGGGTTCCCGGGTTCGATTCCCGGCGGGGTCAGGGATTTTTCTCTGCCTCGTGATGGCTGGGTATTGTGTGCTGTCCTTAGGTTAGTTAGGTTTAAATAGTTCTAAGTTCTAGGGGACTTATGACCACAGCAGTTGAGTCCCATAGTGCTCAGAGCCATTTGAACCATCTGAAACTTTGTAGCGATAAACAAATATTTCTGTTTCTGTTTTTGATCATTAGTGAAAGTTTTGGTTCATTAGTGGAAGTTTTCTGTTACTGACGATATTCCTCTGCAAATTAGTTCTACATTAACGGATGTTTTTATTGGTGCTGAGCTACTGTTTCAAACTTGTCTATTGTTATCAGAGAATACATATTTCTGGTTATAATTATTGTTTTTACGTCAAAATAGTTCGATGTTAACCTTCTATTGATTAATAGTGATTGCTCGAATGTTGATTCAGAGATTCAATACTAGTCAGTTTCCTGTCTGAAACGTGGTAATTGAGGCAGGGTCGTTTTAAGGAATTTTAGGGACCCCTACAAAGTCTGAGTTTGGAGCCCCCACGTTTTCTCTAGAATGTATTTTGTTTACATTTTGTATGATTTTCATGATGTTATTATGACTAATATGAATGTGTGTGTGTGTGTGTGTGTGTGTGTGTGTGTGTGTGTGTGTGTGTGTGTGTGTAGCTGCAGCTCAAACAATTTCGATGAAATTCACGGACTGAGGATTCCTTGAACCTGTGTACAAATGGACCGGGAGCTTTTTAAGTACTAGCTTACCCGCAGCTTTGCGTGGGCTTACTATTTTTTATTTGGAGTGTAACGCGTTCATCTCTTTTTAGAATGTAAGCAGATGATGATGATGCCCGGTTAGGTCGCTAGTTGCCTTTGGCGTGTTACATGTATACACTTACGCATTAAAATATGCACAAAAATATACGAAATATAAACAAGGAAATATGCACGAAAAATTTACTAACATGCACTTCAAATGAACGAAGCTGCACCTAAAACCAACACCAAATGGGATTGGAGAAACAGGAATTTAAAAATTTGTTAGGCGTGTCTGACTTTACAATAATACTGAACCAATTCCGAACTGACTTTAGTTGTGTCTGTTATGGTGAATTACTAAATATTATTCCAAATCTTTCAAAAACAATGGTCTCTATGTCTGTCAAAATAGTTTTCTCATTTGGAAAAATTGCCTCTGCGTCACATTATGGTACGAAATAGTGCTGCATTATTGCAATGTCGCTTGCAAAATAATCCTGCAAAAGTACATCCGGAATCATAGTGCCTGATATAATGTTTATCTTTAACTCATAAATTTAACAGCAAGCACGTGTATGGCGATTCTGGAATGAACTAAAGAACTGAATTACAGTATTTCATATAAATTGATGGAATTACAGATTACTACAGATATTGCAGCGGCTGTAACGACCGAACGTTTCATCACAATTTTTACTTTTTAAGAAGTAACGAGTATGTTGGCAACAGACACCGCTAAAAACATATGTATTGAATGACCCACAAATACCCAACGTAAAGAGATTGTTGTATAATATTCTTAGCCAGTAACAATCCTGCGCTGAGGCTAAATTCAGTTGGTAGACCATACAGTCCTCTGCCTGGCATAGGCACTGTAAAAAAACGGTGGGTGTTTTTGAGACAGGTAGCCTACTATGACTGGAGCTGTATTGGCAGCTGAGACTGGAACTGGAACTCCCTGTAAAACTCGCTGAACTCTGGAGTACACTCTGTAAGACGCTCTGCAAGAACTCTGCCAGTTAAGCTGTAGGGTGCATCTTACGTCCTAGTGCGCAGCAACAAGAGGCTCCTCACTATTTGTACCACGAAATGCGCTGTTAGCGATCCCTGGAGCAGGCTGCTGTAAATTTGCTTGCGGAGTAGCTTCACCTGGGCGTGTAGGCGCCCCGTTCACCATGTGTTCCTAGAGGGAAGCCTAACAACTAGGAGTTGTAACTCACGGTGATATCACCTTCTTCCGCTGCTACTGCTGGGGGTCGATTCTCCCCACTGACATCTACACTGCCACTGTTGTGCTCCAACTTCATAGGTTCTGTTTGCGGTGGAGTGTCAGCACTAGTTGACATATTCAGTTCTGCAAATCCTCCTCCCTCCTCTGGCGTTGACAAGTCGAACTCAGAAATCTTATTACCCTCTGGAATGTAAAGGGTTATTTTCTCGTTGTTGGAGCTGGTCCAAATTCTTATAGCAGGCACCATTAACTGTCATCATCATCATTATTATGTACATCGCATCACAGTCCCCAGGTACATACTTTCTTCCCTTACTGCATTCTGAATCTGTTATCTCATTGTCAATTTGAAATTCCTTTTCCTTCTTCCATGTTCTCTGAAACCAGTTACTGCATACCTACAAAGTGCTGTTAGGGAAACATGAGTTCTAATCTTCTTTCCATGAAGCACTTTGACTGGTAATGTGTCCTTAGGAGGAATGTTTGTGTATGAAGTAAGAAACATTGTCATTGGTTCGTCTGCTGTGTATTCTTGGCTAACGTCCTTCACCTGTGCTTTGAAAGTCCTGACAAAGCAATCAGCAGCACAGTTGGATTCAGAGTGGACTGGCACACTACAAAGATGCTACATGCCACAGAGCAAACCTATGTTTATCAAAGAGGTCAAGTCATATGAAGTTGACAGCTGTCAGAGACAGTGTTGTTGATACTGCTACTTGTTCATACTGAGCATTTACTGTATTTTAATCTGTTACTCACTATGACTTGCCAGTGTACCATTAAATTTGATTCTGCGGTGATCCAATAAATTCATGAGCTACACAGTTGATCGTAGTTTTTGAAGAACCCATATTTACTTGTGATTTCACACTGATCTCATTTATTGTGTCTTCTACCTGCACTGATTTGCACCACTCCATATTAATTTGTATATATTACTTCCTGATTCTTTATCAGCACTTTCAGCATCTTCCTTATGTGTATTATGCATGATGTTCATATCTTGTTTTTGGTAAGCATACGTCTGCCTTGGACCCCTTTTTATGACATTATGAACATTTTGCATCTTTTTAATGGTATGCTTTCTTGCCATGCATTATGAAGCACTTGGCACATGATTTAACTTTGTTTTGATAATGATTTGTATTTCTAATTAATTTTTCCTTAGTTTTTTTGTACTCCTGGCTATTGGTCTTCCCTTTAAAATCTCTGAAGTCTGTTTTGTCACACAGTGTCAGACAGTATTCAATCCTGCCTTAGTGGAAAGAAGCAAAAAATGATCAAGTCGCAGTGAGAACTGGTAGAAGGGTCGATACTGTGATAGTGAAGATTAAAACCATGCCTGCATCCCTTGTACACAGCAAGCACAACTGACTATGTCCAGAATTTCACTGTAAACACTACCTGATGTCTCTCAACCATTTAAAATGGTAGGTTTGGACATTCTATGACCATTTATGCAAATGCAGTGAGAAAATAAGTATTTATACATTATAGATTATTGATGACTACCTAATTGTATCGCAGTTTGCTGATACAGCAGCAGAAGCGGTGGCAAAACCTCTTGTTATGCATTAGGTTCTGCCATGTGAAAGTACTGGTGGAATACTTACAGTTCAAGGGACAAATTTCATGTCTTGATTATTCTTTCAGGTCTGTAAATTGCTGCACATTAAAAACTGTAGTACAAGTCCTTTTCATCCAAAGGCAAATGGAAGAGATGAGTGTGTACTCAAAACCATAACTAAGATGCATTAATGCATCAACAAACTCACAATGAGTGGGACAAATACTTGCTGTACATTTCATCTGGCTATAAGAGTCCAATCCATGAGTCGACTGGTCACACCCTTTGAGGTTGTGCACTGGTGGGAAATAAACTCCCCTTTTGAATTAGAAAAGTTGGCAGGACGTATTGACTCCAGTGATATTAGTGGGCTAGCCAAAAGACTTAAAATTATGCTGCCAGAAAAAAACTGCAACACACTCAAGCACAAGGTATTTTTATTGACATATGATGTGACAGGTAGTTCATCACTGCATGAGTATATGAAACACACGTCACTGTAAAGGGTACCTAACAGTCGTGTCAACATGCAGTCTACTACCCTCTGACAGCAACACAGGTGCATATTCTCACATACAAACGGTCACAAAAGCGCCAAATGGATCCTGCAATAAACTGTCCCAAGCATCTTGCACCATTTGTTGTAGTGCAGCAATAGTTCTTGCAGGTTCTGTAAAACGAGTAAGTTCCCACATCATCATGTCCCAGACAGGTGCAATTGGCGAGAGATCTGGTGAGATTGCTGGCCAGGACAGTTGTACAGCACGCTGCGTCACAGCAGCCGTATGTGGACATGCACTATCATGCTGAAAAAGTATCATCTTCCTGCTGAAGAAATGGCAGTAGCTTTGGGATAACAAGCGCAATATGGCAGGCACTCGTTACTTGACTCTGCAGTTATAATTGATGGCACCCACACCATGAAGCCAGGTCGGCAGGGGAGGGGGGGTGAGGGGGAGTCTGTGTGTTGGGAATGGGTCCCCTCTGGAACAGGCCACTCAACAAGCCTATGCTGCAAATGTGAATGTCCAGCAGTTGCATGTAGACAGAACCTATTCTTATCACTATATACAGCAGAGTGCTATTCCAGTCTTCAGTCGACTCTTTTATGACACCAGAGTAGCTGTGCTTGGCGATGTGACATTGGCACTAGCTGCCATTTCAGTTGATCTGCATGGACCCAGATCTGATACTTCCCAAGGAATTAAACAATGTAAAAAGCTTGCACTTTTGGTACCCGATTGATACACTCTGCATTCCAAATACCTATATGGATTAAAATCAAGAAACTGAGTTACGTCTTCTCAAACTGGTTTTACTGAGATTTTCATCCTCTTCTGTTGGTGAATCCAATGACTTCCTCTAGAACCCCATGGCTTATGAGTCGTGGGGTTGTGAGCACAGAAAATTGCAGCCGATTATAAAAACTGTTTTGGTGCTATGCTCTACTCTATCCTATGCCATCTTTCCTTTTCACCGACAACCACGGCAATATACAAGAGTAAGAGTTTCTTTGCCCCTGTAGCAAGTATAGAACAAGTGGGAAACAGTTCATTCAGTGCATGTGGTTTGTTAAGCTACTGAGTGTGAGAGGGAGATACACAACTGTTTGTTCTGACACTCGGCGTTTTTAGCATCCATAAGGAGCTGTGATCGGTTTCTATCAAGCTTTTTTTCCCTTTTTCTTCCCACTCTATTTTCTTATCCTGTTGGCACATCATAGACACTACCCTATTTTTCTTGTCTTCTGTTCTGAGCAGAGCCAGATCCACAATCTTTACTCAGCGTTCTCCCAGTACTGGTTTCTGTTCCTTTTCTGGTAGGAAGGGGTCACCTTGTTGTCACCTGACACTCTACAGCTGTTTCAGTGTCTAAACACCATTCTGCTGCAATCTGTCCTGCAGTTATTGTGCTGTTTTTGCATTCATGTATTTTTCTAAACAATAACCTGTGAACCCCATTCTCCATAGCCATTTGTCCTTAGTGAACTGACTTCAGCTCTAAGCGAAGCATGTGAATTTTAAGCAAATGTGCAATTTTTTGGTTTTCAGGCCTGTATCATTGACGTCGATATGCAGCAGGATTTTGGAACATATATTGTTAGAGTATTATGAATTAACTTGGAGAGAACGGTCTGTTGACACACAGTCAACACGGATTTAGAAAATTTCATTCTTACAAAACACAAATAGCTCTTTACTCACACGGAGTACTGAACTTCATCGACAAGGGATTTCAAATTGATTCCGCATTTCTAGATTTCCAGAAGGCTTTTGACACCGTACGTCACGAGCATTTTGTAATCAAATTGCATAGTTATGGAATATCGTTTCAGTTATGCGACTGGATTCATGATTTCCTGTCAGAGGGGTCACAATTCACATAACTGATGGAAAGTCATCGAGTAAAACAGAAGTGATTTCTGGCATTCCTCTTTTGACATCTCCCAACCGACAGAGCAGGGTGAATCTTTTGGGCCTTGGTGTAGCCGCCCCCCTGCCCCTTGTTTTAGCTGGCCCCAACAGAAGGAAGAAAACAGGTAGCAGTCCTCCCACAGGAGGTGCTGTGCCAGCTGTTGGGTCATCATCTGACGCCGCCAGCATGGGTCGAGCTGCAGTGTCTGTTGTCCATTGCCCAGAGTGCTATCGGAGCTTCACCACCAAGACTGATCTTGATGTCCATCGTCGCAGAGCCCATCCTGATGTAGCCAACTCAGAGGTGAACATCCAAAGGCCGAAGGCCAGGTGGTCCAGTGAAGAACTACTATGCCTGGCACATGCTGAGGCAGCACTAACACCCGAGGGCACCCAGTTCCTCAATCAGGAACTGGTGGAGGCTTTCCCACAATGGTCGTTGGAATCCATTAAAGGCCAGCATCGAGCAGTAGCATATAGGAACCAAGTTGCTGAGTTTGTTTCTGCCCTCTCTGCTGTTGGGGAAGGTCCACGTTCTTTGGGTGCAGCTGTGTTGATTGCAGGGACCTGTGCAGCTTCCAAATCCTCATACACAGTTGAGGACACTGTTGACCAGGCTGTCTGGTCGACTTTGGCAAGCCTCACACCGTCGGGGCCGAAGTTTCGCTCGTTGATGACATCTTGGCACTGGGACCAACTACAATGAGCTCCGTCATCATGGGCATGCAGCCACTTGCCCTTGATGCCATTGGCAGCAAGGAGGCGCCCCACAATCCTGTCACCCCAAAGCAGATGTCCCAGCCACTGGAGTGGAAACAGGCCCAGTGCAGGAGGCAATATGCTGTCTGCCAGTGTGCATTCTCCAAGAATGTCGTGCAGTGCATCAATGGCCTTCTGGACAGAATGCTCCTTCACCTACCACCTGCTGTTCCTAACATGGTGGATTTTTGGAAGCACCTTTTCACCTGGAGACCATCTGGTCGAGTGGACCATCTAGATAATTAATTGTTACCTTCCTGTGCCGAGATGCCCTTAACAGCTGTGGGTGCCCATCACGATGGTGGAGGTCACTTCAGCACTCCCACCTCATTGCTCCACAGCGGACCCTAATGTACTCCTGCCAGCCCAGCCTCACCGTCTCCCCTGTGAGGTCCTCTTGAAAGTACGAGTATTAAACCTGTTCCTTTTGTCCCATCGCCTCTCATCCTGACTCCTTCAAGCCCATACATCACTGCTGCCCAAGAAGGCCGCCCCAACATCCCCTGCTGACTTCCAGCCGATCATGGTATGCTCGGTCTTCGCTAGAGTGTTCCATAAGATCCTGCATAGTACTTACTATGTATCATCTTGGGCTATTTTTAAGTCATAATCCTGAGATCTTTGATTGCACTCATTAGCTCAGCTTCTGCTGTAAGCATTACGTCTAATTTTTGTGCAGATAATGATTCAAAATGTAAGGTTTTTTCATCTGCTCCATATGGAAATTTTACTACAGCATTTTGAGAATCCAACGTTACTTGGTATCCTGTTAATCAGTCTATTTCTAGAATCATAGGTACATTTGAACCTATTACGACGAACATTATGTATTGAAATTTATATTTATTTAGCGTAAATACAATTAATAGTTTTCACATACTGGTTTACTTGCAGCTCCTGCTATTCGTATAGTCTTGATCTGATTACTGAAAGTCTAGGAAAGGTTTTGAATACGTTTGTTGTATAAAATGTATGATGGATCGTATATTTTCCTTGTAATATATCTTTTCTTAAACTTTTTCCATTATGATATCTAAATAAATTAGAAATGTTGCTCTCGATTGTCCTATTTTGATGTTCTCTGCTTTTATGCCCGATACTGTAATCTTTGTCCTAATCTGTGTTAGTGACCGTTGTTGTCTCTGTTGCAATGGCTGCAGACGGTATGGCGTTGGTTACTGTCATTGCTGTTCCTACCAGCCTGTCAGCTTTCAGATTGTGTCTCAGTGGTGTGTATTTATTAATCAATTATTAATTTTACCCCAGTGTCTTTTTAAAAGTTTGTCTCTTACCCTCCCTGGTAAATGACTGATAATCACTTCTAACAAATGATTCTCTCTTGTGGGATCGTTTAAATGTTTTGCCTTATTGATTCGCCATCCAACGAACTTTCTGTAACCCTTCCAGTAATTTTGGAACATATAAGTTCTAGATGTATCTTCTTTTGAGCCCTGCCACTCCAATATTTTTATTTAAAGGACCTTTGAAAACCTTTTTGCGTTTGACAATCCTCAAATTTTAACAGTCTCCACTTTGCCATATCACCAGTCATATGCCTTATCACAAATTTTATTTTATTGTAATCTGTCCACGATTCAGGAAGCATGTCTCTGAAAGATTTTAGAAATGAGACATGACGTATATCCCCTGATGGTGTAAATTTTGGAAATCTGGGATTGAGTCCGTTACTTAATGCAGCAGTGAAATAATCGTAACTGCTGCTACTTCTTCTTTTTTCCTTTTATTGATTTGGATTAGTATTATTGTGTGGTATCTCTTTTCTATCATTTTTTAAATTTTCGTTGTAATCTGTTGTTGGCCTATCACCTATAAGTGTATGACGTATATTGTCTTGAAAAGGTCCTTAGCCTTATTGTGTGTTTTCTTGACAGGTAAATTCCTTTCCAATTCAATAGGTTCTAGTTCATTAATAATTGATGATACTAATTCAGTATTCTTACTTGTACAGTTTTCTAAGGTGTCTTTAGTCATTGATAATTCTAAAACTGTAATCCTTTGAAATATATTATCCGGTTTAGATTTTATCGCATGTACATGTTCTGATTTGCATTTACCTTTTCCTCTACGATTTCTAGCTGTTTATCGGTCAGAGTTATTACTTATAAAATTATGGAAAATGTCATACTTTCACAGTATTAAAGTACCAACTACTGTGGCTATGTGACGAGTGGAATCATCATTCAGTAGAGGTCGATTGTTCCATTAAAATACGCTGACCAACAATCCCCTGCATAGCACTTTTCGAACAACCGATAAGCAGGTTGGAAGGGAAGTCGTGTGTCGGCTGCAGGGCGCGTCCAGAGCGTCGAACCACTTAAGGACATTCTTTGGTCTCCAGTCTAGCGTGACGTGCGCCTTCCTCTGTCTCTCCTGACTATTCCCGGACTTCGTTCCGACAAAGCGACGCCTCCCGTGACCACCTTACCTGGATAGATGTCACTCTTTCTGCTCTTGGCGCGCTCATTTGTATTCCCACTGGTAGAATATATAATCACGATGCCTAAGATTCTTTTTCTTAAAAAAAATGACTCATTGTGGGTGTCCGTATCCCAGAATATCTTGACACGAACTTCTGACACTTCTATATATGCAAGTGAATAATACTGGGTGTGCGGAGTAATAGTAGTCAGCACAGTTCTCAATCTATGAAACGAAAAAGAAAACAGTTACAAAGCAGAAGGAATGGTTTGGGTCAGAATCGAAAGGGTGCTATCTAGTGATTTTCAGAATATGTAGAGGACCAAAATAACGAACAGACCACTAAATGTTTCTGAAAATAAATACACGGGAAACCTCAGCCAGAAATTTGTGTTACACTCACTAACAGAAATAAGTAGTAAAGTTTGAGAAAAAAGTGTTCATTTCATTAGAAATGGTTTAACATAAAAAAATCACCTCAACCGCAGCTACAAATATACACTCCTGGAAATTGAAATAAGAACACCGTGAATTCATTGTCCCAGGAAGGGGAAACTTTATTGACACATTCCTGGGGTCAGATACATCACATGATCACACTCACAGAACCACAGGCACATAGACACAGGCAACAGAGCATGCACAATGTCGGCACTAGTACAGTGTATATCCACCTTTCGCAGCAATGCAGGCTGCTATTCTCCCATGGAGACGATCGTAGAGATGCTGGATGTAGTCCTGTGGAACGGCTTGCCATTCCATTTCCACCTGGCGCCTCAGTTGGACCAGCGTTCGTGCTGGACGTGCAGACCGCGTGAGACGACGCTTCATCCAGTCCCAAACATGCTCAATGGGGGACAGATCCGGAGATCTTGCTGGCCAGGGTAGTTGACTTACACCTTCTAGAGCACGTTGGGTGGCACGGGATACATGCGGACGTGCATTGTCCTGTTGGAACAGCAAGTTCCCTTGCCAGTCTAGGAATGGTAGAACGATGGGTTCGATGACGGTTTGGATGTACTGTGCACTATTCAGTGTCCCCTCGACGATCACCAGTGGTGTACGGCCAGTGTAGGAGATCGCTCCCCACACCATGATGCCGGGTGTTGGCCCTGTGTGCCTCGGTCGTATGCAGTGCTGATTGTGGCGCTCACCTGCACGGCGCCAAACACGCATACGACCATCATTGGCACCAAGGCAGAAGCGACTCTCATCGCTGAAGACGACACGTCTCCATTCGTCCCTCCATTCACGCCTGTCGCGACACCACTGGAGGCGGGCTGCACGCTGTTGGGGCGTGAGCGGAATACGGCCTAACGGTGTGCGGGACCGTAGCCCAGCTTCATGGAGACGGTTGCGAATGGTCCTCGCCGATACCCCAGGAGCAACAGTGTCCCTAATTTGCTGGGAAGTGGCGGTGCGGTCCCCTACGGCAGTGCATAGGATCCTACGGTCTTGACGTGCATCCGTGCGTCGCTGCGGTCCGGTCCCAGGTCGACGGGCACGTGCACCTTCCGCCGACCACTGGCGACAACATCGATGTACTGTGGAGACCTCACGCCCCACGTGTTGAGCAATTCGGCGGTACGTCCACCCGGCCTCCCGCATGCCCACTATACGCCCTCGCTCAAAGTCCGTCAACTGCACATACGGTTCACGTCCACGCTGTCGCGGCATGCTACCAGTGTTAAAGACTGCGATGGAGCTCCGTATGCCACGGCAAACTGGCTGACACTGACGGCGGCGGTGCACAAATGCTGCGCAGCTAGCGCCATTCGACGGCCAACACCGCGGTTCCTGGTGTGTCCGCTGTGCCGTGCGTGTGATCATTGCTTGTACAGCCCTCTCGCAGTGTCCGGAGCAAGTATGGTGGATCTGACACACCGGTGTCAATGTGTTCTGTTTTCCATTTCCAGGAGTGTATTTGTTGCGACACTAAATGACTAATTTTGTCAGAACAGATACAAACGAACAGTTTTCACTGCCTGAGGCATCAGTTACGCCGTGGCACGTTGGTTAAGCGGTTGCCCGGGGGGGGGGGGGGGGGGGGGGGGGGAAGTACGGTGGTGAAACCGAGAAAAGCAACTTAAGAGCTAAACATCGCGAATTATACATATTGAATTGAAAATCCCTAATCCGTCTGTACGATTTATATTGAAGAGAGATATAGTCGGCACTGTAGTATCGTATCCTATTGATATTGCCGGAGCCGGCGCCTTGAAGAGTCCGTGGACGCTGCGAGCAGCACTTTGAGCATCACCACCAATGACGAACTTCCAGGCCGCCGACTAAGGAGACCTCCAGGCCTGGGCACCAGTCTTCTAATACAAGTGCCAGTCGCTGCTGAACGTTATTCCAAGTTATTGATAGTGGAGGGAAGAGGGGAAGGGGTGAAAGGAAGGAACTAGAGATATCAGCTGCATCGGGACTTTATGCAGAATCAGTGGCGAGGAGCGAAAATGTGTGCTGGATGGGGACTCGAAAACAGGAGCTCCTGTTTATTAGGTAGTTGCGTTAACCTCTGAGCCACTCAGACATAGTGTAAATCACAAACGCGCGGGCTACCTCGGTACGCTCCCTGGCTGACCCCCACTCCAACCTATCTGCAGCGCCCGTCCATGTCCTTCGTGCTCTCTAATTTTAGATTTGCACGGGAGGTCAAAAGTAAACATACATCTGCACTGAAGATTATGGATTCATTGCCAGTCGAGAAAAATGTATTATATGAAGCCCTGATGCAGCAGATATCATTAGTTCCTTCCACTTTCTTCCCTTTCTCCCCCCCCCCCCCCTCCCTGCACCATCAGTTTACATAATTTGTATCACAGCTACGGATTCTGTATGGACATCTCCAAACGAACAGACACCACGCATTCCTGTAAGTGTAGCATTTCTTCACCCACAAGTTGAGTACAATATATTTATTTAAAGTGCACTTGTGTGAACTAATCTTTAGCTTGCCTGTCCAGATTCCTACGGCTATAGATCCTTTGGCCACCTTCCATCCATTTATCATCAGCAGCGAGGACATAACATTTGGCGTCTCAGAACATGACGGTTACTGACTCGCATCATAAAAAGTACAGCTATTACAATTTTAAGAGTAAACATAACAAGAGTTAAAACCACATACCCATACAATAATCATGTGAGTAGTGCAGAGGCTCAAGTGGAGGAAGGCACACGCATAATCAAAAACAAATCTTCATCATATTTATGACAGCGTTCATACCTGAAAAGTAGAAACTGCCTCCAGAAGAATGAAAACGACGGGGTATAGCTTTGTTATATGCATATCTCACATCTACTTCGTAATTCAACAACGAAATTAAGGGTAAGAAGTGGAACACAATACTGGATAGGATCCACAGTGTAGGTGTAATGAAGGAATTTTGTTACTTCGGAAGGAAAATTACGCATGACGGACGAAGCAAGGAAAATAAGAAGCAGAGCAGGACAGGCCAAGAGGCCATTTCTCGCGAAAACTACCAGTATATGTTGAAAGTTAAGCGGACTGCTAAGTGAAGCAATGACAAACTTCTCGAGAGAGTCAATAGAAAAAGTCGACTATAGGAAGGGAGAGGACGATAGGACATGTGTTAAGATAGCAGGGAATAATTTCCGTGGTCGTACACGGACCCTTAGGCAGCAAAAGCTGTGGGAGAAGACAAATATTGGAATGTATCCAACAAATAACAGAAGACGTTGGGGGCCAGTGCTACTCTGAGATGAAGAGGATGGCGCAGGAGAGGGGATCGCAGCAGGCCATATCAAACGGCGTAAGCACGACGCCACCTTAAATAATAATAATAATAATAATAATAATAATAATAATAATAGCAATAATCTCAGAATTTGATTTGTTTATCGTAGTGTTAATATTAATATGTGAAACGGATATATGCTGACAAGTTTCAAAGATGGTCAAGTTATCCACTAATTTTTAAAGGGGAACAAGAGTAAGGAGAGTACACATGCATTAAACTACAAGATAACAATATTTTCAATAGCTAAATTTTTACGATTGTGTTTTAATAACCCATTTGGGAAAATAACTTAAAATAGGTCATACTTATTAACTTTTCAAACAAATTATCTCTTGACTTGGCCAGTTATGAAAGTAATATCCTTCATGGCCTAATTTCCTACAAGATTACTCATGGTTCGTATAGTAGTAGTAGCAGTAGTAGTAGCTTTATTCATCTATCGATCACTTTTGCAATTACAGTGGAGAAATTATTCTATTACAATTTAATTATTAACTTATAGAGCCATTAACTCACTTACAAGCCTAGTTTGACAAGGGTTGGAAGTGAACTTACCACGAGTTTCTTAGGAATTTCATGTTTCTAAGAAGTTTAATCGAAAATGGATAAGATTTTTCGGTTCTGGGCTTCAGGTACGTTGTCATGTAGAGTGCTTGTAACTTACTCACGTAAACTTTAAAACGCTCTCTTCAAATCATGAAAAGGTTCCAGGCGTATTATGAAATCAGGTACTTCTGAACACTTTTATTTTAGACTGTGCTCATATTATAGCACTTGATTCTACAGTTAATGAAGTAGGTTCGAAGGAGTTCGAAGAAGATGAGGAAATGTGGGAACTTGTTGCGTTGCAATAAGTTGCGTGTTGACGTGAGGAGAGATGTACAGGGTGTCCTTAACTAAAGTTACAGTTGAAAACGCTGTAGAAAGAGAATTACTGTATAGAATGACGTTAAATTTGAACAGCATATTATTGATACAGGATAAAATGTCATGGAATAAAAACAAATTTATGAAAACTGGACCAATAGATGGCGCTGTAAGCGTCAGAATATGCACACCAACCCGATACACGGCGCATGGACGTTCCTCAGTTTACTGGTAAGCCTCTTTTACAAGAACGGTGACTGTGCACCAGTAGCCCTGCAGATGTTCCGGACACTCAAGCGTATGAAAAAAAAGGCATTGATCCCATGTCTGTTAAGTGGGTGGAGAAAATAGTTACAAAATTCGAAAAGACAAGTTCTTTTCAAATGCAATGTCCAGAGGGAGGAAAGCAGTTTATCTGACGTCTGTCGAAGATGTGGCCACTGCAGGAGGGATCGAGCGGGGTGTGCAAACATGCAGTGCTTGGGAAATTTCTTTAACGCTGGACATGCCTGCGGGCACGGTGCATAAAGTCCTACGAAACATCATGCATCGGTGTCCATACAAAATCACCCATGTTCAGGAATTACTTCCTGCTGACCTGCCAACAAGAGAAACGATTGCTTTGGATTTTCCTGCTGGCTTGGAAGAGGAGAGTGAATGGCCATAGACATTCTGTGGACAGGCGAAGCCCATTTCCAGAACATGTCAGTTAAGCTGAACTGCAGAGTTTGGGCAACGAAAAATTCGCAGGCACATCAACCGATACCACATCATTCTACAAAGGGGGCTGTGTGGTGCAGGTTGACGGCATCGTTTGTCGTAGGGCCGTATTTCTTTCAAGAAATGATCCTGCGAGCCCTGTTACCTGAAACATCAGTGGTAAACGCTGTGAGAGTCTTTTGTGCACCAATGTCATTCCAACCCTCCGACAGCGTTGGTGTGAGGGTAGGATCATTTTCATGCAAGATGGCGCTCCTCCTCACACTGCACAGTCAGTAAAGTAGCTGCTGCAGAGGCATTTCGGACATGCTGGAATTATCAGCCATCATTTCCGTACAGCCTAGCCCTCCAGATCACCTGCTTTTAATCCGTGTGACTTCTGGCTGTGAGGTGATCTGAAACGTGTTGTCTTCAGTGCTCCAACTAGGAACTTAGCTGAACTGAAGCCGCGCATTCAGCAACGCATTCTGAACTTGACCCCTGAGACACTTCGATCTGTTGTGGAACATGCTGCTTCTCGATTTCAACGAGTGGGAGAAAACGGAGGACAGCGTACTGAACATCTCTTGCGCCAGTCTCACGACAGTCAGAAACGAATGTCATTTTGCTGTCGGCTGCGGTGGCCGAGCGGTTCTAGACGCTTCAATCCGGAACCGCGCAGTTGCTACGGTCGCAGGTTCGAATCCTGCCTCGGGCATGGATGTGTGTGATGTCCTTAGGCTAGTTAGGTTTAAGTAGTGACCTCAGAGGTCACCAGTCCCCTAGAACTTAGAACTACTTAAACCTAACTAACCTAAGGACATCACACACTTCCATGCCCGAGGCAGGATTCGAACCTGCGGCCGTAGCAACTGCGCGGTTCCGGATTGAAGCGCCTAGAATCGCTCGGCCACCGCGGCCGGCTAATGGAATGTACAAATATGGTTGTTCATCCGCATACATCAGGAGACCTCGCCTCGTCAGTAACTTGCTGTACTGACAGTGGTAATGGAATTAGATCTTATAAGTAAAGAATTTAACAGTGTTTCACAAAGGCCATTCCAAATACACGATTTGGTTTAGAGTTTCCTGTTTCCTATTGCAGAAAGAGACGGCAGGCTAAGCACTGTACCGGGTGTACAAGCTGTCCCAGAAAGCGACCCGCTGGGCGAAAGGCCTGTGGACGACGCTGAAGCCGCCGGGGCTGACCAGCAGGTATGCGCCCGCCTCCGCGCTGAACGCCGGCCACTGCTCCGCCGCCGTCGCCGCCGCCTCCGACTGCAGCTGTTCGCCCTCCGCCGCCCGAGGCGTCGGACTCCTGCGGGCAGTCAACAAACCAGGCGCATCAGCCCACACCAGAACGCTCGGCAGGCCGCGCTGCCGGTTCACAGGGTACTAACTCTCGGTTCGAACAGGCCTCGGAAAGCCCAACCGTACCGACCGACCGCCGTGTCAACCCCAACCGAAAGGCGTCACTGGATATGGAGGAGCATGTGGTCGGCACACCGCTCTTCCGGCCGTTATCAGTTTTCGTGACCGGAGCCTCCACTTCTCAGTCAACTAACTCCTCAATTGGCATCACAAGGGCTGAGTACACCTCGCTTGCCAATAGTGTTCGGTAGACCCGAAGTGTCACCCATTCAAGTGTTAGCCAAGCCTGACAGTGACGTGAACCAGTGTTCAAACTGCAGAAAGGCCGTCAGCCCAAAGGGTATTAACAGAGGGAAAATCTCACATGCCGCTAGTCTAGCTCTTATTCCTCTGCTTCTTTTTCTTCATCTACATCTACATCTACATTTATACTCCGCAAGCCACCCAACGGTGTGTGGCGGAGGGCACTTTACGTGTCACTGTCATTACCTCCCTTTCCGGTTCCAGTCGCGTATGGTTCGCGGGAAGAACGACTGCCGGAAAGCCTCCGTGCGCGCTCGAATCTCTCTAATTTTACATTCGTGATCTCCTCGGGAGGTATAAGTAGGGGGAAGCAATATATTCGATACCTCATCCAGAAACGCACCCTCTCGAAACCTGGACAGCAAGCTACACCACGATGCTGAGCGCCTCTCTTACAGAGTCTGCCGCTGGAGTTTGCTAAGCATCTCCGTAACGCTATCACGTTACCAAATAACCCTGTGACGAAATGCGCCGCTCTTCTTTGGATCTTCTCTATCTCCTCCGTCAACCCGACCTGGTATGGATCCGACTCTGATGACCAATACTCAAGTATAGGTCGAACGAGTGTTTTGTAAGCCACCTCCTTTGTTGATGGACTACATTTTCTAAGGACTCTCCCAATGAATCTCAACCTGGTACCCGCCTCACCAACAATTATTTTTATATGACCATTCCACTTCAAATCGTTCCGCACGCATACTCCCAGATATTTCACAGAAGTAACTGCTACCAGTGTTTGTTCCGCTATCATATAATCATACAATAAAGGATCCTTCTTTCTATGTATTCGCATTACGTTACATTTGTCTATGTTAAGGGTCAGTTGCCACTCCCTGCACCAAGTGCCTATCCGCTGCAGATCTTCCTGCATTTCGCTACAATTTTCTAACGCTGCAACTTCTCTGTATACTACAGCATCATCCGCGAAAAGCCGCATGGAACTTCCGACACTATCTCAGTTCAATGTCTTCTCACCTCAACTGAGACCTACTGCAGGTGGCTGAAGATTGCGCACTTTTTTACAAAAACCATACATCATCTCATAAATTGCCTGAAGTATTGACAAACATCAGAATACAATAGACACAAAAGAGATAAAGCTCATATGATGTAAACTGGATAAAGCTTTTCATTTTATACAAGGTGTTCAAAAAGTCTCTCCGCAGTGCTGTATGATTGTTAGCCGCGCGTGCCGTGTGCCGCAGTGAATATACCGAAACAAAACTCAGTGAAATACAAGTTATTAATTTATTGAATATTCATTTTTACTTACAGATTTTCACATTAAATGTTGAAAGTGTCCCCCCTGTTGTTGAATACACAATTAAATTCGTCTAATCATGTTTCCAAACGCAAGCCGTAACATTTCTTCTGTAACATAAGCAGTAAAAGTGGATACTGCAGCTTTCAATTCATCGATGGAGTTTGGACGATTTTTATAGACAGTTGCTTTTGCTGCACCCCAGAAGAACAAGTCAGGTGGTGTTAGGTCAGGCGATCGTGGAGGCCAAAGTCCCTGTGAAATTATGCGATCACCAAAAACATCTGCAAACAGTAACATCGAAACGCGAGCTGTATGCGCGGTTCCACCATCTTGTTGGAAATAACCGTTCAGTATTTCGCATAACACAAGTTCTCCTATGAATGAGTACAAAATATCTCTGCAGTAACGTTGTGCGTTTATTGTTTCATTGAAAAACCAAGGCAGGCGAACAATTTTACGGCACGCGCGGCTAACAATCATACGGCACTGCGTGGAGACTTTTTGAACACCCCGCATTTATTAAAAAATGTAGAATGTATTCAGTTTCATTAATGAATTTTTCTGTGTGTTGGATACATGATCCACCTTTTATGAAAAACAATTTTTTAATATAGATCCAAATACGCTTTAGCAACTTTGTGCCATCGTCAGTGGGTTTCGTTTATTATGATCTTAATTTTACATTATAGGGTTTTGTTTGACCCTCTGTACATTACCAGGTAGTGCTAGCTTCTCATCTCCAAGTTAAGATTTTTCATCTGCGTTCCCATGATTTATTGAAAACCACTTAAAAATACTACACTAATTTTTCAAAACTTCGTCTGTAAATAACACTTTCCGATCGCACGAAGCTAATAGAACATGTTTGCGTCTATATGAAAAAACAGTGTTTAGTATGAGAGCTGGACCTGTATCCATCAATGTCTACGTGGATACTCTGCAAATTACAAGTGCGTGACAGAGGGTTCATCGAGCCACCTTCACAATCATTATCTATTATTCCCCTCTGGAGCACTGAGCGGAGGAAACGAACATCTATATTTTTCCGCGCGACCTCTGATTGCCCTTATTTTATGATGATGATAGTTCATCTCAATGTAGGTTGGCGTCAACAAAATATTTTCGCATTCTGAAGAGAAATTTGGCGATTGAAATTTCGTGAGGAGATCCTGCCGCAACGAAAAACGCCTTTGTTGAATGATTTCCATCCCAAATCCTGTATCATGATCGTAACACTGTCTCCCCTGTTTCTCGATAGTACAAAACGTGCTGCTCTTCTTCAAACTTTGTCGATGTACTCCCTTAACCCTGTCGGGTAAGGACCCCATACAGCGCTGCAGTACTCCAAAAGAGGTCGGAGAAGCGTAGTGTAGGCAGCCACTTTAGTAGATCTGTGAGCGTTCTGCCAACAACAGTTTCTAGGTGTCTTTTCGATTTAAGTTGTTCGTAATTGTAACTCCTAGATATTTAATTCAATTTACAACCTTTAGATTTGATTGATTTATTGTGTAACCAAAGTTTAAGGGTTTCCTTCTAGCACTCATGTGGATGACCTCAGACTTTTCATTATTTAGAGTCAATTGGCAATTTTCGCACCATACAGATATCATTTCTAAATCGTTTTGCAATTGGTTTTGATCTTCTGATGACTTTACTAGACGAAAACGACAGCATCATCTGCGAACGACCTGAAACAGCTGCTAAGATTGTCCCCTAAATGCCGGCCGGAGTGGCAGAGCGGTTCTAGGCGCTACAGTCTGGAACCGCGCGACCGCTACGGTCGCAGGTTCGAATCCTGGATGTGTGTGATGTCCTTAGGTTAGTTAGGTTTACGTAGTCCTAAGTTCTAGGGGACTGATGACCTCAGAAGTTAAGTCCCATAGTGCTCAGAGCCATTTGAACTATTTGTCTCCTAAATCATTTACATAGATCAGCGACAGCAGAGGGCCCATAACGCCCTCTCGGGGAATGCCAGAAATAATTTCTGTTTCACTCGATGATTTTCCGTCAACCGCTACTAACTGTGACCTCTGACAGGAAATAACGAATCCAGTAACCTAAATGAGACGATATTCCATAAACATGCAATTTGATACAAGCCGCTTTTGAGGTACGGTCTCAGAACCCTTCCGGAAATCTAGAAATACGGAATCACTTTGAAATCCCTTGTCGACAGCACTCAACACTTTGCATGTGTAAAGAGCTCGTTGTGTTTTCTAAGTCCATCTTGAGTGTGTAAATAGACCGTTCTCGTAGAGGTAACTCATAATGTTCGAACACAATATATGTTCCAAAATCCTGCTGAGTATCAACGTTAATATATTGTCCTGTAGTTTAGTGGGTTACTCGTTTTGCCTTCCTTGAATATTGATGTGACGTGTGTAACTGTCCAGTCTTTGGCAACTGATCTTACGTCGAGCGAGCAGTTGTATATGATTAAATATGGAGCTATTGTTATCAGCATACTCTGAAAGGAACCTAATTGGTATACTGTCTTTACCGGAAGACTTGGTTTTATTAAGTAATTTAAACTGTTTCACTACTCCGTTGATATCTACTTCCAACTTACTCATGCTGGCAGCTGTTCTTGATTCGACTTCTCGAATATTTACTTCGTCTTCTTTGGTGAAGGAATTTCGGAAGGCTGTGATTAGTAGCTCTGCTTCAGCAGCACTGTAAACGATAGTATTTCCATTGCTAACGCTCAGAAAAGGCATTGATTGTCTTTTGCCGCTAGTATATTTTACATAAGACCAGAATCTCTTTGGATTTTCTGCCAGTCTAAAGTTTCGTTTTGGAAACTGTTATAAGCATTCTCCGATTGACGTTACCGCTAAATTTCGAGCTTCTGTAAAAGATCGCCGATGTTGGGAATTTTGCGCTCGTTTAAATTTGGTATGCGTTTTTCGTTGTTTCTGGAACAGTGTTCTAACCTGTTTTGTGTATCATGGGGGATTAGCTCTGCCGTTTGTTGATTTATTTGGTATAAATCTCTCAATTGCTGTCGATACTATTTCTTCGAATTGAAGTCACATCTGGTCTACACTTACTTTGCTTTTTAGAAATGGCTGGAGATTGTCATTCAGGTAGACGTCAAGCGAATTTATATATGCTTTTTTGAATATACATTTTTCGTTTATTTTTGAAGGATTTGGGAGTTGCGGCATTGAGTCTCGTTACGACAACCCTGTGTCACTAATCCCTGTATCAATTTTGACGCTCGTTATTAGCTCATGATTATTTGTTGCTAAGAGGCCAAGTGTGTTAAGATAACCGTTTACTGTCCGAGTGGGTTCATGGACTAATTGCTCGAAACAATATCAGAGAGTGCATGTAGCATGATTTCGGATGTTTTAAATGCGTATTTTCGCCAACATATCGACGGTAAATTGAAGTCACCACCAACTACAGTAGCATGAGTCGGGAAAGTGTCTGAAATTAAGATTCAAGTTTTCAGAAATTGTATAATTTGAGTTTGGAGACCGGAAAAAGGACCCACCTATTATATTATTCCGGTTGCCAAGAATTACGTCTACCCATACTAAGTGACAGGAACTATCAACTTCAATTCGCTACAAGGTAAACTGCTTCTAACAGCAACAATCACGCCATCGCCATCTGTATTCAGTCCATCCTTTGTGAGAAGGTCCCCTTGTAAGGCGTTTCTCCGAGATATCGTTTCCTCAGAGTGCCAGTCCAGTCCCGCAAGGTACACAGGTAAGCCACGCAGGAAAAAGGTACTGGCGCAAATGAAACTGTGAGGGGTTAGGAGGTGTGGCCATTTATGGATAGCTCAGTCGACACGAGCATTGTCCACGAAAGCTTCCGCGTTCGAGCCCCTGTTCGGAACGCAGTTTTAATCTGCCAGCAAGTTTCAAAATAGTGCATACTTCGTTATACAGTTGTAGACTCATTTTCAAGTGATATACGCTTTCTTGATATTTTGAAACGGATCCCTTTTTGCCGGCTCGTGTACTCTTTCATTAAATCAGTTGTAGACGCAGCAATTTCCAATAGCTATTTTGCTCCAGCGCCGCTTCTGCAGAAAATACAGCGTCATCGGCGAAAGTCACAAAATCAAACGTGATTTATAATGTCATCAATCCAACTCAAACCTTATATTTTATATTATTCTCTATTGGCTGCTTTCTACATTCTCTCATTCTCCAGAACATACTGCAGTAAAAGTAAGGGCCACTGTCACCTTTTGTCAATAACCTTATATTTTATATTATTCTCTATTGGCTGCTTTCTACATTCTCTCATTCTCCAGAACATACTGCAGTAAAAGTAAGGGCCACTGTCACCTTTTGCCAATAATATTTATATAGGTCACGTTTCTGATAGCTCACTCTATTTTTTTTATACCCTTTAGTTAGCAGAATGTGTCTGTGATCATTTGTTGTATATGATCTAGAGACTTACTTTTAGCACCAGATTCGCTCTGTGCTATAATAATCATTCTATATTCCATATAATGTTCTGTAAAATCACATTTATCAGTCTCTAGTCTTCTCGGTCATCCCTAACTGTAGCTGTTACTGCCGCCATAAGTGGAGACGACTGGAAAGATCTGCAAATAAAAAAGCTAGTGAAGCGTATTGGGCTTCACGATAAGAATGTGCTGTAGGCGGTGGATCAACGAGTATATGCACATGCGCGATGGTACTGGATTTTGCTCTACACGCACTACCAGTGGTGGACGAACGTCTCTACCGCATAGGTTTTAGAAGTTCGCACCAAACTGTTATCATCATTACAGTGTATGTTATTGCAGTACTGATTACCACAGGGGCCACACATTCGAAATTTAACTTCTGAAGAGGCACATAACCATTTTTCAGGAGCACAGTTCAGCGCAGAGAGAGATGCTGTTTCGTTGTGGGAAACCGCATGTAGTTTCTATGCGCCGCATGTACGAGCAGCTATCATTATTTACGCTGGGAGTGTTAGAAACGACATTGCCAACGTATTCTGGAGGATTGATGTGTTCGTCTGACAGGGATATGAATTAACTGTTAGTTACTGGAACTCATATTAAACCACCAATAGCTGCTATGACAAAAGAATTGATGGAACTGTTTTGAATCTTTAACACACCATCCTCAGTGCAATGTTGAACGAAATGCTACTATCTCATAACGTATTTTCGAATGCCATGGTTGTCACTACATACAAACGCAGCGATAAGGAGAATATTTAATGGCTGAGAATGATCTATTACGATTGAAAATTAGTAAAGTGAATCGCCACAGCAGTCCTTGTTGGTTAAGTATAGTGCTAGGCATGGAGTAGTTTTTCGGTGGTGGAGCATTTGCACTGTTCCAGTCGAAATTTCTGATATGGTTTGGTTGAACAGGGGCCGCGGGAATTTCAAACATCTTGTCTCTGTGGTCTGGTGTTGTTTATAAGCCACTATTTCATTTTAGACACTTTTTTTTATACGCTAAGGCTACTGATAATCTAGTTTCACCTTGACAAACAGTCGTCTAAACAATGTTAACCAGAGAGATAAATGTTTCTAGAATAGTAGTTCTAGATGAGTTTTCCCGCTCTTCGTGGATTCTGCAAGTATGTTATCAGATAAGTTCTCATTATTAAAAATTACTGCAGACCTAAAAATCATTTACGATTACGACGCTAAATGTTTTATAAGCAACATAAATTAAATGAACCCCAGAATATGTTCCAGTACACGTGATCTGTGCAGACTTTAATGCCAAAGTAGACCTACTTTATTCAAATACTGAGAAGGGCAATATACAATAATTACTCTCCTATATCAGCGAAGCATTTTATTGCTGAGAGATGTATAATATTACAGATGGTACATACTCAACCTGTTGGGGACTGGGAGCGTCCATTTTAATGAAAGTACCTCTGAGAGACTGAGGAGGAAGTAATGGACAGAGAAAGGGAAGAACAGGAGATGGACAGAGAGAAGGGAGAGGAGGAGATGACAGAGAAAGAAAAGAGGAAATGGACAGAGAAAAGTAAGGGGAGGCGATGGACGGAGGGAGAGGAGGCGATGACAGAGAAAGAAAAGAGGAAGAGACGGTCAGAGAAGATGGAGGAGGGGATGGACAGAAAGGGGCAGGAGTAGATGGATAGGGAGTGGGGGTGGAGGAGGTGGCCAGAGATGGGGGAAAGAGGAGGTGCTCAGACAGAGGGGGAAGTAGGAGATGGACTAATAGAAGACTGGATTAAATATGGTCCTGGGAAGCGCCGGGTATTCAGTCATTATAATAATCTCCCTGGAAACGTTTTAAACCATTATCGTGATTGGGTAAAACTGCTGCATTTCCGATCCCCATTTTGATATATCTCTGCTCTGTTTACCGTAAACCCACACACTGACAGACTCCCTCCTCACGCTGTGTGGCACTACACTTATGCGTACTGTTTCGGTACAACTCACGATGGCAAGACAGTCACTTCGTAACGACTTCGGTACACACGAGTCGTGTACTCATAGGCTGACTATGTTTGCATCGGCCGGTCACAAAACACTCCGAGCCCGAATTCGAGCGACTTGTACCGGCTTCAGCCGACCTAGGACTAAGGAATCCTCAGGGAGGAGGTCATGAACAAACTATAGTGTGTGCAAAATAAAACTGTCCAGGAAAACACTTCATGCTCCTTAAGATAGGCAATCACAACTTAACTTACATCACTCACATCACATTTACATTTATGCGATCATTTAGGAGCACTTGAACCGAATGCTTTTTCTTCATATATGATTGGCTATAATTTTTAGTTGGAAATTCCAGTATATCTTGGCAGCCAATACACTAACGGGAGTAGAAAAATATTTTGTTCAGTCGTAAGACTGTTGCGTTGGAAGGTGTATTTGAGACAGCAGTACGAACTGACTGTATTCTAAATGGATGCTGGGCGTTTGGTAGAAGTTGCGATTGCGTTTAGCCTTTGGCATCGCCTTCTCTACGTGATCTTAATCAGCCCCACCGTACGGATTCGACGTGAACCTACAAATCTCCTCAGTCACAATGCATGAGAATAATGAGTAACTACACACGGAAAAGCAGCAAAGGCAGAGCTTCTAGCAGGAATTGGAACAACTAAAGTATGATTATTGTCAGATATTTTCAAAAGCTCCAGCCACCAGGATAGAACAATGCCACAAATCAACTTTTATGTATCGTCAACGTTGCAAAAGTGAACAGATATTTATAAATGAAAGAAGTAAATATATGTACTGCTCATGTCTGTGGTTCCTTGAATGAAAACAGTGATTGGAACACAAATGAAACACAATAAATTTATGTACCTCTGGCAAGGACTGATTTACAAAAAATTTTAAGAATTTGCGTATACATTTTTCGACAAGCAGATCAGGATTCAAACCAATCTGAGGTAAACAAAAAAGAGTTCTTGTACAATTCATATGAGCATGCAGTTAGCCCATCCCAATATTTTTAGTCCTTGTTACGCCCAGACAGGCGTCGCCGCTCTGGGTCAAACAGCACATGCAGCACACTTTCCGTTGCTGAATACGTCCAGCTTCACGCAGAACACATAATCGTCTGGAGCGCAACATTTGCAGGCAATTCCGTAATGTGTCCAGAAATGTTATCGTTCCATTTCTACCATCGCGAAATTGCATTCGTTGAACTCTAATACTAATTCCAAAGAATTAGCCTCACGTCGGATAGTAGAGTTCTGAATCCTTCTTACCCTGTCTTGGCGAAGTCTGTCCATAGTCGTGTCATCGTGTCAATGATCTTCCCATCGGGAGAACTTGGTTCTGGTATCTCAGGATAGAGTACACATCGAAACAGGTATCCCAAGTCTGCTCCATGGCCGGCAGCTGCAACAAATGAAATGAATATCGAAAACATGGACGGACAGAAAGCCCATAATTTAAAAATTAAACACACATTTGACAGTACAGGATAACTGCAAGTTACTGGACAATATCTGAAGACTATACCTTCATCAGTACTGAATATATTATATATACATTCCCTTATCCTTATCGCAGATATAAAGCTTCCAACTTCTGTAATCTGATTTACGGCTAGAGGGAAACCTGTACCGAAGTCATGGAGGTGCTTGGTACTACTACTGATTGGGCCTCTTGGAATTATACTAGAATGTGCACGAAGATAGTGTTAAGTTCGTAAGTATGTGTAACTTGCTAAATCGAAATACGAAAGTGCAGGCATTAGGATTTATTTTCACACAGTAAGAGTTGCCGTACAGATAGCACAGTTTTCTTGAGTCTCCCTTGAGAAGTGTAGGATGTGCAGCAGAAGAATGACGCAGGCTGTTTTGGATCAGTTCTATTTTTCTGCTTTACTGTTAACCACATCCTTTGGGCAGCAACACATCAGTGGCGGTGTTGTTTCCATTTTTCGTAGTACTGCCGGAAAGTGACAATTCGAATATCTTTCAGTTCGTCGGTTCGAATGTCTTCGACAGTACATGACATATTCTCCTGTGGTACTTGCCTTGCTCAATATCAGGAAGGCTACACGGACTGAGATCCGGTAAATAAAAGGATGTGGAACCACAGAATCTCCTTGCTCGTCAAATGTTCATTAAATGGCTGTGTGATAAGGAGCACTTTCACGGTACAGCAGCCAAACTCTCGCAGTGATTAGTCTGTCGTGGAATCGTCCTTTTTCTGAGTGTTTCTAGAAGCTTTTTGTAAAAAAACTTGATTGACTTTACAGGAGACGAAAGTTCTTAGAGGACGATACCAGCAGGTGCCAAATACACATATATGGTAACACGACTGATGAAATTCATGTCATTTTAGATTCTGTTGAGGTTGTCTTCGTATTAGGCTGTGATGCTTTCTCTTGTCATTTTGTCTTTTGGATATCCGAAGTGTGGTGAAGAATAAACGATTCAAATACAACGTACTAATCACAAGCCTCAATGTTAGTCAAGTGTCGGGCGAGAGCCAACCCCAGTCGTTTCACTTTTCGATCAGTTTTCGATGATCAAGGTCGCCCTTAGTTTCCTATTCTACTGCTTCTCAGTCCTTCAAAAATGATTCAATTCACTAAAAAATTTGTAGTCTGAATAACGAAAATTTCATATAGGTTCAGCACAAATTTTCGTTAGTGAAACTCATTGCCCTTAACCATATTATCTGCTGGCACTCTTTTACTTTAGATCTCTTTATTAAAAGAAAAGGGGGAGATCTAATTTCCTTTCAACGATGACGTTATTACAATCAGAGCACAAATTCGGATTGGGCAAGGTAGGAAAACAAAATAAGCCGTGTCCTTCTGCCTTAATCGATTAGCGTAATCATAGACAACCTGAATTTAGATGGCAAAAAAAAAGGGGATTTGAACGTATGTTCTTCCGATTATGAGTCCATTGCCTTAACCACTGTATCAAATATCCTGATGTACTGCTTTTCATCTTTTTTTTAAGTGTAATACATTACACAACTTCATTCAGTTGCATTGCTAGCTGACGAGGTTGAAAATTGTACTAGACGTCTAGGTGGGAGTGATCAAGAAATTTGTAGCGAATGTGTTAGCTCCATAGTTGTGCCAGTTCATTCCAATGGTGACAGACTAGTTGCTACTCATCACTCTTAGTGTGCATGCTTAAGAACAAGTAACGAAAGTTGTTTTCCGTTACCACGACGTGGTAACTGATGCATTACATTTCGGGAGTACAGCCACATAAACTTTATTTCTTCTTATAATATTTCGACCTAGTACCTCCAGAAATATAATGAATTAACCATATATGACAACTTTTACCAATAAATTATTTCTTCAAATATTTTCTGAAATCGAAAGAGCTCTTTGTTCGCTATACATTTTGTATTTCTACTTTGCAGAGGTTAATAATCGTGAGAGTTGCAGTTCCTGTTTGTGACTAATATCTGATGTGTCCCTTTTCTTAACATAGTAGGACAAACTGGTAGTGTGCTACATTGCCAGATACACATTCCGCTTGATCACGCTGCAGATGGCAGACAGGTGTCAGAGAAGCTACGGTTGACAAGGTACTGGATAGTTTCCTACACAGCAGGGAGCGGAACAACAGCGGCAGTCAGGGAGTTCAACAGAGGAAAGATTCTACGGAAGTAATTGATGTGGATCCCATAAAAATTTCACTTGATACACAAGCAATAGGTTTGGAAACTCAGAGCAGTTATTCTTCTTGGCACTGACTGAGAAAGTGGCTGGATGTACTCCTGAGGGATATCGTACCTAAATCTGTCGAGTTGGCGTATTAGATCGTCAAAATATGGAGATGTTTGGAAGGCCCTGCCCATAATGCTACAAACTTTTTCAATTAGGGAGAGATCCGGTGACCTTAATGGCCAAGGTGATGTTTGTCCAGCACGAAGACAAGCGTAGAAAGTCTGTCCGGTTGAAGGCGGGTATTACCTTGCTGAAACGCAAGCCCAGGATGGCTTGCCATGAAGGGCAACAAAACGGAAAGCTTAATATCGTCAGAGTACCGCTGTGCTGTAAGGACGCCACGGTTGACAGCAAAGGGGGTCCTGCTATGAAGTTAAATGGCACCGCAGAGCATTACTCCTGTGAGGTTGGAATTCCACCGCTTTCTGGGCCGTCTCCAGACACTTCTTCGCTGGCCATCGGGGCTCAGTTCAAAGCGGGATTCATCGCACAATTCTACTCCAGTCTGTGAGATTCCAGGCCGAAGACGCGTCCAGAGACGCTTCAGGCTGTGGTGGTAAACCAGCCAGACTGTCTGTCGCCTGACGTAATTCCAGAACTGGGAATGGTGGTCTGGGAGTTTCTACTGCTTGTCTTCGTGCTTACCAAACCGTACCTCCACCTGAAAAGTCGCCTGATCTCTCCATAATCGAGAAAGTTGAGGGCAGGGCTCTCCAAGCATCTCGGGATTTTGATGATCTAACCCGCCAATTGGGCAGAATGTAGCACGCTATCCCTCAGGAGGACACCCAACAACTCCATCAATCAATACCAAGCCGAATAACTGCTTGCATAAGGGTCATAGCTGGACCAGCGCACTATTCATGATCAATTTGTGGAGTTCTTTCTCTCTAATAAATCATCCAATTTTTCTGAAACTGTAATCTTCCACCGAGCCCTGCCCCATTCGGATACTTCCTTCGTGGTGCGTCTTTTTTTTTGTTTATGATATCATAAAGGGAAACATCTTTCTTCACCGAGTGATTTGCTATAGGACACCTGAACACGATAGATTAGTGGTAAGTTCCACAGCTCGTGGAGAGGGAGAAAGAATATAAATTCATTTTCCAAACGGATAACGCCCCCACCATATTGACAAGCCAACATTTGAGAGTAACTAAATTGTGACCTGGTATGTTGATGGATTGATTTTACGTCATCTGCAGTCAACAGTCTGCGCACTTTGACGCCTTGTTCTCTGTCTTTCTCAGTGTTTGAGCTGTTTCTGTACGTTTTTGCCAAAAACCAGACATACATTCACTTACCTCCAAATGTGCTGGCAGACTTGAGATGGCGTTAATATCACACCCATTAGGAACGCCATTGCGGACATGCTTGAGAGACCTTAAGTTTCAGTCTTGGCGGTCTGATGTATAGTACATCAATTCCATAGGACTATCTTTGCGAATGTGTCTTACATGTAAAAATATGCAAAAGCTGCTTACTTCTCGTCGTTAGCTATTATCAGTATCAGTCCCTGGAAGGTATCAGATCGACCAGAAGCTGGAAGCAGAGAATGTGCCTCGGAGTTGGGGTACTCGTTAGAATGTCAGAGTACAAGTTTCAAACTTACGGCTTTGGGAAACTGGTATGATCAAATAATAACGTTCAGTATCGGTGCAATATAATCTTATGAAACTATCCAATAATTTGCACCACTCAGTGATTTTCTTTATTATATCTCTATATTTTTAAGCTTAGTCACCGATTTTTTTTTATTTTCATTCAACTGTTCAACGGAGGACAAAATTGTCGTGTACCATCAGTTTTTTCCGCCTGTTGCTTCACCTCTTCTGGAACTGTATCTCCTAGGACCATTTTTCTGAAGGCATCTAATTTGTAAAAGTACACAGGTGCCGCAGACTTAGCGCTGTGAGCTGTTGCCGCTCTCACTGCGGGGTAGGTGAACATCGCGTCGCCTCGCAGCTGAAAACAGAGAATCTATCTTAGAACTGCCTCACCTGCCTTGCTAAATGAAATGGTGAAATAATTCTATAGTAATGTGTAATCAATGTTCATTGCGCAACCTAAAATAAAGTAAAAATCAAAAATATCCGAAAAAGCAAGCTAAATCACTCCTAAGACATCTCTCAGAACTGCTGAGATACTTGGGAAAATGTAGACCGGTAAAAATATTCTATGTGAGGTACGATATATGAGACAGGCGAAATACTCTAATATTTCAAGTAGAATGTAATAATTCCAATTTCAAATAGTTCGGCTGCTGACACGTGTGAATGTAAGCGAACCGTCATTTAATAATTCATGGTTACACGCTTTATTTACAGTAGAAGGAAAACTCTGGTGGAAATAGGCCTTGCGGAAGATCAGTTTGGGTTCCGAAGAAATTTAAGAATATGCGAGGAAATACTGAGACTGCGAGTTAGAAGATAGTCTAGACTGAGGAAAGGTAAATCTACATTTATAGCATTTGTATACTAATAGAGGAAGTTTTTGACAATGACGATTGGAATACATCCTTTTAAATTCTAAAGGCTGCAGAGATCAAATATGGAGAGCAAAATGGTCTATACAATTTGTTCAACAATCAGGCTGCAGATTAGCAGGATACTAAAGAGAAGCAGTAACTCAGTAGAGAGTAGGGTAAAACTGAAGCTTATGTCGTATGTTATACATTCTGTACATTGAGCAGGTAATAAAGAAAGCCAGGGAGCAGTATAGAAATGGAATTATTATTCAGGAAGGAGACAAAAAAAATACTTTGAAGCTTGCCGACGACGTTGTAGTTCCATCTGAGACGGCAAAGGACTTGAAATATCGTTTGAGCGGAATGCATAATACTTTGAAAACAGGTTAAACGATGAACATAAATAGAAGCAAAACGAGAGTGATGAAATGTACTCGATTTAAGTCAGAAGAAGCTGTTGCAATTGAATTAGAAAAGTAGTAGATGAGGTTTGTTACTTGGACAGAAAACTAACTGGTGATGGACAAAGTAGAGAGCGTTTAAAATGCAGATTGTTAATAGCAAGAAAATGGTTTCTGCCTACAGGAATTTGTCGACATCTATTATAAGTTTTTTTCTTGTTCTTCTTAGGTCTTCAACCATCAGCAGTTCGCCATGCATTTCTGTCTTCGGCCTTCCTTTTGAGCTTGGTATACGTGCTGGAGCTGGTATCCTCCATGATTTGGTTGATGTTTTCTAGTCTCGGTCTGCCTCTTGTATTTATCACTTCTACAGTCCCTTCAATGACACTTTTAATGATACCATCATGTCTCAGCAGATGGCACCCATGTTTTCTTTTGTGTTCGATTACCTTCAGGAGACAAGGCTTATCTTCCTCCGCTCTGTGGAGCACGTCTTCGTTTGACATCTTGTCTATCCGGGATATCTTGAGCATTCAGCTGTAGCACCCATCTAGAAGGCTGTTATTTTATGTTTTTCTGCTTCCCCGAGTGTTTCAACTGCTTACAGCACCATACTCCCAACTAAACTATTTATGAGGTTTGTCCTGCGATGTTTGTCTATGCTACTGGATGTGAAAACGTTTCTTCTCTTGTTAAAATCGGTTTTCGTTGATGGATTCAGCTTACAATATCCTTCCTTGGCCTTCCGTCTGATCTAATTTTGCTCCCTTGGGAGGCAAAGGATTCAACCGTCTCCAATCGCTCATTGTTAAGTGAGCATTCGGTAACGGAGTTTTGTCTGCTCACCACTAAGATTTTTCTTTTACCTTTATTAATTTTCATATTATGGGAAGAGCGGAAGGTTGTTTCCGCCTGGGCCAGCATCCTAACTGTTCTCCATCTTCAGTTAATACTGCAATATCATCCGCAAGTCCTAGCATGTCTATTTTTTCTTACCATGAATTTTAATTCCTCCTACAGGGCTATTACAAATGATTGAAGCGATTTCATAAATTCACTGTAGCTCCATTCATTGACATATGGTCACGACACACTACAGATACGTAGAAAAACTCATAAAGTTTTGTTCGGCTGAAGCCGCACTTCAGGTTTCTGCCGCCAGAGCGCTCGAGAGCGTAGTGAGACAAAATGGCGACAGGAGCCGAGAAAGCGTATGTCGTGCTTGAAATGCACTCACATCAATCAGCCATAACAGTGCAACGACACTTCAGGACGAAGTTCAACAAAGATCCACCAACTGCTAACTCCATCGGCGATGGTATGTGCAGTTTAAAGCTTCTGGATGCCTCTGTAAGGGGAAGTCAACGGGTCGGCCTGCAGTGAGCGAAGAAACGGTTGAACGCGTGCGGGCAAGTTTCACGCTTAGCCCGCGGAAGTCGACGAATAAAGCAAGCAGGGAGCTAAACGTACCACAGCCGACGGTTCGGAAAATCTTACGGAAAAGGCTAAAGCAGAAGCCTTACCGTTTACAATTGCTACAAGCCCTGACATCCGATGACAAAGTCAAACGCTTTGAATTTTCGGCGCGGTTGCAACAGCTCATGCAAGAGGATGCGTTCAGTGCGAAACTTGTTTTCAGTGTTGAAGCAACATTTTTTCTTTATGGTGAAGTGAACAGACACAATGTGCGAATCTGGGCGGTAGAGAATCCTCACGCATTCGTGCAGAAAATTCACAATTCACCAAAAGCTAATGTGTTTTGTGCAATTTCACGGTTTAAAGTTTACGGCCCCTTTTTCTTCTGCGAAAAAAACGTTACAGGACACGTGTATCTGGACATACTGGAAAATTGGCTCATGCCACAACTGGAGACCGACAGCGCCGATTTCATCTTTCGACAGGATGGTGCTCCACCGCACTTCCATCATGATGTTTGGCATTTCTTAAACAGGAGATTGGAAAAGCGATGGATCGGTCGTGGTGGTGATCATGAGCAGCAATTCATGTCATGGCCTCCACGCTCTCCCGACTTAAACCCATGCGATTTCTTTCTGTGGGGTTATGTGAAAGATTCAGTGTTTAAACCTCCTCTACCAAGAAACGTGCCAGAACTGCGAGCTCGCATCAACGATGCTTTCGAACTCATTGATGGGGACATGATGCGCCGAGTGTGGGAGGAACTTGATTATCGTCTTGATGTCTGCCGAATCACTAAAGGGGCACATATCGAACATTTGTGAATGCCTAAAAAAACTTTTTGAGTTTTTGTATGTGTGTGCAAAGCATTGTGAAAATATCTCAAATAATAAAGTTATTGTAGAGCTGTGAAATCGCTTCAATCATTTGTAATAACCCTGTATAGCTCCTAGTTTCTCTCTAGCACCATCTATTGTCCTTTGAATGTATCCACTGAAGAAGACAGGAGAGATTGAGCAACCCTGTTTCTACATCCTGCTTAATAGTAACATCTTCTTGATATTCTCCACACCGTACCACAGCCACCTCTTCTCCATACTGTCCCTGCATTGTTCTTCTGTCCTGATACTTCATGACAGTCTCTCCAATTCTGCCTTCTATCCGTCTTAGAATGATAGAGGCGAAGATCTTCGAGGTGTGTGTTTCCAAACTGAGAGCCCTATATTATTCACATTTGTTTGCACATGCTTTCTTTGATATTGGCACTGTGATACATTTCTTAAAGTCTGTTGGGAGCTCCCCGGTTTCCTGTTTAACTTGTATGAGATGGAACAGTTCTTCATGTAGCTGCTCTCCAGCAGGCTGTATAAATTCTGTTGATATATCGTAAAATCTAGTGGTTTTCCCAGGTTTTAGCTGCCTGACCGCAAGGTCGTACTCATCGCGCAAGATAGTCTCCCTCTTCTTACGGATCGATTTCTTCATCTTTCTCCAGTACCAGATCGTCTTTATTTTCTGTGCATATAATAAAATTCCATCCCCATTTTGAAATCCACTGCATTTTGCTTGTCTGTTTCCAAAGAACTCTTTAACTGATTTATAGGCAGGTTCCTTGATAATGTCACTCACTTCTTTGCATTTGTCCTTTGAGTATTGTTGTTTAGCCTTTTTTGACTCTGAATTGATTTCATTCTTCATTACTCTACATTACATTTGTTCTTCCTCAATGTGGTCTTTTTTCAATTTACGTCTTAAATTAGAAACCTTTTCTGAAGTTATTTGTTTGGGGCATAGCCTCATACTGAAGAGAAATATGGATCAAAAGCAGATCAGACAAGAAGAGGAGCTTGTGAAGTGTGCTGCTACAGAAGATACTGAAGCTTAGACGAGTAGACTGGATAACAAGGGGTGTCAGTTTTCATGTTCTCACCGCGGAAATTCAGTCGTAAGCAAATTTTGCCTGTTGCTAATATTTCTGCTGTAAACTGTTCAGTCATCAAATATTAACAGCAGACAAGTTTGGTGACGGCTGAATTCCCACATTTTTATGAATCAGCTAACGAGACGGTAGTGAATCGAATTAGGAAGAAAAGAAATTCGTGGCAAACTTGACTAAATGAAGGGATCGCTTGATAGGACGCATTCGGAGACATCGAGGAGTCCTGTGTCCTGTCCGGACGATGTGGTCTATTTTACACCATACTTTAGTTCTACGTGACGATGCTTTACTGAGTGTATTTATATGTTTTGACGATGCCATTACGGCTTTATCACATTAGGACATGGTGCAGAACAGGTACGCTTTACCTTATTTTATCTGTACATTTTCCAGATTGTATGAGAGTGTATTGTGATATGAAATTCTGTATTGTTTTGAAAGCTAGACTGCCCAGTAGGTGTATATTTTTTATATTGTTGATCTGAAGATGGCCATTACTGACTGAAGCCGGGCAACGTCGAAGGACTGTATATTGTGATCAAAGACAGGAATAAAAAAAAAGAAAAAACATTTCACATTAAGGAATAGTCAGCTTGATAGTTTCCCTGGAATTACGCCGGATAATATTGTAAAAAACCGCACATATTTCAGCGAGACAACTGCCTGCCATCTTAAGGTGCTACTGACGCGTCGCTGAGAAGCTCGCCAATTTGTGTGTTGGCTTTCTAGAACAGCGCAGGCGCCAGCGGCGGCATAACGTCATCGAAGACCAATCGTAGACGGCGTCGAATACCAGAGCCCTCTGCTGGAGAAACGGGTCGCGGGCTGCGGAAGCGCGCCGCGGCGCGGGAAAATGCGGCCGGGAGCGACGAACCCCGTTCGCGCGCGCGAGGTGTTGGCGCGCGATTTAGGCATCTGCGCTAAGGTTTCCCATCTGCGTGGACTCGGTGCAGTTGCTAATCTGCGGCTGACGATTCCTTAGTGCCGCCAAGGCTGGCTCCCAGGCTTTGCTCAGGTGAAACCCCGTGTCTCTGTTTACTAGGTCACTGCTTATACGTATTTCGACCGCCTCTTTGATGATGGAGTCCCGGTATGTGGAAGCATACGAGAGGATCTTGATTTCTTCATAATTCATGCCGCGTACCGTTTCAAGGCAGTGTTCAGCAACCGCAAATTTCTCTGGCTGACCCAACCTCGTGTGACGTTTATGTTCGTCGCATCTGTCTTTAACCGTACGACATGTCTGGCCAATATAAGACTTCCCACAGTGGCACGGCATTTTATATATTCCTGGTCTCCTCCAGCCGAGGTTGTCTTTAACAGAGCCCAGCATTGATTGCACTCGTGCTGGGGGCCGGAAAACACATTTAATCCGGTATTTCTTGAAAATTCTGCCCATCTTAAAAGACACGCCACCGACATACGGTAGAAAAACCAAGCTCTGCCGATAAGCTGTCCTGATCTGAGATGGTTCTAGCCCTATTCACTAGCGTCCGTAATACACCGCTGCGCTGTGAGGGATGATGACAGCTCGTAGCTTGTAAATACAAGTCTGTGTGCGTAGGCTTCCGGAACACACTGTGACCCAAGGAGCCGTCTCCTTTTTTACGAACCAAAACATCCAGAAACGGAAGCTCACCATCTTTCTCTACCTCCATGGTGAAACAGATGCTTGGATGTTGGGAGTTCAGATGTTCCAGAAAAGAAGGAAGCGTTGCTATCCCATGCCGGAGACGAGCCGGCCCAGATTGACCCACGTTGCGGATTAATGACGAGGGCTGGTGAGACGTCCAGCCTGGCTGCAGTTTTTAGGCGGTTCCCAAAATCCAAATAGGTAATGCAGCGGCGGCGCCCACGTCCCGCCGCAGCTACAAGCTACACAAACAATTACTTTGCCACACTTGAACAAGAGATTCACTCTCGACGCAGATAGAAAGGGTGCACAGATTCCGTGCCGTGGTGGTGGTAGGGGGGGGAGGGGGAGGAGGAGTGATGGCGACAGGAAGGGAAGTCGACCACCAACTGCCACTAATATTTCCGCAACATACACTCCTGGGAATTGAAATAAGAACACCGTGAATTCATTGTCCCAGGAAGGGGAAACTTTATTGACACATTACTGGGGTCAGATACATCACATGATCACACTGACAGAACCACAGGCACATAGACACAGGCAACAGAGCATGCACAATGTCGGCACTAGTACAGTGTATATCCACCTTTCGCAGCAATGCAGGCTGCTATTCTCCCATGGAGACGATCGTAGAGATGCTGGATGTAGTCCTGTGGAACGGCTTGCCATGCCATTTCCACCTGGCGCCTCAGTTGGACCAGCGTTCGTGCTGGACGTGCAGACCGCGTGAGACGACGCTTCATCCAGTCCCAAACATGCTTAATGGGGGACAGATCCGGAGATCTTGCTGGCCAGGGTAGTTGACTTACACCTTCTAGAGCACGTTGGGTGGCACGGGATACATGCGGACGTGGATTGTCCTGTTGGAACAGCAAGTTCCCTTGCCGGTCTAGGAATGGTAGAACGATGGGTTCGATGACGGTTTGGATGTACCGTGCACTATTCAGTGTCCCCTCGACGATCACCAGTGGTGTACGGCCAGTGTAGGAGATCGCTCCCCACACCATGATGCCGGGTGTTGGCCCTGTGTGCCTCGGGCGTATGCAGTCCTGATTGTGGCGCTCACCTGCACGGCGCCAAACACGCATACGACCATCATTGGCACCAAGGCAGAAGCGAGTCTCATCACTGAAGACGACACGTCTCCATTCGTCCCTCCATTCACGCCTGTCGCGACACCACTGGAGGCGGGCTGCACGATGTTGGGGCGTGAGCGGAAGACGGCCTAACGGTGTGCGGGACCGTAGCCCAGCTTCATGGAGACGGTTGCGAATGGTCCTCGCCGATACCCCAGGAGCAACAGTGTCCCTAATTTGCTGGGAAGTGGCGGTGCGGTCCCCTACGGCACTGCGTAGGATCCTACGGTCTTGGCGTGCATCCGTGCGTCGCTGCAGTCCGGTCCCAGGTCGACGGGCACGTGCACCTTCCGCCGACCACTGGCGACAACATCGATGTACTGTGGAGACCTCACGCCCCACGTGTTGAGCAATTCGGCGGTACGTCCACCCGGCCTCCCGCATGCCCACTATACGCCCTCGCTCAAAGTCCGTCAACTGCACATACGGTTCACGTCCACGCTGTCGCGGCATGCTACCAGTGTTAAAGACTGCGATGGAGCTCCGTATGCCACGGCAAACTGGCTGACACTGACGGCGACGGTGCACAAATGCTGCGCAGCTAGCGCCATTCGACGGCCAACACCGCGGTTCCTGGTGTGTCCGCTGTGCCATGCGTGTGATCATTGCTTGTACAGCCCTCTCGCAGTGTCCGGAGCAAGTATGGTGGGTCTGACACACCGGTGTCAATGTGTTCTAGAAGGTGTAAGTCAACTACCCTGGCCAGCAAGATCTCCGGATCTGTCCCCCATTGAGCATGTTTGGGACTGGATGAAGCGTCGTCTCACGCGGTCTGCACGTCCAGCACGAACGCTGGTCCAACTGAGGCGCCAGGTGGAAATGGCATGGCAAGCCGTTCCACAGGACTACATCCAGCATCTCTACGATCGTCTCCATGGGAGAATAGCAGCCTGCATTGCTGCGAAAGGTGGATATACACTGTACTATTGCCGACATTGTGCATGCTCTGTTGCCTGTGTCTATGTGCCTGTGGTTCTGTCAGTGTGATCATGTGATGTATCTGACCCCAGGAATGTGTCAATAAAGTTTCCCCTTCCTGGGACAATGAATTCACGGTGTTCTTATTTCAATTTCCAGGAGTGTATCTTGATATCGTTTGAATTTGCATCTATATCTGAAAAACGTGATTCAAAATTAATTTTTAAAGCGCCCAAAGCTTCAATTGCGATAGTTACGGGAAACGGAATCTCAGTTTGCTGACTGAATGTTTGGCATGTATTAAAATGCATGAAGCATACTTTGTTCAACTGAGATTGAAACAAAGCAATCTTTTGTCGATAGGACTTAACATGCGTGTATAATCAGGTAGAAGCGGGTTTTCACCTTGCAATTTTAAATTAAGGTCATTCATATGTTTAGTTAAATCTGTATAAAATGCTAGCTTCCATAACCGCTCACCGTTCCGTAACTCAGACAGAGGCCGATTCCTTTCGTTCCAAAAAAATTCAATTACTGTTCGGAGTTTAAAAAACGGGTCAGAACTTTACCGCAGCTAAGCCAGCGCACTGTAGTATAATATGGCAAGTGGCTTTCCTCAATATCTTCAAGAAACTCGCGGAACTGGCGATGACTGTGTGCATGGGATCTGATATAATTGTTGTTGTTGTTGTGGTCTTCAGTCCTGAGACTGGTTTGCTGCAGCCCTCCATGCTACTCTATTCTGTGCAAGCTTCTTCATCTCCCAGTACCTACTGCAACCTACATCCTTCTGAATATGCTTAGTGTATTCATCTCTTGGTCTCCCTCTACGATTTTTACCCTCCACGCTGCCCTCCAATACTAAATTGGTGATCCCTTGATGCCTCAGAACATGTCCTATAAACCGATCCCTTCTTCTGCTCAAGTTGTGCCACAAACGTCTCTTCTCCCCAATCCTCCTCATTAGTTATGTGATCTACCCATCTAATCTTAAGCATTCTTCTGTAGCACCACATTTCGAAAGCTTCTATTCTCTTCTTGTCCAAACTATTTATCGTCCATGTTTCACTTCCATACATGGCTACACTCCATACAAATACTTTCAGAAACGACTTCCTGACACTTAAATCTATATTCGATGTTAACAAATTTCTCTTCTTCAGAAACGCTTTCTTTGCCATTTCCAGTATACATATTATATCCTATCTACTTCGACCATCGTCAGTTACTTTGCTCCCCAAATAGCAAAACTCCTTTACTACTTTAAATGTCTCATTTCCTAATCTAATTCCTTCAGCATCACCCGACTTAATTCGATTACATTCCATTATCCTCGTTTTGCTTTTGTTGATGTTCATCTTATACGCTCCTTTCAAGACACTGTCCATTTCGTTCAACTGCTCTTCCAAGTCCTTTGCTGTCTCTGACAGAATTACAATGTCATCGGTGAACCTCAAAGTTGTTATTTCTTCTCCATGGATTTTAATACCTACTCCGAATTTTTCTTTTGTTTCCTTCACTGCTTCCTCAATATACGGATTGAATAACATCGGGGAGAGGCTACAACCCTGTCTCACTCCCTTCCCAACCACTGCTCTTATAACTGCCATCTGCTTTCTGTAAAAATTGTAAATAGCCTTTCGCTCCCTGTATTTTACCCCTGCCACCTTTAGAATTTGGAAGGGAGTATTCCAGTCAACATTGTCAAAAACTTTCTCCAAGTCTACAAATGCTAGAAACGTAGGTTTGCCTTTCGTTAATCTATTTTCGAAGATAAGTCGTAGGGTCAGTATTGCCTCACGTGTTGCAACATTTCTACGGAAGACAAACTGATCTTCTCCGGGGTCGGCTTCTACTAGTTTTTCCGTTCGTCTGTAAAGAATTCGCGTTAGTATTTTGCAGCCGTGACTTATTAAACTGATAGTTCGGTAATTTTCACATCTGTCAACACCTGCTTTCTTCGGGATTGGAATTATTATATTCTTCTTGAAGTCTGAGGGTATTTCGCCTGTCTCATACATCTTGCTCACCAGACGGTAGAGTTTTGTCAGGACTATCTCTCCCAAGGCTGTCCGTAGTTCTAATGGAATGTTGTCTACTCCCGGGGCCTTGTTTCGACTCAGGTCTTTCAGTGCTCTGTCAAACTCTTCACGCAGTATCATATCTCCCAATTCATCTTCATCTACATCCTCTTCCATTTCCATAATATTGTCCTCAAGTACATCGCCCTTGTATAGACCCTCTATATACTCCTTCCACCTTTCTGCTTTCCCTTCTTTGCTTAGAACTGGGTTTCCATCTGAGCTCTTGATATTCATACAAGTGGTTCTCGTTTCTCCAAAGGTCTCTTTAATTTTCCTGTAGGCAGTATCTATCTGACCCCTAGTGAGATAAGCCTCTACATCCTTACATTTGTCCTCTAGCCATCCCTGCTTAGCCATTTTGCACTTCCTGTTGATCTCATTTTTGAGACGTTTGTATTCGTTTTTGCCTGCTTCATTTACTGCATTTTTATATTTCCTCCTTTCATCAATTAAATTCAATATTTCTTCTGTTACCCAAGGATTTCTACTAGCCCTTGTCTTTTTACCTACTTGATCGTCTGCTGCCTTCAGTACGTCATCCCTCAAAGTTACCCATTCTTCTTCTACTGTATTTCTTTCCCCCCTCCTTGTCAATTGTTCCATTATGCTCTCCCTGAAACTCTGTACAACCTCTGGTTTAGTCAGTTTATCCAGGTCCCATCTCCTTAAATTACCACCTTTTTGTACTTTCTTCAGTTTTAATCTACAGTTCATAACCAATAGATTGTGGTCAGAGTCCACATCTGCCCCTGGAAATGTCTTACAATTTAAAACCTGGTTCCTAAATCTCTGTCTTACCATTATATAATCTATCTGAAACCTGTCAGTATCTCCAGGCTTCTTCCATGTATACAACCTTCTTTTATGATTTTTGAACCAAGTGTTAGCTATGATTAAGTTGTGCTCTGTGCAAAATTCTACCAGACGGCTTCCTCTTTCATTTCTTAGCCCCAATCCATATTCGCCCACTACGTTTCCTTCTCTCCCTTTTCCTGCTGACGAATTCCAATCACCCATGACTATTAAATTTTCGTCTCCCTTCACTATCTGAATAATTGCTTTTATTTCATCATACATTTCTTCAATTTCTTCGTCATCTGCAGAGCTAGTCGGCATATAAACTTATACTACTGTGGTAGGCGTGGGCTTCGTATGTATCTTGGCCACAATAATGCGTTCACTATGTTGTTTGTAGTAGCTTACCCGCATTTCTATTTTCCTATTCATTATTAAACCCACTCCTGATTTACCCCTATTTGATTTTGTGTTTATAACCCTGTAGTCACCTGACCAGAAGTCTTGTTCCTCCTGCCACCGAACTTCGCTAATTCCCACTATATCTAACATTAACCTATCCATTTCCTTTTTAAATTTTCTAACCTACCTGCCCGATTAAGGGATCTGACATTCCACGCTCCGATCCGTAGAACGCCAGTTTTCTTTCTCCTGATAATGACATCCTCTTGAGTAGTCCCCGCCCGGAGATCCGAATGGGGGACTATTTTACCTCCGGAATATTTTACCCAAGAGGACGCCATCATCATTTAATCATACAGTAAAGCTGCATGCCCTCGGGAAAAATTACAGCCGTAGTTTCCCCTTGCTTTCAGCCGTTCGCAGTACCAGCACAGCAAGGCCGTTTTGGTTAGCGTTACAGGGCCAGATCAGTCAATCATCCAGACTGTTGCCCCTGTAACTACTGAAAAGGCTGCTGCCCCTCTTCAGGTACCACACGTTTGTCTGGCCTCTCAACAGATACCTCTCCGTTGTGGATGCACCTACGGTACGGCTATCTGTATCGCTGAGACACGAAAGCCTCCCCACCAACGGCTAGGTGAAATAACTGGCTTTGAAACTTCTGACATATCTAAATGTTTTCCACACAAAGACTGTTGGTGAATAATACAATGCACTACTAATGGTTTTGAGCCACCGTCATTGTCTACGGTCTTAGAAAGGGGAGCAACAGCACCTTTATTTTTCCCACACATGTTTTAGCCGCCATCAGTTGTAATACATTTTAATTTCTTCCACTGAAGATTGTTTTTCTGAACTGCCCTTTCAACTCCTTTAAAAATATCTTCGCCAGTGGTCGTCCCGTGAATACTGCGAACATCAAGGAGCTCTTCATAAACTTCATAATTTTTGTCAATCCCTCGAATAAGAAGTAGTACTTGAGCAGTATCTGATACATCTGTTGACTCATCCACGGCCAAAGAGAACCAGTCTTCGTCTTGATTTTTGTCACGCAGGTGTGCTGATATATTTTGTGCATTGTCATCTATTCTTCGAGCCACAGTGTTTGTCGACAAACTTATGTTTTTAAATAAATTAACTTTTTCTGGACACATTTCTTCTGCTGTTGCAATAATGCAGTTCTTAATTAATTCACCGTCATTAAATGGCTTACACTGTTTCGCTACTAAATGAGCCACATGAAAACTAGTGTTGCTACATGTTGTTCAGCAATTACTTTCTTAAACCGCGACTGCTGGGTTTTTAGCTGGCGTTTCAGAGACTCATACATTTCTAATCGTTCGCATCCTGTAAACTTGGAGTAATTCTGAGAGTGCTTAGTCTCATAGTGACGTTTTATATTGTATTCTTTGAGGACTGATATTGCTTCATTGCAAATAATACACATTGGTTTGTTTCTTGACTCCACCACGAAATATTGACATCCCCACTGGTCTTTAAAAATTCTACATTCACTGTCAACCTTTCGTATCTTTTCCACATTTGTACAGAACTTCACGAAATATTGTAACCTGAAAATAAAATTGTGCTATTTAATACTAATGAAACTATGGAGTAGTCTGCCGAAACAAAATGCAATGAATTTATTTTTAAGGTACTTTAATTACTGAATTAAATACTCACAAATACACTGTAGTTCCACTAAAAACTACAGAGAAAAAATACTCAAGTCGTGCTATACGTATTTCGATTTTCAGATTTTCCTTGTCTCTCCGAATTCAGCCTTTGAATTGTCCCACACTTCGTTGTCTCACCTACTAGTACACCGCATAACACACTAAAAAATTCGTGAGACACTCGCAACATAGACACAATCACGCAACAGAACTATCAAATATATGCTCTGGCTTTGACATATCAACCTCTGTTACGTCTTGCAGTAATAGTGTTGCTAACACTGATTTTGATATTTCGTTAACTTTGCAGGACGCTTTCGTGAATAGTGTGCAGTGACATACTTTTTTGTCGGTGAAATTCGCCAGAATAAAATACGCCAGAATTACGGTCAGGTACGTTCACCAATGAAAATTATGTAATTAAATAAAAATCGTAGTTCGTTTCAGTGCTAGCTAGTCCCACAACCTTAGATGTTTGCGATTTCATCTTTCCTTTAGCCTTACATTACGGTGATCATGGAGCGCTAGGGTTCTTTGATCCCATTAGTTTGATCTTGGCCCTTATGACTTCGTGGAGGAGTCAATGTGGCCCGCGGACTAAAACGTTTGGAGACCCCTGCAATAGAACGTTCCTCATCATGATCAAAACCAGAGTTTCCTCTTATTTATGGTAAGTGCGAAAGTTGTTTACAAATAACAGAAACAAGTTTTATATAAGCTCGACCAAGTAGTTGAGGGATGTTCGATTTGTTTTTCTTTTGCATTTTTTTTTTCAAGTTTACCCTCTTTTTGAGAAAATTGCGACTTCTAATGCTATATGATAAATCTGTGTTTTTTTCTTTTGTTTTCGCTACCACATCCCTCTGTTTCACTTGGAAAATCAACGATTTTTGAATAAAACTGAAACAATTTTGCTGTACAGAGTGTTTATTTTTAAGTAATAGACAGCACCCTGATTCAATTTCTAGACTGTTCACCACTAACTGTTTCTAGGCGAATCCAATAAGACACTGATCGCATACGCAAACAAAGCTATCAAAATGAGGTGACGCCCGATACATATGCAATACGCCTAATGTATATGTAATGCGTTTACCATGTTAACTGTCCGCCCCCAGTAGCTGAGTTGTCAGCGCTACAGAATGTCAATCCTAAGGGTCCGGGTTAGATTCCCGGCTGGGTCGGAGAGTTTTCTCCGTTCAGGGACTGGATGTTGTGTTGTCCTAATCATCATCATTTTATCCCCATCGACGCGCAAGTCGCCGAAGTGGCGTCAAATCGAAAGACTTGCACCTTGCGAACGGTCTATCCGACGGTAGGCCCTAGACGCACGACATTTACATTTACCATGTTAACTGACCCAAGTTGCTAGGAAAACTGTCGACTACGCTTACTTATGATACTTTACGGTAGTTTTTCAACTCTATCAGTGACACAAGGGATCGTAAAGGCGTTTGCAAAGCAGCTTCCAACATGCAACTGGGGTTTGTTGACAATCGCTTTATTGGTCTTATGTAGTACGCTGGTAATAGCGGAGGAACTGCAGGGAATGAAAGGAGTTCGAGAGTAGGATGGAAGGAGGGGCAAGAAAATGGTTCTTCTGTGTTTAGAGTTTTAAAAACGAGCCATGGACTTAATTAGCCTCAGATGATGAAGACAATGAGCTAATGCTTTGCTGAAGATGGCTAGGAAAAACAGACAAATTATTATTCATCATGGGGAGTGGTGTTTTTAAAACTATTCCTCCTCTTTATGAGCTCAGTATCGGTAGTTCATGAACTTTATTGTTTTCGTGAGAGAAAGTAGACGGTGTTACTCACAGGGAACATTATTTCAATCAACAGCAATGGCATTCAAACTTAAGACCGGAAGCGTGCCAAAGACGAGGGACACATTGCAAGTTGTCTCAAGCTTCATCTATGTGTGTACTTTACGCTTTAGCACCTATTATAATTAACGCAAAATATGGAAGAGATCCTTGATTTATACCGTATGGAGCAAAACATTATTCTTTCTCGTAGAAGGGATGCACACAGACTACATCGGTTTCCATAAAACAAGGACAAATTGCTAAAGGGACGATAATTCAGCAAATTGTATGGTGACTGTGAAGAAAGTTTGTAAGTGTGAGCTAAAACGCTGTCTCAGCTGCCTTCTCTCATACAGTTGTGTGATGTTTAAAGATGACGCAGTATCAGAAAGATGCCCTAGGGTTCATGATGTAGTAATGTGAATAGCTGCAGTGGTGACAATTTAATCAGTTTTCTTCTGAGCTATATCTGATCTAGTAGTTACGATATTTTATGGAAACCAGTGTAGTTACCCAATACTACCGTTGCTCTTTTCGGGTAACAAAACATTGCGTTGCTACAAGCACAGTCGAAAACACATTTCCTGAATGTTGGGAATCGGCATTCTATTAGTATTGCAAATTTGATCTGTTAGTGATAGGACATCTGGCTGTCTTTACCACCTGCGTTTTACCTTATAAACAATGAGTGAATTATCTACGCTTGATTTGCTCATTTTTACCAAAAAGCACCAGACTTCAAAGGAGTTGTATGGGAATTGCTTACCATGCAAAGCTCCTTCATAGTATCCATACCAATCGCTCGGTCTCCGAAGTAGAAACTGCGTATCTGCTCTGCCACTGTATCCCTGTCCTCGTCTCTGCACCGGAGGTTGTATGGAATTAGTAGCCGGTGGTTCACAGCGTAATTCGTTACGATCTTCGGCTCCTTCAGCAGACCTGTCAAGAAAACACCAACAAGAAATGAAAATTACCTGACAGTGTGGCGATTGGACAAAATGCCATTTTGCAGCAGATTAAGTCCGTCACTGCCATATGTTCAGAACTACCGAATTATGTCTGAAGATATAAGAATTCAAAGGTTATTTGAGCTGAGCCTTGTCATCGTAATACAGAAAAGTGACGAGGGCATATACACTCTAAGACAAAATGTAAACAAAGCACCATGAGGGAATTATCCGAATAGGACGGAAGTCGGTAGATACGATGTACACTCAGAGACAAGCAAAAAATTACAATTTCAGGAAAAGTGGATGATTTATTCTTCAGAAAAAGTTTAATAAATTGAGCACATCAACAGTGCGTTGGGCCACCACTGGCCCTTATGGAAGTACTTTTTCGGCTTCGCGTTGATTGACAGAGTTGTTGGAAGCCCTGTTGAGGGATATCGTGCAAAACTCTTTCTAATTGGAGCGTTAGATGGTCACAATCACGAGCTGGTTAGAAGCCCCTTTCCATAGTGCTCTGAACGTTTTTCATTATGGAGTGATCCGGCGACTTTGCTGGCCAAGGTATGGTTTGTCAAGCACGAAGGCAAGCAGTAGAAACTCTCTGCGTGTGCGGACGGGCATTATCTTGGTGAAATGTAAGACTAGGATGTCTTGCCATGGATGGTAACAAAACGGTGCGCAGAATATTGTCGACGCACCTCTGTGCTGTAAGGGTGCCGTGGATGATGTCCAAAGAAGACATGCTGTGAAATAAAACGGCACACCAGACCAACACTCCTGGTTGTTGGGCCATACGGCGGGCGACAGACAGGTTGGTCTCCCACTGGTGTCCGGGGCGTCCCCAGACACGTCTCCGCTGGTCAGCGGGGCTCATTTCGAAGCGAGACTCGTTACTGAAGACAACTCTGTTCCAGTCAATGAGATTCCCGGCTTACGACTTGTGGCGAGAAGGCCAGGACACAGTGGGATACCAACCTGACTATCGCTCACCACAGAACCTGACAGCCAGGAGTGATGATGGTCTGGGGTGCCACCTGTTTTATTCTCATCGGTGACACTCTTACAGCACAGTGGTACGTCGAAGATATTTTACACCCCGTTTCGTTGGCCTTCATAGCAAGCCATGCTGTCCTTACATTTCTGCCTACTCGCAGACGACGCGAGTTTCTGCTGCTTGTCTTCTTGCTTGCCTAAAACTACCTTGGCCAACAAGGTCACCAGATCACTCCCCAAATGAACGTTTGGGGCATTATGGGCAGGGCTCTCCAACCATTTCGGTGTTTTGACTATATAACGCGCCAATTGGACAGAATATGCCATGACATCCATCAGGAGCACATCCAACAAGTCTGTCAATCAATGCGAAGCCGAATAAGTGCTTGTATAAGGCCCAGAGGTGGGCCAACGTATTACTGGCTTACTCAGCCGGTGAAACTCTTTCCTCCTGAATAAATTATCCAATTTTTCTGTAATTGTAAGCACTTTTTTGTTCCTACGTGCACATCACATCTACCGTTTTCCAGCCCATTCGGATAATACCCATATAGTACGTTTTTCTTCATTTTTTCATTTTTTGTCTCAGAGTGTATATTAAAATTACCGTGGGGCCAGTCTAAGATTTCATAGGTGAAATCTTTTGAATCTAATTATACACAGAAGATTAAATACGAAAATGGAAGAGGTACTAGACGAAGGACAGTTCTACTTCAAAATAGAAATGAGGCCGGAAAGTAATTCTGATTTCGCACTTAGTAACGGAAAAAAGCGACAAGAAGAACCGTGATCCCTACTTAGTTAATTCACCGGAAAAGAATGTTAGTCTCCGCCTTAAAAGCGCACAGTGCTTGATTTGATTCGCTGCAAATGGTGTAGAACTACTATCAGGCGATCATGTCAAACTGTGTTGTCTGTTGTTGATACAAGCCATGATAGTGAAATGAGGTGTGTGTGTTTGGAGGAGGGGGGGGGGGGAGGGGAGCCAGTTGGTTATTACATTGTGTCCCAGTTCCTCTAGGACTGCTTGTGTGAAATTCCATGCTGCAATAATGTCTCGTGACGAGTTGCGGCGTTACGATCCTTGAAGTGTGAACAACAGCCGTGCAGGAGGTCAAAGCTCTAGCATCGTTGCATCAGGCCCCACCATGACAACGCGCCAGTCCACAAAGCGAAGATCGTGCGCTAGCGGATCACTCCTGGATCACCCCCCAGATTTGGCCACAGCCGACATCTAGTTGTTCCCCAGATAGACATTAGGAATGAGATGACCCCGTTACGGCGCACTTAAGGATATCCAGGACATCTGTACTGCAGTACTAAATGCAGTTTTTCAAAAAAGGACTGCAATTACAGTTTCAAAACACTTTTAAAACGATTTCAGCTCTGCTTTGATTCAGGGGGAGACTATTTTGAATAAATATAGTGATTTTGTGAACATAAGTCACGACATTTATTTTTTATAGCCATAGTCTTAACGGAACTGTGATTCACTGCGCATACGATCAGCGCATTTAGATGAGTCGATACGGAAACGTGACATAGTGGCAGTAAGGAGATATTGTGTTCAGGCGTGCCCATGACCACACCACTATTAAAATTTGATGGTGTGTCAACGCAGAATGTCCCAACGCCTCTACAAGTAATGGCGCATCAATCGTAGTCATGTAACACAGCGTAAGAATATTGGACGTAAAAAAGATAGTAACAAACCGTCAGGGGGCTGAAGACGGATGTCCCTCCTTGTCAGTGACAATCTATTTCATATGCGACAAGAATTGCCACTGTCAACGAACGCAGGTCCATCTCGCCCAGTTTACGAGCGAACACTGTGGAGGAAACTTCATGCAGTGGACGTTTGGGGCCGGGTGACTCACGAAAGTCCATTGCTCACGAAGGCACATATAGCTGCGCATCTTCAGTGGATCAAACAACACAGAAACTGGACAGTAGCTGACTGAGTGGTCCGACGAGTCGTGCTTTTGCTTCTTTTCAGAAGATGCGAGGCGTCGTGTACATCGACAGCCCGATGAGTCATTTAGCGCGTAGTGTCTCGAAGGTGTAGCTCAGGCTGGAGGTGGTTCTGTGCCTATTTGGGGGTGTTGTTTGTACCATGATATGGACCCATTCATTCACTTTACTCTGAACATGAATCAAGATGCTAATTTCAAAATTCTCGATGAATCAGTGTTTCAGCAGTTCGACTAGCCAACTTAGTCCCGTAAAAAGTGGCTGGGATTATTTGGAATAGCGAGTGAAATATGCACGGGGAGTTCAATAAGTAATGCAACACTTTAGTCTGACAGTAGGTTGGATCTATTCAGGATCACAATACACCGTATTATTCTCCACTCCTTTGGCTACAAAACCGTATTTTTCAACGTAATCTCCGTTCAGTGCGACTGCCTTACGCCACCTTACTGGGAGACAATATATGTCCGCATGGTACCACTCTGTTCGTTTACGTCGGAGCAAACGTGTTGCTGCTTCAATAACCTCCCCACCGTCCACGTACTGCTTCCCGCGGAGTGCAGAGTGCACCACTTCATTGGGCCAAACAGATGGAACTCGGAAGGTGCGAGAATCGGGCTGTAGGGTGATGAGGAAGAATAGTCCACAGAATTATGTGAGTACCTGATTCGGGTGCGCAGACTCGTGCGAGACCTTGCATTGTCATGGAGAAGGAATTTCGTTTGCATTTCTGTGGTGACGAACAGACTGAAGTTGTTTCTTCAATTGCCTGAGAGTAGCATTACACACTTCAGAGTTGATCGTTACACAGTGAGGCAGGACATGAAACACAATAACGCATTCATGGTCCCAGAAGATCCTCACCTCGACTTTACCGGCTGAGGGTGCAGCTATGAACTTTTTCTTCAGAGGAGAGGTGGTTTGGCGCAACTCCATGGATTGCTGTTTTGCCTCTGGTTCCTTGACGATGTTCGCCAAAATATTGTCACGATCAGCCTCGTAATGCCCAATCAATTCCGCACAGATGGTCCTTCGTTGCTCTTTATGCTCTTCTGTTAGGTGGCGAGGAACCCAGCGGAAATACACCCTTCAGTACCCCAACTGGTAGATGAGTATGCCAACACTAACAACAGAGACGTACAGATGTGCAGCAACGTGTTTGACAGTGATCCGTCGATCACCTCGGATGAGAGTGTCCGCAGTTTCCAACATAATAGGAGTCACAGCTGGGTGCGCCCTGCGTGCGAGAGATCGGACAAGCGTGCTCGACCTTGTTGCGATGATGACAGACGCCTAGCCCGACGACTCACCCTGCTTTTGTTCAGTGCCAGGTCTGCCTAGACATTTTGCAAGCGCCTGTGTATATCTGCGATGCTCTGGTTTTCCGCCAAAAGAAACTCAATGATAGCTCTCTGCTTGCAACGCGTGTGATGCTACAGACGAACGTTAAACAAAATTAAAATTGAAAAGTAAGGCTCTTGCTCTCTCAGACATTACATTTTTCAGATGGTATATCAGGAATTTCTACAGACGCTCGAAGTATTCTGAGTCGTGTATTATTCATCAATACTCACTTAAAGGCACTTTGTAAAAAAAGAGAGTAGCAGGTTGTACAGCTAACGTGGCGGCTCTGCCGACCTGGGAGAAAGAGTGAGCCCTCGAAGGCGGTGGCGCCCGTGATGAGCGGCAGCTGCTGGAAGTCCCCGCTGCGCAGGATGTCCTCGGGGTGGCGCGTCAGGAAGGCGCCCTCTCCCGCCGGCTCCACGGTGCCCACGAAGGGGAACGTCAGCCCACGCGCCTTGTCCTGCAACCGCCCGACACGCCGGTATAACGTACAGTTGCTTTTACTCGAAGGGTGAGAGCGAGCGCCACAATTTCGCTATTATCTACGACATTTAAAGTATAAACTTCAATAAGCCGAACTATGCTGCTACAGCTACACTTAGAATTCTTTCCCTATCGTCACCACCTACTAGACGTGGCGTCTACAACTAATAGCTATTAACTTATACAGAATGGTCAAAAACAGTCTCGAAACCTTGTAAGAGGGTGCTGTGCTGAGAAATAATTGTTAAGGAAAAAATTCGATACGTTCCGCCGTTTGGGGAGTTATTTAACACTGAAGTTCGCCAATCAGGTCGTAACGTGTGCAAATCAAAGCAGCCTGCCAGAGGCGGTGTCGTGAAACGTGTTATTCGTTTGGTTTCCGCAAACCGAACACACGTAGCTTTTGCTCACCTCGCTTAAATTTAAAACTTCTGAAAGAGGCACATTTTAACTGATAATGAACATTTCTACAAGTGGTAACTTACCCACCCACAGATGCCTTACATTACCGCATTTTAGCACATCTAAGTGCTTAAATTTGAGCTCGCAACGACCTGATTGGCTACCTTCAATGATAAACGACTCGGAAAAAGCGCAACGTATCGAATTTTTTTCTTTACAATTATTTCTCAACACAGCCTCATCTGCAACACCCTTACACGCTTTTAAAACTGTATAACATGGTGTTCATTCGCGAAACAAAAGAAATTAAACTAATCGCATTAATAAGGAACTATTTGCCGCAGCGTATCAATGAGCTGCTTTACGGCAGAACAGTTCAGTTTACCGTCCGAACATTGCGTCCGCAGCGGTGCCGATGTGTCAACAGGCACGGCGTGTGTCGTAACCCAGTAAGCTTGGCGAGGAGGCCGGCGGAAACAGCGAGCACAGCAGGGCAGTGCGTGACTGCGAGCGATTCAGCAGGTGGCGTGAGGCAGAGACAGAACAATCAGGCGGGACTCAGTGCGCCTCCGCAACGTTATGCAAGACACATGATTCGATTCGCAACTTCCTGCACTGTTGGTTTGTCAAGGGGGCTACTGTACCGACACGAATCGTTAAACAAACGTAGCAATAGCAGAGACTGTTAACGGCTGGGACTAAAGGAAGAGGGTCCGGTCATTACGAATGATGTTTAATAGCAAAACCCCTTCCCCAACCGTAAAAAAAAAAATTCTCCAGCTGACAGACCAGTAATGACTCTATCAGAATCATCGATGGCGTTCAAGCCCTTAGCGCTAGATTGTCTGATTACTGTTAGGTGGCCGGCTGGTGTGGCCGTGCGGTTCTAGGAGCTTCAGTCTGGAGCCGCGTGACCGCTACGGTCGCAGGTTCGAATCCTGCCTCGGGCGTGGATGTGTGTGATGTCCTTAGGTTAGTTAGGTTTAAGTAGTTCCAAGTTCTAGGGGACTGATGACCACACCTGTTAAATCCCATAGCGCTCAGAGCCATTTGAACCATTTGAACCACTGTTAGGTAACAGTTTGTGCACGATTGTTCCATCTGTACAGCACATATCCGCTACACTGCCGCCCGTGAGCTACCCAAGAGACTGCCATGACGTTTTAACGTCGCAGCCTCCGATCCACCACCGGCTTGCTGCAGGGTGGGTCACGATCGGCGAACAGCACGACATCACGACGACGCAGTCACCTGATGGGCAACAGCGCCGCTCATCGCGATGACCCAACACGGCAAAATTCAGAGCCTGCTACTGCAATAGTGTCGGACAACGCGGCATCCGACAACTCCACGCGGTGTGAGAAGGCGAGAGGAGCCTTGGGAGGGACCGAGCACTCCCACGTCGTCTCGTAGGTCCACTCAGGACCACAGCAGCAGACAGACGTGAGAGTCCGACCCAGGACCTAGGAGAGAACGGAAGACGCCGTCTGAACTGTAAAATTACTGAATAAACATGTATTACAACTCATTATTTTATTACGGCGTCTGATAACGCGCCCAGAAACCTACCACGACCACCTGAACACAGTGGGGGCATCAGCCGGGTCTGCTGGCTCTTAGAGCGCTATTGTTTGTCGATCTTGATCTGAGTCCTTACACCATGGCACGTTTCATCAAAACAGATTCATTTCAGTGGCAGCTGACGAACAGTTTACTATAGAAACTTCCTGGCAGATTAAAACTGTGTGCCGGACCGAGACTCGAAACTCGGGACCTTTGCCTTTCGCGGGCAAGTGCTGTACCAACTGAGCTACCCAAGCACGATTCACGCCCCGTCCTCACAGCTTTACTTCTGCCAGTGCCTCGTCTCTTACCTTCCAAACTTTACAGAAGCTCTCCTGCGAACCTTGCAGAACTAACACACCTGAAAGAAAGGATATTGCGGAGACATGGCTTTGCCACAGCCTGGGGGATGTTTCCAGACTGAGATTTTCACTCTGCAGCGGAGTGTGCGCTGATATGAAACTTCCTGGCAGATTAAAACTGTGTACCGGTCCGAGACTCGAACTTGGGACCTTTGCCTTCCGCCGGCAAGTGCTCTACCAACTGGCTACCCAAGCACGACTCGCGCCCCGTTCACGCCGGGTTCGCGTCTCGGCCCGGCACACAGTTTTATCTGCCAGGAAGTTTCATAACAGCGCACACTCCGCTGCAGAGTGAAAATCTCAGTCTGGAAACATCCCCCAGGCTGTGGCAAAGCCATGTCTCCGCAATATCCTTTCTTTCAGGAGTGCTAGTTCTGCAAGGTTCGCAGGAGAGCTTCTGTAAAGTTTGGAAGGTAGGAGACGAGGTACTGGCAGAAGTAAAGCTGTGAGGACGGGGCGTGAGTCGTGCTTGGGTAGCTCAGTTGGCAGAGCACTTGCCCGCAAAAGGCAAAGTTCCCGAGTTCGAGTCCCGGTCCGGCACACAGTTTTAATCTGCCAGGAAGTTTCATATCAGCGCACACTCCGCTGCAGAGTGAAAATCTCATTCAGTTTACCATAGGTTTCTTTGCGCCATGTTTGAAGGCAAACACGATGGGATCCCACCGCGTCTTAAACGTAAATGGCGTTGCAGGTATGTTTCGAGTACTGGAAGGAAGAACCTTCAAATATTGATGTACACAAATGAGTCCTACTCCGATGGTGACCATCAGTACCAGAAAATATCTATAAGTACAAAAATTGTAGGATCGGTCGTAACTTCGATACTTCAACACTATTCAAGTGAGTCAGCTATCCCAGTTGTAATACTTCATCTTCTATCACAAATACTTTAGTACTCCATAAGATGTAGTCCTCCAACTATGTACAGACGACGCAAGAATACAGCAGCGCCACTGATTTAGACGATACGCTTTTTCTGTAACTCTTCTCTCGTAACAAAATTTCCAACTTTTGTGACAACTGTCTTATGGTTTCCATAGTTATTACTGATCCTGTGACAGGCTGTGTAGACGAGACGCCAGAACGTGGCGGACACATGACGTACCTCCTCGGTGCGACCTCGAAGAGTGTTCTCGACGAGCGCCGTGGCGGGCTGGCGCGCCAGGAACTCGAGCAGCTGGCTGGAGTCTGCTGTCGCGAGGCCGAGGTGGGCAGCCAGCGCGAACGAGCGCTCCGGCACCCGCGCGCTGAACGCGCCGTCGCCCACTGCCACGCCGCTCTGCGCGATCACTCGCCGGAACAGCCCTGCGGCATCGTGACAGGCAGCTCGCCATCTCAACGAGACACAGGAAGTCAGGCTAGGAACAACGGCAGCAATCAAAATTAAAGAAACCAAGGGAACAAAGAGAGGACGAGGTTAAGACGTTCAAAGGTTGTGAAACACGCTTGACTACAATCAAAAAGAGACTGGAATCAAAAATCATCATTAGAAGACATTTATTTATCACTGGATGCAATGCCGACAGCCATTATTCACTAAAATTCACAAATTTCTTCTGGCTAACCGAAAAAAAGACATTATGTGGCCACTGCAATGAAAGTGCAGCACTTCTTTCTAACTATCCTTTGCCTCTTGGCTTCTAGCATGTATGCATTCGAGGCATATACTGAACACACCCCCTCCTCTCTCTCTACGTCCATCTCTTCCTCCCCATGTCTCTCTAACTCATCCTCCAACCGCTCTCTGTTTCTTCATCTCCTCCTATCCCTCTCTTTGTCCATTTCCTCCACCCCCTCCCTCTGACCATATTCCCCTCCCCCTCACTCTTTCCATTTCCAACTCCCGCTCTTCTTCTCCCACTTGCCTACCACCCCTGAACACCTTCCACCTTCCTCATACGTCTCCCTCTCCTCCTCCTTGCTCTATCCACCGTTTCCATATCCATCTCAACCTGCCCTTACCCATGGTCATTGGTACACATGTTGTTGTTGTTGTGGTCTTCAGTCCTGAGACTGGATTGATGCAGCTCTCCATGCTACTCTATTCTGTGCAAGCTTCTTCATCTCCCAGTACCTACTGCAGCCTACATCCTTCTGAATCTGCTTAGTGTATTCATCTCTTGGTCTCCCTCTACGACTTTTACCCTCCAGTACCAAATTGGTGATCCCTTGATGCCTCAGAGCATGTCCTACCAAACGATCCCTTCTTCTAGTCAAGTTGCGCCACAAAATCCTCTTCTCCCCAATTCTATTCAATACCTCCTCATTACTTATGTGATCTACCCACCTAATCTTCAGCATTCTTCTGTAGCACCACATTTCGAAGCCTTCTATTCTCTTCTTCTCTAAACTATTTATCGTCCATGTTTCACTTCCATACATGGCTACACTCCATACAAATACTTTCAGAAACGACTTCCTGACACTTAAATCTATACTCGAAGTTAACAAATTTCTCTTCTTCAGAAACGCTTTCCTTGCCATCGACCATCATCAGTTACTTTGCTCCCCAAATAGCAAAACTCCTTTACTACTTTAAGTGTCTCATTTCCTAATCTAATTCCCTCAGCATCACCCGACTTAATTCGACTACATTCCATTATCCTCGTTTTGCTTTTGTTGATGTCCATCTTATACCCTCCTTTCAAGACACTGTCCATTCCGTTCAACTGCTCTTCCAAGTCCTTTACTGTCTCTGATAGAATTACAATGTCATCGGCGAACCTCAAAGTTGTTATTTCTTCTCCATGGATTTTAATACCTACTCCGAACTTTTCTTTTGTTTCCTTTACTGCTTGCTCAATATACAGATTGAATAGCATCGGGGAGAGGCTACAACCCTGTCTCACTCCCTTCCCAACCACTGCTTCCCTTTCACGCCCCTCGACTCTTATAACTGCCATCTGCTTTCTGTACAAATTGTAAATAGCCTTTCGCTCCCTGTATTTTACCCCTGCCACCTTCAGAATTTGAAAGTGAGCATTCCAGTCCACATTGTCAAAAGCTTTTTCTTTAAGTCTACAAATGCCACAAACGTAGGTTTGTCTTTCCTTAATCTTTCTTCTAAGATAAGTCGTAGGGTCAGTATTGAATCACGTGTTCCAATATTTCTACGGAATCCTAACTGATCTTCTCCGAGGTCGGCTTCTATCAGTTTTTCCATTCGTCTGTAAAGAATTCGAGTTAGTATTTTGCAGCTGTGACCTATTAAACTGATAGTTCGGTAATTTTCACATCTGTCAACACCTGCTTTCTTTGGGATTGGAATTATTAGATGCTTCTTGAAATCTGAGGGAATTTCGCCTGTCTCATACATCTTGCTCACCAGATGGTAGAGTTTTGTCAGGACTAGCTCTCCCAAGGCTGTCAGTAGTTCTAATGGAATGTTGTCTACTCCCAGGGCCTTTTCTCGACTTAGGTCTTTCAGTGCTCTGTCAAACTCTTCACGCAGTATCATATCTCCCATTTCATCTTCATCTACCTCCTCTTCCATTTCCATAATATTGTCCTCAAGAACATCGCCCCTGTATAGACCCTCTATGTTCTCCTTCCATCTTTCTGCTTTCCCTTCTTTGCTGTGCTCTTAATATTCATGCAAGTGGCTCTCCTTTCTCCAAAGATCTCTTTAATTTTCCTGTAGGCAGTATCTATCTTACCTCTCGTGAGGTAAGCCTCTACATCCTTAGATTTGTCCTCTAGCCATCCCTGCTTAGTCATTTTTCACTTACTGACGACCTCATTTTGTATTCCTTTTTTCCTGCTTCACTTACTGCTTTTTTATATTTTCTCCTTTCATCAATTAAATTCAGTATCTCTTCTGTTACCCAAGGATTTCTACTAGCCCTCGTCTTTTTACCTTCTTGATCCTCTGCTGCCTTCACTATTTCATTCCTCAAAGCTACTAATTCTTCTCCTACTGTATTTCTTTCCCCCATTCCTGTCAATTGTTCCCTTATGCTCCCCTGAAACTCTGTACAACCTCTGGTTCTTTATCCACGTCCCATCTCCTTAAATTCCCACCTTTTGGTAGTTTAATCCTTCCTATACTTTCAATATTCCCTCAACATGCCTGTCAAGTGGGTAGGCTACATATAAGGGGCTTGAAAATCATTTATTTCCCCTTGTACTACAGGCCACGATGTACAGCTGATCGATAAAGTAGACCGATATTACTTTAAAATATCATGCGTGTCATGCAGGGTAGCCTATATGTTGGAGCCCAGGAGACTGTTTCTTGTCTCTGACATATGGGCTGCATGAAAAGCAGGTTGATTTGGCGGAGCAGTACTGTTTCTACACAACTTGTCTGTCTTCAAAGCAGCCTATAGACTAAGGGCTGGAAAAAACACGTTTTTGCCTATATGTCCTCTCCTATTGGAGTTAGGAGGTTATAAACCACATAGTGCTGGTACTATGATGCGTGCTGTTTCTGCGCCAGGTTTGGGGGAAATTGACCCAGGGGTGTGGGAGGAGATCACGGACATAGATACATACCCTCTGCTCTTTGTATATAATAGATTTAATTGTAAAAAGCTGTTAACCCCTATTATTCATTCCAGAGCTTTCAACTGTTTCAGATCTGCAAGGATTTCATCGAACAGTAGTACAATTTACACACTTCAGTGTAGCTATTCATATTGCAGCAGTTTTATGCTGTAGTAGCGAAAATATTGTGGAGGGCCGGAACCCAGTATTACACCATTTCTGATTCCCATAAGAAACAGAACAACCTGTCAGAGATGCTGCATGCATGGAAGCCATACAACATGGCCACAGTGAACCACCTATCTAGCACATGTACATCAGGTGTGTGACAGCTGCTGGACAGCATATTAATTGCTTACTGTAAGGTGACCCACTGTGCAGTAGTGCAGTGGCTGAAGGGGTAACTGTTTTGATAGAAAACAGAACGCGGTGTATGACTTCGGACGGATATTCAACAGCTTCCAGTCGCTACAAACCCTAGCTTTCAAGTGCAGAGAGTATCTGCATTCAACATATTAAAAAATTTAAACTATTTGAAAGTCAGTTAGAAATAACATTTATGTTTCCTTTGATTACGGGCGACACTTGCTTCCTAAGTTTGACCAGGTTAGGTTGGTTGGTCGATTTGGGGGAGGGGACCAAACAGCAAGGTCATCGATCCCATCGGCTTAGGGAAGGCGAAGAAAGTCGGCCGTGTCCTTTCAAAGGAACCATCCCGGCATTTGCCTTAAGCGATTTAGGGAAATCACATAAAACCTAAATCAGTTTGGTCGGACGCGGGTTTGAACCGTCGTCTTCCCGAATTTGACCAGATTAGCTGCACCGAGGAATCTGTCACTACCGACAGGCCCATTCGACTTCCACCAATATAGCTACTCCTGTCAGCAACGCGGAGGAGAATAAAGTTAGGGTTAACATTTAGCGAAGAGTCAGAACCTCAACACACATATGAGTCACGGTGATGCCTTTATGCCACAAAGGTTGTTTCTGAATGCTGCTCATTGTAGCGTGGTATTGCAAGTGTGATGTTCTACACACTTTAAAATGTTATGTTGTTGCAACCTCTGGCTTTGGACAGTATTTTTCTCAGCCAATAACAATTTAGCACAATCTGGATTATTAGCTTCTCGATCGGCTACATTAACCAGTTTTTAATTTTATAAATAAGGCGACAAGGATGTGGTAATAACTCATATTCCTTACAAATCGAAAGAGACTCTGAGCTCTTGCAACTCCTCCATCTGCAACAGATGCTGAGAGTGGCTACAAATGCAGCAATAGTGAAATAATAAATGTCACAAAAAGTTACACAAGAAATGGTATCTGCAACAGCAGTAGGTCGACTTGTTCCAAGGAAAGGTCAGGCAAAACCTTCTGCGTTATCGTTCAGTTAACACATCGCGAAGCGAGACGTCTATCTGCAATGTTTTTACTTCCATTTCCATGTGTTTCAGATAACGTACACTGAATTTCAGCAGCCTCTAAATGGTCCTGGGACATACTGTGGCTACGCGTTACCCTGTGGTGTTCAACGTTTTCGACTAGGTTTTGGAATGATGGCTAGCGGCCACTCCCATCCTCCCAATACACCGTCGCCGCCACAAGTCAGCCTAATTTAAACACAGTCATAGTTTACGTAGTATGCGAACCTTATTATAGACTTAGCACTGCCACAATTTACACATAACTGCAAATTTACTGTAGCTTCTGGCAAAAAAATTTAAATAATTCTAATTATATTTTTCAGAACTTTACTTATTTTCAGACTAATACTGGACGTATTTGTGAAAGATTTGACACATCCATACCAAGGCACTTTCGCAGATTCTTTTCGATAGTATGTCGTAACTCAAAGGAATTGATTTGATCATAATAAATGCGCCAGGATTCACCATAGTATTGGCCCTTATATAGTACAATTGGTTTCCCCAAAATTGTGTGATTTTCTACATTCAGAAATTATTATTGAGACATTACAGAAAGCAAGGAGATTTTTTGAGCAGTGAGAGTAGTTGTTCGAGTAACATAGCGCTAGTGTTGTTTTCCCAGACTTTGTTTTTAAAGATTTGAAAATGAACCAGCCTTTCCTACTTGATGAGATTGCTGTTTTACAGAGAAATCACTTAGTCTGGAAGGTTTCATAGCTTTTAAAGTGTTCTTCCACAAATGAGGGACAATGGTAGTTTTTGTTTGACAGCTGAGAGGTGAATCCATATTTCAGTTATTAGAGTATTGGCAGCACTTTTTTCTCTGCCTTTTTGAGGAAATATGCTTCCAAAAGCACAAGTTATGACAGTGGGTAGATGGGCACTGTGCTCCTCTGAATACAGACCCAGTGCACCGCAGCACGTCCGCAGCTTCAACAGTCTCAATATTGACACTTCGTGGTTCCTAAAGTGATGTTCAGCGCCAAGTGCATTTGTACAGTTCCATTATCGGAACTCAGGCAACTTCTTTACGCGTACTGACTACCACCGACAGAACACATTAGAGTAGCTTGTGGTAGTGACATATTAATTATTATTTACATTTACGTCTGTTCTTTCACACATGTCCAAAAGAACAGAGACCACACAGTCATGGTTCTGCAGCCGTATAAATAAGTGATGAAAGAGGAATACCGACGTCAGCCGCATGACGGTATTGAGGAAACTCAGTGGCGACAAGTGAAAATTTGTGCTGTTCGACAAATGAAAACATCTCCCCAGAGGACGATAACCTAAGCTACTTCTCGAGCCCATCTGAATCCCTTTTCCAAATACACTGATGATCCAAGACACGACGACCACTGCTCATCCACTCATCGCGAGACTGACAAGGCCGCCCCCCCCCCCCTCATCGCTCCCCTCCCCTTCAGATTTAATGGTAGGGGACCCAGAGGACAGCCCGTCAAAAACTGAACACAGGTCAAGCATGAAAACAGGAAGGTGTACTGAACTGTGAAAAAAAAGCAAAATAGAAACAGTAAACGGTCCAAGAAGCGCAATATAAAGCAGACTGACGGAAAACTGCGTCGTGGATAACTAGTCATGGTGTTGGACTGTCAAGCGGGAGACTTGTGTTCGATCCTCCATAGTGTCAACCTTTTTTTTCCGCTGGTCGCTGCATTCAAATTTACGTCTGTGTCGTGGTGTAAAGTCTGTTTGCAAAAGCAAGGTGTAAGCTAAGGACCTATAATGACAGTTGATGCTGCAGAACTACTCTATTGGCAGCGGAAAGGAAGTGGCTTTCCAATAAGAACCGCAAACGTTTGTTCATAACAATCTTATCGACGCACTTCATTTACACAACTGGTGAGTGAGATATGCCTCCTCGACCCATTTAGGTGTTCGTATGAATGTGATCACTCCCAAGGAAATGATGAAGACAAACAGTTTGTCACATAAGGTGCAACAAATGAGCACAACAGTTTCACAAGCACACAGTTTCTCTGTGCTCTGTCAAAACATATATATGTTTTTAACGCTTTTGAAGTTGCTTCCCGTTTTGGAAGTTTTGACTCTTGAATTCCTTCGTTGTAACATACTTCACACCCGTTTATTTGTTGTTTTCCTTTCTGTGGGACGTCTATATGGCATCGCATCTGCTCTCACTATTCATCACATTAACTGGCGACGGTAACGTAGTCTTACCACACGATTCATATTCTACAACGAATGTATGGTACGACAACTGCCAGGACTACAGAAACAGAGTAAAAACATTTCAATGACAGGACAGACAGTTCATAATGTTGTGAAAAAAGATGAAACAAAAAGAAATGGTGTGAAGAGTCTTGAACACGGCTCGGGCGGTTTACAGTCTAATAGCACGACCACTCTTTTTTTTGTTGATCTCATTTTTGTTCTATATTGTTCGTTGAATTTGATCGGGGCAGACGTCCGATGACACCCGTTCAGTGTCTTCGTTGATTCGTTCACTACGGTTTTTTTTTTATTACAGAGTGTAGTTTACCCTGTGACTGAACACGCTGCGCTACCGTGCCGGCTTTAAGCACGACGCCACTGATATTCAGTACACCTCAATATTGCACGTGTGGAGCTTGAACCGTTCACGGTTTTTATTTTCATTCACAGTTCAGTGGAGCTTCTTCCTGTTTTCCTGCTCGACCTGTGTGTGGTTTTTGACGGGCTACCTACTGGCCCGTTTTACCACTAAACCTGAGGGAGGTGCGATGGGAATTTTCCCTTGTGAGTGCTGCCTTGCGGCGTCGCGGTCCCGTGACGCGGCTGGGAAAGCACATCAGGGGAACCGAGACGAATGGGGCATCATTCTAGGGCGAGACAGACCGAAAATCGGGAAATCCACTGACATAACCTACTTTAGTCAGTGGAGGAAAAGTGATCGTTAGAAATTAAAATTGTAGAACAGCCACAACCGCATATAAATGTCGTTTATTGACATATTTCACTCGACAGACGCGAGCTTCTTCAGAAATTTAGTAGCTAAGGGCCACACGTTAAAATATCTGGCCGTGCATAGCCCCGCCGCCTTAGATAAAAAAATACGCAGCCAAATAAATACTCACGGAGCAGCAAGAAGGAGTTGTGCGACATAAACGACATCTGGTAGGCGTGTTTCTACATCTGAAAGATAATGTCTATTAAAATTTCGCGCCATACGCGTAAGAGTGGCGCAGGTAGCACTACTATGAGGATGCAAAAAAAAAAAAAAAAAGGTTCAAATGGCTCTGAGCACTATGGGACTTAACATCTATGGTCATCAGTCCCCTAGAACTTAGAACTACTTAAACCCAACTAACCTAAGGACAGCACACAACACCCAGTCATCACGAGGCAGAGAAAATCCCTGATCCCGCCGGGAACCCGGGCGTCGGAAGCGACAACCTTACCGCACGGTCACGAGCTACGGACTATGAGGATGCAAATCAGTTTGATTTACGTACCCGGTGTAACGGTCCTGAACGTTAGTTACGTTTGAGATTGGACGTCGTGAGCTGATGTTAGTCAGGGATCCCTGTAAGTCGACAAAGACGCCATTATCAACGCCTTATTGAATTTGAACGAGGTCGCGTAAAAAGGCTACGGAAAGATGGATGTTCCTTCCGCGATATCGCAGAAAGACTCGGTAGGAATGTAGCCACTGTTCACTATTGCCAGGGGCGTGTGTCACGGTAGCGCACGGTCCAGACGGCCACTTGGCACTACCGAGAGGGAAGACCACTGTGTTCGGCGTATGTCTGTGGTACATTGTACTGCATCTGCAGCAGCAATTTGAGCAGCAGTTGGCACCACAGTGACGCAACGAATTGAACTGTTATAAACCGGTTGCTTCAAGGACAGCTCCTAGCCGGACACCCTTTAGCGTGCGTTCCACTGACCCTAAACCACCGCGATTTGCGACTTCAGTGGTATCAAGCGACAGCTCATTGGAGGGCACGGTGGAGATTTGTCGTGTTTTCTGACGAAAGCTGGTTCTGTCTCCGTGCCAGTGATGGATGTGTGTTGGTTAGGAGGAGGCCAGCTGAGGCCTGAAAACAACCTGGCTACGTGCTACACACATTGCAACTACACCTGTAGTTATGGTGTGGGGTGCGATTTTGTATAACAGCAGGAGCACGGTCGTTGTTATCGCACACACCCTGACTACAAATCTGTACATCAATCTGGTGATTCGATCTCTTGTGCTGTCATTCACGAACTGCATTCCACAGGGTGTTTTCCAACCGGATAACGCTCGTCCACATATCGCTGTTGTAACCCAACATGCTCTACAATGTGTTGAAATGTTGCTTTGGCCTATTCGATCACCAGATCTGTCTCTAATCGAGCACATTTTAGTCACCATCAGACGACAACTCTAGCAACAGCTACAAACAGCATTAACTGTCCCTGTATTGACCGACCAACAGGCATGGAACTCCATCCCATAAACTGACATGCAGCACTTACATAACACAATGCGTGCGAATTTCCATGCTTGTATTCAACATTCTAGAGGGTACACTAGTTATTAATGTGCCAGCATTTCACATTTGCAATGGCTTATCCCTCTCTTACATTAACCTATGATCTTGTAATTTGAATCACTTAAATATGTTACCTAGAAAAATGTATTCCAGAAATATCATTATTCTATATTAATTATTTTTTTGTATGGCATTTTTTTCCGTCTGTGCATTCAACGCGTGGCTCTTGGTTAGTATATTTCTAAAGAACCACACGGCTGTCGAATGAAACATGTAAATAAGTCAAAATTATATGCGACTTGCGGCGGTTCTACAGTTTTAATAGCGGTTTCGTCAAAGAGCAGATTGTTATGGCCCGTCGTCTGGGAATGACTATCTCGGAAACGGTGAAGAAGGTAGTCTGCATGCGTGCTACTGTCACGAGCATCTATATGAAACAAGGAGTAAGCGCCAAGGTGTTGGAAAAACATGCTTCACCACAGAACTTCGAGGTCGGAGACCTGCTCACAGTGTGAGACACGATAAGCGGCGGTCTGTGGCAGACATGACGACAACGTACAATGCTGTTGCCGACACAAGTGTTTCGCAGCACGCCGTTGAGGGCACATTGTTAAAATGCAGGACCGCAGCAGACCAATACTATGGGTTACCAAATTGACCCAGTGACGTCGGTAATTATTGCTGCAATGGGTACGGGATTATCGAGATTGGACCGTGTCACATGGTCGGATGAATCACGTATCAGCTCGATGGTCACATTCAGATATGCAAGCATCCATGTTAATGGGTACTGTAAACATGCTCCGCGGACGTAAGCTGATGGGGACACTATTAGGTTGTGGGGAACATTCACCTGGCTCCCATGGGACCTGAAATAGTAATCGAAAGCACCATCACAGCTCTGGACTATTTGAACATTATTGCGAACCATCTGCTTACCTTTACATTTTATGCTTTCCCTGCTGGCGATGGCATGCTTCAGAAGGATAAATGGCCATCTGACGAAACCAGAACAGTATTACTGTGGTTTGAGGAGCACTATGGGTGAACTTACATTTATGTTTTGGACAGCAAGTTGAGCTTATATGAATCCATTAGAAAATATCTCGACACTTTGGGGTGACCTGCCCGTGATTTATAGGAACTGCGTGACTTTTGCTTACACATCTGCTGTCATATACCTCCGTAAACTTACCAAGGATTTGTCGGATCTATATCACAATCGCTGAAGTATTATGTTTTCAGAATATGGGCCAACACAGAATGTATTGGTTCATTTGTGTGTTATGCCCAGATAGCTCCCTGTGGACAGAGCGTTAATCACTCGCTTGCAATATTCTCGTTCCTAGCCAACGTTCCAGTACAGCTGTCCGAAGCGGTAGCCATGCTCATTAACACACAGCTCTGCAAAACTTAAGGAGACGAGATACGTAAAACTCCATAACTTATTAACAACTACGTGGAAATGAATGACAGTGCGGGAGCATGTTGCCGGTGGTGTCCCAGCCGTGCACAGAAAACTGGACATCACGTGGCATGAGGTCAACGTGACTATGGCGCAAAATAGGGCTGGTCTCGCAATACGAGGCAGGATAAGACAGTGCGTGTGATCAGCGAGCAGTTACAGTGCACTATGATGGTGTTCTTCATTGCAACATGACCCGGAGACGAAATCTGATGCCTTTACACGGGGAAGAATCATTGGGAAATTTCAAGAAGGACGAAGTCTGATATTGTTTCGCATGCATGAAGAGCGCTCCAGATTACAGGCACTGCTGCCCGAAAGAAAAAATGTTTAGATGTGTGTGAAATCTTATGGGACTTAACTGCTAAGGTCATCAGTCCCTAAGCTTACAGACTACTTAACCTAAATTATCCTAAGGACAAACACACACCCCCATGCCCGAGGGAGGACTCGAACCTCCGCCGGGACCAGCCGCATAGTCCATGACCGCAGCGCACTAGACCGCTCGGCTAATCCCGAGCGGCTGCCCGAAATACAGGAGGTGGTGGGCCACTGTCAACTCCAGGTGTATATGACCAATGCATTACACAACAAGCAAGAAGGGACTCACATCAAGCAGCGGGTGCTAAAAAATGATTCAAATGCCTCCAAACACTATTGGACTTAACATCTGAGGTCATCAGTCCCCTAGAATTAGATCTGCTTAAACCTAACTAACCTAAGGACATCACACACATCCCTGCCCGAGGCAGGATTCGAACCTGCGACCGTAGCAGCAGCGCGGTTCCAGACTGAAGCGCCTAGAACCGCTCGGCCACAGCGGCCGGCGCATCGGGTGCAATTGCAAGTACGTTTAACAGGAGTGCAAGGCAAGCAATCTTACGTTCCACAGGAGAAAGGAGGATGCGTGGCGGCGGTCACTTTGCCCAACGACCTGTACGTACTTTGGTTTCTGTTGGCGGCGGCGCTGTACTGCGATTGTGCCAAGAGCATAGAGATTGGGGTGGTGTGCTCTTCTCGGGTGGGAGCAGATTCAGTCTGAAGCAGATTCAGTCTGAAGCAGCTTCAGTCTGAGTTGTGTGATTCTGGAAGCACCCTCTTAAGGAGAGAAGTGGAGCACGTAATGAACCCAGGAAAATTGATGAACACAATCGTTTTGCTAGTCCAGGTATTATGATGAGCGGTGGCACAATGTTGAGTGGAGATACTGACCTCCAAATCTTTGGACGTTACTGTGACACTGTACACCTTCTCCATGTTCGCCTGTTCTGGACTGCAGCCGTCCCTGACCTCATTTTTATGGATGCCAACGTGCAACCGCATCTAACAGAGCAGGCGGAGGAGGTCTTCGAATGAGAGGGTATTCGGCGAATGGACTGGCCTGCCCTTTACCCCGTGTGGAACACGTTGGGGAGGCGCACTGCAGTACGTCCACAGAAACCAACGTTCATCCAGCATTTGTCAACCGCGTTGGAGAAATGGAACGTCCTATCACTACTTACTGACCTTGTGGCGAGCACGTTTCAGATCATGCACCATCACCTGTGGTGATCACACGCCCTATTAAGAACCATGTCCCACCTTTTGCAGTGTCCAGGGGATAGTCATTAATAACGTGAATTCAATATAATTACTGACTTTGAATAAAAGTGTCATTTCTGTTCGTCTCATTGCATATCTTTCAGTTACCTTGTGTACTGTACTGCACTGTGGTGTACTATAATATACTGTTCTATAGTATAGCGGTTCCCATTGTTATCGAATTACGTTATTTGGCAGTGTACATGCAAGTTTTGCAGACCAGTTTAATTCCACCCAAGCTGGGTGTGATGCGCCAGTGAATCGTATTCATTCCATAGTTAAGGACGGAAGACCAAGAACGAAGAACTCGTATTAGGAAGAATATAAGACGAGGATGTAGGCTTTCGACTATTCAAGAAGCAAAGACGGGAATAGAAAAAGGTTCAGGAATGGGATTAAAATTCAGTGTGAAGCGACATCATAGATGCGATTCGGCGATTACATAGCTATTCTCAGTGAAAGCGAGAAAGAATTGCAAGACATATATATGAAATGAACGGTCTGATGAGGACACACAATGGACTGATAGAAAACCGAAGAAAGTCGAATATATCGAGGAATACCACAAATGATAGTACCGATAAACTTAACATCAACGAAGTAGAAGAGATTACGGAATCCTGCTACCCTGGAAACAAACAGAGAACACAAGGAAGACATAAGAGACTTTCTAGAACAGGCAAAGACGGCATTCCTCAGGGAAATGTCTTCTAATGTCTACTAGTGTTACGCAAATACAATATATCATAGTAAAGTGAAGTGTAAAGATTTTACATTCACTTGTGCATGTAGAAAATATTCTGTATGCATTCTTATTTTTTGATGGAAGCATTAATACATTCCTTAGAATCTTAAATAAATCAAAATTCACGATTTCCTCAGCGACACGAAACATTTCTAAAACATTCCTATAGTACTATGGACTATTCCACTGATTTCAACATATCTCACGGTCTATATCGAAGCTATTAAGTTAGTAGTAAATTTGTGTAACCTCTTAATTGTTTCGAACTTGATCAGCTTTTCTTCGTAGTTAAGAGGTTAGTCCGATCCCACTCTGAGGCAAAATGGCTTTTCGATAAAAATGGGAATTGCACAGGAAAAATCGGGGATGATAAAAGTACTACATGTGACGCATTGTTAATGAGGGATTAAAATAATAAACGGAATGAAATAATATGTATAATGAAATTTATAGAGGATGCTCAGAAACATCTGAAAGTGTGTAAGGGTGCTGCAGGTTAGGCGGTGGTGAGAAATAACTGGACGGTGGCGCCGAACGTGTTCTTAGTTTGGTTTCTGAAACCGAACAAAAGACTGATACAAAAATTGGACATGCGACGGTAGTTGGTACTGAACCCGAGCCGAAGGCTGAGCAGTCTCATGTGCTGTCTTCTACACTATGAAAATAACTGCTGACTCTAATTGTATCTGGCGGCCCGCTTGAATTTGCTCCCGCAACAGCCTGATTTCTAACTTCGGTGCTAATTAACACAGAAACGGCAGTATTGTAACAAGGCCGGCCCCATTCCAAAATACCGTTATCCATGATGGCGGCCATGACGTCAGAGTCATTATGAACTGTTTTCATAACACCGTCACCATTCCTAAGCATCGTTAGTCGACAGCAACAAGGTCGCACGCAATGTATCCGGCACGTGTTGCCTCTCTAGTCTTTATTACCGTAGCGGGTTGTGACATAGAGAGAGTCCATTCCAAAGCATCGTTAGTTGACAACAACAAGGTCGCACGCAGTGTATCTGGCACGTGTTGACTCTCTAGTCTTTATTACCGTAGCGGGTTGTGACATAGAGAGAGTCCATTCCAAAGCATCGTTAGTTGACAACAACAAGGTCGCACGCAATGTATCCGGCACGTGTTGCCTCTCTAGTCTTTATTACCGTAGCGGATTGTGACATAGAGAGAGTCCATTCCAAAGCATCGTTAGTTGACAACAACAAGGTCGCACGCAGTGTATCCGGCACGTGTTGACTCTCTAGTCTTTATTACCGTAGCGGGTTGTGACATAGAGAGAGTCCATTCCAAAGCATCGTTAGTCGACAACAACAAGGTCGCACGCAATGTATCCGGCACGTGTTGCCTCTCTAGTCTTTATTACCGTAGCGGGTTGTGACATAGAGAGAGTCCATTCCAAAGCATCGTTAGTTGACAACAACAAGGTCGCACGCAGTGTATCTGGCACGTGTTGACTCTCTAGTCTTTATTACCGTAGCGGGTTGTGACATAGAGAGAGTCCATTCCAAAGCATCGTTAATTGACAACAACAAGGTCGCACGCAGTGTATCCGGCACGTGTTGACTCTCTAGTCTTTATTACCGTAGCGGGTTGTGACATAGAGAGAGTCCATTCCAAAGCATCGTTAGTCGACAACAACAAGGTCGCACGCAGTGTATCCGGCACATGTTGACTCTCTAGTCTTTATTACCGCCACCAGAGTAATCTGTCATCAAGTCAGCTGATGGTTTTGTGGGGTGGTGGAAATGGCTGTATCCAATACGATCCCTTAATTGAGTCACATGTTAGACTTCTACCAATTGGATTCAACTATCCTATGACCTCATTGTAGGACATATATAGGTTAAGTTCCTGGACCTCAGTCTTGGTCACTCAGTCAGCGGGAGACTAAGAAGAACAATCATGAAGCTCCAGTCGACCTCCAGTGCAGTCACTCAGAACAGAATCAAACGGAAAAGTAAGTATCATATTTCACATTATTCTATCTCGTTCATTATCCTTATTATTCAATGTTTTCACTTATTCGCTAATATCTAATCATTCATCTTCTTTTTTCAACAGAGTCAAACGCAACCATGCTTAGCTCCACAGATGCGTCCGAACCTGCATCATCATTAGCTTCGTTAACCATCTCATCCGGACCTACACCAGCGACAGCCGACTCATTTGAGCCAGTAGCGACCACGTGGGATCCTGTAGCTCTCATGTTGGAGCAGGACAAGGAGTTGCTGCTCTCCGTCCCACTCAGCAACTTGTGTGATGAAGATGCTCGATCTGCTCACCACACAACGAATTCAACCACTGGTGGTGTTAAAGATCAACTAAATGGTGGTCAGTACTGGATGCCTAAATATAACTCATCACAATCGAACACTCCCGTGATAGTGCAACCACCGAGTTTAGATACTGTAAATAAGAAGAATACGTCTAGTGCGGCTACGCTATTCACCACGACATACAATTTAACCTCCAGTGGTTCCAAACGTGTGAACATTTCTATAGACGTCCATCATGTCTGGGGGATCCAAGCTATAATGGAGGTTGAAAATATTTCCAAAAGTGTTAAAGTCCCGATTTCCGAGTTCGACTGGGCCGGGATCTGTCATGCAGAGCGCTACATCAATCAACAAATGACCACCGAATATGATCCAACTCATCCCCCACCAGAAATTCGTCTTGCCGATGTCACACTTTCCATTACTACTGTATATGATGACTGCGCCTTATGCATTAAATCAGGTGTCGACAGCGTCTATCTAAGGCATCCATCAGTTATCAAATTATTCAACCTAGACTCCTCTATACGGTTTGCTCTCGAAAGACTGAATCGTTGGGTTCCTAGCATAGAGGCAGCATATAGTGATGTTAAAAACTCTCTACGTGTTAATAATATACATATTGACGATTTTGAGCAGCATCTTCGTTCGCATATGACCATTAAAACTACAGACATTCAATTGAAATGCGTGTGTCAAAAACCAGAGTACTCAGAGTCACCTATCGGATTGCGTGAGATACGTGCAGAATTTATTGCCAACCAAAGAGAATTATTTGGTATATATTCTACAGGTTCTAAGAAGAAACGTGCAGATTATGATAACACCTCAGAAATAGTACATCTAATGTATGATTTTTAAATAAATAATTTATATTTAATCTTATCTCCTGTTTCTCTTTTATTTCAGACCACCACTCCTATTATAATCAAATTGATCCAATAATTTTTTAATTCTACTCAAATTATGACCATCTTACTCTTCATACATGTGTTCCTCGTGTAGGCAGTATAGCTCAATCGGTTAATTGATCGAACTATACTGGCTACACACAAATATTATTATTATCCTCTCAGTTATATTTTCTATATATGTCAAGTACTTGTTTGTACATGGCTCATTTACTATCATGGCTGGCTGGGTGAAGCACCCTCACCACAAGGACTTTGTTGTCGGTGACTGGTCATGTGAAGATTCAAGTGAAGAGCAGAAGAAGAAGAAGAACAAGAAAAACGGAATTCTCCTTCCCGATAATATAAGAGCAATTATTGTAGGCCCATCCAACTGCGGCAAGACTAATGTCCTCATGACTCTGCTAACTCATGTGCAAGGTGTCCGATTTGAACATGTCTGTCTATTCTCAAAAACACTCTTTCAACCCAAGTATCAGCTATTGCATGAGATATTTCGAGGTGTAGATGGCGCTACATACACAACATTCAGTGAAAGCTCTGATATCCCCCCACCTGAAGAAACAAAACCAAACACAGTATTCATATTTGACGATGTTGCAGTAGAAAACCAAGACCAAATTCGCAAATATTTCTCTTTCGGTCGCCATATGGGTGCTGACGTATTTTATCTAAGTCAAACATATTCCAGAATCCCCAAACAACTTGTTAGGGATAACGCAAATCTCATTATAGCCTTCAAGCAAGACAATCTTAATTTAAGACACATTTACCAAGCACATGTGGGGACGGATATGTCGTTCAATGATTTCTTAAAGATATGTGCAGACTGTTGGAACCATTCACAGTATGGGTTTCTCGTTATTGATAAAACAAGAAAACTGTATGATGGTAGATACAGACGAAACTTTCAAGAATTTTTGCATATATAACAAGGTAATAGACGTTAACACATCAGTCTACGTCATACCATGGACAAATTCGCGCGTATGTCCACCTCTCAACCTGAGATGATTGGTGTACACAGACAGAACATTCGCTTGTACATGGATGCGAAAATTCAAGCTATGGCTCTTAAAGTTGCAAGTATGCGCAGGGAACTAGAGACCTATTACCAAACCCTTCTGAGAATGGTGAATCAGTTAAATGAGCTAGTTAATCAAGTCAGTAAGAAAGTAACCGACTTAACTGAAAAGGTCGATCATATTCAGAGAAAAATAGATGTAGACCTCATTGTTGTCGATAAGGGTGATCGTGATCATACTAAGAAGCTGAAGAAAATGAATGCATATATAAAGCCTCATGTCGCAGAGACGTCTGATTAGTATACGTTGAGATGTCGACGACCAAACAGAAAGTCATTCAAGCCCGTAAAGCAGTCCGAGAGAAATTACGGTTGCTTAGGTTAGGGTATATTGATCGTCAGCAAACACTAAGAGAGACCTTTAAGCCCGTTACTGAGTCTCTCCGACAGCTCTCACCAAAAACAAAAACGACCCAAAACGACAGTCAAGCCATTGATGAATTCATTATTAGTCACGCACCAGGCCAGATAGATAGAACATTCGGCGTTAGCCCGGGAAGACCGTACATGTTGGGCACGCATCCCATAACTGTAACAGAAGACAAAATACAAATAGCTGATAGACAGTTTGACCGAACACCAGGCTTAATGAATCTTATTTTCCTAAGACCAACTAAAAAACCTATAAATTATTCAGTTAGTGATAAGGACACGTACCGTCAAATACTACACATGACTGGTGTACACAAGATCACCAAAAGCCTAACCAACAGGAAGTATAAAACCATTATAAAACCAATACTTGAAGACCAAAACAACAACAACGATGCCAGCAGCGGAGATGGTATTGACATTGGTCTTAAGACAGTGAACAATCGAGTCCCTCAGTATATATATTATGACGACCCCAACGAACTAATAGATCGACTACGTCTGCTCATGGCATCAGCTGCTGCAGGTAATACAGCTCATTCGAATGAAGTTATCTCCATAATCTCTGAGCTTCGAGAGAGAGGTATCATCGAATAAGTATGGAGACCGTAGTTCGAAAACTACACAAACCAGCACGCAAAACATACCCGCGCAGGCATGTCATGATTAAAGGGATGGATGACTTGTGGCAAGCTGATCTTGTAGATATGCGACAATATTCACATGAGAATAAAGGCTTCAAATACATTTTAATTGTTATTGATACATACTCCAAATTTGCATGGGCAGTACCAGTCAAGACAAAAACCGGACCAAATGTCGCTGATGCTTTTGAACGCTTGCTACAGATAGGAACCAATCGATGCCCGGACAATCTCCAAACCGATCATGGTGGTGAGTTCTACAATAGGTACTTCAAGACAGTGATGCAGCGGTATGGAATACATCACTACTCGACATTCACTCACCTGAAGGCAAGTATCGTAGAGCGCTTGAACAGAACAATAAAAGGCAGAATGTGGATGCGGTTTAACCTTCGTGGCTCATACAAATGGACAGATATCCTCCCAGAAATAATTGCTCAATATAATAGAACCAAACATAGCACAATAAAAATGCGGCCAATTGATGTTCGTGATAACACACTCATGGATACGGTATACTTTCACATTAAGATACTGGATCCACGCAAACAGAAATTTAATGTAGGTGATTTGGTGCGTATCTCAAAACACAAGACCGCATTTGAGAAATCATACCTACCGAACTGGTCAACTGAGATATTTACAGTTTCAAATGTGCAGCGAACGAATCCTAGAACTTATTTATTGAAAGACAGTAAAGGTGAAGAAATTGCAGGCTCCTTCTACACTGAGGAGATGCAGAAGAGCTCACAACCAGATCTTTTTCTCGTGGAGAGAGTCATAAGACGACTTGGAAATAAAGCCCTAGTCAAATGGCTTGGTTTTCCTGCTACACAAAACAGTTGGATTGATGCCAGGGATTTGCTATATAATGAACATTCATCGTCCACAACCACCACAGTAGCCTGACATGCGTGATCGAGGGCACATTAGAGGAGGCGGTGGTGTTCTGGACAAACTACCTTTGGAATTACACATCCCGGGGTATAACTACTGCGGACCTGGGACAAAGCTTCAGAAACGCTTGGCGCGAGGTGATAAGGGAGTGAATCTGCTTGACGAAGCGTGCATGGAACACGACATTGCATACGAAGCAAATAAAGATCTACCAAGTCGTCACATTGCAGATAGGATTTTAGCTGATAAAGCTAAGGCGATACGGAAAAGAAAAGATATTGGTATAGGTCAACGCATCGCAGCATTCGCAGTTGATAAAACCATGCGCGGAAAAATCAAGTTAGGATTAGGAGTGATGAATTTCAAGCGCGTTATGAACGCTGCACGTCGCGCACTAAACATGAAGAACAAGAAGGGTTCTTTGAAGAAATGTATCCTGACAGCGATGTATGCAGCTACAAACGCAATGAAGGACAAAGAATCACCAACGAGAAGATCCGTTAAAGCACCTCGCATTCTACCAATACCCAAGACATCCGGCGGTTTTATTCCTTTTCTCATCCCAGCCCTCTCCGCGCTCTCAGCGGTAGGTTCGCTCGCCGGTGGGGCTGCAGCTATCGCTCGAACAGTCAAGAATGCGCAAAACTCGCAAACCCAGTTAGAAGAGGTGAGAAGACATAACCGCATGATGGAAGCAGCAGTCATTGGAAAAGGTCTATACTTGAAACCATACAAGAAGTGTCTTGGTCTATTCATAAATAAAAAAAAAAGCCCAATAGCGGTCCTACCAGATCGACCACTCACAAATACAGACCTTCTTAAGTTTGTTAGACATAAATTCAAGATACCAAGATTCCGTGGTGTGTTTATGAGGGATACATTACCTAAGACTATGTGGAAAACTGGTGAATGCGGTATTGTGAATTTAGATGTTGTCGGAGGTCCTGGCACCCACTGGGTGGCGTACGTTATGAAAGACGCTGGGGTAGTCTACTATTTCGACTCCTTTGGTGACCTGCAACCACCCGAAGAATTACAGCAATACTTCACTCACAGAAGACATGTGCTATACAATTATCAACGGTATCAGGACTTTAATACATACCTCTGCGGGCATCTTTGCATCATCTTTCTCTTGACGTTCACAATGAAGAATAAGAACAAGAACTAACGTATATAAGCAGGATGTTTAAACCTTCATTCATCAGTTGACGTTCAGATGCAATGTCGTACACTTTGACGTTGAAAGGACGGTCATCTGTATTGCGTGCAAATTACTTCCCACCAATTGATTTGAGTGCAGGTCAATGGAGTGTTGCATTGATTGGACTGGAGACGTACAACAGCATCCCGAATATCACCAACACTAACAATAAACTGCATCTCGATATTAATGGTGAAAAAGATATTCTTGAAATAGAATCTGGTGCATACGATATTGACGATTTAAACGAACTCTTAAAACAGTCTGGAAAAGGTATTGAACTACGTGCAAACATCAGTACACTTAAATCTGAAATAAGGACTCTAAATGCAACGATTGACTTTAGCCAGAAACATTCAATAGGACCCCTGCTTGGATTCACAAAAGGGCAGATTTTGAAGAAAGATACAACTAAATTTTACAAGTCCAATCAGTCTGTGGATATACTTCCAGTCAGCACAATACGTGTCGAGTGTAACATTGCTACGAATTCCTATCTCAACGATACTCTCATTCACACTATTTACGGATTCTTCCCCTCAGTTGCAACGAGGTATAAGATTGTTGAGACACCTGCCAATGCAATATACCTTCCAGTGACTGCTCAGACACTGGGATATTTGGAGCTGCGTATTGTGGATCAGAATAATAAACTTGTCGACTTTCGCGGTGAGGAAATCATTATACGATTACATCTAAAACAAGATGGGCTTGCGGTATAAAACAAGTGCACGCAATACACAGCGCGCCACTTCGCTACTGAACAGCAAACTGATAACACCTGTGAACTACGAATTTCTTAAATCAGTTGGTCTCAAACCCTGCAATGACGTCATCACTCAATATAACCAATCCAACAGAGTATGATGACAGAATTATACGTCAAGAATACTTCTCTCATAAATCTTACGCTTCAACCACGTTTAACAAGAATGATGAAATCAGGATTGTCATACAGCACCAGGACACACTCACTCTTCCGTGCAAGAGTTTCATATATCTCGAAGGGTCATTCAAGAAAACTGATGGCACCGATACAGTGGGGTCCAAGCTGACACGCAACGCATTGGCATTCCTCTTCCAAGAGATTCGCTATGAACTGAATGGTTCTGAGATTGATCGTACACGCAATGTTGGTCTAACATCGACCCTTAAAACATACGTCTCGGCATCACCAGCAGATCTGCACAGTTTAGAAAATGCTGGATGGTTCATAGACGATGCGGAGGGTAGAACACCCCAGGAGTACAAGCGATTTACTGCATGCATACCTCTAAAAATACTTATGGGATATTTTGAGGATATGAGACAGATTATTATGAACGCTAAACAGGAACTTATTCTCGTGCGGAGTGCGACAGACAATAACTCGTACATTCAGGGAGCTCAAGAAGAGAATAGGATCACAATCAACAAATTAATATGGAAAATGCCTCACGTCAGTGTATCCGACGAGGAACGATTGAAGCTTTTGAAAGTGTTGAATTCAGGTACATTTCTGTCACTGACCTTCCGCTCATGGGAGATCTTTGAGTATCCAGTGTTACCGATCGCGAGCAGACAAACATGGGCTATTAAGACCTCCAGTCATATCGAGACACCCAGATTCATTATACTTGCGTTTCAGACTGATAGAAGAGCAAATACATCAAACGATTCCACCGTGTTCGATAACTGCAAGTTAACTAACGCCAAAGTCTACCTCAATTCAGAATTCTACCCATATGACAATCTACATCTGCAATGGAATGAAAATGTATACAGCCTCGCGTATGACATGTATGCAAGGTTTCGTCCTTCTTACTATGAAATTGCTGAAGGAGAGGGAGGGGGGTGTCTACTGAGTCCTCGTAAGTTCAAAGAGCTTTCACCGATCATTGTAATAGACTGCTCTAAACAGAATGAGATAATTAAGTCTGGACCTATAGACGTTCGAATTGAATTTGAATCATCGACAAATTTCCCAGAACACACCGCTGCATATGCATTAGTCCTACACGACAGAATAATCAATTACTCACCGCTCACAGGTGTTGTGCAACGAGCTGTATAAATGAAAATATGCTGTCCTGTGCATTGATCATTTGACGATGGCAACTCAGCCTGTGAAGATCATTGCAGATGTTCAAGGATTCCATGACGGAGAGCGAAGACAGTTCGTATTTAAACAAGTTGCTTTTGTGGCCTACACACAAGACGCAGGAATAATTGAAACCTTCTCCGCAAATATTCGATCACCAAGACCGTTCACGCAAGTGAAATCTTGTAAAACACGGACCAGTGCATTGTGGTTAACTAATTTTTATCATGGAATTCACTGGGATGATCCCGGCATACCCTATAAAGATGTGGTGATCGCACTTAAATTATTCGATCACAAGGACGCCATCGTTTACGTGAAGGGAAAGGACAAAACCTCCTGGATGCGTCAAATATTTAAATTTGCATCTATTCAAGACCTTGAATGGTACGGATGTCCATCCATCCATCGACTGAAGAACGATTACCAAAAAAGTGCTTTTGTATCTGCATATGAGAATGTAAAATTACTTTTCACTTTTATTAGAAATAAATAATAATTTATAAGATTGAGTGTTTTTTCTTTCTATGACATCCAACGTCCCTAGTATTGTAAGTTTATTCTTTTTATATTGCATATGAAGGGAACTGTCCGAGAGAGACACATACCCCGGCCTTTGACGTGGAATGAGCCTACTGTCATAGTTAGGCGCGGATGCGTCAGATGCCGATCTCGCGGCCTCCGTCGAAATCGGCAGACACGCGCTGACGCTTGGTAGGGGGTTGCACCAGTTGCCGGCCTCGCGGCCGTTGTGGAAAGCGATGTGTCAGATTACGATCTCTAAAGTATCTGTTGACGTAGGACTGTAAGAGATAGCGCTGCAGTGGGCTGTGTGTGTTCGTGACAACTAGCAGAAGTCCGGCACTTGTGATTAAAAGCAGGAAACCTTATAACTTTATGCATTGCGATGTGGCTGTATGTACGTATTCTGCATACACACATAAATAAATTTATAATATTTTTAATAAAAAGAATAATCATTATTAGGGTATCAAATAATAACAACATTTTTTTAGAAGGAAATAACTGAGTTTATTATTGAATTCAGAATTTAACATTTTTCACATTACATATACGAGTTTACAGATATAAGACTGGTTTTTAACCAAAAATCTGAAATTCCACATCTTTTTAGATAATTTTTTTTAACTATTTTAGATAATTAAGAAATATATATAAGCATTCTCTTCAGATAAATTATATATATAATTTTAAAGCTAATGCAGAGGTACTACCCTATCTTACAAAGTAACTAATATCGCTAATGAAGTTCCACCAGAAAAACAAAGCACTTTTAATTAATACCAAACCTATTTGCTTCAAGTCAATGGCTCTAAACATTTTCGAAAGAACAACAACAAATTGAATATAAATTTTTTTTCAAGTAAGTCGATTTAAAGATTTTCAACTACAAGAACAAGGTGAACATATATATTTTTCTTTAAAGTGGACGTCTAGAAACATTTTCCGCTAGAACAAGCAATTGAACATATAGAAAGAATTTAATTAGTGGAACTCATACACTTAAAAACTAGTTCTGGCTGGGTGGCTAGCGGTAGGTGAAACTTACAAACTAAAATCTAAGCTCTATAATGACTAGAAGTGATGCATATATTACGTGAGAAAATTTTATTATTTTTTTTTGTTCATACAGAAGTTAATTGGCTAAATTTATAGCCTTTTCATATATATATATATATATATATATATATATATATATATATATATATATTAATAATGGTCAGCAATATGTAGATATAAAGACTATTTTATTTATTATGATTTTCTTTGAAAAAATAATGATTATATTTACATACACACACACTTAACACAAGTTCGCGCTCATTCGCACACTCAGACATGCATGGAAGCACGCAAACTGATACACGCAACAAAACACGCTCATCAACTATTTACACTATGATAAAAGAGCCATACTATTTCCACGCATAGCCCACATTCGTAACATTCACACGCTCATTCCCTCTCTATCACTCAACCAGAGTACCCCACCTCTACTTTCGTTTCAAGTAAATAGTGTGAGTATGGGAGGGTTCCCACCCCATCCTCACAAATGACTCTTTTATCGTCATGAGGAGACAGTCCGACTTTAGACTGCAGCACAGTGTACACCTCGTGAGCTCGTGATCGAATGCTAGTTTGTTGAACCATGTGCGGATGAGCGCCTTCAACGCTACGACCGTACAGGCACTGCAAGTAGTCCTCGGCCGTAAGCGCACGAGACGCGATCCGTCTAACACCCTTTGCCCGTCTCAGAGTGCCCCCGTCTACTGTGCGATATGCATACATTTTCGATCTCAGTCCCACAAACTCTACAATTGGTAAACCATTCGACTCGTCTTTCATGAGACCGATAACCTTCTTGTTCTGTGGAACAATACCATAAGGATTATTGACCTCATAAGAAGATGTGTCGAATTCTTTACCATTGCACCTAATTACTTCATATGGATCACAGTTCTTGATCCAGTAGATAAAGCTGTCTGTATCCATATAAAGTAATTTTGGATCTACGAAATGAGGTTTCGCAAACTCATAGTGGAATCGGTACATGTAGAATTTGGAGATATCGAGTATACACATCCCCAAATAGATGGGTTTCATAAACTCTACTGCAGTCTTCGACATCTCCACAGCAACAAAGTTTTCATTGAAGATGGTGGCACGCTTAAAATTTGGCCTGGCTATACATTTTCTCACGCCGTAACGCCCTTCCCATGCGGTTCTAATAACAATATCGCGTTCATTTCTTACATTTTGCATAGTTTTCCCGAAAATGGAATTATTCATTAATTTATAAAAGTCTTTTTCAAAATCATTACTCGCGACCGCCCTCTTTTCGGTATTTAGTTCAATATACTCCTTCAACCAGGGGGATTGCTTGAAGGAGAGTGCCCGGGTGATTTTAATGAGCTCCATTCCTAATCTGAGACACTGCTGGAGGTTACGATAATGAATAATATACCTCTGCTTATCCCCAACAGTGGCCATCAGTTTAGGGATGGTGCTTCCTCGTGGAATTTGTTGCTCTGGACATAACGGCAAGTCGCTTGTCTCTCCATGCAAATTATTAGGGTACGCGATGTCTGCCTCAAGCACATACCCTACATCAGAATCGGCCGCAAGACCCATTATCTGTCCACCTAATCCCTTCAATTCGTCTTCAGGCACCCATTGGAACCCGGCAACCGGCAGCGGTTGCTTCATAGCATGCCCATATAAATTGTTAACATCTAAGTACAAAATGTAACTAGAATCAAGGGATGCGTTGTACTCGACACCCATCCGCGGATTATTTGCCCTGGCGTGTCTGTGAACACATTGACAAAGTCCACCGCGGATCCCTCGCTCAAAAAATAGAAGCATTGAAGCATCAGTCAAAAGTTCAATGTTGCAATCCGTTTTTTTGAGCATAGCGTCCCAGGACAACCCAGGTGCCGTGTAATAAAAGGCAGGGTCCAGAGAGTACGTGGTCATACATACACTCCGGAACTTTTCGAAAACATCTGCAAGCAAACGAACGTCCGTGTCCATGTATAACCTTGCATATTCTCCCAGATTGGGGATGTTGAATTCCTGCCAGACATTAACGGCATGCTCATAATCTGTGATAGTTATGGTATCGCCAGTGAGAGTACTGGTAAAAGAAGTTATGTCGGGAAGCCTGGTTTCATTGAGTTTTGCCATACTATCAAGATACTCGTACGGGAAAACTCCTTTCCTCGTCGCAAGTTGAAACTTTTCCTCATCGGTAAATGCAGATCGAGTGATATGCATATCATTCCGAGGTAAAGTCTCAACCAGTTTCTGAAGCGAAGTTTGCATAAATCGTAGAGAGTCAAGGAAGCGGAGCGTAATTTTCGGCGTCATTCGTTTTGAAAAAGAAATGTACTTTTCAACACTTTCAGGCAGGATATTGACCTGATCATTCTTCATACCGAACTTAGCCAAGTGCTCAACGAGAAAATGAGCGTCATACCCGCTCAGATTATGAAAAAAGACGGATATGTGTGTAGGTAACTGATACTTCAAGTTGCATGCATTGTGGGCTGCACCGCGGAACTTACCCGTAAGATGACAATGGTCTCTACGAGGAGTCTCCGCTTTTCTATCTAAGACCAGCCCGCAAATATGACAATTAACAGCCTTTTCAAACAAGTCATCATTTTCCTTTGATTTGGTCATGGGAATATTGATGCTGTAGAGCTTGTGAACTTGCCAAGAAAGTTTTTCAAGCTCTGTGAGAAGCCAAACCGCCGGGTCGTTCCCTACATAAGACTGATAGCTATTAAGTTTACAATCATATGCGCATACAACTTGGAACGCCGCCGCATAAGGTACGTGTTTTTGTGTGAAGGTTGTGTGTGAGGCTAAGGGGTTCCCTTCACAACGAGTAATAGGAGCCAGCAAGCATTCAAAATCGGCGTACAAAAGGACAACGCTGCTGGTGGTGAGCATTTTTAAATTTAATGAAGTTATTTTCCTCAGTGGGCATAACAACACGTACCGGGTCCTTGCATGCACAATCTAATAGATGTGTTGCTAATAACTCTTGAGATGAAAAATAATTCAAACACCTTATACAAATATGTTGTTTATGATCATTTTTACTTAACTGGGAGGAAATGAGTCGGGACATGTCTTTGATCCAGATGTAGTGATAATTATCACGTTCGGAGAAGAGCAGCATGTTGACATGCAACTCTCGCTCACCTGCAAATTTTGAGAAATGGAGGGGGCCTACTACTGTATGCTTGTTCTGCTCATCTGACTTGCTTTTCTTCTCCAGGCCATAAACGTGGACCGATATTGCGGTATTCTGAGCCTCAAACTTAGGTATGTCCTGGATTCTTAAAGGGAACTCTATTCCGTCAAAGTTATACTGTCTCTTAATATCTTTGACTTTGTAACTGCTGGGACGCTCGGGATGATGTTTGTAATTGTAATTTCTCTCGCAAGTCAGGACTGACCATGCAAAACACGCATTATCATACTTATTTTGAACATTAATGCATGCTTGGTTTTTCTCAATATCTATAGGGAGTTTAATATAACTGGACCCTCCATTCATTGGATCATAGACATGTATATGGATGTCGAGGTGTGGTATACTGCTGAGCGCTTTAGCGGATCCACGTACTTCCATCTCGGAAAATCGGGCCATAATAGCGCTCAAGGTGGATTCTCGATACCACTCAGCAATCGATGTGCTCCGAGAAATAACGCCATTGTCACCCCATATATAATGCAGAGTAGCCGTCTCCGCATCACCTTGATGTTTAGGGGGGTGACTCAGTTCACAGCATAACACAGCACTGCATTTAAAGGCGTTAAATTCCGGATCTTCTAAGAGTTTGAGGAGCTCGGACTCCAAGACGGGGAAAGAGATTCGCCCCTCAAACGCTCTAGCAACTGCTGAGTATTCTAAGGGAGTCATTACGCCGTTATTCTGATAGAATTCGTTATCGATAGGACGGGGGTGAGAACTACCGCTAGCCATAAGGAAATTACTATTATTACTGTTGCTACAACTAGGAGTCCATCCGATAGATGAATGGGCTGGTGATGGGTGATCGTAATCATCATCATTTGCGGGGAGAGGTATACGTCTCGGAACGCATACCTTGCGTGGGCGGCGGCGGCGAGCTGCTGCTTCTAGAGGAGGAGGGGGTGACAGCCGGTTTGAAGGGCCAGGCTGTGGCGACGGCGGACGGGCTGCGCAGCCAAACGGTTGCGACAGCGCTGGGGGAGGAGCTGGTGCGTGTTCTGCATCCGTCTCCCGCGAAGCCCTTATAGGGGCTACGCAAGGCGCAGCGTGTCTTTGCGGTTCGGTGCGCCCGAGTCCCGCCCCCGCAACCATCGCTCTAGGAACACGGCCTACGCCGTGTGATATACCCGTAAGATAAATAAGGAAAAAAATTAATTTAGTGATTTATATTTAAAAGAGCGATAAATAATAACAATAAGAGTAGATAATGGCGGTTATTTGAAGGAATGTTAATGTTCAAAATTATTCACCTTCTCCACTCTGACTCCATGGTTTGAGCAACTCATTGCCAAAACCAAGTAGATCCTCAAACCACTCAGGTAGGTTGATCTCCTCCTCAAACGGGTCAGGCAGGTTGGTCTCCTCCTCCTCTAAAGACTGAGTGTCCTGTGTGGCGGGCGCCATTTGAACGCTACCGCCGCCTCCTTGAACGTTTTGGGTGGTTGAACCGAATGCTGAATTAGGCGCATCTACAAAGAAAAGACCGGCTTATGAGGACTAAATGTATACAATCAGGAAACGGGTATATATTAGATGAAATTAATTAAGTTTAAGAAGTATGATTGTATTATAAATGTACTTACATTCGAGCTGCGCTTGAGCCCTTTCCATCTCGATCTGGTTGTCTAGATCAGCCGTGATTTGCTGGAAGAAATCTGGAAAGATGGAGAAGACTGAATATAATATCGCATATGGAAAGGGAAGTGTGCTTTCAGTTAAGTGATAGAGAAATAAGCGGACCAGCAAATTAAAAAAAAAAAGGAACGAAATGAAATATTTACAAAGAGCACTGCACAACGAATATAACAGATACACAACACGTGGAAGCTCTATCTTTATAGCGGATACGGTAAATTAATTATAACACATACAACATGTGGAAAGTCATTCTTTACATAGAGATGTCCAAAACGGATATAAGACTTAACACATACACAAAAATAGAATCCGTTAAAAGACTTAGTAAACTTTACAGAGAGAGATCGAAAACGGGTATAACACATAACATACAACACGTGGGTGAACAATATTTATAGAGAGCAGTACAAAACAAATGTAACAGTTAAAATAAAAGATTCAGACACCCAAGTTAGAGGTAAAAAAAAAAGGCGTGGATAAGCAATTTTTATAGAGAGAGAGATTCAAAAGGGTAAAAAACGTAAGCCAGAACACACACAGAACAAGTGGAGGAGCGATCTTTATAGAGAGCATTATAAAAGATATGTAGCACTCATACACAGAGTTAAAGGGTGTAGATATCAGAATACTGAAAATGTACTTACCAGGAAATGGAACTTCGTCCACATGAGCACGTTTGCTGCTGCTGCTGTCACTGGCGGTTCGTGATCGTTTCATTTTTACACGTTTAATTACGAAGACGTGACAAGTATTGGATGAATGAAGTATACGAGCAGTGTGAGAGTGAGGTAGGTCGTGCATTGATTTATATAGGTCCTGCCTAGCGCGTGTATGTATGCGCAGGGTTGCGGCATAGAGAGAGATGGCGCTAACTCTCTCTCTATGTCACAACCCCGCGCCGGTAATAAAGACTAGAGAGTCAACACGTGCCGGATACACTGCGTGCGACCTTGTTGTTGTCAACTAACGATGCTTTGGAATGGACTCTCTCTATGTCACAACCCGCTACGGTAATAAAGACTAGAGAGTCAACACATGCCGGATACATTGCGTGCGACCTTGTTGTTGTCGACTAACGATGCTTAGGAATGGTGACGGTGTTATGAAAACAGTTCATAATGACTCTGACGTCATGGCCGCCATCATGGATAACGGTATTTTGGAATGGGGCTGGCCTTGTTACAATACTACGGTAGTTGGTACTGAACCCGAGCCAAAGGCTGAGCAGTCTCATGTGCTGTCTTCTACGCTATGAAAATAACTGCTGATTCTAATTGTATCTGGCGGCCCGCTTGAATTTGCTCCCGCAACAGCCTGATTTCTAACTTCGGTGCTAATTAACACAGAAACGGCGCAACGGATCGACATTTTTCTTAGCAGTTATCTCTCAGCACGACCTATCCTGCAACATCCTTACCAGCTTTTCGGACTGTTTCTGATCACCCTGTATATTTCAGGGAAAACGTAAGCCTACGCGCTGCTGCTTTGCCTGAGATGTTAAAATGGTGCAATAGGCGAACGAAATGAGTTTCAATTCAGTGCGACACAGTTACTTTAATATTACATGTGAGGCACAATAGGAACTGCATTACACAAACAATGATGCTTCGGCATGCGTTATCGGCCGTGATCCTGTCGGCCGCAATTTCAAATACGCGCGCCACATTACTCCGCCGCCTTTCCTACAGCAGTAGGAGGCAACTGCCATGAACGATTACGCTGCTGCCAATGAGATGCAAGCACCCCCTCCCCCCTCCCTTCCGGAGCCCAAGCAGCGCGTGTGCTTAAGTTCGAACATTCATGTACTGAGCTCCTTTAGTGTGTTTGCCTGTTGAATAACATTTACAGGCTTTCATAGTGGCCAGGGCTCGTCATTTGCCAAATAGTCATAGTATTAAGACTGTCTGAACTGTAAATCATTTGTGTCGATATATATTTCAACATTCAAAGCTACTGTTAAGAACTGTCGCTGCTACTACAGCAATAAGGTCATGTATATTTTTAGTGCTTGATATTAGCTGTAGAATAAATTAATATCTGTATTCTCTGTTCATGAACAGCATCTGTTTCTCGCTCCTTTACCCACTAAGGAATCACACGGCGCGCAAGGAAGTTGTGACAGGAGAGAGGTGAAGAAATTAATAAATTCCTGGCTATTAAAATCACAACACCATGAAGCAGAAAAGTAACATACGTTAAACTGCCATAAGGTTTGCCACATATAGGACATGAAAATGATTCACAGTTCGGCACAATCGTACGAAGTACGAGGGGTGACGCTATCCACGTTCTGCAGTGGGTTTCACATTATGAAGTCGTTGTGAGATGATATAACGCCTTGTGTAAGAAGGAGTATCGTCTACCACAATGTGTCAGAATCAGACGCGTCAAAATTGTGACCTTGCAAGCCTGCGGTTTCATGGTTCCATAACAATTCTATACGCATTCGTCACGATATCATGATTGCCAGGTGATTATGGAATTGACGGTTCGAGGAGCACCATATTCAGCGCCATGTAAGATCTCAACAGCTCCACACGACGAACGCCTAAGGAGCAATAAAAAAACTCGAACAGGCCTTCAAACCCCAATGGTACCAGCTGACTACCGTGACATCCACAGTCCATCTGGACTGGAGAGGCATGTGGTCACCACACTACACTCCTACCCATTAGCAGTTTCCGTCACTGACACCAGTACTTCCCAGTTACGTAGCTCTTCTATTAGTGTCACAGGAGCTGAGTGCACAACACTTGCCAACAGCACTCTGCAGAACCACTTTGTCAACCAACAAAGTGCTAGCCACGCCCGACGCACTTAACCTCGGTAATCTGACAGGAATCAATGTGAGCACTGTGGTATGGCGATTGGCAGCACCTAAAGCCACCCATTCACAGGCCTCCCACCCCTGCTGAGCAGGTCACCGACCCGTCTGACTATGTGTGGGCACCCTGCGACTGTGTAACGGATGGAGTGTGGCGTGGCAAGTAGAGGTCGGTGCTGCTCCGATGATCACAGACCCGACAGCTATAAGATCGTCCACACGAAGACGAATGTGTCAGGCAGACCTGCTTGCCAGGGAGAGTTGGCGGACTGGTCGGCCTGTGAATAGGTAGTTTAAGAGGGTGCACAAGTTGTTCACTAGGCTGTTCAGGATAGTACAGCCACATCATGTGGCTTGAGTCAGGAATTGTGCCTGTTTGCAGCAAGGTAAGTACTCACACAGACAGCACGATGGTGTCTGGATCACCACGGACTATAAAAACGGTGACCATCGTTGAGACTGAGGACTATAAACATTGGTATCTGTCATATGGATCTAGCGCCTAGTGTGATGCTGCAGGGTGTCAGTGGGTACAAACCAAGATCACCTCTGGTTCGCATAGCCAGTTTTAGACCAGTCACCACATACTATGATTGCTGAACCCTGGCATAGTGTTGAAGCAGCATGCAATGACACTCCTGCTAAGCTCAGTTCCACTCGGTACCCAGCCAGGTCAGAGCCTGTGATGCTGTCTACTACCGTTCTTACCATTTAGGGGAGAGTCATGCAGTATCAGCCATTACTGTGATTTCCCTTTCCGTCTCCAAACAGCAGAAGCAGACGCAAGCATGTGTGTCCCTGTGCACTGGAGTCCAATATCTTGTTCCTCTCTCCAATGCTTTTTCTGCTATGAATGCTTGAAGTTGTTGCTGTTTCTCTTAGTGCACGGAAGATATTTTGAGGCCTGTGGTACACGTTTTTATGGTAAGTGGTTAATTTACTTCGGTTATTTATGTTGAGGAATGACATCTAAGAAATGTTTCATGATAATGTCTATAAAGAATATGGCTAGATCCTACTGCATGTTTGCTGTATAGTAATTTAAAAATTTAAAGTAATTTTCTTCTTCTTACTTCTTTTCAGATTTAAATGGCGGAAAATGAAAAAAAGAGGAAAATTGAAAGAAGATTGCATGAAAATTGTTTTGAGTAAGGTTATGTGTACAAAATGAGAGCGAGGTAGGCAGCTAAAGAGTTTTGAACAATTAGAAAAGATAAAAGTCGCCGCCGAAGAGAAGACATGAAAACCAGAAAAACTAAGATCTGAAAGAGAGCCAAAGAAAGAACTTAAGTCGGATGTTCCAAAATAAAATAAAAGAGCAAAGAGTGGTCATTGAAAGCAAATTACAAAGTGGCAAAGAAAACTCGAATTTACTGGAAATAATGGGTCAACAGAACAGACTGAAAAGAGCACTATGTGTTTGTAGTCATCTGAAGAAGCCTGGATGCCGTGTACCAAGCGTACTGACTGGGCACATATGGGATGTATGGGACAGAAGAATATTTTGTCTTTCCTGTCTCTAAAACAGCGAGCTAAACATTGGTGAACTGAGCCAAAATAGTAACAATAAGTCCCAAGCTATCTCTTCTATAATTATTTAATAATTGCTAGTGCAGTGTATCATTGACAACCGATGTTATCACAGAAAAATCGATGGCCGGTATTACAAAACACTTTCTACAAGCCTTGTAACTATACCTCTTTTACTTTCGATGAAATGAAGTATTGTAAATAAAACATATAAATTATTTCACATGTCTTGATGGTAGAAAACAGTATATTAATATACCGATTAACCACCATAGTTACACAGTAGTAAAGTCAAATACCTTATCCTACTCAATACTACACGGCTCTCTCCTATAATCTAAATCACCTACAAACTTAATAATGTGTGCTTCGTATGATACTGTATACACAGAACAGATAAAATATTGCTGCTCGTCATCGTTTCTGGAACTGCAGTTTTGATGGTGTGTACATTTCCACATACTTTGCGCGATGAGCACCACGCAAATAACTCGACGGAGGATACGAGACCACACGGACTGATGACCATAGATGTTAAGTCCCATAGTGCTCAGAGCCTCAGACCACTCGATTGCGTGATGGAATCGAGGGAAGTACAGGCAGGTGGCTCACCCTTAGCTAGAGGCGACATCATGAGCGCGTGGCAAGACCAGCCGCCTGCGCTGACCCCGAAGATGGTGACGTTGTCAGGATCCCCGCCGAATCTGGCGATGTTGTCGCGCACCCAGCGCAACGCCATCACCTGGTCCTTGAAGCCCATGTTGCCGGGCACCACGGAGTCGCCGGTAGCCAGGAAACCTACGACACACCGGTACATCTTACACGTTTCCATTTATGTTTAAATTACACCTATATTTTTATCCTTATCCTCTTGACACAAGTAAACGAATTTTTACGAATTTCAATACTAGTCGGTTAGTCGTAAATGCGAGGGACATTTCATAAAAATGAACAAGTTGACACCTGTAGAGAGATTAACTTGTCGAGATTGTTGGTTTTGGCTAGTGTAAGCCAACACCTGTGGAGGAAGATCGTGTTTTGTCTTCACCGACGTATTTTGTTTTGTAGTAACGGAAGTTAGAAATGACGTTCTCACTGATTTCGTGTTCTGCATTTGTTGAACATCAAAGATCGTACAGTATGGTCGAAACGTTGCATGACATAAATCGGATCGAAATTTTCAATGCTTTAAGTGACTTCTCTTTAACAGTGGATTCTTCCTCGTTGAACTAATCGTTTTGTGAACATTGTGTGGGCATAAACAACGGTCCATGACCAGAAAGGCCGAAAAAATAAGCAGGTGAACGAATTCTGAGACTTATAGCAGAAGCTCTTCAAAATCATCATGGGACAAGCTATGGTATTTCGGAAGATACAGGAATTCGATCTTGCAGTATACCGTAATTTGACTATTGAGAAAAATTACTGCGCGATGGCTCCCTCACTGGTTGAGTGCGGAATAAAACTGCAACCGCCTAGAGCTCCCAACGTTGGTGAAACAAACATTTTTGAAAGTCAAGTTTTTTCGTATCGAATCGTGGCAGTTGACGAAAGGTCGGTTAGAGATTTCGAGCCGGAACTGAAATGACTCTCGAACGAACGTAGAGTTCAATTTTCCACATGGATAAGAACATATCGTCTAGCTCAATCAAAAGTCAAATAAGTTATGAGCTTTGATTATTGTTAAATCGTCATTACAGATAGAGCTGCATGTAGACAATGTGTCACTGGAGTGTATAACCGTGAATTCATTCAGTAACTGCCACGCAGGATAGCCGCCTGGTCTGAGGCGTATTGTCACGGTCCACACGGCTCCCCCCGTGGGAGGTTCGAGTCCTCCCTCGGGCATGGATGTGTGTGTCGTCCTCAGAGTAAGTTAGTTTAAGTTACATTAAATAGTGTGTAAGCTTAATGCCCGATGACCTCAGCAGTTTGGTCCCATAAGACCTTACCACAAATTTCCAAATTTCATTCAATAACTGAATGGTAAAAAAGGAAGAAACACGACCTCAGCTGGCCGAGTACAGGCTGTAGCGCCTAAAACCTCTCGGCCACTCCGGCCGGCCATGAGTGACAGCGTGTGATTGAAATGAGTGGGCGGGGCCAAGAAACCACATAATTTTGGTATATAACGTGAATCGATGGACTTCTAGAAGGCTGGTACTGCTCATGCTGCTAGACCTTGCAGACGTTAGTGGCAGATTAGTCATTTTCACGGACGGGTCAGTAACCAATAGAGTGCAGCAGGCCTTTGCGCACTGCACAACACGTCCATCCATGCCAAGCTATTTACTAACTTTACTTATTAATACGCACAAATACATACACGTACAATGACTCGACATTCATATTTTTAGCTCTAAACAAATTAATAATATCTCCAGTATCCAAATCCCTTCAGTGGTTTTAAGGTGGCTTTTCTTGGTTGTAAGAAAAATGCCAGAGTTGACGTTCCCCAGCCGTTTATCTCAAATGGATCTCTCTGTCCCTTACTTCCGGCTCTCAGTTTGGCTTTATGGCGCGCCTTATGGCGGGCGGAACCTGAAACAGCCCTTGTGCCAGGAATCGAAGGCAAACAATAAAAAAATTCTGTGGTGAAAAGTCAATTGCAAGAGCTGCGTAGATATTATGGATATTAGGCCATGGTCTAAGGCAGTGGTTTTCAAACTTTTTCGAGTAAGCATCCTCTTGTCGCTTTGAAATGGTGGCCGGCCCCGTGTCCCATTTAACACCACCGCGACGTCACCGCCACAGATCTTCCTGGTGTAAAATCGAGGTTTACCTTGTATGTACTTAGCAATGGCATAATCACAGCTGGAAAAATGGGAAAGGTTTTATAAATAAATATGTTTTTAGATAACGTAAATTTACTTTTCTTTATGTCCAAATATATTTTTAAAAAACAATCTCAACAAAATTTTCGAAGTTTCCTTCTTCAAAACTAAAACGTGTATTTCACAATACTGAACACATTTCTGTAAAATTTGATACTTTTAACATATTGGTATTCACTGTAAGAATGATCAAAGAGGTATTTTCTTCAGGCGAATAATTAAAATTGAGTATTTTGATGATAGAATGACAATTAACTTATAATGGGGAAAACATTCTATGGGCAAGAATGAATAATTCGAACTTAAACTACTAGTTGATAGAAAAGGAGAACATAAAAACAATGATGTAGGTAGACATTTATCTTTAATGAACAGAAGATTAATATTAAAGTGTCTAAAAGTCAGTGATATCTGCCAATCATGGACGCAACTCCAGCGGTTGGACACGCAAGTATGTTAGCAAAAGGATTTTTTGTATTCTTTAAAAATATATTCCAATTTATAACAGAGAGAACAGTATTTCCTAGAGTTGGCTAAATTTCTGTATGGAACATTTCCTATATTACCTCGAATTTCCGATTAATGAATTAGGACACCAGCAAAGGTTCCTTGACTACAGCTAACGGTTCATCAATATGCATTACAAATTATCTGTTCTTCAACGCATCAAAAAACTAATGTTGCACATCAAAATCTAACTCGTCAATTCCTCTTGAAACTGTCATCACTGAATGAAACTGATTTCATCCTGCCACACGCGTCGCGACCTGGCATAGTACCAGCAATTTCTTTTACTGTGTGTAAAACGTTTCCCTAATAGTGCATGATCTTCCCCCCCCCCTCCCCCCCCCCCCCACACACACATTTCTATATTAATAACGAGGCATTCAAGGTGTTGAGCTCTCCGTCTCACTTTTGCCCCAGCCCAGTACACTTTGTGACTGCACTTGTGTCGTCTAGATGCAGCACCGGACCTTTTTGTTACCAGCAGCGAGTATAAGTGTGTCTCAACCAGCTCCGCAGCGAGCGGAACTCATTATATTTGGCTACTTGTTATAATAAAGGTATTCTTTGTGTCAGACACTTTCTGTTCTGGTTTCCAATTTGACAAGAAATGAGTGAGTCCTCTCGCACTGTTCAATCAGACTCTTAAGTGTCTGAACACAGGGGCCAGAGCCCACTTGCCTCAAAAGTTACGTTTCTCAAAATCTGACTTTAAAGCTTGGAGCAATGAAATAGGCTTACCCATTGTGTTGGAATAAAATTTTGCTACCTGGCCCCTTTGCCGGCGGGCGTGCATCATTCGACGGCAGACCAGCAGCCACTACACACAGCGGTCGCGGAGGCCACGAAAGTTCACAGTGATTATCCCAGCAATGACACCATCACCTCATCCGGTACCGGTGCTTCGCCTGACGTACAGAAGCAGACATTCGAGCATGAGGAAGAAAAGAAGAGCGACGAAAGAACAGCACTCGCCGTGGAGCAGTACAACAACCAAACAAAGGAAGTAGCCAGCTTATCGCAACAGTGCGCAGATAAAGCGTTGCCATTAGAGAGCCCTGCAGCTGAATATGCACTTGCAAACTCTTCTAGTATTGCACCAATTCGTCATACAAACAATGCTGCTCCCTCCCGTCGATTAGCTTATGCCATGAATAAAAACAACCGTTATCGAAGCAGTGACGTTGGCCCTTTCTGTATATATGTTTAAGGAAGTGCAGGAAACGTTTTTAGGCTGCATCCGATGGCAACTGGAAAGTTTGTGAACACAACGAATTCACAGAGCAGCCAAGACATTACAAATTTCTTATCAATAGGACGTAACAGAATCACAGTTGAACTTAACCCTCCCAGAGCAACCAACTAACTGGCAGACTCCCCGGTATTTTCAGCTCACCAACTGGAGGCATGCTTACCAAGTCAAGCCACAACGCATCAGTGCGTAATCAGAAAAGTTGACACCAGCTTAAATGAATAAGAACTCCTGCATACGATAGTTTCACCCTATACCGCCTTGTGTGTCAGGCGCACGTCAAAAAAGGGATGAAAGGTGGAATTACCTCTACCGCACTATTTGGACCGTGTGTGGTGCAGTTTGCTTCGCAAGTACTGCCAGACTTTGTTTCAAACTACAGCATGTGTTCCCGTTGTCTATATATGTCCCTTCCGTGCGGCAATGTTTTAATTTTCTGAGATTTAATCATGTAAGCAGCCAGTGCCGCTCTGCCATAAGATGCGCCAAATGTGGAGGAAATAATGCGCGAGCCGACTGCCCGTCCACTCAGCCGCGGTGTGTACACTGCAAACAGGCGCATGAGGCGATGAACCGGAAGTAGTACGCGCGCCAAAAGGAAATCGCTACCAGGCAAGGTAGCCGAGACGGCTATCTCACATAGTCCGTATGCCGAAGCAGTGAAATCTCCTCCATCCGTGCGTGATTAACGAGCCTTCCCAGTTCTGTAGGCTTAGCCGCAAGATACAATGGGCGTTTGAAAAGTCCGTGCAAAGTCCGAGAGATGACACCAGCGGCGCTTGTCGAGGTCATGTTTAGTTAGTAGAATCTTTGGACAGAACCCACACCAAGTTTCAGCCATATGGGTCTATTTCTTTGTGTTTGGCGTTCGTGTGAATCAAGGAAGTCGAGTGATTGTCAAAAAGTGTACGAAAAAGAATCTCGTGTGGTGATTAAACATTAGTTTATGAAAGGCTAAAGGCTTCAGGTGACTAAACAGAAGCTTGATAAACATTACGATGACTCTGCATCTTCGATTAGAACAGTTTATAAGTGGTTTCAACATTTTCGGAGTGGCCATATGGCACAAGTGATGCTGAACGTTCTGGACGCCCTGTGGAGGTTACGACTCCAGAAATCATTGATAAAATCCATGATATGGTGATGTATGACAGAAGAGTTAAGGTGTGTGAGATTGCTAGTGCTGTGGGAATCTCGAATGAATGGGTACATAATATTTTGCATAAACATTTGGACATGAGAAAGTTATCCACAAGATGGGTTCCGCGATTGCTCACGCTTGACCAAAAACGGAATCGTGTGAAGTGTTGCAAGGATGGTTTGCAGCTGTTCAGGAAGAATCCACAGGACTTTATACTCCTGAGACCAAACAACAATCTAAACAATGGGTTACCAAGGGAGAATCGGCACCAAAAAGGCGAAGACCATTCCTTCGGCCGGAAATGTTATGGCCACTGTCTTTTGGGATTCGCAAGAGATATTCCTCATCTACTATCTGGAAAAGGGTAAATCTATTACAGGTGCATATTATTCATCGTTATTCGACCGTTTTAAAACCGAGCTGCAAGAAAAACGCCGGCGATTGGACCGCAAAAAAGTCCTTTTCTATCACGACAATGCACCAGCACACACCGCAGCAGTTGTGATCGCAAAATTAATGGAAATAGGATTCCAACTCGTTTCACATCCCCCCTGTTCTCCAACTTGGCTTCCTCAGACTACTATTTGTTCCCCAATTTGAAGAAATGGCTGGCGGGACAAAGATTTTATTCAAACGAGAAGGTGATTCAGCAACTAATAGCTATTTTGCACACTTGGACAATTCCTATTATTCGGAAGGGATCAACGAATTAGAACAGCGTTGGACGAAGTGTATAAGTCTATAAGAAGACTAAGTAGAAAAATAAAAAAGGTTTACCCCAAACACGTACGTAGTTTTTATTTTTGCACGGACTTTTCAAACCCCCCTCGTATACAGCCACACAGCAACGACGTGAGGCCGCCCGCCCGTGCCTACGCCCCAATGGAGGCTACCTCCACCTCTGCACCCGAACACACTGCCACTGGGACCGATCCGCAGTAATCCGCACCCACCGTAACAACAAGCCTCCATGTTACTGGACAGCTCTTGTAATAGCTGTTTTACTCTGGGGATGGAAACAGGCAGAATGTCCGCTCCAGGGTCACTCATTTTGCAAGAAAAACTTTTTAATCTTATCGTGCGGGTCATTCAAGAAATCCAAACAGCACCACAAGGACCAGTCGGTTCCGCAGCGATACCAGATGTTGCTGGAAACACTGATTCAGCAAAACAGTGATTAAAATTCTACAATGGGATGCCAGGTCGGTCATTTCCAACAAAGAAACCCTGCAAAGAGAATTATCTTCACTTCGTTTAAACCACATCCATTGTTCTCGCTTCCAGGCCTCCACATTTTTCTGAAAGACAGACACGACGGAAAAGGCGAAGTTGCACTGTTCGTTCGATCTTCAGTTCCTACTACTGCTACATACGTCGACCACACACACATAAAGAGACTTTCAGGCTGTAGCGGCGAACACTCGTTCCAAGACTTTAGACCTCTCCAAAGTGGCACTATACGCCGTCCAAGAACCAAAATCGAAACTGATGAGTGGCATACATTGGTTAATCACCTCGAGCCCCCTTTCCTGTTTTGTAGAGACTTCAATGCGCACCATATGACCTGGGGATGCGAAATGAACTATGGATATGGAGCAGCTGTTTTGGACATCATATTAATTCAGTTTACTTATTCTGAACATCGGTTGCCCAACTCTCATCCCGGGGCCTGGAAGGCGTTCGTCTGCAATAGACATGACTCTGTGTTCTTCGAGTATCTTTAAAAAATTTAAGTGGGAGGTCTGCTGCTACCCACTGGAATCTGATCATTTGGTATTCGAATAATTAGGATAAATGAGAGTGAGTCAGATCCATACATGCCGTCATCAAAATGGAACATGTTCAAAACCAGCTGGGAGGGGTGTAAAACATATACATCAAGGAACACCTTCACGCAGGTTTATTGCAGGGGCCCGCAGACGAACGTTACAGTCTGTTCATTTCCCTAATAAGCGAGGCGGCCGTATTTTCCAAATTCCAGGTCAAACCGATACGGAGAGCGAAAGGTCTTTCAGTTCCATGGTGGAATAAGGAATGCTCAAGACAAGTTGCTAAACAAAAGCTAACTTACAGCATCTATACACGAGAAAGCACCTGAGTGAAATTTCTCAAATACACTCCTGGAAATGGAAAAAAGAACACATTGACACCGGTGTGTCAGACCCACCATACTTGCTCCGTACACTGCGAGAGGGCTGTACAAGCAATGATCACATGCACGGCACAGCGGACACACCGGGAACCGCGGTGTTGGCCGTCGAATGGCGCTAGCTGCGCAGCATTTGTGCACCGCCGCCGTCAGTGTCAGCCAGTTTGCCGTGGCATACGGAGCTCCATCGCAGTCTTTAACACTGGTAGCATGCCGCGACAGCGTGGACGTGAACCGTATGTGCAGTTGACGGACTTTGAGCGAGGGCGTATAGTGGGCATGCGGGAGGCCGGGTGGACGTACCGCCGAATTGCTCAACACGTGGGGCGTGAGGTCTCCACAGTACATCGATGTTGTCGCCAGTGGTCGGCGGAAGGTGCACGTGCCCGTCGACCTGGGACTGGACCGCAGCGACGCACGGATGCACGCCAAGACCGTAGGATCCTACGCAGTGCCGTAGGGGACCGCACCGCCACTTCCCAGCAAATTACGGACACTGTTGCTCCTGGGGTATCGGCGAGGACCATTCGCAACCGTCTCCATGAAGCTGGGCTACGGTCCCGCACACCGTTAGGCCGTCTTCCGCTCACGCCCCAACATCGTGCAGCCCACCTCCAGTGGTGTCGCGACAGGCGTGAATGGAGGGACGAATTGAGACGTGTCGTCTTCAGCGATGAGAGTCGCTTCTGCCTTGGTGCCTATGATGGTCGTATGCGTGTTTGGCGCCGTGCAGGTGAGCGCCACAATCAGGACTGCATACGACCGAGGCACACAGGGCCAACACCCGGCATCATGGTGTGGGGAGCGATCTCCTACACTGGCCGTACACCACTGGTGATCGTCGAGGGGACACTGAATAGTGCACGGTACATCCAAACCGTCATCGAACCCATCGTTCTACCATTCCTAGACCGGCAAGGGAACTTGCTGTTCCAACAGGACAATGCACGTCCGCATGTATCCCGTGCCACCCAACGTGCTCTAGAAGGTGTAAGTCAACTACCCTGGCCAGCAAGATCTCCGGATCTGTCCCCCATTGAGCATGTTTGGGACTGGATGAAGCGTCGTCTCACGCGGTCTGCACGTCCAGCACGAACGCTGGTCCAACTGAGGCGCCAGGTGGAAATGGCGTGGCAAGCCGTTCCACAGGACTACATCCAGCATCTCTACGATTGTCTCCATGGGAGAATAGCAGCCTGCATTGCTGCGAAAGGTGGATATACACTGTACAAGTGCCGACATTGTGCATGCTCTGTTGCCTGTGTCTATGTGCCTGTGGTTCTGTCAGTGTGATCATGTGATGTATCTGACCCCAGGAATGTGTCAATAAAGTTTCCCCTTCCTGGGACAATGAATTCACGGTGTTTTTATTTCAATTTCCAGGAGTGTACAAATAGGTGGCCGACGCTACCAAAAGGCTTTTGAAGCAGCGAAAAGAGCGTCTTGGAAACAGTTTTGTGAGACACCAGAGAAACACCGTTGTCTTCGGTTTGATCCACCATACGCAAATTTCGAAACAGGTGCCCGTTGTGTAAAGGTTTACATGGCTGGCTGAATGACTTCGCACAAATCGTCGCGCCCCATTGGTCATCTCTGAATCACTACCAACCTCGCATGGTGCTTCTCCTTCGTCCCTGGGGTCGAATCAATCCTTACTGACTCCATTTCAGTTCTCAGAACTGCGAAACGTCTTAGAAGGTACCAGCAATGCTGCTCCAGGATATGACGACATCCACCACAAAATGCTGGTCAATTTGCAGGGCGGAGTCTTACACATATAGCTCGGCATCTAAAATCATTTGCGGGAATTTAGCAACTTCTCGGACGAATGCACACTTACGTAATTGTTCCCATTCTCAAGCCCGGCAAAGACCCCGCTTTGGGTAGTTCATACTGTCTCATCGCTCTTTCTTCTTTCACGTTTAAGTCATTAGAAAGTATCATAAAGCGCCGTTTGGAATGGTGGTTTAAGAGGAACCCCTTCTGCCACGCTCTCAAAGCAGATTTCGAAAAGGCAGAGACATCATAGACAGCCTAAGTCTCTTACCAGGTGCAGAAGTATGAAACCGGAATTTAGTTGCAATAATTTCACGTCTGTTGCTTGAAACTGATAAACGATATTTATTCATAATACTCTCCATTGCTATTTATACATTTCTCATATCTCTCCGGCAGGCTATGAATGCCACGCCAAAAAATGTTCTTCTTTCGAAGCGAACCAGTCAGCGAACCATTTTCGTACATTTTCATACGAATTGAAAAGTTGTTCTGTGAGAGCATGTCCCAGTGATGCAAAACGATGATAATCGCTGGAGCCAAGTCTGGAAAATAAGCCGCATGCCCTAGTATTCCTCCACTGAACGCCTCGATCGTTTTCTTGGTCCGTTTAGCTGTGTGTGATGGGGCGTTATCATGGAGAAATATGACTATGTTTTGCCTTTTTTCATGTTCCGGTCGCTTTTCACGTAATGCTCGGTCTAAAACGACCATTTGCTATTGGTAGCGATCAATGTTAACGGTTTCACCAGGTTTTAGCAGTTCATAATAGATGACACCCTTCTGATCCCACCAAGCACAGAGCATTGTCTTTTTTCTAAAGCGATTTGGCCTTGCAGTGGATGTCGATGGTTTGCCTGGATTCACCCATGACTTACGACGCATAGGATTCTCAAAATAAATCCATTTTTTCATCAGCTGTCACTATTCTATGGAGAAACGACTTTCTTTTGTATCTGCGAGCAGCATTTCACAAGTGGTCTTTCGATTTGCATGCTGTCTTTCATTTAGTTCATGCGGAAGGCATTTTCTCACTTTCTGCACCTTTACCACAGCTTTCAACCGAAGAGAAACGGCTTTCTGTGTCATACCCAACTGTTCCTCGAGTTCCTGTTGAGTATGAGTATCATCTTCATCCAATAAGGCCTGCAATTCGTTGTATTCGAACTTTTTCGGTGGTTTTCCACGCTCGTCGTTAATCACGTCAAAATCACCACGTTTGTATTTTTTTAACCACTCGAAACACTGTTTTCCCAAAAGCTTAGTCGCTGAAAGCTTCGACAAGCATTCCATGCGATTCTGCAGCAGTTTTCTTCAAATGATGACAGAAAACCAGTGCAGTCTGCAAATAGTAGTTCGTAGGCACAAAACTTGACATTTTTACGGGTTTGAAACAGATACGATGTATAGACCTCAGTTACTGCGTGTTGACATTCGTCGTCAGCCGTTACAGGAAGCAGATGACGCTGCAGACGCGATCTCACTGGCCCTACACTGACGTCTAGCGCCATACAAAGGGAAATTCCGGTTTCATACTTTACACCTGGTAACTACCGACATAGAACATGTTTATGCTTCTAATGGTTACGTGATGGCACTGTTGCGTATGATAGCGTGGACGTGAGCATCCTGGTACGCAAGCTCCAGTCAGTGGGTGTGCCAGACCTTATTACCCGAAATGTTTACTCTCTCCTACGGCAACGTTTAATCTATGTCAGACGACGGGACAGTACACTGTATGAACCGCGTGTACAGAAAACTGCCGCAAGTCCCATCTTTTATGCAGTGTACTCGTCAGACCGTAACACAATTTTTGATCCTTCAGTAAAAGTCCTAATGTACGCCGATGACATTTGCATGTACACGTTTCCCCCCCACCTTGAGGATGACGCTAAGGTGGTTGGATCGAGCGGCTTACGTACTGTATTCGCGTAAGTGTAGAACTGGACTGAATCTGGAAAATACCAAATTCTTCGGCGGTTGTCTTTACACGGCAGGTGATGGACGACAACATCACCCGAGAAACGATTAGGGTGTCAGTCAGTCAAATGGCTTGGACTCTTTGTCGACAGCACACTGATGTGAGCACGCCATGTGGAATATTTGATTTTCAAGGTCGGTTTATTACTCAACATCCTGCCATCGGTATTTCGCGTATGATAGGGAGCTGAAAGTCATTCAGGAGTCTTTCTCCTCTCTCATTCCCACAATCGGCTCCATATTCTCCCACAACAATGTCTTCTATTCCTTCCACTACGAAACTTTACAGTCATCCATGATTACTATTTTTAATCTCCTTTTACGTACTCAGCTATTTGTTTAATGTCCTCATATGCTCTATCTCTTTATCTTCTTCTTGTGACGTCGGCATTTATACTTGGCGATAGTTTGCTGCTCGATTCTGGTAATGATAACGCTTTCAGTAAATTGTTCACAATAACTCATCTCTTCCCTACCTTCCCATTCATAACACATTCTTCTTCTGTTACATCATTTTCCCGCGCTGTATATATTATCCTATGTGGCGTCTACTGTCATCGTCCAGCGCTGTGACATGCGCGGGTATTTGCAAGTACAGTGCCGCGAAACTTTACCGCTGGACGCCAGAGACGCTATACACAAGCGACATTTGTTCTGTGATTTACTCTTTGATTATTGATTTCTGTTCCACGTCTTACTCCTTGACGAAAAGCGTGAATCCAAGTGTTAGATACGGAATAATTTACCGTACTGAACTTTTCTTACGCCTTAGCACGATTTATTGAGTGCAGTGTATTATGGTCTGTTCTGTCCGCAGGGCTTCGTTAATAAAGTGTTACATCAAGCCGAGTCAAGCCTACTTTCTTTATTCAGCCTACAAGTACACGCAGATGTTAAACCGTCGATCGCGGTAATTCAAACCGGTACCGACATCCTACGTTCATCTGACCATAAATCGTTATCGTCTTTCCATTTCACTCCATTGATTTCCGCTACATCGGTCCTTTCAGTTCTCCTTTTCACATTTCCTAGTTTCCTTTCCACTTTCGGACTTCCGTCCTTTCACGCTCTTCACGGTAGAATGTTACTTTTTCGTTGACTATTCCATCTCTGTCTCACGGTCATCTCTCCCTTGACAGTCCCTCCCAGAGAACCGCGGGGGAGGAGGGGGGGGCGTTGCTCGTCTGAAACCTTTTGACAATGGAGAGATCATTTCACATGTTTCATCAACAGACCAAATGTCCTGTGGATACACATTATTTATCTTTTATACAGCGATTTCTATTGCCTTCTGTATTGTCATGCAGTTGATCACTACTGATTCTTCCGAGTTTAGGATTAATTTTTGACTTCGTGGTTAAAGGACTGCTCTGACACTGACAGCCATAGGCCCCGTGGGCCATAGAAAGATCTCCGCGTTGTAAGTGTTTACAGTTTTGGGAGTGCCTTACCCAGTACTCCGAGCCGGTAGTTGAAGGAAACCATAACGACGCCGCGCCTTACGAGGAAGTCCGGCCCCCACCACTGGCTGCTCCCAGACAGATGCACCAGCCCTCCGCCGTGCACCATCACCATCACAGGCAGCAGCTCCCTGGTGGCCTCCGAAGGAAGCTGCGTAACATGCACCAATACTGTACGTCCCACAGTCACTGCGTTAGATATCACTTTACAAAAATATTGACCCTACTGGTTACAAGGAAATTATTTTGACAAACACAGAGTGGCGCCAGGTTAACATATGTTGTACGTGTTTTTCATTAGGCGATTGTCGACTCTGAAAATTCTTTAAAATAATTAGAGGCACAATCGCACGCCATGGAGAAGCTGTCTTGCGTGCTATGACGTACTCACTCTGCAGTTTGAGAATCAAAGTTGTGTATCAATTTCGATAAAGTCAAGAATTTAATCTCTTAAAATAGAGCATAAACGAGCGTGGCGCGGGATCTGCTGATTTTACAGGATACAAAGCTCCCTACGAGTTACGACACAACAAAAAATGTTCCGAGCCATAAAAAAGGGAGAAGTTAAAATAACCAGTCTTTTTAAAGACATGTTTGCGAATATTGAGCCACTCTTCATGTACACTTTGGAAGAGCGCGTTGGTACACCAACAAATTGAGCAACTACATCCACGTTAAGGTCACGGTCTCCACCAAACACGTTTCTGCCATTCTTTGCCATTTTCCCGGTCACCGACCTCAGTGTTCTGATTCGCCCCACCTCATTGCCATTACTTACGTCAGTGGTGGAGGGTCACGTGACCGCCTGGTAGCATTTCTACGCCATCCACAGCGTTCCAGAGCGAGCAATGCGGTCTTTTAAGGGACTAATGCTGTCTACAGGATGCACATTTGGGAAACGTTGGCAGTATGTGTAGGGTGAAAGGGTTAGTGGGAGTGGGTAAGGGAAGAAACTGGTAGACGTGTTACATTTGTTTAGAATGTGGTCGTCAGCGTGAAGTACGCACCCGCGGCGTGTAGACGTTGAGGAAGAGGCAGTCCTCGTCGCCCAAGTAGCGGCCCGTGTCATCGTCCAGCTGGGGAGCCACGCTGCCCTCGCTGGTCGCGTCCCGCACTCCGCTCCAGGGAGCGCCCGGCTGCGGCGGCTGCAACACCAGGAGACACTGTGTCACTACATCGTGGTACGCCAAACATGAGATGAGCCAAAACTGAAGATTTATATCTCAGGAGCGAAGAGCGAGGGAGAGATCGTACCAAACATTCGCTCATACTTACAAAAATACAGGGACCCTACAGGAGGAAACGAATACCTTTCTTTTTCTTTTCGCAAGCGTTTGATGAAAAGGTTTCACTGGTCATCCTCATCCTGCTATGTTCTTTTACCCGTTGCTAACAACAGACGGCGATGGTGATGTTAAAACGACAGGGCATAACTCACACTGTGACGAAATGACCACCCACCCTCTCGCGTCTCTGTGAAAAGAATAAGGTTAGAGTCGTAGCACAAGCCTGGATAGGAAAGGGTGGGTAAGGACATCATCCATAACCTTTCAGAGAAACAATGTCGCAAATTACCTTAAACAATTTGTGTCTGTTGTGATCTTCAGTCACAACACTGATCTGAAGAACCTCTCCAAGCTAGTCTATAGTGTGCAAATGTCTCATCTCCGAATAACTACTGAAAAGGACGTCCATTTGAGCTTGTTTACTGTATTCGTCCTTATGTCTTCCTCAACAATTTTTACACCACACACTTTCCTCCATTAACAAATTGATGACTCTTTGATGCCTCACGATGTCTCCCACCAACCGACCCGTTCTTTTGGTCAAATTGGGCCATAAATTTATTTTATCCTCAATCAGCATCTCCTAATTAGTTATTCCATCTACCCATCTAATCTTCAGCATTATTCTGAAACCCCACATTTCATAAACATCTATCCACTTCTTGTCTGAGTCACATAACGTTCACGTTACACTTCGCCACCAGGCTACACTCCATACAAATGCCTTCAGAAAATTCCTGACAATTACGTTAGACGATTATATATGCTTTTTCTGATCAAAAATGCGTCTCTTTCTATTTCTAGTCTGCACTAAATGTCTTATTTACTTACCCCATCTGGAGTTATTTCGAAGATTAAATTAAAAAAAAATTCATCCACTACTTTTAGTGCCTCATTCCCTAATCTAATTACTTCATAATCGCCTGATTAAAGGCGACTATATAGGCTGCCTCACCTAACACCCGTCAGGCGCATTTTCCCTGGTGTTTCAGGACATAATTACAATATCGGCTTTTGCACTGTGTTGCCGGAGTCAGCCCACATAAATACTGCTCATCATATCTTTCAAATTCGACGCCCACTGACGGCTGAAAGCAAAAGCATTGGTTTGTTTCCCGTTTGAAAAAGAATGATTTTTAAAACGAAATTTTTCGTGACCATTCGACAGAGCTGTCCCTGATTAGTGTAGTCCGACATTCGTTTTATCAGTATGCATTAACGGAGACAGTAAAACATGAAGGCTAACCAACACTCCAGCAGTGGCAGTACTGGCCCGTCCTGCGCTGACTTCCACCGCCAAGCACGCAGCGCTACTGAGCCATTGCTGTTTATTCTTCGTGTTTTGTTGTCCTTGTTAATACATATTGATAAAACGAATGTCGGACCAGACTTAATTGGGAGTAGTAAAATGGAACACATGCAGCCTTCCTTGAGATGTTATTTATTTTATGGTTACCAGTTTCGGTGCTTCAGTACACCATCTTCAGACCTTAACTGACGCTGAGAGGATGAACTCCAATCGTATACACGATGCCATCAGTAGCTGACAAATATGAATTGTTTTCACAGACTACCTGTAACAACGATGTTGTGTCTCCAAGGCCGCTCTGTTGAGGCCTGAAGATGTACTAAAGCACCGAAACTGGTAGCCACATAATAAATAACGTCGTCTCAGCATAAAGTAGATCAGTTGTGTCGCTCTTATCATCGACAGCAGGCTAGGTGACAAACCTTTCTTCTGATACACACGATACCCGACAGGCATGAAAACTAAATGTTTGCATGTCTCCTGACACTGAACTTGGAGAAACTCTCAACCCAAAGAAGCAGTTAATTCTCGGAGAACGCCAGTTTCGTACAACGCATCTTGTCTAATTTTTTCCAGTGGTTAAATTCAGAAGCTGAAATGCGGTTCTGAAAGATCTACATCCGGCGAGTCTTTTCCACAAACTCAAAACAGATCGCAGCTGCAAATTAATTTAAATACAGAAAAGGTGAAAGTCAGGGGGTACAAAAGCTCGTGAACAGTTCAGATGTTCCAGCAATTTTTACTTCAAAGTCCTTTGTTTTCCCGTTGCAAAGCACCTTTTTGGGCACCTAAAAATTACTTTATTTTCCTTTTGTAATGCACACTATTTCTCATCTTTTCCATATTCAGTTGATCCAATTGGTTTGTACAGAATTCGGCAATTATTACGTGATTTTCTTTTCTTTAGCAAGGTTTCAATGACAAGTACTAGTTCTGCACCCAGACATCACTGGGCATAAATTACAGAGAGGGCACCACTCTAAAAAGGTACATTGCAAACACTGGACGAAGGTAGAGCCAGCAAGAACCGGCACTATAGTTGTACATCGTCGTTACCATGTTGCGAAAGAGCCGGAGTTCCCACTGATAATAGAAAGAGCTGTAACTCATATCGTTATCGGTAGAGAAAGCTGACTAAAGCCGGAAATAATTTCAGTCGAAACTTTTAAAAAGCACCTAACAGTGTTCAGAAAGGGCAGATTAAGTACAGTTGATGGTGGCGTGTTTATTGCTGTCTGAAGCAGTTTAGTAATGATACTGAAGTATATAGAACCTCTGAGTTCGTGTGGGTGGAGGTAAAGCTTGACAACCGGAGTAAATTAATAACCGCACTCACATAATTATAGTTGGCTGTGTCTTCGATCTACCATTGACATATTGATGAAAATATATATTTAAAGTCGCTGGTAAGCATAAAAAGTCGTCCGAAATCGAACTGAATACTTTCTTAGAAAATTATTTTGAACAGTTAGTTGACAGCCCACTCGAAGTGTAAATGGTTATGAAAACATACTTGACCTCTTGGCAACAAACAATCCTGACAAAATAAGGAGCATTATGACAGATAAAGCAATTAGTGACAGTCTCCATTCATTCCAATCTGTATAAGTGTAGACTAGAAGTGGTGTGAATTCAAAGAAATAGTATCGACGGCAGATGAGACGTGTATAGCAATTAAATTTATAAGAGATGGTACTGATCCCTAATGGTACCCAAAAGAGATCAGAACACTGTTGCAGAAGCATCGAAAAAAGCTTGCTCCCCAAAATTGATGATGTTTTGCAGGAGCTCGAAATTTAGCGCGAACTTCAATGCGAGATGGTTTTAATAGTTTCCACAATTATATTCGGTCTCGAAATCTTGCAGAAAACCCAAAGAGTCTGTTGGTATGTAAACTACACCGGAGCCGAGACGCAGAAACAACGCTCGATAAAAATGTGCGATAATGATGTTGATCAATATAAAAGTTTTTACATAAAAGTGTTTATGGGTACAGTACCGCTTCATATTGTATAAAACTACTGCTGGAGAAAACCAACGTTTCGGCCACCGGTTGCAGCGGCCTTCTTCTGGGTCTACTGTAACAATGTTAATGTTACTTGTGCCAGTGCCAGTAAAAGAAATTTTTTCCGCAATTCCTTCACAAAAAAAGACAAAGCAGATATTCCAGAATTAGAATCAAGAAGAACTGCTAACAAAAGTAACTTATGAGTGTCTGTCCTCAGTATAGAATAGCAGCTTAAATCACTTAATAAAGGCAAGGGAGATTGTGTATTAGTATGCAGATACAGTAGCTCCATACTTACCAGTCATATGCTACCGCACGCTCATAGAAAGATCTTTACACAAAGACTTGAAAGTTGTACAAGTCATAGCAATATCCAAGAAAGAAATAGGAGTAATCCGTTGAATTACTGGCCCATATCACTAACGTTAATTTTCAATAGCGTTTTGGAACATGTACTGTATTCGAACAATAGAATTACTCCGAAGGTAATGGTCTATTGATACACATTGAGCAAGGATTCAAGAAACATCGTACTTATGAAACGCAACTAGCTCTTCATACGCTCGAAGCAACGAATGTTATAGACAGAGAATGTCAAATGACCGTATATTTTAAGATTTCAAGAAGGCTCTGACAACTTTCCTTACAAGCAACTTCTAATCAAATTGCGTGCCTATGGAGTGCCATCTCAGTTGGTTAACGGATTCGTGATTTCCTCTCAGAAAGGTCACTGTTCGAAGTAATTGATGGGCAGTCACCGAGTGAAAGTAATATCTGGCGTCCTGCAAGAAAGTGTTACAGCCATCTGCTGTTCCTGACGTACGTACATGATTTAGGAAACAATCTGGACAGCCTTCTTACGAGGGCAAATCACAAAGTCTTTGCCAATTTTTTTTATTAGCCCTAAGACGTGACAGCGTGGAATAATAACTGTCGGCTGCACCTTGAGGCACGAAATCCTGGAGGCGCGGTCAACGGCTATCCCAGAAGGCCGTTAACATCAGTTTCCCAACAGATGACGATGAACGGAATTTTTATATCGCAGGCGAACCCGGGTGTTCCCACATCGTTCTTGGATTTCGGTTTGAAATGTACTATCTATGTTTTATCGCCAGTAACAATGAGGTCCAGCAAACCTTCACTCTCCTTGAAGTTCCGTTCCAGATGATGTAGTGAAGACATCATTCTCTTGCCTTTCGTCATGTCATCCAACTGCTTAGGCACCCACCGAAAGGAAACCCTCCGGTACACTAAGAACCCGTGAACGATGTCGTAAGCGCTTCCATACGATGTAGCAAGCTCCAGCGAAATGGTCGTGATGTGCACCCGCCTCTCTGCTTTCACCGGTGCATCCACGCGGGAAATCTTTTCGTCAGTCAGCGACGAATGCGGCCTCCCCGACGGCTCACTGTCATGCAAGACCTACGACCTTTGTCGAGGTCATAACACCACCACCTCACAGCTCTCAAAGCGAGAGTTTTTCCCGTACGTAGGCTGCAATTCACTGTAGGTCACGATGCACGTCCGTCCCTTGCTCAACAGAAAATGAATCACACTTCGTTGCTCTAACGGCGTGCATGTGTGAAGCACAACCGCTAATTTAACAACTGGCAACAGTGCCGTGCGGCGAAACTATAGGCAGATATGACCGGCGGGAAGAAAGAAAGATCCGACACTGGGAATAGGTATGGCTTAAAAATAGGTATGGCTTATAAAAATAGAGGCGAAGACTTTCCGATTTGCGCTCCTACAATGCATGCAGATAGATGATGCTGTCATTTACCGTCTTGTAAAGTCATCAGATGATCGAAACCATAGCAAAATGATTTAGACAAGATATCTGTAAGGTGCGAAAAGTGGAAATTGGCTTTAAATAGCGAAAAGTGGCAGTCATTCACTCGAGTGCTAAAAGGAATGCCTAAATTTCGATTACACGATGAATGACACAAATGTAGACTGTAAATTCAACTAAATACCTAAGGATGACAAGGACGAATAACTTAAATTGGAACGATCACATAGATAATGTGACGGTTCAAAATGGTTCAAATGACTCTAAGCACTACGGGATTTAATGCCTGGAACCGCGCGACCACTACGGTCGCAGGTTCGAATCCTGCCTCGGGCATGGATGTGTGTGATGTCCTTAGGTTAGTTAGGTTTAAGTAGTTCTAGGGGACTGATGACCTCAGAAGTTAAGTCCCATAGTGCTCAGAGCCATTTGAACCATTTTGAACTTAATGTCTGAGGTCATCAGTACCCTAGATTTAGAACTACTTAAACCTAGCTCACCTAAGGACATCACACACATCCATGCCCGAGGCAGGATTCGAACCTACGACCGTAGCAGCAGCTCGGTTCCGGACAGAAGCGCCTAGAACCGCTCGGCTAATGTGGCGGAAGCGGACGAGAGACTGTGATCTATTGGCAGAACACTTAGAAAATTCAGCAGGTCTGTGAAAGAGGCTGCCTATATTACGCTCATCCCTCCTCTTCTGGAATCTGCTGAGTGGTATAGGATCTGTATCAGATAGGATTGACGGAGGACATCGGAGAAGTTCAAAAAATGACAGCTTATTTTGTATTATCGTGAAATAGGGGAGAGAGTGCTACTGATATGATATACGAATTGGGGTGCTGTTCATTAAAACGAAGGTATTTTCGTTGTGGCAGGATCTTCTCATGAATTTTCAACACCAATTTTCTTTCCGAACGCAAAAATATTTTGTTGGCGCCCACCTACATAGGAAGAAATGATCATCATAATATAATAAGAGAGGCCGGAGAATGCACGGAAATATTTGAATGTCCGTTTCTCCTGATGACTGTTCGAAAGTGGAACGCTAGAGAAATAGGTTGAAGGTGGTTCGATGTGAATTGAAGAGTAATCATGTAAATGTAGATGTTGATGAACTTATTGACAGGTAATCTATCCAGCGTACTTAACTTACTGTTTCGTTGCTGGTTTGAAGTAGTCACATTTGAACTGTTTCTTAATTGAACTTTGTGACGATACAGCATTATAATTTACTGAAGAAAATGCAAAATGTTCAAATTTGTGTGAAATTTTATGGGACGTAACTGCAAAGGTCATCAGTCCCGAAGCTTACTCACTACTTAACCTAAATTATCCTAAGGACAAACACACACACCCATGCCCGAGGGAGGACTCGAACCTCCGCCGGGACCAGCCACACAGTCCATGACTGCAGCGCCCCAGACCGCTCGGCTAATCCCGCGCGGCAAGAAAATGCACCTTTATGACGATACAGTATTATAATTTACTGAAGAAAATGCACATTTTGCGACCACTTTCAAAAGTTATGCAAACAAAGGTGCGTTTATAATCAAGTTGTCACTTCACTTACGTTGTTGAGCAAAGGGATGAAATCAATAAAAACAAATTTTCATTGATATCATATGCATCTCTATGCAAGGCTGAGAAATTTTCTCGTTTCCCGAATTACATACTAGTTTTATATTAATTACAACACTATAAATATTATAAATTAATGACATTTCGGCAGTATAATAAGTTTGACACAAGAAATTATTAAATGTACGGAGCAAGAAAGCGGGTGTGCGAGAGACAATCAGAGTTTTAATTATCAATTCGCAAAATTACAGTAACTTAACTAACGTTTTTCTTGTTTACAGGTACGTGTCTGCATTCCACGAACACCTCGGAATCTCCTCGCCACAGTACTGTAGCAAGCCTCTAGAGGTGCCAAAACAAAATGGCATTGTCCATCTCCAGTTCTTCAGTGAGAGTAGTACAGAACCATTACTGTTCACTGTACATATAACAGGATAATGTCAGAATCAGCATGAGACTGTTCGGGGATGATACTGTACTGTATATAATGACGTTGCAACACTAGGGAACTGTTGCGAAATGCGAGAAGCGCTGCAGACGGTCGATTACAGCTGACGATTAAAAAAGCGGCAAAGTTCGTTATCGTGCGATCACGCGATTGTTGATTTCACTGGGAGCAGTCAAACCCGTTAAATATGTGAGAGCATGCGTTCGGAACGGGGTTTAAAGTGGAGCAACCACATCACAAGAAGTGCAGATGCCAGAATCGTCAGAAAGTGTAGTTAGCTACGAGGGAGGAAGCTTACAAGACACTCTTTCGACCGGTATTTGCGTATTGCTCGAAGTCCGGGACTCATTCCGTATAGGATTGACAGGGAAGAAGAGGAGATCCAAAGAAGAACAGCGCGTTTCGTCCAGGTTCGTTTAGTTAGCGAGAGAGCGCCGTGGAGATGCTCATACGCTGACGCGCTGTGTTTCACGGAGCAGTTTACAGTTAAATTTCGAAGAGCGTGCGTTCCTAGAAGAGTCGGTCAACATATGGTTTCCTCGTACGTTGTTGTTGTTGTCGTCGTCGTCATCGTCTTCTTCTTCATTCCGAAGACTGTTTTACCACAGGCTAGGCTGTCCTGTACAGCCCTCTTTATCTCCGCATAGCTACTGGAACTTATATCCATTTGAAACTGCTTAATGTATTCAGTCCTTGGTCCCCCCAACAATGTTTTACCCCTCCTTTCCCCTTCACTTCCGTCCGTTGCGAAATTAACGATTCTTTGATGCCTCGAGATATGTCCTATCAAGAAAGTCCTACCGTTAGTAAAGTTGTGCCATAAATTTGTTATTTTCCCAGTTCAATTCAGTAAGCTGGCTTCAGTCCGGAACCGCGCTGCTGCTACGGTCGCAGGTTCGAATCCTACCTCGGGCATGGACGTGTGTGATGTCCTTAGGTTAGTTAGGTTTAAATAGTTCTAAGTCTAGGGGACTGATGTGTCGTGTGACTAGGGCCAGGTGCAGGTGCAATTCTTTCGATTTACCGCCACTTCGGCGACTTTCGCCTCAATGGGGATGAAATGATGATGATTAGGACAACACAACACCCAGTCCCCGAGCAGAGAAAATCTCCGACTCAGCCGGGAGTTGAACCCGAGCCCCTAGGATTGACATTCTATCCCGCTGACCACTCAGATACCGGGGGCGGACAGGGGACTGATGGTTCAAATGGCTCTGAGCACTATGGGACTCAACGTCTGAGGTCATCAGTCCCCTAGAACTTGGAACTACTTAAACCTAACTAACCTAAGGACATCACACACATCCATGGCCGAGGCAGGATTCGAACCTGCGACCGTAGCGGTCTCGCGGTTCCAGACTGTAGCGCCTAGAACCGCACGGTCACTCCAGCCGGCCAGGGGACTCAGATGTTAAGTCCCATAGTGCTTAGAGTCATTTGCACCATTTTTTGATTCAGTACCTCCTCGTCACTGTCACTAATTTTGTTACCCAAATAACAAAACTCATCGTTTACTTTTTGTGCCTCATTCCCTTATCAAATTCTGTCAGCACCACAGCATAAATCTTGTTTTACTTGTGTTGATTTTCATTGTATAATCTGTTTTTCAAAAAACTTTTCATTCCGTTCAACTGTTCTTCCAAGTCGTTGGCCGTCTCTGACTCGTTGGCCATCTCTGACAGAATCATGTCATCGGCAACCCGCGAGGTTTTTATTTCTTCTCCCTAAACTTTAATTCCCTTCCCAGATTTCTCCTTTGTTTCCTCACTACTTGCTCAACCTACAGATTGTATAACATCTTGAGAAAAGTTTATGAAGGTAAAATTGGAGGTATTCGAGCTCATTTGGAGGCTCACTAGCAGTTGTTCTTACCGCGCACCATTCACGACTGGGACAGAAAACGTGACTGTGGCTGTGGGACACAAAGTACCCTCCGCCACACACTATAAGGCAACTTTCTGAATGTACACGTAGATTATTTGAAGTGAAAGCGACTGTATTATATACAAAGGACGTTTACGTAAGAAAACGTCTCTTTGGTCGCTTGTATCCGTGATTTACAGCTGTAGTGCAGTGTCTGAGACACTGAAACATTTATAGTTCGTGCAAAAAATCCTGCGCCAGCAATACTTCCGCAGCTATGGACGGCTACAGAGGCAGTATGGCTCGATATTTCTGCAGGGGACTTCCGACAACTTGCTGAGTCATCGCCAGGCCAATTGCTGCACTATGTTAGGAGGTAACCCAAGAATTTTGGCATGACGAATCGTTGTGCGTCCATTGTCAGCCATAGCTTTCCTTGAGGTGAAGTGCGGCAAACTGCAGTGAGCCAAATTCTCTGATGGCCCAGGCAGAGGACTGAATTCAGTTGATTTACTAATTTACGATGTTTGAGCCGTAAACGTTTATGCCGTTGAAGCACGTTTGAAGGGAGAGACCCACCTTGAAGCGCAGCTCCCCGACTGGCGGTTGTGCGTAGGGGATGCCGCGGAAGGCGAGGTAGCTGCTGGCCCAGGCGCCCTGCACACTGCTGCCGCGCAGAGCTCCCTGGGACACGCGCACTATCGCCCCGTCCGCCATGCCTGCTGCCGGCACACTGAGCGATGAACGCCGAGCGTCGCCGAGCAGCCGAGCAGCCCACCGGCCTTGACTCGCAGCAATTGTACGGCCGCCTTCCTGCCGGCATTCAGACACGCCACGAGCCTCTTGCGAAACGCCGCCGCCACGTAGCAGGCAGAATCACCTGCTCCTGCGTGCGTATGCTTGCGCAATCGCCCTCAAACCCGTAGCTATGCACATATTCCTTGCCTCTCCGAATCTGCGTAGAACCTCCTCATTCCTTATTTCACCTCTCTCTGGCCTAGTTTCACTTCTCGGGCCTCTTTTTTATTTATTTGCTTTGTTTTTATTTCTTATTCTTATTATTATTATTCGCGTAACAACTCATATATTAAATGAGATATGTTACTGCGAAAAGAGACTCGAAATACCTTTTAGCGGTGCTGTGCTATGCCTTTCTTTGGATCACTAATTTTCAACAAAAGAAAATGTATTATGTTCCTATTGTTCTGTATCTGGCTTTCTATTAAAGCAGTTATAGTACGCAATGATTGTTCAGCATCATAATTTTGCAGTGGATTTTTGTTAATACTAAAACAACAATAAGTACCACGGCTAACCCGAGAACATGAGACTCTTATCGGAGAAAAATAATGTTTTTACCATAAGGTTGCCAGACCAGAACTACGCACAGCAAGATTTCTTTCATGTGATGAAAATAAATTATCTCTTTTCACTATTAGTATTATATTATCAGCAGCCCGCGTCAGCCTGTAAAACACATCATAAAATCTGTAGCTCTGCTTTGCGACTTCGAAAGCTGAAAGAAATAATTTTTCACTTCACTATTACCTGACCGCTTCTTTGCGGTATGATAGGTTTCATGTACTGCAATTTAAATGAACCGCGGCAGCGGCTGGCTCGTTCGTAGCGCCGCTCTGCACCACGAATAATATTTAAACAACTGAAAATGTCTTAAAGGGATGGGATAAAATACCAGGCAAGCTTGACATAAATCATAATGCAAGGTTTCACTATATAACTCTATTCAAACATTTAAACAATTTGAGTAGTACACACCTTTTTAACAATCTTGTCTAATGGCGTCCCTCTTACAAACTTGACAAAAGAATGCTACGCTAGCATACAATATCACGTCACAGGCTATCCTTCTCACGTAACTCCAAGAAGAAGACAGAGAAATTAATGTTCGTTATGTATTATTTATACTAGTCACATATTCTCATCTTTGTTTGATATTTATCGTCTGTGGCGGTTTCATTACTCGCCGACATAGATATTATCTAAAATAAATAAAAAAAATACATAATTTTATACAATAACAAAATATGATACACAATGTTTTCTCTTTATCACATAATATGTCTTTCACTAAGAGACGTTACAATGCCCCCTGGCAGCAATTGACTAACGTTAAGAATGTTCGGCAATATGCTGCCACTAACGTCCGTTTTGTCATTGTCTGTTACCTTATTTGGAAGATTCACTATTCACTTGTTTGCTATTTTGCATTATAATTTTAATCACACTCTTTATGGTTTTCTCACACTTTGCGAGGTGACCGTAAACCTAGTCCCAGGGTCATTACAGTTTTTTGGCTCCCCCATTCGGGCTACGTGCGGTCAGAAAACCTGGGAAAACTGCGCCGGAGCCATGTTCATCTCGCCTGGTTTGTCTTAAAACACAGTTCGATTGTTCATCAAAAAAAGGTTGGAATTCATTCAAAGTTCACAGATAGCAAAGGTTATTTATGACAGAATGTTAAACTTTTAGTCTCCTTGTTAAAAATGTACCTTCTACACTCTTTCACATTTGTGTTCTGTGTCACACTGAAAGTCAATCATTAAACAGTTTTACAGTAGTGTAATTGATTGTCTCTGCACTTACTCACGACCAATGTTCTACCATGGTATGGCATTCGTGTCAGTTTGCTTCACTAATATGACGAAAACATATAACATATATCATCGAACAAGTAAATGTTTTGAGTTTATACACAGTGAATTAAAGAAGAAAAAAAATGTCTGTCACGTAATTTCGTGTCCAATAAATCGTTTTCATATTAGTACATTAACAGCGTAGTTGGTAAAGTTCAGTTGAATGTCAACAATGTTGTACGGAGCGGGCGGCGCGAAGCAATTGTTGCGTGGCGTCGTCTGGAACGCGGCGTGCCAACGACTGCTGGGGTCGACGACCTGCTCACCGTAACAGCGACGGCGTGCTGGGGTGGCGCCCGAGTAGTCGCGAACCGCGCCGAACCATTCACCAATGTTGGCGTGTTGCAGTGGTTTCCCGCGGCCGGCTGGCTGGCGGCACGGCACTCGTCTCTGCTTCTCCGCATGGCTCCCCGTCACAACGCATGAAACAAATATTCCACAACGGTGTACTGTCTTTAAGGATACAGATTATTAGCTGTGGAAGAAAATGCAACTTGGTTAAAAGCGTTTATTGTTCAGTAAGCCGTCGTTTCGCTGGTATGCACAGGATGTTTTGGCGTGATAACAGGTTTCTTGTGGCTTCACAAGTCAATCGCATTGTGACACTGGTATTCAGGGTTCGTCACACATACGTTGTACTACACACTTTCATTTATTCTCACGGTCGATACGCTGCCAGAGCGTCTCTCAACACGCGAAAATGTTTCGGTTCACACACACTAAATGTTTCCGTCGAGCGCTGTTTGTTTGGATCGACTCCGAACGGATCACTAACTACTGGTTTTACACACAGTAAATTTATTATTCGTTGAGCACTGCACTATGACAGTTAGTCACTCAACACTTGACTTATACCGACGTATATATTGGTGCAGATACAACAGTCATTTTCTGTCCCTACTACACACAATATTCCGTCCTTTCCTAGATTGTTTATGCACACAGTTTATTTTTAATGCATATCAACTGTTCTTAGCATAATCACTCTCATCTACATTGAGTCCATTGTGTTTACCATGTCATTACACACTTTTAATACTATTACTAGGCATATATGGCTTTTTTGTAATTATTTAAAGGTGTGAGATTTTTGGTACATAGCTTTCTTTTTCCTTTTTAGTGTAGCTTGCCCGGTTATCACCCATCTAGCCAACAGATTTTACCATGTGCATGACAGCTGGACTTGGGCATATTGCTCAATAAATACTTCGTTTAGTACTAGTATTATTTTTTAATGATCTGTCCTACACGACTACAGTGTAGTTTCCACGTTGATTGACTTGACTCGCGTATCGCGTAATTAATACTCAAGGATATGTACCAAGTACACTGGCTTCAATTGAAGCATCGATACATATAAAGCGTAGGTTACACGGAATGGGTTTGTTTTTGATTGAATTCTATTCCAGTGTCGTTCTCAGATCACTATTGGCAGTAAACGTTACATCACATAATTGTGTCGTACTACAAAGTCAATTTTTTGGCCAGTAGAGACTCTCTCTCAGGGTTCCTTAATTCTAACACAATTACATCTGTTACATTACTATATGAGATTGCATCATTAATTGTACTTACTTACTACAAATGAAAAATGATTCAAGAAATTAATCATTATTTTATCAACGAAAAGATTGTTCATTGCTTGATGAGCATATAGTATTTTAATGACACTAATTGTCTGTGAACAAAGTCTTCCATTTGCATGCTATTGCTCAGTTTACTAATTCTATTTTCATGCTATGCTTACTTATTTATGTCTTGCTTCTTCAAAATTCTAAATACACACAAATTCTTTCTTAAAGCTAACATACTTATACTCTAAAACACAATTGAAATCGTCTTATTACTACTACTGTTTACATCTGACATGTCATTGAATAAATAATTTTACATCTTTACGTGGATACAGTCCTTTTATTTTCCCCGTCTGGGGATGTGCTAACAAATAGCTTCGTGTGGCACCTTTATTACTTCAAAAGGTCCTGAATATAACAATTGCCACTTACTATTTTGCTTTAGGATGGCTGAGGATTTGGGGTGGTTACGAATAAGCACCATGTCCCCTACATTGTATTTCTGTTTGTTAGTTACACCTCGGTCGTACTTCTTTTTTCTCTTTGCAGCACAGCTAGTTAGGTTGTCCCATACCTTTTTTATCTTTTCCTCTCTTGTTTCTGCCCTGGCTGGTAGTCTCGGTAAAGGCGTGAGCCATTCACTTTGTGTCTCATTAACCCCTTTCAATATCTCTACCGGTGGGTATCCTGTACTTGAGTGGGGTGTTAAATTGTGTATTTCTACGAATTTAGGTACCAACTCAGGCCATTTTGTGTGTCGGTTCCCTATGTAAATTCTAAGGAACTTATTCAATTCTCTGAATGTTCTTTCGACTAAACTTGCTTCTGGATGGAACCGGGATACCAGAATATGCTGTATACCTTGTTCCAGTAGGTAATTTTTCCAAGTGCGACCCGTGAAATAAGTGGCATTGTCAGTCGTTATGGCTTCAGGTTTCCCCACGTGAGGCAAGTATTCTTGATTGATCCTTCTGACTATGGTTTTGGCAGTAGCTGATTTTATACAATAAATTGCCAAGTATTTGGAAAAAATATCGTACATGGCCAGTATATATTTCATACCTCCTCTGGCCATGGGATAGGGACCTGCTACATCCAAAGATACTAATTGAAGCGGCCGGAGTGGAACTATGGGATGAAGTTCAAATTTTGTGGACCTATTATAGTGTTTTGCTTTCTGGCATATAGCGCAAGTCCTAACTGTTACCTGAATTTGGTGTTTCATTCGGGGAAAGTAGCAGTATCTCGCCATGAGTTCTGCGCACTTCCCGATCCCTGCATGGCCCCATGCCAAGTGCGTGTGCCATATTATGACTTTGACGTACTGGTTGGGTATACATAGTGCCCAGTAGTCTTCTTTCGTGCTAAGTTTATGATATAAAAGATTGTCCACGATTTTAAAACCTTGCTCATCTCTATTGTTAGCATCATTTTCAATATTACTAATGATTTGTGCCCACATCGGATCTGATCTCTGTAGTTCAGACATATTTTTACACATATATAAAAAAATCCTTCCTGTACGCATTGTCTTGTACTAAAAGCACTTTATACTCGGCGGATTGTTCTAGCATTTCTGCTAACTCCAGTAATCCTACCGGCAGTCGCGACAAAGCATCCGCTACTATGTTATCTTGGCCTTTTATGTACATAATCTTTATTCGGTCTTCTTGTAAGGTAAGCATCCATCTCCTTAGTCGGGTATGGAATAACTTGCATGACATGAAAAAACTTAATGCCTGGTGGTCACTATACACTTTAATCTCCTTCCCATATAGATAGTAATTGAACTTTTTTACAGCCCAGACTACGGCGAGCGCTTCCAGTTCGGTTGCCGAGTAGGCTCTCTCGCAGCTAGTTAGAGTCCTACTGGCAAAGCCGATAATCTTTATTGTTGCCGGGTCGTTGCCTTCCTCCCACTGGAACAGGCACGCTCCCAAGCCATAGGAACACGAGTCCGTCGCAAGACAAAAATTCTTTGACAGGTCCGGGTGCTGCAAAATATTTGCATTCAGCAGGGCGGTTTTAATTGCTTCGGAAGCTTGCTGGCATTTGTCCGTCCAAACCCACTGCACATTTTTTCGCAGTAGATTTAACAATGACGCATCATTTAACAACTGATTAGGTACGAACCTTCTGAAAAAAAACGTAAGTCCAATGAACGCTTTCAATTGCCTTTTAGTTCGGGGGCTCGGAAATTCTCGGATCGCCTCTAGTTTTTTGTTGTCTGGGCTGATACCAAGCGGCGTGATAAGGTGGCCTAGAAATTTAATTTTATTGCGTCCGTATTTTGACTTTTCTAAATTTGCTGTCACACCTGTTTGCTTAAATTTCTCTAATACTCTATGCAGCAATTCCATATGTTCGTCCCAAGTAGCAGTAGCGATTACAAGGTCATCAACATATATTGTGATTTTTTTCTAACAAATCTGGACCCAGTACCGTATCTAGAGCAGTAATAAATACTCCAGCACTTACATTCAACCCGAAGGGAAGTACCTGGAATTGGTAACTTCGCCCTCCGAATATGAAGGCTGTGTACTTCCTTGATTCTGGTGCAAGTGGGATTTGCCAGTACGAACTTTTAAGATCGACCGAGGTCAAGTACTGCACTCCATGGAATTTTTGTATCTGCTCATCTAAATTTTCTGGACGAGTCCTGACAGGTATAATAATTTTATTGATGTCCCGCGCATCTAACACTAGCCGGATTTTTCCGTTGGCTTTCGCCACTGCTACAAGAGGACTACTGTATGGGGAGAAGGAGGGCTCAATGATATCCCACTCTAACATCTTCCGAATCTCTTTAGCCACTACTTCCCTCTTCGACCAAGGTATGGAGTAAGATGCGCGACAGTATGTTTTGTGGGGCATCACCTCTATGTGATAGTGGTACCCCTTGATAATTCCTGGTCGGTCGGTAAATACCATGTTATATTCCGATAGCAGCTGCGTCAACTGTTGCTTTTGTATGTTGCTTAAACTTTCAGATTCCTGTACTTTGGTTTGAAATGCATCAACATTTGTTTCAAAATTTCTATCTTCTAAATTCGGATAATAGAGGTCTGCTACATGTGAACAATCATCGAGGTGTAGTACCCAGGGGTTCCTACATTTGATACTAATTCGGTTGCAACATGGCACAAGTACCTCCTTCGATTTCACCATAGACAACTCAATCCTCCTACCTTTATTAACTATGCTTAGTTTTCCCGAGGAGAGGTCGATCACTGCGTCCCTCTCACGGAGAAAATCTACTCCCAGAATGCAGGCCACCTTTAACCCTTTAACAATGAGGAACGAGCTCGCTATGGCTTCGCCCTCCTTGCAAATCTCCACCTGCACCTGGTACTTAACTAATTGGCTCTGTGCACTTATAGCCCCAGACTCCTTGCAATTATTAACCGGGAAAGTCGGTATGCTACGTCCTTTCCCCAGCGCTTTAAACAACTCTGTACTCATTACACTCACTGAGGCACCTGTGTCGATGATTATATTCACTGCAACATCATTGATCTTCGCTTCTATTATGGCTTGCACATTCTCGTTTCTATCTTTCTTACATTCATGCGGTTCGGTCAGTAGATCTTTATCCATACTGATACCGTCGTTGTATCGCAGCATACGTATTCCAGGGATATTATTGTCATCCGTGTTGCTCTCACTCCACCCCTCGGCCAGCGATGGAGAGCATATCGAGGCCGATTCTAGTTTGTTGAATGGCTTGCTTGCGAGGTACTTGGACGACTATTGTCCGCGACCTCTACTATATTTACGTTTTGATTTGTAGGCCGCCACGACTGCGCGATAGGCGCGTTTTACAGTGGTGGTCTGTTTTTGTCGTACCGGTCATTACCTTGCCGTTCTGGGCTTGGTCGCTGATTCTGATTCTAATTGCGATTACTGTCACTGTAATTGCTATGCCACTGACCTCGCGCATTTTTCCAGCGGTTGGTCCCTGGCAGTCCGGAATCGTACTGGTCGTCAAATCGACGCTTTTTGTTATGGGACGGTTGACCATACCCGCTCTGACTTCTCCCATTATTACAATTTTGCGAGTGCTCTTGCCGCTTGTTACCACCCCCACCATTTCCATGGTTGTGGTTTTGTGCACTATTATTTCTGTCATGTTTACACCCTGATCCATTATTCCGCGAGTGATCACACGCTGCTTTTGCGTCTTCCTGGATTAAATCTATTGAATCTAGAACAGACAGGAAATGTTCCATGTCGCTCTCTGGTACGTGTATTAATTTCTCTTTGATATGAATGGGTAAATGTGATTTTAGGAGTCTTATTATGTCTCTTGGTGAGATAGGCTCATCCCAATAACGCGTTTTGTTTATATACTTCTCGAAATACCGTCTCAGATTCCCCAGACGGGGTGAGTACGGTTCGGGATTTTATACTTCTTTTCTTAGCCGCTCTTGTATACAAGGCGACCAGTATTTCGACAAAAACACCCTTTCGAATTGTTCATACGTCATGCAGCTGTCTGCTACTTCCGTAGCCCACAACGCTGCATCACCCTGAATGTATGACATTACGTATTGAATTTTCTGGGCTTCGTTCCACACACTAGGCAAGATATTTTTAAAGCTTTTTGTGAATACTACTGGGTGTACTGACTTCCGTTCAGTAGTAAACGTTTGAAACTGCCTATTTTTTATCAAACTTTCTTCAACCAATATTTTCGGACTATACTGGTTTGCTCCTGGGACATAGGCTGTGTGCTCCGAACCGAAGCTACAGCTCTTCGCATTATCGCCTAAAGATTCACCATTGTTGCGTCGCGTATAAGATTGTGCGTTGCCAAAAACATTGGCTGTTGGCGACATAGTTTCATGTTCAAGATGTTTGCTGCACTGGGCTAAACCCTTTTCCAAGTCGCATATCCGTTTACTAATATTCACTTGCCACTGCGGAATATCCTCACTGAGTACTTGTTTGATGGTTTGCACGTCGTTCTGTACCTGACTATTTACTGCGGTACTGAACGATTCGGAATCTCTATCTGCCATGGCTGCTTGTAACTTAGAATTAATATTTTTGTCGATCTCACTCTCCTTCGCTTCTAGCCATGAGTTGAATTCGGTTTCAATTTTAGTCGCTTGTTCGTTCCACTTCTGCTCTACAAGCTGTGTGGAATCTATTTCTAGCTTTTCTAATCGGTTGGCTAAGACACCTATCTCGTCTACCCTGTTAGTGTTTGCTACTTGCAGGTTGTTGACCTGTACAGTCAACTCCTGCACGGCTTTAGGTATCGACTCATAATTCTGTTTCATACAGGCAATCTCTTTTTTCATAATTTCTAACGATTGCATAAGTTGCTGGTCCCGCTCAGCTTGCTGGCGATCCCGCTCAGCTTGCTGGGCAAGGAGATTTTGTGTTAACTGACGATCTCGCTCAGCTTGCTGGCGATCTCGCTCAGCTTGCTGCGCGAGAAAGATCTCAATTTTTTCATCCTTTTCAGCTTGTTGTTGTGCGAATTTTGACTGGTAATCCAGCACGCGCTCTAATATCGCCTGAAGTGAATACCCACCAGGCAGATTACCACTCTCTGGTTCCTGCTTTTCTGGGAGTGGTGCAATTTCTTTATCTACATCTCCTTGAGCACTGGTGGGCGGTGGCACTACTTCCTGTGCCTCTGCCCCCACATTTGCGCATGGTATATCCTCAAAGAGAGTACTTGTACTGCTTAATGCACCCGTTTCTACATTTCCTGCACTAACTAATGGCTGTTCCTCAGTATCCATATTGCTCGGATGTTGACTACGCAATTTAACCATATTCATAAATTACCTACTCGAACACAAGATCTGACAGTTTTGCCACTTGCACACAAAATATGTTAATTTATCTACAATACACTACACACTAAAAATTACTATCTACACTCAACTTTGCCCTGTTATAAACACTAACGTCAAACTACGCACACCACTAGCGATATGAGATCACTTCACTGGAGTTAAGCTTCAACAAACAGGACAACTACACTGCAGTCTTACCTTTAGTTTATCTGATTTCGGGGTTCGGCTGCCCCCGGATTATGTAGTCGTTACAGTTTCTCAGTACTATCAGGATCGTTTCCTCTGACTCGCTTGCAGTGGTGCGTTTTTTTTTCATGAAAGAGTTTTTGTACATTCATTAATACGTGACATTAATCATGACACATACATACATTTATCACCAAATACATACATGTATATAACAATAGACAATGAAAGAAAACACGTAAAACAGTTATTATTTTCGTAGCCACTGCAAATTCGGGCCCCGCGTTTTTGGGCGACAGTTTCACCTCTCTCTGGCCTAGTTTCACTTCTCGGGCCTCTTTTTTATTTATTTGCTTTGTTTTTATTTCTTATTCTTATTATTATTCGCGTAACAACTCATATATTAAATGAGATATGTTACTGCGAAAAGAGACTCGAAATACCTTTTAGCGGTGCTGTGCTATGCCTTTCTTTGGATCACTAATTTTCAACAAAAGAAAATGTATTATGTTCCTATTGTTCTGTATCTGGCTTTCTATTAAAGCAGTTATAGTACGCAATGATTGTTCAGCATCATAATTTTGCAGTGGATTTTTGTTAATACTAAAACAACAATAAGTACCACGGCTAACCCGAGAACATGAGACTCTTATCGGAGAAAAATAATGTTTTTACTATAAGGTTGCCAGACCAGAACTACGCACAGCAAGATTTCTTTCATGTGATGAAAATAAATTATCTCTTTTCACTATTAGTATTATATTATCAGCAGCCCGCGTCAGCCTGTAAAACACATCATAAAATCTGTAGCTCTGCTTTGCGACTTCGAAAGCTGAAAGAAATAATTTTTCACTTCACTATTACCTGACCGCTTCTTTGCGGTATGATAGGTTTCATGTACTGCAATTTAAATGAACCGCGGCAGCGGCTGGCTCGTTCGTAGCGCCGCTCTGCACCACGAATAATATTTAAACAACTGAAAATGTCTTAAAGGGATGGGATAAAATACCAGGCAAGCTTGACATAAATCATAATGCAAGGTTTCACTATATAACTCTATTCAAACATTTAAACAATTTGAGTAGTACACACCTTTTTAACAATCTTGTCTAATGGCGTCCCTCTTACAAACTTGACAAAAGAATGCTACGCTAGCATACAATATCACGTCACAGGCTATCCTTCTCACGTAACTCCAAGAAGAAGACAGAGAAATTAACGTTCGTTACGTATTATTTATACTAGTCACATATTCTCATCTTTGTTTGATATTTATCGTCTGTGGCGGTTTCATTACTCGCCGACACAGATATTATCTAAAATAAATAAAAAAAATACATAATTTTATACAATAACAAAATGTGATACACAATGTTTTCTCTTTATCACATAATATGTGTGTTACTAAGAGACGTTACACTTACCTTATCAGTCCACCTAATTTTCAACATTCGTCTATAGCACCACATCTCAAATGCTTCGATTCTCTTCTGTTCCGGTTTTCCCACAGTCCATGTTTCACTACCATACAATGCTGTACTCCAGACGTACATCCTCAGAAATTTATTCCTCAAATTAAGGCCGGTATTTGATATTAGTAGACTTCTCTTGGCCAGAAATGCCTTTTTTGCCATAGCGAGTCTGCTTTTGATGTCCTCCTTGCTCCGTCCGTCATTGGTTATTTTACTGCCTAGGTAGCAGAATTCCTTAACTTCATTGACTTCGTGACCATCAATCCTGATGTTAAGTTTCTCGCTGTTCTCATTTCTACTACTTCTCATTACCTTCGTCTTTCTCCGATTTACTCTCAAACCATACTGTGTACTCATTAGACTGTCCATTCCGTTCAGCAGATCATTTAATTCTTATTCACTTTCACTCAGGATAGCAATGTCATCAACGAATCGTATCATTGATATCCTTTCACTTTGTGTTTTAATTCCACTCCTGAACCTTTCTTTTATTTCCATCATTGCTTCCTCGATGTACAGATTGAAGAGTAGGGGCGAAAGGCAACAGCCTTGTCTTCCACCCTACTTAATACGGGCACTTCGTTCTTGATCGTTGAAAGGTGGCTACACTGAGTCACAGCGCTAGAGATTGCGCCAAAGAGTATTATTCAGCCGCCTCCACTGGCAGTGCTTGTTGAGAAGTCGTCGTGGAGAGTTCTTGTTGAGAAGTTGCCGTGGGCAGTAGGAGTTCTGATGTTGCCACGACTAGTTGTGAGCATGTTGTGTGCAGTTGTCCTGATGGGCTAGACAGCCGATGCTGTTTGAATGGGGATGTTGTAATGATCAGAGTGTATTTTTCGTCAATATATATGAAGGTAAAGAATTTTTTTAATTTTTTATTTCAAATTTCCTAACTAACAATGTCTCTTGGTCACAGGTTCAGTCAACAAAGCATCTGGCTTGTGTTCATGTATTAGAGTGTAATTCTGGTTTCGATGTGCAATTACGGTATTTGTGTTTTTTTTAATTACTTCAGTGTAAATGATGCTTAAAATACCTTGTCTTATTGAGGAAGAACCGTGCCAGATGTGTACGTTGAATCACACTTCCACACACAGAACAGTTACACTTGTGCTTTGTTGTTTCGTAGCTTTTATAGTTGCTGGGGACTTAATTAATTAATTGTGTTAACGGAAGTTTTCTTTCATTCTTTGTTGTTATTCTGTGCAGTCAGATTGCGGAGTAATACTAGTCTGGGCCAACCGGTTACGAGACTGCGTAACCGGACAGACAGCAACTAAAATTAAAAATTATTTGCATTATAAATTAATTAAGCCCCCATGCACGTGGCGACCGCTGCTTCGGATCGTCCCTTGGAATTCTTTTGATTGTAAAAATAGCAGACAGTAGTATTGTTGAAGAAATTTGTAGTTTAGTAATTGTAGTCTATACTGCATGTGTAGATTTGGTAATTGAACATTTGTAGTTGTCTTGTCATTCTTCTAATGGTATTTTTGCAGAATTTAATTTTTGTTGCCTTGTATACGGGTTTGACAATTTTGTGCAATTATGAGGATTTCAATTGTTCGTTAATCGTGTTTGTCGGGAAGCATTTAGTGTGAATGGTATTGTTGAAGATAAAGTATCATTGTGTGTAATTTTCGTATAGTGACGAGTTTTGTATGTTTTGTAAATGATTACACGATCGATGAAAAAGGTAAAAATGATGGATAGTGAGAATGACGAAATTGTTAACATGGCGAACTCGCCACCACAGGAGAACAGTATGATGAATAATGAAGTAGAAAGCAATTTAGTGAGTTGGGAAAATAGTTCGGAACCAGTTCAAAATTTTTCACAAGCAAAAAATATTCAGAATTCGAGATTAACGACAGAAGATTCTGGAGTAGTATCGAACACAGATAGCTTTATGGCTATGACGAAGGAAGTTGGTTTTGCGGGAAATGTTAGGGGTGAAAAGAATTTCGAACCAGTTAATATGGAGCAGTTGATGAGTGCAATATTAAATTTGGGATCTGAATTAAAAACGGTGGGATCACAAATAGGAATAATTAAAACTGAAATGGGAACAATGGAAACACGGTTAGACTCACAAATAGGAACAATTAAAATGGAGATGGAAACAATGGAAACTTGGTTAAGACTCACGAATAGGGACATGTTTCAAAAATATGAAAGATGAATTAAAGAAAGAAATTAGAGAAGAAGTACAACCGATTTTGAATGCTCACAATAATAGATTAATTTCAATAGAAATCAGACAAAAGGAACAGGATAGAGAACAGGAAGAAAGAGATCGGGTGATAGTACAAAAATTTTCAGAGTTAAATTTACAACGTGCACACGATAAGGAAGAAATATTTGAAAGAATCGAGGAATCCGTACCAAATGACAGAATAAATAACCTAACACAACAGTATGAACAGTTAACTACTAAATGTGTCAATACTGAAACCCGAGTCGCGACACTTACGGCAGACGTAAATAAACAGAAAGAACAAATAGGTGACTTATCGGAAAGAGTTGAGGAGATTGCAGATAAATTGACAAGTCTTAGTTTAAATGGGGACAGAGATTCAGATGATACAGCTCCATTGCCATTTGCAGAAACCGAAGAGTACCAGAACATAAATAAGCATGTTGAAAATCAGGGAAAATTTAATGAACGCGTTAGAAGGGAGGCATTACGAAAGCAAGTCAAACAAATTGAAGGCGAAATCGTAGGAAAAAACAGCAGAAGACATTTAGAATCATCACAGATAGCAGAGGGGTTTGAAGAAAGTAATTTATTTCATTTACGAGAAGCAACAAGAGAGCGCCAGGCGCGCGAACTTGACAATAATCGACATTCGGACTGGGACAGACGCGGTAGGTCTATGTCGCCACGAGGAGAAAACTTTGACTATAAACACTTCTTAACTGTTCGGAAATTTAAGATCTTTCGCAATTCTAAGAACGACATACATCCATGTTCATGGTTAGATCAATTTATGTACGCACTTCCACCAAATTGGCCACTAAGTCACAAACTGGAATTTATGTGCGGCTATTTAAGTCCTCAGGGGATTCACTACACTAAATGAATATGTGCCGTAACGTGCACAGGGCCCCGAGCTGTAGTGGTGCTATTTCCCTTTTAGTTTTCTGCACCGCTGCCTACTCTTTTACTACTCTTTGTATCTATCAAAACAACTCTTCAACTATCAATATGTCTAGAGAGTCGGTAAAGAATAACCAGATATGACTATTTACCCCAAAGTGATTTCGGAAATTACCGTTTGGACTTACTATATCTTCTGCAGCATTCATTCTTAGTTTAAACAAAATTTTACCTGTTTATCTTCGTGACAATATTACTTCATATGTTGACGATATTCTTATTGCTAAACGTTCTTGGAGTGAGCATAACAAAATTTTGGATTCATTATTACGTATTTTTGCAAGAGTTGGCATTACAGTGAACTTGAAAAAATCTGAATTTGGTCGTTCTCAGGTGAAATTTCTTGGTCATATTATTTCTACAGAAGGTATTCTTCCTGATCCAGAGAAACTAGACGCTATTCGTAATTATGCTGATCCTACTACAAAACGTGATGTTCGTAGTTTCTTTGGTATCTGTAATTTTCTCAGACGCTTTGTTAGATTGGACGATTTGGCCACACCTCGTTTGTGTGAACTATCTGGAAAGAATTCTAATTGGTGTTGGGATGAGGAAGCTCAATCAGAATTTGAACAACTTCGTGATGCTTTATTTGCTGCTCCACTTCTTTCACATCCGGATTTATCTAAAGATTTTTGTTTGGCGACGGACTCATCATACAAAGGCCTAGGTGCACATTTATTTCAAGAGATAGAAGAAAACGGCGTTGTAGTACAGAAAACTATTGCATTTGGAAGTCGTGTTCTCTCTAAATCAGAAAAGAATTATTCGATTACGGAACTTGAAGCCTTGGCTGTTGTTTGGGCTTTCACAATATTTCGCATATTTTTGTATGGCAGACATACTAAGGTTTACATCATCGAGCTCTGGAATTTCTTATGTCAGCAAAATTAACACATGGAAGATTGTCACGATGGGCGCTGTATCTACAGGAATTTGATTTTAGTATTGTTTACATACAGGGTTCTTCAAATATTATTGCTGATGCTTTATCATGTGCACCTATGGGTTTGAAACAAAGTGCTAAAGAGGACTGCAAAGAAAACAATTATTGTTTGATGTATATTCAAGGTGTTGCGTTTGAGAATTTTATTTCGTCTTCGCTCCAGGACATCGCTAAGGAGCAAAATAAGGATCCAATCTGGAAGGACATTAAGGAGACGTGGAGGAGAAAGGAAAGCGTAGCGATTAGACAGTATTATTTAGTTCGCAATGATATTCTTTTTAAACGAAAATCGGTTGATAACTCTGTTCGGTTAGTTTGTATTCCTGATGAGTGGGTTAATAAATTGATTTGGTACACACATTTCAGTTATGCACACTTTGGTCCCAGAAAATGCTTTCATAAATTACGAGAAAATTGCTACTTCAGTAATATGGAAAAACGTATTCGATCTGTTCTTGCCAAATGCAAATTATGTCAAAAGGCTAAGCCGCCAACTATTTCTCACAGAGCACCGTTGTTTCCTATCATTCCAGCGAAATTAAACGACATGGCTGCAGTCGATTTGTTCGGTCCAGTGGTTCGTTCTACTAATGGTTTTGCGTACATTTTGGTAGCAGTGGAATTGACATCAAAATATGTGTGTTTTACACCTTTACGCAAAGCAACAGCTCGTACAGTATCTAATGCTTTCATCAAACATTTTCTTAAAGAAGTGGGTCATGTTGATAAGGTTATATCAGATAATGGATCACAGTTTCGCTCTAAAATTTGGCTTCGTACTCTACAGCGTCGTAAGATTAAACCAATTTTCATTTCACTTTTTCACCCTTAATTTAACGCTTCAGAGAGATGGATGAAGGAAATCAATAAATTGTGTCGACTTTATTGTCATCAGAATCACAGAATGTGGGATCAGTATCTTCATATTTTTCAAAACATTCTGAATGAACTTCCTAATGATTCAACTTCTTTGCCGCCTATATTGATATTAAAAAATAAAGCACCGACATATCGCATTTCTGAATTCGTTCCTTTTCCACCTACACGGAAACTGCGGCATTCTGAAGTTGTGAACCTGGCTCTGCAAAATATTGCATCTGCGGCTGCTAGAAGAGAGAAATCAGCTAAACGTCCTGGTCGTTTAAAAACCTTGTCAGTTGGTCAAAAGGTGTTAATTAAGTCTCATCGTTTGTCTCACAAAGGAAAGGGCTTGTATCGCAAATTTTTTCTGCTTTATAACGGTCCATATAGAGTTCGCAAAATTATTCATGGTAACACTGTCGAAGTAGAAACTCTTAAATCTCGGCGCTCTAAAGGAATACATCATATATCGAACGTTAAAATTTTTGTGGAATGACATACTTTTGAGAAACTGACAGTTATACGTAAACACACGGAGAGTACAAGGATACCGCGCCGTGTTCCGGCGGTGGCACATACTCAAAGCAACAGTCAACTCTGCGCGCCGCACAAGGCAGTCGTTGACCGCAAACAATTACTTTCTACGTCACACGTACCTAAAGCTGATCGAGCGCTCAGTGCGATTGCACTGACAGCCGTAAACAAATACACAGTCTAATTTCTCAGATTAAATTCAGTATAAAGCTATAGTGACTTGATAAATTATGTTATTAACGTTCAGTATTTTTCAGGATACGGTTGTATAAAATATTTAAGAACTTCAGGTAAATTCTGTGTGTGTCCGACGTTAAGAGGACTTGCTATCGAGAAATTTTCAGGAAGAATGTAATTTCGAAGAAGAAACTAATAAACTAAAAAGGTAACTATTAATTGAGTTTATTTTTCAGGTAACATATTTCCACTTAGATACGTACTTTAGACGTAATTTGCTGCTCGCGATTACCTGATTTATACTTTGTGGTAAATTTTATGTTCTATGAATTTACTTGTGAAGCGACGTGCTTGCGTACATTTGCTGATTTTGACAATGTTTTATTAATGAACAGGGTTATTACTTGTGTATATTATGCATCGCTTGGCTGCTATGCTTTTTCACTGATGTCACTTTTTTTTATTATGTGCCTGCTGTGCTTATTTATTTAAATTATAATTGTCACCTGATTAATTGTACTAATATGGTTATTTATGTAAGTTATACTTTGTGATTTATTGCTTGCGCCTTCATGTTTACTTATTAAGATTACATATAAACATTTATTTGCTTATGCTGGTATGATGCTAATGACCTGTTTATTATGTAAGATATATACTTGTTGCTTTGCGTATGGATTGCATGTTTACACATTTCTGTTTTGTTGTCATAACTACTCTTTAATTTGGTATATAAAAATGCTGATATACTGTGTAAAAACATTGAGTTTAGGCCACACTGTGGTATTGATTATAGATTGTTTGCTTGGCAGAGCCTCGTTATAGGGATTGTGCTACATCCACTTGTTAACATTCTGTTGTCTACTGGTATATTTACTCGCTATTGCATGTTTTGCTTACGCTCAGTGCCTTATATTTTTAAGATAAGAAAATGAACTGCTATAATTCTACGAACGACGTTGGTACAAGAAACTTCATTGAAGTCAAATGAGCTGGAGATTTTATGGAAGCTGTATAAATTTATGCTAATAGGAATGAAGCTAACGACATGACATACCAACACTAGGTTTAGACCATTGACAGTTATTACACTGCATTCTTCGTGAGCAATTGAAATAGCAGTGACACTTGACAAAAAAAAAAAAAATTACTCCACATGTTTGCTTCTGTTTTTCCATGATTCTTGAAGTGGTGTACACATTGAAATATTACGATCATTCACACTCTGTACTCGTACTTACTTACTGAAAGTTATTCAAACTAAAGGCTGTTAGAGGTCATGTATGCATTTCTTTTATTTAATGATGGACAAGGTAACCAAAATGTATTTTATAATTCATAATAAGTAGAAGATTTGGGTCAGATGGATTACACAGAGGTTGTGTATGGACATTGTGTCTTCAGATTGTATGGGATGATGAATTGAAGTTTGCACTAGGATGTTATCTGTACTTGTTCGAGGAGACTGACTAGAGGAAAGAGTTGTTATGGAAGTGAAATGATATTGGTGATAAGGTTTATATGTATCGACGTATTGAAGAGGTATTATTGAGGTATTGAGATTGTGTGAAGTTGATGATTATTGGAGTTTTGGTGGACAAGCGGTAAGGTAAATGGTATTGATGATAAGATTTATATGTATCGATGTAAGAGGTATTATTGATGTATTAAGATTATGTGATGCTGATGATTATTGGAGTTTTGGTGGATAAGAGGTAAAGTAAGTGAGGAGCATATTTTTTTGTTGGTTTATATGGAACAAGGAGGATGAAGACGGCAGACTAGAACACTCAAGTGGAAGGAACATTGTCTACACACACACTTTGTTAAATCAATAAGCAGTATATACTTTTTTTGGAGAGAGGAAGTATTTGCATATCTTGGCACATTGACAGTTGTTCAACAACCGTACATTTTGATCTGGCTTGGCAAACATTGGTCTTGACATGATGACTATGACGTTGACTAACTATTACTGACTGTTATACACTGTCACCACTACTACTTGATACACATGTTGAACATCAGATTTTGACAGAATTGCATTTACACAGTTAACACTATTCAATTACACAGTAGTACTTAAATATGGATGAAAGATGAGTGAGTGTGTTTTGTGTGTTTCCCCTTCCTAATCCCAAATAATTGGTACCGACTTATCACCTAAATATTATTTTACTTGTTTGTTGTGGCTTGCACTGACACCCACAAATATTATAGGTTTATTGATATTTGTGTATTTGTAATATTTAATATGACGATTATCTGATATCATTTGTGTGTTTATTATAATTTGTATGATTAGTGTACGAGCATTGATAATAATTTTGTAAAAGCAATTGTGTGTGCATTTAAACTGTTGTTCGTGCTTACATTTATTAACATTGGTGGGTGCCACTTGGAAATGTTTAATTTCTACTGCCGGCCGGGGTGGCCAAGCGGTTAAAGGCGCTACAGCCTGAAACCGCGCGATCGCTGCGGTCGCAGGTTCGAATCCTGCCTCAGGCATGGATGTGTGTGATGTCCTTAGGTTAGTTAGATTTAAGTAGTTCTAAGTTCTAGGGGACTGATGACCATAGATGTTAAGTCCCATAGTGCTCAGAGCGATGTGAACCATTTAATTTCTGCTAATGAACTCTGATGAACTGTCAGATTAGTGATAGAAAATATTATGGACTGTTACCTGCACTTGTTCAACATGATGGGTGCCACTTGGAGATGATTAATTTCTGCTAATGAACTCTGATGAACTGTCTGATTAGTGATAGTGAATATTATGGACTGTTACCTGCACCTGCTCATCATTGCTGGGTGCCACTGGTGGAACTGCTTCTACTGAAATGATGTCAAAAAAAAAAAAAAGATTCAAATGGCTCTGAGCACTATGGGACTCAACTGCTGTGGTCATAAGTCCCCTAGAACTTAGAACTACTTAAACCTAACTAACCTAAGGACAGCACACAACACCCAGCCATCACGAGGCAGAGAAAATTCCTGACCCCGCCGGGAATCGAACCCGGTAACCCGGGCATGGGAAGCGAGAACGCTACCGCACGACCACGAGATGCGGGCGAAATGATTTCACCTGTTGGTGTCTGCACCTGCTCAACATTACTAGGTGCACTGATGGAACTGCTTCTACTGAGATGATATCACTTGTTAGTGTCTGCACCTGTTCAACAATGCTGGGTGCCACTGGTGGAACTGCTTCTACTGAAATGATGTCACTTGTTGCTGTCTGCACCTGTTCAACATTACTGGGTGCCACTGACGGAATTGCTTCTACTGAAATGATGTCACTTGTTGGTGTCTGCACCTGTTCAACATTGCTGGGTGTCACTAATGGAACTGCTTCTACTGAGATAATGTCACTTGTTGGTGTCTGCACCTGCTCGCCATTTTTGGGTGCCACTGTTGAAGCTGTTTAAATACTGCTGATGAAATGTTATGAGACTGCCATTTGCACCTGTTGATCATTGCTGGGTGCTACTGTTGGAACTGTCAACTACTCTGAAGAGTGTTACCTGTTTATTGAACTATTGAAAAGATTTTATGTGAATATTTGTATAAACTGATTTTTTTCAGTGTCTACTGTTTATGAAATGTTATGAGACTCTTACCTGCACCTATTCGTCATTGCTGACGCTATTGATTGAATTGTTTAACCACATGATACTTCTGTAAACTACACTCCTGGAAATGGAAAAAAGAACACGTTGACACCGGTGTCAGACCCACCATACTTGCTCCGGACACTGCGAGAGGGCTGTACAAGCAATGATCACACGCACGGCACAGCGGACACACCAGGAACCGCGGTGTTGGCCGTCGAATGGGCGCTAGCTGCGCAGCATTTGTGCACCGCCGCCGTCAGTGTCAGCCAGTTTGCCGTGGCATACGGAGCTCCATCGCAGTCTTTAACACTGGTAGCATGCCGCGACAGCGTGGACGTGAACCGTATGTGCAGTTGACGGACTTTGAGCGAGGGCGTATAGTGGGCATGCGGGAGGCCGGGTGGACGTACCGCCGAATTGCTCAACACGTGGGGCGTGAGGTCTCCACAGTACGTCGATGTTGTCGCCAGTGGTCGGCGGAAGGTGCACGTGCCCGTCGACCTGGGACCGGACCGCAGCGACGCACGGATGCACGCCAAGACCGTAGGATCCTACGCAGTGCCGTAGGGGACCGCACCGCCACTTCCCAGCAAATTAGGGACACTGTTGCTCCTGGGGTATCGGCGAGGACCATTCGCAACCGTCTCCATGAAGCTGGGCTATGGTCCCGCACACCGTTAGGCCGTCTTCCGCTTACGCCCCAACATCGTGCAGCCCGCCTCCAGTGGTGTCGCGACAGGCGTGAATGGAGGGACGAATGGAGACGTGTCGTCTTCAGCGATGAGAGTCGCTTCTGCCTTGGTGCCAATGATGGTCGTATGCGTGTTTGGCGCCGTGCAGGTGAGCGCCACAATCAGGACTGCATACGACCGAGGCACACAGGGCCAACACCCGGCATCATGGTGTGGGGAGCGATCTCCTACACTGGCCGTACACCGCTGGTGATCGTCGAGGGGACACTGAATAGTGCACGGTACATCCAAACCGTCATCGAACCCATCGTTCTACCATTCCTAGACCGGCAAGGGAACTTGCTGTTCCAACAGGACAATGCACGTCCGCATGTATCCCGTGCCACCCAACGTGCTCTAGAAGGTGTAAGTCAACTACCCTGGCAAGCAAGATCTCCGGATCTGTCCCCCATTGAGCATGTTTGGGACTGGATGAAGCGTCGTCTCACGCGGTCTGCACGTCCAGCACGAACGCTGGTCCAACTGAGGCGCCAGGTGGAAATGGCATGGCAAGCCGTTCCACAGGACTACATCCAGCATCTCTACGATCGTCTCCATGGGAGAATAGCAGCCTGCATTGCTGCGAAAGGTGGATATACACTGTACTAGTGCCGACATTGTGCATGCTCTGTTGCCTGTGTCTATGTGCCTGTGGTTCTGTCAGTGTGATCATGTGATGTATCTGACCCCAGGAATGTGTCAATAAAGTTTCCCCTTCCTGGGACAATGAATTCACGGTGTTCTTATTTCAATTTCCAGGAGTGTATTATGTAAAATCATATGTATGCAAGCATTTGCATTCCTTACTGTATTTTATATATTAGGTTATTGAAGGGTCAGTGCAAAGCCAAAATTTATTTAGTTATGTGATATTTACTTATTAATATTACTTTTTGATTTTTGTCTGTATTTTTTGGACGAATTTGGTGCTATTTTCACCACCAATGCTGGCATAAATACCATCAAATTCTAGCCCGTGGAGGAGGAGCATATGAAAGGTGGCTACACTGAGTCACAGCGCCCGAGATTGCGCCAAAGAGTATTATTCAGCCGCCTCCACTGGCAGTGCTTGTTGAGAAGTCGTCGTGGAGAGTTCTTGTTGAGAAGTTGCCGTGGGCAGTAGGAGTTCTGATGTTGCCATGACTAGTTGTGAGCATGTTGTGTGCAGTTGTCCTGATGGGCTAGACAGCCGATGCTGTTCGAATGGGGATGTTGTAATGATCAGAGTGTATTTTTCGTCAATATATATGAAGGTAAAGAATTTTTTTAATTTTTTATTTCAAATTTCCTAACTAACAATGTCTCTTGGTCACAGGTTCAGTCAACAAAGCATCTGGCTTGTGTTCATGTATTAGAGTGTAATTCTGGTTTCTATGTGCAATTACAGTATTTCTGGTTTTTTTTAATTACTTCAGTGTAAATGGTGCTTAAAATACCTTGTCTTATTGAGGAAGAACCGTGCCAGATGTGTACGTTGAATCACACTTCCACACACAGAACAGTTACACTTGTGCTTTGTTTTTTCGTAGCTTTTATAGTTGCTGGGGACTTAATTAATTAATTGTGTTAACGGAAGTTTTCTTTCATTCTTTGTTGTTATTCTATGCAGTCAGATTGCGGAGTAATACTAGTCTGGGCCACCCGGTTACGAGACTGCGTAACCGGACAGACAGCGAAAAAAATTAAAAATTATTTGCATTATATTTAATTAAGACCCCATGCATCGTCCACTCTTATTATTCCCTCTTGGTTGTTGTACATATTGTATATGACCCGTCTCTCCCTATAGCTTACCCCTACTTTTTTCAGAATCTCGAACAGCTTGCACCATTTTATATTGTCGAACGCTTTTTCCAGGTCGACAAATCCTATGAAAGTGTCTTGATTTTTCTTTAGCCTTCCATTACTAGCCGTAACGTCAGAATTGCCTCTCACGTCCCTTTACTTTTCCTAAAGACAAACTGATCGTCACCTAGCGCATTCTCAATTTTCTTTTCCATTCTTCTGTATATTATTCTTCTAAGCAGCTTCGATGCATGAGCTGTTAAGCTGATTATGCGATAATTCTCGCACTTGTCAGCTCTTGCCGTCTTCTGAATTGTGTGGATGATGCTTTTCAAACGGTTCAAATGGCTCTGAGCACTATGCGACTATCTTCTGAGGTCATCAGTCGCCTAGAACTTAGAGCTAATTAAACCTAACTAACCTAAGTTCATGACACACATCCATGCCCGAGGCAGGATTCGAACCTGCGACCGTAGCGGTCGCTCGATTCCAGACTGTAGCGCCTAGAACCACACAGCCACTCCGGCCGAAGATGATGCTTTTCCGAAATTCAGACGGTATATCGCCAGACTCATATATTCTACACACCAACGTGAATAGTCGTTTTGTTGCCACTTCCCCCAATGATTTTAGAAATTCTGATGGAATGTTATCTATCCCTTCTGCCTTATTTGACCGTAAGTCCTCCAAAGCTCTTTTAAATTCCGATTCTAATACTGGATCCCCTATCTCTTCTAAATCGACTCCTGTTTCTTCTTCTATCACATCAGACAAATCTTCACCCTCATAGAGGCTTTCAATGTATTCTTTCCACCTATCTGCTCTCTCCTCTGCGTTTAACAGTGGAATCCCCGTTGCACTCTTAATGTTACCACCGTTGCTTTTAATGTCACCAAAGGTTGTTTTGACTTTCCTGTATGCTGAGTCTGTCCTTCCGACAATCATATCTTTTTCGATGTCTTCACATTTTTCCTGCAGCCATTTCGTCTTAGCTTCCCTGCACTTCCTATTTATTTCATTCCTCAGCGACTTGTATTTCTGTATTCCTGATTTTCCCGGAACATGTTTGTACTTCCTCCTTTCATCAATCAACTGAAGTATTTCTTCTGTTACCCATGGTTTCTTCGCAGCTACCTTCTTTGTACCTATGTTTTCCTTCCCAACTTTTGTGATGGCCCTTTTTAGAGATGTCCATTCCTCTTCAACTGTACTGCCTACTGCACTATTCCTTATTGCTGTATCTATAGCGTTAGAGAACTTCAAACGTATCTCGTCATTCCTTAGTACTTCCGTATCCCACTTCTTTGTGTATTGATTCTCCCTGACTAATTTCTTGAACTTCAGCCTACTCTTCGTCACTACTATATTGTGGTCCGAGTCTATATCTGCCCCTGGGTACGCCTTACAATCCAGTATCTGATTTCGGAATCTCTGTCTGACCATGATGTAATCTAATTGAAATCTTCCCGTATCTCCCAGCCTTTTCCAAGTATACCTCCTCCTCTTGTGATTCTTGAACAGGGTGTTCGCTATTACTAGCTGAAACTTGTTACAGAACTCAATTAGTCTTTCTCCTCTTTCATTCCTTGTCCCAAGCCCATATTCTCCTGTAAGCTCTTAGAACGTTATCCTTTCGTAGATTATTCAATCTTTTTCTCATGGTAACCTCCCCCGTGGCAGTCCCCTCCCGGAGATCCGAAAGAGGGACTACTCCGGAATCTTTTGCCAATGGAGAGATCATCATGACACTTCTTCAATTACAGGCCACATGTCCTGTGGATACACGTTGCGTGTCTTTAATGCAGTGGTTTCCATTGCCTTCTGCATCCTCATGTCGTTGATCATTGCTGATTCTTCCGCCTTTAGGAGCAATTTCCCACCCCTAGGACAAGAGAGCGCCCTGAACCTCTATCCGCTCCTCCGCCCTCTTTGACAAGGCCGTTGGCAGAATGAGGCTGACTTCTTATGCCGGAAGTCTTCGGCCGCCAATGCTGACTATTTATCAAAATTTAGGCAGTGGCGGCGATCGAACCCGGGACCGAAGACGTTTTGATTATGAATCAAAGACGCTACTCCTAGACCACGGGTGCTGAACGCTCAGGAACGATGCGACTTGTACATACGGTACGTGGGCCCCAATGTGGTATACGCGATCGCAACGAACTCCAGCGGCAGTTGAAGGATGTTTCTAGTTCGTAAATCACACTGTTTACTCAACGGGTGCGCGTAAAATTCCCACGTTAGCTCTATTAAAACGCACATTTCCTCCAACGTCCACGAAAAGGAAATACCATGTCCAATCAATAAGGACACAGGCTTATAAAAGTTCCATTACAAATAGCGCGTTACAAATTTGGACTACTTCTCCGCATAAAATAAACATTATTTCATCATTCCCACATTTTTGTAAAACCCCAAGGTCAGTCTTACTTGATCACTGTTCCTATCCAGTAGCAGAATCTTTGCAACATGTGAATTACGAAGCGCAGTAAAATATCTTTATACAAGTACCGCAAGCTGTCCTGTAGATTAAGCCAATCGACAAAGTCACCCCTTAAAAAAACAGGTGAACTTATATTTACATAACATCAATGTATATACTTATATTAAACTAATAATAAAGTATCAGAACCTAATAAAAACGTGAATGTTAGGAAAAAAATCTTGAAATGTTAAGACGAGAACCAACGCTCCTACAACCAACATATTACAGTGCAGTGACGCTACGCATTACGCTAAACCAACGAATTTCTCATTGTATATAATCACACTATATAACACCTTGCTGAAAACCTTAATCGTAGATATTTCACTAACAAATTGTACCAAGAACAATGCCTTTTTGAGTGGATCTTCAGTGGGTCACTGCCTTCAAATAGCTTACTCTCGTAATATGCAAGTTACAAGAATTCTTTTGCCACGAATATGATGTTTCACATTATTGCGCTACGGTCGCAGGTTCGAATCCTGCCTCGGGCATGGATGTGTGTGATGTCCTTAGGTTAGTTAGGTTTAAGTAGTTCTAAGTTCTAGGGGACTGATGACCTCAGAAGTTAAGTCCCATAGTGCTCAGAGCCATTTATCCCTCACGCAACTGCTTATCCATATAGGTTTTTTTTTAAGGTAGTATCAGCAGGCGATATATGTTTCAAAAAACTCGTAACACTGAACTGCATTAACTGGATTTTATTAATACTAGTGGTTTCGATCGTAAGTCATCATCTGGTACGAAAATCACTTAAAACATTTCATATGTCGCGAATATTGTAAAATAAAGCATTGAACATTTTAATCCGCGTCAAACACGTAATAAAAAACTCATTCACAGCATTCACAAGTGCAGCAATCGTCCTATTCATATGAGATTACAACAACAAATACCACACAAAAGTACAATTTGGTGTTGTCATCTCATATGAACAGGACGATTGCTGCACTTGTGGATGCTATGAATCAGTTTATTTGGATTAAAATATTCAATGCTTTGTGTTTCAATGCTCATGATAAAAAAAATGTTTTAAGTTATTTTTGTACCAGTTGATGGCCTGCAGTTGAAACAGGTAGTACTACTAAAATCCAGTTCTGCAGTCTATTTTTTGATACATTGTTTAGGTCACAGTCTACCGAGTACTTGAATGGTTCGCTGTTGTAATTTTAGTGCCTGACAAATTTTTATTTCGTAGTTGGTATTACAGTCCTTTGTTTTCTTGATGCCTTCATCCCTGAGGAGGGCTGGGGAATGTATGTACATTTGTTTTTCGTAACGTGTTGCATTTAGTTGTCTGAGATATATTATCTGCTTTTCTAGACGCTTCTATGGATGAGGAAAGAGATGTACGTGTCGAGACCGATAGCCAGGAGCCATCGATTCAATCTTGTAAGTAGCAGGACACGATTTTTATATTCAGTGTGTTTCATATATAAGTAATTTTAGTGAAGTAGTGAATACAATTTTCTGTTTATATTTCATTGAGCTAAAGAATAAGATTTTCAGTACGATTTACTGTGCCTAAGGCTCTAACAGTTTCAAGAAATAATTACGTTCAGTATCTTATTATTGTTGGTAGCGTCAGCGAGCAAGATAGATGGCTTCAAGGCGATAGCAAAATACCAGTGTGGGTGCATGAGATGGCAGCTACTGAGGAAACTGATAGGCAGTGCCATCTCGCCCTTTTGGAGGAGGAGGAGGAAGTAATGGATTGGGTGTGAGAAGTATTGGAAAGTCCGACTGAACTGCTCAATCCTTGGACCCAGAGCGGAAAAGATGATTACAATGCAACCATCGTCGTTACAGCATATGCTTTTATTATCATTCTGGAATATTGTTATTTGTTGACAGTATATATTTTTTCAAAATCCTTGAGCGTTGTATTTAATTTCTTTTTTCGCTATTCGTATGGGGTAGAGGCACCACAGTCGTCATCAGCATTACGACAGCTAGCTAGAGCGGTGGTTGCGGGGGAAGGAATGAAACATGCACCCGAACGGCACGCACCGCCGTGGAAAGCACCGATCGTGGCTGCGTGAGAGGCAGCAGAATCAGCTGCGGCCTCTGCAAGTGCCGGCTATCGCACCATCGCATACCCTCCAGCGCCTGTGGTTGGTTCAGTTGGAGGTAGAAGAAGAACAGTAACGACCTCCTACCTCACAGGCTGGCAGTGGTGAAGACTCCAACATGCAGCAGCAGCAGCATCAGCCTGGGCGCTCCCACTGGGCCTCACCATCGTTGCCACTTCGTCCTGACTTTTTGGGCTCGCCAGTAACGAAAGGTATATGTGCCTTCATGCATACCCCTGTGCAACTCGCCGAATCCTTCATCAACTGGAAGCAGAGGACATAAGTCGCCTAGTGGTTTGCGAATCCACTTTGAGAGCTATACTGGCCTGGTTTTCCGAGATGGAAGTTTGAGGGTCAGCTCAAGCACTCAGCCAAATACTACACCTGAACGTCCATACACATGTCTGTGATCCGGCAAATGTAGGTTCCAGCTGTATCAAGCTCCCTAAGGATGTAGCCAATAAGAGCGCAAATAAGAGCGCAAGCATCAATGTCGAAAATAAAACCGATCAGTCTTGTTTTGCATGGGCGGTCATAGCTTTCGAGAGAAATTACAAGTACAGAGTTCATCCTGAGCATTCTGGTACATACCATGCGGGTTATAACATTCGTGGGTATTATAACTGTGATGGTATCGAGTTCCACATCAAGATCCAGGACATGGCTAAATTTGAGGCTCAGAATACCGGCATATCGGTTCATGTTTATGGCCTGGAGAAATGCAAGTCAGATGAGCAGGACCGGCATATAGTCGTCGGTCCCCTCCATTTCTCAAAATTTTGCCGGTAAGATGCATGTAAACATGCTGCTCTTTTCTGGAGGTGCTAATCAGCATTATGTTTGGGTCAAAGACATGTCCCGCCTTCTTAACTCTCAACTCAATAAACACAAGTGTAAACAGCACATTTGCTTCAGGTATCGAAATATCTTTTCAGAAGAAAAGAATTTATAAAGGCATCTGGAGGACTGTGAATTCAAGGACCCAGTATGTGTTGTTACGCCTACTGAGGAAAACAAATTCCTAAAGTTTAAAAATGCTCACCATCAGAAGCAATGCCCACGATCTCACATACCACCTTTACAGAAAAACACGTACCAAATGCACCCATGCACCAAATTGTAACGAGCTATCATTCAAATCTTAATCTTTACAAATCTTATGCTGGGGACAATCCTACGGTTTAGCTGCTGTCTGAGCTCGAAAAGCGTTCATGAGAGGTTGATAATCTTTAGAGAGACAACATTCCCATGACTAAATTCAAGGGGAATGAAGACTTGTCCAATAGCGCGGTTGACTGTCATATTTGAGGAGCTCCAATAAACAGAAAACCGGAAACGTCTCGTAGAGACCACTGTTATCTTACGGGGAAGGTCTGTGGCGCAGCTCACAATAGGTGCAATCTGAAGTATCAGCTACCAAGCAACTCACGTACCTGTTTTCTTCCGTAATTTAACGGGTATGACATTCAGTTTCTTGTTGAGCACTTGGGTGATTTCGGCATGGAGAAAAAACAGGTCAGCGTCCTGCCTGAGAGCGCTGAGAAACATACACTACTGGCCATTAAAATGCTACACCATGAAGATGACGCGCTACAGACGCAAAATTTAACCGACTGGAAGAAGATGCTGTGATATGCAAATGGTCAGCTTTTCAGAACATTCACACAAGGCAGGCGCTGGTGGCGACACCTACAACATGCTGACATGCGGAAAGTTTCCAACCGATTTCTCATACACAAACAGCAGTTGACCGGCGTTGCCTGGTGAAACGTTGTTGGGATGCCTCGTGTAAGGAGCAGAAGTGCGTACCATCACGTTTCCGACTTTGATAAAGGTCGAATTGTAGCCTGCCGCGATTGCGGTTTATCGTATCGCGACATTGCTGCTCGCGTTGGCCGAGCTCCAATGACTGTTAGCAGAATATAGAATCGGTGGGTTCAGGAAGGTAATACGGAACGCCGTGCTGGATCCAAACGGCTTCGTATCACTAACAGTCGAGATGACAGGCATCATATCCGCATGGCTGTAACGGATCGTGCAGCCACGTCTCGATCCCTGAGTCAACAGATGGGGACGCTTGCAAGACAACATCCATCTGAACGAACAGTTCGACGACGTTTTTAGCAGCATGGACTATCAGATGGGAGACCATGGCTGCGTTTACCCTTGACGCTGCATCACAGACAGGAGCGCCTCTGATGGTGTATCAACGACGAAACTGGATGCACGAGTGGCAAAAAATCATTTTTTTTCGGATGAATCCATGTTCTGTTTACAGCATCATGATGGTCGCAACCGTGTTTGGCAACATCGCGGTGAACGCACATTGGAAGCGTGTATTCGTCATCGCCATACTGGCGTATCACCCGGCTTGATGGTATAGGGTGCCATTGGTTACACGTCTCGGTCACCTCTTGTTCACATTGACTGCACTTTGAACAGTAGACTTTACATTTCAGATGTGTTATGACCCGTGGCTCTACCCTTCATTCGATCCCTGCGAAATGCTACATTTCAGCAGGATAATGCACGAACGCATGTTGCAGGTCCTGTAGGGGCTTTCCGGATACAGAAAATGTCTGATCGCTGCCCTGGCCAGCACATTCTCCAGATCTCTCACCAATTGGAAACGTCTGGTCAGTGGTGGCCGAGCAACTGGCTCGTCACAATACGCCAGTCACTACTCTTGATTAACTGTGGTATCGTTGTAACCTCCCCCTCACTTATCGACCTTAATGACAGTGAAAAATTAAACCACGTGTACCTAATGGAAATTAGGGAAAAGCAATCGTCACCGAAGTTAATTTGTCGGTAAAGAGGGAGGAAAGGGTTACATCTAAATGAAAGGAAAAATGCTAATGAAAAGGGGTAAAGTTAATAAAGAAAGTAAATGTGCGGCCGTTACGTCAACAATCAAGTAGCGGTAATTAGATATTTGAGATTTGGGGAAAATTACGGTCGCCAGTCCTAAGGACAATTACTATAGTAACTGAAAAAGAAAGGCTATTACACATATAATTAGCACTAGAAGCGTGGCAACCGAAGGTTGACACATGCACTGTGAAAACTGAAAGTTTGTCAGAAGTAATAAATTTCGCTACACTCTGACTTAATTTAGCAAAAGAATTAATAAAACCGAAAAATCGAAAGTTAATTTAGTGACTGAAGTTAATAGTGAGCTTTCTTTCAGAAGCACATCGAAATTCAGTAAAATACGGTTAGTCTTGGACTACCTCAACAATCATTTCAAAAGCTACTTGAATCTACGCAATTTAGAAATAAGAGATTTAACTTTGAACTTGAATTAAATGATCTCAACAATTAACAATAGTAAAATTTAGTGCGTACCACGCTGAGCTGCAGTCACAGGTAACTAAAATACGGTAACAAAACTCGCACTCTTAATTTGTGCTTGTGCAATCTAAATATTGTAGCCAGCTATGAATACCTTAACTGAACTTTGAAATTAAATTAAATTAAATTAACGACACTCTGGTTCATTCTGGAAAAGGAAGGGACCCTGCTTGGTAATGCAATTGGGACAATGAGCAACAAACGTTCATGCTAAGTTGCTCTAATTATAGTTACGAAAATGGTACAGTTTGAAAAGCTGAGGTCTGCCATACAGTTCTAAAACTTTACGTGCTTCCAGTCTTCCTTGTTGGTTGATTGAAGGTTTGAAGCCGTCGATCGAGGAGGTGGCGACTGTTACTCATTGTCGGCCGTCGCTGTTGCAGAAGCTGGATGTTGGCGCGCCTTCTTCTCGACACGGTCACCAGACGAAACGGGCTCTTGATGTGCGCCACGCTAATGCTTCCCGTCCGCGACACTGTGTCAGAAACTATCATCGCGAGTTGAGCGCAATTACATGCTGCCAAACCCTGAAAGCGCGGCAACTCACGGGAGCGTCACACAACACACCTGCTCCACTGCACTACTCCAGCCAGACTCTCCCTCTGCCCGCGCTCCACGCGCCAGAGTTAACACTACCAAAGATCCTACACACCCTGGTTCTCCACACGACCTATCAACGTATTCGTTCGATAGCATAGTTTTCCCTAGGCAAGACCCAGCGTAAAAATACAAATAATATTTACAAAAGAAACCAATTATACATCGACATAGATGCATAAATATATATACAAATAGTAAAACAATTACAATATATAAAGAGACAGAAATGTCATATCTTGAGGTAACAAAACAAGGAAAAAAATTATAGTTCAATAGATAGAAATAGGAGGATATGCATTTCCGGCGTTACACGTGCCCCACATTGTCTGAGGATGTTCATGTAACGTAAACAGACTCAGAAAATGTCCCAAAAAAGAAACAGCGGAAATGCATATGCTCAAAATATCAACAAAATTTAGCATTCGTCTAATTAACCATAAATCAATTTTTAGACCATAATAATTGAGTGGAGACACTCCTAATATTATTCCACTCTGTCATCTTGCCCAAAATAAAACAGGTTGACAACATATTAAAATTCATAGAAAACATAGAAAATGATTTAGCTATTCCAAAATCGTCAAAATTCGTAACACTATCAAGAAATGGAATACTATTTACAAAATTAATCAGAGTACATGGTCATAAAAACAGGTAGATCAAAATACGCAAATTAATTTTTAATTACATATTGTACACATTTTATGTAATCTTTTCATAATTAATATTCTCGTCATGAGAGTCCAATTTATGCTAAACAAGAAAACAACATTCAGTAGATCGAAAAAACCATAAATATTGACAACAGAATTCTTTCACATCAGCTGTCGGGGAAGAAAAACAACTCCGCCTTCCGTACTCGCAAGTACAAAGAATGCCGACAGCGGCACAAGAGCCGACAGCGGCTCCGCCTCGTCAGTATTGTTGCGTACGCCTGTGCGGCACGCTTGATCTCACTCGCCTGTGTAACGGCATTTCCAGAACGTCCGTTTCACTGAATTCTTTAGGAAAAACTCACTCCCGAGTAATCTCAAGGAGTCCCTTAATACTATCACAGTGGATAACTCAACACTGTCTATCATCACACGCATGTACTAGCCTGAAACTTAAAACAGCGTCTAAGTACATCGGCAATGACTAGTAAAACACACATTCATGAAATCTGACAGCTAGTTACAAAAGCATATTTACATTCCTTAATCTACTGTGACTCAGCTGAAAACTTAAACTAGCAGCTTGGATTTTTCAGTTGATTAGATCATGATTAAATTGATTAAAATGAAATTGATTAATCAAAATTAATTACTTATTAATTACAACTTCTTTAATGACCTTGGTCAGTCAAAAGCATGGCAATCTAGCAAATCGTTAAATCTTACACTCTATTTTACATACTGTACAAATTACCCATTGTGTGGTATTAATCGATCCTAGGTTGGTACAATTTCAAGTCTACAATGTTCCGTATACCTAATAGTTTTCCAGAGCTTGGATACTCTAAGCAATAAGCATTTGTGTGAGGTATACCAATGACTTTATATGGTCCATTATAAACAAACTTAAATTTAGAGATTTCGCGGTCTATCTCGCTCGATTTCTCATGGGCTTTTACAAGTACTAAGTCTCCAATAGCAAACTTAGCAAAACGCGCTTTAGCGTCATGACGACGTATGCCAGCATCGACTTTTAGCTTCATTACTTCTCGCAAACGATCTTTTTTCACACCAATACTAATGTCAATCCGTGGAGGGAATTTGATTATCTCTTCCAATTCACTTTCTACACTTGTGTCAATGCCGAAATTCCTCACGTTACGGCAGTTCAAATTCATTCCTACGTCAATGTCATCCGGCCAGTTAACAATGTGTATAGGCTGGTATTGCCTATGCACACCGTCTCCTGCCTCGTCAAAACCAACTACCACTGTTTTATCTTGTGACGTACATGTCAAAGTTTTGCTTTCGCAATTAATCACTGCACGGTACTTTAACAGCCAATCTAACCCGATAATTACTTCCGTAGTCAAGTCTGGCACGACGACAAGCTCTTGTTCAAATCGTGCCCCACATATCTCGAAGTCGAGAAAAATCTGTTTGTGACCGGTTTACTGGCCTTCCCAGTAGCACCGATAATTTTCACTCCTGTTACTGGTATAACTACTCTGCCAGGTCTATCTTTCAGTAACTCAAATATTTTCCCAGATACCGCACTCAATTCTGCACCGGTGTCAATCAACACGTTTAGTTGTAGGTCGTGTATATTAACAGACACTACTATCTGTCTACACTTGTCCTCGATTGTTTCTTTATTTTCCCACAGTAAATCCTCGTCTATATCCAGGTCATTCCAGAAAAAACCATCCGGCTTTGATCCTAAATCCGGCTTATCTGGCGGCCTTTTCAGCCTCTGTTCACATACAGTTTTAATTTCAACACGTTTCTCCTGAGGCTTAGTCTGTAGCTTCGCCTCCAATAACGAAACCTTTTCCTGTAACTCGTCAACTAGTGAGTGTTGCTTTGCTATCAATTCATTAATTGTCACCTTCGTTGATTCCTCTTTGGTCAGATTGATCTCATCTGCCAATTTACCTGGAGGAATGTGCCCAGTAGTATCTGCAATTACTTCCTCTAGATCTGCGCAACCCACACTGCTATCGTCTGACCGTATAATGTCAGCTCTAACCTCATATACGCTGTAATCTATGTGCTTTTCTACCAATCGTGTCCGGCTATCACTAAAATTTTCGTAATCTTTCTCCTTAATACTCTCGCAATGTTTAAACTGGAGGTTTGCGTCGAATGGGTCGGCTACGTCTACCACTATAACTTTCGGTAAAGTCTGCCGGTCAGAGCCAGAACTTTCCGTTACCACTTCAACATCCAACTCCTGCAGGACGGAACACGACGAATCTTGGTCGTGCTCCCTATTAACATCAACTATTTCTGGTAAAGTCTGCCGGTTAGGGCCAGAACTTTCTATCATTTCACAAACACTATCTTCCTGCGGGACGAGATGCGGAAAATCCTGCACGCGCTCCCCATAAACACTTCTCCCATACAGGCCCCTATAATCTCTTGGTTCGTCGTATAAGCGACCGAACTGCCTTAACCAGACCTCATCCCTCTCTGCATCCCCTCGCTCGATGACGGACGTTTTATCCGACATCTGATATTTTCTCTCAACACTTGCGAATCATTCTTAAACTCAATCTCCAGTTCCGCTGTGGGTATTACAGCTGCCACTTTATAATCGATTTCCGGAACACTACTTACATTGTTCTCACTGACAGTGAATGTACTTCCTACTGCCGTGTATACAGCTGATCTACTACTTGTGGCGCACTCCTTTCTCCTAACACTGGCACACTCTCCCGCCGTTGATTACTCCACACGGAATTTTCATAACGACGACACCTGGGTTTTCTGCTGTTATTGGGCCGCCAAAATTTCTCCACGCCCGGTCGGCCCCTCACCGGCGCGGCTAATGGTTTCCCTGTCTCGTCCCAGCAGATCTGCTCCCCGGATGCTGCTGAGGCGGCTTATCGCACCCTCTGGCGTTATTACTATCCTGTGAAGCCCGTATCACGTTAGTATGATACTGGTTTCCGTCATTCGTGTTATTATTTGCATTGTACTGATTGTTATTACGGCCCGAACCACTATTGTTATTGCTGCCGTGGTTGCGGTATGCATTATTCCCATGGTTATCGTTGTTGTGGTTCCCGTTGTTGTTACCACGGCCTCTACCACTGTCGCGATTATTGCGCCAAGTGTCCTCGTCCTCAACACTTTCCAGGAAATCATTGATTGTCTTGTAATTGCTTCCTACGTAGCGTTTTGTATTATCTGGAAGCTTCTTGTAGAGTTCCCAGACTATTTCGGATTCCGTGCGGCGATAACGCAAATATTCCAACTTGCGGATCCAGCCCTCACAAAACTCCTTCATCGAGCCGCGCGAACTCGCATCGAAAGGCCTCGATACGACAGATTCGCGCCAGACACTTTGCTGTTTTTGCTCTGACCAGTATTCAGCCAGAAACAAATTTTTAAACTCGTCAAAAGTCAGGTTCGTAATGTTGAGGTTTAAGCCCCAACGCTTGGCATCACCAGCCAGCACATCAATAACCGCATTAAGTTTTCTCTCATTAGTCCATGATCTGGGTAAAACTCTTTCACAATTCTTAATGAAATCCGTCGCGTGTATACCGCCTTTTTTCAAGGGGTCGAACCGCTCCTCTTTCGTCAACAATTCCGAACTATGTGCACAGATTGGCACATAGCTCTGTTTGTCGTCAAGTTTCTTTTCTAATTCCGACACTCTCGTAATTACATGGCAAGTGGTTGTCGCAAGCGTTTCTACTTCCCTTTTTTTCTCTTCGCAGGTATTAGCCTGCTTCCTCACTTTGGTATCTACTTCGGATACTAAAGCCTTTAAAGTTTCCACCTTCTTTTGATCCTCTTTTTTCACTAATTGATTTTGTTCCGTCACCTTATTCTCGATGATCGGAGCAACTGCTTCTCCTACACTTTTCTCGATTCTGCTAATTTCGGAATTAAAACGAGTATTTATGCTCGCAATTTCCGCCTGAACGCTTACCATTTCCTGTTTAGGATTACCGATTTCGGTATTAATTACAGCAATATCTTCTTTGATTTTATCAACTTTTGTGTTAACAACTCCAACATTGTTGTTAACAACATTAATAGCTTTGTTCTGATTGTCTAGCTTCCGTTCAATTTTTTCAGCCTGAGCTTCTTGCTTGGCAGACAGAGCTTTAATTTCTGCCGATTGACTCTTGATTTCATTAATCAAAACATTTAGTAAATCAGTTAAATTCTCGGAAACTACCGGTTTTACTTCCGTAGCGGCTTCCTCTTTAATTGTCCCCCCGTATTCGTAATCATGGGATTCAGATTTGATTTCCACTTCCGATTCCGAAACATTTTCTAAAGTTTGGAATTCCATTTTTGTTCTTTGTTGCGTTTCGGCGGTCGCGTCTTTCGTGCTAGACGCCTGCCCCTGAACAATGGGTACCGCGGTGCGTGTTTCCCACTGTTCGACCGATTGTTCCTTATCCAAGTCTACCAAATTTTGGTAATTGTTGCCTTCACTCATTTTAATAATTTTCAATATAAATGCCCAATCTCAAATCTAATTAGGATTCCTCACACTAATATTCTCACTGACGAACCGACCATTATGTAACCAGTACTTTGTTACGAGATTTGCACAATGCAAAATTCGTGTCCAGAACAACCTCAAATCCGAAGATTGTCCTGTCACTAGGTCGCCACATGTAACCTCCCCCTCACTTATCGACCTTAATGACAGTGAAAAATTAAACCGCGTGTACCTAATGGAAATTTGGGAAAAGCAATCGTCACCGAAGTTAATTTGTCGGTAAAGAGGGAGGAAAGGGTTACATCTAAATGAAAGGAAAAATGCTAATGAAAAGGGGTAAAGTTAATAAAGAAAGTAAATGTGCGGCCGTTACGTCAACAATCAACTAGCGGTAATTAGATATTTGAGGTTTGGGGAAAATTACGGTCGCCAGTCCTAAGGACAATTACTATAGTAACTGAAAAAGAAAGGCTATTACACATATAATTAGCACTAGAAGCGAGGCAACCGAAGGTTGACACATGCAGTGTGAAAACTGAAAGTTTGTCAGAAGTAATAAATTTCGCTACACTCTGACTTAATTTAGCAAAAGAATTAATAAAACCGAAAAATCGAAAGTTAATTTAGTGACTGAAGTTAATAGTGAGCTTTCTTTCAGAAGCACATCGAAATTCAGTAAAATACGGTTAGTCTTGGACTACCTCAACAATCATTTCAAAAGCTACTTGAATCTACGCAATTTAGAAATAAGAGATTTAACTTTGAACTTGAATTAAATGATCTCAACAATTAACAATAGTAAAATTTAGTGCGTACCACGCTGAGCTGCAGTCACAGGTAACTAAAATACGGTAACAAAACTCGCACTCTTAATTTGTGCTTGTGCAATCTAAATATTGTAGCCAGCTATGAATACCTTAACTGAACTTTGAAATTAAATTAAATTAAATTAACGACACTCTGGTTCATTCCGGAAAAGGAAGGGACCCTGCTTGGTAATGCAATTGGGACAATGAGCAACAAACGTTCATGTTAAGTTGCTCTAATTATAGTTACGAAAATGGTACAGTTTGAAAAGCTGAGGTCTGCCATACAGTTCTAAAACTTTATGTGCTTCCAGTCTTCCTTGTTGGTTGATTGAAGGTTTGAAGCCGTCGATCGAGGAGGTGGCGACTGTCACTCATTGTCGGCCGTCGCTGTTGCAGAAGCTGGATGTTGGCGCGCCTTCTTCTCGACACGGTCACCAGACGAAACGGGCTCTTGATGTGCGCCAGCTAATGCTTCCCGTCCGCGACACCGTGTCAGAAACTATCATCGCGAGTCGAGCGCAATTACATGCTGCCAAACCCCGAAAGCGCGGCAACTCACGGGAGCGTCACACAACACACCTGCTCCACTGCACTACTCCAGCCAGACTCTCCCTCTGCCCGCGCTCCACGCGACAGAGATAACACTATCAAAGATCCTACACACCCTGGTTCTCCACACGACCTATCGACGTATTCGTTCGATAGCATAGTTTTCCCTAGGCAAGACCCAGCGTAAAAATACAAATAATATTTACAAAAGAAACCAATTATACATCGACATAGATGCATAAATATATATACAAATAGTAAAACAATTACAATATATAAAGAGACAGAAATGTCATATCTTGAGGTAACAAAACAAGGAAAAAAATTATAGTACAACAGATGGAAATAGGAGGATATGCATTTCCGCCGTTACATCGTGTTGTAGCTGCATGGGCAGCTGTACCTGTACACGCTATCCAAGCTCTGTTTGACTCAATGCCCAGGCGTATCAATGCCGTTATTACGGCCAGACGTGGTTGTTAAGGGTACTGACTTCTCAGGATCTATGCACCCAAATTGCGTGAAAATGTAATCACATGTCAGTTCTAGTATGGTATATCTGTCCAATGAATTTCCGTTTATCATCTGCATTTCTTTTTGGTATAGCAATTTTAATGGGCAGTATTGTATTTCATTCTCCAAACGAAAGAGGCCAAGAATTAGGCTCCTCTTCCTTGACGCGCTATGTTTAATGCAGGAATCGCTCCAGAAACTCGAAACTCTACCTCGGGAGAACATATATATCACTTGTGCTACATTTCCCGACAGGGAGAAGTTTCAAGTTGTGTCTATGAAGGGGGTGTACGCACACGGATATGTGAATCGTATGACAAAACTGAACGAAACCAGGCTACCCGACGTAACAGCGTTATTCAGCAACCTTACAAGTGATGCCAAAACGGTCGACATGCTGGTGGTCACTCCTGCGGGCCTCGGCGCTGCTACTACTACTGCTGAACAAGGACGAGGGAATGTCACATACAGACCAAGACACAAAACAACCAATAATAATGCTAACTAGAGACAAAGATGAATATGGGATACTTACTTTTCCACTTTTTCCTGTTCTGCTGGGCTTAGCTGGACCTCGACTGCTGCTGCTGAAGTTTCATGGATCTTCTTCTGCTGATGCTGGCTGACTGAGTGAGACAGTGGCTGCAGAGCTGCTGATCCTGTCTTATATCTACTCCATTTGTGTCACCAGATACTGCCATCCTAATGGCTCAAGCCTATGATGTGATCAGATTCAGCGTTCCTATTGGTTCCTGCCCTTTTTTCTGGACCGCCATATTGGATTGTGTCACAGGAGAGGGGGGGGGGATGGGATCCTTTACCGTCCTCTGGTGATGGTGTTGTGAACTAAGCCATTTGGTATCTGAACCATAAGATAAACACCTGTAGTTCATTTTGGAACAGGGCGAAGATGACGTGGGGTGTTAGGAAATTTCAAAAAAGGTAGGCAGTTCCAGTATGTATCTGCGTGAGCTCTGAAAGGCATCTTCACCCCACCCGACTGTATTAGCACTATTTATTGAAAAGTTTTCACCCCAGATTCATCTATTATGCCTTTGTTCCACTCATTGTGTAGGAGGCTATGGATACAGTCCTCAGCCGTGTTCTTGCATGTAGAACACTTGTTAAATTCAACCCTGCTCATCACCAGCATTTCTTCAATTGCACACATGGATTCTTGCACCAGAGTGAGTGAATATCTCGCCTTTGTGCTTTGGAAGACTGATTGGGATTTTATCGAATGATCTACCGTTCCAGCACACACATTTATCAGCATGAATTTCAAAGTGTAACTTAGCCCTATCCTGCTTCATATTCATTATTTGATGAAGCATATTCGTCTTCTTCATACATTCATCAAATATCATCGCTTTCCAAGTATTGTGCAGGAGGCAATGGACACAGTCCTCAGCTGCCTGATAACAGCTAATATACCTGTTAATGTGCAGCACAGACATCTCATATATTGAACATTGAACACGTAGTACATAGTAAACAATTATGTACATACTCCCAGAAAGCTCGACACAGACAAAAAAAAGGCGCCGAATTTTCCTAAATTTGAACTTGGCATCCGTCTGGAGTTGGTTGGTTGAAATGCACCAAAGTTAGAATGGATGCCCGGGCAACTATAACGACACAGTTTAATTCCACTCGAGATAAGATTAAATTTTATTTGATTTGTAAATTGATAAATTTTTGTTACTAACGTAAATGAAAACAGTATTTCCTCACAGTACTTATACACTACTGACCATTAAAATTGCTACACCAAGAAGAAATGCAGATGATAAACGGGTATTCATTGGACAAATATACTATACTAGAACTGACATGTGATTACGTTTCCACGCAATTTGGGTGCATAGATCCTGAGAAATCAGTACCCAGAATAATCACCTTTGGCCGTAATAACGGCCTTGATACGCATAAGTATTGAGTCAAACAGAGCTTGGATGGCGTGTACAAGTACAGCTGCCCATGCAGCTTCAACACTATACCACAGTTCATCAAGAGTAATGGTCTGCGTATTGTGACGAGTCAGATGCTCGGCCACCATTGACCAGAGGTTTTCAATTGGTGAGACATCTGGAGAATGTGCTGGCGAGGGCAGCTGTCGAACATTTTCTGTATCCAGAAAGCCCCTACAGGACCTGCAACATGCGGTCGTGCATTATCCTGCTGAAATGTAGGGTTTCGCAGGGATCGAATGAAGGGTAGAGCCACGGGCCGTAACACATCTGAAATGTAACGTCCACTGTTCAAAGTGCCGTCAATGCGAACAAGAGGTGACCGAGACGTGTAGCCAATGGCACCCCATACCATCACGCCAGGTGATACGCCAGTATGGCGGTGACGAATACACGCTTCCAATGTGCGTTCACCGCGATGTTGCCAAACACGGTTGCGACCAACATGATGCTGTAAACAGAACCTGGATTCATCCGAAAAAATGATTTTTTGCCACTCGTGCATCCAGTTTCATCGTTGATACACCATCACAGGCGTTCTTGTCTGTGATGCAGCGTCAAGGGTAGCCGCAGCCATGGTCTCCCAGCTGATAGTCCATGCTGCTAAAAACGTCGTCGAACTGTTCGTTCAGATGGTTGTTGTCTTGCAAGCGTCCCCATCTGTTGACTCAGGGATCGAGACGTGGCTGCACGATCCGTTACAGCCATGCGGATGAGATGCCTGTCATCTCGACTGCTAGTGATACGAGGCCATTTGGATCCAGCACGGTGTTCCGTATTACCCTCCTGAACCCACCGATTCCATATTCTGCTAACAGTCATTGGATCTCGACAAACGCGAGCAGAAATGTCGCGATACGATAAACCGCAATCGCAATTGGCTACAATCCGATCGGAAACGTGATGGTGCGCACTTCTGCTCCTTACACGAGGCATCCCAACAACGTTTCACCAGGCAACGCCGGTCAACTGTTGTTTGTGTATGAGAAATCGGTTGGAAAATTTCCTCATGTCAGCACGTTGTTGGTGTCGCCACCAGCGCCAGCCTTGTTTGAATGCTCTGAAAAGCTAATCGTTTTTATATCACAGCGTCTTCTTCCTGTTGGTTAAATTTCGCTTCTGTAGCACGTCATCTTCATGGTGTAGCAATTTTAATGGCCAGTAGTGTATTAATATTGTAATAACAGTTCAAGATAAAAAGAACACAAACATAGATTAAAGCAGTGGTCGTCAAATTCTTTTGTTCAAGAGCCAATACTGATACTGTGGCAGGGCATCTCGGGTGGCATATATACCGATCTTACTATTAGTTGGTAACCTACGTGAATCAGTATGCTATTAGCGCCCAACAGTCTAGTTGCAGAAAGAGCGGTGTAAATTGGTCACCTGGGGCCCTGGTATTGAATGTTAAAAGTCGGCTCCATTTGGAACACTTTGTATTGACTGTTCTCTGTTTGAGATTGTTGTCACCCTCAACAAACCCAAAGTTGTGACACAGTAATTATTAATTGATTAATAAGTCTAATTTTATCTATAGCTAAATGCATTATATAATATGAGACACGATCAGAAATGTTTACTACACATTTTGTATGTCATTTTTCTTCTAGTTATCATATTGTATTGCAATAGCCTTAATATAAAATCATATTCCTTGCTACAAATAAGTGTCGCACTTGAAGAGTACTATCTCCGTAACGCGCGTTCACTAATCATGTTACTTACGTGACCAAATTTATATGTTATGGCTGATCTGTACAAGTCGCACACACCCATGAGCTTTCAGTACTGGGAGGCACACAACAAAATATTTCCCCCTGTCACATTCTTTAACTCCATGGGGTTGCGCTATTTACCCCTCTGCTACTTAGGTAAGCCACGAACTTCAATTCACGGGTCAATTCACCAACGTAAATTAAAATTAAGTATACCTCGAAATATAAATATCTAAGACTTTTGTTTGTTATTGGGCAAGAAAAGCACGCTCTTAAGAGGCTATTAACCTTTGTTGCCGTTTTTGGATTCGTCTATTAGTTACTAGACGCAAATTATTATGTAATGCGGATGAGAACGGCTGGCGCCACGAATACTTCATTCGGGCCGTACGCAGACTGTGAGCCGCAGTTTGACGACCACTGGGTTAAAGTGTACTTGCGGTGTCGGCGATATTTTCGTGTGCAGTCATGTTGGCAACTAAAATAATTAATTTTTTTGGCTACACAAAAGACTATTCCCCTTATTATATGTGGTTGTGTTTCACAAAGAATATCAACGTCAGCTCCCAGCATTCGACGGTCGTTGTCAACATGAACACACGACGCAAACGCCGTTAACACTGCAAGTAAACTTCTACTTAAAAATGATACTACCAATAACAAAAAGTATTCATTTCGTATAACGCCGGAACGCCTGAAATTCTAAAAACGTGCTATGAAAAAAAAAGAATGCTGAGAAAGGATTTAGGACAGAAGTGAAGTATATAAGACAGGAGTGGGGAAGACACTAAGAAAAACAAAACAAACAAATTTTAAAAAATCGCTCAAGGTGAAATTGCTTGAGATAGTTGGGTGAACACTGCAACCCCTTGACAACCAATTCGATTCTGACTCACAGTACAATGTTATAATGGATATGAATGTGAATATGGCTAGAGAGGCAGCATTTGACGATGCCGACAGTACCTCCATTCACGGTACTGTAAGTAAACCTCGAGGACCGGAAAACGTAATTCCACTTGAGATTATCAGTACACTCCTGAAGAACCCCTCCCCCAAGCTTCAACAAGTGCAGGAACAATGTCTACCTCAAGTCGGTGGAGAATGCCCCCTAAATCTAATGCAACGTCTTTATCTTCACTGGGCGTTGCGGAAAGTGAAGGACCTTAAGAAAATGAGATTAAAAAATTTAAGAATATTGGCACTGAAAGAGGAAATAAAATACTGAAAGAGAAAAAGTGCAAACGTGTAATTTTTTATATTTTGTTGCTTCACTATCATTTTCATTTTTAATTTAATAATTCAGTTATAAATCCTATCATTATAAATACGTTTATTTATTGTGAAAATGTACGTTTGCATTCAGCGGCTATTTCAATATTTTGTTATTTGTGCATGATAATAATTTAATCTAAAAATATTACGTATGTTACGTATATTAAGTAATACTTCACGCAGTGAAAATGTTCATTAATTACAGTGCGACGTACTGCTTGTTGCGGCTGGTCCCGGCGGAGATTCGAGTCCTCCGTCGGGCATGGGTGTGTGTGTTTGTCTTTAGGATAATTTAGGTTAAGTAGTGTGTAAGCTTAGGGGCTGATGACCTTAGCAGTTAAGTCCCATAAGATTTCTTGAACATTTTTTTGAACTGCTTGTCCTGGAAAGATGTCATCACGGTACATTACTTGATCGATAGGTATTGGCTCGTTATCGTCGATGTCGGGACCTCTCTACTACGTAAGAGCCTCAGCCCCCGCGCGGTTTCCAAATCTTCTCGTTCCTTCTTGCTTGGTCGAGCTACTTGCAGGATTATCGAACACAGCCCTACTCACTATAATTGTCATTGTCTTTTGTGCATTACACATCATTCGCACGGATAAAATGGGGTATCTTCACGGTAAATCATAACAGCCAAACGGGGAATCTCCTCTTCCACAAACCATACTGATTCTGCACAGCGTGCCTTGTTATAACATGAAACCTTTTGTATCGATGTTCTGCTTCACGACGTGGATTAGAAAGTGATGTCAATAGGTATGATGTATATAAGTGGCCACTATCTCCTAGTAAGTGACCTGTTAGTATTTCCTTATTTTCAAAATGGACTCTGCGGGCACAGTTACAAAATATTGTGCTGTCGTGCACAGAGCCAGGCCATCGAGGCACAATATCCCGTATTATTATATTGTGGTCGCTAATGGTTGTCAATTAAATGAAAAATATTATTTTCTATTGCTGAAAAGTTTAGCATTATGACCCTCAAGAGTCTGAATCTTTATATGAGTTCAATCTACTGTACTAGTAACGCCAGGAAATCCAACCATTATGCTGAAAGCATCCATCAAGAAGTGTAATTCTGCTCGAGAAGGAAACCTTATGTATTGAGGAGACACTCAGAAAGGGCTTCACAAATTGATGAAGTCGATAAAACGTTGGCCCACCTCTGACCCTTATACAGGCAGTTATTTGGCTTGGCATTGATTGACAGAGTTGTTGGATGTCCTCCTGAGGGGTTTCGCGCCAAATTCTGTCCAGTTGATGCGTTAGATCGTCAAAATCCCGAGATGCTCGGAAGCCCTGCCCATAATGCCCCAAACATTCTCAGTTGGGGAGAGATTGGGCGACATTGATGGCCAAGGTAGGGCTTGGCAAGAGCGAAGACAAGCAGTACAAACATCCCCCGTCTATGGGCAGGCGTTATCTTGCTCCAATGTAAATCCAGAATGGCTTTCCAAGAAGGGAAACAAAACGAAACGTAGAATATCGTTGATGTATCGCTGTGCTGCAAGGGTGTCGTGCATGACAGCCAAAAGGAGCCTGCTGTGAAATAAAATGACATCCCAAACAATCACTCCTGGTTGTCGCGCCGTACTGCGGAGAACAGTCTGGTTGGTATCATACCGGTTTTCGGTGCATCTCCAGATCCGTCTTCGCTGATCTTTGGGGCTCAGATCGAAGCGAGACTCATGACTGAAGATACAGGGTGTTTCAAAAGTGACCGGTATATTTGAAACGGGAATAAAAACTAAACGAGCAGCGATAGAAATACACCGTTTGTTGCAATATGCTTGGGACAACAGTACATTTTCAGGCAGACAAACTTTCGAAATTATAGTAGTTACAATTTTCAACAACAGATGGCGCTGCGGTCTGGGAAACTCTATAGTACGATATTTTCCACATATCCACCGTGCGTAGCAATAATATGGCGTAGTCTCTGAATGAAATTACCCGAAACCTTTGACAACGTGTCTGGCGGAATGGCTTCACATGCAGATGAGATGTACTGCTTCAGCTGTTCAATTGTTTCTGGATTCTGGCGGTACACCTTGTCTTTCAAGTGTCCCCACAGAAAGAAGTCACAGGGGTTCATGTCTGGCGAATAGGGAGGCCAATCCATGCCGCCTCCTGTATGTTTCGGATAGCCCAAAGCAATCACACGATCATCGAAATATTCATTCAGGAAATTAAATACGTCGGCCGTGCGATGTGGCCGGGCACCATCTTGCATAAACCACGAGGTGTTCACAGTGTCGTCTAAGGCAGTTTGTACCGCCACAAATTCACGAAGAATGTCCAGATAGCGTGATGCAGTAATCGTTTCGGATCTGAAAAATGGGCCAATGATTCCTTTGGAAGAAATGGCGGCCCAGACCAGTACTTTTTGAGGATGCAGGGACGATGGGACTGCAACATGGGGCTTTTCGGTTCCCCATATGCGCCAGTTATGTTTATTGACGAAGCCGTCCAGGTAAAAATAAGCTTCGTCAGTAAACCAAATGCTGCCCACATGCATATCGCCGTCATCAATCCTGTGCACTATATCGTTAGCGAATGTCTCTCGTGCAGCAATGGTAGCGGCGCTGAGGGGTTGCCGCGTTTGAATTTTGTATGGGTAGAGGTGTAAACTCTGGCGCATGAGACGATACATAGACGTTGGCGTCATTTGGACCGCAGCTGCAACACGGCGAACGGAAATCCGAGGCCGCTGTTGGATCACCTGCTGCACTAGCTGCGCGTTGCCCTCTGTGGTTGCCGTACGTGGTCGCCCTACCTTTCCAGCACGTTCATCCGTCACGTTCCCAGTCCGTTGAAATTTTTCAAACAGATCCTTTATTGTATCGCTTTTCGGTCCTTTGGTTACATTAAACCTCCGTTGAAAACTTCGTCTTGTTGCAACAACACTGTGTTCTAGGTGGTGGAATTCCAACACCAGAAACATCCTCTGTTCTAAGGAATAAACCATGTTGTCTACAGCACACTTGCACGTTGTGAACAGCACACGCTTACAGCAGAAAGACGACGTACAGGATGGCGCACCCACAGACTGCGTTGTCTTCTATATCTTTCAAATCACTTGCAGCGCCATCTGTTATTGAAAATTGTAACTACTGTAATTTCGAAGGTTTGTCCGCCTGAAAATGTTCTGTTGTCCCAAGCATATTGCAACAAACGGTGTATTTCTATCGCTGCTCGTTTAGTTTTTATTGCCGTTTCAAATATACCGGTCATTTTCGAAACACCCTGTAAATTTACTTTAGTCAATGAGATTCCAGGACGAAGACGTGTCTGGAGAGCGGCGGGTTACGAAGCTGAATGTCGCCCGGCATACAGCTCGACAACCAGTGCTGATGGTCTGCTGTGCCATTTGATTTCATAGCACGACCCCTTTGGATGTCATCTGCAGCACCCTTACAGTACAGTGGTAAGTCGACGATATTCCAAGGCCTGTTTTATTGTGATTCATGGCGAGCTATCTTTGGCTTATATGTCAGTAAGATAATGCTCGGCCGCACACGGTGAGAGTTTCTATGGCTTGACTTCGTATTTCACGTAGTCTGCCCTGGTCAGCACGGCCGCCCAGGTCTCTCCACAAATGAGAATGTTAGGAGCATTATGGACATGGTCGTCCAACGGGCTCGGCATTTTGAAGATCTTAAGTGCCATCTGGATAGAATGTGGCACGATATCCCTCACGAGGACAGCCAACAACTCAGTGCCAAGCCGAATCACTGCTTGCATACGGGCTACAGGTGGACCAGCGCGTTATTCTGCTGCTTACTTTGTGAAGCAATTTCTTTTGAAAAATCATCCACTTTTTCTGTAACTTTAACATTTGTTAGTCTGGACATGTACCTCATATCTACCGACTTCCGTTCCGTTCGAGATGCGTCGTTTTTTTGTCTTAGTGAGTGTATATATTTATATACCGTAAACATTTGAAATATATGGCATATGTGTGTCCTACTGTTTATTCAGTATCGAGTAAAATTTTGAAGTAAATCGGACAGGAAGTTTTCGAGATTTTTCCTAACAATGTTTGCCACTTACATATTTTATTTATATTTATAACCATACATATAAAAATATATAGCATATGTCCATCTCAAATTATATTAGAGCATCATGTAGATGTTTAAAGCAAATTGGTGAATAGCTTTTCGAGATTTCCTCTAACAATGTTTCCTTGTTATGTGATGTACACACACACACACACACACACATATATATATATATATATATATATATATATATATATATATATATACTCCTGGAAATGGAAAAAAGAACACATTGACACCGGTGTGTCAGACCCACCATACTTGCTCCGGACACTACGAGAGGGCTGTACAAGCAATGATCACACGCACGACACAGCGGACACACCAGGAACCGCGGTGTTGGCCGTCGAATGGCGCTAGCTGCGCAGCATTTGTGCACCGCCGCCGTCAGTGTCAGCCAGTTTGCCGTGGCATACGGAGCTCCATCGCAGTCTTTAACACTGGTAGCGTGCCGCGACAGCGTGGACGTGAACCGTATGTGCAGTTGACGGACTTTGAGCGAGGGCGTATAGTGGGCATGCGGGAGGCCGGGTGGACGTACCGCCGAATTGCTCAACACGTGGGGCGTGAGGTCTCCACAGTACATCGATGTTGTCGCCAGTGGTCGGCGGAAGGTGCACGTGACCGTCGACCTGGGACCGGACCGCAGCGACGCACGGATGCACGCCAAGACCGTAGGATCCTACGCAGTGCCGTAGGGGACCGCACCGCCACTTCCCAGCAAATTAGGGACACTGTTGCTCCTCGGGTATCGGCGAGGACCATTCGCAACCGTCTCCATGAAGCTGGGCTACGGTCCCGCACACCGTTAGGCCGTCTTCCGTTCACGCCCCAACATCGTGCAGCCCGCCTCCAGTGGTGTCGCGACAGGCGTGAATGGAGGGACGAATGGAGACGTGTCGTCTTCAGCGATGAGAGTCGCTTCTGCCTTGGTGCCAATGATGGTCGTATGCGTGTTTGGCGCCGTGCAGGTGAGCGCCACAATCAGGACTGCATACGACCGAGGCACACAGGGCCAACACCCGGCATCATGGTGTGGGGAGCGATCTCCTACACTGGCCGTACACCACTGGTGATCGTCGAGGGGACACTGAATAGTGCACGGTACATCCAAACCGTCATCGAACCCATCGTTCTACCATTCCTAGACCGGCAAGGGAACTTGCTGTTCCAACAGGACAATGCACGTCCGCATGTATCCCGTGCCACCCAACGTGCTCTAGAAGGTGTAAGTCAACTACCCTGGCCAGCAAGATCTCCGGATCTGTCCCCGATTGAGCATGTTTGGGACTGGATGAAGCGTCGTCTCACGCGGTCTGCACGTCCAGCACGAACACTGGTCCAACTGAGGCGCCAGGTGGAAATGGCATGGCAAGCCGTTCCACAGGACTACATCCAGCATCTCTACGATCGTCTCCATGGGAGAATAGCAGCCTGCATTGCTGCGAAAGGTGGATATACACTGTACTAGTGCCGACCTTGTGCATGCTCTGTTGCCTGTGTCTATGTGCCTGTGGTTCTGTCAGTGTGATCATGTGATGTATCTGACCCTAGGAATGTGTCAATAAAGTTTCCCCTTCCTGGGACAATGAATTCACGGTGTTCTTATTTCAATTTCCAGGAGTGTATATATGCAGGGTGTTACAAAAAGGTACGGCCAAACTTTCAGGAAGCATTCCTCACACACAAAGAAAGAAAATATATGTGGACATGTGTCTGGAAACGCTTACTTTCCATGTTAGAGCTCATTTTATTACTTCTCTTCAAATCACATTAATCATGGAATGGAAACACACAGCAACAGAACGTACCAGCGTGACTTCAAACACTTTGTTACAGGAAATGTTCAAAATGTCTTCCGTTAGCGAGGATACATGCATCCACCCTCCGTCGCATGGAATCCCTGATGCGCTGATGCAGCCCTGGAGAGTGGCGTATTGTATCACAGCCGTCCACAATACGAGCACGAAGAGTCTCTACATTTGGTACCGGGGTTGCGTAGACAAGAGCTTTCAAATGTCCCCATAAATGAAAGTCAAGAGGGTTGAGGTCAGGAGAGCGTGGAGGCCATGGAATTGGTCCGCCTCTATCAATCGCCGGCCGCAGTGGTCTAGCGGTTCTGGCCGCTCAGTCCGGAGCCGCGCGACTGCTACGGTCGCAGGTTCGAATCCTGCCTCGGGCATGGATGTGTGTGATGTCCTTAGGTTAGTTAGGTTTAAGTAGTTCTAAGTTCTAGGGGACTGATGACCGTAGATGTTAAGTCCCATAGTGCTCAGAGCCATTTGAACCATTTGAACCTCTACCAATCCATCGGTCACCGAATCTGTTGTTGAGAAGCGTACGAACACTTCGACTGAAATGTGCAGGAGTTCCATCGTGCATGAACCACATGTTGTGTCGTACTTGTAAAGGCACATGTTCTAGCAGCACAGGTAGAGTATCTCGTATGAAATCATGATAACGTGCTCCATTTATTGGTGGCCAACTCCTTCTACTCCATTGATGAATTTCTTAGTAAAACCAACTGATTTGTATATAAGTACAACATAACTTCTGCACAATTTCAGCGCAGTAATGTGTTCACTGAAAATTTGTGTGTCTGTGTGTGTGCGTGCGTGTGTGTGTGTGTGTGTGTGTGTGTGTGTGTGTAAGTATAATCTAACTTCTGCACCATTTCAGTGCAGTAATGTGTTCATTGTAAATAAGTATTACAGTAGTTGTATTACATGTTTATTACCTTATAAATAAATAAAAAACTTTTTTATTTTAAATTCAGTGCATTAGTATTTGTAAAATGACTCTTAGTGTTCATTAAAAAATGACGATCATTCCACTTGGGACCTGTGGAATGGTACATTAGCTTATTTGTTTTAGTTGTAAATATTTGTCATGTATTGTTGTTTTTCTGACATGTTCCACATCCTGGAGGACCTCCTCACTATGGATCAATTGGAATGAAAGTAAATCTAATCTAATCTAATCTAAACATTGAGCGTAGGTGGAAGAACGAACTAAAATGAGCTCTAACATGGAAATTAAGCGTTTCCGGACACATGTCCACATAACATCTTTTCTTTATTTGTGTGTGAGGAATGTTTCCTGAAAGTTTGGCCGTACCTTTTTGTAACAGCCTGTATATATTTCAAAGTATAACGCATAAATGCATATACCCCTCCATATACTTATTGGAGTTTCCTGTAAACATTTAGAGAAATCCGGTCAACAACTTGTCGAGAGTTTTGCTAAAAATATTTCCCCTTACGTAGTATTACACACTTGTATGCCACATGTGTTACAAAATACGAACCCTGTGTCTGCCCCAACGTTTGTTAGAGGATCGTATAAAAACTTGAATTAAATTGCTCAAGAAATTTTAGAGATTTTTGATAACGACGTTAAACAGTGACTTGTCTTTATAAAGTAGTATAGATTTCATACACACATCAAAAAATGTTTTGCATCACCCCGGTTTCCAGAACTCCTACAGACAGACGTTGACTGCGGACATTGTATCACAGGCACAGTCCCTTTGACTGTTCAGAGGTGTCACTAAACCAGCCCAAAGATGTAAACAACCATGCATGAGCAGCACCTATTACACGGAGTGGGTCCGACAGCCGATCAGTTCCAATCATTCCACCAGGAAGGAGGTACACGGGACGTGTTGTCTGCAGTTCAACCATGCCTAGACGGTCAATACCACGGTTCGATCGCGCCAGCATTTTTACTTTGTGCCAGGAAGGGCTCTCAAGAATGGAAGTGTTCTGGCTTCTCAGAGTGAACCAAAGCGATGTTGTTCGGATATGGAGGAGATACAGGGAGACAGAAGCTGTCGATGACATGCCTCGCTCAGGCCGCCCGTCGGTTACTACTGCAGTTGATGACCGCTACCTACGGATTATGGCTCGGAGAAACCCTGACAGCACCGCCACCATGTTGAATAATGCTTTTCGTGCAGCCACAAGACGTCGTGTTACGACTCAAGCTGTACGCAATAGGCTGCATGATGCGCAACTTCACTGCCGACGTCCATGGCGATGTCCATCTTTGCAACCACGACACCATGCAGCGTGGTACAGGTGGACCCAACAACATGCCGAATGGACCGCTCAGGATTGACATCACGTTCTCTTCACCGATAAGTGTCGTATATGCCTTCAACCAGACAACCGTCGGAGACGTGTTTAGAGGCAACCCGGTCAGGCTGAACGCCTTAGACACACTGTTCAGCGAGTGCAGCAAGGTGGAGGTTCCCTGCTGTTTTGGGGTTGCATTATGTGGGGCCAACGAACGCCGCAGGTGGTCATGGAAGGCGCCGTAATGGCTGTACGATACGTGAATGCCATCCTACGACCGGTAGTGCAACCATATCGGCGCATACTAGCGAGGCATTCGTCTTCGTGGACGACAATTCTGCGCCCCGTCGTACACATCTTCTGAATGACTTACTCCAGGATAACGACATCGCTCGACTAGAGTGGCCAGCATGTTCTCCAGTCCTGAACCCTATCGAACATGCCTGGAATTGATTTAAAAGGGCTGTTTATGGGTGACGTGACCCACCAAGCACTCTGAAGGATCTATTCCGAATCGCCGTTGAAGAGTGGGACAATCTGGACCAACAGCGCCTTGATGTACTTGTGGATAGTAAGCCACGACGAATACAGGCATGCATCAATGCAAAAGGACTTGCTACTAGGTATTAGAGGTACCGGTGTGTACAGCAATCTGGTTCAAATGGCTCTGAGCCCTATGGGACTTAACATCTGTGGTCATCAGTCCCCTAGAACTTAGAACTACTTAAACTTAACTAACCTAAGGACATCACACACATCCATGCCCGAGGCAGGATTCGAACCTGCGACCGTAACAGTCGCGCGGTTCCGGACTGAGCGCCTAGAACCGCTAGACCAACAGCAATCTGGACCACCACCCTTGAAGGTCTCGCTGTATGGTGGTACAACATGGAATGCGTGGTTTTCATAAGCAATAAAAAGGGCGGAAATGATGTTTTTTCTGTACAGGTTCCGGATCTCTCGCAACCGAGGTGATGGAAAACTTTTTTTGATTTGTGTACATAAATGTATACACTATACATAGTAAAAAAATGAAATGAAATGATCGTATGGGACTGATGGCTGGGAGTCTCCACGGAGCTGCATTTCATTTTAGTTGACGCCACATTGGGCGACTTGCTTGTCGACAATGATAAACAGACGATGAGGACAATGTAACACTCAGTCCCGAGCGCATAGAATCTCCGACCTGGTCGACAGTCGAAGCTGGGGTAGGGATGGTTAAAATCCACACTGGTATTTTAGTTATGAATAACTGATATTTTTCGTTATCTATTTGGTCTCGATTACAATAGATGTTTTTTTTTTTAATTTTTGGCTAAGAACCGGGTAAAACAACCAAAATATCAGTGAACCATAGGAGCAGTGCTAAAATTTTTGATTTTTAAATAAACCAGGAAAAACGATCAGTGCTTCTGTAATAACATTTCCGACAGAAACGAGCAAGAAGCACATGGCATCAGAATTAGTACGGCATTGCTGAGACTATTGTACCTGTTACCATGCGGCGTGACCTCAAGGGTGGTACAAGAGTACATGCAGTGTGCGAGACTAGCCCCGTATTGATCTATGTGATAGTTTCTCACTATCCTCATCGGACATTACTTGCATTACCATCCCTGATCAGGAAGAATTTTACAAAGTGCGATATCAATGAAGTACAGTCCTCCATTTGCTGTAAAAGAATAAGAACGTCAGGGGCCACAACGAACTTGCGGCATCATATAAGGAGAAAACTTCAAACTTAACGCTTCATTCGTAGTTCACAACAAAAATAGAAAGTATATGATACTTTGCGTGTGTTTATGTAATATGCTTTATATGCCTGTAGCTGTTGAAACCAGACAAATTAATATGAAAACCAGAGTTTTTCAACTTCAGTTTTCACCTTTTAGCACTGACTATATGTAGCACCCAAATAGTGCTATGATATTCGATTGCAACGTAATTTTAGAGGAGAGTATCAAAAAATTAGATTCAGTAGGAGAACTCTGATGATTTTATGCAATATTCAACCAATTATCACTTTTCGAGAAAAGAGGCGAACGGAGCACGGGTTGAGTTTTCTTTTATTTGCCACTAGAATTTAGTATTTTGATTCCAAGTATCTTGAAACCGCGGAGTAAAGACTTTTCAGTTTTCAGTCTTTGTTCGAATTGTACATTTATTACAGGAAGTAATAGGAATAAAAAACAGAAAATCGGTTATGTCAGAACCGGTTATTTTGAGCAGTTTTAACACTCACCCTAAACTGGCGTTGGAAAAAAAGCAATATAACCGAAGACCGATTGTTTTAGGGATGAACACCACTCATAACCCAGGCCAGCCCCACAGCAGTCAAATGCGCTGGCCACTCAGCTAAGGGGGCGGACCGTCCCAACATTTATTAATCATGTAGAATGTTGTACTAAATCGGACGAGAAGTTTCGAGATTTTTGGTAAAAACTTTTCCCCTTCATATAGCAAATATATATTTATATACCACATATATTAAAATATGGAGCCTTTGTCCTTTCCTATGTTTATTAGAATATCGTGTAAAAATCTGAAGTAGGTAGGTCAGAACTTTTCGAAAAGTTTGGTAACAACGTTAAACAACGACCTGTCTTTATACAGTAATATAGATGTAGAATATTCTTTTAGGATTTGCTTTATGATGGCTTGATAGATCTTAAATGTTGGGAATTATGATGTTTACTAAGCTCTTTAAGCAATTAATCAGGAATCACCGTGCAGGACTGTGTAGAATTAATTGTGGGGCATTGTCATGAATTACCCCGTTCATTCAAATAATTAAGAAACATTTTCTTATTAAATGTTCTATTTAATAATTTTGTTATTTCAGTGACTAGGTATGAAGCCTTGAAACAATTTGGTATGTCCTATGGCGATCCACTCCAGAGCACATTCGAAATCTATTCAATTGATTAAGGAGAAAGTGATGAAATGTGCTTGTTACGCATTACTTTCACTTCCTCACAGTTTATTTTGTCCTTTTGTATGTCAAAATGCTTATATTTGCTAAAATATATGAAATATTGCTCCAACCAGTCTGTATATATCGGTAGTAGCTCTTTACCAGCCTCTTTCTGTGGTCACTATGACGATGTTGAGTCTTTGAAGAGTTGGTTTTGCTCTCGACCAATGGCATTCGTTTGCGGGTGTGGAACTTGGTTGTTTGAAAGTAGTTCGCCATTACTTTCGTCATTTCTTGTCTAGAAATTGTTGGGTGCACACGAATAGGCACATTGAGCTGTTTTTCTGATGTTGAGAGTGAAGCCGCTGTTGTCTAGCTGAGGTCCGCGCCATTGAGCAGACTGAAATGCATAAATGAAGTGTAAGGCAAACTCAGTTTATTTTCCTGTGGTGTAGGTTAGCTTTACGTAATGAGGCTGGTTTGAGATTTCATGTTTGTATCATTCCGTGTATAGGTAGACGATCGCGTGATTCCATACAGTTGGATAGGGGGTTCACAGGCTACTGTCACTAAATGCTTCGAAGCTGGTTATCACATCACTAATTGCTTTATTCAGTTCCGTGTTCTCATAAATTCATCGATGTTAGCTTTTTATGGAGTGTAAGATTAATGCCTTTTTTAAGGAATAGAGGTTATGTATTTCACATAACGTAGATCTAGTTTGTAAAGCTGGATATAAATTGGAATATCGCTAGAGGGTTGTTAAGTTTTTCTGTTGTCTTTAAAGTCAATACATAAACTATTTCTTTGTACTTGATCTGTTTGAATGTGCCACGCTGGTCGGCCACCTTCTAGTTTTGCTACAAATGTCAAATGTCACTCTGACGAACCGCCGCTCAGCTGCAGAGCTGGTACTGCAAATAAAAAATTTTAATGAGTGGAATCTCTCTGCATGCTAATTGGATTTCAGATGCTTGATAATAAAGTTAGGCCATCGCATGCTGGACTGGTGGCTGCTGCAGTGAAACACTGTCGTGTTGACTCACTCATCTAATGCTATGTTGGGTTGCAGGTGCTCACACGGATAACTAATTATTTTCTGCAATTTGAGTTTATATGTACACATTAACGGGAGACCGCTGGATACTATAAGCAGAAAGCTAGCACATGTACAAAGTAGCCAATTGCATTCACAAACGTGTTCATTTATGTGCTACTTAGATATCTTAGATAAGCTGGCCCACACTTTTTCGTGTGCTGTGTCTTTTAAATCGTGTAATGTAGTCACACAGTTCTCTTATTTTTGAGACGCTTTACTAAATTTATTCTTTTAGACACTAGAGACTAATATTCTGCACATAATCAAAATATCAGGGCTCATCTGTCACTACCCTGAGAATAGTCTACAATTCTTTAAAAATATCAGCACCTTTCAATGGAGTATTTCATCTCTTGTGAGATACACTGAATGGAGAGTTCTTCAGTAGAGCTTCACAATTACATACAATTCTGCTTTCGCAATTGTGTCTCGAAATGTATCAATTCAAGTGAAAGGTTTTCCCTCATCCAGAACATATGCTCAGCTGCCCTGAATCTTTTTCAGCTTTAAATTTCTTATTTTATAACCTGAATTAGCGAGTATTGTTACGCAGTAGCCACTTCGAAACTGCAATGGAGTAAATGTACTCTCGAATCCTACTTCTCCATTCATTTGATTTCTGAGATACTTCATCCTGAAAACAGTAGTGTTGGCACAGGATAGACTTCCAACTATTTCAAGAAATTTCGGAGCATATCTTCAGAGATACAAAATGGAAATTGGTTTTAGTTTAAAATAGCTTCTACGAAGCAGGCGAAAGAGAACAAAAACGTCAAGAAATGAGGTTGGCAGAGTGCGAAATGGCTAAACAGGAATGTCTAGAGGAGAAATGTAACGATTTAGAAGCAGATTTCACTAGGGGAAAGATAGATATCGCTGACAGGAAAACTGAAGAGGCCATTGGAGAAAAGAGAAGCAGCTGTGTGGGTATCATGAGCTCAGATGGAAAACCAGAACTAAGCAAAGAAGGAAAAGCTGAAAGGTGGAGTGTCTATAAAAATGAGATGAACTTGGAAACAATATTATAGAAAGGGAAAAGAACGTAGATGAAGTGAGATGGGAGATATGACAGTGTGAGAAGAATTTGACGGCACTGAAAGACCTAAATCGAAACAAGGCCTACGGAGTAGAGACATTCCGTCAGAACTACTGATAGTCTTAGGAGAGCCATTCATGACAAAACTATTCCATATGTGTGCAAGATAAATAATGTAATAATTCGAATAAAAAAAAAGCAGGCGCTGACCGGTGTGAATATTACCGAACCGTCAGTTTAATAAGTCATGGTTGCCAAATACTAACACTAAGTCGTTGCAGAAGATCACTTTGGATTCAGGAGAAAGCTAGGAAAATGCCGAGCATTACTGACCCTACGACTTCTCTTAGACTGTAGGTTAAGGAATGGTAAACCTATGTTAATAGCATTTGTAGACGTACAGAAAGCTTTTGACAGCATTGACTGGAGTACTGACTTTAAAATTCTGAAGATAGCAATGCCAAAATATAAGGAGCGAAAGACTACTTACAACTTGTACAGAAATCAGACGGCTGTTATAGGAGACGAGGGGTATGAAAGGAAAGTAGTGATTGAGAATGGAGTGAGAAGTGTTGTAGCTTATCCCCGATATTATTTAATCTGTGCATGGAGCAAGCAGTAAAAGAAACTACAGAAAAATTTGGGGTAGGAATTAAAGGTCAGAGAGAAGAAATAAAAACTTTTAGGTCTGCCGATGGCATTGCAGTTCCATCAGAGAAGATCGGTTGAACGGAATGGACAGCATCTTGAAAGTAGGATATAAGATGAATTTCAGCAAAAACAAATCAAGGATAATGGAATGCAGTCCAATTAAATCATGTGATGCTTAGGGAATTAGATTAGGAAACGAGACACTAAAAGTAGTAACTGAAATTTGATATTTGGGCAGCAAAATAACTGATGATGGCCGAAGTAGAGAGGATATAAAATATGGACAGACAATGGCAACAAAAGCTTTTCTGAAGAAGAAAAATTTGTTAACATCGAATACAGCTTTAAGTGTTAGGAAATCCTTCTGAAGGTGTTTGTCTGGAGTATTGCCATATGTACGATAGACAGTTTAGACAAGTAGAGAATAGGGGCTGTTGAAATGTAGCGCTACATACGAATGCTGAAGATTAGGGGGTAGAGCGGGTAACTAATGAGGAGCTACTGAAAAGAATTAGGAAGAAAAGAAATTTGTGGCACAACCTGACTAAAAGAAGGGTGTGGTTGATAGGATCCATTCTGAGATATCAGGGGATCACCAACTGAATACTAGAGGGAAGTAGGGAGGGCGGAGGATCGTAGAGGGGGACCAAGAGATGAATACAGTAAGCAGGTTGAGATGGATGTAGGTTGCAGTAGTTATTCGGAGATAAAGAGGCTTGCACAGGATAGAGTAGAATGAAGAACTGCATCAAACCAGTCTTCGGGTTGGCCCGACAACAACAGCAGCTTATATTTCCAAATGTGACTGCTTTAAATAATATTCTTACTTAATTTGACTTCATTTATTGATTATTGGTGTGTAATAATGTAAGAGATAGATGTTTCAGTGGAGTAAAGACAAGATTTTCTCGATTACAAAGCTTTCAAGTTACAATAGACTGTTTGTTCCTAGGTGTATAACCACGCTGTACTTTGGACCATGGTTTGACACTGGAAAATACGTTAACCTTCTGGAGTACTTTTTGTAATTTCATAAAAACATTGCAGCACATGAAAAATGAATGCTATCATTCAAGAATTGATAAGAAAATATATTTAACTTGCGAAGTAAAACACTCTCCCCTGTACATATTTGCAAATAATAAGCTAATAATTCTAAGCTAGTAAGAACGTCATATTTGTTGCGATGGAGATTAATCCACTATTAAGTTAATTGTTTAAATTATTTCTTCAGTGACATAGGCACACAACATTGCAACAGAAATTATCAGTTTTTATCGGCTTCAGTCACCTTCAGCTCATATAGAAAAAGCAGTAGATGACTCATGAAAAGATCGAAGGCACACATTGTCAATGAAAATGTCATTCTATTTATAAGCGATCTGCTGCTTTTCCTGTATGTTCTGCAGGCGTCTAACGTCAACTTCAACCAGCAATATCTTTCTAAAGTAAATGTGATTGTCTCATTGTGTAAACATTTAAAAGAAGATAAAATTAATGTCACATTATTCATCAAATGCCATCAATAGTCCCTGTACACGTTGCATGCAACTAACACATCATGGACACATACACTTCCAGCATCAGGACCGTGACAGTATCCTTGCCTTTCCATCGCATTCTTCGTGCACTCCGATTTGTGTCTATGGAAACCAGAGCAAACATTCCCCTACCATGAATCGGATGTTGAGTTCAGAAAGATGAAACGATATTAGTATTATCTATCACATAGATATAAACTGTGAAAATAAGTAGAATGGCAGAGGTCCTTTACTACTTAAGATACACTTCTATTAACCTTTACTTTTTATTGTCTAGAATGTAAACTGCTGATTCTGTATGGTTTACGAAGGTTGTTATAAATATGACGGTTACCGTTTTCAAGGAAAATTTATTATACAGTTTGATTCTCTGGTAGAAAATAGTTATTTTTGTTCTTTGCTCATTTTACCATGTTGTCGCATATGTCAAATATTGCTCTTGTTCCATATATATTACTGACCTTTATCTTAAAGTGCATAATGAATAGGTAGTTATACGGGAACTCTGCAATTATAATGCACAGCTCGATGAACAGATGCTTACAATTAACAGAGTTACAGTTTCTAGCTATTATTCATATGCGCTTTTGTGTGTTTTCCAAACTGCGCCCTTATTTTGTGCATTGATTCTGTAGCTAAATACTAAGTACACATACAAACAGTACGTAACTGTGAGGCACTTACCAATGCGTAGTGACACGACACTGAGGACATAACATGGAGATGGCGTTCTCTCTGCTAGTATATTTCTGTGTTCATTCCACGCCAACTGGCAGACAATATTATTCCCTATCTTTTTCTTTTCTTTTTTTTACAAAAAATGAAGTACTGTTATACTTTTAATTCAACTTTAAAGTTGATATTAGTGTACTGGAAGCTTTAATTAATGCTCGCTATTGACTAAGAGAGGATAGTAGTTGTACTTGTGCAGCACAGCGGACAGCCATACAAGACCCATTCAACTGTAGAAACATTAGGCTTTCAGAACTGTGTGTGACTTTCGACTAGAGAGTAAAGAACCTTGAGCATGTCGTGTTTTGTGTACAAAATGCGTTATTCTTCTGCTTTCATCTCAAAAAATCTGCTGCGGAAAATCATCTTCCGCTATCGTATGGATAAAATGCTATGTCGGAAAAAACGGTCAGAGATTGGTTTCCACATTTCAAAGAAAACGATTTCGAGATGAGTAACATAATGCATCCTGATCTATGAACGGATCGTAGAGTGAATTCTGAACGCTATGAAACACAATTACTTAGCGTGAATATCACATTTAAAGACAAATGCCAGCAATATGCTCATAGGCTTGACGAAGTCATTCTGCTTCATGACAATGCCTAACCATATGTTGCAAACCGAGTGAAGGAAACCTTGAAGGGCTGCCGATGGGATGTCTTACCCCACTGCCATATTCATGACTTCGCCCCTTCCGATTTGTTTGAGTCCATGCAACATGACCTTTCTGAACAACACCTCGCATCTTTAAAGGATCTCGAAAACAGGCTCCACTAGTGGATCAGCTGAAAAGAACCTGATTTTGTTGTTGTTGCGGAATCCATTTGTTACCCGAAAAGTGAGAAAAGGTTGTAGCTGCCAAAGCGGACGACTTCTGTTGAATTGTATTGGATAATTCTGTCAAAATAAACATGTCTTTCATGTCCAACAAACAGCGAGAATTACTGCAAGTACCCGATACTTTGTTTCCTTCAAATTGCTTATTTCTGAACTGTATACGTCCTTAAGGGTTTTACTTACTTTATCTACCAGAAGTTTTATTTTTTGTCTTTGATTACAGCGTTACTGTTCCAGCAGGGGTAAATCTTCCCCACATTTAGCAGTGTCTGGGAAGAAGTAAGCTGAAAATAACAAAGGTCCTAACATATTCGAACGGATATCCGTATACATGTATTTTGTACCCCTGAATGTTCCACAAAAATATTTCCTGGAGATGTGTTCTATCTTTACCCTACTGTCCCTTTATTTCAGAAGTGATCAAAGCTAGTCGCTTGCTACTCTCTTTTTCTAATCATTATTGCTTCTTTTTGTTCAGTAGTGTCAAAAAACTTGGACATTCCTAAAAATATGGCGATGGCAATCATTTCTTGTGCATGAAGCAGCATTTACTCTGGCTGCTTTCATATTTCTGCAAGCTCAGAAATAAAACTGTGCTTTTCTGAACAACTTATATGTAAAGGTAATTCTTTGGTCTATCATTCATAATTAAGTCTATTAACTTTTGCAGAGTGATAAGCCTGTTATTTTCTTTATCTTCTTTCTTTAGTAGAGAGACGATTCTGGCTTGTTATAGGTGCATCGGAAATTTAGTTATGCTGAACTATGAATTGTTTCAGAACAGATTGCCACGCCATCTGTAACTGATGATTTCATTTTATTTTCTTTGCTTTTGCTGATTCCCTTATTTCATTATCTGTATCGAATTTTAATTTATACATATCAGTCTATTGTGCCAATTAAAAACTGGAGTTACACTTAAAGTTGCTGTGCCATGTTTTTTATTGACTGCACGTTTCGATCAACAATTGCTGAGCTGTATTTATTCCAATGAAACTGATCGCAGCGACTTTCTTCTTCTGATATCGAGTAAGCATACTTCTTTGGTGTACTGAAATCTATCTTTGTGGGCTTATTGTAGAAATTTCTATACCGATGGGAACATTGTACAGACGGGGTAATTGTTGTCTGGGTTCACCCTAAAAAAGTCTAGGTTTTCTCGCTCATAACTAGTTTCTGATCATTATGTATTCAGTATCTTGTTTTCGCTCGTCTGTTACAATCTTCATTTTTAATTAATTTCCATTAAAAATCATCAGCAACCCCGCTCAAAGACTTCTGGCATAAGTCACCCCCATTCAGCCAACGGCTTTGTCAAAGAAGGGCGGAGGAGCGGACAGCGGTTCAGGGAACTCTCTTGCTCTTGGGATGGGAAACTGCCCCTAAAGGCATAAGAATCAGCAATGACCAACGGCGTGAGGAGGCAAAGTAAATCACTGCATTAAAGACACATGACGTATATCCACAGGACATGTGGTCTGTAATTGCAAAAGTGTCTTGATGATCTCTCCATTGGCAAAAGATATTCCGGAATTGTCCCCCATTCGGATCACCGGGCGGGGTCTGCCCAGAGGGAGGTGACCGTGAGAAAAATATTGAAAAACCAACGGAAGGGCAACATTCTACGAATAGAGTCGTTGAACTTCAGAAGTTTGAATGTAATAGGGAAGACAGAAAATCTGAAAAGAGAAATGCAAAGGCTCAGTCTAGATATTATGAGCGACAGTGTAGTGGAATGGAAAGAAGACAAGGATTTGTGGTCAGATGAGTGTAGGGTAACAATAACTGTAGCAGAAATGGTACAACGTGAGTAGGATTCGTTGTGAATAGAAAAGAGGGGCCAGAGAGTGATTTACTGCGAGTAGTTCAGTGATACGGTTGTTCTTATCAGAATCGACAGCAAACCAACACAGAGAACGATAGTTCAGATATACATGCCGACGTCACAAGCACAAAATGAAGAGGTAGAGAAAGTATATGAGGATATTGAATGGCTAATTTAATACGTAAAGGGACATGAAAATCTAATAATCATAGGGGATTGAAATGCGGTTGTAGGCAAAGGAGTAGAAGAAAACGCTACTGCTCAAACCGGACTTGGTACTAGAAATGAGAGAGGAGAAAGATTAATTGAGTTCTGCAACAAATTGTAGCTAGTAACAGCGAATACTCTCTTCAAGAATTACAAGAGAAAGAGGTGTACCTGTAAAAACCCGGGAGGTACGGGAAGATTTCTGTTACATTACACCAAAGTCGGCTAAAAATGCCGAAATCAGATGCTGGATTGTAAGACGTGCCCAGGAGCAGATATAGATTCAGATCACAATTTAGTAATGATGAAGAGTAGGCTGAAATTGAAGAGGCAGATCAGGAAGAATCAAAGTGCGAAGAAGTGAGATACAAAAGTACAAAGGAATGAAGAGATATACTTGAAGTTCTCTGAGGCTATAGATACAGCAGTAAGAAGTAGCTCAGTAAGCAGTTCAATTGAAGAGGAATAGGCATCTCTAAAAAGGACTGATGCAGAAGATGGAAAGAAAAACATAGAAAAATAAGGCTACTGTGAAGAAACCATAGGTAACAGAAGAAATACTTTAGTTGATCGATTAAACAAGGATTCACAAAAATGTTTGGGGAAATTTAGAAATACAGAAATACAAATCATTTAGGAATGAAATAAATAGGAAGTCTATGGAAGCTAAGTCACCGACGATTCATGCTGGTGTGTAGAATGAGTGAGTCTGGCGATATACCACCTGACTTTCAGAAAATCATTATATACACAATTCCGATGATTGCAAGAACCGACAAGTGCGAGAATTATCCCACAATCAGCTTAACAGGTCTTGCCCCCCAGCTGCTGACAAGTACAATATACAGAAGAATGGAAAAGAAAATTGAGGATGTGTCAGACGACCATCAGTTTGGTTTTAGGAAAGGTCACGGCACACGAGAGGCAATTCTGACTTTTCGTTTGATAATGGTAGCAAAATCAAAGAAAACCGTGAAGAAATCCAAAAACAAATGATTGTCGGAAGGACTGACTCAGCGTACATAAAAGTCAGAAAACCTTCTGTGATACTAAAAGCAAGGGTGGTAACATTAAAATTGCAGTGGTAATTCCACTGTTGAATGCAGAGGAGAGAGCGGTTGGTTGGAAAGGAAACACTGAAGCCCTCTATAAGGTAGAAGAAGAAACAGGAGTCGGCATAGAAAAGATAGGGGATGCAGTATTAAATCAGAATTTAAAAGAGCTTTTGAAGGCTCAAGATTGAATAAGGCAGAAGGGATAGATAACATTCCATCAGAATTTCTAAAATCATTGAGGGAAAGGATAATAAAACGACGATTCATGCTGGTGTGTGGAATGCGTGAGTCTGGCAATATACCACCTGACTCTCGGAAAAACATTATGTACACAATTCTGATGATTGCAAGAACCGACAAGTGCGAAAATTATCGCACAATCAGCTTAATAGGTCATGCATCTCAGCTGCTGACAAGTACAATATACAGAAGAATGGAAAAGAAAATTGAGGATTTGTTAGACGACCATCAGTTTAGGAAAGATAAGGGCACAAGAGAGGCAATTCTGACTTTTCAGTTGATAATGGAAGCAAGATTAAAGAGAAATCAGGGCACGTTCATAGGATTTGTTGACCTGGAAAGAGCATTCGACACTGTAAAATGGTGCAAGATATTCGAAATTCTGAGAAAAAAAGGGGTAAGCTATATTGAGAGACGGGTAATATACAATAAGAACAAGAGCCAAGAGGGAATGACAAGAGTGGACGGCCAGGAACAATGTGGTTGGATTAAAAGACGGCAATGTAGTCTTTCACCCCCACTGTCCAATCTGTTCATCGAAGAAGCAATGAGGGAAATAAAAGAAAGGTACAAGAGTGGAATTAAAAGTCAAGGTGAAAGGATATCAATGATAATATTGGCTGATGAGATTCTAAGTGAATGTGAAGAAGAATTACAGGATCTGAAGAATGGGATTAACAGGTTAATGAGTACAGAATATGGGCTAAGAGTAAACAGAAGAAAGACGAAAGTAATGAGAAGTAACAGAAATGAGAGCAGCGAGACACTTGAGATCAGGATTGATGGTGACGAAGTAGATGAAGTTAAGGAATTCTACTACCTAGGCAGCAAAATAACCCATGGCGAATGGAGTAAGTAGGACATAAAGAGCAGACTAGTACTGGCAAAAATTGTATGCCTGGCCAAGAGAAGTCCACTAGCATCAAACGCAGGCTTTAATTGAGGAAGAAATTACTGCGATTACTGCAATTTCTTATTGTTGTCCATTTCTTGTTGTCCATTTATAATTTACTAAAATTTAGTTTTGTTAACTAATGGATTTTTCTTACATAAACAATGCAATTTACCTTATTAGCTGATTCATTTTTTATTTTCTTATTGTTATCCATTTTTTTGTCCATTTATATTTTACTAAAATTTAATTTTGTTAACTAATACATGTTATTGTGCTACCAATCGTATTATATTTTAGATAAATCGTGTTGTATTTGAGATAAATCGTTTGTTTATTATAATTTGTTGTCCATTTTTTGTTGTCCAGTTATAATTTTACTAAAATTTACTTTTGTTAACTAATACATTTTAATTAATTGTTACTTGTAAATGTGGTAGAACTGTAAATAAATCGTCCTTCAAAAACCATTTACAAACAACAGCTCATAATAAGCTTATGGCTGCTAAAGCGGAAAGTCAATAATTATATATACTTATTCTTTAATATAATTTTTTAAAAATACCTTTTTCACAAAAGTCGAAAATAGGACATTTTTTGGGTCAAAGAAAATGTTATAAAAATACTTTTTTAAAAAATAATAGTTAATTACCTAATTTATTTATTTACATTACATTCACCTATGGGAAATGTATGCAAGATAAATGATTTTTATTATAGTTATTATTATATTATATTATATTATTATTAGGTAAAAGGGATAGTAGGATGTTTTTGTAGGTTCTGGATCATTAGATCAATCTTATGGAAAATAAAAAATTGCGAGTGATAACGAGTAATTTTTTATTTTTTATAAGATTGGTCTAGTGGTCGAGAACCTACAAAAACATCCTACTCTAGTGCTTTGCTTTCAGCAGAAACACTGCAATCCATTTGAGTAAGGGATTCTACCCGTATGTAGCGCTCATGTTAAATATGTTTATATTTACAGAAAATGTCAGTGATGACTTTCAAATTAGTGCTGGAACAGTCACAAAGCCAGTAGACCTGAACGACTTGTCGGGGTGACACAACACTTTTGTTGGTGTTTGCATTTAGATAAAATGTGTTCAGTGCCTTAACAGTGGCCTTACACAGCAGTGACAATCTACCATCCTTACGACATCTGCCGAGTACACAAAATAAAGGGAACTGTTGTTTAGTACTAAAAAAGAGAGACGATAGAAATGTGCTTATGAAGAACTGCTTCCTATAGGATCGCTGTAGCTGTATTACTCTTTATTTGAAACAGTGTTATTTGATTTCCACCCAAAAGAGTGTTCTGTCTCCATCCTGTAGAAAAAGTCCAGAAACATCACACAGCATGTAAATTTAGTTCCCTGTCACCAGTGCATTGTAAACAAGTTGTTACTAGCGTTTGAGACTTTGTTATGTTACCAGCCGACTACACATTAGATGCACTTGTCGTATAGATAATTTGTCACTGTTTGGTATGTTAAATAGTTTTTAAACAATTACCATTACACTTGTTTTATGCAAAATGTTTTTGAACAGTGGTTTTTAGTGTTGAGAAAGAGAATGGCTGTAAACTGTCCTTTATTACATACTCGTTATAAAAGAAGAAATTGTGTACCTTACAATATTCCGCAAAAATTACGTGAATCTATAGGATTCTAGTTCTAACGGTCTTGACAATTTGGCCGAGTATAACGCAACTTTTATGCTCATAATGTGAAAGATTTCAGCTTTTTCGGAAGTTTCCCTCAGAACAACTACTCTCCATACTTTTTAAATTGGGAAAAAATATTACAATCAGGATGCTACTACACAAACTGCCTTCTTACGTTAATATCACAAGGCAAATCGGCTGTAACCTGAAGAGTCTAACGTTAATGGATCTTCATTAATTTGCCGCCAAGGTTACAGAAGGGTTTCATGGGAATAAAGTATGGGGAACATTCCATACTAGGACAGAAAAGTCTAATTTAGACATAGAAACCATCAGTGACGCCAATGGACCTCACAAACATGCACTCCTGAAGCACTTACTGAAATCAGTAATATCTCAGGATTTACTCACCAGCTTTCTCGATATGGAGAACTAGATATTCTATCCCTTAGCCTTACACTTCATGTATGAAGGGATTTGTGCTCTTCAAAAGTGTAGATCGCAGCCCCGGCAACGCTGAAATAACCCTGACTTCAGGACGAAGGATCACTGGTAACCCTTCGCTAGGATGCTGGACACAGCTCTAAATGTAACGTGCATCAGAACAACAGTAAACAATCAACGTTAATACAACCAACGAGTTGTCTGGCCGAAACATTCATATACTGTGTATGTAGTGCTAGACAAGTACTCGTATTACTGAAATTAGAATGGAATAATAGATGCAGAACTGTTTTCTGCTGAGCATCGCATTGCTCATATTGTCCGCTTTAAAGACGAGCTAACTGGATATAGCTCAAGTTCTGTTGGTAATTTGTCAGCATCGGTCGCGGCTGTCTTTCCGCCGTATTGACACAGTATCAACATAGACTACATGAACAGAAAATTAAGAACTTTCATCCTGCACATGCATGCTTAGTCAGTTTGTGTTTCAAGGGTCACTTGTGTGCTGTGTTGTAACAATGGGAAACAAGTCAATTTGAAGGCTATTAGATGAATTCGTGTTTAATTTTGATCGTATGCAGATAGTTCACGCAACACGAAAAGTTGCTTCATTTAGTAAAATAAGTAAATATGTCTTCTTTATTAATAAATAAGGGGCGAAATCCTTAATAAAATGTCTGCTGTGGAACAAAACGGAGGTCCAGAAGGAACACCGGTGACTTACTTTTAAATTTTGATTTGCCTTCTGTTATATATTTTATGCCATTGAGCAACTGTTCAAAAATTTTTGAAGTGACATTGTTCTTAGGTAAAGACAATTGAAATTAATTTAATGGGTACTATTTTCTCTTATAATACTGTAGCCTAATAAGTAACCTCAACAGTTTTTAAAAAGTTAACAATCTTTTACGTAGAATTTCTTCGGGGATTATAAGCTCTGAAATATTGTGACTGAAATACCTAACAGGTTAAAAAGGTCTTTTCATAATGACCATAGGCGAACGCTTTGTATTATTGTTATTATTATTCTGACTTCTGTGAAATGAGACCAGTTTGTGTTAAATACACTTTTCTGAAAATACAATTTCGTAGCGCGTTGTTAAATACGGATTAAATATCTGAATGAATGCTGATTTGTTCTTCTCCAGTATTTACGATGATATTATGTTCAAACAAGGCTGAAATTCTTCCTTTTTAAAAGCCCCTAAATTTTTGCTTCTCTTAGATCAAATTTTCAACACTATACAACATAAGAAAAAATATTTAAATTTTTGTCTTTCTTATAAACTAGTTCTATGGTTTAATTTTATAATAAGTGTTGTAACTCTTCATTTGCAGAACTGAAAATACTACAGGAATTGTAGAGTGAGAATATTTTCTAGAAACTGCTTTCCTAGGTACTTGACATACAAACTGGTAGAGCGTGAGTGCAATTCTGCCTCAGAAAGACTCTTACTTTTTTAATCACATTTTATACATTTAAACCCATTCGTTTGCGTTAATTTTCGAATGGAGGTTGATAATCTCCTTATAGTTACTTGTCTACATAGTCGCTAGACATTTGTCATAGCATTGTATCAGCATTCCAATACCCTCTTCACTGAAGGCAGCCATCTGTGCTTTCCGCCCATTGTGTACGCTTTTCTACAGCCCGTTGTCTGTGTCAAAAAGTTGTCTTCATAGCCAGCGGTTCATGTGAGCAGAGATGAAACTCAGGATGAGCCAATTACGGGCTTTGTTGTAAGTGATCAAACACATCCCATCGAAAATTTTGCAGGAGTATCTTCATTACCCCTGCAGAGTGTGGTCGAGAATTGTCATGAAGAACGAAACACGTGACAGTTATGTCATGTGGGCTGCAAAACATCAGGCGAAATCTCTTACCAGGCCATCATACTTGGCGGGAGACACTATTTTCTAGGCATCTTTAAGCTTTCACTGTGCGATCAAAATTGAAAAAAAGTGATGTGCCGTAATCGACGAGCATACTAGACACACTCCCCAACACACCTGTGCAAAACTTCATCGAATTTTCACAGTGGTTTCCATTTGGGAGCAGATCGGAATTTACTTTCCGAATAGCCCTCGTATTAACTCCTACACTATCGTTTATCTTTTAATACAGTTTAACTGTAGTATATTTTTAACTTTTTTTTCGAAACTACCCTGAATTAGCGATGCACTACATATTTCAGAAATGACATATTAGAGAATAGCTCTTTATTATTTTACTGGAAAACCCACCAACTCCTTATGAGCTATTATTTTAAGAGAATTTATAATTTTCTCACAATGAGAAGGGGAAGTGGATCAGAATTTCAGGTTACTTAATTATATACAAGTTTCTCCCTCAATGTTCTTTTTTTTTTTTTTTAACTACTTGATTCTATTGGCCCTACTACACCTAAGAAAAGTTTTCATAGGTACTGTTTGTAAGTCCCAGTTAAGCCCTTCGGGCTGGTAGTATAAGAGATCGTTATATTGACGATCAGAGTTTGTGGTAGCGGATCAAAAGCTACGGGAAATGATTCGCACACACAATGGCCATTTGGATCTGAAAATGCATTTAAACTGTATTTTATTTTACTAGTCACAATTCCTTAGTCTTCTCTTTACCTTTATATGAAAATGAGAGAATGAAAGTGAGATTGTTTTGGGTTGTAGAAAAGATAGGACTAACCAGTAATGAGTAGATGGTAGTGGTTTTGCCAAGAGAAATCTGTGGGCGAGTTTGAGCAGAGAGGTATGCAGAGGTTTCACAATGCATCGATAGTTCAGAGGGCGTCAGGAAGCAAAGCCAATGGAGGACATCTTCCCCTCAGTGCTTCAAACTATAAGACGTTGGCGCTGGGGTGCGCCATTTTTAGGCACTGAGTAACTGGAGGAGCCGGCCTCGAGCGGTTCTAGGCGCTACAGTCTGGAACCGCGCGACCGCTACGGTCGCAGGTTCGAATCCTGCCTCGGTCATTGATGTGTGTGATGCCCTTAGGTTAGTTATGTTTAATTAGTTGTAAGTTCTAGGCGACTGATGACCTCAAAAGTTAAGTCTCATAGTGCTCAGAGCCGTTTGAACCATTAACTGGAGGACCGAGAGTGCGGATGGCTCTGCGTCGGGTGTACTGGTATGGTAACAAAACTAGGTGAAAATGTGATATATCGCCTCGGAACACGTCCAAAACGTATTATTTAAGTCAACATGGATAGGGAAATGCTCGAGGACGTGGTAATATTCGTGTTACAACAATTTAGACGATTGTAATACTGTAGCCACGGCAGTGTGGTGCTAGCTCTCAGCGTGGCACTTCTGTATTTGGAAATCAGTAGTTAAAATTTTTTCAGTTATGGGAGCGGGTAAAGTGATTCATTCCTACGAATGGTTTTATAATTGTTACTTGGTTTTGATGATCTTTTCCTTGTGCAATAGTGCTGAGTGCACTTCGGGCTGAAGATATAAACGAGCTTTAAGCCATAAATTTACAGTGTCACAAACTATTATCCACTGCTGATAATAACATACGTTTGAAGGTTAATCCTAATAGTTTAACGGTATCAATTTTAAAATTTAGTGGGCTTTCTTTGTGACTCAGTGATGAATAATGGTTTCACCCCTGGTGGTAACGGGGGCTAACTTGAGAAATCGCTGTACTTATGTAAGGGCATTTTTTTTGGAACAGATATAGACAGACCTGAGACAACTATACAGTATTATTTTGCGAATTTGGAATCGTTTCTTTGTACTAGCTTTTCAACCATGTGTTTCGCGACAAGTTTGAAAGCCAGTTTTCAGTAGTCAGTAATCATTAGTGTGTGTTGTTTACTAATGTCCAGTCATTGCTAAAGAAAAGAATAGCCCAGAGAGTGTAATTTTATTGATAGTTGGTGATTATTTTTCGTATTTTCCTTGTGATAGGTGACGGTATCACATGGTTTGCCCCGTGTAGCTACGTACGCTCTGTGAACTACACAGAGGTTCAGAATGCAATATTAGTTCAGTGAATATCAGAATCGTTATACTTTGGCTACGCAGTCATTATTGTGAGGTGAATTTTGCTTGAATTCTGAGTGCTTGAATTTCAGTTTAATTTCAAAATCGTGGAGATAGTTCACATAAGACAGAATTTTGTAATGCTTGTGTCAATGAAATTCGATAGATCACCACAGCAAATTTTCTAAGAATAGTACGCACATGTAACGCAATTCTGACGGATCAAATTAGCTATTTTTAACATGACTCACGAGAGTAATCGTACAGCCAATTCATGTTTGAATACTTTCTCTCAAGTGATTACTAAGCTTAAATTCCATGCAGTTCCTTGCTAATGCAGTCAAGAATAGTTTTCCATTAGTTCATGTCCTCTTTAATCATTCAAGTAGCACGAAAGATTTTTGAGTGCAGTTACGTTGTAATGAGATGTGACAGTGAGAGCCGTGCTCTGCTGACCTCCGATACTCAGTCTCCCCCACTGCCAGTGACAGTCACATCGTAGTAGTTAATAGTGAGAGTATCTTGGATGACAGGGAGAACTGTGTGTCGTGAGACGAGATTATTTCTGTTATACGAAACCTTCCCGCTACCTAGCAGTGTGACAATAGTATAGTAGCCCAAGGACTCCAAGATTAATCCAACTGGGATTGCAGAAGTAAGAGTTCAACTTTGAAGGGGAGAAAATGATTGACAATTTGAGAAATAAATTCTGTGGTGCTTTTGATGAAGGGAGCCTTTATTCATTCCGAGTCAAAGTAAATTACAGTAATTGATTGTATCTGATTAAGAAAGATAATTAAATAACTAAGAAAATTAAGGCCAGAATGATAACGAATCACAAAATTTTTTGGACAAAAGCAAATCTCTACTCCCCCCACCATACTGATTGTGCCGGCTGATGACAGTGTCAGAGAGCGTTATCCGTTGTGTATTATTTCAATTAATCTGATTGATGAAAGTTAATCAGTATTATTCATTTAATTAGGCCATAATTGGAAAGATATGTCCTGTGGTTACTAGCTGTAGCATGCAGTCAGAGGCACTTCAGGCTATAACCATCGAAAACTATTAACAAATTAGACAGACAAGTGCCCGTAGTTAATATGCATCAAACCCAGGCTCAGTAGTAACAGATGATAAAAACATATAAGAAAGTAGCGCTGAGTTTCCAAAGTTATTAAAAATATCTGCGCGCCCTTAATAATCGCTTTCGATTCTTTCAGTTCAAATAAAAACACTTTTAACATGTTTCTTGTATACTCTGTTTACCCTTGACTCTATTATCTGAATTATTAATTCCTGATATAAAATGCACATGTCTAGAATTTTTTATGCATGTCTAAATATATTCAAGTAAGTTTTACAAGATCCTTTAGATGTTCACGTGTTACAAACTTCTCTTTACGTTTTGAAATGTGCTCTGATTCTACTAATTACTGGCATTTTGTTACAGTCAAATCTCCTCTCAAAGCGTCTCTTATCGACAGAACCCATTTTCTTCCAGAGTTATTAATGGTGTCTTTATACTGTACGCTAACAAGTTGTGCATACTAACCTTTTTTTTTATCTGTTACAGATAAGTCAATGACACTGTTCGCTGTTTCAACGAACGATTCTGTGTTAGCCTACCCATGTACTGAATACATTCAGATAGTTTCATATTGATCCATAATAATTTGTTACTGAGCGGTGGACTCGCATTAGGCCGTGCCGATGCTAGTTTGTTTCTGTAGTGCCCCTAAAGGTAAAAGGTAAAAGTTCTGGGAAGGTTTTTTTCAAGAAGGACATGGCCAGTTTCTTTATCCATCCTAGTCTTATCCCAGTTTGCGCTCAGCTTTCAACGACTGCGATGTCGACAGGACGTTAAGCGATAACCTTCCTTCCTTTTACGTTTTAAATTTTCCCTACATATTTGTTGTAATTTATTAATAATAGAGGTATGCAACCTCTCCCCCCCCCCCTCCACTCTTCCTCACAACGAAGCGCACAAAACAGAGGGTGGAGGAAGGCGGATGGGAAGGAGAGGGGGAGAAGAAAACTTTCATTTGATTTAAAGTGTTGTGAAATGATGCTTCAGTCAGAAACGATTGTATATTTTACACTGTGGCCATACTGACGACAAAATCGAGTGATAGCATGATGGCTTGTGAAACCTCTCATCACCTCTCTCGAGAAACAGTTAAAGTTCTGACAGTAGACAAGCGTCTAACTCGTCACCTGAAAAATGACTGGTCATAAGATATAATGCCAAAACGTTGAGACTGTAGGGGTGAGTTTCCATCAGTGAAGATGTTGCGTGTTGTAGGTGAAACAAAACACACTTTGCCAAAACAGGCGTATTCTTACGTTGTCCTGATATACAGGGCGTTAGGAAATTTCCGTTACAGACTTCTAGGATTTGTAGAGCGGTGTGAGTACATAATATTTTGGATAGGAACCCATGACCGGAAACGTACAGTTTCAATTCAGGTATTTAACTTATCCACTTCTGCTTGAGGAACTGGATTAGGCACGACGCAGTACAATTATCAGGCAACAATTCGAAAGGAAACTTACGAAACATCCATTTATCACGTAAAGTCATTTTTTAGACTCTTAAATGTTACATGTTTGCATTATTCCAAAACAAAAAATAACACAGCATCCTGTACGTACAGTACAATACTAATGCGTTACAACAGAAGCTTGATGTGGCGACCACAGACGGTGTTAGGTGTTACAGACATTGTAGTACATGGTACAGACGGTCCATCCCACCTGGTGTCTCTGTAGTGTAGTGGCCAGAACTCGCGCCACCAGATCTTCCTCTGTCTCTACAGGAGTCTCGTAAATTAAACTTTGCATACGACCCCTCAATTAAATCGGGCGACCGCGACGGATCCATCTTTCGCCACATCGTCGGCTGAGATGTCTCCGAACCGCAAGTAGGAAGTGAGACAGTGCTGAAACCACATTTCCTGAGTGGCACAGCTTTCAAGAACGGGTCCAATACGTTTTGTAGCAAGGACTAATTAGTTTGAGTGGAAGGAGGTATGGTCCTGTCATGTGACCGACCAAAAGCAAGGCAGAGGTTAAATGACATCAGATGATGTCTACCCTACTGCACACCAGAATAAGCAACTCCGAGACATTTCTCTTTTCCTCAGCAGACATGGATGCGTTACACATCTGAACTGAAACCGTCGTAGAACGGCAACAGTACCTTTACAGAAATGGGTTCCTATTCAAAATATTATGTACTCTTTCCCCCCTGTTCCCGCACACCCTGAAGAACAACCCTTGTCGCTACACGTGCGTCTGTTAAAACACAGGCGCCACGCCATTGGTCCGGCAGCTTTGTGCGCATGCGTTTTTCTGTTCGAGAGGCCTGACAGTAATAGATTTCGTTACTTTACCTAACATGAGCCAGACACAGATCGAATCCACGTGGCAATTTAACGACCGTCCGTCTGGTACAACGGCCAGTCTGAGAGGAGTTTTTAGACGGTTTTCGACGGTCGTTAAGGCAAATACTGGTCTGGTCCATGGTCTCCGCCTCAGAAAAGACGATACACAAACAGTGAAAAAGCGACAAGACACAGAACAAAATGTACACAATTGACAGACAGATGACGTAGACCACTTCCTTTCCTTACGTTACCTTGACGACTTTGGTGTCAGGAAGAGTATCCGTCCACAGAGTTGAAATAAAAGTCCCAGATCAGGAAATCAACGCACCCCGCACGATGGGTTGAACTCTAGGAGAGGGAGAGCCAATATCTAAACGGCTAACCTCGTACACAATGCACAGTCCCTGTTGCAGGTTCCCTACGTAACGGCATTCAGCGGCAACAAAAATTGGTTTTTCAGTATTTCATATATTATTGAACGAATTTAAAAATTTAAAATGCTCTCATAATCAATTCGTTAACGGGCACAATTTTATGTTAAAGTGTAATATCTTAAGGCAAGTATTGTAGTTAGTGACTATATGTATATCTTGAGGGAGAGTAACTCACAGCGCGAAAATTACCCACGCTATATTTATGCAGTGCTTGAGAATAAGAGCACGTAGCATCTTCGAACAAACTTTATACATAATTTCAAACATTTTCGAAACCTTACCTCGTTGGCGTTCCCCTCAAAATGATGAAAGAAAAGTAGTTTCTTGCTTACTATATTTTCACTCTTTATGCAGCAAGACTTCAGCATCATTACGTCTTTACCCCTAACTCTATTCGCAACACATTTTGTAGACTGTATCCACTTGTAATACTGAATGTACCTGCAAAATTATATCGATGCAAGATACGTAGTTCAGGAGATATGACAAAATAAAGACTGAGATACGTGGAAAACTACTTTTGCTTAAAAAGGAGAAAAAGTTACTCAGGCTATATTGCACTTAGCGACCTCCAGCAAACTTTAAAATTAATCTGAAACATTTCCTAAATTTTTCCCTTAACTAGTTAACGTCAGATATGTAACAAATTACAAGTTTGTAAAGTAATCAGAAGTTCTTTTTCATAGAAGGGAGTGGAGTGTATACTGGTATAGTACTAATACATAAAATTGCCACAGCAGCACACTGCCGTAGTGACGTGCCTTGAACGTAAACATCAGCTTACCCAAACCAGGATTTAACAAATGTTTCACATCCGCGGTGAGTCAGTTTCTGTAGCAACGGAAGGGAGATCGGGGTTCAACGTTGCAATATACGCAGGGCTGGGCCCCTGCTACTCCTGTTCCGGCACGACGTGTGCGCCGTTCGTCACTCCGCGGGCGCTCCTCCTTCGGAGACAATGTAAGTAGGCTGTTTATGTTTTCTTTATGTAAGTAGGCTGTTTATGTTTTCTCTATGTGAGTTTGCTGTTTATGTTTTCTTATTGGCAACGTTACGTAGCGCTCTCTGTATGAAAATCACTGGCTGTGCTGTGTGCAGTCTGTGGCTAGTTTGCATTGTTGTCTGCCATTGTAGAGGGGCAGCTGGATGTTAACAGCGCGTAGCGTTGCGCAGTTAGAGGTGAGCCGCCAGCAGTGGTGGATGTGAGGAGAGAGATGGCGGAGTTTTGAAATTACATATATTATGACTTTTGATGATATTAAGGTAAATACAGTGTTTGTTCTCTATTAAAATCTTTCATTTGCTAACTATCCCTATCAGTAGTTAGTGCCTTCAGTAGTTTGAATCTTTTATTTAGCTGGCAGTAGTGGCGCTCGCTGTATTGCAGTAGTTCGAGTAATGAAGATTTTTGTGAGGTAAGTTATTTGTGAAAGGTATAGTTTAATGTTACTCAGGGCCATTCTTTTGCAGGGATCTTTGATAGTCAGATTACGTTGCGCTAAAAACATTGTGTGTCAGTTTAAGCACAGTCGTGTATAATTGTTCTAAGTGGACGTTTCATAAGTATAAATTGTTCTAAGGGGACGTTTCAACAAATAGTTATGCCTCTCGCCAATACTTCCTGTGTTTGTTTTCGCTGCTGATTGTAAATATTCTGTTCATAGGCCCAACACTAACAAGCACCACCAGGGACCGCAACCATCGCACACAGTCTGCGTGCATAGCCTCACCTGCACATTTGAATGAGGGAGAATCCTCGACTGGAAGTGAAGTGCTAGCGCACGAGGCGCTTCTCCTTCTGGCATGACGTTTTCGGTAGGGAAATACTTGACGTGTGGTTCTGCTTGACTTTTTGGCTTTGTGCTTGCTTGCTTTTTTTTTTTTTTTTTTTTTTATAAAATGAAAAAAGATGAAAGAATAGAGAGAGGGACAGTAAGAGGAATGGAAGACGAACGGCCTAAATGACTGGCCGGTGGTGGTTATAGTGGGTCTCCGCTACGCCTATGGTTGCCTGGAGTGTGATCATTTCTGGACTTGGAGCTGTGATTTCATACTTTTCCTGACATATATGTCACCAGGAAGCTTCTTCCGTCTCCTACCCGACCGGGCCTCCTCCCACACCCACGATTCTATGACGTCAACCAGGTTGTCCCATTGGGACGGCGTGAATATTGGGTATGAGTTGATGATGGCTAACTCTTCGTCCGTGGCTGCTTCCGCTAGAATGGTACGCCATCTATATGACTGTAGGTCAAGCGGTTGATGGGGTAGGGGTGGCTTAGGCTGGCCGGGTGGGGAGTAGGGGTATGGGAGGTGTGATTTGGGGTACGACCCGCTCTTCAGTGACGAGGCAGTGTACTTGAGGATTTCCTGCACATCGTCGATTCTTGGGAATGGAAGCCGCACCTTCCTCTTCTTCTTTGGTTGCTCGGCTTGCGAGCAGTCAGGAGGCGCGGTTGCACCCTTGCTTGTGGCTGCCCCCTGGGAGGGGGGCCGCCCAGGCGACACTTCCTCTGTGTCCATGGGCGCGACCTCCAGCATTGCTGCAGGAGGTGGAGTGGTGGTTTGCGTGGCCGCGTCGACCCCCATCGGACGTCTCACGGCGGGGATGGCGGCGGGAACTGGCGACTTCTTCTTGACAGCCCGCAGCTCGTCGCTCAGCTGCTGGAGCTGGCGATGCACAGCTGCGAGCTCGTCCTTCAGTGCGGCCCTTTCGGCCGCGAAGGCGGCTTGGAAGCCGGCCAGAACTTCGTCGGTGGTAGCCTCACGTCGGCGCGGATCGCACCCCACGCCGGAGCGGGGGGGCGGGGCGGCCGTCGAGGCGCTTGGCGTCACCGCAGGGCGTGGTGCGGTGAGTGGACGGCGTGATTCGCGGAGGTAGCCGCAGCTACGCGAGTTGGCGGCGTGTGGACCGCCGCAGTTCGCGCAGCTGCATGCCACCCCACGAGGTTTCGTGCAGCTGCGGGTGTCATGAGCCGCCGCGCACTTTAAGCACGCGACGGCGTTCTTACACCCGCGCGCGGTGTGCCCCAGCTGCTGGCAGTTGTAGCACTGGAGCATCGTCTCGTCCCGCTGTGTTCTTCTACGCCTTGACTGCCGTTGGCGGCCGCCGGTGAAGCCCAACGCCTTGATCAGGACTTCTAATGCAGCGGCAATCTGCTTCACAGCCATGGCGTTGCGTGCGCTGAGACGATCTGCGTCGCAGCGAGTCCGGCAGCGGAATGCCTGCGTGCATAGCAACAACGAGGGCGCTGCTATCACGGACTATTTTACGACGGTGGATCACGTGAGCCTCGCAGAACTCGGGGGTATTCCTCCGCTGCGGTGTACTTAAGCTGCAGCCCACATTCCAGTGGCCTTTGTATGCGACACTCGCTTTCCATTCATCCATTCAATATTTTAATTAATCACCTAGTGAACCTTTTATATTTTAACTTATGCAACTGATGATCTGCATAAAACGTTTCTTTTGTCGTCCACCATGCCCAACTTTTATATTATATTTTTAAGATTTTCCTCTCATGTCGGTGAAGAGCTGAAAATTGTGTCTTCTGACAGACTTCACCCAGCCCATACGGTGGAGAGGGGGGGGGGGGGTGATGACGATATAACAATAAGTAACTCCAGCGACCAGTTGGTGTCGCAGCTTCGCTCCAGGCTACTCCCGCCGGTCGCTTACGGCGTCACATCTGTTGGGGTACAGTCCACTCTGCACCTCACAGCATCGCTCCGCTGCGTCGCCCAGAAGCCATCGGTACTCTTTACGGGCCCCAGTGCTACGGTGTAGTTGTGCAGCAGGGATTACGTCACGATCTACGTCGCGACCAAGACCACGGAAAGCTTTTGGTATTGCTACGTTCACTGGGCCGTGCGTGGCTCGTGTTCGTGCCATTTCTCATTTGACATCCTGTTTTTACTGTACTACTACCTCGTTATGTTAATTTCAGTTACTGGTGTCACTGAGTTGCCGCCTTGCCTGCCCGTAAGCGGCAGCAGCGGCACTTATCGATATAAGCCCTGGCGTATTACCTTTGCTGACAGCTATTACTTCCCGGTTGTCGTGTGTTCGGAGTTAGTTCGGATCTGCCAGTGAGTTGGGAGGCGCTAGCTGTGCAGTTCTGACCTGGCAGTGTTTGACTTAGGACGCGGCAGAAGTTCAGTCGGGGCGCGGCTGCAGTGAGGTCCGGACAGCCAAGAATCGCCCTACGGTTGCTGATACATGTCACTTGAGTGAGGACCACATTTGTTGGTCGTCGGTCGGTGGTCTTGTCGGACGACGTGTATGTTAGCCGGCGATCGCTTATGGGTCGCTGTAGATAAGTGGTTAAAAGTGCAGACATGTAATTCGCGAGTTAGGGGTCGATTCTCAATGGATCCATCAATATTTTGTGTGAGGAGGGCTATGCGAGAGGCGTTCAAGGAATTCGAAAGTAAAGTTCTATGTACTGACTTGGCAGAAAATCCTAAGAAATTTTGGTCTTATGTCAAAGCGGTAGGTGGATCAAAGCAACATGTCCAGACACTCTGTGACCAAAATGGTACTGAAACAGAGGATGACAGACTAAAGGCCGAAATACTAATTGTCTTTTTTCAAAGTTGTTTCACAGAGGAAGACTGCACTGTAGTTCCTTCTCTAGATTGTCGCACAGATGACAAAATGGTAGATATCGATATAGACGACAGAGGGATAGAGAAACAATTAAAATCCCTCAAAAGAGGAAAGGCCTCTGGACCTGATGGGATACCAGTTCGATTTTACACAGAGTACGCGAAGGAACTTGCCCCCCTTCTTGCAGTGGTGTACCGTAGGTCTCTAGAAGAGCGTAGCGTTCCAAAGGATTGGAAAAGGGCACAGGTCATCCCCGTTTTCAAGAAGGGACGTCGAACAGATGTGCAGAACTATAGACCTATATCTCTAACGTCGATCAGTTGTAGAATTTTGGAACACGTATTATGTTCGAGTATAATGACTTTTCTGGAGACTATAAATCTACTCTGTAGGAATCAGCATGGGTTTCGAAAAAGACTGTCATGTGAAACCCAGCTCGCGTTATTCGTCCACAAGACTCAGAGGGCCATAGACACGGGTTCACAGGTAGATGCCGTGTTTCTTGACTTCCGCAAGGCGTTCGATACAGTTCCCCAAAGTCATTTAATGAACAAAGTAAGAGCATATGGACTATCAGACCAACTGTGTGATTGGATTGAGGAGTTCCTAGATAACAGAACGCAGCAGAGAGAAGTCTTCCGAAGTAAGAGTGATTTCAGGTGTGCCGCAGGGGAGTGTCATAGGACCTTTGCTATTCACAATACACATAAATGACCTGGTGGATGACATCGGAAGTTCACTGAAGCTTTTTGCAGATGATGCTGTGGTGTATCGAGAGGTTGTAACAATGGAAAATTGTACTGAAATGCAGGAGGATCTGCAGCGAATTGACGCATGGTGCAGGGAATGGCAATTCAGTCTCAATGTAGACAAGTGTAATGTGCTGCGAATACATAGAAAGATAGATCCCTTATCATTTAGCTACAAAATAGTAGGTCAGCAACTGGAAGCAGTTAATTCCATAAATTATCTGGGAGTATGCATTAGGAGTGATTTAAAATGGAATGATCATATAAAGTTGATCGTCGGTAAAGCAGATGCCAGACTGAGATTCATTGGAAGAATCCTAAGGAAATGCAATCCGAAAACAAAGGAAGTAGGTTACAGTACACTTGTTCGCCCACTGCTTGAATACTGCTCACCAGTGTGGGATCCGTACCAAATAGGGTTGATAGAAGAGATAGAGGAGATCCAACGGAGAGCAGCGCGCTTCGTTACAGGATGATTTAGTAATAGCGAAAGCGTTACGGAGATGATAGATAAACTCCAGTGGAAGACTCTGCAGGAGAGACGCTCAGTAGCTCGGTACGGGCTTTTGTTGAAGTTTCGAGAACATACCTTCACCGAAGAGTCAAGCAGTATATTGCTCCCTCCTACTTATATCTCGCGAAGAGACCATGAGGTTAAAATCAGAGAGATTAGAGCCCACACAGAGGCATACCGACAATCCTTCTTTCCACGAACAATACGAGACTGGAACCAATAGAGGTACTCAAGGTACCCTCCGCCACACACTGTCAGGTGGCTTGCGGAGTATGGATGTAGATGTAGATGTAGATGTTGCCTGCGTGTGCCGACTCGTGATTCGTCCTTGTTATTTCACAGTCGCTGCCGTTAGTATTGTCTAGTTCTTTGTGCAAGTGTTCGTTAAACTGTGTGTGGCTTGTGATGTCGACGGCTCAGTTATTTTAGTGCTGTCTCCGTGCTGATGTGTGGGAGTCGGTCGGTTGGTGTGGAGCAGCGAGGAAATCTCCGCGGGGCATAGTTTGGCCGGGGCCGCTGGTGGTCTCTACGCAGTGTCGGAGTGTGTGGGACTGTTCCCATTGCTACGAGGTCCGTGGCTCACCGATCCTGCACACGAAAGTTGAGTATGGATTTAATTTACCAGCAAGTCAAGACTGTTCACATTGTGAAGTTTGGTTCTCGTTGTTGGCTGTTGGGACATTCCCGCGAGCAACAACGTGTGTGTTCGATTTGGCTAAGGATTAGCCACCGTCCAGTGGAGTCTAACTGTATTTGGTTATTTGCAATTTAAGTGCACCAGGGGAATGTTCTGCCTTGTGGCCGTTAACGTTCCGGTTACTTACCCTGGACGTTGACGCAAATGTAGGCAGTGTCCTTTCCTCACCGTGTTGTCGCTGTCCAGCACGATGTGTAGTTCGACAGCTTAATGTATGCTTGTTTGTGGTCGTCCATGCCTTTCACATTGGCATTGAACTCCCAGTTGTGTGCTGGTCGAGTGGAGCGCAAGATACCTTGTCGGTGGGTCCGTTGACTGTCTATTGGTTGGGTTGTCGTCGAATCGAGAATGGTTGGGCCGGCTGCCTGTCTCACCTAAGTGAACGTTAATATTTCAAGTGCTGGCCGACCCCGAAACTACTTTCTGTGGCGAATATTTGTATGGGTCATAGCCGATAGTTTTGAATTAAAGTTGAATTGTTTTTAGCCATGTTTTAAGTCATGGGCCTTCAGCCACTTTAAAATTAAAGTTCCTTGCTTTTCAAATGTTGGATTATTTGGGCCTTCAGCCTGATTAAAATATTGTTTAAATATAAAGCCTTGCGCCTTATGGCTACTAAAATTATTTTAGTTGTGTTTTAAGACATAGGCCTTCAGCCATTTTAAAATTAAAATTCTTTGGTTGTCAAGTGTTAGATTGTTTGGGCCTTCAGCCTAATTTAAGATAAGTCCTTGTTTAAATTTATTTTATCTTGAGTTTTAAGTAACGGGGCCTTCAGCCGTTTTTTAAATTAAGGAGCTTTGTCTTTCTAGCATCAGACTGTTTGGGGCCTTCAGCCTAATTGAAGATAAGGCCTTCTGCCTTATGCTTTTTTTTAATTTAATTTTACCTTGAGTCTTAAACCATCGGCCTTCAGCCGTTTTTAAATTAAAGTTGTTGTTTTTCAAGTGTTAGATTTTTGGGCCTTCAGCAAAATTATAGAACTTACTTAACGTGAGGCCTTCTGCCTTCTAAATATTCCTTTTGGCGTCTGAATTTTGAGTTAATGGCTTTTAGCCTTTTCTTTTATATATATTGAAGTGGTAGTGCCCTTAAGGCATAAGATGGTGTGGCGTATTCAGCCGATAACTAAGTTCAAGAATTTGTACGGTAATGTTTGGTCAAATAAATAAAGTTATGTGTGTTCGAGTGTAACTGACAGCCGCTCATTTCGGCCCCTTTCCACAATTCCAACTACCTGTCCTGTCCTGCGGGTTTAGCAGGGTGTCTCATTCACGTTGATCAAGGACAATCAGTTTTGTTATTCTCTTATGTGAAACTTTACTTTTCGGTGGTGAGCCTGCAATAAATATTGTCAAACTAACCCTGGAACCATCAGCCATCGCATGCAACACAGACTGACGTAACAATGCAGCAGGGCATACAGACGTGCATAACAAACATCCCATGGACGAATGGACGACAGATCATTGGAGTTGGGATTTGAAGCAGGATGGAAAAGGGCACTAGATGTCTCAGAAACCGTTCCTGCATTTGCTTTAAGCATTTCAGGGAAATCACGGAAAACCATCCATTAGAATGGCCCAATGAGGAATTGAAACCTAGTTCTCCTGCATGTGAGTCCAGTGTTTTACCACTACGCCACATCAGGTGGTACTTCCAGTCTGCGATAAACACCTGTCATGTATTTGACCATCCAGTTCATACCAGAAGAAAATGTAGTAAGATAGGAACGATCTCTCCAACTCTGCGGCGCTTAAGAGCTGTAAGTAGGCTGTTTATGTTTTCTTATCGGCAACGTTACGTAGCGCTCGGTATGAAAATCACTGGCTGTGCTGTGTGCAGTCTGTGGCTAGTTTGCATTGTTGTCTGCCATTGTAGTGTTGGGCAGCGGCAGCTGGATGTGAACAGCGCGTAGCATTGCGCAGTTCGAGGTGAGCCGCCAGCAGTAGTGGATGTGGGGAGAGAAATGGCGGAGACTTGAAATTTGTAAGACTGGATGGCATATATAATGATTATTAAGGTAAATACATTGTTTGTTCTCTATTAAAATCTTTCATTTGCTAACTATGCCTATCAGTAGTTAGTGCCTTCAGTAGTTTGAATCTTTTATTTAGCTGGCAGTAGTGGCGCTCGCTGTATTGCAGTAGTTCGAGTAACGAAGATTTTTGGTGAGGTAAGTGATTTGTGAAAGGTACAGGTTAATGTTAGTCAGGGCCATTCTTTTGTAGGGATTTTTGAAAGTCAGATTGCGTTGCGCTAAAAATATTGTATGTCAGTTTAAGCACAGTCTTGTATAATTTTTCTAAGGGGACGTTTCAGAGCTTATGTTACACATCGTGACTGTGGTTATATAGGTGTGCGGAGTTTAGTCCACTGTAGGTCTTAAGACGTATTCTGTCACTTAGTGCCTTATTCACATTTGGCTACGTTTAATAGATTCATCGTGGTTTGGAAGCCACAAATAGCAAGGCCCCCTACAACTGAAGAGCTAAGGGGATTGGAAAATCAGAAGAAGACAACAGCATACCATCTCCAGTATTAAAGCACTGTGATGTTCAGACCCACCTCCGGGTTGGAGACATTTTTATATTTTACAACTTTGTATTTCATGATAAAAAACTGGCTGTTCTACAAAATGTTACATTGCAAAGTAGCAATTTATGCTGCCTTTGTCTCTCATGCCTTCAGCAAATTGTAGTCTCAGAGATACTGACCATTTTGCATCTGTGCTTTCAGTATGTTGCTATTTTCATAAAGTTGTGATTTCTACACATATCATTAAAACATTGTGGCGTTGTTCCAGAAATACTGACACTCTGCTTAATGGTTTATTTCCACTTAATCTTTTTGATCTGTATTTTATCAGATTAAATGTTCTAGTTCCAAGAAAACCCTTATAAATAGTAGAAGAATGGCTTAGCGAGGAAGACCCAGTCATTTTACCCTGTAAAAATAATTTACGCTGCACTCAACGTATCCCTTTGAAACCACACATGAAGTCATTTACTCACCTGGCAGTTTCTCACGTGAATCGTTTCACATATGCAGGGTTTTTCTCGCCGTAGAAAATCATATTTCTTACAACTGAGAGGAGCCTTATGAAAATAAGTAACGTCGGGCGATAGAAAGGCTGCACAAGAACTTTGAACCTTGCTGCAAGTAAATATTCAGCATAAATGTTTAAATGGTATATTGCTGTGTTGTATTTGTGGAAGGCTATGCCTCCAGTAGTCTCCAACTTTGACAAATCATTTTATGCCTCTGTACATGTCATGTCAAGCTTAGTGCAGCAACGTTCCGCGGACTAATTCCTGAGGAAAATCAAGAGCCCATAGGAAATGAGGCACAAGCTCAGTGAGAGATGGGTTTTGGAAGAGAGAGAGAGAGGAGAAACCTGCCATCTTTAAAGAACCACTCTATTACTCACCTGAAGTAACTTCACATTTTACTATTGTATTTACAGAGAGGAAAACGAAATTTTCTATTTTTAAACGTTTCCTTGTGTCGCTGAAGATAAGCTTCATTTGGTGCAGCATCCACAACGAAGAGAAAGCTTTCTCATAGTAATGTGGTTCAAATGGCTCTGAGCACTATGGGACTTAACTTCTGAGGTCATCAGTCCCCTAGAACTTAGAACTACTTAAACCTAGCTAACCTAAGGACATCACACACATCCATGCCCGAGGCAGGATTCGAACCTGCGACCGTAGCGGTCGCGCGGTTCCAGACTGTAGCGCCTAGAACCGCTCGGCCACCACGGCCGGCTAGTAATGTGGTCTTGCAACATTTAGTATATTGGAGGTGTTGACAAGCTCAACAAATACCTCTGTCTAGTAGTGTCGCACATATCAATCGTCTTCCATTAGTTCGCATTATGCAATAACATTTCGTCCATCATCATTTGTGTACAGCAGGTAAACTGAGCAAACTTTTTATGAAACATAGCAGTTTAAAAGGACTCTTAAGGAGATTTTGGTTGCCGAACCCTTCTAGCTCACTGATAAATTTGTTATGAGAAACAATTTACGTATCAGTATTAAAAATAACTCAAAATGTGCGTACCACTAAACATCCAACCGTTGCGTATCTTAAGATAACATGACCCTATATTCAGTTTTATTTTGACGATGCTCTCCTACAATGAAGAAGGAATTGTCTCATCGTGTACCGCATGTATATGCATTTGTATGTGTTAGGTTTTGTATTCATTTTAAAATGAAAATACGTCTACATTTAAAATCATTGATGATCGTTTCATTAGAAAACCATGGAAAGAAGATTAGCATACTACTTCAGACAAGCGACGTTTCGAACCCTCTGCTAGGATCTTCTCCGGGACCTTGTGCTGTGTGCTGTGCTCAACCTACAGTGGATATCACAAGAAACTGAAGAAGATGCCAGCAGAGGGGCGAAGCGTCAATTGTTTGAAGAAATATGACGCGGTCTAACAAACCAGAAGATTTTAATTCAGTAATAACGGCCAAGAAAACCTGCAGGTTTATACTAACATATAATTTCTTTTGTAAATGTTGTTGTTGTTGCTGCTGCTGCTGTCTTCAGTCCGAAGAGCAGTGCACATACACACACTAGTCTACACTGAGCAAGTCTTTACCGCTGCCTAACTATTGCAACCGACATTTTCTTGGATGTGCTTATTATAGCCAAACCTTGGTCTCCCTCTACAAAGTTTACTCCTACACTTCTCTTCATTACCAAATTAATTATTTGTTGATGCAGTAGGACATGTCCTATGGACACGCCTCTCCGTTTATTTAAATTGTTACACGAAGGTCTTTTCCGTCCAGTGGGATTAACTATGTCACCGTTAATTACTCGACGTGGAAACTTAATCTTCAGTGTTCTTCTGTAATAATAGGTTTCAAATTTTATCTTCTACCCTACTCTTATTAGTCATGGCCCATGTTTCACTTGCGCACGTAGCACTAGAGTGTAGAGAAATACTTTCAACAAAGACTTTCTAACGAATTAATATCAGATATTACCGAGTGTTTGTTTTTCAGAATTGCCAGTCTTGCTATTACCAGCGTCCACTTTGTATCTGCATTGCTTCTGTCATCGTCAGTTATTTTGCTGCCCTTATAGCTAAACAGTTTGTAATGATTATACTGAATGTGCTTCGTAAGTAAGAGTGCAGATGGAGATGGCTTCCCGCAGGTGAGCTGTGTTTCATATGCGCGTTGCAGTAGTTGGATCGATGTTATCCTGTGGATACTACCGATGCTTTTGATTAAATTGTCAGTGATCATCTACCATAGTCAAATATTAGGCTCCATGGCACGTTTACCTGGTCTTATCAGATCTCTCCTGTGGCCTAATCGATGTTTGTAACCTTTCACAGGAACCCGGCTCAGCTGTAGTCATTTCAACCCTTTCTGTATGCGCTTTATCAAATACACTATATTTAATACTCTGGGTATTTCTTTGGTCTTTATCTTATCTTGTCTAGAAAATTAACAACTCAAAGAAAACTCATTTCAGTGGATTTGGCTTCCGAAGCTTTTGATTTTGCAAATGTCCTGGTTACACGAATGCGTCCTTATAGCAGAGAAAGTACCTCATAGTCGACGCCAACAATGTGAATTAACTAATCCTTCTGATAGAATGAGGTGGTTCATTGGTCATGAAATGAGTGTTACGTAAAATTGAGTATGGCCAGCAACAGCTGGATACAGTCTTTAATTCCAGCAAATGACAATGACGAACAGAAAATCGTATCATTCGTTGAAAAAATGACTACTAGTTAATTAATGACATAACAGTAAAATGTTGTTCTTGTACGTGAAATCGCGGTTCATCTAGGTCACTGACATTGTTTTCTCTTATTAAGAGCTGTCGGCGGACCAAAACCCACAGCATCGCAGGGAATGCGGCTGTGCACGCACGTTAACAGCGCCGGCAGTTATTTTCGGCGGCAGCGCCTACTTGCTGAGGCGCTCGTACAGCCTGTCCCAGAAGGCCATGCGCTCGCCGAAGAGCTCCTTGGCCACGCTGAGGCCGCTGTTGTCGATGCGCAGGTAGGACGGCGCGCGTTCGCTGAAAGCCGGCCACGTCACGCCCAGGTCGCCCCCTTTGTCCGGCGTTGGGTTTCTGTAAAAAGATTAGCACGCTACCTGTTACAGAATGCTCACGCTCCTCCAGTGTTCTTGACAGCAAGAAATGTTGATGCAAAAGAAAGCATCTGAAAGTCAGGATTTATTTAGCGTAACACAACTGCAGATGCAAGGGGCAGCGAGGGGAGCGTCATAACGGCAATGGCCGAACCTTCTAATCCCCGCCCCTGTCCCCAAAAATAAAAGGTTTTACATAATCAGTTCCAAACTTCACAACTGACATTCGTCAAGTAAAGTAACCTAAAAACTAGGTTTCGGAAAACACAAGGAATTCTAGAAATTACGAGTTACGTTTCAGAAAGGGTAGTTTTCAGTTGTTTGGGCATGCGCGAATGCATAGGCTTGTGGCCTGACTGACTGGAGAGAACGTACCAGACACGTAAAGATGCGCATTCACAGTCTCGCCAAACGTGGTGTCAAAACAAAATCCGACATAATTTGTGAATCCACATGTAGAACTACAGCACTCCCACTTCTTCACCAGCCTTGTAAGCGATCCATGGATCCGAGCCTGTCATGAGAGTAGGTCGTAAGTAAAGTATACCAGAGCAAGTAGCAAACAATACCTTCCCTGCGCGATAACAATGTGAATGTTACTGACGACAGCGACGCTAAAGAAGTGTTACTAGACACAGTTTTCCGAAATTCCTTCACAAAATAAGACAAAGTAAATATTCCAGAATTGGAATAAAGGACGATTGCCAATATGAATAACTTAGATATCTTCAGAGTAGCGATGCACCTTAAAAAACTTAAAAAGGCAAGGTCCCTGCTCCCATATTACTAACGTCGACTTGCAGTAGGATTTTGGAAAATATACTGTGCTCCAATATTATGAATTATCTCGAAGAAAACGCTTTATTGACAAACAGCCAACACCAGTACAGAATATGTCGTTCTTGTGAAACACAACTATCTCTTTATTCTCACTAAATAATGAGTGCTAACAACAGGGGACGTCAAATTGTTTCCATAGTTTTAAGTTTCCAGAAGCCTTTTTGTCAAAAGTCATAAACGAATTCTAATCAAACTGCGTGCATATTGAGTATCGTCTCAGTTGTGTGACTGGATTATTGATTTCCTGTAAGAAAGGTCACTATTCGTAATAAATGACGGAAACTCATCGAGTACAACAGAAGTGATATCTGGCGTTCCCCACATAAGTGTTATAGGCCCTCGGCTGTACCTGATCAACACCTAGGAAACAATCTGAGTAGTCATCTTAGACGGTTTGCAAATGATGCAGCCATCTATCGTCTTGTAAAATCATCAGATGATCAAAACGAATTGGAAAATGATTTAGACAAACTATCTATGAGATGCAAAAAGTGGCAGTTTACTCTAAATAAAGAAAAGTGTGAAGTCATCCACTTGAATACTAAAATGAATCCGCTAAATTTCGGTTACACGATAAATCACACAAGTCAAAACGCTGTAAGCTAAAATAATTAATTAGGGATTACAATTACGTATAACTTAAATTAGAACGATGCCATAGATAATGTTGTGGAGAATGCAAATCAAAGACTGCGATTTATTGGTAGAATAGAGACTGCTTGTACAACGCTTGTCCGCCCTCTTCTGGAGTACTGCTTTGCGGTCTGGGATCTGTATCAGATATGACTGATCGAGGACATAGCAAAAGTTCAAAAAAGGACAGCTCGTTCTGTATTATCGCGAAATAGGGGAGAGAGTGCCACAGCTACGATACGCGAATTGGTGTGACACTCATTAAAGCAAATGTGTTTTTCGTTGCGCCAAGAACTCCTTATCAAATTTTAGTTACAAACTTTCTCCTCAGAGTGTTAAAATATTTTTTTCGTGCGCACCTACACACGGGGAAATTATCATCATAACAAAATAAGAAAAATCAGAACTCTTAAGGAAAGATTTAAGTGTTCGTTTTTCCAGGGCGTTGATGAGAGTGGAACGGTAGAGAAGTAGCTTGTAGGTGGTTAGGTAAACCCTCTGCCAGGTACTTAATCGGGAACTACGCAGTAATCATATAGCTGCAGACGTAGATTAAGGTAACATGCATTCATTTACTCTCAATTACAGTACTACTCACACGGTGAATCCCTCTGCAGGAACTTCACTGTACTTTCGCGAACATTACAGCTCTTTACATGTTTTTAGTAAAAGTATGTACCCTGTTTACACTATTCATGTGTCAGGTCAACCATTACACTATTAGGTACCGGACAGAAATGGGATCTTGTCGCTAGCATCGGCGACTGCTCAGGAAACTTTTGGATGTAAGCGTAGAAAAAATGCAAAAGCATCATTGACTGACTATCGATAAAAATGTGTCTGCAAGTGAAAAAGACGGAGCTTATTGTAATAACATAGTTTTCGAAAGTACCCAAATTCTGAACTTTGTAAATTCATGCTTGATAGGCAAAGTACAGCAACTCAGAAGTGTCGTCTGAGCTTGCAGAGTGGTGCTATTTACATATAAGTACATTTGTTCCAGATTGAAAATAGCTTTGGTGTTATGCAGAGTGAACACTGAGTACAAGAAGGTGTAATGGGGCACCCTCTAACACTACCTTATATATATATATATATATATATATATATATATATATATATATATATATATAAGTAGCCGATACCAGGATTAATCCCAAATCTGGTATAGGTGAACATAGTCGTCTGTTTCCCTGCTAGAATTTCGTTTTATTTTGTGCACGATGTGTTATACTTCAGGCTAAAACGTATAAAAAGAAATTAATTTGTTATTAATGAATTTGTTATTACTCTGTACGTACAGCTAAAATTACTTTTCTTTTAGAAATATTTGAAATTACGAAATTTGTGGCATACTTAAAATTCATATTATTAATTGCACAATCTAATGCTAATTATTACATTTATTTCTGGATTCATTAACAAAATAATGATGTGGCCTAGTAAAGATTCTTCTTCTGTCAAGAAAGTATGTAAACTCTTTTGCTTTTTAAACTCTTTGGAATATTGTGAGTACCGCAGAATGTTGGGAGCATTGGGCATGCCTCTGATGGAAACGCACGTATAATTTGGTTCACAACAATGTAATTGATGGTTTTATGAAAGTGGAGATTGTAAAGTCAGTGCGATATAGAAGAATGGAATGAAATAAAAGGAAATCATGGCAACAGGTAGATCTTCATCAGTTATTTAGTCATCAGGAACCCACAACGTTAAGTTAAAATTTCAGCATCAAGAATGTACCCCTACGCGCAAGAAGTGGAACAAACAACAAGAAGAGAAAATGAAGATAAATTGAAAGTTTCTCTTGTGTGTATCTTGTGTGTATCTTACTCCTCTCAAAGTGTTTGAAACTAATTAAGACACAAAGAAAAATTTAATACTTATGTGTGTGAGGATAATATTAAAAAGTGCATTCAAGATAGAATGAAGGATGTAGGAGAAAATGTTACGGCATAGATATGCAGGGGTGCTCATTCTGTCTGTGCTACAAGGTATGGTTATATGTATCGTTTCCAGCATACGAAAATAGTTCTGTATAACATCCACAAAAGCGTCGAGCATTCGGGAACTGCGGAAGGTTTCCCTACTATGAACGACAACGACTACGGCGAACGCTATCCATCTACAGCTCCTGTACCAAACTCAGTAAACTACAAACACTTCTACAGTCCTTAGGCACCGAAATTTTAAGCATGAGCTAGACAGGGGTTTGCGGAATTACCGCATAATTAGGAAGGTGAAATACAGTGAAATATTTTTTTAAGGATGGAACAATATTGGTCAGAATGTCACACAGTGCGTTTACCGTGTTGGAGAAATAAAAAGAAATAATATAGAGTTCATACGAAAAATTCATTGCTTCTTTTAAGAATATTTATGAATTTTTAGGGATATTTCCACTCAAGTAAAAGGTATCAATTTATTACAGACTTTCTGTTTTTTGCATTATATTTCATTGAGAATTTTATTTCTGCCTGAATATATTTTACGCATCAAATTCTGTGCTTATTATGTCATAAGGCACTGAATGCAGACATTCTTGTTACTTGTGAAGGCCAAATACTTTGGAATAGAGTCATAGCAATAATAAGGAATGTAATACGGGACTCCATTGCAAGATGGGTTGGATCTACTCAGCTATAATATGTACACTGCCCTTTATTCACAAAATTTATTTCCCATCAATAGTTGTCTTCTTGGTAGTCGTATAGGGTGACAATTATCGAACCATATGAAATAAAATTATCATAACTTCTCAACGGTTTGCCTTAGGACGTTCAAACGACACGGTTGGCCATGGGGCATGATGGGAAGTAGTATGTGCATGCGCACGCGCCTTGTTGTTCTCATTTGGATGGGTTCGTCAACAAGTAAAATTGGCGCATTTGGGAGACTAAGAATCCGCATTTCGCGATCGAGAAATCTCTTGACCCTCAACGGGTGACTGTGTGGTGTGCAATTTCCCGTCACGGAATAATCGATGCGATATTCCTTGATGGCAGGGTGACTACAAAACGGTACGTGAAAGTCTTGAAAGATGATTTCATCCCCATTATCCAAAGTGACCCTGATTTCGACAAGATGTTGTTCATGTAAGACGGAGCTCGACCACATCGAAGCAGGAGAGTATTTGATGTCCTGGAGAAGCACTCTGAGGACCGCATTCTGGCTTTGGGGTACCCAGAGGCCACTGGCATGGGTCTCGATTGTTCACCATAGTCTCCGGATCTGAACACGAGCAACTCCTTTTTGTGGGGCTATATTAAAGACAAGCTGTGCAGTAATAACCCAAAAACTATTGCTGAACTGAAAAAAGCCATTCAGAAGGTCATCGACGGCATCGTTGTTCCCAGACTTCTGCGGGTCATGCAGAATTTCGCTGAGTCTGCGTCACATCATTGCTAATGGCAGGCATATAGAACATTTCATAATCTAAATCCGGATATCTGTAGTGAAGTTTACATGCTGAATAAAGTGTGAACACTCTGTAGTTTGTAACTAATTTACTTTTTTTCATATAGTTCAATATTGTTACCCTGTATATTGTTATATGACCCATTTCGGAATTGCTAGACTCTATCAATAGGCCTGTCAGTAGATGTTTTCATTGTGTCTGCAATACAAAAGGTTTTCTGTGCAACCTATCAACTGATTACGTACTGCTTGCCTGTAGCATACGTTCAGAAATCTCCAGGAAAGTGACTTCCGGGAAGGTATTTCCATGTTTAGACATGCCATCCGCTTATCGCGTACTTCTAAATATGAGCCGGAGGTTTTGCACAAAATGTGTCCCTTAAGGTAACTTTTCGACTATGACCCAGTTTTTACTGATTATTAATATTATAGCATCCACGGTTAAGAGCTCCGTTCACTGTTCTTTATTTGTGAAAGATTTTTACATTTTCCCTATTTTTCCAGCATCTCTGGAACTATTAATTAAGACCAGAAAATGCATTATTTTACTAACTGTTCAAATCATATTTTTAATTTTCCTTGACGTTAATGGAATAAACCTGCATTAAATCATGTGATGCTGAAGAAATTAGATTAGGAAATGAGACACTAAAAGTAGTAGATGAATTTCTTTATTTGGACATCGAAATAACTGATGATGATCGAAGCGGAGAGAACAGAAATTTCAGACTGGCTATAGTAAGAAAAGCATTACTGGAAAAGAGGAATTTGTTAACATCTAATATAAATTTTAGCGTTATGAAGTCTTTTCTAAATGTCCTTGTTTGGAAAGTAGGCTGGTATGGAACTGAAACGTGGACGATAAGCGGTTCAAATAAGATGAGAATAGAAGTTTTTGAAATGTGGTGCTACAGAAGACTGCTAAGAATTAGATGGATAGATCGAATGAATAATGAGGAGGTACTGAATCGAATTTGGGAAAAAAGGAAATCTATGGCATAGCCTGACTGAAAGAAGATGTCAATTGATAAGGTATGTCCTGAGGCTAGAAAGAAAAACAATGAAGGGAAGTGTGGGGGTAAATTTGTACAGGGAGACCAAGAGATGAATACAGTAATCGGTTCAAACGCATGTAGAGTGCAGTAGTTACTCAGAGATGAAGAGGTTTCACATAATAGAGCTTAAAATTCAAGACACGATTTACAGTGTCAAAGAGTCACTGAGATTTCTAAGCCACACATGAGACGATAAATGTATTTGTCTGTCACACGTGAGGTATATGAAGACACTAACGTTTTAAAGTATGTTAGCCACAAAAGGTGAGGAGGAAGTCGAACATGCTTGTTGTAGTTTTATCAAACCATTGTACGACCCAAATCTTTGTGTACTCAGTCATCCCGTCTGAAGATCCTTGGTGAACTCCAATACAAGGAGTCAGGTTAACCATAGGAGCTCTGAGGACGAGACCTATACTCAGCCTCTGTGTTTAGGCTAGGGACTCACCACTTCTCCTCGGACGTCACATACTCTTGGTAAGACAAGTATACAAACTTTTTTCCTCTCTCTCTCTCTCTTTCTCTCTCTATCTCTCTCTCTCTACCTCCCTCCCCCCTCTCTCTCTATCCCCCCTCCATCCCTCCCCCCCCCTCTCTCTCTCTTTCTCTCCCTCTCTCTCTAACACACGCACAAACATAAAACACACACATACGCAGTGATTTTGGCCGGGGATATTTGCTACAAAGTGTCTGTCAGTAATAGAAACTTGACAATGAACTGTTTTGACTGCACATAAACACTGGGATACATTGTGCAAATGTCACTTATTAAAAATATGAATACTTATACGAAATTTATACTGTGTGAATAAAATCATAGCATAGAAAACAATTGTAGGTTGTGCTATGTTCTGCCGATACGTCGGGTACTACCAAAATATTTTTTTTCTCCCCAATCAGATATCTGTCTTCTCTACGGAAGGATATGCCATTCAGAAAGGTCATGAACAGTCTCACCTACGATCTAATCATGTTAGTTGTCAAGAGTCTCCTTCAGTCTTTGCAGTGGTCCAATATGATGCATAAACCTCATAAACTTATTTTGGTCACCAAGCAAGAAACGGAAAAAACAATACAATTGGCCAACAAGAAAAATTTTTGTGGGTAAGCGCCACATAGGAATGATATTCAATTAACATTTGACAGACTAGCAGAAGCTATGACGTTTCCACAAGTACATGTTTTCAAACTATCACGAACTGAAATTAACAACATCTTTAAAAAACGAGCTTTTTTAAATATGGAAAGCAGGTGGAATCAAACTAAGATTATAGGATGTAAAATTTACTCAAAAGTACAAGCAGATATTCCCCGAAAACCTTGATTTGCTTCATTTAAAGGAAGAAGAAGACAAATACCATAGCTAAAAAGGATAAAATTCAACCATAGTTCAGCTTCTAGCCATATATGAATCTAGTTTATTTGGTCCCAATATTGTGAGGTTTCTTGGATATCACTCGGAATTTTAAGCCATTCGCTTTTCCTGCACGCTGTATGACAACTACAAACATATCTATTGATCATTATAGTAACACCTGATAATTAACTACAAACTGCTGTCCACTATTAGCTATCCACTAACATTATGAGTGTACATAAAACATTATCTAAATTTTTGTGTGAATTTAATGTATTTGTTCAAACAAAACTGAAGTATACGCATGAAATTAAAACGTAATTTGTGTTAAGAGCTCTTGTAATATGTAGACAGATGTATGGTCAATATGATTAAATACCAAAATAAATAAATAATGAGATACATAGATGCTTGTATCAAGAGCAAGGAATGTACCCTGTTTTGGCGAAGTTGGTCCACAGCTTTGTCAGGTTCGCAATGGTTTTGCTTTCTGCTGATGTGGGCTCAGCGGCGACGTCGAACAGAGAGGACCGGAACAGGTAGAACACGTCGTCCCCGTGGCACGCACCTGCATCACAGTCACCAAGTTGTATACATTCGATTGTTTCAAGGAAGTAAACAAAAATATTCCATACCTTTGCAATATGTACTCGTAAAAGATTACACAAATAAGAAACAGTACAAATCGCTAAAGAATCAAATATTATTTCTGCAATATTACTGGTAATCTGTTGAGAAAGAAGCCGAAGATATTGGCGGAGAAATTAAAAGTAACCAATTTATACATGATAGTTTTTTGTGGAAGGCAATTTAAAAATCAAAACGTCGTTTTAGTCAACACAGGAAGCTATTAAGCAGGACTCTGAGGCGATCGAGAATGTGGAAGCAGTCCTTCATAGTACCAGATTGCTCATCAAGATATCTGTAGTCATTTCGTCAAATAATATGAATTTGAAATTGTCGATTGTTTCCTATACGCACTTTCTCTCATGCATTGTGACAATTCTGCAGATTTTCTTCTCGAGTTCAACGACTTGTGGGCACTCACATTTGTTAATTTTATTGTCCAGCATCTTCGACGTAATAGACATGAAGACATGAAGCTGCACCCAATTCGCCTTGTGACTGAATTCACAATATTGTATACAGCCACACTTGATAAATCGCCTTGAGAGCCGAAACAAGTAGCGTTTAGAATAAAAGTGCTGCTGCTACTGACATTTTATTCAATTCAACTCAAATTTGTTTCACCTGTTTGCTACTTGCAGAAAAGACACAAAACGTAGCTTGACTCTAGACGACGTGAAGATGGAGGTCATTGTGTCTACGATAGACTTTTTAGAACGAGTACATTTCTTCGTCTCTGAAGTTAATCATTTCTTGATCCACGGTGCCACATGTGAACTGCAACACAAGGGAAGTGCCACGTGTCATCGACATCTGGCTGCATGAAAGCGCTGCTTCTGGGTACAAGCTGCCGATTCGCGGTTGCCTGCCAGTCACCTGCTGCATTAACAAAGGCAATAATCGTCGTGCAGCCATCCCACCGCATGTTACTTACGTTTGAAATGTCCACTGAAGCTCATCAAAATGACTTGTCATGTGACATCCGAAATGGGGTGGTGCATACGGAAGATCATCCCCAGGAAACAGCAGTTTCATCCTCCCGAAGAGGATTGATGCAAAACGGTCGAAACGTCGGGTTTAACATTGGCGTTAGTTTCAAAATGTAGCCCAATGCCCAAAAGGATTTTTTTTTTCAAATTCACACAGGTTGTGGAAGCCTTCGCACTTATACAAGCGGAGATATTTCGACAACAAAGAGGTAAACAAAATTTTCTTGAAAATTATTTCATAGAAATCTGCAGGTGGAGTATCATCCAGCTACCTATCACAAAAGATTTATCAGTTTATCAACGTGCAAGTGATGTCGATAAATAAAACAGAGTCCACAAAAAGTCCACTTGAAGTGCAAGAGGTCTGGTCAAGTAAAATTAGCATATCGATAAGTACTTTAACTGTAAGAAAATATAGAGATTTTTTAAAAAGTTACAAGTTAAGATAAATACGAGCTACAAATCAGCTTTCCACTGAATAAGAAAGTATTCACTGGTCAAATAAATTGTTGGATGACGTCGTCGGCAACCACTGATGTTTCGACAGGAAAACGTTGCAAGTAAGCGCTGTGCAAGCGAATTTAAAACCTCGGTGTTCAGAGGAACTCGAAAAATACACGTACAAACACACATACTGCAAACAAAAGCGCCATCACAAACCAAAGATGACCGACGTCACAAGTTATCAATATTGAATTTAATAAACAACGGTCGAGGTAGCATAAACTCTGGCCCTCCGCTTTTTGACAAGGGAGAGAGCAGGATTCCAAAAAGAATTTAAACAAAAACACCATGTCTCTTCTGTTTATAAGGTTACTTGCTAATTTAAATTCAACAAATTCCTTAATAACACTATACCAGTAGCTGGAAGTACATGCCAGAATCCCCGTGTTGTTGTATTCCATAGGATGACGAGAGCCAAGACAATGTTCTATAATAGCGAACTTGCTCGGCTGTTGTAAGTGTGTGTGCTGCTTATGCTCAGTACACCGGTTCTCCGCAAACCTTATAGTCTGACCAATATATGACACGCCACAACTGCAAGGACCCACCTTACACAAACAAAGATCACCGTTTACGGGACCTAAAATGGCCCTGATCTTAGATGGTGGTCGAAAAATACATTCGCATCATATTTACGCAAAACACGACCAATCCTGTTCAAAATTTTTCCTGTGGCCATAGACTTTTGGTGGGCCCCTTACTTAGCAACGTTCAAGTTAAGCAAACACCTAACACTAGCCACTCATGTCTCATATTGCAGAATTTTTATAGTGCTGCCTCCCCGCCTATAACACAGAGCAGTTCATTGTGTCTGCATCTAAAACATTAAATATGGAAAAAGGAAATTATTTGAATACCGAGAAAGAGGCGTTGGCTATCATACACGGCGTCGAAAATTTCCACGTATATCTTTGTAATAAGTTTCACAGTATCACCGATCACAAGCCCCTTATTTCGCTACTCAGTCCTCAGTCTAAACTTCCCGATACGACGGCGCAGCCCTTGCACCGGAGGGAGTCGTTCCTAAGTAACTATAACTACTAGATCAATTATAGACCCACCACAAAGCACTCAAATGCGGACGCGCATTCCCACTTGCCGTGTAGCCAAGATGCAGAGTCTGACAGACGTGAAGTGCTGAGTTTTGCTTTAGAACCCAGCAGTGACACATACTCGACGATCACCCTATTATGGCATACAAGTAGCAGCAGAAAGAGGCTATGGTCCTCTGAGGGTGTTGTCTACTGTATGTGGTGTTGGCCAGACCATCTGCCTAAGGGGGCAGACTCGACATGGCGCCCATATTTTTCATTAGGGCACCGGCTTAACGTGACAGACGGTATATGGTAATGCAAGCTTTCTCGGCGAAACTCGGTGAGGAAATTTTCTCGGTATATCATCCGAGTCAAGGTGTTGTTCTGCGGCAATGTATCAACAAATTTTTTACCCATCTTCTGGCGAAGTGTGAGATTCATGTCCATTGTGTCTTTATAGCTGCTGGATCACTGGCTCTTCTATCTCGCCTGCAACGGCTGTGCCAATCGCGCACCTCCGGAAAGAGTGGGGCGGACGCGCAGGAGGGCCCGGGCGTCGCGTCCTGGCGCTGCCTGTCTGCTCCATCTGATGCCTCTGTCATCTTCCATCAAAACGCTCTTGGCGTATTCTTGCCACCACCACATTCCCTGCGGAGCTCAGCTGGAAATCGCTATCCCAGCTGACAAGATCACATAGCGCTGCAGACGAGGCAAAGGAGCCAGTGATACAGCAGCTATAAAGACACGCAGTAGACGTGAACCTCACACTTTGCCTGAAGATGACTAGTAATAAACTTGTCGACAAGTTGCCGCAGAACGACGCTTTGGCTGATAACCTGAGAAAACTTCATCATCAATGATAGTGTCTTGTTGAATCTGAATGCTGGATGGTAATTGCACCCACTCTTCGCCCCTGCAACAGAAGTTTCTCCATGTTGCACATTGGGGACTGTGCAGAATGAAGGCAGCAGCTTGGCGTCATGTGTACTGGCCCAGTGTGAACGCCACCATTGGATCTTTGGTCTTGAGCTGCCAGGTCTGCGCCCACAATCAGCCCCGGTACAGCGTTTCAACCCTTGGCCATACACTGCCACCCTTGACAAAGGGTACACACTTATTTCGTTGGGCGATCTTGAGGAGCAATGCGACTGTTAGTTGTCGACGCCCTCTCTGACTTTCCATATGTGGGATCGATGGCCACTACCACCACTGCAGCTACAATCCGCATCTTCTCCGCCATATTTGTAACAGAAGAGGCGTCTCCCAACCTGGTTTCCGACAACAATCTCAATTCACGACATCTGCATTTCAGAATCTGTATAGAGCACCAGACCACAGACCCTATCTATGCAGCATTCAGTGTAGAAGCCGAGTGTATGGGCAGCACCTTCAAACTGCAGATGCGCAATATAATGACGACATCCGACTACAGGTAAGCATTCACCAGTTTCAACGTGGTGGTCCACTTCAGTAAATGGACGTAGTCTGGCTGAAATTTTACATGGGCTCCCACCCCCCACGATACAGGGGGCTCACCACCCACGGACACAACCATACTTCTAAGTGAGCTCCTACATCTGGGTTCGTACTTTACACCAGGACCCCTGGGGGGCTCATGGTGTTATCATTGGCAAGAGGGGGCGGCAAATCTTTGATGTTGCGACTGGCTGGGAGCAAATGGTCAGGCATTACAATCAGCTCCAGGAGGAGCAACAAGGCATAGCACCTCCCCTCCTTCGCCCTCCTTCCTCCTCAATTGCCGACAGGATATGCTTTACTTAACCATGCCAGGGACAACAATCTGGCTACCATCGCTACAGCTCTCTTCCCCATTTTTAGCCGCCGATAGGACGTTGACAGTGACAAGTAATGGGAGCTGATTGCAGTGCTCATGGAAACCGAACCATTGTCCCTATCTGAACCACAGCTGGCAGCCATTCCCCTTTTGGCAGGACCAAGCGGCGCCCCTAAACCACCAATCAGCTGACAATTCCACAGACAGCGTTGACTGCCAGTCTGTTCCACCAGTCCCTGTGTCACTACCAGAGAGAGTGATCATAAACTGTTTTCTGTCTCAAACTGTTTTATGTTCCGGGCAATATCAGCTGTTAAAGACGCGATATTAGTAAGAACTCCAATAACAGCTGGTAAAATTGTTGTTTACTAAAATACAACTGGTTTCGCGGCTTAAAGCCACGTCATCAGGTCCAATAACGTTAAAAGATCATAGTCATACCCATCGCTCCTAGCCAAAATTTACTATTCAGATCATATCGTCAATACTTTGGCGAGCGAAAGGTAAAGAAGACGTACTCCATTCTTTAAAATTTGCATACATCACTGTGACAGTAGGACAGTTCGGCGTAGGACAAGGCAAAAGTGGCCTTCACGAACGACAAAGATGCACAACTGGCATATTTAGTGTTGATGAGTATCTAAAACACTCAAAGTAACCAGATTTTTCACGAACAATATCTACTGCAGAGCTTCAGCCAAACTGGAACCCAGATCTTCTGGGCTTGGTATTGGAGCGTCATACACCAGGGGCTTCAGCTCCCCCACAAAAAAAAGCCTTAGGAGTTCAGCAACACATCTATAGCAATGTGTTGAAATAACACCATCTCTGAAAGTCAGTAGCATCAGAACCTTCATCGAAATGTTGTGGGGAAATGGTGCATGTGTGAAATTTTTGTAAAATAAAAAACTATTTCCTTCTGTATATTCAAACACCGTAAAATTTTTTATATATAGTTTTTTACATAATGTACTGAGTGTCTCTCCTAACAATCGTCAGGCGCATTTTCTCTGGTTTTTTGAAACATATTACAATTTCTTTTTTGCATTGCGTAGGTGGAGTCACCCTGAAAAGTTGCTGCTATTCACGTATTTCGTGCGACGCCCAGTATCAACTGAAAGTGTCAGTTTGTCTCCCATTATAAAAAAAAAATATTTTTGAATAGGAATTTAACTTTCTCATTCCATAGAGCGCTACAAAATTAGTCTAGGCCGATGTTTGTTTTATCGTTATTAAATGGAACAGTAAAACACGAAGAATAAACAGCAATCCAGCAGCGACTCAGAAGCTATGCATGCTTGGTGGTAGCAGTCAGCGAGCGTCAGGGCTGTGCTGTCGCTCCTGGAGTACTGGTTGTTGTTAGAGTTTTACTGTCACTTTTAATCATATCGATAAAATAAATATTGCACCAGACTAATCTCGAACTACTCTATCGAACAGGCACATAAAGTTTCGCACAAAATTCAGTTTATTTGTAACAGGAAATAAACCGAAGCTCTCCGTCGACACTGGGCGCTGCATGAAAGACGTGATGAGCACTATTTATTTGGGCGGACTCCAGCTACGCAACACAGAAACGAAATTGCAAATATCTGCTGATACACCAGAGGAAAATGCGACAACTCTTAGCAGAGACGCCCTATACAAATATTACAATGTATGTGTGTGTGTCTGGGATTCCCTTCGAAACCCTTGGATCGATTTCAGACAATTTTGGCACAGAAATAGCAGGCATCAAAAGTATCAGCACTGTGGCGTTTATAACCTCCTAGCTCCAATAGGAGCGGAGATAAGGGCAAAAATGTGTTTTTTCAGCTCCAACAGGTGTAGCGGAACAGTATCAGCCAGCCAAATCAGCAGCCTACATGTCTGGGAAAATAAATTGTTTTCCAGGTATCGACATGTCGGCTGTTCTGCATATCAGGTGTGTTGTCTTAAAGTAGTATTAGTCTGCTTTATCGACCTGTGTCCTATACACAAGGTGCCAGTAAATTATTTTCGACTTCATGATGTATTGCCCGCACCGCACAGCAGATGTGTTGTGGGAGTATTATCGGCCTGCATTATTGAAATGTATTGCAGGGACTACATGCGTCAGTGAGCATGGCCGGGGACAGGTTGAGATGAGTAGAGGAGGGGATGGGCAGAGCGAGGGTGAGGAGGAAATGGAAAGAGAGTGCGGAGGAGGGGATGATACATGAGGCGGGTATAAGGTGTAGACAGGTAGTGGGCAGGTGGAAAAGGAAGAGGGGAAGCAGAGATGGACAGACACAGGGGGAGAGGGAAGCAGACACAGGGAGAGCAGAGTAAGATATGATTGGAGAGAGGAGGCAGAGGACATGGACAAAGAGAGTGTAGAGGAGGAGATGGAGAGACAGAGTGTTGAGGAGGAGATGGACAGTTGGAATGTCGGAAGACAAGGTAAACACACAGGCAGGGGGGAGGAAGGTGTTGACACTGAGAGGAGGCAAGAGGAGAAATGTTCACTTATGTTTCAAATACATAGACGAGTGAAGCTGTAGGAAGAGAGCCAGTATATAACAATAAAAACACTGATGGGAAGAAATCAAAAACTAATTGATGTAAAGTAATGAACTATTGGGAATAAATTTGTCTAGGTAGCATATTTAAGTGATTAACGTTGCAAGATTACATGTTAATGTAAGCGCGAGATAAGCCATTACAAATGTAAAATGTTGATACGTTAATAACAGCTGTAACTGCCAGAAAGTTGATTGCAGCTTACAAACGTGCATGCATTATCCTGCGCAGATGCCTAATGTCAGTTTGTAGAATATAGCTCCATACCTGTTGCACTTGCTCGATCAATACAGGGGCAGTTAATGCTGTTTGTGGATGACATTGGAGTTTTCGTCCAATGGTATCCCTTATATCCTCGACTGGAGACAGATTTGGTGATTAGCAAGCTAAGATAAAATGTTGACACACTATAGAGGATGTTGGGTTACATGATGGAGAACATCCCCTGGAATACTGTTCATGAACGGCAGCACAACAGGTCGAATCACCAGATTAATGTACAAATTTGCAGTCAGGGTTCGTGGGATAACCACGAGAGTGTTCCTGTTGTCATATGAAATCGCACACCAGACCATAACTCGACGTGTGGGCCCACTGTGTTTAATACACAGACAGTTTGGTTGCAGGCCCTCAATTGGCGTCCTTCTAACCAACACACGGCCACCACTGTCTCCGAGACAGAAATCGTCTTTCATCAGAAAACGTAACGACTTCCACCTTACCCTCCAATGAGCTCTCTCTTGACAACACTGAAGTCACAAATTGCAGTGACCTGGTGTCAGTGGACTGCACTCTACAGCGCGTCTGTCTCGGAGCTTTCTTGAAGTCACCAAATTGTAATATTTCGTTGTGCCGCTGTGGTGCCAACTGCAGATGCAGTACGACGCTCCAGAGCTACACGCGCGAACACGATGGTCTTCCCTCTCGGTAGTGCCACGTGGCCGTCCGGAGCCCAGTCTCCTTGCGATCGTAAATTCCCGTGATTACCGCTGCCAGCAATCATGTACAGTGAGTACATTCCTTCCAAGTCTTTCTGCAGTACTACAGAAGGAATATACAGCTTATAGTAATCATATTAGACGATATCATTCAAACTCAGAGAGGTGCTGATAATGGCGTCTTTGTCGTTTTAAAGGCATTCTTGACTAACTTCAGTTAACCACGCCCAATCTCAAAGGTAACTAACGCTTATGACCGTTAAAGCGTGTATTTAAAGCAAACCTGGTTTGCATCCTCATGGTGGCGCTCTTATGCGCCTGGCGCGAAATACGAGCAGACAACATCTTTCAGATAAAGAGAGTCCACCTGCTTAGCTGAGTGGTAACGTACGTGCCTTCAATGCAGCGTGTCCGGGTTCCATTCCCGGCCGGCTCGGAGATTTTCTCCGCCCGTGGACTGGGTGTTGCGTTGTCCTCATCATCACTGACGTGCAAGTCCCCCAGTGTGGCGACACTTGAAGTAAGACTTGCAGCCGAACTTTCCCGGCCAACATTGCCACACCACCACTTCTTTATCAGATGTTGAAACACGCCTAACAACTTCCGTTTATGTCACACAACTTCGTCTTGGTGTTGCGATGTTTTTCCATCAATGTACATGATAAAACTATTAGACGAATTTTCATGGGGTTTTCACAGATAATTTGAACATAACATGTGGCAACACGGAGGCTTAATTTCATCAAAACAGAAACACGGAAAAAAATATCGTAATCTAAAATTTTCTCTAAAATCGTCCGCTTACTCAGTGACGAACGTATTTTCGAATGTTTATGTCAGTGACACAGTTATGCCCTGCAACCCCATCTCCACAAATCCAAACTTACTGCGAATTTAGTTCCGTTGCTTTAGACAGTTATTTGTTTACACTGAGCAAATATTCCTGGACTGGAGAGCTATCTGCTGGAGCGTCTTCTTCTTCGCCCCCTCCCCTCCCCTCTCCCCTCCCCCCACCCACAGAGGATACTATACATAGTAATACAAGTCGATTAGTCTGAATTTCTTGCCAAAACGACGTCAAACTTACTAATTATCCTCTGCTCAATACTACTTCTAATTTCATTCAGCTTGCATTTGACATTCTTAACAATTCCTAACGATTTCTGCAAAGACAACCCGAGATATTCTAATTCTTTAATGTTGTTAGAAAGGAAGCCGAAACTGCTATGGATGTACGCTAGAGAATTTTCGACTTCAGGATCAGTGAAAGCGTTTTATGCCTCTCGCACTGATATCAAAGTTTGTCTCGGAAATGAATTAGTAGCAGATTTCATAATTTGAAACTGTTAGGCATACAAACAAACAACTTCAGTGTATCCACCTAAAGCACACGTAGGCTTAGGAGGCAACGTTAGGCTTGACAGCAGCGACACACCATGCGCGGCTTTGAGAAAAATCTGAGCATCTGAATACATAACAATAGTATTTCTTCTTTAATTTCCTCAGACGACAGCACTTTTAAGACCGTCATTCACAAAACAAGTTACTTTTGAATTATTTGAGCATGTCACTTTGCAGGATAAGTCGAGTTTGGCGACAGTGGGATTACCAAGGACACAACCGCATACGTCAGTTATTTCGTAGAAGGATGTCCATATGTGATGGTTCCTTATACAGCGCTGCTCAGAGCCTCCTGGCAACAAAAATTTAAACAGTTGTTCATCCCTGTCGATTCATCAGGATTCTGTTGCCTACAGTATTTTTGTAGAAAATACACTTCTACTGGCCATTAAACTCCACATACATGAACATTATTGAGCATACCTTGAATGCATTGTAACGTGCTGTTCATAAGAGATCTCCACCCTCTCGTACTCTTAAGAATTTATGGACAGCCCTGCAGGATTCATGGTGTCAGTTCCCTCCAGCATTACTCAGACATTAGTCCAGTCCTTGCCACGTCGTATTGCGGCACTTCTGCGTGCTCGCGGGGGCCTTACACGGTATTAGGTGGGTGTACCAGTTTCTTTGGCCCTTCAGTGTATAAATGGCCAGACTCTAATTATAAGTATTCCTGCTTCTTTCGCTGAAGTGTGAGTGTGGTGTTAAGTAGAAAGACGTTCTGACGTAGAAAGACGTGCTGTAAGGTGTACACGCTAGGTCAGTCAGAGAGAGGGAAGGATTCGGATTCTTTTCCCTGTCCGACATACAATTTGACTTTTCCACAAAGTTTTATTTCGTTTCTATGTTCCCCACACACTAAGGGAAAAGAGACACCGTAATTCCCGAAATGCGACACAAAAAATTGGATTACCTGCTAACTTCTCTGCCTTTGCTATCCTCTTCATGTGGTTCAGCTCTCCGTCAGCGGAGAAGAGATAAAGGTACACGTTTTGCGCCTGCTTCGAGTGAATCCTGGCCGTCTTTATGACGGGATAGTTGAAAGCCAAATCTCCACGGATCTGAAAATAAAATAAGCCGTAAGAAAAAGTTAACCATCTTGCCAACAGGAATTACAATGTATCTTATATTTGATGAAATATACCACTGATGCTTACTGATCTAGCATAAACTTCCGTGAGTTAATGTTATGCAGGCATTAACAGCCACTGGTGGTTTACTAATTTACTCAGAATCGTCACAACCCGGAGTGCACCGCATTCCTGTGCTAACTCCAGGGTAAGGTCTGGCCACACGAGCCGTCACTAAGCTACTTACCAGTTTGTAACCAAAGCAGTTGTAAATTACTAACTTTATTTCACGTATAAACATGAGCGACAAGCTTCTAAACACTTGTGACTCACGTATTGAGTTCTACCCTCCATTGAGATGAATTGAAATGAGTGACTCTGTCCATGGTTTTGTCAGTACTGAAACCCAGTAGATTCTCTGTAAATAATTTTGATGTTTTAAAATTCAGCGACTAGTAATGGGAAATGCTGTTTCGAGCACAGGGCAATAGGGTTTCGTGTACGAATTGGATTGGACTGTTTAGGGGAAGAGACCAAACATCGAGGTCACATCGAATTAGGGAAGGATGGGGAAGGAAGTCGGCCGTGCCCTTTCAAAGGAACCATCCCGGCATTTGCCTGGAGCGATTTAGGAAAATCAAGGAAAACCTGAATCAGTATGGCCTGACACGGGATTGAACCGTCTTCCTCTCGAATGTGAGTCCAGTGTGCTAACCACTGCGCCACCTCACTCAGTGGTTTCGTGTACGTTAACGTCACAAGCGTCAGAGTCAAGTCTTGCTCAACATCACTCTCCCTCTACCACTCCCCCTGCCATCTAACCCTCTCTTGCTGTACGTGATAGTAATGTTCCCATAGTAGCTATGCCAGTGTTCCATCAGCAAGGATTTGTGGTTGTTACGTTACGACAGCCTGTATGTGCCTTCTGTATGAGGGAAGCTTTATTGCTCAGCTAGCATTCCCAATAATTTCATGTAAGTGATATGACATCTCACGTGTACGTGTTCTGACGAGTTGCTCTAGGGCATACAGTAGTTATGAATTTATGTAGCTTCTTTCTTAATGATCGAAGATTGCAAAGATTGCACATTCTTCATGCACTTTGGGGTGAAAATTGTCTTATGCTTGCAAAAGTTCAGTGCTATTTGTGGATGGTCTTATTCTGCAAGGAACTCACATTCAGTGCTGTGATTGTATCATATCAATTCTTGCACAGTAAAGAGATACTTTTAAGAGTTCTACTGAGTAGCACCATAGCTTCCGTTGTAAAATTCTTGGGGCATCAGATTTTTTTCTACCTCAATACCAGCAAGGAACAATCCACACTTACACTCTCAGACAATAAAAAAAGGGCTCACCACGAAGGAATTACCCGAATAGCACGGAAACCGGCTGCAAAATTTGATGGTTTATTCAAGAGAAAGGGCTTCACAAATTGAGCAAGTCAATAACGCTTTGGTAGACATATCGCTCTTATGCAAGCAGTTATTCGGCTTGCCATTGACTGATAGAGTTGCTGAATGTCCTACTGAGGGATATCGGGCCAAATTCTGTCCATTTGGTGCGTTAGATCGTCAAAACCCCGAGATGGTTGGACGACCTTGCCCATAATGCTCCAAACATTCTCAACTCGGCAGAGATCTGGCGACCTTAATGGATAAGGTAGGGTTCAGCAAGAACGTGGGAGGTCATTATCTTGCTGAATTGCAAGCCCAAGATGGCTTGCCAGGAAGGGCAACAGAACGGGGCGTAGAATATCGTCGACATACCACTGTGCTTGCTGTAAGGATTCTGTGGATCACAATCAGAGGGTCATGCTATGCAAAGAAATAGTACCCCAGACCACCGCTCCTGATCGTCGTGCTGTATGGCGAGTGACAGTCATGTTGGTATCCCAACGCAGTCGGGGGCGTCTTCAGAGACGCCTTCGGACTGGAATTGCATTGGCTGGACTAGAACTGTCTTCCGTGATGAGCCCCGCTTCGAATTGAGCACTAATGACTAACGTTTGGGGCATTATGGGCAGGGTCCTCCAACCAGTTGAACGATTTTCCACGATATTTCTGAAATGGTTCAAAAGGCTCTGACCACTATCCGACTTAACTTCTGAGGTCATCAGTCACCTAGAACTTAGAACTAATTAAACCTAACTAACCTAATGACATCACACACATCCATGCCCAAAGCAGGATTCGAACCTGCGACCGTAGCGGTCGCTCGGCTCAAGACTGTAGCGCCTAGAACCGCACGGCCACTCCGGCCAGCGATATTTCTGAGGAGAACATCCACCAACTCTATCGATCAATGGCAAGCCGAATAACCGCTGGCATAAGGGCCGTAAGTGGACCAACGCTTTATTGACTTCCTCATTTTGTGAATCGCTTACTCTAGAACAAATTATCCAGTTTTTTCTGAAATTGTAATCATTTGTTTGTCTGTGTATGTACATCACATCTACCGATTTCCGTACCCATCGAATAATTTCATCTTGGTGCGTATTTCTTTTTTGTCTTAGAGTGTGATCGAAATATGTTAACTTATGAATGCTATTATGATAACTACTCGCATCAGTTGCACTCAGTTACTTAGTTATTCAGCTTATATGCTGATTACGATGATTGGTGGTTTCATCAAAACTTACCAAACGATATTATTTTGCCATTTCTTGTGAAGAACTATTGTATCATGTCATGAAGGTCGTGTTTATAGACATTATGCAATTGTGTAGTAGTTGCCCTTTCGATACTGGGAATTCTCGCGTGGTTTACTATTACATGGTGAACACTGTCAGCCCTTCCAGTATACCAGTAACTTAACGGCAGGAGATCACAACCCAAGCAACCGCCACTGTACAAGGTGGCTCTACGTTCGCCGTATCCAGCGCTATCGTTAGCACCTCAGCGAGTCACGTGCCACCACCAAGCTTTTTTGGCTTTCTCTTTAGGTAGCTGACAACGGAAGTTCACACTTCACGGCCCTCTGGACTTAACGCCAATCGCACAGCCTCTCAATCCGAGTTCCATTTTCTGAGCGTGCAATACACTCCGGCCTTCACACTGGCCATACCCACGACCCACCAGAGCCAATGAACACGCACACCCCGTCCAAACTGCCAAGTCATCGCAAGCATATCAAACATGGACGACGTCCATATACGAAGATTTCCTGACTACGTCATTGATACCGTGTTTGGACAGGCCAGTACACCTTGTATTTTGTGAGAAACTGTTACGGTGTGTTGAGACACTCTCATATCAGATCTGGACGATATATTAGTTGTGGTACTACATTTCTGAAGCTGCTATATGTTGAACTTACTTGAGGTATTGTGTTAATGAAGTTCCATTTTTCTGTGGCTACCTGAGTACATCTGTTTCTTTCATTTTGTTGCGAGTGTTAAGGGGGTTTTGAAAAGTTAGGTGCTTGCACTATTAAGTGAGAATGGATCTAATGCATTTCGATTGTCAATGAATGGGGAATATTTGATATGAATGAAGACCTGGCGCTATTTTTTTCATTTTTTGCATTTTGTGGAGTGAATAAATGTGGATTCACGCATACTCATGGCTAATCCGATGCTTGAATAGCAATTAACTCAGCTTTTACAGTGGCAATGGCAACATATACAACAGTTACTCCAGGGCATTTCCCAACTGGTTTAGCTACACTGTACAGCGGCAGGACCACTGCAAACATCAGGTGTGTTGGCACAGCTTCTGCCACAAGTACAGCTCTTTCGGCGCAGTTCCAATCTCCTTCGACGGCAGCCCGCCTATCCCGATACTGCCTCGTCCACCCATGGACGACGCAGCATCTGTCTTCTTAGGAGTACGACGATTCCTGGGATTTGTAGCCTGTAACATTTCCTCGAGGCCTCTGCATTCGACATGGTTGTATCCTGGCCTACGTGGCCTTTGTGTCTCTGGAACCTTAGTACTTGAAACTTCCTGGCAGATTAAAACTATGTGCCCGACCGAGACTCGAACTCGGGACCTTTGCCTTTCGCGGGCAAGTGCTCTACCAACTGAGCTACCGAAGCACGACTCACGCCCGGTACTCACAGCTTTACTTCTGCCAGTACCTCGTCTCCTACCTTCCAAACTTTACAGAAGCTCTCCTGCGAACCTTGCAGAACTAGCACTCCTGAAAGAAAGGATATTGCGGAGACATGGCTTAGCCACAGCCTGGGGGATGTTTCCAGAATGAGATTTTCACTCTGCAGCGGAGTGTGCGCTGATATGAAACTTCCTGGCAGATTAAAACTGTGTGCCCGACCGAGACTCGCACTCGGGACCTTTGCCTTTCGCGGGCAAGTGCTCTACCAACTGAGCTACCGAAGCACGACTCACGCCCGGTACTGTAAAGTTTGGAAGGTAGGAGACGAGGTACTGGCAGAAGTAAAGCTGTGAGTACCGGGCGTGAGTCGTGCTTCGGTAGCTCAGTTGGTAGAGCACTTGCCCGCGAAAGGCAAAGGTCCCGAGTTCGAGTCTCGGTCGGGCACACAGTTTTAATCTGCCAGGAAGTTTCATATCAGCGCACACTCCGCTGCAGAGTGAAAATCTCATTCTGGAAACCTTAGTACTTCCTCGCCTCCAGCACCTCTTCAGGCTTTAGCACCACTATCATCTGGAGCTACCGACCCCGCTGACACCCCCTTCAGTGGACCTTTTCCTTCGCTTCCTGTACACTCGGCACTCGTCCGGCACGTGAACTCTCCAGTCTGGCCAATGGTGGCATCGCTTTTCTCTCTTTTGACTCCTCTAACACGACTTGTCCCTGGCTCTTAGGGCACCCTTGGCTGCACCTGCCTTTCCACACGTCGCCCTAGCTCAGCTCACATTCTTGGTGCCTCATTCCTCTGCTAGGCCTCTTCCTTTCCAAATGTGGGTTCCGATTGCCGCATTCTCTTGTTTCTTCTCTGACAGGTGACTTCACTGCGCATGGCGCACTTTTTACAGATCCGCGCTCTGTGTCGGTCCAGCCTGTATACTGTTCCTGGACGGCACTGGTCGTGATTGTATCCTGTGGTCTCTCAGGCCTTCTGTTCTGTGCAGTGCTTGCTGTTTTTCGTCTGGTCACCTTTCAAAGGACACCAGCAGGACTCCACTTCTTTTCTCCTGCTTGGCCATGTCAGGACATACCGCCTTTGCCGATATGCGGTCGCCCTTTTCTCGATTATGACATTGCACATTTCTCATTTCCCTACCACGAGGCCAAACAACGAAGGTATCGTCAACGTATCTAAAGAAACAGGCGGGTTTCAAAGGCGCCGACTCCAATGTACGTTCCTCGAAGTCTTCCATAAACAAATTTGCGATCACAGGAGACAACGGACTACCCATCACAACTCCATCTGTCTGCTCGTAATACTGGTCATTAAATAAAAAGTAAGTGGATGTCAACACATGCCGAAAGAGATAAGTTAATTCAGCACCAAACCTTGCCTCAATTAACCGCAACGAATCAGACAGAGGAACACGAGTGAAGAGAGAGACCACATCGAAATTTGAATGTCTTTCTAGAACATCTGAACTCGATCCACCCGAACATTCGTTTTACGATGGACGTAGAAGAGGATGGTTGCCTTCCCTTTCTTGACGTGTTGGTTAGGAGGAAGGATGATGGATCATTGGGACATGCTGTCTACAGGAAACGTACTCACACCGACTTGTACTTACAGGCTAATAGTTGTCACCATCCGGCTCAGCGTGAAGGGGTACTTCGTACCTTGGTACACAGGGCACATGTCGTTTCTGACGCTGAGACTTTGCCAGCTGAGCTGTCCCATCTTGAAGTTACATTTCGTCAAAATGGTTATAGTGATAGACATATTGAACGTGCGTTTCGCTATCGACCAACTGTACATCGGGTGATTGATGATAATTCTGAATCAACACGTAAGTCTACTGCCTTTTTGCCTTACGTAGGAAACACGTCCAACAAGATCGATCGTATTTTACGGAAATACGATGTGAAATGTGTTTTCCGACCTCAAAAATTGTTCAAATGGCTCTGAGCACTATGGGACTTAACATCTATGGTCATCAGTCCCCTAGAACTTAGAACTACTTAAACCTAACTAACCTAAGGACAGCACACATCACCCAGTCATCACGAGGCAGAGAAAATCCCTGACCCCGCCGGGAATCGAACCCGGGAACCCGGGCGCGTTTTCCGACCTCCATCTAAAATTAGAGCACTTTTGAGTTCCGTTAAGGATGATCTTGGACTGCGTAAGGCGGCTGTATATCGTATTCCTTGTAGCTGCGGCATGGCATATATTGGTCAAAGTATCAGGACCGTGGAGGACCGATGTACTGAGCATAAACGGCACACACGATTACAACAGCCACGTAGATCTGCTATTGCCGAACTTTGCTTGGATACTGGTCACCTCATGTTATATAATAACACCGAGATATTGGCATGCACGTCCAGCATTGGGACAGTATTATTAGGGAGGCAGTTGAGATTAAATTAGCGAGAAACCTTGTTAACAGGGATGGAGGTTTCTGTTTAAACTCTGTTTGAAATCTGGCTCTCTCCCTCGTCAAAAAACAGAGGGACAGAGTCAATGCTACCTCACCTGCGTATTCATAGTCTCACTATCAATAGCTCTGACTTTGGTCATCGTTGGTGGCACTACTGTTCAGTGTGTGTGTTATCTTTCCTGCTTCAGTCCGAGAACCGAGGTTTTAAATTTGCATGTACGCCGCCTGTCCGCTGCAGTTTGCCTTGAAAATGGCGGGGTGTTCTCCCGCCGAAATATCGGCGGACGTCGAAAGTGTTACCTGGCTGAATTCCCGGAAGTTATTTGAAAGTTGTATACGCCAGGAGAAACTCAGGTCTCACAACCCAGCTACAGGAACTCACACCTCAGTAGCCACCTGTTACCAGGTGGTGTAACGTTTGCCACATGCAACATTGCTATCACTGGCACTAGTTTGCCTCCGTGAGTCATGTTCCACCACTGCGCTTTCCCGGTATTCTTCTCCTGGACAGCACAGTAGGACCCTGCCTGGCTGCTCTCCAGGCAGTCAACATTGGAAATTCACAAAGAACGGTTCTTTGGACTTCGTGACGATCATGCAAGCGGCCCCTCAATCACAGTTCCATTCGCCAAGCATGTAGTATACTCTGGCCTTTACGCCAGCCACGTCCATGACCAACAGTCGGAATCTACTGTCTCACATATCATGTCCAAATCACCGAGTCATTGCGAGTGTATCAGACAGACACTATGTCAATGATCCCCTGTTCGGACAGGCAAGTATACTTAACACTGTGACCGTAGTTAGCGTAAACAATAGAACCCATACCGTCTAAGAAACTGATTTATTATGTTATTGTCGTATTAGATAGGTGTGTTATTTCTTAAGCTTCTTCATGTTGAACTTGCTTGATGTGTTGTGTTAATAAAGTTTCATTGTTCTGTGGCTACCTGACCTGATCCATTCATTAGCAGTGTGCAACAACCACAATGGAATTTAACAGAGACTATCACAGTTTTGCCATTTGAAGAGTTGTGAAATGGGGTTTTGTGAACCTTGAAAGCTTAAAAATAATGTAGGTACATGTATAAGTGACGTTCAGGTGGACTTGTAGCCTAATTCCTCTTCAAGTTACAGAAATATATAGATATTTTTCACCACAGTTGCCTCATGTCTGCATATCGTAACAAGGTTATTTCGTTCTAGTATTGTGTTCCAAAACGTCATTATGCTCAGCTCTCATTTGGTACATGGTTCAGTGCCTTGGTAGTGACATCACTGACTGTTTTGACACCACCCAAGCAATCAGCTTGTGTCACTAAGCACAGAATTTTTTAACTTATACAATGACGTAGAATAAAACATATTTTTCTGTTATCTTTACGCCGATTGGTGACGCTGTGGAATGCTCTTGCAAAAAATTAGGATAAGTTGTTTTCGTGCTGTTGGGAGCTTCAGAACTAGAAACTAACATGAAAAACATTCTGCAATACACGTTTTAAATGTGCCTTCGAGTTGGTGCAATCTCTTTCGCAAGCATAGTTATACAAAACACATAATACAGTACATATCTAAGTCTGTCATCGGATCTATTTTTAAAATGAAAGTTACTATTAATTCAATATTAACTTAGTGGGACTGTAACTAACTTCAAAGAACAGAAAGAAACAAGAGGCTCAAAACTTCGCATAGTATGCCGTAGCCTCAAGTGTGTTGTGTCATAGCTTGTGGTGGCCATCTGCCAATACACAGTATTTACCCTCTAAGACAAAAAGATATAAAAAAAATAAAAGACGCACCACGAAGGGATTAACCGAATGGGAGGGAAATCGTTAGATGTGATGTACATGTACAGACAAACAAATGATGACAGTTTCAGAAAAGGTAGATCATTTATCCAAGAGAAAGCGCTTCACAAATCGAGCAAGTCAGTAACGCATTGCTCCAACTCTGGCCCTTAAGCAAGCAATTATTCTCCTTGGCATTGATTGAGACAGTTGTTTTATGTTCTCCTAAGCGATATCGTGCCAAATTCTGTCTAATTGGCACATCAGATCTGCGCCCTTCAGATGAAGTCACAAAAAGCAAAGGAGGAACTAGATAGGTTGAGGAGGGTGAAGGGTGGTGAAGAATGGGAATTAACAGTTGGCAAGAAGGGAGCTGGGAAGAGGAGCTATTCAGACAGTTATACTTTGCGTATATGCAATTGATTTGACGAACTGTAAGAGGTGACTGGAGAGGAGCCTCATGTAGCTGTAGATGTAGGGAACATGAAGAAGTTCTCTGCAGTTAGGAGACCTCGATCAGTTGCATAGCCTAACAGAAAGAAGAAGGTTCTGCTGCTAGGTAGTTCGCATGGCAGAGGTAGGGGCCAGCAGTTGCAGGAAGTGTTGGGGAGTGAACACCAGGTCACCAGCGGTGTGGGAAGCCTAGTGCAGGATTGGCTCAGATGACTGACAACATAGGGGAATTAAGCAGGATACGAAAGAGTATCACGTAGTAATTGTAGGCGAAGCTGGGAAAAGTCTTGATAGGGATGGGAAGTTAGATGTAGGTGGTGACTTGGTAAAGATAGCTACTCAAACTGGTGGCACTAATGCGCACTTCGTGCAGCTGTTTCAGCGTTATGATCGGTCTCATCTTAATGCTGCTGTTAGGCGTGTTATTATGGAGCTGGATGATTATGATGATGTTTTGTTTGTGGGGCGCTCAACTGTACGGTCATCCGCCCATACGAAATCTCAATTTTTTTCAGACTCCTTTTTTTACATAGTCCAATCTAGCCACTTTCACCAATGATGATGATGATGAAGAAGAAATGATGATGACAACACAAACACCCAGTCCTCGGGCAGAGAAAATCACCAACCCAGCCGGGAATCGAACCCGGTATCCCATGATTCAGTGGCAGCAATGCTATCCACTAAACCACAATCATAGGGTTGGAGAAGGCACTGATGGCAGAGGGCAGTGGTGCCAGTTGACTCTATCAATAGATCGGGTTTCATTAAGCATGGCCTGCACATCAGTACGTGTGGAAAGGGAATGTTGGCAAATCTTATAGATGACAGCGTAGTGGGCGGTTGTGAGATCACTCATGGGAAAATTCTTGTAGTAGCTGGTGTTAGAGTTGCACCTCTTGACTGAAGGCAGCTGATAGGTATCCCTGCTTAAAGTCCCTCTAATAAAGGAGTCACCTTCAAAGGAGGCCAGATATCCAAGTAGTGAAGGAATTGACATATTTCATCAAAATATAAGAGGTATTAGAGATAAAGTCAGTCAACTGCTTGTAGATGGTGACTCTGACATTACTAGTATATCAGAGCACCACTTAAATAATTTGAAAATTCAGAGGCTTCGTTTACCAGGATACAGATTTCTTTTCTCAAGGTGTTCTTTGTGGAGTGGGAGGGTGGTCATGTACGTAAAAAAAAAAAAAAAAAAAAAAACACAGTATACCATTTGAGTCTGTAGACGTATCTCTACACTCCACTGAATAGTTATTTGAATGTTGTGCAGGGGCAGTTAAATTTAGTGAAACTAAACTTCTAATTGTTTTTGTTTATAGGTCCCCTAATTCTGACTTCAGAGCATTTATGCTCAAGCTGGAGAGGGTTCTTGGTTCACTTAATAGGAAGTACCAAAAATTAGTTATGTATGGTGGCTTCCACATTAATTTTGTGTGTGATGGTGCAAAAAAAAAAAAGAAAAGAAAACAAAAGAGATTTTTCCAAAGAAAATTCCGCACTGGCAGTATCAATGATTTTTATTAAATCTGCGACCGGTTTCGCACCACTTATGGGTGCATCCTCACGCAAGTTGTACAAAAAATAATATAATAAGAGCTCATATAAACTATTCAGTCCCCCAATTCTGAGGTATAAACTGAACTTTTAAACAACTAGTTTTTTGAATGACACAAAAAAGTACTCACATAGGCTATTTATAAAATGGTAACGTTGAACATTGCCCTGTAGCCACTCCCCACCATTCACGTCCAATATGCCGCCCCCTGGTGAAAGCGGTAGTTAAAATTTAAAAATATTTTTTTAAAATTTTTAAATGATGGGAGGGGCAATGACCTAGAAAATAAAAATAAAATATGATGCTGATAAAACTCCCCTAAACACGGACGACGAAGAGCACAAACATTAGCATGAACAAACAGCGGAATTATGGCCATGTAAACATGTCAGAACATCCCGTGCAAGCTGAGAGGAGCCGCGCGGCAGCGGACTCGGCCTGACTGACTGGCGAAACCCGGAAAGCGCTCACGCAGTGGCGCGAGAATTGCCAGAGGCCGGATGACGCCTACAAGGTGTGAAGAGTGTGGGGTGCTGAACATTTGATAATTCCTTATGCCTATTTTTTTATGTCTAATACCGCACTAGGTTGCCAATATAAAACATGACAGTTAGTTAAAGCCATAAGAATAATAAACGTGAAGGTTTTGAATGCGTAAGTCCCGGAGTACGCATAAAAATATATAGGATAGAACCCACTAACAAGTAAGCTATAGGGGTAAGGCTATCTGTTTAAGTAATCAAAATTTTCTAAAAGACCCTTGTGCCTCAGATCGGTCGGGGCATTAAGCGAGGAGCGAGGGGATTTCTTCAGAACTCTGAAGATTTCAATCTCTTCCAAAACATTATGTGTGTTGCCTTATTTTCCAAGTGTAACACCCGCATGTTGTTCTGGATACCGGTGATATGGTGACCTGTCTCCCGCAAATGCGCACTTACGGCCGATTTTGAGCCACATTTATTATTTTTATGGTTTTAACTACCTGTCATGTTTCATATTGGCCACCTGGTATGGTATTAGACTTTTTTAAAAAATAGACATAAGGAATTATCAAATGTTCAGAACCCCACACTCTTCACACCTTGTAGGCGTCATCCGGCCTCTGGCAATTCTCGCGCCACTGCGTGAGCGCTTTCCGGGTTTCGCCAGTCAGTCAGGCCGTGTCCGCTGCCGCGCGGCTCCTCTCAGCTTGCACTGGATGTTGTGACATGTTTACATGGCCATAATTCCGCTGTTTGTTCATGCTAATGTTTGTGCTCTTCGTCGTCCGTGTTTAGGAGAGTTTTATCAGCATCATATTTTATTTTTATTTTCTAGGTCATTGCCCCTCCCATCATTTAAAAATTTTAAATAAATATTTTTAAATTTTAACTACCGCTTTCACCAGGGGGCGGCATATTGGACGTGAATGGTGGGGAGTGGCTACAGGGCAATGTTCAACGTTACCATTTTATAAATAGCCTATGTGAGTACTTTTTTGTGTCATTCAAAAAACTAGTTGTTTAAAAGTTCAGTTTATACCTCAGAATTGGGGGATTGAATAGTTTATATGAGCTCTTATTATATTATTTTTTGTACAGATTGCGTGAGGATGCACCGATAAGTGGTGCGAAACCGGTCGCAGATTTAATAAAAATCATTGATACTGCCAGTGCGGAATTTTCTTTGGAAAAATGTCGAAGTTTGGCTGTGGTTGCTCACCCTACAAAACAAAAAGAAGGATGTTGGAAAATCTCGCACATTCATATGATCTGATACAGACTGTGTTTTTTTCAACTAGGGTGCAGGGGAACAGTAGCACAGCCATAGACAATATTTTTATTCATTCTTCATTACTAGATGGGCATTCTCTTTGTAAAAAAGGTGAATAGCCTTTCAGACTGTGATGCACAAATTTTAACAGTAAAAGGTTTTTATACTAAGACGACTGTTATATATAATTACAAACTAAGTAGAAAAGCCAATCCAATGGCAATAGAGAGGTTTTTAAACCTGATTAAGGAACCAGAGTGGCAGGATGTTTATAGTGCCGATAACACAGATGAATAAAAAATGGTTCAAATGGCTCTGAGCACTATGGGACTTAACATCTGAGGTCATCAGTCTCCTAGAACTTAGAACTACTTAAACCTAACTAACCTAAGGACATAACACACATCCATGCCCTAGGAAGGATTCGAACCTGCGACCGTAGCAGTCGCGCGGTTCCGGACTGAAGCGCCTAGAACCGCTTGGCCACCGCGGTCGGCACAGATGAATAATGTAATGCTTTCCTTAACACATTTCTCATGCTTTTTGAAAGTGCCTTTCCGTTAGAAAGTTCAAAACAGGGTATTAGCAGTAAAAGGCAGCCTGGATGGCTGACTACTGAGATAATGATACCATGTGCAACAAAGTGGTAATTATATCAAAAGGTTACAAGTAATCACAATCCAGTTACAGCATCCCATCACAAACAGTAAGGTACTTAAGAACCTTATTAGGAAGGCAAAATGTATGTAGTATGCAAATAGAATAGCTAATTCACAGTATAAAGTTAAAACCATATGGTCTGCCATGAAGGAAGTGTCTGGTCAGCAGCACAAGATCGATGATATAAATTCAGTACTTAGTAAAAATATTTCTGTTACTGTTAATTCAGATATATTTACAGTAATTAACAATCACTTCCTGAAAATTGCTGGTTCATTTAATAAAAACTTAGTTTCTATAGCTCTCTTGGAAAATGCCTTTCCGAGACTGAAGTCTGAAATCCTCGTCTGTTATACTGACAGGGGGGATATTAAGTCAATAATTAAATCACTGAAGACCAAGGACTCTCATGGATATGATGGAGTATCTAGTAGAATATTAAAGTATTGCGCTGCACATGTTAGTCCTATACTTAGCCATATTTGCAATTTATCCTTTAAGAATCGTTAGTTTCCTGAACGACTAAAGTACTCTGTTGTAAAGCCGATTCATAAAAAGGGAAAAAGGAATAATGTAGACAATCTGAGATCTATTTTTATGCCGTAAGTGTTGCTAAAGTTATTGAAAAGACTTTGTTTGTAAAGATAATTGATCATTTTATCTCACATAATTTGCTATCAAACGTATAGTTAGGTTTTAGAAGTGGTTTAACAACTGAAAATGCTATATTCTCTTTTCTCTCTGAGGTACTGGATGGATTGAACAAAAGGTTTCTAGCGCTAGGCATCTTTTTTTTTATTTAATTAAGGTGTTTGATTGTGTTGACCACAAAATATTGTGAAGTTGGACCATTATGGAATAGGGGCAGTAGCTCACAATTGGTTCACGTCTTACTTTAACAACAGACAGCAGAAGCTCATTATCCACAGTGTTGAGAATGGCTTTCCTTATCTATATAAATGATTTGCCCTCTAGTGTTACAGGTGATTCTAAAATATTTCTGTTTGCTGATGACACTAGCTTGGTAGTAAAGGATGTTGTGTGCAACAATGGCACTGTTTCAGATAGTACCGTTCGTGATAAAAGTTCATGGCTTGTAGAAAATAAATTAACACTAAATCACAGTAAGACTCAGTTTTTATATTTTCTAACACACAACTGAACACATCCCGACGTTTTAATTTCACAGAATGGGCATATGATTAGTGAAACTGAACAGTTCAAATTTCTAGGTGTTCAGACAGACAATAAACTGTCATGGAAAGCTCACATTCAGGATCTTGTTCGAAGAGTTAATGCTGTCATTTTTACTTTTCGAACGCTGAAGTATGTGATAGTTTGACACTAAAAGTAGTCTACTTCGCTTATTTTCATTCGCTTATGACGTATGGTATTATATTTTGGAGTAACTGTTCCCATTGTCAAAGGATATTTTTGGTTCAGAAATGGGCGGTTTGGGCAATAAGTAGTATAAGTTCGCGAACATCTTGTCGGCCCGTGTTCACAAGTCTGGGTGTTCTGACATTGGCCCCTCAATATATGTATTCTTTACTGTTGTCGCTTGCTAACGATATCAGATTATTCCCAAGAATTAGCAGCTTTCGCTCAGTTAATACTAGGCAGAAATCCTATCTGCATTTCGATCGCACTTCCTTGACTCTTGTGCAGAAAGTCGTTCAATAAGTTACCACAAGAATAAAAAAATCTTAGCAGCAGTCCATGCGCTTTCAAATCGAAGCTGAAGGGTTTCCTCACGGATCACTTCTTCTACTCTGTCGAGGAGTTCCTCGAAAAATTAAGTTGATTCCTGTGTTACACTGTTGATTGCGTTTACATAAACTTATGGCTCTTTTTTTATTTTATTTTTATTTTTATTTTTTTTTTTTTTGTTTGTTTGTTTGGAAAATAAGTTTTCCCTGTCGACTGTGGGCAGAGTTTTGTGATATGGGCAAAAGACGACACGGCAGGCGAACGCGCACGTGCAAAACACCGATACTCCATGGTGTAGAGATCAACCGCTATCAAGCAGATGGCGCTGTCGCAGTGCCTGCGCAAAGCGGAGGCCAGCCGCTCAGTCTTCCCGGAGCTATGAAGAGAAGGGGAGTTATAGAGTCGTGGTCAAAGGCAGAAGTGAAAGCTGTTATAGGCTATGAATGGGCACGTGGAGTATCAGGCACAGAAATTCATAACAGCCCTGTGTGATGTCGAGGCAGATGGTGCGGAGATGGTGCCAGCAATTAGTGATGGACGTCAGCAAGTGCAGGACACACCGAGACCTGGACGGAAGCGCACGGCCACTACAGATGCACGTGTCAGGGAGGTGGATGACGTGATTAAAACGAACCGGCGTATCACCGTCGATGGAGTAAAACTTGGACTCGGACACGAGCGAGCTCACAAGATCATCTACGACATTCTTCAATACAGGAAGGTGTCAGCACGATCGGTGCCTCGCCAACTGACCCCGACACACATGGAACAACGCATGGCGTTCAGCCTGGAACAGCTCGTGCGTTACCACGGATCTGGCAATGACCTTCTGTTTCGGATTGTGACGGGGGATGAACCGTAGGTCCACCATTACACGCCCAAATCGAAGGCCGCATCCATGGAGTGGAAACATCCGTCATCACCTGTCCGAAAGAAGATCAAAAGCACTTCGTCTGCAGGTAAAGTGCTGCTCGCAGTTTTCTGGGACGCCAAAGGAGTTTTGTTACTGGACTTTCTGAAGGATGCAACCATCAATGCTGCGCAGTACTGCGCCAGTCTGTCGAAATTGAAAGAGGTGATCCGGAAAAAGCGGCCTGGCCTTCTCAGATCTGGCGTTCTGCTGTTGGATGACAGTGAGAGACCACACACGGAGACGGCAACGCTAAAACATATTGCAACTCTTTGTTGGAAGCGCCTACACAATCCGCCTTACAGTCCGGATCTCGCACCAAGTGACTTCCATCTGTTTCCTGCTTTGAATAAGACTCTCGGCGGAAGGCGCTTTGGCAGCAATGCTGACGTCAAACAAGCCGTTCAACGCTTCTTCCGTATGCAACGCCCTGGTTTTTTCCTGGAAGGCTTTTTGAAGCTTATAAAGCTGTATACAAATGTCTCAATGTACTTGGAAATTATGTAGAAAAATAAAGATATGTCTTATCTTTAATGTCTCATTCTCTTTTTTTTTTCCTTTCACACACAACTCTGAACACAGTCGACAGAGGAAACTTATTTTCCAACTCCCCCACGTATTATTTTATCTGTTATTAGGTTTATGTCGTAATTTCATGTACTGACACGTTCCATGTACTTGGAGATTTGCTCTTCATTTTGTTGCTAAAAAAAATAAATAAAAAATCCCGAGCTGGTTGAAGGGTCCTGTCCATAATGCTCCAAATGTTCTCAATTGGTGAGCGATCTGGCGACATTACTGGCCAAGATATGTTCGGCAAGCACGAAGACTCGCCGTGTACAGGTGGCTTTACCTTCCTGAGATGTAAGCGCAGAATGGCTTGCCATGAAAGAGAACAAAACTGGGCGTAGAGTACCGTCGACATACTACTATGCTATAAGGATGCCGTCGATGAAATCCAAATGCGTCCTGCTACGAAATGAAGGGGTTTCCCAAACCTCAGTGCTGGATGTCGGACCTCATGACCGGTGACATTCAGGTCGGTATCCGACCGCTGTCTGGGGCGTCTCCAGACAAGTCTTCGCTGTTCACTGGAGCTCAATCGAAACGGACTCATCACTGAAGACAATTCTATTTCAATTACACTGCAGGCCGAAGACGTGTCTGCAGACGCCCTGTACAGGGATAGGATACCAACCTGACTGTCACCCAACATACTTTCCGTCAAACAGGTGTGATGGACTGACGTGCCATTTCATTTCGTAGCAGCAACCCTTTGGTTTGTCACCCGCGGAACTTTTACAGCACAACAGTCCGTCGACGATATTCTTTCAGCAAGATAATGCTCGCCTGTGCACGGCGAGAGTTTCTACTACTCGTTTTCGTGCTTACCAAACCCTACCGTAGCCAGCAGGTCGCCGGACCTCTCCCCAACAGAGAGCGTTTGCTGCATTATGGGCGGGTCCTCCAACCATCTCGGCATTTTGACGATCTAACGCACCAGTTGGACAGAATTTGGCACGATATCCTTCTAACAACTCTATCAATCGACCGCAAGCCGAATAAATGCTTGCATAAGATCCAGAGGTGGACCAATGGGTTATTGACTTGCTGATTTTGTGAAACTCTTTCCCTCGAACAAATCATACAGTTTTTCTGAAATTGTAATCATCATTTTTTATCTGTAGATGTACGTCACATCTGCCGATTTCCGTTCCATTCGGATAATTTCTTCGTGGTATATCGCTTTTTTGGCATAGAGAAGGGAATCGGTCGACATGAACACATGCCAGCAGTGGTATCCTACTCTACCAACAAAAGGTGTGGCAAGTAAGGCTGCGACCGAAATATTTGAGAACAGGTGATTATAATAGGTGCATTTCTTATTTCGGCATTTGTGTGCGTTCTCAGTCGTCGGGACAGAAGGAGGGAGTTAACATACAGAGAAGGGCACTAACCCGTGTAAGATCTGCTCGCGCCGTCTCTTTGTTCCCCAAACAAGAAAAATAACTTCGATCTTACTGTTCGTCAACTAAGACAGTTTCAAGGAGGAAGAAATGCTTAAATGTGTAGTCGAAGCCACGAGACAGAGTCGGACGCTCAGCAGTTAGTATTACTCCTCACAGGTTCTATTTCTAAATGAAATGGACTATTTCATTACTCTGAACTGTACCTAACCATCAGCCATTTTGTAATTTTTTACCATTCGATCCTTTATCAAAGCATGAATTCCACAAAATATGTTTACGAACTCAAATGTAAATCACATAATACACATGAATAACTTTTGTTGGACCAGAGCACGTATATATTCAAGATTATGTTTTTAGAAGGTATTAATCCAGTGGAATTCGTATCTCCAGCATTGGATACACGATAATCCAGTCCTTTTTGCGGAGATGAAGCACGGCCATTGCCGCTCTAAGGACAGAAGTGTTTGTGTGAACTTAAGGCGGAAGATGTGTGTTTTAGTAAGTGTGTACATACAACAGGTGGTCTCCAATGTAAGTACCGGAGACACGGTATCATTTTCAGGAGGAGGAGACCAGAATCGTAAAAGGAAGGAGGGACGTCTCGAGTGACTGACGAACTAATGTCAGAGTATTAAGACAGCTTACTTGAAACCGAACGTGGTGATGCAGTGGAAAACACCAAAGCATTTGTCAGGAGGAGCCGAATTCAAATCTCAGTAATATCACGTAGACTAAAATGCTGCATTTGCATAGCTTCGCGTGAAAGTTGCTTAGTTCCTTCAATCTAATCTCTGTCAGTTCCTTCCCATTCCATCCTACATTTTAAAAATGTTACCTGTAATCTAGCTACCAATAGGTTTTGAAATACTAGTAATAAAAGACGGTTCAACAGATCAGGCCAGTTTTATTTAAATAAAAAGAAGAAATACGGAATGAGCATGTTTTTAGCGAATCGATACTTACGTTAACATAGGGCCCCAAGTTATCAGAAGACACGGGCTCGTCACCGTAGTAGAAGTTCTTCATCTCACGGCAGAGGGCAATGCGGTCCTCCTTGCGGCCGTTGAAGTCTTGCGGGACCAGCCGCTGGAAGCTCATGTCGAGGTTCGCCGTGGCGTTGATGACATTACGGACGTTCTCTGTGAATGAAGTGTTTCTATAATTATTTGCATTGCTTGAGAAAGATCACTTTTAATGTAGTACGTAGTACAAGGCTGATGGAAAATGAGTGACGGAGGTAATGTCCATCACTCCATAGGTCACTTCATTCGTGCTTCAGCAGCGAAAACGATACAGAGCTGATAGGACAATACATGCATTACCTCTCCGACTAGAAGTGGCTATATCAAGATAACTGCCATCTTGTTCCCAGTCCACCTGCAAGAAAATGTCATACATCCTCTACCCTGAAGTCTAAACGAAATATTTCAAATTATTTTAAAGCCATTTTGACGATTTTTCGACCGTGACTGCCTCAAAAAATATGTAATGGTTTTTAACTACCGCTACCAGTCACAAAATTTGTTAACTAATATATTATTTATTTATTGTGCGACGTGTTTCCAGGGTATACCTCATCATCAGGCTATATGGCATTACAAAAACAATTTTACTATAGGATCATGCAGATATTAAAGAGACTTTTCACAAATGCTGTGGTTATCTTTGTTCTTATGGTGTAGCAGTCTCGTTGTGATGAGCTGAGGTGTTTCCATTTCTGTGCTCTCTTGGCTTTCTTGAGCACTGCTCACAAATGTTCACACACGTACCAGTAACTTGGAAACACGGTCACAAAAACGAATCTGTAATTTGTCTACCAATGGAGTTAGATAAGTATTCTTGTGACGCTTTCGTACTTACTGAATGTATCTTTAATGCGCCGCTCTTCTTTGTATCTTCTCTACATCATCTATAATTCCTATCTGGTACAAATCCCAGACTGACGAGCAGTATTCGATTATTAGTCAAACGAAGATTCTGCAAGCTGCCTCCTTCGTGCGTGGACAACACTTCCTGAGAATTTTTCAAATGATGGTCAGTATGGCTTCTGCTTTTCTACGATTAGTTTTATATGGTCGTTCCATCTTAAATTTCTCCGTCGAACACCCCCCAGATAGTTAATGGATGTAACTACTTCCAGCAATCCTTCAGATATTACGTAACCCTATAATAATGTGTCTTTTTGCCCAGTCATGTGCAAATCCGTTACTTTTGTTTCTGTTGAGGGTCAATTGCAAATCCTTGCACTTAAGGTCGTTCCTCCGCAGGTCTTCCACTCATTCCCAACAACGTTTAACGTCGCTACTTCTCTGTGTACAACGGCGACATAACGCAAACAGCCTCATGGAGCTTCCGACATTATCCATTAGATCACAATATTTAAAGGGGAAACGTTGGTAGCAAAACCTCAGAGGTCTTGACAGATTTACTTCAGAGTTTTACACGATACTCTAATAAACATTCGGCCGGACGTAGACTACTTATTTCCAAACAATGCAATTTTTCCTGAAAAAAAAACAACTGCGAGAAAGAAAATGCTGTACCATGATGTGACAATGTGCGGATTCGCGTGTCTCCAAGAGTCTGCCAGTACAGCTCTTTCAACGTCTTTGCGACGCTCTCCCGCGGGTCAGACAACCCTGTGACCATTCACTCAGCCCTTCTCTACATACGTTCCATATCCCCCGTTAGGCCTATTTGGTACAGGGTCCACCTACTTGAGCAGTGTTCTATGATGGGTGCGCGTGTGATTTGTAAGCAATCTGCTCTGTAGACTGGGTGTACTTCCCCAGTATTCTACCCATAAATCGAAATATGCCACCTGTTTTACCCACCACTAACCCTACGTGACCAATGTATCCCATATCTCTACAAATGTTACACCCAAGCATTTGTACGAGTTGACCGATTCCAACTGTGACTCTATGACAATATAGTTGTAGGACATTGTTTTTTTTCGTTTTACAAACGGCAAAATTTTACGTTTCTAGACATTTAACGAAAGCTGCCACTCTTTGCACCACTTTCACATCTTATCAATATTTGACTGGATGTTTAAGCAGCTTCATTCAGAAAGTATTTTAAAAAGTTTGAGGTTACTATAAATAATGTTCGCGAAGTCACTGATATGTAACATGAACGGAAAGGGCCCCAAAACACTTCCCTGGGGCACACCAGAAGTTGATTTTACGTCTGTCTCTACATACGTTCTATATCCCCCGTTAGTCCTATTTGGTACAAGGTCCACCTACTTCAGCAGTGTTCTAGGATGGGTGCACGTATAAGATAAACATAATTTGATGCGTCCTCTCTGTCAGTCCAATCACAAATTTCATGTGATAATCCCTACGACAGTAATATTCGTAGAAGTAGTACTGAGTCAAATGCTTTTCAGAACTCAAGAAATACTGCATCTATTTGACTGCCTTGATCCAAAACTTTCCGTAAGTCAAGTGAAAAAGGTTTTTAACATGGCTGTCAATCAGCGACTGTTGTATAATACAAAATTTTGAAAAGTCCGTCATTCGAAAGTAAATGCTTGAAAATTTCCAGCTCCTCCAAAATATCAAGTTTACGCCCTTTTTTTTTAATATTCAAAATTTCCAACTTCTCAACCCCTTTAGGAGAGTGCCCTGTGATTAACAGGTGATCTGCAAAAGAAGAATTAGGGGCACACGAACCGTTTTCCCTCAGAAAATATTCTTTACAGCGAATTGAAAAGGCACGTCCTGTTTGACCAATATAATAGGCACCTCAAGTGTCACAAGAAATCTTGTAGACACCAGAATTCTGCAGGGGGCTAGTAGTTGACTTTAAATTTTGTGTTGACTGTAGCAGAGGACACATGGCAGCCCCTAGTGGCTTGCACCTCTGTTGCATTTTAGTTTAATTTTGACTATCTGACGCTGTCAGGTATGACCGCAGCTTTCGTATTTTTTGGTACGTGATGCTGTAACATTTAGTTTTAATTTTATCCGAAGAAGGTGTCCCTTGTGACACCGAAACCTAGGTTACAAATTAAATGTGTTCTCGGCTGAGGGCAGTGTTTTTCAAAATTTTGTATCAAGTGAAAAAAGTGTGAGTTGGGTTTCACTTGATCGATGTTTTCGGAATCCATGCTGACTTCCATGAAGAAAGATTCTGCTACAAATCGATTTCAAGGACACTGGACGGTAATTTTGCGGATCACTTTTACTACTCTTACTGTAAACAGGTGTGTCCCATGCTTCCTTCCAACGACTCGGCGGGGTTTTTAGCTAGAGGGACCTACGACAGATTCTACTTAAAAAAAGGGGGTATCTCAGCCACAAATTCAGTATAGAATATGATCGGGATTCCATCGGGCCCTGGAGCTTTGTTCAATTTTAACGATTTCAGATGTTTCCCAACACCACTGACGTCAACACTTATTTCATTCCTCCTTCAGTGGTACGAGGATTAAATTGGGGCAATTGTCCTGGGTTTTCCTTTGTAAACGAACATTTTAAAATAGAGTTAAGCATTTCAGCTTTTGCTTTGCTACCCTAAATTTCATTTCCTGTCTCATTCGCTAGACTAAATTTGGTGCCACTAACAGCCTTTACGTATGATCAGAATTTCTTTAAGTATTGTGAGAGGTCATCTGTAATATCCTGCTACAGTAGTCCTTGAAGGCATCACGCGTTGCTCTCTTGTCACCTAAAAGCGATTCATTCAGCGTCTCGCTATTGACAGCTACGCCTTGCTATGCAGTAATTTCCGTTTCTTTACAATGGCTCTATACGATGGAGGGCCCCTCCCATTATAAACAGTTCTACTGGGCACATATCTATCCAGTGCATGATCCACTGTTCTTTGAAACTAGAGTCACAGTCATTGTACATGTCATGTCCTGTGCTAAAAGGTTAAATTTCCTCCTCGTAATACGATACTACTGTACCTTATGAAGTTTATTGACAAAATATCTCTTTCTACTTGCTTTGTTTGACCTTTGTACTTTGGTACTGCCACAGTCGCGTCACGGTCATTGATACCAGTTTTGATGTTGGCATTGACAATGACGTCAGATCTATTTGTTGCCATTAGACCTAATATTTCCATCATGAGTGGGTTTCCGAATTCTGTGCTCTAAGGTTCAAAATGGTTCAAATGGCTTTGAGCACTATGCGACTTAACTTCTGAGGTCATCAGTCACCTATAACTTAGAACTAATTAAACCTAACTAACCTAAGGACATCACACATATCAATGCTCGAGGCAGGATTCGAACCTGCGACCGTAGCGGTCGCTCGGCTCCAGACTGCAGCGCCCAGAACCGCACGGCCACTCCGGCCGGCCTGAGCTCTAAGGAGTTTTCAGAGAAAGTATTTAGTAATGTTTCACAGTATATCTTGTTACATCCATCACTAGAAAAACTTCAGTTTTCCCAACTGAATGTTGGTTCATTCAAGTTTCAGTTGATGACTGGGGAACCTTTGTACGAGTACAAGTGAATTGAGGATTTCTCTAAAGTTTTCGGCCATATCAGGAAGTGAGTCTGGCGGACGACACAAGGACCTAACTGCAATTCTGTGCCCTCTCCTGATACAGACTCTTTCCCAAACAATCTCGCATGTAGTTTCAATTTTTGTCGCTACGGATTTGAGTGTTTTGTCTGCCGCGACAGAGACATGACATCTGTTTCCCATTAGCCTAAACTTTCGCTAAACACTTAAATTTTCTCCAAAAATCTCATGTGCTATCAACTTCAGGTTTTAACCAGATTTCTGTAACTAGTATCATGTGAGCTTCACTGCTTTTCAGGAGCGCTTCAAACTGGCAATTTGTTGCGCAACCTTCGGTACTTTACCGTTAGGATTTTAGTATTCTCACCTGTGGGAGGCATTTCTTTCGATCTTACACTGATACTTCTGGGTTTCCCACAGCTATCGTTACCTAGACGGGATGGGGAATCACCTAATCCGAAAAAAACTTGTGTGGGTGTTGGAAATTCGTGGTAAGGTCTTATGGGACCAAACTGCTGAGGTCATCGGTCCCTAAGCTTACACATTATTTAATCTAACTTAAACGAACTTACGCTAAGGACGACCCACACACCCATGCCCGAGGGAGGACTCGAATCTCCGACGTGGGGGAGTCGCGCGGACCGTGACAAGTCGCCTAAGACCGCACGACAACCACGCGCGGCAAACCCATGTGTGCACCCCTACACACAGTCAACTACCTGGGTGCACATTGACCAATTTAGGGCGACCCTATAGTTTTCAATCCTATGGCGCAAGTCCAGGAGGTCGCAGCCTAGCTTCTCACAGAACCTTCGAAGTCTCTGGGTCAATCCTTCCACTTGACTAAGAACCAGTCAGCTTAGTACTGTAAGATACGCCTCTCTTCTGAAAGCTCTTTGCTTACCATGTTTTGAGTTATGGTAGTATGAACCAAAACAAGACTTAATGAACTTACCCTTTGAGGTTTCTCAGCCAGCAATACCATACGACATTTACATTTCACTATTCCATAAACTGCGAGCCCCTCAAAAGATTCCATAAACTGCGAGCCCCTCAAAAGATGCATAATGAGTGATTCATAGTTTCCTGCTCTTTTCTCAGACAACTTTCTGTATGCTTAACAATGCCACATTCTGTGTTGAAATTACATCCAAGTTAACTTCAATGTTTATTACCATTTATCGCAGCAAACTGTATCACAGACGTTACTGAAAACTGGGAGAAGACAGTATGAACACCCTCTTTTACCTACTCAAGCCACAAATGTAAATTAGAATTTAACTTCCCGTTGACGACGTGGTTATTAGAGACTGAGCATATCTACACCTAAAAGCACCCATTTAACATGGATGAGGAAGGGAAAAAGCCTGTCTAGTTGACAAGGATCGTCTCGACAGCGTTTGCCTTAACTGCGTAGACGCATACATTGGACAACACGGCTTTCAGGCTAGTTTGTGATGGAAAGAAAATGAAGGCACTTATGCAATTTCTCTGATGCGGTCCATTCGCCACATAATTCCGGATCATAGTTCCAAGATAGAGAGACAGCCTCCGTATTAAACTTGTCAGTGCTTAGTAGTAAAAGTATTGATAGTATTAAGCCAGCCTATTATGTCAGCGCTGTAAACACTATCGATAAATCTGCTGAAGTAGTCACATGAGAGTAATTAAACGATACGTCAATCATTCTTGCCTGCAAAAATTAACACTCTAATGGAAAACACTGGTTATAAACGTACTCGATATGTTCCATTAACTTATAACAGTTGCTACATTAAAAAATTTCCCACAGGCGGTACATTTTTCTAAAACATTGTGTTATCACAAGAAAATGGTTTCACTTCGTAAAGATCTCTCGATAACATTACAGCTTGCTATAATGAGAGGCTAATATGTAGAAAGGCGCTTTGCTACACTTCGGAAAAGGTGAAATTTGATTACAGGCTTAAGGGATTACCACGCGAAATAGCAACTTCCTTGGAATAATCGTAGACTGGTATGTTATAGCAAGATGCATAAGACTGCTGATAATAACATGGACAGCGTTTGATTGCAGTTTTAGGCGCTACAGTCTGAAGCCGAGCGACCGCTACGGTCGCAGGTTCGAATCCTGCCTCGGGCAGGGATGTGTGTGATGTCCTTTAAGTAGTTCTAAGTTCTAGGCGACTGATGACCTCAGACGTTAAGTCGCATAGTGCTCAGAGCCATTTGAACCATTTTTTGCAGTTTCAGTGCTTCATTGCCCGCCCACAGAAAGCGTCTCTCACTGTTGAAACAGTTCAGAGCGTTTCATTTTGAGCCATTGACCGGAGAAATCTGTTCGAGAGTACTGTTGAAGAGAATGGAAGCATGACGTCTCTCTTAAATCTCAACATGCCTCCTTTGTGTTAGAGCGCTTTACGAAAGAGATTAATTCACGTTTTGTGTTTCAAGTAGGCAATGTACCACTGAAGATGAACCTGCCCTTTGAAACTTCCGTTCGAGAATAAAACAGGCGATTAAAAGGCCGCACACGAATTTTATTTTTAGGTTTGCAAGCTTATGTTTCACTTTCGTTGCTAATACGGAAGAAAAGTCTAAACGAAGATGCTATTATCCAAATATCTTGCTTTAAAGTACTTGTACAGTGAAGTAGTTAAAAAGCTGTAAAGCTGGAAGTAGTGAAATAGAGGTTAGAATAGTCCAGTTCCCAGTTCAATACAAAAAATAACAAACGGTAAATGACCCCCATCGCACATGTCAGTTTTTCTCTGCATGTCCATCTTTTCAGAGATTGTTGCTGGACTCAGCTGTTCGATACAAGATGTCTAATGAAACATCTTTCAGTCGTCTAGTTTCGAAACTTATTTTATTTGGCTACCAGTTCCGGCGATTTTCTGCCGACGGCAGATGATGATTGAAGTGATCGCTGTAGCAAGCAGAAATCTACTAATACGAGTACTTCTGGGCTCTGTTTCGACCATGACAGAGGTGGAATCTTCCTACAAGTCGATCAGGGGCCTGAAGATGGCGAAGTAAATCGCCGAAGCTGATAGCCAAATAAAATAAGTTTCGAAACTAGACGGCCCACTGGACATGCTGTCAGTTACTCCATTGCCTGCCGGACAGCTCAGACACGGGCACTTACTGACGAGGAAGACGGCGCCCTCCAGGGCGGTGACGCCGGTGAGCAGCGGCACGCGGTGGGCCCTGCCGGCGCGCACCAGCTCGCCGGGCGGCCTCGTCAGGAAGGCGCCCCCCTCCGCGTCGGCCGGCTCCACCGTCATCACGAACGGGACCACCGTGCGCTCCTTGTCCTGCACGTGCGACACATGCAGCTGTTACACTGATCGCAGGATAACATACACTGGCACTTCTAAAGTAACTGCGTAACCACTAGAAATTTCACACAACTTCTCCAAAAGGCCGGCTGGGGTGGCCGTGTGGTTCTAGGCGCTACAGCCTGGAACCGCGCAACCGCTACGGTCGCAGGTTCGAATCCCGCCTCGGGCATGGATGTGTGTGATGTCCTTAGGTTAGTTAGGTTTAAGTAGTTCTAAGTTCTAGGGGACTGATGACCTCAGAAGTTAAGTCCCATAGTGCTCAGAGCCATTTCAACCATTTTTTCCTCCAAAAGCGTGATCTACATCTACATCTACATCTACATCCATACTCCGCAAGCCACCTGACGGTGTGTGGCGGAGGGTACCTTCAGTACCTCTATCGGTTCTCCCTTCTATTCCAGTCTCGTATTGTTCGTGGAAAGAAGGATTGTCGGTATGCCTCTGTGTGGGCTCTAATCTCTCTGATTTTATCCTCATGGTCTCTTCGCGAGATATACGTAGGAGGGAGCAATATACTGCTTGACTCTTTGGTGAAGGTACGTCCTCAAAACTTCAACAAAAGCCCGTACCGAGCTACTGAGTGTCTCTCCTGCAGAGTCTTCCACTGGAGTTTATCATCTCTGTAACACTTTTGTGATTACTAAATCATCCTGTAACGAAGCGCGCTGCTCTCCGTTGGATCTTCTCTATCTCTTCTATCAACCCTATCTGGTACGGATCCCACACTGCTGAGCAGTATTCAAGCAGTGGGCGAACAAGCGTACTGTAACCTACTTCCTTTGTTTTCGGATTGTATTTCCTTTGGATTCCTCCAATGAATCTCAGTCTGGCATCTGCTTTACCGACGATCAACATTATATGGTCATTCCATTTTAAATCACTCCTAATGCGTACTCCTAGATAATTTATGGTATTAACTGCTTCCAGTTGCTGACCTGCTATTTTGTAGCAGGAAACTACGAGACGGTAGCCAAAAGTTTCTCGAATATACACTGAAGAGCTAAAGAAATTGGTACAGCTGCTTAATATCGTGCAGGGCTCCGGCAAACACGCAGAAATGCCACAACACGACGTGCCATGGACCCGACTAACGTCCGAAGTAGTGCTGGAAGGAACTGAAACACTGAATCCTGCGTGGCTGCACAGAAATCGGTAAGAGTACGGGGGGGGGGGGGGGGGGTGGATATCTCTTATGAACAGCACGTTGCAAGGCGTCTTAGATATGCTCCATAATGCTCATGTCTGGGAACTCTGGTGGCCAGCGGAAGTATTTAAACTCAGAAGAGTGTTCCTGAAGCCACTCTGTAGCGATTCTCGACGCCTGTGGTGTCGCATTCTCCTAATGCAATTGCCCAAGTCAGTCGGAATGCACGATGGACATTCAAAAAATAGTTCAAATGGCTCTGAGCACTATGGGACTTAACATCTGAGGTCATCAGTCGCCTAGAACTTAGAACTACTTAAACCTAACTAACTTGAGGACATGACACACATCCATGCATACAACGTTTTGTGTAGTACTGTAAGTCGAAAGAGCGTAATATATTTATCAGTTCATGTTCAATTTTTCTGCACTTTTTGTTAATCTCAATATCGTAATCTCTCATGCACATCACTCAATCTTCAAGTTTTCCTTCTTCACTCTTAATGTAACGTATAGTCACTCTGATGTAGTTTATTTTACAAAATGAATCACTGCGCGTATCAGCTGATAACGTTCCCTCTACATATCTGAAAACATTCCTCAACTCTCTAGAAACAGCTCAACTTAAGCGATTGGCTGTTTCCTTCAAATTTTTGCAAATGGCGGTTGTATGAAGTAGCAGTTTCTTGGGGGGAGGGAATGAGGGAGTGTACTCACCTCTGCCGCGAGCGCGTGGCGCATGTCCTCAACGAAGGCCTTCGCTGGGAACTCCATCAGGTACATGAGCACCTCCTCGGAACTGCGCGTGCGTAGACCCAAGTGCTCGGCCAGCACGAACGTACGTTCCGGCACGGCGGTCGAGAAGGCGGCGGGCACCAGCGTACTGCCGCTCATGGCGATGACGCGCTGGAACAGGCCTGCAGCCACCGCTGCTCAGAAAAACGTTCTCTACCCTCTTGTGAGAGCAGAGATCTTCACACTTATCGTAAAATTATATTACAGTATAGAAATGCGGACGTTTCTATGCTGCTGCAGTCATGGACTGTGCGGCTGGCCCCGGCGGAGGTTCGAGTCCTCCCTTGGGCATGGGTGTGTGTGTTTGTACTTAGGATAGTTTAGGTTAAGTAATGTGTAAGCTTAGGGACTGACGACCTAAGCAATTAAGTCCCATAAGATTTCACACACAGTTGAACAGTTTCTATGCTGGTGGAAGGGGGGGGGGAGGGGGGGTCTGCTGTTCAGAAGCTGTGAGAGTCGCTCACTCACTCTCGAGGCAGAAATAACACTGTAGTTCATGAGATAGCTGCAAACTTTCTTTGGGATTCTGAAGGTGGGAGGTGTAAAATACGGAAAAACTTTGCTTTTTGCCAATGACACGGTAATTCTGCCAGACAGCAAAGGACTTGGAAGAGCAATTGAAGAGAATGGAGAGTGTCTTGAAAGGAGGATATAAGATGAAAACCAACAAAAGCAAGACAAGGGTAATGGCATGTATTCGCATTAAAACAGATGGTGCTGAGGGAAATAGATTTGCAAATGAGACGCTAAGTGTAGTTGATGAGTTTTATTATTTGGGCAGTAAAACGACTGATGGGGACGGAAGTAGAGAGGATAGAAAATGTAGGCTAACAATGACATGATAGGGGTTGGTGGAGAAGAGAAATGTTTTAACATCAAATATAAATTCGAGCGTTAGGAAACCTTTTGTGAAAGTATTTGTCTGGAGTGTAATTATGTAAGGAAGTGAAACGTTGACGATAAGCAGTTCAGACGAGAAGAGAATATAAGTCTTTCAAACGTGGTGCTACAGAAGAAAGTTGAAAGCTGAATGTATAGATAACGTAGCTAATGTGGATGTACTGAATGTAATTGAAAAAAAAAAAGAAATTTGTGAAGTAACGTGATTAAAAGAAGGAATCGGTTGATAGGGAGTATTCTGAGACATCAAGGAATCATCAATTTAGTATTGGAGGGAAGAATGTATGTGCGTGTGGGGGGGGGGGGGGGAGGGGGCGAAGGTAAAAACTGTAGAGAGACACCAAAGGTTAGAATAGTAAACAAGTTCGAATGCATGCAGGTTGTAGTAGTTACTCGAAGATGAAGAGGCTTACTCCAGTTGGAGTAGCATGGAGAGCTGCAGGTACATTTCTGCAAACCATCACAAGAAGTGGGAACCTGGATTCCCACTTCAGTCCGCTACAGTCACTGTGAATAAATCCTTCTACCTTGGAAACAAAATAAAGTTCAGCAGAAGAAGCAAGAAGATAACAAGAAACATACCAGCACAGGCAAAGACAGCGCTTCTCGCCAAAAGATATCATTTAGAATCAAGCTAATGGCACTGGACCATTTGAGAAAGAAATTTCTGACAGTAGACTACCGCGGCCCAGCAGTGGATCACACACTCAAGGAAAATCAGAAGTGAGAATCGACGCGAGGAAAACTAGACAAGAGGGAAAAAATGAAATGATCGTCTGGCGTTGATGGCCGGGAAACTCCACCCAAGGACGTTCGGCCAATGGACTCAAGTCTTATTTCAGGTAACGCCCCATTGGGCGACTTGCGCGGCGGTGATGGGGATGACAGCACAACACCCACGCCACGAGCGGGTGGCTTTAGGCAAAATTTCTCGCTAGATCCACATACTTGGCGGGAGACATTATTGTTGTAGGCATCTCTATGTGCTCACTACGCGCTCAGAATTGAAAACAGTGACGTCACGCGATCGATGGGCATGCTAGATACACTGTCCAACACATCTGTGCAGAGCTTCATCACATTTTCACAGTGGTTTCCATTTCACGCCAAATCGGACCTTACTTTCCGAATACCCCCAATATTCAGGAAAACCTTCACACAGAATAACGTCACTCTCCACCTGTGCCTTATACCTGCGGCAAAGCTTTTCTATGATGAGTTTCATACGTCACCATGTGTTAGAATTCCATGATCAACAGAACAGCTCACCTTGACTTCCAAATAAAAATCACTATGCTTGGACCCCCGCCTGGAAAAAGATAAACTCAGGTGACGAGGCTTGGCATTAAACAGATCTGTCGCTAGCATCTCCGTGTACATGTTAGAGTTCATTCTAACATTCAGCCAGGCAATGCACGATTTACCTCTAGTGCAGAAGGCTTCCCAAATCATAGCACTGACACCACAAAATTTTTGCTCTTTCTTACCTGCTGCTCTTTTCCCAGGTTACGCCAATAATATTGGAATGCATCCGGCAAATCTGAATTAAACTTCTATTTATCACTGAAGACCATCTTATCCCATTCTGAAGGCCATGACATACGTTTTGCAGCGAACTCCAATGAAGCCTGTTTATGTCTGGTGTTGGCGCAGATTTCTGCAGTAGTTTCTCGAACGCAAAATGTTTGTCATGTAACAAAATTTGTCGTTTACATCTGGCAGTCAGTGGCAACTGTAAATAAGCAACAAGGAGAGAGGAATGGCGGTTTGTGGCCCTTGTTTTGTGCAAGAACAACCATTTCGATGTCCCAGATAATTTTCTACTTTGCCCATATTTTCCGTTCTGTCCATATGGTGCAACCAATCTAACGAAATTAGCAATCACTCTACTTGAACGGTTCAACTTCTTGACGATTTGATGATTAGAGAGTCCCATTTTTTCTTTTTCATCACATGATAACTGTTTTGCGCGTGGCATTGTCACAATCGTGGTTTATGTGTAGAACACGCGCTGTCACTACTGGTGCCTGTTTCCCATCTGCATTAAAGGCACGTGCCTACACACTAAAACCGCACAAAGGTGACTGCCTTTATATTGAGTTACACCCTCTCCTACCCGAATCGTTAATGTCTTGTTGTATGCTGCACTACTGACATCAAATCAGGCACCGTTTGACTGCACTTGTCGGTATACCGGATCCCTTACTAATGCGCATACACTGTGTCCATCTATTCCAGTCGACAGTGTTAGTTTTCCTACAAGTATCCATGCCTTTATGTTGATTTCCACTACTATACGAGCCTATCACAAAACGACAAATGGCAGAAATTCACACGAAGGTCAATGGTTTCGCGACATAACGGACGTTCAAGTCAGTGTGAAGCGCGAGTTGAACAACATCCGAAAGAAGGTCTGTCCTGGCAGTTTCACTTGGTTCTATGAACGTTCTCCCGTGTTTTGCACAAGTGAAAGGAGACATGAAGCCTTAAAACTACTATCTTAACGTTTGTCTATTTTTTTATTAACCCAGTCTTAAAACTCTTTCTACTGTGTTTGAAGTATTTAACAGGATATCCTTCATCCCGTTACTACGAGCATATGTAAAGCGCATGACAAATATCATTTAACACTTACGGCGCTAATTTCGGCCCAGCGCAGTGTTACAGCAAATGTCCTTTTAGCTAATGATATTTTTTTTTTGGTCGTTCGTTATCCACACTATCAGTCTACTTCGCATATTTTCATACGCGTATGTCGTATGGTATTATTTTTTGGGGTAAGTCTTCTGATTCAAAAAGGGTATCTTTGGCTCAAAAACGGGCTGTTCGAGCTATATGTGGTGTAAGTTCGACAACCTCTTGTCGAACCCTATTCAATAGTCTGGGAATTCTGACATTGCCCTCACAGTACATATTTTCTTTAATGTCGTTTGTTGTTAGCAATATTAGCCTATTCCCAAGAGTTAGCAGCTTTCACTCAGTTAATACTAAGGCAGAAATCCAATCTGCATGTGGAATGCACTTCCTTGACTCTTGTGCAGAAAGGAGTGCAGTATTCTGCTGCATCCATCTTCAATAAGCTACCACAAGAACTACTCAAAAATCTTAGCAGTAGCCCAAACTCTTTTAAGTCTAAACTGAAGAGTTTCCTCATGGCTCACTCCTTCTATTCGGTCGAGGAGCTCCTGGAAGAGCTAAAAAATTAAGCAACTTCCAGTGTTACATTGTTGATTTTCTTTATTTAATTTTACGACTTGTCACATGAATATGTTTTTTTTATATTTCATTTTATCTGTTTCTAATATCGTGTTATAATTTCATGTATTGACTCGTTCCATGACCACGGAGACTTCTCCTTAATTTGGTCCCACGGAACAATAAATAAATAAATAAATAATTTTTTTTACGTGGAAAAACAAGGAAGACTGGGTTTAAAGTCCCGTCGACATCGAAGTCAGAGGAACACAAGCTCGAATTGTGTCAAGGATAGGGAAGGAAATCGGCCATGCCCTTGCAAAGAAACCATTGCGACATTTGCCTGGAGCGATCCAGAAAAATCACGGAAAATCTGGATGACAGGAGGCGGGTCTGAGCCGTCGTCCTCCCGAATACCAGTCCAGTGGGCTAACCACTGCGCTACCTCGCTCGGTTTTTACGCGGAAATGGGCCTCTGTAATTATTTCGGCAAACACTGCATCTGCGAAACATATGTACACTGTCAGCGTCACTATAAGAAAAGGTTGTGAAACACGAAGAATGAACAAAACAAACTCACACATGAGACCTGCCACGTAAGAAATTTCAAGTCTTATACAATATAACTAAAAAGTCTGTTTTAGAATGTACTAAAATATGATGCCCTAGTATTTAAAAATGTATCGTGCGTTACCCAGCTCTTTACAGAGACCGTGTAGTGCCGTGTTGCCCGTACTTACCTCTAGACATGGGTGACAACATATGAGCATGGCAAGACCACGCTCCCGCGTCTTGGCCGAAGATGGTGACGTTCTTGGGGTCACCGCCGAAGTTGGCGATGTGGTCCTTGACCCAGCGGAGAGCCATCACCTGGTCCTTGAGGCCCATGTTACCAGGTACCACGTTGTCTCCCGTACTCATGAAACCTGCCAACATTTCAGGTTACCGTTGTTAATGGTACACGAACATTTCACTACCTGTTGTTTACTTGGATGTAGTATACACCAAATGATAAAAGAAAAAGTGATACACCCCCGAACACAGTCGGATGTCAAAGTAACTTCATTCACAAACACACGATAGGCGGGTATGTGAATGACTGAAGTTGTAGTTCCTTGTGGCAGGTACAACGGTCATCAGACAATCTGAAATGGGCTTCATTGTTGGTCGCCATTTGGCCGGTTGGTAGATTCGTGCAGTCTCCAGATTTGTAGGGCATGCGGATGTGACAGTAACTCGATGTTGGCAAGCACTGAAACCTGAGGGCTGGCATACCCGTTGTCAAGGTTCTGGTCGACTCCTTCTCGTCTGCCCCTGCTATCAGAGAACAAATAATGGGCTCCCTCGACATTCTGTATCATTTCACACCGTTGGTTGGACACTAGCAGCAGTCGTAACGCGACAACGCAAACAGTTGCGTTTGGATTGGTGCCGTAACCGGGAAGCATGGAGTGTTGAAATGTCGTCACAGTGTTTTCAGCGATGAATCACAGGTGACGATCGGTGACCTGGGGAAAGGTCCCTCTCTTCCAATGTTTTGGAGAGACGCAGCTGTGTTACTGCTGGTGTCACGGTGAGGGGATCCATCGGGTATGACTTCAGGCCACAGCTGATGGTGATAGAGGGAACTCTGACAGCACAAAGGTATGTCTCACACATCCTGCGTCATCACACTTTACCTCTCATGCGACGTAATCATGGAGCCATTTTCCAGCAGGACAATGCTCTTCTACACATGGCACATGTCTGTATGAGCTGTCTGCGTGATGATGAGGTACTCCCATAACCACAGACCCATCCAGAGTGAACAACTGTGGGACCAACCCGGACGTCAACTCCGTCCCAACGCCGATATGCATGATATCAAGGACCAGCCGTGTGCCAGCTTGCGTCAAGAGTGGATGCATCGGCTTTCTGGCATCTTTCCACACAAAACAGTGCATGCATCCAGGAAATAAGTGGTATAACATCATGATGATAAGTGAGCTCATACTGCTGGGTTCATCATAAATTTGGCTCCGTTTTGTAATCACTCCAATAACATGACATACCCTCTCAACCCATGAATTTTCATGTCGTTTCCTCCTCCGTTTCTCAGTCCTTCACCTTTTTTATCGGACATTGTAATTAAGAGAAGTAGCCTTCTCGCAAGATACTTGGTTAACATCCGTCCCAACGTTAATTAACACTATTGCCCGTAAGCAAAGCCAATAAACAAAGAATGTAAACAGCAGTGATGTGTTCACATGGTGCTTTCACATGCGAAAATCGTTAAACATCTGCTAATTTTAACCGTCTGGATGAAAAAAAAAATGAAAGCGTACGCTGAATAAGCAGCTTATACAACACACCCGATCATAGTCTGTCCATTACGTAACTAATTTCATGTTACGAAAATAAACTGCAATTTTTTTTCTAAAGATCAAAAAGTAGCTATACAACCAGGCACTGACTGCAACATCTCCACTGAACGGCAGGAGAAATACGAGGGCTCCCCACATTTGTACATTTTCTCCGCCTGGAACGCCCAGAGCGTCTCGAGTGCGGCACAAGTGGTGTGTGCGGCGGGCGCTGTGAGAGAGCTACTAATGCTGTGCAGGTGCGATCGGAGGATTCACAAATGCTCCGGTCCGTTTAGCAGTAGTATGCCAGTTTTAATCGATCTATACGACTTAGGAGCACCATTGGGCACTCTATTGGATTAATGAATGACTGGGTGGCTCAGTGGTACAGGCTGAAAGGAACGCCCTAAGGAACAATATACACACATGTCAAAAAAATGTTTTGCATCACCTCGATTCCCAGAACTCCTGAAGATAGCCGTTGACTGTGGACATTGTATCACAGACATAGTCCCTTTGACTGTTCAGAGATGTCACTAAACCCGCCCGTCGGCCATGTTGTCCGAGCGGTTCTAGGCGCTACAGTCTGGAACCGCGCGACCGCTACGGTCGCAGGTTCGAATCCTGCTTCGGGCATGGGTGTGTGTGATGTCCTTAGGTTAGTTAGGTTTAAGTAGTTCTAAGTTCTAGGAGACTGATGACGTCAGAAGTTAAGTCCCATAGTGCCAAGAGCGATTTGAACCAAACCCGCCCAAAGATGTGCCGGCCGGAGTGGCCGAGTGGTTCTAGGCGCTACAGTCTGGAACCGCGCGACCGCTACGGTCGCAGGTTCGAATCCTGCTTCGGGCATGGGTGTGTGTGATGTCCTTAGGTTAGTTAGGTTTAAGTAGTTCTAAGTTCTAGGAGACTGATGACGTCAGAAGTTAAGTCCCATAGTACTCAGAGCCATTTTGAACCGCCCAAAGATGTAAACAACCATGCATGAGCAGCACCTATGGTGCACGGCTCATGATGTCTGTGGTTCAACCATGCCTAGACGGTCAATACCACAGTTCAATTGCGTCCGTATTGTTACTTTGTTCCTGGAAGGGCTCTCAACAAGGGAAGTGTCCAGGCGTCTAGGAGTGAACCAAACCGATATTGTTCCGTTATGGTGGAGATACAGAGAGACAGGAACTGTCGATGACATGCCTCGCTCAGGCCGTCCAAGGGCTACTACTGCAGTGGATGACCGCTACCTACATATTATGGCTCGGAGTAACTCTGACAGCAACGCCACCATGTTGAATAATGCTTTTTGTGCAGCCACAAGACGTCATGTTACTACTCAAACTGTGCGCAGTAGGCTGCGTGATACGCAACTTCACTCCCGACGTCCATAGCGATGTCCATCTTTGCAACCACGACACCATGCAGCGCGGTACAGATGGGCTCAACAACATGCCTAATGGACTGCTCAATATTGGCATCACGTTCTCTTCACCGATGAGTGTCGCATATGTCTTCAACCAGACAATCGTCGGAGACGTGTTTGGAGGCAACCCGGTCAGGCTGAACGCCTTAGACACACTGTCCAGCGAGTGCAGCCAGATGGAGGTTCCCTGCTGTTTTGAGGCGGCATTATGTCGGGCCGACGTACGCCGCTGGTGGTCATGGAAGGCGCCGGTAACGGCTGTACGATAGGTGAATGCCATCCTCTGACCGATAAGCAACCATATCGGCAGCATATTGGCAAGGCATTCATCTTCATGGACGACTATTCCCTCCCCCACCGTGTACATCTTGTGAACTACTTCCTTCAGGATAACGACATCGCTCGACTAGTGTGGCCAGCATGTTGTCCAGACATGAATCCTGTCGAACATGCATGGGATACATTGAAAAGGGCTGTTTATGCTCGACGTGACCCACCAACCACTCTGAGGAAACTACGCTGAATCGCCGTTGAGGAGTGGGCAATCTAGACCAACAGTACTTTGAGGAACTTGTGGATAGTATGCCACGACGAATACAGGCATGCATCAACGCAAGAGGACATGCTACTGGGTATTAGAGGTACTGGTGTCTACAGCAGTCTAGACTGCTGTAGGTCTCGCTGTATGGTGGAACAACATACAATGTGTGGTTTTCATGAGCAATAAAAAGGGCGGAAATGATGTTTATGTTGAGCTCTATTCCAATTTTCTGTACAGGTTCCGGAACTCTCGGAACCGAGGTGATGCAAAACTTTTTTTGATGTGTGTATATAGACTCTTTATACCGACGTGCATACGCAATCTGTGATATCTTCTCGTCAGATCTCGACTGCAGTGTGTGAGTATTGCGGAAGAATTGGCTCCGTCGTACATAATGAAGTGGTAGTGTGCAGTGGAATTATATGGACGTATATCAAGCGGAAGCTATAGTTCGAGACGCAAACGAGGACAGCCGAGTTTGGGCTTGTTCTGCGCACCTGTGTCACGTACTATCCGACAGCCAATGAGCGTTCAGTATGTTAAATGTGGTGGTAGTTAGTTGTTTAGAGAATTTCGATACCATTTGTTACGAGTTGTCATCCTTGGTTGTGGTGGTGAGTGATAAAACTAGCGATAAAGCTAGTGAGAGACACAATTTGCACCCTATACGCTTTCTTCAAGCGGAAATCAAGCGCATGCGCGTACAACAACTGTCGCTTAGAATACTCAACATTGCAATCCTCGTCCGTGCGTCGACATGAGCGAACCGCCATCGTTCGTGGATCGGACTTTAGCACTCCTTGACCGGACAACCAGTTGTCATTTTACCACTCGAGAGCAGCTTCGACCAGACAAACTCAGATTTCCACTGGGGAAAACAAGACTGTCATATGAATAATTGGACATACAGCAACGTATATAATACAAAATAGATTACAAAGCCAAAGGTCTCGTGTTTGATCCCCGGTCGATCTTAGGCGTTTTAGTTGTGACTTTTCACTTTATTCACCACAGTGATTGTTGATGTGAAAAATCCTGAGCAGCAGCGTGGTTCAGAATCCACGTGAAACTATAGTTCCTCCTGTAACTGGGTGGGTAAGTCAGTTCAAAGGTCGAAGGAAGGGAACGGCATACCACTCCAACAAACCATCTCTAGTAAAAACACTGTGGTGTTCAAAATAATCTTCGAATTGATGAATGTTTTACTTGTTTTGAGATAATATCGTACGGTTCTCCTCTCTTACCTCAGTGACAAGCACGTACACACGCACAAACTCACTCACACACACGCACACACACACACACACACACACACACACACACACACACACACACACACACATCAAATTAACGCGAAATTTAGCAGAAGTACAGCACGCTGGAAAATCACAGAGACGTTCTTGCCTACGTACCAAGGACGCCGAGGCGGTAGTTGAAGGTGACGACGACGACGCCGTGCTCCACCAGGTACTCTGGACCGTGGATGTCTGCGTTGCCACTGCCGCTGAAGAAGCCGCCGCCGTGGATCCACACCATCACGGGCATCGAACCCTTGGGAGGCTGGCGTGCACAGTTACAGTATTATCGTACAGAAAGTAATAAACGATCGTGTCTGCGACAAGCAATATTTGGAAAGTATTACATGAAGTTCATAACAAAACGTCTTCTCTCGGTATTTTTATAACCTGTGCAAGGCAGTTAGTAACTCGCGATATTTAGCTATTAACAGTGTAAACTGATACGAGTGAAAGTGTAAGAGATGCCAAAACGTTCCAGTAAACATGGTCCCACACGCTAGCCGTGTGTGAGATAAATGAGAATGTACCGTTAAGAGTCGCTACTGTCTCAAGTAGATTTTGCTAGTTAGTACAAACGTATTTCAGATCTAAACTTCTCGTTCAAGCCCCATCTAATTGCCCTCAAATTTCACCTATGGTCCGTTCTTGGTTAGTGAGATACACGCATGTTGGGGCACCCGCACGTTTTGCTGTTGACGTGGGACGACATCTGACGGACTAGTGTGCTGCAAAACGGATATGCAGCGGCTGTAAGGTGACCGGCCAGCTCACCTGACCTCACTCTTCTGATCTTAAAAGTGAGGTGTACAGCACCTTCGCTGATACGCTTCAAGAACTTCAGCAGCGCACTGTACAGTCTTTTCAAGATTTACGAGATGACCAAGGGCTGTCTGAAAGAATTCATTACTCACTGTAGAGATGAATGGAGTACAGTATCCAAATGCAGGAACGCCTCTTTCTACTGGTATGAGTGTACAGTACATTGTAATACATAACGTGCTCACGTAGCACTGTATTTCTTTTTGAAGTGGGACACGGGTGAAAAACCCAATAGATTGAAAAGTTTAGATTTCAAATTTTCGCCCAACTCGCGTGCGTATTTCTCGTTCTTATATTGTGCTTCACTTCGGCGCACACACACACTTGACTCTAACCTTCCTTGTGGATTAACGATGTGGCTTGTAGGGATTCTTTCCAGTCGAATTACTGATGTTACATCCGTTTATTATGTTCAACATGCTGCCATTTCATTTTACACTTATTGCCGCCGCTTCATAGTTTTTCCTTATTTATGCACGTGGTGTATTTGGACAGTAAATTTTGGTGCGGTAAGTAAAGTTTTTGATTGAGTCGAAACAGGATTTCGGTCCTCATCATCGTTTGTGTTCGCCATTCCTTTCGAAAGGTAATCATCACGTTCTTAACTCAGAGGGCTGCTTTAGAAGTATTTGCAAAATTAATCCTGTTACTGAGATCGTATTAGATCATTCATGGTTGATGGCTTCAGCGGTCAGGATTGCATTTTCTCTTGCATTCGCATTTTAATGGAACCGGCGGTCTACGCGGGAGAAAAAATACTAAGGCCTCTACGGTGCTACAAGCTGTTCTCAGATATGGATCATGCCTACAAAAGCAGAGTGGTGTTTTAACAGTCCTTAGTGTTGCTGGTTACTCTTTAGTACAAATACATGTGTTGCTTACTAGAAATATTACATCTTGCCACGAGCTCAGTTCCTCCCAAAATTTCACAACTAACTCTAGAAAAAATTTCTCTTCTTGTGAACAACTTCTTGGTGCAGCACTATGAATAGCATATTTAGTGCGATTGTAGTGCTATTTTCTCCAGTGTGCACAAACTTTTTGAGCTAAGCTGGCTTCAGTGTATATATGAGGGGTAATAAAATGAAAACGAGACAGATGGAAAGAAGTAATTAAATTGTTTATTATTTCAAAAGCAATCATCATAACTGTTAATATATTTATCCCACTGTGGACAAGAAAGTCAATGCCTTCGAGGAAAAATGTTTACGGCTGCCTACGAAACCACGGTTGTACCCAGATGTGTGCCCCTTCGTCCGACGCAAATCAACGGCTACGAAGGTCTTTCTGCAGGGTTCCAAAAACATGGAAATCGCGTGGGAATCGACAGGCACTATACGAAGGATGTGTAATCAAAACAACCTTCGCTACACGTGGACGGCCATTATCCTGCAACACAGTGATGCCCTCCGTTAACATTCCTGGGCGTCTGTACTGGATGGCTCGCTTCAGTTTTAGCAGAGTGTACAGTCGTGGACAAAACGAGCGAGACCCCCCGCCTTTTCGTTATGCTGATCCGCACAGCTTTAAGGTCTGCTACACAGCATAACAGGCAAGGCGGCGAAGTGCTACCAACATACTACGCACAGGCGTGAAATTAGAAAACTATCCGAACTTTGTCAGACTGTTTTCAATCATGTGTAAGACTATATTAATGCTGATTAGCGTGTTTAACACAAGACATAAATATAAGATATAAATAAATCAGACCTTTTAGCGTGTAAGGATTCAACTGAAGCGGTGGCTCAGCTGCTGAAAGGTATCTACACTATAGAAACTGCGCACTGAAAACTTTGACCGTCGTTTTCTCAGAAGCGGTCGAGTGTTTGCAGATTAGCCGAGACACGCGTTGGCTTATTTTTGTTCCCTCTTTCACTGAGCGAAGCTTCAGCAACATCGGGGTATGACACTTGGCGGGTCTCCTCGTAAGTGGCTTGCGTTGCGATTCAGTAGACAGGATGCGTCCACTTTCCTCGACTACTCACTGACACGTTTGGAAACTTTCGTTCTAGTAGTGGCAGTTTGCATTATGAGGACTGATTTTCCTGATAACGATCTACTAATGGACTTTGCTCCTAATTTACGTAACTGTCTTGTAGACCTACTGCAACGACTTGAACCGGAAATGTTTGTTTAGTAGTGGCAGTTTGCATTATGAGGACTGATTTTCCTGATAACGATCTACTGATGGACTTTGCTCCTAATTTACGTAACTGTCTTGTAGACCTACTGCAACGACTTGAACCGGAAATGTTTGTTAATTTGGATAGTCCGCTTCTTAGTTGCCATATTTCGTTATAATACTTTCCTTTGTTTCAAAACGGCAAGTTTGGATGACCACTGCAACTTGGTAACATCAGTAACAATTTAATACTTTGAAACAGTTACGTGTGGTGTACGAGGAGTGTACTCTGTTGAATGAGGAATACATTAAACACAAAAGCTGCGTCCAGTAACAATAATTAACTTTCGGTTACAGGACAAAACACAAGTCGAAATACTGTCTATTCATCTCAGTGCCCAGTAAAACTTAAACTGGAACGATCGCAAACATACTTTTGTGGGGAGGGCAAACGAAAGACTGCGTTTTATTCGCCGCACGCTAAGAATTTGCAACAGTACTAGTGAAAACGCTGCCTACACTACTTTTGTACGTCCACTGCTATGGTATTCCCGCGTGGTATGGGATCCTTGACAGACGTGATTGACGATGCACGCCAAAAACGTCCTAGGAACGGTAGTACGATTTGTAATGTCACGAAATAGGGGAGAGAGAGTCCCAGGTTTGATAAGCGAGTTGGGGTGACATTCGTGAAAACAAAAGCGTTTTTCGTTGCCGTGGCATCTTTGCACGAAATTTCAATGACCAACATGTGTTCTAAATGCCAGAACATTATTTACTCGGGAACTTACACAGGAAGAAATGACCATAGTAATAATGTAATTCAGGGTTCGTAAGAAACGATTTAAGTGGTCCTTTTGACCGCACGCTGTTAAAGAGTGGGACGGTAAAGAAATAGTCCGAAGGTGGTTCGATGAACCATCTGCCAGTCACGTAAGTCTGGATTGCAAAGAAATCCTGTAGATGTAGTCATGTAGGCGTAACAGCGAAATTATGTTGTAATATGCTACATGTGAGTTACATTTGATTTGAACATCAAAGTTGTTTGCTATTTATTTATTTTTTGTTCATTATTTTCAGCCATAGACAACACCTAGGTGCGTTAAATTGATACTGAAATAAATTGTCATGCATGGACCTATAACAATAAATTGATGACTACTTGTTGTGGTACTGCAGTATCTGCCAGTGTCTTCAGGAGTGGATATCGCACACGACGCTCCTAGGGTGTTTATAAATGGATATTGCAGACGACTTGGAACAAAATTTGAATGTAGCTTCGTAAATGTTCTGTGATCAAACGATCTGAGTTGCTGGCGAATACAGTTTATCCTCGCTAGACAGTGTATATTACCATTATACATGAAGTGAAAAGGGTTTCGCCAGGTGCGGTGGCCGAGCGGTTCTAGGCGCTTCAGTCACGAACCGCGCGGCTGCTTCAGTCGCAGACCTCGGGCATGGAAGTGTGTGATGTCCTTAGGTTAGGTAGGTTTAAGTAGTTCTAGGTCTAGGGGACTGATGACCTAAGCAGTTTGGTCGCATAGTTCTTAGGGCCATGTTTTGACCTTTCGCGTAAATTTTCTTTACATAAACGGCCGTATCTTTAGATTGCGTTGACATAGAAGCTCACTTTTTTACACCACCAAGAGACTGTACAGCGCAGGAAGTGCGAAACATTTCCGTTTACTATGTCTACCTGTACTCGAGGTAAACGGGTTTTAAGGGTTGGGTAGACAGAGAGGCTAGTAGGGTTCCATTTTTACCGATTTAGGTGACGAAATCCTAACAACGAAAGTAGCTACGACAGTTACTGAAGAATAGGGCCGCATAAATAATTCCCCCTACTCTTTATTCAAATGTTCTAGCTACAGTCGATACATCAGCATATTAATCGTAGCTACGCTTTCGATCCAAATCACGTTTACAGGAATGCAAATAAAATCCATTTGCCTGTACACGTGGTAATTCAGATCCCAGTATTAATGCCATCGCGTTTTAGAAGTGCGATCATTCCCATTGTTAGCTAGCTTAAGAAACACTTCGGCTAATGAACGTTTTCTAGCTGTGGCGAGTCTAATGGAGAATTCGAAACATTGTAGAATACGTTTGACAGTTATGTCGCGATAACTAACATGTTTACGGAGGTGACAGTAGAACTTTTGGTTTGGTCACCACGTTGGTGCGGGCGTGGAGGGGCCCCATCTCTCTGGCCGTTTATTTCCTAGGGTGGTGCAGAATTATCCTACTAAATTTACTCGCTAATAACAGTATTTTTTTTATTTCGATAAACATCCCGAATGATTGTCACATAAACGGTGACATAAAAGTAGAAAATTCATGTTTTTGAGTCCAGAAAGCTCTATGCAACAGAAACTGCGGATCATTTTGCCATTTTCATTGCGAAATTGCCGGCTTATTCATGTCTGGGGTAGTAATAAAGGGCTGTTTGCCTGGGTTATATGCTAGAGTAGTGAAAGGTGTTTGCTACTGCAAGGGAAGTCTGGTTTGTTTTCGGTTCTAATCTCGATGGAGGCAGATAGACTATCAGTAAAGCAATTTTAAGAAATTCTCGCGCCGCCAATACGATTCATTGCTACCTTTATTCAGTACTGGCGCCCTGGGGAAGTCAATATGAAACTCTTGTAGAATTTCATACTTGTTACTGCCTACTTTTTCCGCTTCAGTCAATAATTGAATTGACTTAAATGTGACACTGAATGATTTTTAGCTGAATTTCGTTATTAATCTTCACGCATTGCTACATTTCCACACTTTCATGATAGGTCAGCAACGGTAATCCAGTATGACTGGTCTGAACGTTGACACAGACCGTTTCGCTTCCGAATGCGCATAATATTTTGCTAATTCGTAACGATCTGGGTTACTTTGTCTGACTAAAACAGTAATGTTATCTCCATAAGCTGAAATTAATTTTTATTAGTACAGTTGATATTAATTAGCGTTTCTTCTTTCATTTATATCTTATATTTATGTATTGTGTTTAAGACACTAATCAGCATTAATATAGTCTTACACATGACTGAAAACAGTCTGACAAAGTTCGGATAGTTCTTCAGTTTCACGCCTGTGCGCAGTATGTTGGTAGCACTTCGTCGCCTAACCTGTTATGCTGAGTAGCAGACTTTAAAGCTGTGCGGATCAGCATAACGAAAAGGCGAGGGGTCTCGCTCGTTTTGTCCACGACTGTACATGTACCGCTGTGCGTTAATTGTGGCGCCGTGTTCCAGAAAGTCAGTCAGCAGTCGAAGAAAAAGGTCATCGAAAACATGCGACACCAATTTGTGTTATTAATGGGAATGGAAATTTATGGCACCTTGCCCCTCTTGTAGAAGGAAGCTATTTCGTCGTATCGATCATTACAATTTTCGTCCCCAGCAATTTCTGTATAAAAATTTGCGCTGCGAGCCTGCGACGTGGCAGCATGAACTCTCTTGAAGAGTAAAGTTCCCGGTAATATTTTCCTAAAACAGTTTTTCTCTCTGGACAGGATTGTAAACGTAGTCACTTCTCAAAGAAGGGAACCTGCTTTCTCTCCACTTGTGAGTTGAATTGATAAACTAATGGACTCCGACCAAAGTATGACCATCCTCGTGGATTGCGCTTTGCATACATTTTAAAACGGCTTCACACCGAAAGCTATTTAGTAAAGGAAAGAGAATAAAGAGAACTCTTCATACATACACTGAAAGTCAGTGAGATACAATGTTATCCATCTGTTAAATGTTATCAAATAAGCATTTTAAAGTAATTCGGACGCTTTCACAGTATAGGTAATACTTACGTATTTCTCACCCTTCACTGTCATTCCGTCGCTGCTTTCATGAAAATTGTTGAGGCTTTGTGTCGATTTTTTGACATATTGCCTCAACTTCGTAGCGGAGAACAAAAGGAGAACAACAGCGGTAAATGTAAATGTCGTGTGACCAGGTCCTCCCGTCGGGTAGACCGTTCGCCGGGTGCAAGTCTGGATTTGACGCCACTTCGGAGACTTGCGCGTCGAAGGGGATGAAATGATGATGATTAGAACAACACAAAAAAATGGCTCTGAGCACTATGCGACTTAACTTCTAAGGTCGACAGTCGCCTAGAACTTAGAACTAATTAAACCTAACTAACCTAAGGACCTCACACACATCCATGCCCGAGGCAGGATTCGAACCTGCGACCGTAGCGGACACGCGGTTCCAGACTGAGGCGCCGAGAACCGCACGAGAACAACACAACACCTAGTCCTTGAGCGGAGAAAATCTCCGATCCAGCCGGGAATCGAACCTGGGCCTTTTTTTTTCTTTTTCGTTTTCGTTGCATTTGTTCGGTGTGGATGTCCCAGGACACCCGTTCAAGTTCAGTGTTGAGCCGTTGATCAGTTTTTTTTTTATTACAGAGGGAAGCTAACCCTCTGACCGAACACGCTGAGCTACGGTGCGGGCGATATTGGCTCAACGGGGCCCTTAGGACTGACAGTCTGTCGCGCTGACCGCTCAGCTACCGGAGGTGGACACAACAGCGGTAGATCACTGAAAGACGTTCAAACGCGGGAGGTATATACAGGTTGTCCCTTTCTCTTGGTGCATCAGACGGTGTTTGCAAAACACTGCTCGCTGCATCTGTCATGCCACGACCTATGACGACAAAAGCGTCCGTTTCTTTCTCGTTAGAAGCAAAATGATTTTAAAAGCGGCGTTTTGTGTGTCCGTCTGACAGAGCCGTCTCACACTAGTGTAGTGCGAAATTCCTTTTATCAGTGTTTATTGACAGAGGCAGTAAGTCGTGAAGAATATCGAATACCCCGGCAGCGACTCAGAAGCGCTGCTTCACAGAGGCAGCAGTCAGCACGGGGCAGAACTCTTCTCATTGTCAGTTGGTGCCGGAGTACTGGTTATTGTTTGTGGTTTATTGTCCCTGTTAACACATACCGATAAATCGAATATCGCACTAGAATAAAGTGGGACCGCTCTATCAAATTCTTTGTGGTTTACTGTCCTTGTTAATACTCGTCGATCAAACGAATGTCGCACTAGGCTACTTTGGGACAGCTCTATCGAACCGACACGTAAAATAGCGCTTTAAAACTTATTTTGTTCATAACGGGAAACAAACCAACTCATTTCGTCGACACTGGTCGTCGCATGAAAGACGTGGCGAGCAATGTTTGCATGGGCTGACTGCACCTACATTGAGCAAGAACTAAACCGCAAATGTCTGCCGAAACACCAAAGAAAATGCGGCTGACGACTCTTGGGAAGGACACCCGGTATACTTTATGGCCGTGGGCTAGACTCCAGTCCACCACCAACATTGACGGGCGAATCTTCGACGACGCTGGCGAAACATCAGAAAAATCACTGAACAAATGTCGGACGGAGATCCGGAGACCAAAGGCAACAGCTTCTACCGTTTCTTGTAGCGTCAACTTGCCTTCCCCTCCCTCCTCCAACATCACGGTGTTCCTTCCCCTGAGGAATTGGACCCCCCACCCTGAGAGGCACGCCACACAGCGTGCGGCCCTTACGTTTGGCGTGTAGACGTTGAGGTAGAGGCAGTCCTCGTCGCCCTCCAGCCTGCCGGTGTAGAGGTTGACCTGCGGCGCCACCGGACCCTCCTCCGTCGCGTTCCGGATGCTCGTCCACTTCTCGGCTGGCTGCGGCGGCTGAAACACCAGCGCAACCACTCACTCAGCTACAACCCGTGCCTGCTACACAATGTGAACACAAAGAACAACAGGGTTACAGTACGCAGTCCCTTCACTTGAAGTGATCTGATCTCTAATAATATTTTCTGCCTCCCTACATGTATCTTTATTATAGCACCTCTTTACCAACTCAGGTAAACGAGAAACCAGTATTATAGGCGAACATGTAAAATACATTAATTACATTCCTTGAACACCCTTCTTTCTGTCGATCGCATAAAGCGATGCCGTTTCTTTGTTTCACATGTGGGGTGTACTCAAAGATTTCTTCATCATCTCTAAAATATAAAGTATTCTACTTGGGACACCGGAAAACAATGTCGTATTTGGGCATGTCGATATTCGTTTCTCATTTATCAGCTCATTGTGTACTTCAAAGTCGCACCAAAGACATTTTAAGATTAGAGTGACTTGTTTAGATGTTTTGCAATTTATGGTGAATTTCTCAGCCAAATACCAGAAGAGCTATATATCCGGGTGACGTTGTATGCTTTTTGAGTTTCACAATAGTAGTAACGCAACAGTTGCTACCAAACCATTGGCGATGATTATCCAAATCCATTAGACGTTGTTAAACGCCAAAGATGGTTTTCTAAGTTCAAATCCGCCAGTTCTGATCGTTTTCACTCGTATAAATCAGTACAACCAACAACTTTAGACAGTGACATGTTAAGGACGAAAGCGGAAGAAAATCCGTATCAGACAATCGAGGGACTGTCGAACAATCTTAACCAACCTTGATCGACCATCCAAGAGCATTTGCGGCAGATTGGTAAAGACAAATAAAGCTAACCGATCCACCACATACAACTTATTGCTTTGCAGCACAATACAGAAGCGATTTTTGTTCGCTTCGTCACTGGAGATGAAAAATGGATCATCTATGACAATCCAAAACGCAAAAGGTAGTGGCTCTCTTCAAATGAATTTTCACGAAGTACAGCTGACAGAGATTTCCACCCTATAAAGGCGCTTTTGTATGTCTGGTGGAGTATTCGTGGGATTGTTCACTCTGAAGTGCTAAACCCTGGACGAACTGAGAATGCAGAACCTTGCCGTGATCAACTTGATCAATTAAATGAATCTTTAATTGAAACGACCCCAGAAACTGTCAACTGAAAAGGTGTTACTCAGTAACACGATAACACAATACCGCACTGTGCAAGATGAACCCTGGAAAAATTTATGAACTGGAGGTGTAAGATATTGGCTCAACCACCATATTCATTCGATATTCCATGATCGGGTTTCCATTTATTCCGATCTCTACAAGATTTTAGAAGTGACAAAAAAATGTCCAAAATGCCATCTCCAATTCTTTGCTCCATAACCAAATTGTTGTCGATCCGGTATTGATAATTTGCAGAAGATTGATGATAACGAGGGTGATTACGTCACTTATTAAAACTAAAAACTTGTTAACAATTTATCTGCTTAAATTTAATGTGGAGGGTGTGTACCTACGAACATATGTTTCCTGGTCGGTGTTTCAATCTGATTCTAGAATCATATGAAGGAATGCATGATAAAAGTTTCCGTAAGCAGTTTCCGACATTTTATTTTTTCTTTGTTGTTGTGTCACATGAGGTTGTGTTCTCTGTAACCTTTGTAAATATTTAAGTGATGAATAAAATATTAAAGTTATTTGAAGAATATTGTTTATCCTTCAGTTACAGAGTTTTACGGTGAATAAAATTCAATACACTTTTAGAACTAGCTACTTGGACAGTTAAGCTTACTTAGTCGATCGTGCATAATTTTTTACTTTGAAACGGAAGAAGACCTTCTGCCGCTGAAGGTGTGATACTTGCTAAAAAAACTGAGTTTCTTTAGTCGATTAACAAGTTTCCTTGGCTGGAAATTGGAAATTTGTGTTAGTTGCCAATAATTTCTACTTCAAAATGTTTTTAACTTGTAACTTATTTTTATAGTACTTCTTCTTAGTTTGATTGTACTTACTGATTATTGGTACGTAGTAGAACAATGATGTAACAGATAGATTATTAAATACTATCGGCTGCTGGAATTTTAAATTTGAACAGAATATTTGATCTTACTTGCGCGATTATGTTGAACATCGCAGCGGTTTTTCACATTCGGAAAAACTTTACTTCTCCGGAGTACCTTTTTTATCTCCACAAGAGACGACAGCACACATCAAGTAAGTGCTAGAATTTCAAAACGGAATAAGAAAATACGTTAAAGATCTGTTACACGACTAGGGGCTAAAGTCAGAAAAGTGTTCAAATGTACAATATTCGCCCCTCATAATTTTTTTGTTCGTTTCCAGATACCTGTTTGAAGTCTCTGGGCCTCCGTACCATTAGTTCTCCGCTGGAGCAGCTAAACAAAAGTGGCACAGCCCATTGATAATGTGGAGTGCAGTGTGGCAATTCGTGTTCTGCGTTTGAAGGGGAACAACGCTGCAACAGTCCACATGTAACTGATACAGGAACAAACCAACATCATATGACCCAGTGAAGATGGAGCAGACGCTTCTAGTGAGGTCAAACAAGTGAGAATGACAAAAGAATAAGTGGCGGACCATTTCTCTGTCAAGAATCAGGAATCACGAGAAAAGTGAGAGTCCTGTTGCTCAAAGATCGCCTCACAACGATAGATACGACTGTGAAAATCAGTCATGTATCAGTTTACAGCATATTGTACGACATCCTTTTACTTGCAAAGATCGCCACCAGCTGGGTTTCGGGAGGCCTCTTACACCGAACTTGAGACTGGGACTGAAATGGAATGGTGCTAACAGATTACGTTCGTAAGTGGCAAATCGACACAGAACCGCACCACCGAAATCTCCTGATGAGATTACGGAAGGTAGTCAAGACGAAACGCCGCAGAAAGCTGCCTGTTATGCTCTACGGTTATTTCCCAACTAATCCAACACATGACATAGACAAACATGCTGCTCCTCTGGGATTGTTGTTGTTGTTGTTGTGGTCTTCAGTCCTGAGACTGGTTTGATGCAGCTCTCCATGCTACTTTATCCTGTGCAAGCTTCTTCATCTCCCAGTACCTACTGCAACCTACATCCTTCGGAATCTGTTTAGTGTATTCATCTCTTGGTCTCCCTCTACGATTTTTACCCTCCAAGCTGCCCTCCAATACTAAATTGGTGATCCCTTGATGCCTCAGAACATGTCCTACCAACCGATCCCTTCTTCTGGTCAAGTTGTGCCACAAACTTCTCTTCTCCCCAATCCTATTCAATACTTCCTCATTAGTTAGGTGGTCTACCCATATAATCTTCAGCATTCTTCTGTAGCACCACATTTCAAAGGCTTCTATTCTCTTCTTGTCCAAACTATTTATCGTCCATGTTTCACTTCCATACATGGCTACACTCCATACAAATACTTTCAGAATTGACTTCCTGACACTTAAATCTATACTCGATGTTAACAAATTTCTCTTCTTCAGAAACGCTTTCCTTGCCATTGCCAGTCTAAATTTTATATCCTCTCTACTTCGACCATCATCAGTTATTTTGCTCCCCAAATAGCAAAACTCCTTTACTACTTTAAGTGTCTCATTTCCTAATCTAATTCCCTCAGCATCACCCGACTTAATTCGACTACATTCCATTATCCTCGTTTTGTTTTTCTTGATGTTCATCTTATATCCTCCTTTCAAGACACTGTCCATTCCATTCAACTGCTCTTCCAAGTCCTTTGCTGTCTCTGACAGAATTACAATGTCATCGGCGAACCTCAAAGTTTTTATTTATTCTGCATGAATTTTAATACCTACTCCGAATTTTTCTTTTGTTTCCTTTACTGCTTGCTCAATATACAGATTGAATAACATCGGGGAGAGGCTACAACCTGTCTTACTCCCTTCCCAACCACTGCTTCCCTTTCATGTCCCTCGACTCTTATAACTGCCATCTGGTTTCTGTACAAATTGTAAATAGCCTTTCGCTCCCTGTATTTTACCTCTGCCACCTTTAGAATTTGAAAGAGAGTATTCCAGTCAACATTGTCAAAAGCTTTCTCTAAGTCTACAAATGCTAGAAACGTAGGTTTGCCTTTCCTTAATCTTTCTTCTAAGATAAGTCGTAAGGTCAGTATTGCCTCACGTGTTCCAGTGTTTCTACGGAATCCAAACTGATCTTCCCCAAGATCGGCTTCTACTAGTTTTTCCATTCGTCTGTAAAGAATCGTGTTAGTATTTTGCAGCTGTGGCTTATTAAAATGATTGTTCGGTAATTTTCACATCTGTCAACACCTGCTTTCTTTGGGATTGGAATTATTATATTCTTCTTGTCCTGCCTTCAGTAAAGGAACCATTGCACGGCAAACATTTTGAGAGTGACTACCAGATGATTTTTGAGATGGAATGTTTCCTGAACAACCAAAATCAGTGTTCGAAAAGCAAGAACTCCACCAAGACATTTATTTTGGAAAATGTGATGAGTAAATACACTAAGACAAAAAACAGAGGCACAACGAAGGAATTATCTGAATGGGACGGAAATCGGGAGATGTGATGCAAGTGCACACACAAACAAATGATAACATTTTCAGAAAAATGTGATGATTTATTAAAGAGAAAGAGCTTTACAAATTGGGCAAGTCAATAACGCGTTGTTCCACCTCTGGTTGTTATGCAATCAGTTGGCGTTGATTGGTACATAATTGTTGGATGTCCTCCTGATGGATATCGTTCCAAATTGTGTCCAATTGAAGCGTTAGGTCGTCAAAATCCCGAGCTGGTTGCATGGCAGTGCCCATAATGCTACAAACGTTCTCATTTGAGGAGAGATCGGGTGACCTTGCTGCCTAAGGTAGGGTTTGGCAAGCGTGGAGAAAAGCAGTAGAAACCATCGCCGTGTGCGGGCGAGCATTACCTTGCTGAAAAGCAAGCCCAGAATGGCTTGCCTTGAAGGCAACAAAATGTGGGTTAGAATATCGTCGACATACCACTGTATTGTAAAGGTGCCCAGGATGATATCCCAAGGGGTACTGCAGCCCACATTATCACTCCTCGATGTCGGGTCGTATGGCGGACGACAGTAAGCTTCGTATCTCACCACATTGCATGGCATCTCAAGTCACCTCTTCGCTCGTTGTCGGGGCTGAGTTCGAAACAGGACTGATGACTAAACACAAATCTACTCCAATCAGTGTGATTCCAGCCAAAGACGAGTCTGGAGAAGCTCCAGACAGTGGGAAGATACAAAAGTGAACGCCCCAGAGATCCCGGCGGAGGTTCGAGTCCTCCCTCGGGCATGGGTGTGTGTGTTTGTCCTTAGGATAATTTAGGTTACGTAGTGTGTAAGCTTAGGGACTGATGACCTTAGCAGTTAAGTACCACAAGATTTCACACACATTTGAAGTTTTTGAACGCCACAGACAGCGGTTGAATACAAAACTGACTGTCATCTGCCATATGCCGCGACAACCAGGAGTGGTAGTCTGGGGTACTACTGCATTTCACAGGAGGAGTCCTTTCATCCGCCGCACCCTTAAAACATAGCTGCACGTCGACGATATTCTACGCCCGTGTTGTTGTCCTTCATGACAAGCAATACTGAGCTTACATTTCAGCAAGATAATCCCCCCTTTCCCGCCCCCCTCCCTCGACACGCACACACACACACACACACACACACACACACACACACAGACGGCGAAAGCTTCAACGGCTTAACTTTTCGCTTGCCAAACCTTACGTTGGTCAGCAAGGTCGTCGAATCTCTCGCCAATTGAAAACCTTTGGACCATTGTGGGCAGAGACCTCCAACCAGATAGGGTTTTTGACGATCTAACGAGCAGTTGGCTTGAAATCTCTCACGAGGACATCCAACAACTCTGTCAACCAGTGCCAAGCCGAATAAGTGCTTTCATAAGGCCCACAGCTGGGTCAACGCGGTGTTGCCTTGCTCAATTTGTGAAGCCCCTTCTCTTAAATAAATCATACAATTTTTCTGAAATTGTGATTATTTGTTTGTCTGTATATGTACATCACATGTACCGATTTCCGTCCAGTTTGGATAATTCTTTCGTGGTGCGTCTTTTTTTTTTTTTTTTTTTTTTTTTTTAAAGAGTGAATGTAGAGAAGAACCAACACCAGCACAAAGCTTCCTGGTCCCAGCCTGATATTTTTTAGGATTTAAGTAAAATTTAATGACTACCCTTGTAGTCAATCATAAACGGAGAACATGATTAAAGTTGCTCGGTGTTACTGAAGCAGAACTAATGATCGTTCCTCTAAGTTTTATTACAGTTTTCACGTTTGCGGAAAATAAAAAAGCATATTATCTTTGAGCGCCAGTACGCGCAGCGCTATAATCAGAATCTTATTTCAAAATCATCCTGGAATTTGTACTAGCTGTTGAGAACATTGCACCCACTCCACTCCAGTGATAGCGAACACGCCTTTGTGTAGTGGAATGCACGTGATGCAATACGAAAGAAACTTTACACATGCCACCAATATAAATAAAACTACTAATGATCAACGAGTGTGAAAAACTACTGATTAGATGAATAAGAGGAGGAACGCGTTTTAATAACCCGAAAACTGGAAGTTTCACGGGCTGATGAGGCTCGACGGGTGCCGACGTGATGTCATCCCTAGTATTAGTCGGAAGCAAACGGAAGTTAGGAAACGTACTAGCAGACGAAGGTCGCCGAATGTCGTTGGTTTAACCGCAAAGACTTTTGACTAGTCGCCTTGGAAAGTGAAGTAGTTACATGTGACACAACTAGAAGTGGAGTATGACTTTGTTGTAGGCACATTTGTTTCGAGCATTCAGTTGGCAGCCAATGATCGGGAATGAATAAAAGTAACAGATGAGTCAAGAACTGATTTGATGGCCAACAACATCGTCAGTTACAGTGGCAGTGGGTCTGGAACATTTCAATGCGTGGAAGCGAGCTGCCTGATTAGATTAATCACACTTCCTGTTAAGATTACCTTAGTTGTCGTATCAGGATACGCTTTTTTCCACGAGAATGCCTGTATTACACAATGCGCCACATACACTGGTCTCACGTTCAGGAATATGGTGATGCAAATCCCCGTACGGTCATGCAAAGTCAGCATTTCCCGTGTTTCCCAAATCTTTAAGGCAAACAATGGAATGATTCCTTTGAGAGAGAACATGACTGAATTCCTTTCACACTTTCAGGGTATATTCTGTATCTATGATCTCACTGTCGACGTACAATAAACCAACTTCCTCCTTCCTGCACTAATAGAAAATTCGATTTTCCTCTTATATGCTCATGCGATCGCATACCCGACAGAAATTTATTTACGCATAGTAAGATTACACTGCCTCATGACAGCACAAAGACCAATATGACATGAACAAAACTATTTGTTTTATTTTGCAACAATTACACTCCTTGCAGCAACAGACGATTTTTTTAAAAATATTCTAGACCTGATTTCATTAGAGAGATCCTTGAACGAATGAACCAGCTAGGAAGACGGCTTTGAAGGGTTTTCTCGGGGCAAAACGTCAAGCTGCTGAAAATAAATCTCGTTGTGAAAATGTCATTTACATTTGTAGACATCAAAATTGCAAAGTCAGGAAGGCGGCACGCAACAAACACCAAATAGACATGAAGCGCACAACTTGCTTGGAGATGCAGATGATTAGCATTTCAACGCAACTGCACGGATTACGAGAGCGTACTGAAATGTAATGCCTCCGAATTGTTTTATGTGATACCTATTCAAGCTTTTTAAATAAAAAAACATTATTAACACTCTACATATTTATTCTTGATGTCTACATATTTATTTCTCAGCGTAGACATCCTGGCAATGAACACATTTCTCCCAACGACAGACTAATTTGTTGAGACCGTCGCTTTAGAACTCCTGACTTTGTTGAGGTAGCCACAACCTCGCCTCTGCTTGCAACGCTTGATTATTATTAATGTGAAGTCTTGCAAGGTGTTCTTTAAGTTTTGGAAACGGATGAAAATCTGATGGGGCCAAGTCGAGACTGTACGGAGGATAATCGATGATAGTGAACCCAAGGTGACACATTGTTGCAGATGTCGCAGTGGTCGTGTGTGGTCTGACATTGTCACGCTGAAGGAGAGCGTGCTCTATGTGTGGACGAACTCTTAGAATTCGAAACTCTATTACAGCACTCTGTTTCTCATGCACCGACATGTTTATGTTAGACACCGCCGCGTTATACCGCTGCAACTCGGAACCCTCTAGCGGCTGAGAACTGCGAATACGTAGACACGAAGAATGAGAGATGTGGAATATTAATAACATTCATTTTATTTAAAAGTTTAACAATTTTCACATCAAAAATTCGGAGACATTATTTTTCAGCAAGCCCTCGTATAACACTCAGTAGCAGGGCCATTCTGTGTATGAGGAAAGGTTCCTGAGCGGGTCTCTCATTAAGAAATCGCTTTTGATTGCTCGTTGTTTGTGAGGAGAACCTGTTATGCCTCGTCTAAAGAGGAAATCGTCTATGACTATGTATCGATAGCGGAAGGATGACGGTCTATCGAGACTACGGTTTCTCGTTCCGCGATATTTCTATTCGCACTATTCTTGCTCGCAAATCTGTGGGTTCAGTACAGCCATACTCGAGGTCAAGCAAGATATCAACCGCCCCATGCATCCAGCAGCCCAGGAGAGTGAGGCGTTGTTCGTGCGGCAGAATTCTACAGCCACGTCACATATCAGTAGTCAGGGGCAGCGAGATTTACAGATCCTGTGGCGTGCGCCACTGCACGTGATATTACAGGTCTTACGAGTTGCAGCGAACGTCTCCTGCGGGAACGAGTTTCTATTTTAGACCTGATTAATACGTCATAGCTGCTCATTTATGTACACTCTTGATAGTACGTGACAATGTTAATTATTTAGTGGGTACATTTCCACTGAGATACTGATTTTCCGCCTGGTCCCAGTCTTTAATGGGTAACTTTCCATTGAGACTGTGATTTCCCTCCTGGCTTTGGACGCATCCTCGCGTTCGCGATGTGTGTCGGACAAGGCAACTAGTGTAGCGTAACAAGTTTTTTGTGGAGCCTGTATTTTTCGTAGGTCCCGCCATGAGCCCGGAAAAGAGCTTATCTGCAGCAAGAAACGTATCCACAGAACAGTTTGGCGACGTCTTGAGCATCAGCTGTCAGTAAGGTGGCCATTTCTGCGGCTTTCCTTGGCGCGGTAGGAATGAGAGGCGAGCCGACAGTCGTTCGCTGGACGCCAACATTGGACACAGGACTGGCACCAGCACGCCCTCTTTTCAGACGAGTGCAAATTGTAAAAGACCTTGTAAAAATGACTAGACACCCCGAGGGCGCTGCAGGTGCAGGGTGGTTTGAACCTTCTGCTGGACGCCATTGTGGCGGTAAGAGTTTGCAAGTCAAATGTACGGTTGTTTGCAAGGACATAAATAGAAAATTATGTATTTATTGGCACACATATACAGTATTCGTTAGTCGTAGCTGTACTGCCTACACATTCCAGTGTAGGTGAAGAAGAATGGTGAAAAGCAGTGCAGAGTTTAACTGCAAGAATGAATTTGGGAAAGGAACCAATATGCGGGGGCGTGCTAAAAAGTAACGCCTCCGAATATTTTGTGTGGAAACTCTTAGCTACGTTACACACCGCCAAGTTACACGGTGCAATTCGAAACCCTTTAGCAGCAGAGGGCTGCAAATTTGTAGATACGAACAATAAAAATGTAGAATGTTAATAACGTTTGATTTATTTAAAAATCCTTAAGAGTTTTCACATAAAAAATTCGGAGGCAGTACTTTTATGGACGCCCTCGTAATCTTCCACAAGTACTTGAATATATACATGTGTTTTGTATCTGAGACTTTCAGTCATAGCATTATATTTTCAACAGGGGTATGTCACTCACGTTACATTCTCTTTTTTCACAGTAGATGTTATTTTTGGGAGTACTGGTCGACATGAGGGTCAGAACTATTCATTTTGTGGTACTGAAAAGTAGCTCAAATGTAGGTGACAATATCACACAGTGAGGTATGAGCATTCACCAGTATGCAGCGTATGGCACAGACCGGGAATAACGCAGTGTGCCACATATAGAAAAAAAATCATTTGTTGCCAAATAAATTTGGAGCACTAATCGATGAAATTCTACAATTCTTGCTTATGCTGACGTAAGAAGCTGGAATTGGTTGGAACAAACAGTTATGGCAAGTTTCTTATATTACGTGAAAAAAAGTTCGATAAGCAGTGAGTGGTTGCATTTTGTTCATAAATTAAATTATTAAGTTGTAGTTCTAGACTTAAATGAGACATTATGTTACTGACAAAACTGAAACGAAGATGTGCTTTAACCAAGGGCGGGTAAGTTTTCCACCACAAAGACCGAAGAGGTGTCTTTCAAATTGTCACTGTTCACAGTAGAGCACTTACAGGACTGTGGGGCCTTTTCCCGGGTACAGTTCGCGATGGTCGTATCCGTACGGGGAGTCTCCGAGGAGAACGGATTTTGCCAGACTGTATTCGTCATCATCGTTATTGGTCCAGCACCTAGCGTGATGGTACGGGGTGCCATTGACTATACCACATGACCATCTCTGTTTCGCATAGAGGGTCATTTGGACAGCAGGCGTTACATTTCTGATGGGTCAAGGGCAGCGGCTGTGCCCCATCCGTGAGGCGTCCGCGACCATATCTTTCAATAGAACAACGCAAGACCATGGTTGCCCGTGCAGTTCTCATCTGCCTCGATACAGATTCTGACCAGTCACGACACAATGGGTGTTTCACGCTTTTCCCTGGGCAGCAGGTTCTCCAGTTCTCTCACCCAGTGAAAACGTCTGGTCAGCTGCTGCAGAGTTAGAAGCGCGCTTGCAGCCAATACGATTGTTGAACTTTGGTAGAGAGTCGAAGGAGCATGGAATGACGTACCGCACCTGTCATCCAGCATCCCTCAAACCGATGAAAACCGAGTTGGAGCCATTCTAGCTGACAAACGTGGTAGTCATATGCACTAACTTTCTCTCCCCGTGTACATCCAGATCACTTACAAATCTAATAACGTTTCCTTCATAACCTACTGTATACGTACAAAAAAACTATTTTTTTTATTCTTTACCCTTCGTGGTGTTGCATCTTTTAATGGCCGGCAGTCTATGTTGATCTGTAAAAGTTGAATTACAGTGTAGGAAATACTGCAACAGGCAACAAGCATTTTACTGCACCATTAATAGTTTCGGGCCTGGCTCCATCATCAGACAGTCGCCTTGATTTCTTGACAAGTTTTACATTTATCTGCTAAAATATAACAGAGTTTATATGATTACGTAATTTTCAAAAGATGTTACATTTGTGTCCTAAAATATAACAAAGTTTTTGTGATTACGTAGTTTATTATTATTATTTGTTATTTAAATTTTATGGCCTTCATTGGACCACTCTAGCCTACTTTATACAAAGAATTTTTCAGTTTCCTGTCAGCCCAATACTTCTTCATTCTCTCGGTTCTCATCCTTTCTTCATCGGAAATCATCCTTCCTATTGTCTGTTTGTTGATTCTCGTTTGCAGTCGGGTTTGTTTGTCTGTGAGTTTCATGATTTTGTCAGTTTTGTTTCTTAGGGCTTCCAATGTAATATGTAGCTCATCTATATCTTCCTTGATTTCTGTAATCCACTTAATGCTGCACTTACTATTCCACAAATTTTCTATTATTCTCCTGATGAACCTGTTGTCTGGTGTTCTGGTTTGATGTCCGAAAAATGAAATGCGTTTCTTCCTGATTGTACTCATTACCGGTTCTATTTCCTTGTAGAGTGTTTCATTTGTAGCTACTCTCCAGTGTCCATCTTTCTGGTACGATTTGTCGATGCACCTTCTGATGATTCTTCTCTCTATTTTGATTGTTTTGTCTATTTGAGCAGTGTTAGTTGTTTTGAAGATGGTTTTACTTGCGTATGTTTTTTCTGGTTGAGTGACTGTTTTGGAGTGTTTTAATTTTGTTGCTATTGACAGGCTCTTTTTGTTGTAGGTGTTCTTGGTGATATATTGTGCTCTAGGAAATTTGTTTATTCTGTTATGCCATGTTAACTTTTCATTGAGGTTATATGTTATGATTTCCCCCATATATTTAAATTTATCTACAATTTTGATTTCTTGGATTCCTATGGCAATTTTGTTTATGAGTGGTGGGTCAATTAACATGATGACTGTTTAGGACATTCCAAGACCCAACTTTCTGTGCTATTTCCTGTAGTGAGATACCTTGTTGTTTGGTTTCCTGAACACCTTTGGACAAGCAAGCAAGGTCATCAGTAAATCCTAGACAATTTAAACTTATGTTGTCTTTGGGTCTTCCAATTGGGATGTTCTTAGTGTTAGTCTTGTACCATTCCCTCATTATGTATTATAAAGCACAGTTGAACGGCAGGGGTGCCAAGCAATCTCCTTGTCTTAAACCTGTTTTTATGATGTATGGCTCACAGAGTTCCCCCCTGAACTTGACTTTTGATAGGGTGTTGGTTAAGGTGAGTTCTATCAGTTTGATTAATTTTGTGTGGAGCCCGAAGTTTCTTAAGATTTTTAACATTGAAACTCTGTGGATACTTACTTCAAAAAAGATTTCACATTTAAATAAGCTCTATACATTGTACTTACGTCATGAAAAGCTCTCCATTACGTATTATAAGAGAGAAAATTTTGATTCTCTTTTTCGATTTATGCTGATACATGAGCTAAACCAAATACAAGATGGCCCATACATTTGTTTACATCGGTTGCTAATTTAATTGGCCAAATAACATGATATTGTACAGATATCTTATACTTCTGGAGCTACTGCAAAGATACTTCCTCGTAGTACACAACATTTTAGAGCTATACATTGAATTATTCGGGTTTGAAAGCTGCTGGTAATGGCCAGTGAAGAATACGGTATTCGCTCTTTCAATTAATATTTCTAAGCTTTCAAATTATAAAATAAGTACGAAATTTTGGAGGGAAATATGGTTGCTTAATTCTAGTTGATCATTCAAGATACAGTCACGTTTAGTATGATTGTGGTTGTATATTTCTAATTCTTCTAACAAAATCCTTTTTACTCCTTTTTCCTCTAAAATATGTTCAAATGGTTCAAATGGCTCTGAGCACTATGGGAGTTAACTTCTGAGGTCATTAGTCCCCTAGAACTTAGAACTACTTAAACCTAACTAACCTAAGGACATCACACACATCCATGCCCGAGGCAGGATTCGAACCTGCGACCGTAGCGGCCCCTCGGTTCCAGATTGTAGCTCCTAGAACCGCTCGGACACTCCGGCCGGCTTTCTAAAATATGTAAAGGAGAGCTTGTCGTGCAGTAATTATAATGTATAGAGCGAGTATAGAAAGTAAGACTTTTTGTAAACTACGTAATCAACAAAAATTTTTATAAATCTTGCCAAGAAGTCAACGCTACTCTCTGACGATGGGATCGGGCCCGAAACTAGTAATGGTACAATAAAATCATTTCTATAAAACTTGTAGATGGCTGCAGTATTTCCTACAATGTAATTTTTGAAAACATCTGCGGTGTTCTCCAGCCACAATTGATATAATAATATAAAATTTAAGTTCGAGTAACCTAAAGTACAAGATTCCACGAATAAAAGTGAGCTCAGCGATCAGTGGTGCCGATAAGCTGCCTGTGGCGTTTTTAACTCTTTGATCTGTTGGTCCAAGCCGGTAACGCTTTATCACCGCCGCGTTGTCCTTTCAGCGCCTCAGTTTTATCTTATCTCGACACTGCCAGTTGACAAAGTATTTACAACCGTAAAGCTGATCCGCAGAAAGTGGCAACAGCTGTCATCTGCTTAATCTGGTCGGTATTTAAGAGGCATCTCTCAAGCAGATAATATTTACTGTACCAAACAGATAAGTGCCTCCTGTGGACACTACGGATGCGCTGCTCTGTAAAACGAATCGCAAAAGATCTTGTGCGCCAGTATTGTAGAATTCACCATAGGTAGAAATCTTCATTAAAATTTAAACCTTGAAAGTGCTATGCAAAACTGATAGAAACTAATAAGAGCTCAGTATACTGGGTTAGCGGAGAGGAGGTTTCAGTAGCTACCATATTCGTTGACACAACCACGGCTGCTGACCTTAGTTTGGGTTCGCTGAGTTTCGCTTTTCTGCTTGCAGGAGTACTCAGTATTACTATGCGGTATCTCCCTTCTGGGGTTACATGAAAAACATTTTGTACTGTTATATCATGTTTGTGATGATGGAAATTGCTCTGTCAAACGAGGCAAAAAGCTCTGCGGTGCCCTTAGCGGTAAGTAGACTGTGTGCTTGCCCTTCGTTTCATCCAGAACAACACATCACACAACAGAAGTAAACATTTGAGACTTCGTAACAGGATGCAGGAATTTAACGCCACAGGCAACGCCATTAATATCTTGCCCAAATCTTATTTCCTTCATTTACATCAACTTTTAAGTAATACATTTTTAGAACCAGCTCACTGCTGCTCGAACTGCTCGGAACATATACCAGATTTATTACCTCAATTAACGGCAGTCGCTTCGACTGGTCTTTAAGAAATCATTCTGCTCTGACTCTAAAGCTTTTTAACTGAAGAAAAAGATGTTCGATGATACATTTTCTACTGCTTCAGACATTAACTAGCACGAAACGTTTCGACAGCATGCTTTCATTATTGGGAATATTAGATTACATTCCATTAATCAGATTAAGGTTTTGTGTAAGTACACTACTGGAAATGGAAAAAACAACACATTGACACCGGTGTGTCAGACCCACCATACTTGCTCCGGACACTGCGAGAGGGCTGTACAAGCACTGATCACACGCACGGCACAGCGGACACACCAGGAACCGCGGTGTTGGCCGTCGAATGGCGCTAGCTGCGCAGCATTTGTGCACCGTCGCCGTCAGTGTCAGCCAGTTTGCTGTGGCATACGGAGCTCCATCGCAGTCTTTAACACTGGTAGCATGCCGCGACAGCGTGGACGTGAACCGTATGTGCAGTTGACGGACTTTGAGCGAGGGCGTATAGTGGGCATGCGGGAGGCCGGGTGGACGTACCGCCGAATTGGTCAACACGTGGGGCGTGAGGTCTCCACAGTACATCGATGTTGTCGCCAGTGGTCGGCGGAAGGTGCACGTGCCCGTCGACCTGGGACCGGACCGTAGCGACGCACGGATGCACGCCAAGACCGTAGGATCCTACGCAGTGCCGTAGGGGACCGCACCGCCACTTTCCAGCAAATTAGGGACACTGTTGCTCCTGGGGTATCGGCGAGGACCATTCGCAACCGTCTCCATGAAGCTGGGCTACGGTCCCGCACACCGTTAGGCCGTCTTCCGCTCACGCCCCAACATCGTGCAGCCCGCCTCCAGTGGTGTCGCGACAGGCGTGAATGGAGGGACGAATGGAGACGTGTCGTCTTCAGCGATGAGAGTCGCTTCTGCCTTGGTGCCAATGATGGTCGTATGCGTGTTTGGCGCCGTGCAGGTGAGCGCCACAATCAGGACTGCATACGACCGAGGCACACAGGGCCAACACCCGGCATCATGGTGTGGGGAGCGATCTCCTACACTGGCCGTACACCACTCGTGATCGTCGAGGGGACACTGAATAGTGCACGGTACATCCAAACCGTCATCGAACCCATCGTTCTACCATTCCTAGACCGGCAAGGGAACTTGCTGTTCCAACAGGACAATGCACGTCCGCATGTATCCCGCGCCACCCAACGTGCTCTAGAAGGTGTAAGTCAACTACCCTGGCCAGCAAGATCTCCGGATCTGTCCCCCATTGAGCATGTTTGGGACTGGATGAAGCGTCGTCTCACGCGGTCTGCACGTCCAGCACGAACGCTGGTCCAACTGAGGCGCCAGGTGGAAATGGCATGGCAAGCCGTTCCACAGGACTACATCCAGCATTTCTACGATCGTCTCCATGGGAGAATAGCAGCCTGCATTGCTGCGAAAGGTGGATATACACTGTACTAGTGCCGACATTGTGCATGCTCTGTTGCCTGTGTCTATGTGCCTGTGGTTCTGTCAGTGTGATCATGTGATGTATCTGACCCCAGGAATGTGTCAATAAAGTTTCCCCTTCCTGGGACAATGAATTCACGGTGTTCTTATTTCAATTTCCAGGAATGTATCTGTAATGCACCTGCATGCTGCCGAAACGTGTCGTGCTAATTAAATATTAGTCAAAAATGACTGAATCAGAAGAAATTATTTCATAAATTTACAATACAGTCGTATACCTCAAACATTTCCATTTTACAAGGATAAATTTTACTTTAAATATGTATTACACTTTACATACACTGGAGTGCTAGCAACTGGCGAAAGGTGTATTGCCTAATCGTAGATGTAAATGGAGATATAATTGACACATTGACACAGCAAATTTCCGACTTAGCAAACAAAACAAAAGATTCATTTACGTGATGGACTGACCTCTCTCCATAGATGCGGATTTTGTGAGCATTAACCTTGCTATTGACTTCTTCAGCAGGAAGAATTTCCTAGACAACGGATTTGGCCATATTTTCGACACACAGGGACTCTGACAATATTTTGTGAAATTGGAAATCGACAACATGCCATGTTCTATACTCCGAGAGCATTCTGCTTCTGGCAGTAAGCATCCGATAGCTAGTGGTTTTGGGTCCTGGTTCTCGCTACTCCCAAGAAAGGGGAAATTCAACATTAATATGTGTTAGCTCTTTTGTGGAAACAATAAGCTGCACGACAGCGTTTAACACTGACCATGTTCTTCTTTTACAGAGTATGCATAGTGAGAATGTTAATACTGCAGGGGCGATTAACTGAAGCAGCCCTCCACAGTACTGTTTCTGCGAATACTTGTCCACCTGATGGGAGAAAGACACAACGAAGCTTTTTTGTTAGACTGGGAGTCAAATGAATTTGTATTTCGTATGCAGGGTCTGGCTGTTGAGGCTGTTTCATCAGCAGCAGGACGGAGTGCCAGAGAAGAACCTCTGGTCTTACCTTCCATCCAGCTTTAAAATATAAAAAATACCTGACAGACGGAATGTGTCTAAAATAACATTCTCTGAAAACTCCTTCCCAAGTGTTTCAACTCTTGCTACGACAGAATATGCGAACCTCTGTAGTGCAGCTCGGCTACTTTGAGTCAAGTAGGTACTGGCCTTTATGAAACCTTCGGGAGTGTTTTATATCAACGCACACGTCAAAACTCCTGTCTGGCTGGTATCGCGCTCCTCGACATACTCTGTGGTTGCAAAGTAGGGCCACGTGGGAATAGCCGAGCGGTCTCGGGCGCTGCAGTCATGGACTGTACGGCTGGTCCCGGTGGAGGTTCGAGTCCTCCCTCAGCATTGGTGTGTGTGTTTGTCCTTAGGATAATTTAGGTTACGTAGTGTGTAAGCTTGGGGACTCATGACCTCAGCAGTTACGTCCCATAAGATTTCACACACATTTGAAAATTTTTGCAAAGTGGGAGAGTGCAAAGATGGATCTCAACAGGATTCATCGATTTTTTGGATATCAGTCTTCATCCACAGCACTCAAGTCCAAGTAAAACTCCTCTGCATATCGGGTGGCTTGAACAAATGAGCGACAGCAACAGCAAGTTGAAAACCTGTAGCTAGGGGAACGAAGTACCTCGCATAGTGGGTGGTACCTTCAGATATCACCTAGAATGGTTAATGTCGAGGGCACTGAATCGCACATGTGTCCAACACACGTTTTAGAACTGACTCAAGCTTTTGAAATGTAACTTTTGTCGCTCGTTCTGAAGAACATTAAATGAGCTGTGTCCGGTGTACGAGATTAATTTCTTTTCTGTCCATGTCATTTAATTTATTTTCTCGGGACCGGTGGAGTCAAAGCGACGCGATTTTTGAGCGAGACTGTAATTATATATATCACCGATTATGGCTAAAAACAAACTATAAGTCTACGACAGAAATATGTAACACCTGCAGCCAAAGACTCTACACCACTATTAGAAATTCCTGTCCAGAATAAAAGGAATATGTACACCGATACCCTTCAATTTAAGTTTTAATTCAGATTTATTAGTCATATATCTCAGTTCTGCCTGCAGAATAATGCACACTTGTTGTGCAAGAGATAAAGAAGCGTTACTGAGGTACAGATAGGTTTCTTCTCAAGTGTATTCTGAGTGAAAACAACAGTTCATATTGAGTGAAGCGAGATCGTAAACGATAAACTTCATCGGGGACACGCAGAGTTAGAATTTGGAAACCCTTGTGTAAGCGTCCACAAGAAATATGCGAGGTGATACTCACTTAAAAATGTGACATGGTACATAACATAGAGAAAATGAACGAAGTTTTCAAGCATTAGTTTCTGAGTGTTAGTAGCTATAGCGATTATCTTATACTGAATACAAATGAATTCAGTTCCGCCTCAAAATCCTCGATATAATACCTCCAAGGAAATTTTTCATTTGTCATCGATACTAAGATAATAATATTCGCTTTCGCTGACAGTAAGTGTATTGAAGCAATAAACTGCCCCACTTTTAGGAGAGTTCTTTTCAGTAACTATGTACAGTGAGCATTATTGCAGTTGAGGGACAAACTATAAACTGCAACCCAAGAGCTGTTACTCACTGGCGTATTTGTTAAATATTTTTTACACTGGATGACTCCTCTTTCGCAATCATGCGTGCGTTAGGTGCAATACAATAGCCTTATTAATCATCTTGTCATGTTTAGTGGCAATTCATTAATGTATATTTAAGAATTAACCGTAATGTCCCCTTCATAGCTTAGAGGTCAGTGCGTTTGACTGTCAAATGGAGGACCGAGGTTCAGTTCCTGGTACTAGTAGGGATTTTTCCTTGGTGTGAGGACTGGAACGGCGCACGCTCAGCCATGTAAAGCCAACTGAGTAGCTACTAAGTGAGGAGCAACGGCTAAAAATATCTGTAAAATGGACACCGGCCGGGAAAGTTACGTGCTGACTCCCTTCATACCACATGCGAATACCAGAAGATGCTACGGCGGCTGGTCGGCACCGCGTGGTCCTCTGGGCCTGATCCGGAGTTCAGTTCCTGTTTTATATCAGCCAAAACGCTATGACCACTGCTCACGGAGAGAGTAAATGTCGCCTGGTGATGATGTGGCCGTGTGACGTCGTTAGGAAAGCATATAAGCCCAGCAGAAACGAATGGGACATGGGACACGAATGCGGAAATCCAGTGACATAATCGACTTCGACAAAGAGCAGATTGCTTTGCCCCGGTGGCTGAGAGCAAGCATGTCGGAAACGCGTAGATAGCCTGCGAAAATAGTGGTTTAAGGACGCTGAAACCAAGAGTCGGTGGCCAGATGTTGGTTGTTCAAACATGTTATCAGAATGTCATGGTCTGAGGTTCGTCAGCTCAGTAAAACAGGATAGACGGCGATCTATGGTAAATCTGACAGAAACGTACACCGCTAGTGCAGGTGCATTTCTGAGCACACCGTTCAGCGTACAGTACTGAACTTGGAGCTCTGCAGCAGACGATGTCTACGTGTCTGCGTATTGACCCACGACATCATCAGTAACCACTGCGTTAGGCCTGCGGTCTTCTAAATGTGACCCTACGTCAGTGGAGATGTCTTCCCTGGCCGGCTGAATCACCTGTATTTGTTATCTGTGGTCGATGGTGGTGTCTGGAGTAGCTCAATATCCAGGTGAAAGGCTGCTGGTATCATGAACCGTGCCCTTTGGGGCAGTATTATGCTACGGGACCTGTGGTAGTAACCGCGAAAGCGTAATGATAGCTGTGCACTACATGAACGTTATTGTGGATTACCGGCACCCCTTGACGCTTGATGGCTTCCCCAGCGAAGCTGGCATCGTGTAGCAGGAGAACTGACCATACTACGAGGCCAGAATGGATCTACATTGGTTTCAGGAGCGTGATACTGAGTACACGTTAACGTCTTGGCCACTAAATTCGCGCATTTGAGTCCTATGGAACATACCCGGGACACTATCGCGCATCAGGTTCGCGTCCATATACCAGTGGCCCGAATTTGCGGGAATCGTGTGATATGTTCGCAGTCATTTTGTACCTGATACTACGAAAACTATGAAGGGCTTGTAGAATTCATGACACGCAGGGTCGCTGATGTATTAGATTCTAAATGTGGACGTATCCGCAATTAAGCAGTTGGTCATTACACCGCGTTTCTCTCCTAAGAGTGATCACGCACATTTTCTCAGGTGTTTCAGTAGATATTTGGAGTTTCGTTTTTGCATTGTGTAACTGGAATCAATCCAAACAAATACACTTCATCACGTCTTTCATACGACGCCCATAGTCGACGGAAAGCGAATACATAGAAAGAAAGGTCCTTTATCATTTAGTTAAAATATAGCAGGTCAGCAACTGGAAGCAGTTATTCCATAAATTATCTGGGAGTAGGCATTAGGAGTGATTTAAAATGGAATGATCATATAAAGTTGATCGCCGGTAAAGCAGATGCCAGACTGAGATTCATTGGAAGAATCCAAAGGAAATGCAATCCGAAAACAAAGGAAGTTGGCTACAGTACACTTGTTCGCCCACTGCGTGAATACTGCTCACCAGTGTGGGATCCGTACCAGATAGGGTTGATAGAAGAGATAGAGAAGATCCAACGGAGAGCAGCGCACTTAGTTACAGGATCATTTAGTAATCGCGAAAGCGTGACGGAGATGATAGATAAACTCCAGTGGAAGACTCTGCAGGAGAGACGCTCAGTAGCTCGGTACGGGCTTTTGTTGAAGTTTCGAGAACATTCCTTCTCCGAGGAGTCAAGCAATATATTGCTCCCTCCTACGTATATCTCGCGAAGAGACCATGAGGATAAAATCAGAGAGATTAGAGCCCACACAGAGGCATACCGAAAATCTTTCTTTCCACGAACAGTACGAGACTAGAATAAAAGAGAGAACCGATAGAGGTACTCAAAGTACCCTCCGCCACACACCGACAGGTGGCTTGCGGAGTATGGATGTCGATGTAGATGTAGAAAGCGTCGTATTGTTTCCCTTTACAAACAAAATGACTTTTAAATACTAATTTTACGTGCGCATGCGATAGAGCAGTCCCAGATTCGTCTAGTGCGATATTTGTATGAATAGGAACAGTAAAACTCGAAGAATAAACAACAGTTCACCAGTGACTCATTAACGCTGCATGCTTGGCAGTGGGTGTCAGCGCAGGCCAGGGCACTTCGGTCGCTGCTTAAGTGCTGCTTATTCTTCGATTTTTACTGTCCCTGTTGAAAATATCGCACTAGACTAATCTGGGATCGCTCTGTCAATGGGTACGTAAAATTTCGCTTTTAAAATCTTCTTGTTTTTTGCAGGAAAGAAACCGTCGCTTTCTGTCGACACTGTCGGCGCATGAAAGACACGATGAGCTGTATCTGTTTGGGCTGATCCAGCTACACAATGCGGAAACGAAATTGCAAATATCCGCTGAAACACCAGAGGAAATGCGCCTGACGGCTCACAGGAGAGACGCCCTGTACAGCGTGCTTAAAAGTATTTGCATTGAATGTCTAAGGGTGATAGACCACCTCATGGGGAAATATTTGTTAGAGACTAATTTTGTTAGAGACCAAATGTTCGCTGACGCTTCCCGACATCCTGGATATACTCCTGTGAGGCATCAGGATGTAGACGCTATGCAGTGCGCGTACGCAAGTTCTGTTGTCTATAAAAAAGTTACCTGCTCCGTGTGAAAGGGTGCTGGGCCAGGCCCTGAATCGCTTCTAAAATACCTTTCTCCGCCTAAAGACACTCATTTTTAAGGTTTGCTCATTGGAAATGGCTCACTTTACTGGGGTAGGTCATATACAGATGCAGCACACCTGGTTAGTACAACCTACTAGTTCGATGATCTCCCAGGGCTGACGAATCTAATAAAATGGCACCTAGCATCATTGAGGAACATCAGTGAACATTTTATCTCCGACAGAAGTTGTTCCCAATTTATCACTCCTAGATGTTTGTTTCCAATACTTTGAAACACCACGGACATGTTCACTGAGGTGACTTGAGTCATGGGATACCACCTAATGTCGTGTCGGCCATCCTTTTGCCCAGCGTAGTGCAGCTATCCGACGTGGCATGGACTCAACAGGTCGTTGGAAGTTCCTGCAGAAATATTGAGCCATACTCCCTCTACAGCCGTCCATCACTGCTAAAGTGTTGTCAGTATAGGGTGTTGTGCACGAACTGACCTCTCTATTATGGTCCACAAATGTTCTATGGTATTCACGTAAAGCGATATGGCTGGTCATTCGCTCGAACTGTCCACAACGTTCTTCAAACCAATAGCGAAAAATTGTGGCCTGGTCGAACGACATCATTGTTTGAGAACGTGAAGCCCATGAATGGCTACAAATGTTCTCCGAGTAGCCGAACGTAACATTTTCCAGTCAACAATCGGTTCAGTAGGAGTAGACGACCCAGTCCATTCCATGTAAACACAGCGCACGCCATTATGGAGTGTCTTACCAACTTGCACAGCGGCTTGTTGACAACTTGACTCCATGGCTTCGTGGTGTTTGTACAACACTGGAGCCTACTATCAGCTCTTCCCAACTTAAATCGGGACTCATCTGACTGGGTAGCGTTTTTCAGTCCAACTAATATGGTCACAAGCCCAGAAGGGAGGGGGGGGGGGCTGCATCCGAAGTCGTGCTCTTAGCAAAGGCACTCGTCGGTCGTCAACTGACATTGTCTAATAGCACCAGGTTTCGCCGCACTGTCCTCACGGATACGGTCGTCGTGCGTTCCATATTGATATCTACGGCTATTTCACGCAGTGTTGCTTGTCTGCTAATACCGGCAACTCTACACAAACGACGCTGCTCTCGGTCGCTAAAATGCTGCTCTCGGTCTTTAAGTGAAGGCCGTTCGGCACTGCGTTGTATGTGGCGAGAGGTAATGCCTGAATTGTGGTGTTCTCGACACACTCTTGGCGCTATGGAACTCGGAATATTGAATCCCTTAACTGTTTCTGAAATAGAATGTCCCATGCATCTAACTCTAACTACCATTCAGCGTTCAAAGTCTGTTAATTCCCGTCGTGCGCCCATAATCACGTCGAAAACCTTTCAAAGTGAATCGCTCAAGTATATCAAAAAAAGGTTTGCATCACATCGGTTCCAAGAGTTCCGGAACCTATACTGAAAATTGGAATAGAGATCAACATAAACGTCATTTCCGACCTTTTTATTGCTCATGAAAACCACACATTGCATGTTGTACCACCATACATCGAGACCTTCAGAGGTGGTCCAGATTGCTGTACACACCGGTACGTCTAATACCCAGTAGCAGGTCCTCTTGCACTGATACATGCCTGTATTCGTCGTGGCATACTATCCATAAGTTCATCAAGGCACTGTTGGTCTAGATTGTCCCACTCTTCAACGGCTATTCGGCGTAGATCCCTCAGAGTGGTTGGTGGGTCACGTCGTCCATAAATAGTCCTTTTCAAACTATCCCAGACATGTTCATGTCTGGAGAACTTGCTGGCCACTCTAATCGAGCGATGTTGTTATCCTGACGGAAGTCATTCACAAGATGTGCACGATGGGGGCGCGAATTGCTGTACATGAAGACGAATGCCTCGCCGATATGCTGCCGAATTGGTTGCACTACCGGTCGGAGGATGGCATTCACGTATCATACAGCCGACACGGTACCTTCCATGACCACCAGCGGCGTACGTCGGCCCCACATTATACCACCACAAAACAGCAGGGAAACTCCACTTTGCTTCATTCGCTGGACAGTGTGTCTAAGGTGTTCAGCCTGACCGGGATGCCTCCAAACACGTCTCCGATGATTGTCTGGTTGAAGGCATATGGGACACTCATCGGTGAAGAGAACGTGATGCCAATCCTGAGCGGTCCATTCGGCATGTTGCTGGACCCATCTGTACCGCACTGCATGGTTCTGTGGTTGCAAAGATGGACCACGCCATGGATGTCGGGAGTGAAGTTGCGCATCATGCTGCTTATTGTCACAGTTTGAGTCGTAATACGACGTCCTGTGGCTGCACGAAAAGCATTATTCAGCGTATTGGCGTTGTTGCCAGGGTTCCTCCGAGCCATAATCCGTCGGTAGCGGTCATCCACTGCAGTAGTAGCCCTTGGGCGGCCTGAGCGAGCCATGTCATCTACAGTTCCTGCCCGTCTGTATCTCTTCCATGTTCGAGCAACAGCGCTTTGGTTCACTGCAAGACACCTGGATACTTCCCTTTCTGAGAGCCCTTCCTGGCACAAAGTAACAATGCGGACACGATCGAACCGCGGTATTGACCATCTAGGCATGGTTGAACTGCAGACAACACGAGCCGTGTGCATCGTTCGTGGTGGAATGACTTTAACTGATCGACTGTCGGACCACCTCTGTCTAAAAGGCGCTGCTCATGCTTGGTTGTTTACATCTTTGAGCGGGTTTAGTGACATCTCTGAGCAGTCAAAGGGACTGTGTCTGTGATACAATATCCACAGTCAACGTCTATGTTCAGGAGTTCTTGGAACTAGGGTGATATATATATATATATATATTGTCTCACCCAACTCTGCCACCTCAAATATCTCTGGAACAACAATAGATATTCAAAACGGTTTCCACCAACATGAATGTACGGCATGGACTTAGGAAACCAGTACTATGCGAAATGTTAAAACGTAAACAAATACTATTTCCAGCGCAAACCTGTGTATCTTTTAAATGGACACCCCCTATTATTTCGTATGCAATCAATAGCATGAAAAATTACAAAAATAATGGCGTTGGTTGCATCGCAATACGTCAATTACATCCCTAGAAATTGCGAAGTGAAGTTGACGCTTGAAATAAATGAAACACACAGCTAGCGCACGTCCTGACACTCAAGCAAGCACCTCACGCTGCCTGTGTCAGGGACTCACACAATGGGAAGGTATGCACTATCCACAAAAAATAAACAAGTAACACGTCCAACGCAAAGTTAGGTTTTCCAAATTGTAAATGCATGTTTATGTTAGCGAAATGACAACTAAAGCTACAATTAGAGATAACACACTTGAATTCACTTTGCTAAACACTTTTACTAGTGCCCTGTTGCCCACAGAAACTGTATTGTTGTGCATTACATCCAGCATAGAAAATACACACAAACCTTGACCAATGAAACTGCGGCACGTAAATATATTTTCGAAGTGCCGTCCGTTTGCATCAATAGACGTTTGCAGGCGGGTAACGAGAGAGTATTGCACAGATTGTAGAGTTTCTACGGATATTGCCGCACACGCCGCAGTAATACGATGTTTCATATCCTCTACTGTCGTTGGGGGTTCTTCATACACTGTGTCTCCCACTGCGCCTCAGAGAAAGAAGTCCAATGGCGTCAAATCGGGGGACTGTGCCGGCCATCGCACAGTACCTCCCCGCCCCATCCATCTATTTGGAAATGTCGCATCTAGAACGTCTCTGGAAACTTTTGCATTGTGTGCGAAGCATCCATCGTGTTGGCACCACAGAGTTTCCAATCCTAGATCTCGCACGAGGAGCGCTAGTGTGTGTCGAAGAAATGATGCATATCGCTGTCCATTCAATGTTCCACGGTAAAATTAGGGACCTACAATACAGTTAGCAATGATACCGCACCAAACATTGACACTCCACTGTCGTTGATGAGTAACTTGGCGAATCCAATGGGGATTTCGCACGGACCAGTAGTGCATGTTCTGCAGATGCACATTACCATGATGTGTAAATGAAGCCTCGTCTGTAAACAACGTATTGCGTAGGAATACTGGATTACCTTGCAACTACTGAAGTGCAAAACGACAGAATGCAATGCGAGATCCAAAGTCATTCCCGTACAGTTCTTGGTGCAGTGAGATATGGAACGGATGGAACTGATGGCGATGCAAGATGCTGCACACACTACTGTGGATTATTCCTACACCTCGTCCAATTTCTCGTACACCCACCTGACGATTGCTTGCTACAGCAGCCAGAACAGCAATTTCGTTTCCATTGCCAGTCGCTGGCGTTATACGTCGACGTTTTGTGGGAGCCCAGCTTCCTGTTTCCTTGAGTGTCTTGCAGATATTGCCAGTGGTTCGACGTGACGGACACTGCCGATCTCGGTAGCGTTCAGCATACAGTGTCACAGTTGCGGTTGCATTTCTGTGACATTCACCAGAAGTTAAAATAATATCTAGTTTTTCTTCATTACTGAAGGCCGGAATATCGACTAGATGACGGCAAATGTAACAAGTCACAAGAAAACAGGTTTCAATGTGGCAACGTATGTGACTTACGTTACGGTATGAGAGCAATTCAGAAGACCAGGCCGGCCGGGATGGCCGAGCGGTTCTAGGCGCTACAGTCTGGAACCGCGCGACTGCTACGGTCGCAGGTTCGAATCCTGCCTCGGGCATGGATGTGTGTGATGTCCTTAGGTTAGTTAGGTTTAAGTAGTTCTAAGTTCTAGGGGACTGATGACCACAGAAGTGAAGTCCCATAGTGCTCAGAGTCATTTGAACCAGAAGACCAGATTAGGAGACACTTGTACACTGAAGGTAGCGCGTGCTGTGGTGATATTGGTATGTTTACGGCAGGATACAGGTGCCAGTGCAAACAACCCCTGCTCTCAGCACAGTATTACGTGCGATGCATTACGTCAGAAACTGTGACGCCATTGCTATCCTTTACAAGTCACATATTTCAGAACTTATGAGATTTAGAAACTTGAAACCAAGTGTGTTACCACTAACTGTACCTTTAGTTGTCGTTTAGCAACAATAAACATTATGCGCAGGACATCCATCATTTTAAAACCGCATTATTTGACACATTATAAGAGGTGGATCGGTTCAAGTAAGAGACAGCTCAAGAAGGGGCTAAAATATGCCCCATTAGGAATGCCATCAGTGAAATATGGGTCAATGATGTGTTGTCATACAATACCACACCATACATTAACACTCCACTGACGTAGTACGTCAATCACATCACAATTATCGGCAGCGTGAGGTGCACGCTTGAGTGTCAGGACGTGCGCTAGCTGTGCGCTTCCTTTATTTCAAAAGTCAACTTCGCTTCGCAATTTCTCGTGATGTAATTGACGTACTGTGATGCAACCGACGCCATTATTTTTGTGATTTTTCATGTTATTGATTGCATACAAAATAATAAGGGGTGTCCATTTAAAAATACAGAAGTTTGTGTTGAAAAAAGTATTTGTTTACGTTTTAAAATGTCGCATAGTATTTGGTTTCCTAAGCCCCTGCCGTACGTTCATGCCGGTGAAACCCGTTTTTGAATGTGTATTGTAGTTCCAGAGATATTTGAGGTGGCAGAATTAGGTGAGACACAGGGTGTCTCACCTAAGGGTTTTGCAAGTATGATGTATGATGCGAGCACTGGTTCCATCGATGCTTGGGAAGAAATAGTAATACCCTTGCTGGTAGACTGTGCCTGCAGACGCCTGGCTCGGACAGTATGGAAGAGAGCGTATCAGTTTTAAATTAGAAACAACTAACTTAGCTAGTAGCAGTCCTGGAAAGAAGAGTGAGAAAGTGTGGTAGTTCGTATTACCAAAAAAACTCATTAATACTGTCATTTATGAATTAGTAGTGTGCGCCTCTGCGTTCTCTTGTAGGAAAAAACTGTAGGTACTATTGTTAGTTGGTTAGTTGTCATTTCCGGCAAAAAAAAGTGTTGCGGTGTTATTCACATACCTATCATAAGTTATGGTTTAGTGTTCGACTCTGTGCGCGACTCTGTGAGCAGATGCTAGTGTGAACTATTAAAGGCTGCAACAGCTTCTTCGGACTTGTTTCCAGAACCGATTTAGTTTATCCCCGATTAAAACTGACAATGTCTGCCACAGTACTGCAGCAACGCACTTGTAAAATACCGCCTACATGCAGTCCGCCTCCGCAGCTGTGTGGCCAGCGCGGCCGACTGGCATGCGGAGAACCCCGAGCTCAATTCCCCGAACTGCCAGGGATTTTTCCTTCGTGAGAGCGCTGGAACGGGGAGCACTATGGACCTACTTGACCGAGTGGAAGCGGTTCCATGGTCAAGGAAGCCGACAATGACTGGTGGATCGCATCAGATCTCTCTCTCTAGATCAGGGCCGGCCAGAAATTCTGCACGCGTGCGGTGCTCCTGCACATGTGCAACTTCCGGGTCACAGCGTGCACGCCGCCGCCATCAGCGTTAATGTAGTGCATGTTTCTACGCACGGATGTCGCTTTATCCACTTGCTGGGATACTCTGTACCGGCGCATTCTAGTGCTCTTTCCACAGCTTGCAAGCCAACCATGGGAAGGTATTTCACGTATTAAACATTTTGAGACGTCTACTTTTCTGTTAACAGTTTAACCCAGTAAGACAAGTAATACAGTTAACAACCGTGGGTTTTTATTAAGGCAGCTTGGATGACGGCACGTAAATGCACGTAATGTTTTTGATCTGGTATTTAAGGAAGAGAGCACTTAGCGACTTCCAACGAACCTTATTGATGATTTCAAATAACATTAAACTAATGCAAGGTCACCTTTAACTAATTCTCGGTGCCCTCAGTTACACTTACATAATTTCCGTCTCACTGACCTCTGAACAGAATGATAACCGCAGACCTCTCGATGATCACCTGTTATTTCAATACCATTATTGCTATATCGTTCATCAGTTCCGTCTGATATCTGCATAATAATCGACAATTAGATGAATGTTATGTTTTATTGACTTCAGCTGAGCGTAGCCCTTCACACATTAAAAAAAACCTAAATGTAAGTATACATTAGAACAATCGGTTTAATGACCAATTTTTCTGATAATAATGTAACACGGAGCAGAATGAGGCAATAATGCACAGTTAGTAAACAATACTTCTTAATTATGAAAGGAATGAATTCAAACACGTTTATCAAATGGTTCAAATGGCTCTGAGCACTATTGGACTTAACATCTGAGGTCATCAGTCCCCTAGAACTTAGAACTACTTAAACCTAACTAACCTAAGGACATCACACACATCCATGCCCGAGGCAGCATTCGAACCTGCGACCGTAGCGGTCACGCGGTTCCAGACTGAAGCGCCTAGAACCACACGTTTATCACTGGTCATGAGAAATGACATAGTCAATACCGGGCACGAAAGCACGGCTCATTGACAAACGCAAGCAGTTGCGAAGATTTTCATCACTTATGCTTGATCGAAACCTTTATTTATTCATATTCATCACCGAGAAAAACCTTTCAAAAATATATGTCGACCCGAACATGGACATAACTCTCGTGGCTTCTCGGTGCAGGCGTGGAAATTCTTGTTGTGAAAAATTTTCGTAGAATTGTTTTGTACTTCGCACTGCAAAGAACTTGTCCTTCAGTCTTGTATTGCACTGTAGGTCGATCAGTTTCATCTGTAGATCATTCGGAGCATCTTCAACTGAAGACGAGAACGGTCGAGCAAAGAGGCGAATGACAGGAGACAAACTCGTAACATCTGCAAATCGTGTTCGAAATTGTTCCTTAATTTTTACTATTATTGACACGTATTCTTGAAATCTAGGACTTTCATGGACCAGCCCACGAGTCGGGAAATGTGCAGTGTTTTCTGTCAATAGTTGGCTCTCCCAAAGTGCAAGCTTCCTTTCAAAGGAATTTACTTTTTCCAACATGTCAGAAATTAAATTATTTTCACCTTGCAATCTGACGTTCAGGCTGTTCATGTGAGACGTAATGTCCACGAGAAATGCAAGGTCTGATATCCAACAAGGGTCTTCCAACATAGGTTCACTTTTTCCCTTCTCATGTAAGAATGTTACTATGACCAAACGTAAATCAAAAAATGTTTTTAGCATTTTACCTCGACTGAGCCTGCGTACTTCGGTATAGTAAGGTATGTCGCCGCACTCCGCTCCTAATTCCTCCAAGAACCGCCGAAACTGGCGATGCGTAAGCCCATGTGTCTTCAGATAGTTTACAGTACGCACAACAATTTGCATGACGTTTGCTAACGTTACTGATTATGCACAAAGCGCCTCTCGATGCAGAATGCAGTGAATTCCATACACCGTCTCGTCTGTGCGCCCTAGCTTTTTGCGCATCCGTGCTATGAGTCCTCTCTTACGGCCTTGCATTGATGGTGCTCCATCTGTGGTCACTGAGACTAACCGATTCCAGTCCTCACCGACACCATCAACCGCTTGCTCGACAGCTTGGAGTAAGTCCGCACCTGTAGTAGTCCCTTTCAAAGGTATTAAGTCCAAAACGTCCTCTGTTACAAAAAGTGCGTTATCGACACCTCGTATGTATATCACAATCTGGTCTGTTTCTGTAAGATCTGTTGCTTCATAGAGCGCAACAGAGAAAGCAACAAAGTCTTTAGCCTTATTTATTAGCTGCCTGTGCACATCGCCGGCCACAGCACTGATACGTCTTGTCACTGTTTGTTTGGATAGACTGATTTCTTGAAACCTGCTAACGTTCGTGGGACACACACGTTCTGCAGCATCAATCAGACACCCTTTCACAAACTCCCCTAAGGAAAAGGGTTTCCCAGATTGTGCAATTCTTAATGCGATTTTAAAACTTGCTTGTAGTGAAGATTTAGCGTGGTTGTCATTCTGGAAAATTGAAAACAGTACATTGTACAGCATACAGTAAAATAAATGTAACACAAGAAACACAGAGTTCAAGAAGTATCAGTTACTTTGATGTACAGTAAAATCGAGTTGATGTGTCTCATCCATTTTCTTAAGGATATTTTATTTGGCTTGCCTTTCTTCACTGTTGAGTACACTACACTCGTCTTTGTGATATGTATTGTAGTGTCTTTCAATTGAAAACTTACGCTGGCCGCCTATTATTCGGCGGCACAGAAAACACTGTGAGTTTTCGCCAACGGCTACAAAAAGAATTGGAGTTCCCAGTCATTTTTAAACGACTAAGAACACAGATCTCCCGTCCTTTGCTTTTTCACAGTACCTGCCATTTCTCAGTACTTCTTTGCTAAGGTTACGGTCACCAGGGGTAAACGAGACTAGGTATGTTGCGCTCTTGCTTTTACCACACAAACAGGGAAGTGGAGCCGCCGTCGTTCATTTAGGACACACGTCTAATAACAGATGTCGCTGTCGCTCGCTGTCGCACACGTGCGCACATGTGCAGCAGTGCCGCACGTCTGCACACTGTGCAGCGTTTGGCCGGCCCTGCTCTACATACTCCGCAAGTCACCGTACGGTGTGTGGCGGAGGGTATCCAGTGCCGCAGCTAGTCAGTTTCTTTACTGTTCCACTCGCAAACAGAGCGAGGGAAAACCGCCTGTCTCTGGCGTCCGTACAAGCCCTCATTTCTCGTATCTTATCATCGTGATCCTTACGCGAAATCTATGTTGGCGGCAGTAGAACCGTTCTGCACTCAGCTTCAAATGCTGGTTCTCCAAACTGTCTCAATAGTATTCGTCGAAAAAAGTGTCCTCTTCCCTCCAAGGATTCCCATTTGAGTTCTCAAAGCATCTCCATAACATCTGCGTGTTCTGCGAACCTACTGGTAACAAATTTAGCAACCCGCCTTTGAATTCCTTCGATGTCCTTCTTTAAACAGACGTGGTATTGATGTCAAACGCTGGCAAGAGTAGTTCACACTAGTGTCCTACCTGTAGTCTCGTTCACAGATGAACGACGTTCCCCACAATTCTCCGAAGAAACGAAAGTCGACTATTCGCCCTCCCTACTAATTGTAAGACTCTCACCTGCTCGTTCCATTCCTTATATCTTTGCAACGTTGTGCCCAAACATTTAAACGACGTGACTGTGTCCAGCGGGACACTACTTAAGGGGGGACGTACATGAAAATGACCAAATTTGTGAAAAAAATTTTATTGGCTCTTCATTTACTACATGGTATTGAAATTTCAATTACCAAATATTACGTTCCAATTCCGCTTCTAAGGGGGAAAAAAATAATAATTTGTAATAGCTTGCACAGGGCGACGCCCCCCCATCTTGGTCTTCATCCTCTCGTATATCTATTTATACTGCGTTTTTTTCCAGTTTTGTGCAGTCACAATGCAGGGAACGTTTGTGTACTACATCAAGAAGGCTGTGGAATAATATCTCTGCCGCTGGTTTTATATTCTTTGATTTATAGCGTTTGTTTACGAGTGTTTGTTTGGAATACATTTTTACGAAAGTTGTAAGTAGACTTGTTATTATATTTTGCAGCATGCCGCGTTCTAGTAAGGTGTTTAAAAAGGTTAGAAAGTGTCAAGCTTCTCGATGTAGTAAAGACAACTTGAAAACCAGCCCCATAATAACAAATGGAAACGATACTTCAACCAAGAAAGCGAGTGCTTCGAGAAGGAAAATTGACAGCTGTCAATCACTTGATGATTGTGGCTCAGACACTCAAGCTACTAGTGGTTTTAGGCTTATTGATTTGAAAATACTATCTGATATTATATCATCTGCTTGTGTATGTGCTGACTGTGGTGCAAAAAGTTTGAGATTATATGACGAAGAAAACAGAATTGGAATAGTGTGTATGTTGCATCTTACTTGTGAAAGCTGTCATTCAGACACTGCTTTTAGAACTTCGGCATCAAGTAACCGGATATATGAAGCAAATATGCGTTTAATATATGGCATGAGATGTTTGGGCATAGGCAGGGAAGGTACCAGACTGTTTTGTGGGATCATGAACATGCCACAACCAAGTGCTAGGTACACCACTGGAAATAAAACACTGCTAAGTGCTCTTCAAGAGGAAGTGGAAGAAAACTTGAAGTCCTCTGCAAAGGAAGCTGTGAAGATGAATAGTGAACTAAAGACAGAAGCAGATAACACGCCAGACACCGATTTGTGTGTGTCATGTGATGGAACGTGGATGAAGCGTGGACATACATCACTGTATGGAGTATCATCTGTCATTAGTGTTGATACTGGAAAAATTCTTGACGTTCAGGTAATGAGCAAATATTGCTATAGCTGTGTACTCGGAAAGAGAGCTGGTGAAGTGGAAGAAAATAAGTGGCAGGTTGAACACAAGAAAGTGTGCTGTAGAAATTATTCTGGTTCTAGTGGTGGAATGGAACCTGCAGCTATGAAACTTATGTTCCATCGAAGTGTGGAAAAGTACGGTGTTAGATACACAAAATACCTTGGTGATGGTGACTCCAGCTCCTTCAAAACTGTTTTGGAAAGTGAACCTTATGGTCCCCATTGTGCTATAGAAAAGTTGGAATGTGTTGGACATGTGCAAAAACGAATGGGAGGCAGACTTTTAAAATTGAAACGTGAATTGAAGGGCAGGAAACTTGAGGATGGAAAACTTTTAGGTGGTCCCAACAGACTCACAGACAAAGAAATTCATTCTTTACAAGTGTACTATGGCAAGGCAATAAGGGACAACAGTGGAAATTTGAATAACATGCAGAAGGCTGTGTGGTCTATTTATTTTCATAAACTATCCACAGATGACAAACCTGTACATAATTTGTGTGACATATCGTGGTGCAAATTCAAGCAGGCTGAGCGTGATGGCATGAACTATTCACACAAGCACAGTTTACCTGTGGCTGTTTTAAGTGCTATAAAACCAACATTTAGGTGTTTAGCAGAGCCAGACCTCCTACGAAAGTGTGTGCATGGAAAGACACAAAACCCTAATGAAAGTTACAACTCACTGATTTGGAAACGTTGCCCAAAAACAACATTTGTTTCAACAATTATTGTTGAAATTGCTGCATATGATGCTTGTTTAGTTTTTAACAATGGTAATCTTGGAAGAATAAAAACTCTACAGAGGCTAGGATTTCATCCAGGAGCTTTCACCTATTCAATATTGAAGGACATCGATGACAAAAGAGTTGCTGCGGCTGATATTACAGCCAATAAAATTGAACAGCAGGTTAACCAAAGAAGACAAGCAAAGAAGAGACTGCTTGCAGATGAAGAGGAGTATGCATATGGCTTGCACTAGTTCACACAGAGACGGTAAGACCTAATACAAACACTATCAAATCATTGATTCAGTTTTCCCGTAACTTACATTTTTATAACTTTATGTACCTTTTTCTCAAAAACCACAAAAGGTAGAGAAGTGAAATTTGGTATATGACTAGTCAGTACTATAGTGAAAAATTCTGTGGAAGGAATTTTCATTTAATAAAATAGTAAGGTATTTATGGTAGAAAATATTCCTTAAATTTGATATATTATTTTTCAGGGAAATTGGGAGACCCGTAAAAACTGAACAAAAGAAGATATAAAAATTCTGCTCCACAGAGTTTTGTAATTATTTGGTATGAAAGTGTGTACAAAAATTCATTAACATTGCTCTCACAGTTTTCTCAAAAAAGGAACATTTGTAATTACATTGTTGAAAAAAAATTAATTGTTAATAATTAAAGATGTAAAAGGTCAATAAAAATGAAAATTTAGGTTCATATGCGCATAACATTTCTTAATAACTGTACCAAATTTGGATTGATTATCTTAAAAAATTAGAGTTTTATAAAATACTTTTAAAATTACTGCAGTTTCGTGTACGTCCCCCCTTAAGCTGTACTCGAACGTTGTAGGTTTGTTTATCCTACTCATGCTGATTAAATGACATTTTTCTACATTTTCTACATTTAGAGCCACCTGCCATTCATTACACCAAGTAAAAATTTTCTCCAAGTCATCTTGTATCATCCTACTCAACTTCGACACGTTGCCGTTAACCACATCATCATCAGCAAACAACCGCAGATATCTGGCCACGCTGTCCACCAGATCATTTAAGTGTATAAAAAAAAAATAGCAGCCCCGTCACACTTCCCTGGGGCACTCCTCACGACACCGTTGTCTCTGATGAACACGCACCGTCGACGACAACGTACTTGTTTCTATTACTCGAGTAGTCTTCGAACGCCTCACATATCTGAGAACCTATTCCATATGCTCGTATCTTCGTTAATGTCTGCAGTGGGGCATCGTGTGAAATGCTTTTCGGAAGCTGTTGCCCTTCATCCATAATACGCCGTATATCATGTCAAGGAAAGGCGATGCTTTCTAAAACCGTGCTGATAATGGGGCAGAAGTTTTTCCCTCTCGAGAAAATTTAGTGCATTCGAACTCAGAATGTGATCAAGGACTCTGCAGCAAGCCGACGCTAGTAATAATGGTCTGTAATATTGTGAGTCAGTTCTTTTGGCCTTCTTACATACATGAGTCACCTGTCCCTTTTTCCAGTCGCCTGGGACTTCGAGCTTGATGGGAGATTTGCGATAAATGTAAGCTAAGTAAGGGCCGGTGCCGTAGAGTACTCTTCGTTAAACCGAATTGGGATTCTATCCAGATCTGGCGACTGCTTTTCAACCATGAGTTGTTTCTCTACGATGACGCCATTCTCAGAATCTGACACGGCGGTCGATCGGGCCCTATTGGCCGTTCTAGGGCCAGAACGCGGAACTTTATATGTAGGGGAAATCAGTGACTCGAGAGCCCTGTGGCACTTTTCGGCTATTCAGCTCCCAGGTCAAAAGGTGGTACTGCGAGTGGGAGCGATACAGACCTTGAAACGCAGTTCGCGAACGGGCGGCTTGGCGTACGGGATGCCCTGGAAGGCGCAGTAGACGGCGCCCGAGGGCGCCCTGGCGCGCCGCCCCCGCAGCACGCCCTGCGCCGTGGTGACGGTGAGCGCCGCCCCCGCGCCGCCCAGCGAGCTGGCGCTGGCGCTGCGGCTGAGCGGCGGCCGGTCGTCGCCGGAGGCGCTGGAGGCGGTGCTGGCGCTGCGCTCCAGCCGGCGCGCCGCCGCCTCGCCGTTCACCGCCGCCTCCGCGAAGCTCCTCCTGTTGCCGCTCATGCTGCTCGCCGCTGTCTGCCCGCTCCACTGGCGCCGCGGTGCTCCACCTGCGGCTCCGCCTTATCTGCTGGCTGCCGCCCGGTGTCCGCTAAACCGACCGTGATCGCGACACGGCGGCGGGTGTGGCGTCTAACGTGCGCTTATCTTTAATTTATCGTACCTATCTTGTTTGCGCTACATATTAATTCCTCTATCTATATCCGTTCACCCCTACACGCTTTCAACCTTCGAGTCAACAGTGTGATACGTGTAAACATGCGCACTGTGATGACTAAGCCGTATTGCATGCATTTTCTGTAACGCAGCCGCCCACAAAAATATCTGTACGCTTGGGAATTCCAAACTGAAACACTACCTAGCAGAATATCACCACCCGGCAGCCGTAAACTGTCACCTTTTACTGATATTGTTTATTCTTTTCTTTGGTAGTCAAACCTTACAGAGTGAAATGCTTTCCCTATACAAAAATAAAAAAAAAATCCTATCGTTTCCTTACTAAACATTGCGCAACATGACTAAGGAATACCAAAATGGAACTGTCTATTCTTTCGGGGGGGACAATGGGGTGATATTCACTCGCAAACGACAAGAATCTGTCATTTGTGGAAACCGTGAGAGGAAAATTCAAGCTGCGATACTTTCTGTGTTCCTTCAAGCCTTTAAAATTATGGGAATCATAAAAAGATAAGAATGTAATGGTTTTTCTTGTAAAGAAGTAACTTGCACATTTTTGTAAAAACCTGACTATGAAACTGAAGGAGCAAAGCATCGAAAATCAGAACGTTTCTCGGTGGTGACAGTGTGGCAGAACAGACGCTGGAGAAGACGTCTGGAACAGAAGAAGGCGGAAGGTAGCCAGACTGGTTGCAACGTCACTCTTACGAGGAGAACACTGCAAGTGTCATCATCCAGTTGCTCAGCTACTTCGCCCAGAGAAAAAGGGCCAAAATAAGCCAACAAATGTCTCAACCATTTCTCAGAAAAGTTTTCGAGGTAATTTATACGCCTTTTAGCTAGTAACAAATTTAATCGTAGCGGTGGCGCCTATGGTAGCGTCGTGGCTTCAGACTATTGGCCCCGTGTTCGAAACCCGTTTATTATTTTAATTTTAATTCTTGTTTTTCATTTATCTATCTATGTCTGTAGAAGATTCCTTTATGAACTTTTTACTATAGACTTAGCAGTGAACACAACTTACATGGCTGTCTCAGTCAACTCCCGATACCAGTGCCAAGAAGACATACACTATGTGATCAAAAGTATCCGGACACCCCCAAAAACACACGTTTTTCATATTAGGTACATTGTGCTGCCACCTACTGCCAGATATTCCATATCAGCGACCTCAGTAGTCATTAGACATCGCGAGAGAGCGGAATGGGGCGCTCTGCGGAACTCACGGACTTCGACCGTGGGTATCACTTGTATCATACGTCTGTACGCGAGATTTCCACACTCTTAAACATCCCTAGGTCCACTGTTTCCGATGAGATAGTGAAGTGGAAACGTGAAGGGACACGTACAGCACAAAAGCGTACAGGCCGACCTCATCTGTTGATTGACAAAGACCGCCGACAGTTGAAGAGGGTCGTCACGTGTAACAGGCAGACATCTATCGAGACCATCACACAGGAATTCCAAACTGCATAAGGATCCACTGCAGGTACTATGACAGTTAGGCGAGAGGTGAGAAAACTTGGATTTCATGGTCGAGCGGTTGCTCATAAGTCACATATCACGCCGCTAAATGCCAAACGACGCCTTGCTTGGTGTAAGGAGCGTAAACATTGGACGATTGAACAGTGGAAAAATGTTGTGTGGAATGACGAATCGCGGTAAACAGTGTGGCGGTCCGATGGCAGGGTGTGGGTATGGTGAAAGTCCGGTGTTCGTCATTTGCCAGCATATGTAGTGCCAACAGTGTTACAGTGTAGCCGTGTTTTTCAGGGAAGGGGCTTGCACCCCTTGTTGTTTTGCTTGGCACTATCACAGTACAGGCCTACACTGATGTTTTAACTGATGTTTTAAACACCTTCACCCACTGCTGAAGAGCAATTCTGGGATGGCGATTGCATCTTTCAACACGGTCGAGCACCTGTTCATAATGCACGGAGTGGTTACGCGACAATAACATCCCTGTAATGAACTGGCCTGCTTAGAGTCCTGACCTGAATCCTATAGAACACCTTTGGAATGTTTTGGAACGCCGACTTCGTTCCAGGCCTCACCGATCGACATCGATACCTCTCCTCAGTGCATCACTCCGTGAAGAATGAGCTGCCATTCCCAAGAAACCTTCCAGCACCTGATTGAACGTATGCCTGCGAGAGTGGAAGCTGTCATGACGGCTAAGGGTGGGCCAACACCGTATTGAATTCCAGCATTACTGATGGAGGGCGCCAAGAACTTGTAAGTCATTTTCAGCCGGGTGTCCGGATACTTTTGATCACAGGTGTAAAGAAGTAAGTATAGTGATACTTCCTGTAGACTATGACCACCTAGAACAGTAAAAGATAACTTTGTTTACTGCCTTACGTTCTGTTTGCTTAATTAACCTTTTAATTATGCAAAATAGCGCTGGAACACATAACGGTTTACAACATAATTATTTACAGCCTTTTTTGGTTTTGAGTAGGTATTAATTATTAATCTCAGTACGCAATGTTTCCTGCGTTTTATTCTCGTGTTAATTAGGCTCGACTTCTTCTGCGAGGTAGAATCGTGTCTTCTGGTGTCGTCTTCCAGTATTCCTGTAGGAAATGTTATACTCAATGATAGGGTTAATCGGGTGCAGTAGTATGAACGTACGAAATTTTACTTTTCAATTAGTCAGCGTTATACACCAGAGCAAAACATGGAGGCTAGATTGGTCGCAATAGAGGGGAAGTGAGAATGATCACTGACGTGCATTTTTTCAGGGACAGAGTGTACAGTTCTATAACCTCCAGAGGTAGCAGAGACTATGAAGCACCAGCTGTTTATGGAGAATATGCGCTCGTATCGTCAATAACTTTTTGCCAGCGAGGCTTTTTTTTTATCCATCCGTCTTCCGACTGGTTTGATGCACTCCACAACATATTCCTCTCTTGTGCCAACTTTTTCACCCTAGAGTAGCAAACACAACCTACGCCCACTTAACTCTGACCATAGCCTTCTCGCGATGTGATTGTACGGTTTCTAAAAATTTCATACTGATGAAGACATCTTTAGAGGTATCAAAACCTTGGCCAGTGTACTAAACAGTTACTGGCAGTCGGTTGGTTGTGTGATTCCTATGTTACAGCTTTCTCGAAGTCTACAAATGCTATAAACGTACTTTTGCCTTTCCTTAACGTGTCTTCTACGAGAAGTCGTAGGTCAATATTGCTTCGCGTGTTCCAACATTTCTCCAGAATCCCAACTAATCTTCCCCGAGGTCAGCTTATACCAGTTTTTCCATTCTTCTGTAAAGAATTCGTATTAGTATTTTGCAACCACTAATTATGAAATTGATAGTCTGGTAATTTTCACACCTGTTAGCAACTCTATATACTCCTTCCACTCTCCTGCTTTCCATTCTTGTGAGGTAAATGCGACTTTATTTTGTTTAGTCCTCTGTATCTTATATTTCTCATATTGATATACCTGTCTAGTTGGATCAGATGTAGATGTTGCTTACTGGAGGCCACACCTTAAACATGCCACTAAACCTCCCTCTGCATGATACTTTCAGTTCAAATCTTCAAAAAGAATATTAATTAAAAAGAAAGTACTAATACTGTTCACTGGGGACAATGCTATAAAACAGGTATAGGATGTGGTAAAAGTATCTGCACGAAGGGTAAATCCGGATGGGGGTAAAATCAGCAGAGATACGTAAAGGTATCATGGTGAAATCAGAAAAAATCAAAGATGTGACAGTCCTTTTACAGAACGTGGCTGGGTGGACATAAATAAACTTTTATTCTACAAGAATGCCTTGAAATAGCAATCTGGAGATGAACTAGATGAAGATTCTGATGTCGGAGAGGTACCTGATGAGGCTGAAGAGCAGATCAGTATTTCAGTACAACCGAAAAACCTACCAAAGACACAAATATCACTTTTTTTATTTACTCGATAACTACTTTCAGGCCGCGATTCATTTTCAAACTATTGTTACAGATAGTCAAAATGATGTTGCCGAACATGAGGAATCTGTGTCAAAAATGTATACGTATTGTAAAATGAAACGAACAGTTACAGCGCAACAGCTACCTGCACATCATAATACACTGAAGAGCCAAAGAAACTGGCAAACCTGCCCAATATCGTGTAGGCCCACGGCGAGCAGCAGAAGTGCCGCAACACGACGTGGCATGGACTCGAGTAATGTCTGAGATAGTGCTGGAGGGAATTGACACCATGAATCATGCAGAGCTGACCACAAATCCGTAAGAGTACGAGAGGGTGGAGACTTCTGAACAGCACGTTGCAAGGCATCCCAGATATGCTCAATAAAGTTCTAGTCCGGCGGGGGGGGGGGGGGGGGGGGGGGGGGGGGGCAGGAGGGGGGATTGGTGACCAACGGAAGTGTTTAAACTCAAAAAGAGTGTTCCTGGAGCCACTCTGTACCAATTCTGGACGTGTGGGATGTCACATTGTCCTGCTGGAATTGCCCAAGTCCGTCGTAATGTACAATGGACATGAATGGATGGAGGTGATCAGACAGGATACTTACGTACGTGTCACCTGTCAGAGTTGTATCTAGACGTATCAGGGGTCCCATATCACTTCAACTGCACACGCCCCACACCATTACAGAGCCTCCACCAGCTTCAACAATCCTCTGCTGGCATGCAGGGTCCATGGATTCATGAGGTTGTCTCCATATCCGTACACGTCCATCCACTCCATACAATTTGAAACGAGGATCGTTCGACCAGGCAACATGTTTCCAGTCATCAGCAGTCCAACTTTGGTGTTGTCGGGCCCAGTCGAGGCGTAATGCTTTGTGTCGTGCAGTCATCAAGGTTACACAAGTGGGCTTTAGGCTCAGAAAGCCCATACCGATGATGTTTCGTTGAATGGTTAGCATGATGGCCCAGCATTGAAATCTCCAGCAATTTGCGGAAGAGCTGCACTTCTGTCACGTTGAAGAATTCTCTTCGGTCGTCGGTGCTCCCGTTGTTGCAGGATCTTTTCCCAGCCGCAGCGATGTCGGAGATTTGATGTTTTACCGGATTCCTTATATTCACTATACTCTCATGAAATGATCGTTCGGGAAAATCCTCACTTCATCGATACCTTGAGATGCTACGTCCCATCGCTCGTGCGCGGACTTAACCCCATGTCCAAACTCACTTAAATCTTGATAACCTGCCATTGTACTCGTAGTAGCAGTAACCGATCTAACAACTGTGCCAGACACTTGTTGCCTTATATAGGAGTTGCCAACTACAACGCCGTATTCTGCCTATTTACGTATCTCTGTATTTGAATATGCATGCCTATAGCAGTTTCTTTGGCACTTCAGTGTGTGTATACATTTTTGATATGGTTTTTGCATTTTCGGAAATACCATTTTGACTATCTAGAACAACAATTTAAAGAAAAGGGTCCCAACCCCAAAACTAGAAATTGAGAAAATAAAACAAGTGATATTTGCGACCTTGGCTGGTTTTTCGTTGTACTGATTAACTGACGTTGCTGGCCTACAATTATTCCAGCGTGCTGGAAGCTCATAGAACAGTATTTGATGTAAAAGGTAGTGCTGTCGTAAGGACGTGCTATTTTAACATATGTTGTTGGCAACTGTTCAAAAAAAAAAAAAATTAGTAGGTATGTACGACGATAGCCTTTCTGTCGGTAACTAATAATTTTGCAACAGGCATAAATATTATGAAAAGTCCGTATTATTTTTCATTTGTGCCCATCATTTTAAAATTAAAAACATTTTCAGAAGCCATTGTGTCCCGAACACAGTTTCAAAAGCAGTTATGTTCAGAGTAAAATATTTGTTTTAAATCAAGTTATTGTAGTGTGAAAAACCAAGTAATAACAGAGTGACAGTTTTTCCTTGTTTCTGAGAACTTCAGTTACACAAAGATAACAGATTTTGGAAATGGTCGACTCATATCTTGCATATTTGTGATGGCATTTAATGATCACGTTACTATGTTGCCAGTAAGTTTATTTAAATGTTGATTGCAAGTGCTACTAAAAACGGCGCTAATTTAAAAGTGGTCAAGAGTGTGTGTCAGTGGACACCACAATTGAAAAGAAAAACAAAAGCTGCTTTTGTCAAGAAGGCATAAATAATTAGTAAAACACTATAGAATGACAATTCGTTGTCATTTCACGTGAGATCACTTGTGCAAGAATAATAGCATACTAATTTACAAATAAACTTTTATTTGTAATTTATTGTAAATAATCTGTGTGTTACCGAATGCTTATAACATTTCTTTTATTTAAATATTATTGCAATATATTAGCTGAGTCCGGTAGGTGCCCAGGTTGAATCGAATCATGGCTGTAGAACTTAAGAACAATGTATATTTGGTAAGGATAGCCTTTAGCCAACGGGAAAGCGGACAGTAGTGGAACACTATGGGAATCAAGTGAAGACTGGGACTTTTCGAATGACGAGCTCAAGGGAACGATTCTGGGTACTGGGATGTTCGTTCTGGAAGAAGGCATACCTGCCTGTTGTGTAAGGTGATATTTGACTGAGTGGATGATAGACAGAGTATGAGTTTCTACCTGCATCTCACGTGTGTTAATTTGTAAATAAACATGTTTGCACTCTGAACTGTTTTGAGCTGGTGAATATTTCGTGTATTTGGTTACGAAATGAACTTAGTTTTTGCGTATCTTTGATAGCTATTTAGTTTGGGGATTTGCTACCATATTCGTAACGCCCTCAACGTAACTTTACTGCGGTTGATAAGCGTATTTTCTGTCTGTATTTTAAGTGAACGTCATAAACCCACTTCCCTTCTATTCGCGATGTCCTTTCTTGAATAAACATTATTCAAAATAATTCTCTGTCGTCTACAACAATCACAGACATTAGAATAGCACCATTGTTATTAAATTATTCACTTAACTCATATTTTGTATTTGTATATACTATTTTATTAACTTTCAGTTCTAGCCAACGCACAAACTATTTGACTGCAGGATCACAGTTACAGGTTATTTTTTTGCAGCGAATTAGCAGCGGAGCATGAAAGCAGACGCGCACGGCTCGATACTTTGACTACATCCGTCTATTCTTTTTGAACAGACCCATGCATAGCCATAGGTATACGCCCATCTGGTTTGCTCGAATGGGACGCTATTCGGAGTAGCAACAACGCTAGCAGTAGCCGTTAGGTACTGTCACACAGTCCACCTAATTTTCGACTTTCTTGTGTGGCACCACGTCGCAAATGCTTCTATTCTCTTCTGTTTCGGTTTTCCCACAGTCCATATTTCACTATGCTGTGTTCCAAACGTATTGTCTCGGAAACTTCTTCCTCAAATTAAGGCTTAGTTTGATACTAACAAATTTCTCTTGGCTAGGAATGCCCTTTTTGCCAGTGCTAGTTTGCTTTTTATGCCCTCCTTGCTCTGTCCGTTATGGGTTATTTTGCAGTCTCGGAAGCACATTTCCTTATCTTCATTTACTTCGTGATCACCGATTCTGATGTTAAGTGTCCCACTGTTCTCATTTTTGCTACTCCTCATTACTTCCATCTTTCTTCGATTTGCTCTCAGTCCGTATTATGCACTGAGTAGACTGTTCATTCCATTCAGCAGCTCATGTAATTATTTTTTACTTTCACTGAGGATAGCATTGTCATCAGCGAATCTTATCATTGATATTCCTTCACCTTGAATTGTAATTCCACGCCGGCCGAAATGGCCGTGCGGTTCTAGGCGCTACAGTCTGTAGCCGAGCGACCGCTACGGTCGCAGGTTAGAATCCTGCCTCGTGCATGGATGTGTGTGATGTCCTTAGGTTAGTTAGGTTTAATTATTTCTAAGCTGTAGGCGACTGATGACCTCAGGAGTTAAGTCGCATAGTGCTCAGAGCTATTTTGTAATTCCACTCTTGAATCTTTCACATGGAATTTTAATTCCACTCTTGAATCTTTAGTTTATTGTCCTCACTGCTTCTTCAATGCATAGATTGAACTGTAGGGGCGAAGGACTACACCACTGCCTTACACGCTCTTTAATCCGAGTACTTCGTTCTTGGTCTTCCACTCTTATTGTTCCCTCTTGGTTCTTGTACATATTGTATATTCCCACCTTTTCTTATAACTTTCCCTATTTTTCTCAGAACCTCGATGATCTTGCACCATTTTACTCTGTCGAACGCTTTTTCAGGTCAACAAATCCTATTAACATGTCTTGATTTTCTTCTTCAGTCTTGCTTTCATTATCAACTGCAACTCGGAACCGCCTCTCTGGCGGCTTTAAGTTCCCTGAAACCAAACTGATCGTCATCTAACAGGTCCTCCGTTTTCTTTTCTATTCTTCTGTAAATTATTTTTGTCAGCAACTTGGATACATGAGCTGTTACGCTCACTGTGTAGTAACTCTTGCACCTGTCGGCTCTTGCAAGCCTCGGAATTGTGTGGTGGATGTTTAACCTAGTCAGATGCGAGATCACCAGTCTCATACATTCTGAATCTAGGACTTTTGCGATAAGACATTTAACCAACATTTTATCAATACATAGCTTTCGGGAGTACCACTGACTCATGTTTTGTACATCGCATAATATTTCTTTGAGGCAAATGCTTGATTGTGTCGACGATGTCGAGTTGTTGCCTCTGTTTTTTTCTCTATGGTTACTTTATCCTCTTCGCTCTACAGGAGTCAGGGTGGGAGGGACGGGGCTGTCAGCGGTGGCAATTTACCACCCTTCAGTCAAATGTTTTTGAAACATCAAAAAAAATTTTTAAATCGCGTTCAAATTTTTTCCAAAAATAACACAAAGATGTCGAGTTGTTTGAAAGATAAAATGTTAATTGCTTAAAAAATTGTACCCAGGAAAGGACTGAAGTGCTGAATTTATGCAGACTGCCAGAAGTAAGGGTATTTCGGGCTCGCAGGTTTTTGAGTGTGTGTAGTTTGGGTTTTATCTTGGTGGATATTTCGTGAGGGGTATGGGAGGGTAGTGAGGGAGAGATTCCAAACCAACCCTCAGGATGAGGTAGAGGGGACTGGTGAGGACAGGAACCCTGAGAAACGAGGAGAGGCGCGTTCATTTAGATCCGATAGGACTGGTATAAATCTGGCAAGATGTCTGTGTCAAGTTAAGGGAGGTGATTAAAAGTTTTTCGGGAGAAGATATGGAGAATTTGACTTTAAGGAATGTTGTGAGATTTATAAAATGTAATACGGCGGTAGATCGGAGAACAATATGTTGATCAGATCCGTCGGATAAACTTCAAGTCACTTTTTCGCTTGGTAAAGCCAAAAAATTCACAATGTGAGTAGCTAGTTCGAACACTCATTGTTCAGATGCGTAGCGACATAAACAGAACCAAGCGCTAGTGTAACAGGAGGCAAGGGTTTATTTCACCATGTAAACGGAAATGTCCCTCCCTGACAAGGAGATGTGGGGCTAGATGATTCCAGATGCGTAACTTCCAGGTCGATCATTTGAATGTTCCATCCGTGATAATTTCCTATAATGTGAAACGAATCAGTGCACTAAAAAAATGTCCTGAGTTAAAACTTGTCCAAGAGTTGGCAGTCTGAGTGATTGGTTATTACCTGAAATAGAGGAAGAGTATCAGACTGTTTTTTGACCACAGTAGAGTGCACCAGAGTCGTAGGAATCACATTAAGATTTTGGTCGATAGAAAGTCAAGCATAAAGAAAAGAGTCCTGCAGCAGATTAGAGTCGTAGGAGGGATGTAGGTCAAATGTTACAGGAAAACCTAAGTGTAGAACACCAAGCTCAAGCATCGTAGAACCTGGTGCCAAGTTTACTCAAGTGACAGAGAACATAGGGGCTATGTGCAGAGATTTTGATGAAGAAAATCAGGTACTGTTAGTAGGAGAAGCAGGATATTGCCTGGTTAAGAACTTAGAATGTAGTATTAAAGTTGACCTGAAGGAAAAAAAATAAGAACAGCAACAGCACACATTCATGCGGCGTTCTTGGAGGCTCTTTATCGCCATGATCTGTCGTGCGTTAACACATCAGTCAGCCACATAGACAAAGAGCTGAGTGGACTACTTTTGACTGCAACAAAATCTCATATCTGTGATGTGCCTGTTGCTGCGACTGGGAGATAGAGATACGCAAATCATAGCCTGCATCTTTGTGGAAGGTGAGAGGACAGACTAGCTGATCATCTGACAGGAAGTGGGACCGCAAGTAAACAAAGCTTTTTAGCTTAGGGTCAGATTGTAGACACACAGTCTCGAAATAAGTTAGAGGAGACCAGACCATAATATGTGTAACATTTTCCACAAAAGTAAAATTAGTTTCTTTCATTAGAACATTAGGGGCTGAAAAACGAGGTATATCAGGTTCTAGGTAGTCTAGAAAATGTGTAATATTATGAAGTGGTAGATGTTCTGTGCCTCTCTGAACAGGATGGAAACACAGGGATAGAGAAATGAAATATATGGAATTATAGACTAGCAACATTTGCGTGCTAACATGGGATAAGGAGGAGTTGCAGCATGTGTAAAAGTTGGACACATAGCCAAAAATATAAAACAAGCAGATTTTCTGTACATCAGAACCTAGAAGGATGTGGCTGTCAGTTGTTACTGCGGTACACTTCTTTTGTGATTGTAACATTCTAAAAACGTCTTCTATGAAACTTCCAGCTATTTATAAGAAATCTAGAGGCATTCTTGATCAATTTGTCCGAAAAGAAGAAACAGTTAGTAATTTGACGAGATTGCAATGTAGATTTCTTAAACTATTCTAATAGGAAAAAATAACCGGAATCATTACGAGTCTGTAAATATATAAAACTGTAACCAGTCACTATTTTGAAATAGTTATTTACTATTCCATGAACCTGTTTAATATAGAAGTATATTATATATTAATATATTTCGACAATGTCTTCGCTTATAGAAGTTTTATCATGTCCAATATAGTAATACTTGAAAATGGCCAAAGTTCTTAATTATGATTATGCAGTAGAATAAACGATCTATACAGTCAAATGTCAGAATTCTCATTTAAGAAGTATTACATGCCTGTGGTCCTAAACCATAGTAAAATGATCATTATTTGTCTGTTTCAATCTGATTTCAGTGGTAGATCTTCGACCTCGCCTACAGAATGATAACAGCAATTTTATAGTGCTCAGACTGAAATTATTAATATGTGCGAAATTCTGTAATTGACCAGATCATGATTCACAATTAATGCAAATAAGTAAAGTAGCACCTTATCGTCTGAGGCTTGTTCATACAAAGCAGGGTGGCTTATTTATGAGAACAGGATACAATGTTTTATGAATAAGTTAAAACAGATGGTAAGGGATGACATATATATAAGAATGAGGAATTCAATATATTCCATAACAAATTTGTGTCAATATTTGAAAGTGACTTTCCTAAAAGATTATCCAAAAAGACCACAAAAATAAATAAAAAACAAGTGAGCCATGGACAACTAAAGAGAAATTTCTTGTTTGAGGAAAAGGCGGCAAATTTATACAGGGAGCGGGATAAGTCAAGATCTGACGTTACTAGCATTCTACAAAAAGTACTTTAATAGTTTAAGAAGGCACATTAAAATGTTCAGAAAATGCATATCCTGGCAGAAATTAATAATACAGATAATGAGATCAAAAGTAAATGGGATATAGTGAAAGGGAGAGAGATCAGTCAGTCATTGTACAAGACATCATAACAATTAACCTCATGATAGTTTTCTAACTGATAATTCAGAAGTTGCAAGTATTTTTAACAACAGTAAAATAGACATACATCGTTCAGTTGAAGAAGCAAGAATCTTTGTTAAAATGTCATTCCACAAAAATTTAAGCAATTGGAAGTAGCACCCAACATCATTCGCTAGTATTAATAGAATTATTAAAACCGAAAAAAAACATTTGTTGATACGATGTTGGTGGGATAATTCTGAGAAGTTGAGTTCATTTAGTAACTAATAATCCTAGTGATATATGGAACAAGTCATCGATAAAGAGAACTTTTTTAGGCAGGTTAAAGTATGTAGCTGTTAAAGCAAAGTGAGAAGAAATGCTTACATAAATATTCTCCACTATCGTCACTGATGTTTTTTTTTTTTCAAAACATTCGAAAAAGAAATGTACTCAAGAGTAGCCCTAAATGATATCAATAGTAGTCTCAGATTTAAGTTGAAACAGTTTACTTAGCACATCACAGTTTGAATTCCAGAAGGGTTGCTGGATTGAGAATGTTATTTATGCGTTCACTCACCAGATGTTACAAGCATTAAATAATAAAATATTGCCAGTTGGTATTTTTTGTGATATTTCTGATGCATTTGATTGTGTAGAACTCGTTACTTTCTTAGAAATACTTCAGTTTTATGGAACTGATGGTTTCACAAACAACGAGTCTGAATACATACTTAACAAACAGAATGAAAAAAGTTGTGCTGGTTCTCTGAAAATAAACTCTACCTTATATTGAGAAAAGGCACTATATTCAATGCAGTACTACAAATAGTCATACCAACAAGTGATGTAGCACAAGAGCAGGAGTCAGTAAGCAGGGTAGAATGCTCCAAATTTTTAGATGCACATTTTGATGAAAAGTTGATCTTGAAGAAGCATAGAAACAGATTACTGAGATGCTCAAACAATTAAGTTCACTTAGTTTTGCTATACATATGATTGCTAGTCTCAATATATTTTGCATATTTCGAATCAGTAATATCTCATGGATATAGGGTAAGTCACCACTTGGAAAGAAAGTTTTGATTACACAAAGTTAGCAGTAAGAGTAAGATGCGGTGTTCACACACAGTCGTTATGTAGGCACCTCTTTCAGGGGTTAGGTATTTTAACTGCACCATAATATCTACTCGTATAATCGCTAGTAAAATTCGTCATAAATAGTCCATCACAATTTGAAAAAAATAGTCCACACCTACAACACTAGAGGAAAAAAATAATCTTTATTAGCTATTATTAAGGATGTCAGTGGCCCAGAAATGAGTTTAATGTGCAGCAACAAAAATCTTTAATCATTTTCCCAAAAACATAAAATGTTTAACAGGTAGCGAAGCAAGTTTAAATCAAACCTAAAATCATTTCTTCTGGACTACCCCTTCAGCTCCATGTACGAATTTCTGTTTGAAAATTGGTAGCCTGAAAAAAAACTTAGTTTTCATGTGTAGATGCATGAAGAGGAGTAAAGAATTATATATTCACTAATGTTAATACTAACCATATAGACACATTCTGGAGAATCGTCCAAATGATTGTCGAACATATAAATAAGCACATTAATCTAAATACACTTTTTTTATTAACTTCGTCTAGGCAGCATGTCATACATGGCGAAGTAAGGGTGCGTGGGCATAATCTCATACATGGAGTAGAAGTACACATCATTTAAAAATGATTTCAGTCTGTTCTCAGTACTGCTTCTATTGTCTACCACTGCCATTAACTCGTAGAGGAAGTGGTGATATATTCTTATGACTGCACGCTTTGACCTCTTTTGAGCAATAGTAAGGTTAAATTCCGGATGACAGATGCTATTTTAATTTTCGCGTACTTCCATGCAGAGACTTGATTTTCATGAAACTACAATAACATCGAACTGGGGTAAAAATAAATTGAGAGTGTAGCTTGACTGAAAGAAGGGATAGGTTCTTTTTACACATACCACTGCGACAATAAGCAGTTAAGTAGCTGATGGAGTGAAATGTGGGGGCAAATTGTTGTATATCGCGACCAACGATTCACGTATGGTAAGCAGTTGCAAGTTATATACTTTTGTTTACAACTTAAGTGCAGCTGCCTGCCCGGTTGGCCGTGCGGTCTAACGCACGGCTTTCCGGGCGGAAAGAAGCGCCGGTCCCCGGCACGAATCCGCCCGACGGATTTGTGTCGAGGTGCGGTGATCCGGCCAGTCTGTGGATGGTTTTTAGGCGGTTTTCCATCTGCCTTGGCAAATGCGGGCTGGTTCCCCTTATTCCACCTCAGCTACACTATGCCAGCGATTGCTGCGCAAACAGGTTCTCCACGTACGCGTACACTACCATTACTCTACCACGCAAACATAGGGGTTACACTCGTCTGGTGAGAGACGTTCCCTGGGGGTCCACCGGGGGCCGAACCGCACAATAATCCTGGGTTCGGTGTGGGGCGGCGGAGGGGTGAAGTGGACTGCGGTAGTCGTCGTCGGGTTGTGGACCACTGCGGCTACAGCGGGGACGGAGCCTCTCCGTCGTTTCTAGGTCCCCGGTTGGCCTTAATTATCGTACAGCAATGAAAATTGGTAGATATTCTAATGCATTAATGCGGAACCGGTTTACAAGGGAAGAAATTGGTTCCAATTTTGGCCACCAGTGGCAAATCTGAAGCAGTGAATGTAAGAAAGTCGTATAGAAATGCTTCCATATGTAATGGATTAGGAATGGGGCTTGGGCAGAAAATATCAAACAGGTGAAAAAGGCATAATGTTGATTTTGCTTACACCATTTGTTCAACTGAGCACCGGAGGCGTCGACCAGATGCTGCATCCGTAAAATGAAGTGATCAACCGTTGCTCGCAGCAGTTTCGCTGCAATCTGAGCACAAGTTTCTGCATACTGGCCCACAGATCGGGTAGTGTCTAAACGTGTCCCTCGTAAAATCGTAAACGCGTTCTTTGATATATCCCCAGAGACAAACGTCACATGGGTTCAGACCAGGTGATTTTGCAGGCACTAACGTGCAAAACCAGTGGAGATCAAACGTTCGTGGAAATTTGCAAAGCAGCTCTTTCACTGGGCGAACGACGTAAGGTGCTTCCTCATCTCGCATGAAAACAATGGTTTCCACACGGTTGCGTTCTTCCAAAGCAGGAATCACATGCTGTACATGGAGGTCTCCATAACACGGTGACGTCACAGTACACCGACAGGAAGAAGGGCACGAGAACAGAGGTGCTACCCAGTCACATATGGCGAGTGCAGTAGCTCTTCGTGCACAAACCACAGTTTAACAGTGCCCCAAATTCGGCACTTCTGGGTATTCGCTGCACCCTGGTGTGTAACATGTGCCTCATCACTCCACGTAATATTGCCCAGTCACAAGCCATCAGTTTCGATCCGTGCGAGAAACGGAAGAGCAAATTCAGAACGTTGATGCGGATCATGAGATTTCAGTTTCTGCGCCGACTGTATCTTGTACGGGTACGAGTTTAAAATAGACTGCAAAACATCCAGTACTGTTCACCATGGCATGGACAATTCTAGCGACACTGCACGAGCACTAGCACCACCCGGGCCACGCGCTGCATGGTCGGTTACAGACATCAACTTCATCAACAACTTCCACCGGGATACGAAGCCGTCCTCTTCCAGGCGCCACAACAAGCTCATCCCTGTTTTCGACTTTCATTATCATGTTCTTTAAACCAGTTAATGACACTGGGTCTCTTCTTTCAGTCGGTGAAGTTCTTTCAGTCCAGCTCTCCAGTCGGTTAGACCGTCAGCGAGAGCGCACCGCCAGTTCCTGCTAGTAGTAAGGCGAGTACACCGTTCTTTTGTTACATATTATTACGAGCTTAACGGGAGCTACTGCAGTAATGGATAGGAACTGTGACTGCTGTGTACAGATGCGAGCTGAGTTGGCGACCCTTCGCTCACAGTTCCAGGCGGTGTTGGCTTCTGTCACACAGCTTGAGGCTGCTGTCAAGGGGCGTCACTGTGGGGGATCAAATGTGGGGATGCGAGGGACGTCGAGCACGTCCCACGTGTCCTCCGATCGGTCTACTGCTGTGGCCGCCCCGGGTACTATCTGTACTGAGGTTGACCCCTCACCCATGGTCGAGTGGGAGATCATTCCAAAGTCTGGCAGGCAGCGGGGCAGGCAGGGGCCGATCGTAGGGCCTCCCCGGTTCGTTTGACGAACAAGTTTCGGGTGTTATCTGTGGCTGACGATGTCTCTGAGCCGGATGCAGTCGTCCACCCTGTTCCAGAGGAAGCTTCTCGGCCCGCAAGATCTGGGCATTTACAGAGGGTGGGTTTGCTGGTAGTTGGGAGCTCCAACGTTAGGCGCGTAACGGGGCCCCTTAGGAACATGGCTGCCAAGGAGGGGAAGGAAGCCAGTGTGCACTCAGTGTGCATTCCGGGTGGAATCATTCTGGATGTGGAAAGGATGCTTCCGGATGCAATGAAGAGTACAGGGTGCAGCCAACTGCAGGTGGTGGCTCATGTCGTTACCAATGACGTGTTTCGCTTTGGATCGGAGCAGATTCTGTCTGGTTGCGGGCGGCTAGCGGAAATGGTAAAGACTGGCAGTCTTGATTCCGACATAAAGACGGAGCCTACCATCTGCAGCATCGTCGATAGAACCGACTGTGGTCCTTCGGCGCAGAGCCGAGTGGAGGGTCTGAATCAGAGGCACAGGTGATTCTGTGACCGTGTAGGCAGCAGGTTCCTTGACTTGCGCCATCGCGTGGTGGGTTTCCGGGTTACGCTTAATAGGCCAGGAGGCGGCTACACGGGTAGCGGGGGCTGTAAGGAAGAGACTGGGCGTTTTTTTTAGGTTAGAGGGTCTCAGGGAACCACAGAACGGACGTCTGTCTAAAAGTGGGCAGGTAAAACACAGTAAGGTAGTTGTACAAACAATTGGTATTGTAGTTGTAAATTGTCGTAGCTGTGTTGGGAAAGAACCAGAGCTCCAAGCCTTAATAGAAAGCTCTGAAACTCAAATAGTTGTAGGTACATAGAGCTGGCAAAAGCCGGAAATAAGTTCAAAAAGGATAGATTAAATACAGTTGGTGGTGGAGTATTTATTGCTGTCAGAGGTAGTTTGCCTTGTAGCGAAATTGAAGTAGATAGTTCGTGAGAAAAAGTATGGGTAGAGGTTATATCTGACAATCGGACTAAACTATTAATTGGATCGTTTTACCGACCCCCCTCCCCCTCCCCCCCCCCCCCCCCCGACTCAGAAGATATAGTTGCTTAACAGTTCAAAGAAAACTTGAGTCTCATTTCAAGTAAGTACAACGCTCATACAGCTATAGTTGGTGGTGACTTTAATCTACCCTCGATATGCTGGAAAAATTATACGTTTAAAGCCGGCGGCAGGCATAAAACATCATCCGAAATTGCACTGGACGCTTTTTCAGAAAATTATTTTGACCAATTAGTTCATAAGCCCACTCGAAACGTAAATGGTTGCGAATGCATACTTGACCTTTTAGCAACATATAATCCTGACCAAATAGTGAGTATTGTGACAAATACAGGGATTAGCGACCACAAGGCAGCGGCTGCTAGGCTGAATACGGCAACACCTACAACATAAAAAACAAACGCAAAGTATATGTATTTAAAAAAGCTAATAAAAATGCTCTTAACGTCTTCTTAAGAGACAGTCTTCACTCCTTCCGATCTGGTCAAGCAGGTGTAGAAAAGTTGTGGAATGTATTCAAAGAGATAGTATCGACAACAATTGAAGATATATACCACATAAATTAATAAGTGATGGTGCTGATCCCCCATGGTACACAATACGGGTCATATCGTTGTTGCAGAAGCAACGAAAAAAGCATTCCAAATTTAAAAGAACGCAAAATCCCCAGGATTGGCAAAGTTTTACAGACGTTCGAAATATGCCGCGTACTTCAGTGCGAGATGCGTTTAATAATTTCCACAACGAAATTCTGTCTCGAAATCTGGCAGAAAACCCAAAGAGATTCTGATCATACATAAAGCACACCAGTGGCAAGACGCAATCAATACCTTAACTGCGAAATAACTACGGTGAAGTCACTGATGACAGTGCCACTAAAGCAGAGTTGTTAAACACGGTTTTCCGAAACTCCTTCACCAAAGAAGACGAAGTAAATATTCCTGAATTCCAATCGAGAACAACTGCCAAGATGGGAAGCACAGAAGTAGATATTCTCGGAATAATGAAGCAGCTTAAATCACTTAATAAAGGCAAGGCCTCCGGTCCAGATTGTATACCAGTCAGGTTCCTCTCAGACTATGCTGATAAAATAGCTCCACATTCAGCAATTATATACAACCACTCGCTCACAGAAAGGTCCGTACCTAAAGACTGGAAAATCGCTCAAGTCACACCAATACCCAAAAAGGGAAGTAGGAGTAATCCGCTGAATTACAGGCCTATATCACTAACGCCGGTTTGCAGTAGGGTTTTGGAACATATACTGTATTCGAACTTTATGAAGTACCTCGAAGAAAACGATTTATTGACACATAGTCGGCACGGTTTCAGAAAATATCGTTCTAGTGAAACACAACTAGCTCTTTATACTCACGAAGTAAAAAGTGCTATCGACAGGGGATGTCAAATTAATTCCGTATTTTTAGATTTCCAGAAGGCTTTCGACACTGTTCCTCACAAGCGTCTTCTAACCAAACTGTGTGCCTACGGAGTATCGCCTCAGTTGTGCGACTGGATTCGTGATTTCCTGTCAGAAAGGTCACAGTTCGTAGTAATAGACGGAAAGTCATCGAGTAAAATTGGAGTAATATCCGGCGTTCCCCAAGGAAGTGTTATAGGCCCTCTATTGTTCCTGATCTATATTAACGACATAGGAGACAATCTGAGTAGCCGTCTTAGACTGTTTGCAGATGAAGCTGTCATTTACCGTCTTGTAAATTCATCAGATGATCAAAACGACTTGCAAAATGATTTAGATAAGATATCTGTATGGTGCGAAAAGTGGCAATTGACGCTGAATAAGGAAAAGTGTGAAGTTATTCACATGAGTACTAAAAGAAATCAGCTAAATTTAGATTACGCGATAAGTCAAGCAAATCCGAAGGCTGTTAATTCAACTAAATACTCAGGGATTACAGTTACAAGTAACCTAAATTGGAACGCTCACATAGATAATATTGTGGGTAGAGCAAACCAAAGACTGCGATTTATTGGCAGAACACTTAGAAGGTGCAACAGGTCTACTAAAGAGACTGCTTACACTACGCTTGTCCGCCCTATTCTGACCTACTTCTGTGCGGTGTGGGATCCACATCAGGTGGGACTGACGGATGACATTGAAAAAGTACAAAGAAGGGCACCTCGTTTTGTATTGTCGCGAAATAGGGAAGATAGTGTCACAGACATTATACATGAATTGGAGTGGCAATCATTAAAACAAAGACGTTTTTCGTTTGCAACGAGATCTTCTCATGAAATTTCAATCACCAGATTTCTCCTCCGATTGCGAAAACATTCTGTTGGCACCCACCTACATAGGGAGAAATGATCATCACGATAAAATAAGAGTAATCAGGGCTCGCACAGAAAAATTTAAGTGCTCGTTTTCCCCGCGTGCTGTTCGAGAGTGCAACGGTAGAGAGAGAGAGCTTGAAAGTGGTTCACTAAACGCTCTGCCAGGCGCTTTATTGTGAATAGCAGAGTAATCACGTAGATGTAGATAACTGTTGCTGTCCACATAAAACATTTTCATACTGTTCATTCACTTTACGACTTGTTAGATGACACAATGGAAGTCTTTTTTTTTTTTTTTTTTTTTTTTCCTGAACTATTTCCTGTATGTATTCCAGTCTCTGTCTTCAAAGATTTTTACCCTCTGCAGTTCCCTCTAGTAACATGGAACTTATTCTCTGATATCTTAACAGATGTCCTGTCATTCTGTCCCTACTTCTTGTTAGTGTTCTTCATACATATCTTTCCTCTTCCAATCTGCGCAGAACCTCTCATTCCATACTTTATCAGCCCACTTAATTTTCAACATTCATCTGTAGCACCACAAATGGTTCAAATGGCTCTGAGCACTATGGGACTTAACAGCTATGGTCATCAGTCCCCTAGAACTTAGAACTACTTAAACCTAACTAACCTAAGGACAGCACACAACACCCAGCCATCACGAGGCAGAGAAAATCCCTGACCCCGCCGGGAATCGAACCCGGGAACCCGGGCGTGGGAAGCGAGAACGCTACCGCACGACCACGAGATGCGGGCGGTAGCACCACATCTCAAATGCTTCGACTCCCTTCTGTTCTGGTTTTTCAAAGTCCATCATGTTGTCTGCGCGCGGTAGCTGAGTGGTCAGCGCGACAGAATGTCAATCCTAAGGGCTCGGGTTCGATTCCAGGCTGGGTCGGAGATTTCTTCTCCCACGTACTGGGTGTTGTGTTATCCTGATCATCATCATTTCATGCCCATCGACGCACCCGGCGAACGTTCTACCCGACGGGAGGCACAAGTCACACGACAGTCCATGTTTCACTATCATACAATACTCTGCTCCAAACGTACATTCTCAGAAGTTTCTTCCTCAAATTAAGTTCTATGCCTGATAATAGTAGACTTCTCTTAGCCAGGAATGCCATTCCTGCCAGTGTAAGTGTCCTTCTGATGTCTTCCTTGCTCCGTCCGTCATGGATTATTTTGCTGCCTACGTAGCAAATTCCTTAAATTCATCCACTGCGTACGTATTACGTTTCTCGCTGTTCTCATTTCTGCTACTTCTCATTACTGTCGTCTTTCTTCGACTTACTCTCAGTCCATATTCTGTGCTCATTAGATTGTTCATTCCATTCAGCAGATCATGTAATTCTTCTTCACTTTAAATCAAGGTGGCAATGTCATCATCAGATATTATCATTGATATCCTTTCACTCTGAATTATAATTCCACTCCTAAACATTTCTTTTATTTCCATCATTGCTTCTTCAATGTATAGATTTAGCAGTAAGAGTCAGAGCTACATCCCTGTCTAACACCCTTTTTAATCCGAACACTTCGTTCTTGGTCTTCCATTCTTATTATTCCCTCTTGGCTCTTGTACATGTTGTACATTACCCGTCTCTCGCTATAGTTTATTCCTATTTTCCTCAGAATTTCGACAAATCCCATGAACGTGTCTTTATTTTTCTCTTGTCTTGCTTCCATTATCAGTCGCAACATCAGAACTGAGTCTCTTGTCCCTTTATCTCTTCCAAAGCGAAACTGATCGTCATCTAACACATCCTCAACTTTCTTTCTCATTTTTCTGTGCATTATTCTTCTCAGCAAATTGAATGCATGAGTTGTTAAGCTGATTTTGCGATAATTCTCGCACTGGTCTGCTCTTGCAGTTTTCGGAATTGTGTGGATGATATTTTTTTCCGAAAGTCAGATAGTATATCGTCAGATTCATACATTCTACAAACCAACGTGAATAGCCGTTTTGTTGCCACTTCCCTCAACGATTTTAGAAATTCTGATGGAATGTTATCTATTCCTTCCTCCTTATTTTATCGTAAGTCTTATAAGGCTCTTTTAAGTTCTGATTCTAATACTAGATCCCCTATCTCTTCTAAATGGACTCCTGTTTCTTCTCCTATCACATCAGACAAATCTCCCCGTAATAGAGGCGTTCAATGTACTCTTTCCACATATCCGCTCTCTCCTCTGCATACTTACTTTTAATTTCATAGAAGTTTGTTTTGACTTTCCTACATGCTGTGTTAGTCCTCCCGACAACCATTTCTTTTTCGAAATCTTCACATTATTCATGCAGCCATTTCGTCTTAGCTTTTCTGCACTTCCTATTTATTTCATTCCTCAGCGACTTGTATTTCTGTATTTCTGAATTTCCTGAACATTTTTGTACTTCCTTCTTTCACCGATTAGCTGAAGTATTTCTTCCGTTAACCATCATTTCTTCTCAGTTACTTTCTTTGTCCCTTCTTTATCGCAGCGTCCTTTCCAGCTTCTGTGATTGACCTTTTTAGTATGTCCATTCCAGTTCAACAGTACTGGCTACTGAGCTAGTCCTTATTGCAGTATCTATAGCCTTAGAGAACTTCAAGCACATCTCTTCATTCCTTAGTGCTTCCGTATCCCACTTCTTTGCATATTCGTTCTTCCGGACCAATCTCTTAAATTTAAGACTGCTCTTCATCACTACTACATTGTGATCTGAGTCTATATCTGCTCCTAGGTACGCCTTACAATCCGATATCTGATTTCGGAATCGCTGTCTGACCAGATGTAATCTAACTGAAATCTTCCCGTATCTCCCGGCCTTTTCCAAGTATACCTGTTCCTCTTGTTATTCTTGAACAGAATATGGGCTGTTACTAGCTGAAATTTACTACAGATCTCAATTAATCTTTCTCCGCTCCTTTTTCTAGTACCAAGCGTATATTCTCCCGTAACCCTTTCTTCCACTCCTTCCCCTACAACTGCATTCCAGTCTCCCATGACTATTATATTTTCATCTCTTTTTACGTACTATATTACCCTTTCAGTATCGTCATATACTTTCTCTGGCTACCCTAAACTCATCTGACTAGAAGTCCTTGTCTTCTTTCCATTTCACTTCACTGACGCCTCCTGTATCTAGATTGAGCCTCTGCATTTCACTTTTCAAATTTTCTAGCTTCCCTAACACGTCCGGGCTTCTGACATTCCACACCCCGACTGATAGAACGTTATCCTTTCGTTGGTTATTCAGTCTTTTTCTTAAGGTCACCACCTCCTTGGCAGGCCTCTCCCGGAGACCCGAATGTGGGACTATTCAGGAATTTTTCGCCAATGGAGAGCCCATCCTGAAACTTTTCAATTATGGGCCATACGTCCTGTGGATGCACGTTGTGTGTCTTTAGTACAATGGTTTCCATTGCTTTCTTCATCCTCATGCCGTTTATCATTGCTGATTCTTCTGCCTTCAGGAGCAGTTTCCCAACCCAAGGGCAAGAGAGTGCCCTGAACCTCTGTCCGCTCCTCCGCCCTCTTGACAAGCGCGTTGACAGAATGAGGGTGACTTCCTATGCCGGAAGTCTTCGGCCACCAATGATGATTATTGTTCAAACCCAGGACCGAGGATGTTTTGATTACTAATCAAAGACGCTACCTCTAGATCACTGGTGCACTTTACGGGTGGATGTCATACCGTTACACAGTGTATAGCATCAGATTTGCATCTTGTGGCTAGAACTGAAACTAATTTGTTTTCCAGCAGAAATAGATTTCGCATTAACGCATTAGCATATCTACCAAGTTTCGCTGCCCTACGATAATTACAGCCAACGCAGACCTCCATTAATAGCTGCACTTTAATTATAACCAGCCGGTATTTTGCAACAGATATGCTGAGACGAAGAGACATGCGAGCGTGGAGAGCTACATCAAACCAGTCGTGAAACTGGACTCAACACCAACAACAACAAAAACCTGAATACTCGTGAAGCATCAGAAAAAAAACAAATAGAATGCCACGTATTTGTGAGCAGACCTTCGTGAAGACTACAAATAGCGCAGCGAAGAAATGAATTGAAAGCAAGCTGATGACTGGACGCTCCTCAGACTGTGATTACTTTATCGGAACATGCATTGGTGATATGACGTATTTGTTTGTCACGGGTGGAAATTTTGCCTCAATTTTTGATGCGGTGAACATTACAGCCAGTACTCAAGTAGGAATCTGGAAGACAGACGCAATAAAAGCAGAAGGGGGAGTATGTCAGAGCAGACCACCCAAAAGAAAACTGTGGATGAGCCAATGAGTCCGATAGGATGTTTCCTCACTGACAAGGTCAAAGTAATTTTAATTATGAATATGGCCCAGTAGCACAACATTAGTACTGATTTTTGAGATGTATCAGTAGTCGAGTAAGGAGGTCAAAAATTATACCGTCAGAACAGTTCTGCGTCTTGGATAGACCAATGGCGCTGACTTCTCAGAAATAACCGTCCAATTATGTCTCTCTGACCCCGAAGCTATATGGGTTGTCTAAAATTCACAAAGTAACTATTCCACTGATATTGTTAGTAATTTCTACCGGTTCGCCCACCATCATGAGTGCACTATTGCAACTGAATGTGGACCGACCGGATGCCCGTACTTCGTTAATGAACTGCCTTGTAAGTGTGACTGTGATACAGTCGCAAAACAGATAAGCCAGTTTCGATATGGAGGTGACACTCCTGATCGGTTCTAGTACTTGTGGCATTGGAATAACTAAATTGGATTATCTCTGCCGGTATTTCGGAAGTGAATACATACTGTAAGAATGCATACTGTTCCGCGATTCGTATTATAAATCTCCGTGGTAATTTAGAGTCCCTCACGATGAGTCGAGATAGGATGATGCACATGGTGGCTGTCAGTTAAACGGTTTCAAAAGCGTAGCCCAAACTATGGATTGGAACATAGAAAGTAGAGCCATCGCATTTTATTTCCGCTCGAAGTCTTACAGCTTCCAATGCTTTCCAAAGGAAATTGTCACGCTGCAGTATTTTCACTTCCTTGGTAGTGTGTCTTTCTACCGTTCAGAGGCCACTTTCGACCAGCTTCCGACGCCTTCTACATTCTCCGATATCTCTATGCTACGAACTTACAAAATCGATCAATGTGTAGTAATAATTAAACCCTAGGCGCGATTGTGCAGTCTTCGTGATGAAACATTGAATAAGATATCTTGGAAGCTGTCACAACTACTATGCTCACGACATGTCACAATGGAATTAAGCTTTTTGACTAATAACTAACTAAGGTTAGTCCAAAGGTTCACTTGAGACGAAGAAGGAAGCAGACGTCAGATTCCATTATTTTTATTTTTGTCTCTTTCTTCAAGAAAAGTTTAGGTAGTTTGCATCGTGATGTACATTGGAAACTCAGACTTACGTACCGCTATTTACAACTATATTCAAATCACAATCCTTAGCAGAAGCGTGGGGAGGCAATAAAGCCGTCCTCTCACGGGATGTGATAATGCACGTGGACGAGGAGGTGGTACGTCGAAGCACGGAATTCCACGTACCACTACACTGCAGAGTGTCATATGGAGAATCTGTCAAGTTGGATTTTTGCCATGTGGAGGAACGTGCCCAATGAGATGCACAACATATTAGCCGACATATTGTATGGCGTTAAACAGCATGTTTAGTGGGTTTACGTTCTCAAAGAGCACGCGGTATGAATATAAGCTGCTTCAAATTATCAGCAAATTGAGGGTCTCTCGAAAATCATCGTTTTAGCCACAATTTGTTACAATAAAATGACAGGAAACTACTTATCGGTAGGTAAAGACTGTCTGTGGTTGATGTTTCTAGTGTTATAACTTCTGTGCTACAAAATTATGCCGTTTCAATGCCACGGAGCAATAACGATCTGTCAAAGGCGCGTCTTTCGGGTACAGTTTTCCTATTAAACGTCAAATAAAGACATGTGTAGATTCAATCTTTAGACATTATATGACATATCCAGAGGCACAATTGCTCCATCGAAGGTTTAGCACAGTTGATACCGTCGTGGGCTCTGAGTTATGTAAGAGCAAAGTAGAACTTGGCCTGGAAACACGTCGCGCCACCTGTCATTATGTATCCCACGTGGAGGAGACTTCCCGTTACCGACCGACAATCCTCACGTCGCATCCACCGCCGTGCGAGCTGCCGCCGCCGACAGCAGAATTATTTTTGATTTCTGTTCTCTGTTTTTTCTGGAAAATCATGGCTTTACTCAATCGACAAGACACTATGCAAGATACGTTCGACGAGAATTTTGAAAGACCAACGACATTCGTAATTCATAACTATATAATAGATGGTCTGAAAGTTCGGCTAGAATGCATAAACGGAGCTCAACTGGATTTCCTGATTAACTCAATGTTCAAAATGATAGACAACACCAGCGAAACTGAGAGACTAACAAAAACTGTTCAAATGTGTGTGAAATCTTATGGGGCTTAACTGCTAAGGTCATCAGTCCCTGAGCGTACACACTACTTAACCTAAATTATCCTAAGGACAAACACACACGCCCATGCTCGAGGGAGGACTCGAACCTCCGCCGGGACCAGACTACCAAAAACAAACAATGGTATGTGGAAGTTTCGACACAGAAACCGATCAGCTAGCAACGCTACGAGCCGGCATTCAGATTATGGCATCAGGAACGTAAAAGTGTACAGTCTGCAGTTTTAAGTGGCGGAGGAGAAGGTCATAGACACTTTCGGCACGTACGGGAATGTTTTTGGACCAACGAGGGAAAAGTGAAGTAGTTCCTTCAGAATTGAGGTAGACTCGGGAGCGCGGAGTATAAAAATAGATTTACGGAATCACTTCCGGTCGTTCATAATGGTTTGTGGTCAGAGAGGATTTGTGACATATAGTGGACGGCCACAGACATGCTCAACATGCCAGGCAGAGGATCACATGAGAAACAATACCCATGCAGACGACCGACGTAACTTCCCTTGGTGAAATAGGCCACATATGCAGGGGAAATTATGAACCTGAATGAAGAGTTCTCAACCCCCGCTTTGAAATAAAAGGAGATCCTCGAGTGGTCATACGAGGAGGGGAGATGAACGACAACGCCGCGGCCGGCCAGCAGCCAGCAGGGGCAGAGTCACCACAGGCCGCAGCGGCTCCCTGCACCTGCCCCGTTGCCTGCAGCGACGAAAGGAACGGCGCAAAGCTCAGACGAAACTGACCCGCAGGTGAGACCGGCCCGAGGGTCGCCGCAGCCCACAAACAGAGGACCAGCCGTAGAAAAGATGCAATGCCAGACAGCAGAGACGGAAAGTTCCAAGAGACACCAGCAGAGATGACCTGAGAGCAGTAGATAAAGGAAAAATCCAACAAGCTCGAGAATATTCTAAAAATACGTGAAGATCGTGACGTCGCCGCTTAACCCCCTGGAAGGAGAAGCGGCGGGAAAAGCAAATATAAACTGACTCCTATAGACGGGAACACGGCACAAGTTCGCTCAGAAGAAACAAACACAAACAGAAATGGAAACAAGAATGAGAGATGGAGGAACAACTCCACCCATTCATAAGAAACAACCGGAAGCGGAAACGTACAGAAGTGGCCTGACAGGCTATTGTACTAACCCATGGTCACCGAATACAGCTGCAATGAGTAACTGAGCCAACCACACATTTACAGTCACAACGATTAAAGTTAATAAAATTATGTCGACCACAAAAATAAATTAGCTAGAAAAGATCCTTCGCTACAACGCAACTGACAGAGCTTTATTACCAGGAGTTGTAACAACAAGTACACAAGGAACGGCTGGATATAACGTGATACTAAACGTTAGTCCAGAAGTGAAACGCGACACAGACATTTTAATTAAAGACAACACTGACTTTGGAAACGTAAAAATACGGCCAAACGGAATTAGAATATCTACAAAAATTCACAATATGCCCTTTGTCAACATAGATGCCCCATCTGGCAAATAAAATAAATTATCAAGATATCTGAAGTCTGACCACGGAAAACCAGGACAACTTAGTAATTGGAGACAACCTTAACTGCGCTATGACGAAAGGAAACCTTATACCGACATCAAACATGTACATAGATTTGGAAGACGCCAGCAGAAAAACGCAAGTTACACATGAATGCACCCACACACAGCCGAATACATTCTTCTACAACAACAGGAAGTGTCGACTCGACAGGATGTGCATATCTCGGAATGTAATAAAATATTCTCTGTAGAAATCTTGTCAGATCTCAAAAATATACCTAAAAATGCAAAAGAAAGGCAGAGAACAAAAGCTTTTGGAGAAAGCCCATTAGCGACATCAGAGATCCATCACTGCATAGGGAAATCGGCGAAACGTGGAGAGAATGCCTCGAGGGGAGAGGGATAGCAGAAACATCTATAGAAAGGTGGACAACACACACTAACCCATCATCAGGGAAACTTATAAAATACAGCGCTGAATGTGCCATGTGGAAAAAGTGCCAGTACACTTTTATCCCCAGTGCATGAGAGATGCAATACATGCTCCGACTCATAGCGAGGCAGAAAGACAAGACAAAAAGAAATTAAGGAACTCCAAACAGAAGATAGAAGAACTATAACAGCAGCACCAGAGATCTTGGATCTGATGCATGAATAATTCAGCTGCTGTTCAAGAGAGAGGAGGGGGAGGAGACCAGTGTTTAATGTCCCGTCGACAACTCGATCATTAGAGACGGAGCCGAAGCTCGCATTAGGGAAGGATGGGAAAGCAAATCAGCCATGCCCTGCCAAAGGAACTATCCCGGCAGGTGCCTGAAACGATTTAGGGAAACCACGAAAAACCTAGATCAGAATGGCCCAACGCGGGTCTTAATCGTCTTCCACCCGTTGCAAGTCCAGTGTGCTAACCACTGCAGCAGCTCGCCTGACAAAGAGGCAGAAATTGAATGAAACAGCAATAGACATACTCCTACACAACATGTCTGGTGTTCTGACGGACGAAACGTTTCGAATTTGGGAGAGAGCATGGAAAAGAAGACACCCATAACTGCAGCTAGAATATCAACAGGGTCGGATGGGATTCTATTGTACCTCCTGGGATATCGCCGGAGACACCTTCACCGAAGTCGCCAATGACGTGATCTGCGGTCAAGAAATAACAGAAGACTTAAGAAAGGGACACTTGATCTTAATCCCACAAAAAGGCGCACCGCAAAAAGTAGAGGATTACAAACTTATCACACTACTGATCGGTGATTACAAAGTAGAAGCGCGATGCTTGGCAGACGAGCTAGAAACGGCGATGAATAATAATAATAATAATAATAATAATAATAATGCTTATTTGTCCATGTTAACTTTACAGTCTTGGACATCGTCATTTTTTATACAATTATATCAATATCATGTCATCCAGCATAGTTCACTAGTTTGGAGTTTTGTGGCTGTGTTATATCATTAATATAATTATAATACCTCACCAGTCGTGCGCTGTGCCATCGCCGAATATAGAGAAGTCACAGGCATTACAGCGGTAAACAAAACAGAGGCTGCCGTCATGTCGGTGGACTTAGATAAAGCCTTCGACCTAGTAAGCCACATTATACCTGCACAAGCTTCTAGAAAAGCTCGGCCTCGGAGATTCTTTCACCCGAAAAATACAGAATATGCTTAGCAGCGCCACCTCCAGGGCACCAGTAAACGGCAGTAACATAAAACCGGTACAAGTTCAGAGGTCGGTAAGATAAGACTGGTCCCTCTCTATGCTATTGTTTGCCATCACTCTGCATCCCTGCTGCGGAAAATCAACAATGACATCACCGGAATCAGTAAGTGATGACGATAATGACGTAGGTTTCTCCATAAAAGACAAGGCAGACCTCCCAACAACACAAGAAACCATCAAACATTTTGAGCTAGCGGCAGGTCAAAAATAAGTCCGAGAAAGACTGCACTCATACCGGTCACAGACAACGAACTTAAGAAGGTAGCACATGGTATTCGGTAGATGAAAGACACGAATGCTTGGGGCTACATCTATACACGTGCCCAATGAAAGTGGCAGCCCAAAACTGGCGCTAAGTTCTATACAAAATGAGACTCGCAACAGCAAATGTAAATAGAGAGCTAGATTTATTCCACAAGGCGAATCTCATCAACGAAAAACTACAACCAAAAGTGTTGTTTCTGGCGTAAGTGGCAAGGGCGCCAAAAGAGACAGCGAGAACGATAAATGAGGCAATACACGACCTCCTATGGTGTCGCGAAATCCTTAAAGTGCGTCATACCTCGTGCAAAATAGATACGAGGGTTGGAACTGTAATAGTGGCAACTACTTATTTGCAGCTCGTACACACTAATAAGTATATATGGCACGACTCCAAAGGAAACGGCAGTTTGGAAGTGCTTACTGGTAGAGGTGGCCGATTAATCGTCGCCTACGCTGGTTCATTAAACACAGTTTTCATACCAGTGGCCAAGCTTGTTTTTTGTGGTAGGCAAAGTTCTTTCCAATCCGATTACCATTCAAAAATGAATGGAGAAGTTTTTAATAATTGGTTTATTCGACTATTGTCTGCGCTGGAAGAACAGTCAATTATCGTAATGGATAACGCCAGCTACCACACCATTCAGAGAGAAAAGCTGCCACGTTCAAATTGACGCAAGGCAGATATTATGGAGTGGTTAAAGAGAAAAAGGTTTCATTTTCAGTCGATGAAAAGAAGGCTGAACTCCTGTCTAAGGAAGAAATCGTAGCTGCCAAAAAGACTTACGAATCAAATCAACTGGCAAACGAAATGGGACACCAAGTGGTACGTCTACCTCCGGGGTCCATTAGTGGCCGAACCGCACAATAACACTGGGTTCGTGTGGAGTGGTGGTGGGTTTGATGGACTGCTGAGGCCTGTTGTGGGGTTGTGAACCACTGAGGGCTACGGCAGGGCGAAGCCTCTCCATCGTTCCTAGGACCCCGACTTAATACACAATACACACACATATAATTCGGTGTGGTTGCCAGATTAAATTTACAAAATTATCGAACATTGCATGGCGAAACGATTTGATAACCTGAGAGTTATGATTGAACACAAGAAAAAAACACCATAGTGTGAGCATTAAAAAATATATTTATATTGCTAGTTACAGCTTTCAACAATTTATTGTTATTAAGTTGATTTCATGTGAATAAATGCGTCCCATGGCCATGCTGTTATTCAGAACAGATATAAGGTCAGCATCAGTTTAATATGATCTGTACTTCATTGCAGATCTAGCTTTCAGCTAATAGAACAATTGTCACCAGTAGGTTATAGGTAGCTATGTAGATTGAGCTTAGTTATAATGATACATATAACTTTGGCATGTACCATCATCAGTCAAACAGAAATTTAACACGATACCTGAGCTGTTCGTTGCAATCTATATCTGAAATAAAATATAGACGATATTATGGCCGATTTGACCGTCTTTCTGTCCCAAACTTTTCTTGCATTTAATTTTCTGTAGACGTCGTTCCCTGTTGCAAACATCAAATTACAACGAATGTATAATTTTGCTTTCACCATATCGACACTCAGATTCTTTCTCGCCTCAGACCACAAATGATTCGTGTAGCTGAAGACCGTATTTAGTATATATATATATATATATATATATATATATATATATATATATATATATATATATATATATTCGCATAGATTGTCTTTAGCAACCTCTCCTTCAATGTCAACCGCCTTTGATGTTTGTACATATTTTTAATATGTAGGAGTTACTTTTCCTGTATCCACGTAAGTGAAACCCTAAAAAATGAGATTTTTTCTAGTCATACCACTTTGTAAAATTATCTTCGACTTCTGAAAGTCAAGAGATAATTTAGGAGTGGGAACATAGTTCTAAAAATACTGAATCACTATTAATTTGGCAGCGAACACCGACCACGGTGCTGAAATAAGGAACAGTTCGGTAAAAAATCGAATGCCTGGCAAACCAGTTTGAGAGCAATCGGATCTTTCAAAGGGATACGACTTACAAGCATATCATGTCCAGTAATATGATAAAACTACGTGCCTGCTGCTCGTGAAGTGTCTGTAATTAACGACCTACTATTGAGAAGGCTTGTCTGCAGTAATACACGATGTCCACTGATTTGGTTTATTAGGCCTCAAAATAGACCATACCTTATTACGTCCTTCCCAGTCAAATGATGTAATTCACAGATCAAAGTCCATGTATTCCATAGAAACCACAGTTCGTTCATGTTGGTTCAGTATCACTCCGGCTATACGTATCGTAAGGTATTTAGCGTAACGGTATCAATAGGCTGCATTCATACAAATTGCTAAACTTGACATCTGGCGCAGTAAAATTATTTTTGCTCATACCAAGTATTATCCACTTTACATCTTCTGATTAATCTGGAAATATTAACTATTACTTCTCAGGATATTTATTCCTTAGTGAAATCTGTCATAAATAATACACTACATTTGGTAAATCAACAGCTCAGTTCATGGAATCAATAACAGAAATAAGAACCGTCCACAAAAGAGTTAAAAGTTACACTTCGGTCATATATATAAAAAAACACTTTTTCAGTAAGTTACCATTATCCACATAATACTGATAGATATAAAACTAATAAAGTGGAAATTGTTGTGGTTCTCTCCACCTATTCCACTGACGAATTTCTTAGTAGAAGCAATTTATGTGTATGTAATCAATAGTATCAGACTAGGTGTATGTTACACTATGTGATCAGAAGTATCCGGACACCCCCAAAAACATACATTTTTCGTATAAGGTGCATTTTACTGCCATACTGCCAGGTACTCCATATCAGCGACATCAGTAGTGATTAGACATCGCGAGAGAACGGAACCCACGGACTTCGAACGTGGTCAGGTGATTGGGTGTCACTTGTGTCATACGTCTGTACGCGAGATTTCCACACTCCTAAACATCCCTAGGTCCACTGTTAGGTCCACTGTTTCCGATGTGATAGTGAAGTGGAAACGTGAAGGGACACGTACAACACAAAAGCGTACAGACCGACCTCGTCTGTTGACTGACAGAGACCGCCGACAGTTGAAGAGGGCCGATATGTGTAATAGGCATACATCTATCCAGACCATCACACAGGAATTCCAAACTGCATCAGGATCCACTGCAAGTATTATGACAGTTAGGTAGGAGGTGAGAAAACATGGATTTCATGGGCGAGCGGCTGCTCATAAGTCAAACATCACGCCGGTAAATGGCAAACGATGCCTCACTTCGTGTAAGGGGCGAAAACTTTGGCCGATTGAACAGTGTAAAAACGTTTTGTGGACTAACGAATCACGCTACACAATGTTGCAATCCGATGGCAGGGTGTGGGTATTGCGAATGCCTGGTGAACGTCATCTGCCAGAGTGTATAGTGCCAACAGTAACATTCGGAGTTGGTCGTGTTTTTCATGGAGGGGGCTTGCATCCCCTGTTGTTTTGCGTGGTTCTACCACAGTACAGGACTACATTGATGTTTTAAGCACCTTCTTGTCTCCTACTGTTGAAGAGCAACTCTGGGATGGCGATTGCATCTTTCAACAAGATCGAGAACCTGTTCATAATACACAGCTTGTGGCGGAGTGGTTACACAACAATAACATCCTTGTAGTGGACTGGCCTGCACAGAGTCCTGACCTGAATCCTACTGAACTCCTTTGGGATGTTTTGGAACGCCGACTTCGTGCCAGGCCTCACCGACCGACATCGATACCTCTTCTCAGTGCAGCACTTCGTGAAGTAAGGGCTACCATTCCGCAAGTATCCTTCCAGCACCAAACTGAATATACGCCTGCGAAAGTGGAAGCTGTCATCAAGGCTAAGGGTGGGCCAACACCATATTGAATTCCAGCATTACCGATGGAGGGCGCTACGAACTTGTAAGTCAGCCATGTTTCCGAATACTTTTGATCACATATTGTACGTGTACTTTGAATTCTGCATAAATTTAATGAATTAATTCAATTTGTACAAGTGTTGTAAACCGCTTTCTCTCTCACGATGCTTGATTAAAACAGGTTACAAACTACTTTACACACTTCATTACGTACACCTTTTCGAGGACACCGTGAAAAGTAATAACTTTGAATTTTCTAATTGAAAAGTCTTAAAGCTTTTTAAATATAACGAACGTTATTAACATTCTGCATCTTTACTCTTCGTGCCTACATATTTGCAGCCCTCTGTCGCTGGCTCTGAATGGTAACGTGTAATGTCGCGGTGTGTGAGGTAAGTATATCTGTGTGTGAGAAACAGCGTGCTGTAATCGAGTTTTCAATTCTAAGAGTTCGTTCACACGTGGAGCACCCTCTCTTTCAGCATGACTATTCCATACTACACACGAGCACAGTAACATCAGCAACGATTCGACGCCTAGAGTTCACTGTCATTGATGATCCTCCATCCAGCTCCGATTTGTTTCCATTCGATTTTGATCGTTTCTAAAGCTTAAAGGATACCTGTGAGGACTTCACATTGATAGAGACGAAGCGCTGCATGCCTATGTCAGGTCGTGGCTCCGTCAACGAATTCAAACACTCTATGGTGACGTTATCAACAAACTGGGCTCTCGTTGAGAGAAATGTGTTCGACGCCAGGGTGACTATGTTGAGAAATAAATATGTAGACATAAAGAATAAAAATGTGGACCGCCAACAACTTCTGTTTTATTTGAAAAGCCTTAACAGTTTTCATATAAAAAATTCAGAGGCATTACTTTTCACCACGTCCTGAAAAGCTTTGTATTAATTTTTAAATGAAAATATGTTTCCGGTTTTTGTTTTTACTTATCCTTGAGAAATATCTCTTTTTTGTATGCAAGTTTATGATTTCCTGAGTATGTCTTCCCTATGCATCTACAGAACAAAAGTTATATAATTATGCGTCTCTTTATGCAAAGTGCTATTGATGTGCGGTTTTCACAGAATGGACTGGTACTCAGAGGCTCTTATTGTTAGCCAATACACAGATTGTAATTAGACTTATAAAGTGTGGTTTTTTCTGCCGAAATACATGTTTTAAATGTAACAATGCCTTTTGATATTACCAGACTAAAAGTAGGGTAAATTAGAATGTCACTGGTGTTTGTTACAGGAGCCTAGTTCGAGTCGTTTACGAGGTATCTAATTGTACAAAGTTTCTTCACCGACATTTATTTGTGCCAATCAACCTGCATAGTTGCTAGGTACGATGTTGTTATGTTTGCTTACAGTGTGTTTGTGTGTTCCTTTAGTTCACTGCGACTTTTTAGTCAGTGTGGGACATTCCAAGCAATAAGTCATGAGTGGACGATGGGACTTACCAGTGCAGAAAAAGCCGACATGCTCATGGTGTATGAAGAGTGTAGGGACAATGCAGTTCGTCCTTGTACGTTCTATGCGGCAAGATATCCTAATAGACGTCAATCATTTCGGCAGTTATTTATCGACCTCTTCAACCAGTTCGGTGAAATTGGCTGCGTAACACCTAGACTGTGTAAGAGAAGGAAAGAAGTGACAGCATAAAAGGAAGAAATTAATGTTCTTGTTGCTGCTGCAGATGATCGAAACGTTAGCTCCCTCGCAGTCGCACGAAGAAGTGACATGAGTCACGGAACTGTCCTACGCATTGTCTATCAACACAAGTTCCATCCCTATCACATCTCTCTCCATGAAGAGCTGCATGGAAAAGATTATGAGAATCGTGTTAAATGTGTACTTCACTGTTTAGTGATGAAGCCACCTGTACCAATCATGGCCTGGTAAGCCACCGAACCATGCATTAATAGTTCGTTGACAATCCCCGTTGGCTTCGTGAGGTGCAACGTCAGCATCCATGGAGTGTAGACGTATGATGTGGAATGGTGAACCATCAGCTCATAGGTCCGTTTCATAGATGAAACACTGAATGCGCACCAGTATCGCAGCCTCCTAAGAGACCATCTTCTACGGATGCTAGAAGACGTTTCTCTGCAAACTAGGAGGAATCTGTGATACTGACATGATGGCCGTCGAGCCCATAGTGCGCAAAATACTACAGCGTGTCTTCACGAACTGCTTGCAAATCACTGAACTGGACGCAGAATACCTGTACTTTGGCGGCCCACTCCCCAGATTTGAAGCCTGTATACTTCTCTCTCTGTTGAAAGCCGAAAGATTCTGTCTACAAGGACGTACCAACTACACCCGATCATACGTAACGACATATGACTCCAGCCTGCTTGGACACATCCGCTGAAATGCTAGCACATGTGCTGCAGTCGTTCACTACCAGACTGCAAGCGTATTTTGCCTCTGCCGGTGGTCATTTTGAGCACAACCTGTGATGCTCAGTTGTCTCGTTACTGGTCATAATCCACAGAACTAGTGTATGCACTTGTGTTGTGCTACCACAGGTCTTGCACAAGTGTCGGTTTGAGGCATTTTCAAAATACGATATGTCGTAAACGATTCGCACCATAATCCTTCAATAAACACCACTGACATTCTGATTTACCTTACATTTAGTCTGTTAATGTCGGTAGGTATTGTTCCATTTCTAACATTCTGCGTGGTGTCTGTTCGTTCTATATCGTGTCTCCCTACCACTTTCGCGCAACGACGCTCTGAGCGTGTTTTTTAGGGAATTGACTAGTTTGAACCTGGGACCTGTTGCTGGTAAGGAGACGCCAGACCACACATGACATGTAGAGTTCAGAAGAGTTCAGTGAGACTAGCGATGATATAACCAAATACTTAATGATTTCAGCGTCAGCTCCACTGCACTCCCTGTAAAAGAATCTTAATACTAACTAAATTTAGTGGAAGGGGTTCAATGCTTTCCTATTTTTAGTTAGCTGGTAAAATAACGTCGAAAAAGCAGTTAAGTTTACCATTGGAAATTTTATGCTACTCACAAAACATTGTTTATAAATTGCACTATTGATAAAAGGAAATGTTTTAATACAGGATGGTAAAAACCAACTGCGTTCAACAAAAATGTGAACGAATATTCCCTGAATGGGTTTCCAAGTTCTACAATGGATCGAAGAATGACCTATGCCATATCACATCTATAATCTAGGTTTAAATTAAGTTTCACAAAAGAGAAAACTATCAAAATGGTCTACAGTGACCCTCAATTATCTTTAATTACTTACCTAACTTGTCGTAAATTACAGTGGCTGATGTGGCTTCTCAATAACTATATAACAGAAAAATCATCATGTTTCAGATTTTTACTTCAAGTGGCAAATGTGAACACCATGAGCTTTAATTGACGATCGACACTAGTATTACAAAAAAAAGGGGGTGTAACAGATGAGACTTCTGCAGTTCTGAGTGAAGCTTTATGCGCTGTTATGCGGCGTCGCGTGCGTTCATTACCTTGTCGGTGTTCGTCAGGGGGCGGTGAGCAGCACAGCTCCGCTCACCTCGCCGTCTCGGAAGCAACTCTCTCCTAACGTCTCCTTACTACAATTTACCGAAGTTGGTTTAAAAAAAAAAAACTATCTGGCTGTGTTTTCATCTGACCAATCAAGGTCTCAATGTTAACCTTAAGCTCCGCGTACAAAAATTCTGTCTATCCAATGAGAAACGTTATACTTTTCGTCGTGGGGCAATGTTTTTAAAGTTTGCAACGTAACAGAGACGCGAAAAAGTCTCACGCTAAAACTTGCAGCTGGTGTGGCCCTTTTAGCGTTATCGTGAGATCTATACTGTTCTTCTGGAGGGCTCTATCTTTTAACATGGGCAGGGGGGTGGTCCTGACGTATCAGAGACGCGAAAAAGTCTCACGCTAAAAACTTGCGGCTGGGGTAGCCCTTTTTGTGTTGTTGTAAGATCTATACTGTTCTTCTGGAGGGCTCTAGCTTTTAACATGGGCTGGGGGTGGTCCTAGCGGTTAGCTGGCGTCGTGGGTGTCCGTCCCTTATCATAAGTCCTTCAGCTTAACACGGTTCTGCTCTCGGCTTCTGTTCTCGTTTCTCCCCTCGGAACTGCGTCTGTCTCATGTTGGGAAGGTATGACATGCATTTAGGCGATCTTGTGTTAGTCTGTGGTATTCCATTTGCTCACTCGTTACTCGTATTACTTTGGTTAATTTAATGTCACGATTTATTCGGAGCTATGTGACATACTACTGGATCCCGCTCATCATGTAGGGTTTTCATGGTAGGTGTTGGATTTGCCTGACACCTTACACATTAAAAAAGTGTATGTCTGCACAAAAAATACACTTTCTAAGTGTTATTACAATCTGGTGACTGGGTAGCAGAACGAGTCCCTGACCAGTAACCCATTCTATCGAAACTGCCTGGTATGATTTTGAGTCAAAAAAATAACATTTTCAATCAGTAAAGCATTGTGGTGTTCAAACTGATCTTAGGGCTCATGGCAGCCTTACTTTGGTAAAATTACGAATTTAGAGAAAGATAACTAAAGAAGTTCATGTGGACATACGCATTTCTCAGAAGTTGGTCATTATTGGCATTATTGGCATTTACAACACTTACACGTGAGAAGTGCACCTATCTAAAACTGGTATTTAATGGCCAGATAACTCCTAATCACAGATTAATTCAGTTGATACTGTTCCCGGATATAGCTATTTCACTCCTCATGACATCAGTAACATATGAAACTATGTCACTCGAGCAAAAGTCTTTGTTCTTCTCTCCAAGGGCAATAACGCTCTGGCTTGCCGGAAGCCGCGGTGTGAGCACTAGGTGTGTGATCTTTCCTGCGGATCCTGCATCAGTTCTCGCTCACCCAGTCGTTTCGATCAGAATGCGGTGGACGGACGGAATTTGTATGTTCGGATGGTTCAAAACAGTAAACCAAATGAAAGTGTCTGCGGAAAGTTCTGTGGTAATTTGGCTTTTGTACGCCGTTTGGAGAAGGAAAGACGCAACCGAAGCAGAACACACGCATATTGATTGCACTCTTACCAGCGTAAAAATAATACCAACAGAGCTTTCGTCAAGCTGTACAAAGAGTTAATTAGATATGAGGATATTTTTTTTAATTACACCAGAATGTCGACATCTTTTTTCGACGAACTACTTTCGAAAATTAGAGGAACAATAGCTGGAATGACAACAAACTTGCGTTCATGTATAGATTCGGAAGAAAACCTACTGGTAACTGTCAGCTAAGGGTGTTAGGATTCTACTTGAATATTTTAGTATCAGGTTTCATAAATTAAATATATGGATGGGTAATACATGTATTTCCATTGAAACTTATTACTAATTGTTCATGTTGTTATATATTTTAAACAGTTCGTAATGGTCACATGCGTACGAACGCTCTTACACCTGAGATGAAATATCTGAGGTCGTTCCGTTTGCAACATTTTCATACATATATATATTTGTGTAGATATTTAACGGCCAACCAGCACTTACGAACTTAGTGTTCCGTGGATAGAACTGGGGTGGTGATTCAGTTGACAAGAAGTATCCATGAAGATTTTCATAATATTAGTTTCGGTTATTGGCTTCAGATGCTCAAGTACTCATTTCAAATTGTTCAGCAATGACGAAAAACAGTGACGGTCAGGATCATTGATATTTCTTGCCAGACTTTCTTTCAGTACCCAAACAAGCTGTAATTTTATGTCCTCAGTTTCCCTTTGTCTTCTTCGGCCTTGAGGGTTCAAATGGCTCTGAGCACTATGCGACTTAACTTCTGAGGTCATCAGTCGCCTAGAACTTAGAACTAATTAAACCTAACTAACCTAAGGACATCACACACATCCATGCCCGAGGCAGGATTCGAACTTGCGACCGTAGCAGTCGCGCGGTTCCGGACTGAGCGCCTAGAAGGCCTTGAGGGCCTAACATCAAAATCTCATGTGGTTCTTCACTAGCCTCAACTTCTGTGTGTCCTACTGTGCTACTTCAGTTATCCCTATTACTTCTTGCAATAAATTCTACAAGAAACATAAGTTGGTTGAAGTAGACGTACGTAGATTTCCGGTTTTCAGACTGCTGACTTTCCGAGACTCGTTAACAAAACTATTTCTCAGATTTTTCCACTTCTGTTACATCGGCATACGTCAAAATAAATGTATCTTATGCTAATGGTACATGGCTCCTGGATGATCTTTTGCTGATATTCACCTACGCTTATGGCTTGGGAAGAACTACAGTCAGTGAAATTGTAAAACACGTTTGTGAAGAGACATGGATCAACACGAAAGGAGAAGCCTTCCCCAACTGACGACACAGTCTTTGTCTTGGATATAGCTGAAAAATTTTCCTCATGTTGTAGGAGCTATAGACGAGGAATTTATCCATGAAATAAAACCAGGCAGCTTGGGATCGCTTTATTAAAATTACAAACATTTTTTCAATAGTTTTAATGACACTTAGTGATAGCAATTATAAATTCATACATGTTGGCATTATACCATACGGAAAATATAGCGATTCGGCAGTTTTTAAAGATGCGTTCTTGTGTAAAAAATTAATACATAGTAATTTAGGAAACGAAGAGGAAATAGACGGTATTGAAGGAAAAGCTCTTTATTTCATTATAGTTGACGAAGCAATCAGCCTATCAGACCATATTTTATGGCCCTATCCATGAAATAATTTAAGGAAAAACAAAATAATATTTTACTGTCGGGTAAGAAAGTGCACAGCTATAGTGAACGTAGTTTTGGTGGTTATGTGTTATTTCAGTTTGACAATAAACGTCGTAGAAACTTGTTATTCGCTTCACAGCTTTACACGTGAAAGACATGGCGTTAATTTCGAGCGGACTTTGCACTATACTAGAAGGGTTGGAGGTTATTGAAAAAGAGATTGTTAATAGAGGAAACCGGTCAGTTTTATTTATTTATTTTATACTGCGCAACCCACCCAATGGTGTGTGGCGGAGAGTACCACTGTCTGATCCCTCCAACCCTGTTCCACTCGCGAATAGTGCGTGGGAAGAATGATTGTCGGTAAGCCTCTGTATTGGCTCTAATTTCTCGAATTTTCTCCTTGTGGTAAATACGCGAGATGTATTTGGGGGGAAGTAATATGTTGTCTGATTCTTCCTGAAAAGTGCTGTCCCGAAATTTCAATAGTAAATACGTATCTCCGTGATGCACAACGCCTCTTTCGTAACGTCTGCCAGTGGAGTTTGTATAGCATCTCCGTAACGCTCTTTCGCCAGCTGAACGATCCCGTGACGAAACGCGCCGCTCTTCTTGGATCTTCTCTATCTCCCCCATCAGTCCTACCTGATAGGGATCCCAGATAGACGAACAATACTCAAGAATCGGGCGAACAAGCGCCTTATAAGCCACTTTTTTCGTGGACGAGTTACATTTCCTTAAGATTCTTCCGACGAATCTGAGCCTGGTGTCTGCTTTTTCCACTATCTGTTTTATATGGTCATTCCACTTAAGGTCACTCTGGATAGTTACTTCCAGATATTTTACGGCAGACGCTGTCTCCAGCTGTTTGTCATCAATAGTGTAGCTGTACAGCAGTGGATTTCTTTTCCTATGTATGCGCAATACGTTACATTTATTTACGTTCAGGGTCAACTGCCAGAGTCTGCACCATGCATCAATTCTCTGCAGGTCGTTCTGCAAATTCTTACTATCTTCTGGCGTTGCTACTTTGGTATAAACAACTGCATCATTTGCGAATAGCCGTAAAGAGCATCAACGCTTTCTACGAGATCATTTATATATTGAAAACAGCAACGGTCCTACCACACTTCCCTGTGGTACTCGGGACATTATCTTTACATCTGTCGATTTAGTTCCGTTAAGAGCGACGTGTTGAGTTCTACCTGCAAGAAAGTCTTGAATCTAATCGCAGGTCTGCTCCGATACTCCGTAAGCGCGTATTTTCATTAAACGGCAATGCGGGACGGTGTCAAATTCCTTACTGAAACCGAGGAACACGGCGTAAAGTTGAGCGCCGTTGTCCACTGCTCTGTGGATCTCATGGAGGAACAGAGCGAGCTGAGTTTCAAACGATCTCAGTTTGCGGAATCCATGTTGATTCTTGTAGAGGAGATGTTCATTTTCCAAGAACGTCAAAATTCTTGAGCAGAAAAATGTTCCATAATTCTACAACAGACTGACGTCAACAATATAGGTCTATAATTGCGTGTATCTGTCTTACGGCCTTTCTTGAAAACGGCATGACCTGCGCTTTTTTTCCAGCCATTAGGTACCTTTCGTTGCTCAAGCGATCTGCAATAAATTACTGCTAGAAGGGGAGCAAGTTCTTTTGGATAATCTTTATGGAATCTCACAGGTTTCTCATCTGGTCCTGAAGCCTTTCCACTACTAACTGACTGTAGCTACTTTTCAATTCCGCGATCGATTACTCAATATCTGCCATTTCGATGTTCGCACTAAGATTGAAAGGAGGGACAGTGTAACGATCCTCCGCGGTGAAACAACTTCGGAAGACCGAATACAGTATTTGGGCCTTCTCTCTGTTATCTTCCGTTTCGGTGCTGGTGTGGTCGCTGAGAGAATGAATAGATGATTTTGACCCACTTACTGATTTAGGGTTTTTACTCAGGTCGGTTGACAACGTCTTACTTTCAAAATCATTGAACGCTACTTTCATTGCTCTCCTTACGCTCATTTTCGCTTCGTTCAGCTTTTGTTTGTCAGCTAGGTTTTTCTCCTGAATCTGAGATGAAGTGCTCTTTGTTTACGTAGCGCTTTTTTAACACGGCTATTAAACCGCAGTGGATTTTTCTCATCACTTAAAACCATACTCGGAATGTACTTGTCTAGAGCATATTGAACGATGCTTCCGAATTTTTTCCATTTGTTCTCCACATCTTCGTTCTCGACTGACTGCTAAGATATTCTGAAATTTGTATCCTGTCACCCTTACTGTGCAAATATATCTTTCTACCTTCCTTAACATTCCTTGTTGGACCCGTCGTCATAGATGCTGTCAAAGCCTTATGATCACTGATACCTTCCTATAAATTAACTGATTCGATAAGTTAGGTCTCTTTGTTGCCAGTAGGTCAAAGACGTTATACTCATGAGTTGATTCTCTATCTGCTCAAGGTAATTTTCGGACAAGACATCTTGAACAATGCCCGCGATTCCCTGTCTCTGGCACCAGTATTGATGGCATAACACACCCAATCCATACCTGGCAAGCCGAAGTCACCACCTATTACAACGGCATGATCAGGAAAATTACTAATGATATTCTGCACGTTCTGTCTGAAGCGCTTACAACTACAGATTCTGATCCAGGTGGTCTATAAAAGCTTCCTATCGCCATTTTTTACTGTTCTTTGATACTCAGTTTCACCCAGATTAATTCACATTCGGAATCCGTGATAACCTCGCTAGATTTTATAGAATTTTTTTACTGTCATAAACACGCCGCCACCATTGGCGACTAACCTATCCTTACGATAAACATTCCAGTCTGAACTTAGGATTTCGTTGTCATTGACATATTGCTTCAACCAGCTTTCTGTTCCCAATACTATCTGCGCATTATAGCCTTCAGTAAGCGATACTAGTTCTGGGACATATCTTTGGATGCTCCTGTAGTTTACTAAAATCATATTAATCTCTTCTGTGGTGTCACCGCCAGACACCAAACTTGCTAGGTGGTAGCTTTAAATCGGCCGCGGTCCATTAGTACATGTCGGACCCGCGTGTCGCCACTGTCAGTGATCGCAGACCTAGCAAGGCGCCATTAACCATTTCTAGAGAGAGACTCACTTGTACCATCAAGAATGCTGTATACAAATGATGGATTAAAGTTAAGTATTCCAGGAGATACGTACTTTTCTTTATAGCATTCATTACGTATCCTGTTCCAGACCTCACGCCAGTCCGCGTTAGATTATAGCGTGCATTTCGGCCTCCTCTAACTACAAGGTGTTGGCACATCTGCCAACACATCATTTTCTATCTCTGATCTGCGAGGACCAAGATTCTCTGAGGCCGCTGTGGCTAATTTAACAGACAAATCGTCTTTGCCCCCAAGGGAGGGGACGTCCAACCTAAAACAGCCCAATTTACACGCCACATGTACTCCGCTACCCTAGCTGCCGCTTCCTGCGTGTAAAGTACGCCTGACCTGTTAAGGGGAACCCTACAATTCTGCACACGATAGCGGAGGTCGAGAAATTCGCATCCGATAGCGTCGCAGAGCCGCCTGGTTTAGACTTTCCGCTTCGTTCCAACCAGACGACCGCGATAAACCGTGGGTACGATGCTACAAATAGACATCTTAGCCTGCACTCCGCGTGCGTTGCTAGTTGCCTTCACCAAATCAGCCAGCCGCCGAAAGGAGCCGAGGATGCTCTCAGAACCCAAGCGGCAGGCGTCATTCGTGTCGACATATGCCACTACATGAAGCCGGTTGCACCCAGTTCGCTCGACAGCCGCCAGCAGGGCTTCCTCCACATCACGGATGAGACCTCCCGGCAAACAAACCGAATGCACACTGGAATTCTCTTTCCCCTTGCCTGCTATCTCCCTGAGGGTCTCCATCTCCCACCTAACATTGGAGCTCCCGATGACTAGCATATTCCACTCTCTGTACTTGTCCGTACTGGGCAGCAAAATCTATCGCTGGCCCAACAGGAGAGACATCCCGTGCTGGCTCAAAGTTATAAAGAACGCTGGGAAGAGCCTCGTACTTGTTACTAAGACGTATGGAGCCAGCCGCACTGCTTGCTCCCTCTTTCGCCTTCCGACCAGAGACGCGCGAACGCACCGCTGTCTGCCACCCACTTTGGAGTGAGGACGGATCGGTCGGATGTTGCGTATCGGAAGCAGCAGCGACATCCGGGTCACCAGGGGATTCCAGTGGCACCAAAGGTGTCGTAGGACTCTTCACTGGCGCTCCTACGTCACCGCAACTTCGAGCATTAGCTAGAAGCTTTTCGACGGTAGCCAACGCAGCTTCCAGCTGTTTACGGACAGCAGCCAACTGTCCTTGTGTCCGCTCACAACGAGCACAGTCCCTAGCCATATCGTACTGCGTATAAAATAGATATAAGGTCTCAAATGGCGCTACTGAGTTTGAAATGTATACAAAACATACCAAAGGAGATTAAAGCAAAAATAAAAATTGCTGTGCAGATTTCTCAGTGTACTTTGAGACCGCAAGATGTTAAACAGAAATAAATTTCTCTAAACGTAAAATTTACACAAGGAAGCCGCCCAACACAAGGATATTCACAGGACTTATGCAACAACGAAAACTACAATTAATTTTCTAATCGCTAGTGTACACACGTACAGTTCACTTCTTTGCAGAAGCACGCGAACAAAACAGAAAGACTAAATTAATTTACAGTTTATCACACAAGTGCTGCTGGTGGTCTCCTGCGCGTCCTGTCGGCTCCGCGGCTGCCGCTACACTTACACGCTATTAGCAACAGACAAAAAATGGTTCAAATGGCTCTGAACACTATGGGACTTAACATCTGAGTTCATCAGTCCCCTAGAACTTAGAACTACTTAAACCTAACTAACCTAAGGACATCACATACATCCGTGCCCGAGGCAGGATTCGAACCTGCGACCGGACAGACAAGTACTAGTAGATTAGTTTGTAAATGTAAATCCACCACCATGGAAAGATCGTTTAGCTTAACATCTGATTTAACAGATGCAAATACATGTAAAAGATGTAATAATGTTCTAAAAATAAAGGCCGAAAACTTACCTACCTCTTCTTTTCATCTTGTGACTGTTCACCTTCATATTGCAGATGGCTGGACGATTTTCTACTTCAAAATAAGTTTCTCCGTGTCGAAATCCATCGCTGCGTAATCGTGGCAAAATTCTGGCGTGAGATGAGGCCACGTGCCTTGTCGCCCCTGCAACTTTGCCGTTGTTGACAAACCCTGATCCAGTTTTCCGTGAACGACAACGTCGAGCGCGTTTAGCCTCATGTCCACTGCGTGCGTAAACTTACGCAGAACAGTGTGCCGATAAAACTAACATGTACATACTTGCAGAGGAGTAGGGGCTCTACTATTGCAAGCGAACCGGTCGTTCGTCATCGTTCATTGTCGTGCAGACATGCACAAACTTCAAATCCGTTGAATTTTCCGAGCCAGTTACTGTACACGGTGATAAAAAGTCAGAAGCTAATTAGGCTGGGGCAAGCACGAAGGTGTTTATGGGGCCAAAAGAAGCCTCAGTATCACACAAGGAATATTACTTGCAGCTTTGGGAAAACGTAGCAATGAGATTAGAAGACGCAACAAATTTTCGTTGTTCTGGTGATTTTAGAAACTAATGAAGACGGTGTAATAAAAGTGATTCTCCCTGGTTTGCCCAAATTTTTAAAAACGTTTTGTTTTATATTTAAAGAATTATTGCAGGAACAGTTCTTGCTGATACGTATGGGATGATCTACTGACACTAATTTCGTAAGTGCTGGTCGGCGGTTAAATATCTACATAAATATATATGAAAATGTTGCAAACGGAACGACCTCAGATATTTCATCTCAGGTGTACGAGCGTTTGTACGCAAGTGACCATTACGAACTATTTAATATATGTAATAACATAAACAATTAGTAATAACATTCAATGAAAATACATGTATCACCCAGCCATGTATTTAATTTATGAAACCTGCTGATATTAAAATATTTAAGTAGAATACTAACATATTTAGCTGACAGTTACCAGTAGCTTTTCTTCCGAATCTACACACGAACGCAAGTTTGTTGTCATTCCAGTTATTGTTCCTCTAATTCTCGAAAGTAGTTCGTCGAAGGGAGATGTTGACATTTTGGTGTAATTAAATTAATATCTTCATATCTAATTAAATCTTTGTACAGCTTGACGAAAGCTCTGTTGGTATTAATTTTACGCTGGCAAAAATGCAATCAGTATGCGTGTTTTCTGCTTCGGTGGCGTCTTTCCCTCCCCAAACAGCGTACAAAAGCCAAATTACCACACAACCTTCCGCAAACACTTTCATTTTGTTTACTGTTTCGAACCATCCGAACAAGCAAATTCCGTCCGTCCACCGCATTCTGATCTAAGCGACTGGGAGACCGAGATCTGCCACGGGACCCACAGGAAAATCACACACCTAGTGCTCACACCGCGGCTTCCGGCAAGCCAGAGCGTTCTTGCCCTTGGAGAGAAGAACAAGGACTTTGCTCGAGCGACATAGTTTCATATGTTACTGACATCATGACGAGTGAAATAGCTATATCCGAGAACAGTATCAACCGAATTAATCTGTGATTAGGAGTTATCTGGCGATTAAATTCCAGTTTCAGATAGCTGCACGTCTCACGTGTACGTGTTGCAAATGCCAATAATTACCAACTTCTGAGAAATATGTATGTCCACATGAACTTCTATAGTTACGTTTCTCTAAATTCGTAATTTTACCAAAGTAAGGCTGCCATGAACCCTAAGATCAGTTTGAACACCACAGTGCTGTACTGATTAAAAACGTTATTTTTTTGCCTCAAAATCATACCAGGCAGTTTCGACAGAATGGGTTACTGGTCAGCGACTCGTACTGCTAGCCAGTCACCAGATTGTAATAATACTTAGGAAGTGTATTTCTTGTGCAAACATACACTTTTTTTAATGGAACAATATCTATCGACAATAACAGACTAAAAGTAAGGTAAATCAGAATGTCAGTGATGTTTATTGCAGGATTCTGGTGCGAATCCTGTAAGACATATCGTATTTTGAAAATGCCCCAAACCGACACTTGTACAAGACCTTTGGTAGCACAACACAAGTGCATACACTAGTTATGTGGATTTTGACCAGTAACGAGACAACTGAGCATCACAAGTTGTGTTCAAAATGACCACTGGCAGTGGCAATATACGCTTGCAGTCAGGTATTGAACGACTGCTGCACATGTGCTAGCATTTCAGCGGAGGTGTCCAAGCAGGCTGGAGTCATACGTCGTTACGTATGATCGGATGTAGTTGGTATGTCCTAGCAGACAGCGTCTTTCGGCTTTCCACACAGAAAAATGTATACAGGCGTCAAATCTGGGGAATGGGCCGGCCAAATTACAGGTATTCTGCGTCCAGTCCAGCGATTTGCAAGTAGTTCGTGAAGACATGCTGTAGTATTTTGCGCACTATGGGCTCGACGGCCATCATGTCAGTATCACAGAATCCTCCTAGATTGCAGAGAAACGTCTTCTAGCATCCGTAGAAGATGGTCTCTTAGGAGGCTGCGATACTGGTGCGCATTCAGTGTTTCATCTATGAAACGGACCTATGAGCTGATGGTTCACCATCCCATATCATACGTCTACATTCCATGGATGCTGACGTTGCACCTCACGAAGCCAACGGGGATTGTCAACGAACTATTAATGCATGGTTCGGTGGCTTACCAGGCCATGATTGGTACAGGTGGCTTCATCACTAAACAGTGAAGTACACATTTAACACGATTCTCATAATCTTTTCCATGCAGCTCTTCATGGAGAGAGATGTGATAGGGATGGAACTTGTGTTGATAGACATTGCGTAGGACAGTTCCGTGACTCATGTCACTTCTTCGGTCGACTGCGAAGGAGCTAACGTTTCGATCATCCGCAGCAGCAACAAGAACATTAATTTCTCCCTCTTATGCTGTCACTTCTTTTCTTCTCTTACACTGTCTGGGTGGTACGCAGCCAATTTCACCGAACTGGTTGAAGAGGTCGATAAATAACTGCCGAAATGATTGACGTCTATTAGGATATCTTGCCGCATAGAACGTACAAGGACGAACTGCATTGTCCCTACACTCTTCATACACCATGAGCATGTCGGCTTTTTCTGCACTCATGACTTATTGCTTGGAATGTCACACACTGCCTAAAAAGTCGCAGTGAACTAAAGGAACACACAAACACACTGTAAGCAAACATAACAACATCGTACCTAGCAACTATGCAGGTTGATTGGCACAAATAAATGTCGGTGAAGAAATTTTGTACAATTAGATACCTCATAAACGACTCGAACTAGGCTCCTGTAACAAACACCAGTGACATTCTAATTTACCCTACTTTTAGTCTGGTAATATCAAAAGGCATTGTTTCATTTAAAACATGTATTTCGGCAGAAAAAAACACATTTTATAAGTCTAATTACAATCTGTGTATTGGCTAACAATAAGAGCCACTGAGTACCAGTCCATTCTGTGAAAACCGCACATCAATGGCACTTTCCATTAAGAGACGCATAAATATATAACTTTTGTTCTGTAGATCCACAGGGAAGATATATTCAGGAAATCATAAACTTGCATACAAAAAGTATTTCTCAACGATAAGTAAAAAACAAAAAAAGGAAAGATATTTTCATTTAAAAATTAATACAATGCTTGTCAGGAACGTTCCCGAGGGCGTGGTCAAAAGTAATGGCTCCGAATTTTTTATACGAAAACCGTTAAGGTTTTTTAAATAAAACAGAAGTTATTGACGGTCTACATCTTTATTCTTTATGTCTACATATTTATTCCTCAATGTAGTCACCCTGGTGACGACCACATCTCTCTCAACGAGAGACCAGTTTGTTGATAGCGTCACCATAGAGTATTTGACTTCGTTGACGGAACCACGACCTTACCCACGCTGCCGGCCCGGGTGTCCGAGCGGTTCTAGGCGCTACAGTCTGGAACCGCGCGACCGCTACGGTCGCAGTTTCGAATCCTGCCTCGGGCATGGATGTGTGTGATGTCCTTAGGTTAGTTAGGTTTACGTAGTTCTAAGTTCTAGGGGACTGATGACCTCAGCTGTTAAGTCCCATACTGCTCAGAGCCATTTGAACCGTTTGTCCTACGCTTGCAACTCTTCGTCTCTATCATGTGAAGTCCACACAGGTATTCTTTAAGCTTTAGAAACGATCAAAATCGAATGGAAACAAATCGGAGCTGTATGGAGGATCATCAATGACAGTGAAGTCTAGGCGTCGAATCGTTGCTGATGTTACTGTGCTCGAGTGTTGTATGGAATAGTCATGCTGAAAGAAAGGATGCTCCATGTGTGGACGAACTCTTAGAATTGAAATCTCGATTACAGCACGCTGTTTCTCACACACAGATATATTTACCTCACACAAGGCCACAATACACGTTACAGTTCAGAGCCAGCGACAGAGGGCTGCAAATATGTAGGCACGAAGGGTAAAGATGCAGAATGTTAATAACGTTCGTTATATTTAAAAATTATTAAGACTTTTCACGTAGAAAATTCAGAGTTATTACTTTTCACGCTGTCCTCTAAAATGTGTACGTAATGAAGTGTGTAAAGTAGTTTGTAACCTGTTTTAATCAAGCATCGTGAGAGAGAAAGCGGTTTACAACACTTGTACAAATTGAATTAATGCATTAAATTTGTGCAGAATTCAGAGTACACGTAGACTATGTGATCAAAAGTATTCGAAAACGTGGCTGACTTACAAGTTTGTGGCGCCCTCCATCAGTAATGCTGGAATTCAATATGGCGTTTGCCCACCCTTAGCCTTCATGACAGCTTCCACTCTCTCAGGCACACTTTCAGTCGGGTGCTGGAAGGTTTCTTCGGAATGGCAGCCCATTCTTCACGGAGAGCTGCACTGAGGAGAGGTATCGATGTCAGTAGGTGAGGCGTGGCACGAAGTCGGCGTTCCAAAACATCCCAAAGGAGTTCAGTAGGATTCAGGTCAGGACTCTGTGCAGGCCAGTCCATTACAAGGATGTTATTGTCGTGTAACCACTACTCCACAGGCCGTGTATTGTCAACAGGTTCTCGATCTTGTTGAAAGATGCAATCGCCATCCCCGAATTGCTCTTCAACAGTGGGAAGCAAGAAGCTGCTTACAACATCAATGTAGGCCTGTGCTGTGATAAAGCCACGCAAAACAACAAGGGGTGCAAACCCCCTCCATTAAAAACACGACCTCCGAATTTTAGTGTTGGGACTACATACGCTGGCAGATGGTGTTCACCAGGCATTCGCCATACCCGCGCCCTGCCATCGGCTCACCACGTTGTGTACCGTGATTCAATACTCCATACAACGTTTTTCCACTGTTCAATCGTCGAAAATGTACGCTCCTTACACCAAGCGAGGCATAAGTTTTCTCACTTCTCGCCTAACTGTCATAGTACTTGCAGTAGATCCTGACGCAGTCTGGAATTCCTGTGTGATGATGTGGGTAGATGTCTACCTATTACACATGTCGACCCTCTTCAAATGTCGGCGATCACTGTCAGTCAACAGCCGAGGTCGGCCCGTACGATTTTGTGCTGTACATGTCCCTTCACGTTACCACTTCACTATCACATCGGAAACGGTGGATCTAGGGATGTTTAGGAGTGTGGAAATCTCGCGTACCGACGTATACCACAAGTGACATCCAGTCACCTGAACACGATCGAAGTGCGTGAGTTCCGCAGAGCGCTCCCTTCTGCTCTCTCACGATGACTAATGACTACTGAGGTCGCTGCTATGCAGCACAATGCATCTCATACGAAAAACATGTTTTTTTGGGGGGTGTCCGGATACTTCTGATCACACAGTGTAACTTACACCTAGTCTGATGCTATTGATTATATACACATAAATTTCTTCTGCTAAGAAATTCGTCAGTAGAATAGGTGGAGAAAGCCACAAACAATTTACTTTATTAGTTTTATATCTATCAGTATTATGTGGCTAATGGTAAGTAACTGAAAAAGTTTTTTTTTTTAAATATGTATCCGAAGTTTAACTTTTAACACTTTTGTAGACGGTTCTTATTTCTAGTTGATTCCATGAACTGAGCTGTTGATTTATCAAAAGTAGTGTGTTATTTAAGACCGATTTCATTAACGAATAAATAACCTGAGAAGCAATAGTTAATATTTCCAGGTTAAGCAGAAGATGTAAAGGGGATCATCCTTGGGATGAGCAAAAATAATTTTATTGCGCCAGATGTCAAGTTAGTAATTCGTATGACTGGAGCCTATTGATAACGCTACGCTGAATACCTTACGATACGTATAACTGGAGTGACACTGAACCAACATGAACGAACTGTGGTTTCTATGGAATTCATGGACTTTGATCTGTGAATTACATCAGTCGAATGGGAAGGACGTAGTAAGGTATGTTCTATTTTGAAGCTTAATAAACCAAATCAGTGGACATCGTCTATTACTGCAGACAAGCCTTCTCAACAGTAGTCAGTTAATTACAGACACTTCATGAGCAGCAGGCACGTAGTTTCATCATTTTACCGTAAGTGATATGCTTGTAAGTCGTATCCCTTTGAAAGATCCGATTGCCCTCAAACTGGGTTGCCAGGGATTCGATTTTTTATCGAACTGTTCGGTATTTCAGCACCGTGGTCGGCGTTCAGTACTGAATTAGGAGTGGTTCAGTGTTTTTAGAACTATGTTCCTACTCCTATTTTATGTCTTGATTTTCAGAAGTCGAAGATAATTTTACAAAGTGGTATGACTAGAAAATTCTCATTTTTTAGATTTTAACTTATGTGGATATAGGAAAAGTAACTCCTACATATTAAAAATATGTACAGACATCAAAGGCGGTTGACATTGAAGGAGAGGTTGCTAAAGACAATCTATATGAAGAGTTACATATACTAAATACAGTTTTCAGCCACACCAATCATTTGTGGTCTGAGGCGAGGAAGAAACTGAGTGTCGATATGGTAAAAGCAAAATTATACATTCGTTGTAATATGAAGTTTGCAACAGGCAACGACGTCTAAAAAAATTTAAAGGCAACAAAAGTTTAGGACAGAAAGACGGTCAAATTGGCCATAATATGATCTGTATTTTATTGCAGGTATAGATTTCAACTAACAGTTCAGGTATCATGTTAAACTTCTGTTTGACTGATGCTGGTACATGCCAAAGTTATATGTGTCATTATAACTAAGCCCAATCTACATGGCTACCTATGACGCACTGATGACAATTGTGCTGTTACCTGACAGCTAGATCTGCAAAGAACTGCAGATCATATTACAACCGATGCTGACCTTATATCTGTCCTGGATAACATCATGGTCATGGGACGCAATTATTCATATGGAATCAATAACAAAAATTTGTTGAAAGCTGTAACAAGCAATGTAAATATAATTCTTAATGATCACACTCTGGTGGTTTTTTATATTGTGTTCAATCACAACTCTCAGATTATCAAATCTTTTGGCCATGCAATGTTCGGTAATTTTGTAAATTTAATCTGGCACCCCTACCGTCAAATTATATGCGTGTGTATTGTGTATTAAACCGGGGACCTAGAAACGATAGATAGGCTTCGCCCTGCCGTAGCCCTCAGTGGTTCACAACCCCACAACAGGCCTCAGCAATCCATCCAACCCACCTCTGCCCCACACTGAATCCAGTGTTATTGTGCGGTTCGGACACCAGTGAAGCCCCCCCCCCCCCTCTCCCAGGAATGTCTCACACCAGACTATAGTGGCCAGCACGAAAATAGGGCTTCAAGGTCATCTCGCCATCTTGCAGCAAAGCCAGTTTCTTATAATGATAATTTCAAATGTTCATAAAAATTCGAAAACAATATTGGGCATATCAGCGCACACTCCGCTGCAGAGTGAAAATCTCATTCTGGAAACATCCCCCAGGCTGTGGCAAAGCCATGTCTCCGCAATATCCTTTCTTTCAGGAGTGCTAGTTCTGCAAGGTTCGCAGGAGAGCTTCTGTAAAGTTTGGAAGGTAGGAGACTAGGTACTGGCAGAAGTAAAGCTGTGAGTACCGGGCGTGAGTCGTGTTTCGGTAGCTCAGTTGGTAGAGCACTTGCCCGCGAAAGGCAAAGGTCCCGAGTTCGAGTCTCGGTCGGGCACACAGTTTTAATCTGCCAGGAAGTTTCATATCAGCGCACACTCCGCTGCAGAGTGAAAATCTCATTCTGGAAACATCCCCCAGGCTGTGGCTAAGCTATGTCTCCGCAATATCCTTTCTTTCAGGAGTGCTAGTTCTGCAAGGTTCGCAGGAGAGCTTCTGTAAAGTTTGGAAGGTAGGAGACGAGGTACTGGCAGAAGTAAAGCTGTGAGTACCGGGCGTGAGTCGTGCTTCGGTAGCTCAGTTGGTAGAGCACTTGCCCGCGAAAGGCAAAGGTCCCGAGTTCGAGTCTCGGTCGGGCACACAGTTTTAATCTGCCAGGAAGTTTCACATCAGCGCACACTCCGCTGCAGAGTGAAAATATCATTCTGGAAACATCCCCCAGGCTGTGGCAAAGCCATGTCTCCGCAATATCCTTTCTTTCAGGAGTGCTAGTTCTGCAAGGTTCGCAGGAGAGCTTCTGTAAAGTTTGGAAGGTAGGAGACGAGGTACTGGCAGAAGTAAAGCTGTGAGTACCGGGCGTGAGTCGTGCTTCGGTAGCTCAGTTGGTAGAGCACTTGCCCGCGAAAGGCAAAGGTCCCGAGTTCGAGTCTCGGTCGGGCACACAGTTTTAATCTGCCAGGAAGTTTCAATATTGAGCAACTCTATTTTTAGACTAGAATATGATGGAGTACTTTGCAAAAGAAAATTCTCACTAGCTGCTGGGAAAAGAAATGAAAACTAACGTTACAAGAAATTTTGGAGGAAAATGATTTTTTACTTCAAACTGTGATAGTAACAGAATCACTAATGTAATTGGACTGAAAAAAAAAATTAACATCCTCAAAGTTTACAGATGCAAATGCTGCGTCCTTTATTTCGGAAACATAAAAGTATTCTGAGATAAAAAATAAAATATTATAAGAGGTGTGAAACTGTGCCGGCTGCGCAGCGAATTATATAGTCGCTGATGAATTTTCGTTCTGCAGGACTGCGAAGGAACTTCCCGTGAGAAAGTTGTTAAGAAAACTACAAAATTAGTTTTGGTAACATTTCAGACATCATTATTGTATCGTATCACGTACAGAGGCAAATTACATCCGCGATATTCCGTGCGCAGCATCGCGCGAGTCGTTATAGGCTGTCGCCAAGACTTTTGTTCGGACGGCTCGCTTTAATATGTCCGAGAATATTCCCTACTTCCCAAATATTTTACTGGCTGCTAATAATATCCTTCGTCATTGCATCCATCACTCAAAACGCCAATATACGCTACACAAAAGTAATTGTAATTATTTTGAAGCCAATATACAGTCGATACAGAAGCACCACAATGTTTTGCCATTTTATGAACTGCGTTAACCTTACTACGAAACAGCCAGTAAATCCTTCTATGAAAAAAAGGAGTTAAATTTCGAATGTACAAGTAAACCGTATGCAGTAAGGTTGTATCCGAATGTAAAGGCATTCGATACAGGTTTTTGGGAAAAACTGTTGTTAATTAATGCAGAATTGACAATCTTATTTTAATTGACAGTTACTGTCGAGTAAACTAATCGTCAACACTTGTGATAAATTTATCAGACGTCTACTGTAAGGGAAAAACATTCGCAGTATGTCCTCTTTAACTGAAATGTATAAATGAATAGACAAACATTTAAATCAAATCAGCTTTTTATATAGATGGCACTTACCTAAACTGAAGGATCTTCTGGCTCCGTGTCTTCAGAATCACTGTCGCTTGTTTCAGCCAGGTGTATCATCACAGATTCCACTATGGTGTCTCTTAAGCCCTGGTTCAAGAAGACAGTTTCTTGCAATGCTTCTGCGTGTTTTACGCATCTCTCCCAGTCCTGCTAAGCAGCGTTGTCAAGAGCTTAGTGTGTCAGCTTCTCGACATCAGCAAGTTTGAAAGTAGTATCTTTTTCGCTACTTCTCGCTTTACTTGGTTCCATATCAATGCAGTGGAATTATACTGGCAGTGATACGGTGATAGACGTACCACTTGCTGTCCCATTGATCTAATTTGTAAGCCTTTTTGGCACCTACAATTTCTTCTTAAGACAGACGTTCAGCTTTCATTTCATCGACTGAAAATGAAACATTCTTTATCTTTAACCACTCCATAATATCTGCCTTGTGCCAATTTGGACGTGGCAGCTTTTCTGTCTGAATGGAGTGGTAGCTGGCGTTGTCCGTTACGGTAATTGACCTTTCTTCCAGCACAGGCAACAGTCGAATAAACCAGTTCTTAAAAAATTCTTCATTAATTTCTGAATGGTAATCGGATTGGCAAGAACTTTTCCCACCACGAAAAACAAGTTTGGCCTCTGGTATGGAGCCTGTGGTTAATGAACCAGAGTGGGCGACGATTAATCGGCCATCTCTACCAGTAGGCACTTTCCAACCGCCGTTTTCTTTGGAGTCGTGCCATGTATACTTATTTGCGTGGTTCTGTGAAACCCAAGTTTCATCCAAGTACAATACAGGCCTGTTGTCTTCAGCATGAAAGAAGTGCATTTTACGCAAAAACTTCGCTCTTGCTGCTGCAATGTCTCTACGTTCTATTAAGAATTTCCGTCAGTCATTACACTTCTTGAATCAGAAACCAAGGGAGCGGAGAAAATGAAGAACGAAGGTCTCTGAGCCCAAGTAATTAATTTTTTTCACGGAGGTCAGCCTGTACTTTTTTAGGTGTTGGATGCTCTCCTCTGAGTAATATCCAAGTACCATTCTATGCATGAGCTCTTTGGTAAAATCGTCGAAGTCGGTTGATTTCCATTCACGTTCGTATCGCTTTCTTGGAGACTCAAAACACTCACGCATGTCTGGAGATTCTGCTAATGACACAGATTTGCTGATACGGCCTAACGTGGAGACACCATACGTTTTAGCAGTAAATTTATGAATTTGCGCAAAATTTAAGTTATTCCTCGCTTCTTCATTCTCGGCCAGATCAGTAAAAAACTTGAGTACATTCGATATGATAATTTTTGATTGTTTACGAATGTTTTTCCGCCCTTTATTCACACCGACCGGAGCAGCACTACAAGTAGGCCATTGCTCCTGCATTGTTGTTCACCACAAAATACACGTCAAAGCACCTTTCTAAAGACAGTAAGACTTTGTGATCAGACGTGAACACTCGATATAGCACGGTAACACTGAGCTTTCAGCTGCTCTGACCTACCGCACCGCTAACGCTACCCACATGGCAACAAAGCCGAGAGGCGGCGAATCACAGCCCGCAGCCCCGCTGGCAGATGGCAGCGGCCGTGACCTTGAGGACTCTATTTCGTGCCGGCCACTCTACTGTAACCTCAAATGTTTGTGTGGTACAGTAATTATGGTGTACGCGTACGTCGAGACAGTGTTTGCGCAGCAATCCCCGACATAGTGTAACTGAGGCGGAATAAGGGGAAGCAGCCCGCATTCGGTGAAGCAGATGGCAAAACGCCTTAAAAACCATCCACAGGCTGGCCGGCACATCGGTCCTCCAGACTAATCCGCCGGGCGGACTCGTGTCGGGGACAATTCAGGAAGCAGCGCGTTAGACCATGCGGCTAGGTGGGTGAGTACAAATTATATGTAGTTTAGTACAGTATTACGAGAGTAGTGGAGGGGGAACTTACAGTTGGCTCACATGAAAGGACCTGTTTATCGGTGATGGAACCTCAAAGCAATGCGCTCTGGAACGCAATAATGAGAATCCATTAGGAACAACAGAGTGAGGTGTCCTTGTGCAGAAACTGTTAACAAGTATGCCATCGACGTAAAATCGTGTGAAAGGCAACAATCTACAGCTACATCGATTACAGTAGTTCGAGACGATCAACATAATGAATGCGAACTGGTGAGGTTTCGGTACCACAATATTGCATAGAATCCAACAGCCTGAGTGTTCTTAAATCTCAGAGTCTGGGATCAACATAACTACTTCGCATTCTGATAATGAGAATATTGTCATTTAAGAGTCGGTCAACCTTTGTGACAGTCCAGAGGGAAGCAGAGTTTGAGATATTCTCTGTGCTGCAGATTGGCAAGCAGTTCATTCATATTTATCCCCCATAAAGTGATTTACCAAGATTGATGCCTTATGATACTACCAACTCCACAGGATAAACGGCGGGACTGGACATCGTGATTTACTCTGATTTCTTCCCTGTATCTGCAGTAAGAGTAATTATGGACTCTCCTCCCACTCCCACTTTTCAGTAGAATCAGTCACTGCATTGGGTTTCTATGTACGCCGTGATATTCTGTTTTTCCAATATCTTCACAGCAACAGCAACAAAAATGGTAAATGAGTTTTTTTTGTCATTGTGAACTTCCCGTGACCATTGTAACACCTTTCGTCTGTCCAAAGCACTAAGGAGATGCAGTTATGTTTTATCAGGACGAATTCAATTCTAAGGTTTTCCCGCTCTATCCACTAGAACTAAGCAGTCCTCAGATGGGATGAGGCAGCCGATGTTGGCGTGGACGCGGTAGGTACAGTCACGCTCTAAAGTATCCGAACGACCTGAATTGCATTTCGCCTCATTCGCATGCAACCCTCATAACGCAGCTGTCTAGCAGGTCCTCTAGTCGCTCCTTGGTACAGTCATTTGACTATTGAAAATGGTTCCAACAAGTCACCACTAGAAAACACTGCTCTGTATCGCTATAACTCTAGATGTAAAATAATACCACGATACTACAAATATCAGGGAACACCTTATCACAGATAAGACTGTCCTTAAGGCTTGTAAGCTCACATTTATTACAATATATGACATATCTGAAATGTTATTATTCTCATTATTACGTCAGGTAGATAATGCACTTAGGAAGTTCGTCGTATTCATGATTTCGTCTTCAAAGTAACATAGCGTACTTATTATTTACCACAAAAGGACATTAAAAATTTAAGTTATTCAAGAGCAGCTAGTTGAGAATATGTATGAACTTCAAATGACACGACGAACCGTCTCGTTCTGCATATAGATTTAAACCCAGGTCATGCAGACTAAGCAAAGATTTCGTGACTGACGGAAACTAACAGTCATTCATGACTAGCCATACAGAGAGTGATATACCTCGATTTTAGACAGTATCAGTTAGCAAATATCAACTTTAAATTACATAACGTTAACATTTTTAACGGATGAGAATTCGTACCAGCATCTGTTGTCCCTGTTAACGAACTACAAGCGATGTTAAGTATTTCTTCTTCACAAGTAACTTACTTGAAATGTGTTGTGTTGGATAGGGATTCGAACCCACAACCTAATCGGATTGTTATCGAAACACAATCAAATGTGACATATCGGATTTTTTCGACAGTAGCTAGATGTTTTAACTGAAATGACGAGAAGAAACATTAATTGTTTTCCTTCTCAGGACTCCAACCCAGCACCTATCACTGTTACATTCTAGAGAAAACGAGCGTTAAATGTGGGTTTGTTACACCAGCAGCGACATGTGAGCATGTTTGATCTAGAAATAATATGACGAAGAGTTCAGTGCTGACTGGGAATCGAACCCCACACATATCGTTGTTGACTACAGACAAAAAGACCAGCAGCTCGGAATAACATCCTTGAACTTACAGTTCTGTGTCTCACTGAAAGTAAAAAACGTCAGATATCGTTAGTGTTGACAACGAATGAAAATACATTAAAAATCAAAGTTCTTATCCATCAGCAGATAGGTGTTCTCATGCTAGAGCTTGATAATACATAATGAAAACTTTAGTGCTGCGCCAAGATTCGAACCCATTCACTCCCAATATGTGGAGATGTTGAGGAATCTGCAGTGTTGAACAAACAAAAAATTATAGTCGAGCTGTATTGTCACGAAGGGATCAAATTTCGCGTTAAGGGCGGTCTGAGTTGCATTCCCAGTTCAGAACCAATTTTATCGACATACAGAAGCTCAAATAAAAGATGGAATAAGTGTCTTGTGACCCTACATAGCGTTTGTTTCGTCACTAGAAATGCATATCTTGTATAAGAAAGGTTACCTGTAATAGAGTTTCTACATGTCGACACTCATGACTTTATTGTGGTTCAATCTCTACTTGGTAGAGAAGGAATATCACGTTTAATGTGAATTTCAGACCACAATGCCATTATACCTTCTTCACTTGGAGTAGCCAGAAGAGAATAGAATCTATCTCTCCCTATCAAAATTCATGAGCAGAAGTTGGAATCGAACTCAGATCATACAAACATGAAACTATCATCAATACAACTGATCACAAAATCCTCTTCTCAGTGACTCACTTTTCTACCGTAACGCCGTTGCGCCACACTGGATGAGGATTCTGACACACAGGCTCCCTGTAGTGGTTTGCAGCATGTTCAGGACATCATTTACTTGGTTGACCGAATCGCCATGAACTAGCTGCCTCGGCTGCCCAGTGCAGACATTCGACTCTATTTTGTAATCACCGATATAAAATCACGTAACTGGTACCTACACAGTACTGCCAACAGTGTAGGATGCAGAAATTTAAATAGGAAGTGTTCCTTTCCACTTGGGCAACTCTAGTGCGCTATCTGTTTGTTGAAAACGTCATGCAGTGCAAAAGAAAAGCTGTAACTGTCTGACTCTCAGAAGTCTAGATCCGGCCATATGCATTATCTCACAGCACTGTGCAATGCGGGGTTCTAGGCGCTCAGTTCGGAACCGCGCGACTGCTACGGTCGCAGGTTCGAATCCTGCCTCGGTCATGGATGTGTGTGATGTCCTTAGGTTAGTTAGGTTTAAGTCGTTCTAAGTTCTAGGGGACTGATGACCAGAGATGTTAAGTCCCATAGTGCTCAGAGCCATTTGAACCATTTTTTTGCAATGCGGAAGTTCTGGAGGAAATGTTGTGACTTATGGAGATACCCAAAAGTTGCTTGTCGGCAGCAGAAAGAGGCGTTACCTCGTGTGCAACATTGTAAGTTTTTCACCATTGCACTATGAGCAGATAGTATTTTCTTGCGATTTCCTTATTGATGTTTGATCTGACTGCTTCCACCCCCTTTCACAGAAGAGATGGAAACGTTAAACTCAGCGAGACTGGAACCGCGAACCACAACAGACGATTTTCCACATGTCAGCATATTACCACAAAGCTAACGAAGAAGTATATGTCTAGGCTTCTTCTTACTAAGCCAATGGTGGCTAGAACTCGTAAACCGCTATTTAAAGGACGAGAGTAGTTGCAATTTCCACGTGAGCTGATAGCCGTAAATTGACAATCATTTGTTACAACTCAAGCGATAATAACTCGGATTATTCAATGGAAATGACAGGAAAAATCAAGTGAATATTGCGGCTTATTTCCGTGCCCACCAGGAAGTAACTCGTCGATCACAGAGTTGCCAAACATACCTTGCCTTATTGCCAAATCTCAGTTACAGTACCAGCAGGAAGAAGACGAACCGATATGATCCTACAGTGGGCTGGGAAGTGACCATAGCTGGCATCTCAAAGACACGACTGCTTCGGCCTGCAATACATAATGCGTCTGATTCACATTTCTGTAACTAGGTTTAGTGACTGGAGTGTTGTTACTAACAATACTGAGAACTGACTGCAAAATTAAGCATTATAAATCAGTAACTCTCGTAGTTGTTTTTATATCCACGAATATAGCTTAAGTATCAATCGCTTACTCACCAACAGTAAGATGTGTGCGTGTTTTACCAGAAATAAAGACACCTATTGCGGTTGTTGGCAGAACATGAACAGACATTAAAAATGCACGTTAATTTTCACAAGTAGGCCCTTGTAGACGTGATAGGGCTTTAAATGAAATTATGAATATTTTTGTACTTCATCAAGATCGTACCCACATACTTACCTTTGGAGGATACGTAGAGAAGATTGCAGTCTTTGGAAAAGGAACGAAATGTTCTGAGAGATTCAGATCCTCGAAAGAGGAGATATGAATTCGAATCACAGTCCAGCAAAAAAATTTTTCAAAAATGGTTCAAATGGCTCTGAGCACTATGGGACTTAACATCTGTGGTCATCAGTCCCCTAGAACTTAGAACTACTTAAACCTAACTAACCTAAGGACATCACACACATCCATGCCCGAGGCAGGATTCGAACCTGCGACCGCAGCAGTCGCGCGGTTCCGGACTGAGCGCCTAGAACCGCTCGGTCACCGTGGCCGGCAAAATTTTTCATCGTCCCTAGTTCAATCAAGTACAAGTAAAATAAGAGCCCTGTTCTTTTAAATGGCTATCGGTTCATCAAATAAAATACAATTTTCTATTGTAAAGAAGTTTACTGGCGAAAATACTCCTGTTTACCTTGTCTTCCGCCTACGTCATTTCCCGAACTAAACTGGCTCTGCCCAGTTGGTCATGATGGAACGTGATGTTTAATGCGGATTCTGGATTATAACGTCTTTCTCTTGTTTCAAGTTATGTATGTAAAAGAATGTTTTAGCAAATCAATTGTTTTCCTTTGCAATAAACAGAAAGATATTCGTTCTAAGCTACCCAAGTTCGAAATTTTCGCAATATTAGTTCAAATATAATATTCGCTTCCATAATGTAGGGAAGTACTTCACAGTTGCAAAACCCACATCCGACTCATTGACCTCACATACACTCGCTGGCCATGTGGCCATAAATTCTAGCTCAGACTTACACCAGTTTAAGTAACCTAATGTAGCGAAGACTGTTTGCCAGTGCTCTTTCTCGCCGGAAAATACACAATTCACTTATTGGGCTCCATAAGTACAGTGTAACAGTAACTTCTGTGTGTAGGCAATGTATACGTACTGTAGGATTCAGTGGTGCTCTCTCTTCCACTTCTGTATACAATGTGCCTGACCTAAACAGGCCCTTTATCATTACTGGCCCTGTGTAGTGCAACATCATATTGACAACAGTAATGTGCTTATACTGACAACGTCACTGTTCGTTTTACCTGATTCTGTAATCATTTAAATAAAGCAACACTACCTTCCTGTGGGAGACATTTCGTACCTCTTTGCCTTCTGTGAAATTTGTCAGTAATCTTTCTGCCTTCCAGCGAAATGCGGCAAAGTACGGCCGGTAAACGATTCACAAACCACGATTTACTGACGTTAAGACGATTTCTTTAAACATTGTCGTAGCTGAAGGAATTTAGTTTCTTTTCAAATCGTCTTAACCAACAACGTTTACAGATATCTCAAATGGGAAAAGGTATTTATCCAGGTACGAAGGTTGTAAAACAAACTTCCCACAGTTTGTGTCAGGTTGATCTTTTCGTCTGATAGCACTTCGTAAGTATTTTGTCTAAGAAGTATCACAAGTAGTGTTTCTGTAGCTGTGGGAATCACTTGTTGAAAACGAGTTTAACACCAATGTGTACAGTACTGTTAAATATTCAAAATGAGTACTGCTAAATATTCAAAATGATTATCGACCTGAGTTCATCCACAAACTGAGGCGTATTTATAATATTGAAGCTAGATTTTGTATCCTCTTCTTCTATGAATGGGCATTGGAAGGTGTTTACACACACGAATACAATACTGTGAATACTTCAAACGCTACAGTTAACGTTACTCTTATAAACTAATTTTGTTTTTTTAATTCTTCTGGGTCTTCAGCGTGCAATATGTGTTGCACATACAGTCTTAGACAAAAAAAATTGACCGCCGAGTCGTTCATGTAAGGTGGACAATACAATCGTGCTCGCCTCAGAATACTATGTCTGACAATATGCTCGATATGGCAACATTGTAGACTGCAGCACTTCCTGGAGGAAGTCTTCACTGCAGTCTGAGTACATCACTCTTGACTACGACTGTAGTCTTGAGGTAAAACGCGAGACTAGCTAATACGACGTCTGGCAACCGAAAGCACACGTCGACAAAACTTTTATCGCCCCTTTCCTCTCGGTGCTGAAGCTATGAGTGTAATTCAAGCGAACCTACAATATACTTCGCTTTCTGTCAGATTGGTAATAAAAGTTTGGTTCAACAATATTAGCGAGAGATTTCTTGGCCGACCATCTGCCTCTGAACACCGCATGCATCTGAGTTCTCTGTTAGCCGTTTGCTGCCTACCGGCAGGGGTTGAGGCACTGCGCTGCCTCGCCTTCTGCCGACAACATCTGCTCCACTCCTCACTCTCGACTGTGTAAAATGCTCTAATGATGTTGAGTCATGACACATAAAATTAGTCTATGATTTGTTTCTCACACTCGATAGCAACAGAGGCACAAAACTGTTTTTATTTGATGAGTATTTTATTACAGTAGTATGCAACGCATCAACGTGGCACAGAATTAATTTCATTGTTTCTGATCCAGTGTGCTATAATTAAGGCGTCACATCCTGTTCTTTTTCCTTTCAGAGGAGATTCTTCAAATAATTTATTTATGTCATGGATTCATATGTGTTACTCAAGGCACAGAGAGTAAATGGATTCGAAACATTGTGTCAATACCTTTTAGAACCTGCTCTATAGCTACTCAGGCAAATTGCCTGTTTTGAGGTCCATACATTAATTAATGGAGAAGTGAACGCTGTTCAAAAGTGATATTTAAAATATTCAATTGGATTTAAGGCGACAAAACTGCCCATATCTGAAGCTACCCAGAGAAAAAGTAAGTTGCTAGAACCTCTGTTACCAAATGTCTGCAGAGATTTCCTAATTGCTACTGTGGAAATTTAGCATAGAAGCCCTATAGTAATCAAGAGGTTCATTCCTTCATACTTATCACCCTGGCACGTGAGTCTTAAGTGAAGAACAATATTGAAATTTGTATTGTTGATGGTCGATCCGAATTTCTTCAGAGGCACTTGTATTGTGAAGCAGCTTGGCAGTCAGAGAGCCAAGATCTATGACCATTAACACAACTCACTGAGTCCAGCTACCAAGAGGACTTGAGATGTGTAAAGATTTTCTTCTGATTTCATTACAGAATTTTTTATGGAAGTTCACAGCTCCATAAAATAAATGAGAAAAAAGCTCGCACACGCTGGCCCCTACCACGGTTAGAACTGATGATTCACTGAGCTGTTGCAACACGAGACACAGGTGGTACCACGGGGCTACGGACACACTGCTGACAGCAACCCACTCTCATCATGGTATTGGTCGCTCAGCTTCATAATGCATCGTGAAAGATAATAAAAGTTGTCACTTATGTGAAGAATAGCATTTCTTTAGCCAAAAAATTGAATTTTCTGTCTCAGTGTCTTAGTTTAAATGAGGATGATATAGCACGCGTCATTCAAATGAAAAGGGAATATCACGTGAAATTAGCGAGTCAATTCAGTACCATACGTGGAAGTGAATGCACTGTCACAGTGTTGCCAAAGGTTTGTGACGATGTTGCCAACGCTCAGCTGTTCTAGGAACAGCTCTGCAGCAGTATGCGAGGAGAATCCCGTGCTCGTTTCATAGGAGGATACAGAGAGGAGGCGCGGGTTTTGGTTAATATGCAGCGTTTTCTCCTACCAGTTGTGTCAAACATTCAGGTGTATAATCTTCCATGACGATTACAGTTTCCCACAAAATATATACGAATAAAACACTTACCTTATTAATTTGTGACAAAAGATTAATTAGACATTAAAAAGTCTTTGGAAATCAACTTTGCCCACCTGTCACGAAAACTAAGATAACAAACACTTTGCACCTCGAAATCGATTGCATTTATGTGCAGTCTTGTGATCATACAAGTAGAATTTCATGAATTGTATGATAATGTAGAAAAATGTTAGTGCATATGGAAGCTATAAGAAACACAGTTAACTAATTATTATGTGCCATGTAATAATCAATTCATTTGAAAATTCAGAAGAGAAGAAACTAAAAAGTATACATATTAAGACAAAAACTAAAGTGCAGATGCGGGCACTGTGCAGATCTGCGTTTTTTCATCTTCAGATCTATACAAATAATGTATACTAACTAGCGTATTCATTGCTTTCGTAATGTTTCCCATTTTGTTTGATGAACTACACTCCTGGAAATGGAAAAAAGAACACATTGACACCGGTGTGTCAGACCCACCATACTTGCTCCGGACACTGCGAGAGGGCTGTACAAGCAATGATCACACGCACGGCACAGCGGACACACCAGGAACCGCGGTGTTGGCCGTCGAATGGCGCTAGCTGCGCAGCATTTGTGCACCGCCGCCGTCAGTGTCAGCCAGTTTACCGTGGCATACGGAGCTCCATCGCAGTCTTTAACACTGGTAGCATGCCGCGACAGCGTGGACGTGAACCGTATGTGCAGTTGACGGACTTTGAGCGAGGGCGTATAGTGGGCATGCGGGAGGCCGGGTGGACGTACCGCCGAATTGCTCAACACGTGGGGCGTGAGGTCTCCACAGTACATCGATGTTGTCGCCAGTGGTCGGCGGAAGGTGCACGTGCCCGTCGACCTGGGACCGGACCGCAGCGACGCACGGATGCACGCCGAGACCGTAGGATCCTACGCAGTGCCGTAGGGGACCGCACCGCCACTTCCCAGCAAATTAGGGACACTGTTGCTCCTGGGGTATGGGCGAGGACCATTCGCAACCGTCTCCATGAAGCTGGACTACGGTCCCGCACACCGTTAGGCCGTCTTCCGCTCACGCCCCAACATCGTGCAGCCCGCCTCCAGTGGTGTCGCGACAGGCGTGAATGGAGGGACGAATGGAGACGTGTCGTCTTCAGCGATGAGAGTCGCTTCTGCCTTGGTGCCAATGATGGTCGTATGCGTGTTTGGCGCCGTGCAGGTGAGCGCCACAATCAGGACTGCATACGACCGAGGCACACAGGGCCAACACCCGGAATCATGGTGTGGGGAGCGATCTCCTACACTGGCCGTACACCACTGGTGATCGTCGAGGGGACACTGAATAGTGCACGGTACATCTAAACCGTCATCGAACCCATCGTTCTACCATTCCTAGACCGGCAAGGGAACTTGCTGTTCCAGCAGGACAATGCACGTCCGCATGTATCCCGTGCCACCCAACGTGCTCTAGAAGGTGTAAGTCAACTACCCTGGCCAGCAAGATCTCCGGATCTGTCCCACATTGAGCATGTTTGGGACTGGATGAAGCATCGTCTCACGCAGTCTGCACGTCCTGCACGAACGCTGGTCCAACTGAGGCGCCAGGTGGAAATGGCATGGCAAGCCGTTCCACAGGACTACATCCAGCATCTCTACGATCGTCTCCATGGGAGAATAGCAGCCTGCATTGCTGCGGAAGGTGGATATACACTGTACTAGTGCCGACATTGTGCATGCTCTGTTGCCTGTGTCTATGTGCCTGTGGTTCTGTCAGTGTGATCATGTGATGTATCTGACCCCAGGAATGTGTCAATAAAGTTTCCCCTTCCTGGGACAATGAATTCACGGTGTTCTTATTTCAATTTCCAGGAGTGTAGATCCACACACATGAGTCTAACTGTTTCTTTGTATCCTTCCATATGTGTGTTATTGCTCAGTATTCACAAATCAAAATATTATGCCTGCCCCACGAGTTATTAGAACGAGGTCGCAAGAAGGCTAATGAATTATGATCAAAATACACTGAGACGCCAATTTGTCTGTCGTCATGGTGTTAAGTCGACCGAAATAGTTGGGTATTGTGGCCTGTATCACCGGCATCCCGTTGTCGTCTTCTCTTACTGAGATTTTCATCTTACCCTGAACACAATGTGTGTATTCTCCATGACGAAACATCCCACATTCCATTCATCCTGCCCCATTCGTTATGTGCATCACAGCAGTGAGTTATAGGAAATCTCTTGTGAGGTGACGAATAACAATAACAGTGGTAGTAATAACAAATCAGTAATTAAGGATGTTTACTACGTTATAGAAATTGTTAACGAATAACAAAATAACCAAGAAAGGCTGAGTGTTTAATTGGCGCACTACGTAGGTGTTCTTACCACTTTGTTACTGAATGCTGTTCTGGTTGTTTGCAGATGGAAGAGAAAGAACCCTGTAGCCATACATATCGCCAGTACAACGAGATATTACTTATCAACTATCCTTGCTTTACATCACTATACGAACATGGTGTCACCGAGCTGATATTTGAAATACATTTCTGTTTTCTCCCTCTGTCTCTCTCTTTCTCTCTCTCTTTTTATTTTCGAGGAAATCATCGAGTAATAAGCAAGTAGGCATATAATCTATTTACGGTTATTTTCATCGGGATACATAATGCAAAATACAACTTTAAGTGTATTATTGCGTAATTTCAGTTATTGACAGTCTATTCGTGAGCTTGCTCGCATTCACTGGGGTGAAACCTATCACAGAAGCAAGGAAAATTACAAATGTTTCTTGCACCATGCGCAACACACAAACGATTCTCGCTGCACTGACGTGCTGTCCGATATATTGCACGGAAAAAATATCTGATTAATGTTGCTTAATACAGCTCTATCACATATCTATTTGAATAGGTACCAAGTGTATAAAAGTATATCTTGAAATACACAGAAACTCACATAGAGGTATTCAACTGAAACACAACTAGGACCAAGATTGTAACTGGGGTCGACAGCATCGTCGTCTACCGCCTTGACAACTCGAACGGTGACAGTGCTCGGCCAGTTACTTACGCTTACTGGTATCAAAGCTACTGCATGAAAACACAAAAATGTTAATCACCCGAAGATCATTAACTTTGGAACCAATAGTAAAGTAAAGCAGTCATCAGTCGGAAGATTGGTTTGAACACCACAGTGCATTAATAGGCACGGTCTTGTAGGAGGTGGTATGCCGTGGCTTTCCTCCGACCTTTGAGATGACTTACCTAGCCAGTTAACGGGGGAACCTACAGTTTAACGTGGCTTTCGGACCACAGTGCATCTCGGCATTTTTCATATCAACAAACACTGCCCGAGGGGAAATAAGTGAAACATGGCACATAATAATCGTGTGATTGACCACAGATCGAACCCGATACCAGCCGGCTTGAGTGGCCGTGCGGTTCTAGGCGCTACAGTCTGGAATCGAGCGACCGCTACGGTCGCAGGTTCGAATCCTGCCTCGGGCAAGGATGTTCTTAGGTTAGCTAGGTTTAATTAGTTCTAAGTTCTAGGCGAACTGATGACCTCAGAAGTTAAGTCGCATAGTGCTCAGAGCCATTTGAACCATTTGAACCTGATACCTTTATATTTGTAGTATTGCTTTTTACCACTTTGCCACCACGTTACACCTGGAACCCTTCCTGTACTAATAAAACGCTTTATTTGTAGACACTCTTTAGATGTACAGCATAGAAAATACGATTGTCATTCCTCAACTTTGGCCTCGATTTTTTCAAAAGCGAGGGAGTATTTAGCAGAAAGCTAGAACGTCCACGCAATATTTGATCCAAATCGGTAGCGCACATGTCAGACCCTCTCCTTCTAACACTTATTTACAAATCGGAAGTTTGTGGAGACTGTTTCCCCCTGCTCCCCACAACGAGCGCTTTAAGTGATATACAGCAATGTATTCAATACCTCGAATACACTAAACGCCACTGTTACAGTGTACTTATGGAGCCCAATGAGTGAACTGCGTATTTTCTTGTGAGAAAGAGCACTGGCAAACAGTCTTCGCTACATTAGGTTACTTAAACTGGTGTCACTCTGAGCTAGAATTTATGGCCAGATGGCCAGCGAGTGTGTGTAAGGTCAATGAGTCGGATGTGGGTTTTGCAACTGTGAAATATTTCCCTGCATTATGGAAGCGAATATTGTATTTGAACTAATATTGCGAAAATTTCGAACTTGGGTAGCTTAGAATGAATATCTTTCTGTTTATTGCAAAGGAAAACAATTGATTTTCTGAAACATTCTCTTACATACATAACTTGAAACAAGAGAAAGACGTTATAATCCAGAATCCGCATTAAACATCACGTTCCTTCATTACCAACTGGGCAGAGCCAGTTTACTTCGGGAAATGACATAGGCGGAAGACATGGTAAACAGAAGTATTTTCGCCAGTAAACTTCTTTACAATAGAAAATTTTATTTTATTTGATGAACCGATACCCATTTAAAAGAACAGGGCTCTTATTTTTCTTGTACTTGATTGAACTTGGGACGTAGAAAAATTTTTTTTGCTGGACTGTAATTCGAATTCGTATCTCCACTTTCGAGGATCTGAATCTCTCGGAAATTTCGTTCCTTTTCCAAAGAGTGCAATCTTCTCTACGTATCCTCCAAAGGTAAGTATGTGGGTCCGATCCTGATGAAGTACAAAAATATTCATAATTTCATTTAAAGCCCTATCACGTCCACAAGGGCCTACTTGTGAAAATTAACGTGAATGTTTAATGTCTGTTCATGTGTTGCCAACAATCGCAATAGGTGTCTTTATTTCTGGTAAAACACGCACACATCTTATTGTTGGTGAGTAAGCAATTGATACATAAACTATATTCGTGGATGATAAAGAAGGACGGTAGCTGTGCTGTTCGATTGTCGCTCAGGTATAAAATTTTGTATTCTTATTTTAGATTAAAACACCTAGCAGCTGGTAAGAAAAACCGATATGTAACATTTGATTTTACTTTGCTAACAATTCAGTTACATGCTGGGTTCGTATCTCCATCACAGAATTTCACATCATCTGCTTTATCTTTAAATGCATGCACACTTTGTTACTTCTGAATGGAGGTTTATATCAGACATATTTCGTGGTTAGTTAACAGGGATGAAATGGTCTTGATAGGAGTCCCGGTTTATTACAAAATCTGTCGTGTTTTATTTTCAAGTTTAGATTTGATTACTGATATTGGCTAGTCAGCAATATGATATGATTAGATTAGATTAGATTAATAATTGTTCCACAGATCATGAATACGACATTTCGTAATGATGTGGAACGTGCTATTTTAATGAAAGATTTCTTCACATACCATGATTCAATTTCTTTACAACAATTTTTTACACTCTCTCTCATACTTTCTCTCTCTCTCTCTCTCTCTCTCTCTCTAACACACACACACACACACTCACATTCTCTTTTTTATTTTTATTTGTTTGTTGTCTTCGACTATCGGTGAGGCACGAAAACGTCCGAGAATGAGATTCTTAGTCTTGAGTACACTTACGAAAGAAATATAAAAACAACTATGAGAGTTACTGATTTATAGTGCTTAGTTTGCAGTCAGTTCTCAGTATTATTAGTAACTACGCTCCAGTCACTAAACCTAGTTACAGAAATGTGAATCAGACGCATTATGTATTGCAGGCCGTAGCAGTCGTGTCTTAGAGACGCCGGCTATGATCTCTTCCCAGACCACTGTAGGATCACATCGGTTCGTCTTCTTCCTGCTGGTACTTTAACTGAGATTTGGCAATGAGGCAAGGTATGTTTGGCAACTCTGTAATCGATGAGTTACTTCCTGGTGTGCACGGAAATAAGCCGCAAAGTTCACTTGATTTTTCCTGTCATTTCCGTTGAATAATCTGAGTTATTATCGCTTGAGGTGTAACAAATGATTGTCAATTTACGGTTATAAGCCCAGGAAAGGCGTTGCACGTGGAAATCGCAACTACTCTCGTCCTTTAAATAGCGGTTTACGAGTTCTAGCCACCACTGGCCTAGTAAGAGGAAGCCTAGACATATACTTCTTCGCTAGCTTTGTGGTAATATGCTGAAATGTGGAAAATCGTCTGTTATTGTTTGCGGTTCCAGTTTCGCTGAGTTTAACGTTTTCATCTCTTCTGTGAAAGGGCTACAAGCAGTCAGATCAAACATCAGTAAGGAAATCGCAAGAAAATGCTATCAGCTCATAGTGTAATGGTGAAAAACTTACAATGCTGCACAGCAGGTAACGTCTCTTTCTGCTGCAGACAAGCAACTTTTGGGTTTCTAGGAATACATAACTTTATTTATGAAATGCCACATTTGCGTCTCTCTTGTGTATGGCACAGCATACCAATTAAACACAAACTCAATCTAAATCTAAGCGGCTAGTATTTTACTAATGCGTGCCAATAGAGGAACGCTTGTTTACAGATACTCACTTTTATCAAAACAGACTTTTGTTATAAGGTTATCGTGGGTGGTTTTATTTCATTTCTTATAATACAGTGCACAATTTTCGTAAGGTTTATTTTAGTGTTGTTGAAACAATAGTAAACATGAGAGAGAAATTAATCATCAACGATACATGCAAATTCTCTGATGTTATCTATAACAGTTTGACAATGCACATGCGTTTATTGATTACATGCATGTAGAAAACTTGTTCTGAGTTAAAGCTGCCAAACAAGGTTTGAAGAAGAATAAAATGAAAGTACCACATGACAGCAAATGTAGAAAATACTTTTCTGACGTATTCTGGCATGATGCGCTCTCCCCATACAATATACAAATGTTTTGAGATGCATCTGCTGCCTGGCCGTCTATTAAACATGAAAAGAACAAAATGTCACAGACGTTAGCCCTCTTTCCACATGTGACCATTTTGGGTTGAGAAGTGAAGGGAATTATGTTCACAGTTCCATTAGATTGATAACTTCAGTAGACAGCAGAATTGCGTTAAAAAAATTTACCTCTGGATGTACTCGAAAGCGCGATATCTTATCCACAGTGCGCGACGCTTATCATTACGCAACTAGCTGACAGGAAGCTACGGTATCTCCATAAGTCAACAACATTTCCTCCAGAACTTCCGCATTGCACAGTGCTGAGAGATAATGCATATGGCCGGATCTAGCCTTCTGAGAGACTACCAGTTACAGCTTTTCTTTTGCACTGCATGACGTTTTCAACAAACAGATAGCGCACTAGAGTTGCCCAAGTGGAAAGGAACACTTCCTATTTAAATTTCTGCATCCTACACTGTTGGCAGTTCTGTGTAGGTACCAGTTACGTGATTTTATATCGGTGATTACAAATTAGAGTCGAATGTCTGCACTGGGCAGCCGCGGCAGCTAGTTCATGGCGATTCGGTCAACCAAGTAAATGATGTCATGAACATGCTGCAAACCACTACAGGGAGCCTGTGTGTCAAAATCCTCATCCAGTGTGGCGCAACGGCGTTACGGTAGAAAAGTGAGTCACTGAGAAGAGGATTTGATGATCAGTTGGACTGATGATAGGTTCATGTTTGTATGGTCTGAGTTCGATTCCAACTTCTGCCCATGAATTTTGATAGGGAGAGATAAATTCTATTCTCTTCTGGCTACCCCAAGTGAAGAAGGTATAATGGCATTGTGGTCTGAAATTCACATTAAACATGATATTCCTTCTCTACCCAGTAGGGATTGAACCACAATAAAGTCATGAGTGTCGAGTTGTAGAAACTCTATTACAGGTAACCTTCCTTATAGCGCAGTGGACACTGGACTCGCATTCGGAAGGACGACGGTTCAATCCCGCGTCCGGCCATCCTGATTTAGGTTTTCCGTGATTTCACTAAATCACTCCAGGCAAATGCCGGGATGGTTCCTCTGAAAGGGCACGGCCGACTTCCTTCCCCATCCTTCCGTAATCCGATGAGACCGATGACCACGCTGTCTGGTCTCCTTCCCCAAACCAACCAACCTTCCTTATACCAGATATTTATTTCTAGTGACGAAACAAACGCTATGTAGGGTCACAGAACACTTATTCCATCTTTTATTTGAGCTTCTGTATGTCGATAAAATTGGTTCTGAACTGGGAATGCAACTCAGACCGTCCTTAACGCGAAATTTGATCCCTTCATGACAATACAGCTCGACTATAATTTTTGTTTGTTCAACACTGCAGATTCATCAACATCTCCACATATTGGGAGTGAATGTGTTCGAATCCTGGCGAAGCACTAAAGTTTTCATTATGTATTATCAAGCTCTAGCATGAGAACACCTATCTGCTGGTGGATAAGAACTGATTGATAATGTATTTTCATTCGTTGTCAACACTAACGATATCTGACGTTTTTTACTCCCAGTGAGACACAGAACTGTAAGTTCAAGGATGTTATTCCGAGCTGCTGGTCTTTTTGTCTGTAGTCAACAACGATATGTGTGGGGTTCGATTCCCAGTCAGCACTGAACTCTTCGTCATATTACTTCTAGATCAAACATGCTCACATGTCGCTGCTGGTGTAACAAACCCACATTTAACGCTCGTTTTCTCTAGAATGTAACAGTGATAGGCGCTGGGCTGCAGTCCTGAGAAGGAAAACAATTAATGTTTCTTCTCGTCATTTCAGTTAAAACATCTAGCTACTGCCGAAAAAATCCGATATGTCACAGTTGATTGTGTTTCGATAACCATCCGATTAGGTTGTGGGTTCGAATCCCTATCCAACACAACACGTTTCAAGTAAGTTACTTGTGAAGAAGAAATATTTAACATCGCTTGTAGTTCGTTAACAGGGACAACAGATGCTGGGTACGAATTCTCATCCGTTAAAAATGTTAACGTTATGTAATTTAAAGATGATATTTGCTAACTGATACTCTCTAAAATCGAGGTATATCACTCTCTGTATGCCTAGTCATGAATGACTGTTAGTTTCCGTCAGTCACGAAATCTTTGCTTAGTCTGCATGACCTGAGTTTAAATCTATATGCAGAACGAGACGGTTCGTCGTCTCATTTGAAGTTCATACATATTCTCAACTAGCTGCTCGTGAATAACTTAAATTTTTTATGTCACTTTGTGGTAAATAATAAGTACGGTATGTTACTTTGAAGACGAAATCATGAATACGACGAACTTACTAAGTGCATTATCTACCTAACGTAATAATGAGAGTGGTAACATTTCAGGTATGTCATATATTGTAATAAATGTGAGCTTACAAGCCTTAAGGACAGTCTTATCTGTGATAAGGTGTTCCCTGATATTTGTGGTATCGTGGTATTATTTTACATCTAGAGTTATAGCGATACAGAGCAGTGTTTTCTAGTGGTGACTTGGAACCATTTTCAATAGTCAAACGACTGTACCGAGGAGCGATTAGAGGACCTGCTAGACAGCTGCATTATGAGGGTTGCATGCGAATCAGGCGAAATGCAATTCAGGTCGTTCGGATAGGTTTGAGCTTGACTGTACATCCGACCCCACGATGACAGCGCCGTCGGCACATGGGGGGAACTGGATAATGTGATTTACGCTCTCATCGCTCTCCAGCGGCCGTTGTCGGCTGTATTTGGCTTGCAGACCACAGTTTCTTTACGAAAATGGAAGCACATCAAATAGCTGTGTTAACTCTGTTAGCGATTATCGAAGAACAGTGGTGAAAATCGAGAAGATGATTCTTCACTCGTCGATGTCCTGAAAAGAGATTTCCTGGTAGAGGAAAATCACATAATGCTGTACAACAATCTGAGATTCTTACTGATAGGAGTTATTCGTTAACTCAATTGAATTTTCATCTCATTTTCCTTTTTAAAGTGTTTATAGTTAAGGTAGTAGATCCGTGGTCTAGGGGTAGCGTCTTTGATTCATAGTTAAAATGTCTTCGGTCCCGGGTTCGATCCCCGCCACTGCGTAAATTTTGATAAATAATCAGCATTGGCGGCCGAAGACTTCCGGCATAAGAAGTCAGCCTCATTCTGCCAACGGCCTTGTCAAAGAGGGCGGAGGAGCGTATAGAGGTTCAGGGCACTCTCTTCTCCTAGGGGTGGGAAATTGCCCCTAAAGGTGGAAGAATCAGCAATGACCAACGACATGAGGATACAGAAGGCAATGGAAACCACTGCATTAAAGACACAGGACATGTGGGCTGTAATTGAAGAAGTGTCATGATGATCTCTCCATTGGCAAAAGATTCCGGAATAGTCCCCCATCGGATCTCCGGGAGGGGACTGCCAAGGGGGAGGTTACCATGAGAAAAAGATTGAATAATCTACGAAAGGATAACGTTCTACGAGTCGGGGCGTGGAATGTCAGAAGCTTGAACGTGTTAGGGAAACTAGAAAATCTGAAAAGGGAAATGCAAAGGCTCAATCTAGTTATAGTAGGGGTCAGTGAAGTGAAGTGGAAGGAAGATTAGGATTTCTGGTCAAATGAGTATCGGGTAATATCAACAGCAGCAGAAAATGGTATAACAGGTGTAGGATTCGTTATGAATAGGAAGGTAGGGCAGAGGGTGTGTTACTGTGAACAGTTCAGTGACCGGGTTGTTCTAATCAGAATCGACAGCAGACCAACACCGACAACGATAGTTCAGGTATACATGCCGACGTCGCAAGCTGAAGATGAACAGATAGAGAAAGTGTATGAGGATATTGAAAGGGTAATGCAGTATGTAAAGAGGGACGAAAATCTAATAGTCATGGGCGAGTGGAATGCAGTTGTAGGGGAAGGAGTAGAAGAAAAGGTTACAGGAGAATATGGGCTTGGGACAAGGAATGAAAGAGGAGAAAGACTAATTGAGTTCTGTAACAAGTTTCAGCTAGTAACAGCGAATACCCTGTTCAAGAATCACAAGAGGAAGAGGTATACATGGAAAAGGCCGGGAGATACGGGAAGATTTCAATTAGATTACATCATGGTCAGACAGAGATTCCGAAATCACATACCGGATTGTAAGGCGTACCCAGGAACAGATATAGACTCAGATCACAATATACACTCCTGGAAATGGAAAAAAGAACACATTGACACCGGTGTGTCAGACCCACCATACTTGCTCCGGACACTGCGAGAGGGCTGTACAAGCAATGATCACACGCACGGCACAGCGGACACACCAGGAACCGCGGTGTTGGCCGTCGAATGGCGCTAGCTGCGCAGCATTTGTGCACTGCCGCCGTCAGTGTCAGCCAGTTTGCCGTGGCATACGGAGCTCCATCGCAGTCTTTAACACTGGTAGCATGCCGCGACAGCGTGGACGTGAACCGTATGTGCAGTTGACGGACTTTGAGCGAGGGCGTATAGAGGGCATGCGGGAGGCCGGGTGGGCGTACCGCCGAATTGCTCAACACGTGGGGCGTGAGTTCTCCACAGTACATCGATGTTGTCGCCAGTGGTCGGCGGAAGGTGCACGTGCCCGTCGACCTGGGACCGGACCGCAGCGACGCACGGATGCACGCCAAGACCGTAGGATCCTACGCAGTGCCGTAGGGGACCGCACCGCCACTTCCCAGCAAATTAGGGACACTGTTGCTCCCGGGGTATCGGCGACGACCATTCGCAACCGTCTCCATGAAGCTGGGCTACGGTCCCGCACACCGTTAGGCCGTCTTCCGCTCACGCCCCAACATCGTGCAGCCCGCCTCCAGTGGTGTCGCGACAGGCGTGAATGGAGGGACGAATGGAGACGTGTCGTCTTCAGCGATGAGAGTCGCTTCTGCCTTGGTGCCAATGATGGTCGTATGCGTGTTTGGCGCAGTGCAGGTGAGCGCCACAATCAGGACTGCATACGACCGAGGCACACAGGGCCAACACCCGGCATCATGGTGTGGGGAGCGATCTCCTACACTGGCCGTACACCACTGGTGATCGTCGAGGGTACACTGAATAGTGCACGGTACATCCAAACCGTCATCGAACCCATCGTTCTACCATTCCTAGACCGGCAAGGGAACTTGCTGTTCCAACAGGACAATGCACGTCCGCACGTATCCCGTGCCACCCAACGTGCTCTAGAAGGTGTAAGTCAACTACCCTGGCCAGCAAGATCTCCGGATCTGTCCCCCATTGAGCATGTTTGGGACTGGATGAAGCGTCGTCTCACGCGGTCTGCACGTCCAGCACGAACGCTGGTCCAACTGAGGCGCCAGGTGGAAATGGCATAGCAAGCCGTTCCACAGGACTACATCCAGCATCTCTACGATCGTCTCCATGGGAGGATAGCAGCCTGCATTGCTGCGAAAGGTGGATATACACTGTACTAGTGCCGACATTGTGCATGCTCTGTTGCCTGTGTCTATGTGCCTGTGGTTCTGTCAGTGTGATCATGTGATGTATCTGACCCCAGGAATGTGTCAATAAAGTTTCCCCTTCCTGGGACAATGAATTCACGGTGTTCTTATTTCAATTTCCAGGAGTGTAGTAGTGATGAAGAGTAGGCTGAAGTTCAAGACATTAGTCAGGAAGAATCAATACGCAAAGAAGTGGGATACGGAAGTACTAAGGAATGACGAGATACGTTTGAAGTTCTCTAACGCTATAGATGCAGCAATAAAGAATAGCGCAGTAGGCAGTACAGTTGAAGAGGCATGGACATCTCTAAAAAGGGCCATCACAGAAGTTAGGAAGGAAAACATAGGTACAAAGAAGGTAGCTGCAAAGAAACCATGGGTAACAGAAGAAATACTTAGTACAAACATGTACCGGGAAAATCAGGAATACAGAAATACAAGTTGCTGAGGAATGAAATAAATAGGAAGTGCAGGGAAGCTAAGACGAAATGGCTGCAGGAAAAATGTGGACATCGAAAAAGATATTATTGTTGGAAGGACAGACTCAGCATACAGGAAAGTCTAAACAACCTTTTGTTACATTAAAAGCAACGGTGGTAACATTAAGAGTGCAACGGGAATTCCACTGTTAAATGCAGAGGAGAGAGCAGATAGGTGGAAAGAATACATTGAAAGCCTCTATGAGGGTGAAGATTTGTCTGACGTGATAGAAGAAGAAACAGGAGTCGATTTAGAAGAGATAGAGTATCCAGTATTAGAATCTGAATTTAAAAGAGCTTTGGAGGACTTACGGTCAATTAAGGCAGAAGAGATAGATAACATTCCATCAGAATTTCTAAAATCATTGGGGGAAGTGGCAACAAAACGACTATTCACGTTGGTGTGTAGAATATATGAGTCTGGCGACATACCATCTGACTTTCGGAAAAGCATCATCCACACAATTCCGAAGACGGCAAGAGCTGACAAGTGCGAGAATTATCGCACAATCAGCTTAACAGCTCATGCATCGAAGCTGCTTACAAGAATAATATACAGAAGAATGGAAAAGAAAATTGAGAATGCGCTAGGTGACGATCAGTTTGGCTTTAGGAAAAGTAAAGGGACGAGAGAGGCAATTCTGACGTTAGGCTAATAATGGATGCAAAGTAAAGAAAAATCAAGACACTTTCATAGGATTTGTCGACCTGGAAAAGACGTTCGACAATATAAAATGGTGCAAGGTGTTCGAGATTCTGAAAAAAGTAGGGGTAAGCTATAGGGAGAGACGGGTCATATACAATATGTACAACAACCAAGAGGAAATAATAAGAGTAGACGATCAAGAACGAAGCGCTCGTATTAAGAAGGGTGCAAGACAAGGCTGTAGCCTTTCGCCCCTACTCTTCAATCTGTACATCGAGGAAGCAATTATGGAAATAAAAGAAAGGTTCAGGAGTGGAATTAAAATACAAGGTGAAAGGATATCAGTGATACGATTCGCTGATGACATTGCTATCCTGAGTGAAAGTGAAGAAGAATTAAATGATCTGCTGAACGGAATGAACAGTCTAATGAGTACACAGTATGGTCTGAGAGTAAATCGGAGAAAGACGACGGTAATGAGAAGTAGTAGAAATGAGAACAGCGAGAAACTTAACATCAGGATTGATGGTCACGAAGTCAATGAAGTTAAGGAATTCTGCTACCTAGGCAGTAAAATAACCAATGACGGACGGAGCAAGGAGGACATCAAAAGCAGACTCGCTATGGCAAAAAAGGCATTTCTGGCCAAGAGAAGTCTACTAATATCAAATACCGGCCTTAATTTGAGGAAGAAATTTCTGAGGATGTACGTCTGGAGTACAGCATTGTATGGTAGTGAAACATGGACTGTGGGAAAACCGGAACAGAAGAGAATCGAAGCATTTGAGATGTGGTGCTATAGACGAATGTTGAAAATTAGGTGGACTGATAAGGTAAGGAATGAGGAGGTTCTACGCAGAATCGGAGAAGAAAGGAATATGTGGAAAACACTGATAAGGAGAAGGGACATGATGATAGGACATCTGCTAAGACATGAGGGAATGACTTCCATGGTACTAGAGGGAGCTGTAGAGGGCAAAAACTGTAGAGGAAGACAGAGATTGGAATACGTCAAGCAAATAATTGAGGATGTAGGTTGCAAGTGCTACTCTGAGATGAAGAGGTTAGCAAAGGAAAGGAATTCGTGGCAGGCCGCATCAAACCAGTCTGTAGACTGATGACTAAAAAAAAAAAAAGTTAAGGTAAAGTGTTCCTTGAACACATCTGCACCCTGTACATCATCCGCTGACTCTATCCCCTTCACCCCCTTGTGTCTCCCTTTCTCTCCACCCCAGTCCATTGCCAAGCCATTACCGTTGTGTCCCGCCCTCTCTCCATCTCCACACCCTCCACCTCCTTTCCCAATGCAACTTCCAGCACCTACCCCTCCCAGATGATAAGTTTTGCCCTTACATCCAACCCCTCCTACCAACTCTAACCCTACCTTCCCCCCCTCCCCAATCCTCAGGGCTCCCACTCACCTCATCTTCCCTTCCCCTTAGCGGATTTCCTTCTCCTCCACTACCCTCCCTTCCCAGTACACCCCTTCTGTGTCTCTGCACTCCCTTTTGACCTGCTTTCCCTCTCCATCTACCACCCCACCCATCTTCTGCTCCTCGGTGCATCATCCCCTGACCCCCTTCCTCTTTTGATCCCCCCCCCCCCCACTGCACCTTGCTCTCCCCCCTTTTCACGTTCTCTCAGGCCTCTCCCTCGGCAGGTCCTTCCTGATGGTTTTATTCATCATCATGTGTGCTTCGTCTCTTACAGTGGTTTTAAAGTGTCTTTGTTCTGGAATGTTTTATTCTTGCGGCCAACTTTTAACCTGTGCATGTGATTTCAGTGTATTTATGTGCTCCACGAATCGCCAATTGTGTTTTTTAACTTTATGTTGACTTTTTTGACTGTCCCACAATGCACGTCTCCATCTCAGTGTATACTTCAACACCCATTGTCTCCACTTATTCTGTATTTATGTCCCCCCTTTTTACCACCTTTTTATATGTATATTTCCTCTTTTATTAATTGTCATGTCACTCAGCTGAAGAGTGGCGGATTGTGCCACTGCCAGCCCTCCCCTGCCCATATGGGGCAGGGGAATGAAATCATAATAAAGAGAAAAAAAAACGTAAAGTGTCAAATGTCAATTTGTGTGTGCATATCTACATTCTCGATGTTCCACTGCCTACAAACACTCTGATACAATGGATTTCATCACATAGATTTAGATTAGTTTCGTCACTGCTTTTGTATGGAAGAGAAGATTTTTTTCGTAGCTGCTCACCATCACTGGAAAAGATATTTACTGGGAAGATACAAATATGAGCCAGCCCATAAATCCTGCACCTCTGATAGAACTTGTAAGATGACCGCCATTTTGGTGTACTATCACTTTGAGGAAATGCACAATGCAGGTATTTCGCATTTGTCTGTAACAACCGACAGCACCTTTGACTGTCTGAATGCCATCATGAATAAGACCTCAAGAAGTCATCGGGAATGCTTGCGGGCGACTTCTCAGTAGCATCAGGTGCTCTTTGTTTCCGAACGAGATACTGTCAATTCCCTTAACCATTATTGCAAAAAAGTCAGCAAAAGCAATCATTTCGTTCTGCCACTGGGGAAAAATTACAATAGTTGGCCTTTGCAACAAGAATTGTAGCAGATACATTATTAATAACAAATAACATCGAATTTTGAGATAACATTTCTATTAAATGAATATGAAAGACCCAGAAACTCATCAAAAAGAAAAGGCGAGAAAAATAAAATAAAAGAAATAGGAATATGACGGACTTTCTTTAAGAATCATAAAGTTTTATTCAGTTTAGTACATAAATACAATTAGTAAAAATTATTTAGAATTGCTACACTATTTTCCTTTTCAGTTTTTTTCCTTTTAAGCTTTCCTCTTTTGTTACATTTTCATTGAATATCTTTTCCGTGTTTGGGGTCCATTTTGTTTTTGGTTTTAGAATACTTTTTCCTTGCTTTTGTTTGTGGAATGCTTTTAGTCGTTTTGTAAAGTTTTCGGATTATGTTTGTTGATTTCTTTCCTCATAGTGTATGAGTTTTTTGTTTGAGACTACTTCAACAATAAACAATTTTATGTTAGTAAAATACAATTTTCCATGAGTACAAATGTGTGATAGTAAGTTGACAGTCTGCACTTTTACTAATTTGCAGTGGAATTGAATTTTAGAGGACTTCACTTCGTAATTTGGAGCTGCATATTTAATGTGCAAATGGTGACACAGACATTTATCATAGGACAGTGCAAATAAAAGACACTTTATGGATGTTATATGGCTTATTATTGCGACATTATTAAGAATTTGACAGGGACCCAAATAAAGAAGATATCGGAAAAAATATTATGGGGTAGTTTAAATCAGTCGCCACATTTTTTAGGATGATCAGATATGAAATTTCAAGTAGAATTTAGCTTTTTGTATCGGTGCGTTTTAGCATAGTAATATTTTTAACACAGATTTAATTTAAGCATATGGAAATTAATAAAGCACTAATTTTTTTATGGAAATATGACTGAGCGTATCACAATTTTTTGGCAGAAAGGGAATATTTATTTTTCCTTTTGCTTTCTCTCTTCTCTGCTATTCACTTCTCATGGCACTGGCGATGACATTCGATGGCACTAACACATCGGTCCACCTGCACTATTGACGTTTTTCTGGGGAGGGGGCAGTCCAGGTGAGGCGTGGCCGTGGACTGCGGAAGGGGGGACGGCGGGCCGCGACCTGCCTAGGGCTGGGGTGGGCAGGCGGCGACGTCGCGCTGGCCGTGTGGCTCTCTGAAGGCCTCCTGGCGGGCTATTTGCAAAAATTTCATGAGTTCTGATCCATATCTTTTGGAGACATGGTCCTTTTATTGTCTTCCCAGCGTTTTCTTTGTGCTTTAATTCGATTTTTGAATACACTGTCTGACCTGAAATCCGTATAGTGGTTATTCTCTTTGGTCAGGGAGATGTTTGGCGTCCTGTAAGGACAGTAGCTCTAACTTTGTGTTTTCCAGAGTGGTTTTTTTGCTTAGCACTAGCGTTTCTTTGCCCGCTTGCCTTAGTAGGCATTGGAAGCAGTGTTCTCATATGTCACTGGAATCGTAATATGTCATTTGTCAGTTGGTCTAAGGTTGATTGCTGCAAGTTTTAAATCTGTGGGCGAGACGTCGTTTGTTAACTTATACCACGTTCTTTTTACTTTGGCATTTAAGACAACTTCTTCCAACTTTTGCCACACTTGGTACGATTTAGGTTTTTTTATTTCAATTTTTTTGCGTCGGCTTCTCCTCTCAGTTCTGCGTATAGCTTTTTTATTGTACTTAGGCGTCTGTCGTCGTCTGTTTCTGATACGTATTCTTTTTGCAAGAAATATCCACTTGCGTATTTTAATTTGAAAGCGATCTTTGCCAGGTTACCAGCGTTTTTTCTAACTCTTACTGGTATAGGTTTTACAAGGCGGCTGTCAAGCAGTTGGATTGTTCTCTGCGGTGGCACAGAAACGGTGGATCAGAAGCGCCGCTCATTTCCTTTGTAGGTTGATGAAGTCTACTCCCCCTTCGTATATACGAGGATTGGAACTTCAGTAGTGGCAACTATTTATTTACAGCTCTTACAATATAGATACGCGTTTCAAAGTTTTACTGACCTTCACGGTAGTCACCAGCGTTGGTTTAACCCATTGTCACCGATGTGAAAGTCGTAGGATACTCTTAGCAGTGCCAGTTGTGTTGACAGTTCGAGCGGCGCGGTCTATTCCCCGACGAATTTGTAGCAGTTCTGAAGCGAATGCCATGAAGTATTTCCTTCGGTTTAGAAATCAAGTTGAACTCACGAGGGCTGAAGTCAGGGGAGTGCAGTAGGTGGTATAGCACTTAGCAGCCCCATCAGTTAAACAATTCAGTAACAGCTTGCACTGTACGTGCTTGAGCATTGTCCTGCAAAATGATGGTCAGGTCCTGCAGAAAGTGTCTCACATCTGTCTCTATGCTGTTCATTTTTGGAAGACAACCTACGACCAGCTTAGACATAGAAGTGATGACACTTTCTGCAGGACCTGACCATCATTTTGCATGACAATGCTCAAGCACGTATACTGCAAGCTGTTACTGATTTGTTTGACTGATGGGGCTGCTAAGTACTATACGACCTACTGCACTCCCCTGACTTAAGCCCTCGTGAGTTCAACTTGATTTCTAAACTGAAGGAAACACTTCACGGCATTCGCTTCAGAACTGCTACAAATTCGTCGGGCAATAGACCGCGCCGCTCTAACTGTCAACACAACTGGCACTGCTAAGAGTATCCTACGACTTCCACATCGCTGGCAAAGGGTTATCCACAATGCTGGTGACTACTTTTAAGGTCAGTTAAACTTTGAAACACGTATCTATTTTGTAAATAAATAGTTGCCACTATTAAAGTTCCAAGCTGCCAACCCTCGTATATGCCGATGTCCCTACCTATTATGCGTGGAACACAACAGAAAAATCTTTCAACGACGAAAACAAAGAATTCCAGAAGAAGATCATCCAAGAATCATGAAAAGTGGCGCACTAGATCGAGAATACACCATACATCCAGACAACGCTGAAAGTTTCTATCTCCGGATATTGCTTCACGAGAAAACGGGGATCAAAAAGTTTCACAGATCTCAAGACTGTTGACAGTTACCTATGCCAGACGCACACAGAAGCAAGCCAACGCTTAGGACTCTGGACAATGACAACCACTGGGAATTAACGCTACAAGAAGCCTAATTCACAGCTTCAGCTGAACAAATGAGACACTTATTCGCCATAATTCTAACAACATGTAACTTATCGAATCCAAAGCAGCCACGGGGCTCCTTCAAAGAGAGTACGAGTGATGACTTACTGTACCAAATTCGACAAGCTCATCCTGAACTGACCATTCGCCATTAATCAATAAACAACCAGAACTTAGTACAACTTGGAATGCAAGCACCAAGCAAAGATGCTATCAGTCTGTTAAACTTTGAAATTACAAAGGCAAAGGCTACAACATCAACTAATTACTTCAGTACATTGCTCACAATAAACAACTCCTCAATGATAATCAAAAGGATATTTACAACGTTTTCATTGACAGGGTCGAAAACAACTGGTAGAATTATTTACTTGGAGTCACTGGGAAAAAGTTTCTAATAAATCTATTGCTGGCGGAAATACGTGCTAAACAACATATCGCACTTAACAGTGGCATCATCCGGCATTGCAGCCACACTTATGGAAAGAGAACGAACTGCCCATTCCGCCTTACAGCTGCCGTTGACTATAGCCGAAGAACAGTTATCTTCTGGAACGAAAATAATCACTCTAATCATGGACAGAACATTACAAGACTTGCGAGGAAACACTGATGGGAGGGGCTCCACTCATACTCTCAAGAGATTTTCGATAAACATTTCCAGTTATCCCCAAGTCAACACTAGCAGACGAGATCAATGCATCAATGCAATCACATCTCTGGCCACACATACAAACAAATACTGCGACTCACAAAAAGTATGAGAGTTGAACTATCGAAAGACGAAACCACAGCACATTTTGCTCAACAACTTTTACAAATAGACGAAGGCACTGACAACTGGCCTCATTAAACTCAACAGTGATTTCTGCATCATAGCCACTGCTGAAAACGAACTCATCGACCAAATTTATCAAAACATTGTTTACAACTATACCAATCCGCAATGGCTATTTGAACGGGTCATTTTGGCAACTAAAATATATTGTCGACGATACCAACTTTAATATTCAAAAGAAAATTCCTGGTGAAGAGAGAATATATAAATCGATCGACACGTTGGTAAACGTTGAATAAATTGTGACCTTACATACAGAATTACTAATCTGTAATTTAAAATTGGATCTCCGTTCATACTACTCAGAAATCTCAACTTACAAGAACTGTGTAATGGAACAAGGACGATCGTCAAACAGCTATCGAATAACTTCATTGAAGCCGAACTTATGACTGGAAAGTACGAAGGACACACGCTATTTATCCCCAGAATACCACTGGTATCTACTGAACTGACATTCCAATTTAAAAGACTGCAATTTCCAATCAAATTAGCCTACAGTTTTACAATTAACAAAGCGCAAGGACGAACTTCAAAATATTGCGGATCAACATCAAAGAATCTTGCTTCTCTCACGGTCAACTATGCGAACAGTATCTTGCTCTCGAGTAGGAAGTTCAAAAAATTTGTGCATATACAGGGGGTTCCATTTTAATCAATACCGGCCGAAATCCTGGAGAAATTCTCCAAAAAAAGTCTCATGTACGGTTTGAAGGGGGTCGTGGAGTGGTTACTTCGAAATAACCTTGAACGTTCGTTTCAAGGTCAAACCAAGGTCAAGTTCACTTTTGCAAACGGTAATCCCTAGTTTTTATTCCATTTTCGTATTCCATCTGAAAAAATGCATTGTCTGCAGGGAACATTTTTTTCGAGAAACCAATGGTTTGTCGCCATGGGGCAACTTTCCCAGGTTACCAGTATCTTGAGAACGAAGAGAGATCAGGAAAAATTTGCAGTTAAAATTTTGTATGATTTCTGAACTCTGTCCACTGGTGAAATTTTCGTGAACTTGAAATGGCCTTGAAATTTTCCAGTAGGGATTAATCTGAAAGCAAATACTGTCGGCATTAACGGAAACCAATGTGCACCACGTGGAGGTTGCCCAGCAGACTTGGCACATCGTTAGCCCTGAAAAGGGCTGATTAACGTGGTTCTTACTGGAAAAATTAGGATCTCAGACGCTCGATCACCTGCCCATTTTGCCTAGTGCACTCTCTGTCGGAAACTGGTCTCGACATCATTCAATGTCTGATGGGTGATTGCCTGAAAAGCCGCCACGATCCTTGCTTTCATATCTTCTGGCGTTATGGGGGAAGTGGAGTACACCTTCTGCTTCACAGTTCCCCATAAGAAGAAGTCCAATGATGTTAAGTCTGGCAATCTTGGCGGGAATTCACGTAATGCACTACCGATACCAATTCATCGATTCGGATAAGTTGCATTAAGGTACCTTCTGACAGGTAAGGCCTGATGCGCAGGGGCACCGTCATGTTGAAACCACACATGTTGCTCGTATGTCTACGGGGGATATTTTCTAGTAAAGGAAGCAGCAATTTCTGGAGAATATGAAGACAGCCCAAGCCGTTCAACGCTTCGCCATAAAAAACAGGGTCTATCACGTAATCTCCCACTATGCCCGCCTAGACATTGATTGACCTCGTTGACAGCGAGGATTTGCTTCCACCCAGTAGCGCGCGTTATGGAGATTGACTCGTCCCATGTTGTCGAAGTTTGCCACTTTTGTAAAGAGAGTACGAGCGAAGAAAAAGGGATCACGACGTATTTGGGTATCGGCCGATCGACAAAATACCAGGTGTCTTTCAGGATCCACAGGCTCAATTGCTTGGGTGATATCTAAGCGATATGGGTGGACTTTAAAGTATCTTAAAACACGAGACCCCGCTGATCGAGGCACGCCATGCACTCGCTGAATCTGACGAGTCGAAAGGTATGGATCTTCAGCGACGATAGCACGAATTTCCAGGGCAATCGCCTCTCAAGGGCCCGTCTTTCGTCTCTGCCTTTTCGAGGTCTCTCTTTCAGCTCGTCTTACCAGAGATCTAATTGAAACCTTCGTGGGATGATGGACTCCGGGATACCTTTCGGCATACAATCTTTGCGCGGCTGCATAATTATCGCGATACTCTACAATTTTTATCATTCTCACTATTTCTAACGGTGTGTAATCAGCCATTTCGGACAGATTAGAGTCGAAAGATAAATTGTACTGATCACTTTCACTATTATTGGTTTTCTTAGGTTTTTCCTTCAACTAAACATCCGGCTAATGTGTTGCAGGACAACTGACTTATTATAGCGTACGTGACCCGTTTGTTTACACATGCTCGCTGTTGTTTACGCCACAACACGAAGCCAAAACATACAGTAAAATTGCTTATGTATCTAAGGGATGTGTGTCTTTCAAGAGTTCACCTATACATATCTCGATATTGACGTAAATAATGAAGTACCCCATGGTAATTCGTCCTTTTCAAATATCGAGAGAAGGCAGAAACGAAAGACGGGCCCAAGAAAGTCGATTGCGAGACAAGGTGACTCAGATAAATTTTTCTCTTATGGGCTCCAAACATTCGTGTTGAGAATAATTTTGCTTGTACGGATTTGGAAAAAATTTCGTTTCCCAGGAACTCACTAGAGTCTCGTGAGACGAGATTGTTCTGAGTTCCACGAGCGAAATTCATCAGAGTTCGATGAGGTGGAATTTTTCTAAATCCCTTAACACACATTTTTTCTAAGTCCATAAGAGAAAAATTTATGAGAGTCACGCCAGTTAAGAATCTTTCTAAGTGAGCACAGCCGAGAAATGTTCAGAGTCTCCAACGGTAAAATTTCTCTTAACCCCTCCAGTCATCATTCCAAATTTCCAGACAATGACGCTTATTAGTTAGCCTCAAAGTTCCACCCTTCTCTTCTCTGATTGTGCCAGCACAAGCACAATGCTAGTCTCTGATTCGGCACCCTCCACGTGGTGCACATTGGGTTCCGCTAATGCCGACGATATTTGCTTTCAGGTTAATCCCTACTGAAAAATTTCAAGGCCATTTCAAGTTCACGAAAATTTCACCAGTGGACAGAGTTCAGAAACCATACAGGATTTTCATTGCAATTTTTTCCCGATCTCGCTTCATTCTCGAGATACTGGTAACCTAGGAAAGTTACAATGAAGTGCCCCATGTCGTTAAATCATTGATTTTTCGAAAAAAAATGTTCCCTGCAGGCAATGCATTTTTTTCTGGTAGAATGAGAATATGAATTAAAAATATGGGTTACCAGTTGTAAAAAGTGAACTTGACCTTAGTTTGACCTTGAAAATAGGGTTCAAGGTCATTTCGAGGTGCCCGCATCTCGTGGTCGTGCGGTTGCGTTCTCGCTTCCCACGCCCGGGTTCCCGGGTTCGATTCCCGGCGGGGTCAGAGATTTTCTCTGCCTCGTGATGGCTGGGTGTTGTGTGCTGTCCTTAGGTTAGTTAGGTTTAAGTAGTTCTAAGTTCTAGGGGACTGATGACCATAGATTTTAAGTCCCATAGTGCTCAGAGCCATTGGAACCATTTTTTTCATTTCGAGGTAACCATTCCATGACCCCCTTAAGGTTTGCCTTAAACTTTTACTAGCGACTTTTTTTGCAGAAGTGTGCCGCTCCAGAGATATCGGCCGGTATAGATTAAAATGGAACATTCTGTATACCCTGTATAACTAAATGAAAAATATTGTTTATTCCAGCTACCGCACTATCTCATATAAACTCCCAGAGCGAATCCTGGTAAACCAGCTTGTATGAAACATATACAAGAACCAATACTGAAAAATAAGACTGGAAGACCTAGAACGAAATGCTCGGATTAAAACAGGACGTAAGACAGCATTGCAGTTTTTCACTCCTACTATTTCATCTATACATCCAAGCAGCGATGACGGGAATAAAAAGAAAGTTCAAGAGTGGGATTAAAATTCAAAGTGAAGGCATATCAGTGGTAAGATTCGCTGACGACATTGCTGTCCTCAGTGAGAGTGAAGAAGAAATACAGGATCTGTAGAATGGAATAAACAGTCTAATGAGTACAGAATAAGGACGGAGACTAAATCGAAGAAAGACGAAAGTAATGAGAAGTAACTGAAATGTGAACTGCAAGAAACTGAACAGCAGAACTGATGATCATGAAGTAAATGAAGTTAAGGAATTTTACTAGATAGGCAGCAAATAACTCATCACGGAGCAAGGCGGATATATAAAGTAGGCTATCATTGGCAAAAAGAGCATTCCAGACCAAGAGAAGTCTACTAGTATTAAACATAGGCCTTAATTTGAGGAAGAAATTTCTAAGAATGTACGTTTGGAGCACAATATTACATGGTAGTGAAACATGGACTGTGGGAAAATTTCAAGGGAAGAGAACTGAAGCATTTAAGATGTACTGCTATAAAATAGTGTTGAAAATTAAGTGGACTGACAAAGTAAGGAATGAATAAGTTCTCCGCAGAACCAACAAGGAAAGGTATACGTGGAAAACACTGACAAGAAAAAGGGACTGGATGATAGGACATGTGTTTAGACGTCTTGGAATTACTTCTATGGTACTAGAGGTATCTGTAGAGGGTAAAAACCGTAGAGGTAAATAGCGATTGGAATATATCCAGCGAATAATTGGGGACGTAAGTTGAAAGTGCTATTCTGAGATGAGAAGCTTGGCACAGGCGAGGAATTTGTGGTGGGAAGCATCAAAACAGTCAGAAGACTTATGAGTCAACAAAAAAATTTATATTCTAGTAATCGAATTAGACGACTTTGCTTGTATCTCCTGCATAAGCATTAAACACATACAAGCTGAATTTGTGGTATATAGGATGGAATGTAATTTTTCACCAGCACCTGGCAAGCTATGTGTGGAGGTGGAGGGCGGGGGATGGACCCCATGATTTTAGAAGCCCATAGGGAGCAAGCAGTATCTGGTCCGCTCCTGCATAGAACCTAAAAGTCACCAGTTTTCCAGCTGTAACTCGCATCAGTCGTGGTCTGAGTGCTGTTAGCAGCAACAACATTGTTAGTCTGTCGCAAGTAGTCATGTACAACAGGTTCTTTGATTGCCAGGGATTTCGCACTACAGACAATTATTTGTCGCAATGGAGCTGGCATTTCGGATTTCGATGTAGCGTGATTTTGCTTCTGGTGATTTTATTCTGGAGTTGACAGCGTCGCACTAGTAATTCAACGTAAGTTCTGCAAAATGGTTAATGGTGAATCACCACCGGCACAATATGGAATCATTGGTATGCTATTGGATACGGTGTTGAGTTGCATACTCTCAGTTATTCCAGCTGAGTCACGTGTCTTGATGAAGGGCTTGGAGAAACTGAAGTACGTCAAGGAACACCACGTCTACAGTAATGAAGCAAGCCAATGGACGTTGCTAACCCCAGCAATCAGATTGAAAATATATGTTGACAACGAGCAACCAGTGATTGCTGAGGAAAACGTGACATTATTTTCGTGACCGTCGCTCATAAGATTTCTCGTATGACAGAAATGTAATGACGTTTTGTGTTAAAATAAATCTTGCTGTCGAACATCGAAATGCTATGTTTCTTTCTTTACATGGCAATATATAATGTAATATATATTACTGTGAAACAGTCTAACCTTCACTGACTCACCAATAGTCACAGACTACAAAAATTTCTAATAGAAGCGTAACTATCAGCTTATAGCAGTTAAAACCCCTAACACGAGAGAATTGTTGCAATATGTTCAAATAATAATAAGTTCTGTGAGACTAAGATGCGCACAACTATTTTTAGAATAAAGTGAGGTTGCCTCTGCACGAGGCTGCCTGGCACTGCTACAGAGCACGTCTTCGTGCTTCGGCTGCCTGACACATTACGCACGCACATGCACACACAGACGCCGCAGCTGACGGCAGCCCGTCGATCATCTCTCCACAATTTAGCAATATGCAAGGCGCTCCAGCTGCTAAAACTTCACTGCTGTCAAGTTACGTTATATGGATACAGATAGTTTCGTCTACTGGGTGAAAGACTGGAATCCATACGACGTAACTGGGTAAAATCTCGAGGATGCGATACATCTGGATATTCGTCCGGTAATTCTTCCAGCCTAACACCTCAGAACAAGAAGGTTATCGGTCTCATGAAAGCCGAGTTTGTTGGGCTCAAATCGAATGTACGTGCACACCATATACAGTGGACACAGAGGTCATCAAGAGACGGGCTAAGGGTGTGCATCGTGCAGTCTCACAGGCTCTCACGATCAAAGACTGTAAGGAGTGTCTGATAGGTGGTACTGAATCTCCGCATATGGTGCAGCTAGTAGTCTTTTGGTCGCGTATATGTATTCCATCTGCACAAGGCTTTAATAAGCTACTCTGACTTCGACAAATGCGATACAGTGGTGCTATATTAAAACATGGGGAAAACATTGTTTTCCACAGTACCACCAGCAGCTCAGTCTGACGGTCGCGATATGGCGCTCTGTCACGCACAAAACACGGAACTTACCATCACATTACTTCGTTATGTTATTATTCGCTGTCAATTTTTGTTGAATACACTATGCCGTCATTAATTTATATAGAGCACAAGTGGGATTCACATACTATTCTGCCTCAAGAAACTACTCTAAACATTAACAGATTTGAGATGCTCTCTTCGGCTCTTCACCGCCATGCAGTAGTCATAGAAACGAGTCTGCTTCGGTATTTCAATTCAGTTTCCTCGGTGGAGCGCAAAGCTCACTTGGAGGTGACATCTTGCACACACATCGACACGTAGGGTTCGGGTAGGTTGTTTACTGTGGATGACCTCCAATTGTACACTAAAACTTATTTGATGCATTTATATGTCGCACCCCAAGTCCATGAGTGAGCAATGTTATTGGTAAACACCTTGAAGATCTTATAAAGTATCCAGACATGCGACTACGGACAACTAAAGTACACATACCAAGCTGGAGACCGCTACAGAATGAGTATTGTGCTTGATACCTGTGCAAGACTGTTTAGGTGTGTACACAATGAACCGTACTTTTCTTCCCAACTACTTTGTTATGAAATATAATTACATTACGTTAGCAGTTATTGACAATTCCACACTACTACCGCTGCTGTAATCATATTATTTCGTCTCTGTTTGTGTATTGCGACACCGATATCGTCGTGTCTGCAAATCGGCAATGTCATGCTGTAGTACTACAATGTTGGAGTACCATATGTCGTAATATATGCGTCTGTATTTATATACAAATTACGCAAGCCACAGCACTCTGCGTGGCAGGAGATACCCCGTACCACTACAGCCACTTTAAGCTTTGCTTGCTGGAGGTCCAAACATGAATTATGAGGTTGAGGATTTCATATTAGCCGTATTTTTCAGCTGTACATCATCAAACGATGGCAGAATCTCTGATGTCATTTCTGTTGTGACCAACTAAATTTCAGGACTCAACTACCTTCACATCTACATATCTGTACGTTATAGAGAATAACATCACTTTAATACGTGTTGCGGCATTTGTTTAGCATTTGTAGCAATGTAGAATCGTCATAGAATGTCTTGCGGTAGGCGTTAGGTGTATTTGGTACCTCAATGAGCTTATAAGGCGTGCGACATCATACATGTAATACTACTTTATTGTTGACAGAATTTTTGTAGAGGTCTTGCTTATAAGCACACATTTTAATGAGTTATACAGACAAATTAGATGTGACAATATTTAATTTTTGGAACTTCATTATGCTTTCAAACTGTGAGACATTTCACAATAAATTGTAAGTGACTCTATTTGTTTCCGAGATATCAGCTCTGACATTTCTTTGGAAAGTCCACATTTTCGTCGGCTCTCTTATGAGTCTGAGTTTATCAGTAGTTCTTGTCGTTTTGCAGTTCAAATGTTATACCATAATAAATGTGAGCCACAGTCTCCCAAAATGCAGCTGCAGTTTACATATTTAGAAACTGCTGCAACATAGACATTACATTTTCTGACAGGTTTTATAATACTGTGACATCACAGATGTGGTAAAGTAAGTCATTTAATTTACTATTAAAAACAGTCTTGATCACGATTTATTTATCAAGGTGACCGGTTTCGACCACTACTGTGGTCATCTTCAGACCATTGAGTAGGAACCTCTTTCTGTTGGAGAATCACTACTATTCTCCAACAGAAAGAGGTTCCTACTCAATGGTCTGAAGATGACCACAGTAGTGGTCGAAACCGGTCACCTTGATAAATAAATCGTGATCAAGACTGTTTTTAATAGTAAATATTTGTAAGACATTGATCACTGTCTTTGCCGTAATGTATTCAAAAGTAATTCATTTGAACCTTACAGCGGTTTTTCTTGTACTTACTCTTCAACAAAGTCCTAGATAATCGACATCAACATTGCAGACGCATTTTTGCAGATGTTTTTAGAAAATTTTGATATCATAGATGTGGAAAATAATTTAGGAAAAAGTCTATAAAGAATTTGGAGAGCCTTGCCATCATAATTCTGATTACAAACTTTGCCAAAAGTAGACCTGTCTCATTTATAATAATATCAGGTCTGGCAATCAGTACCTTCGATTATACATTTTCCTAGAGAATAACATGATGCATTATCTGTGCCTCTCCTAAAATGGAGCTTGGGAATAATTTAAATGCGGAAATATATAATTTGAGGTTGTCTTGCGACTTACATCAACAGTAGACCTAATTAGTTACATTCAGTCAGTCAGTCTGCTTGTTTGTGACCTGCTTAGCATAGTATGAGCGTGGTTTGAAAAGTTCTCGGAACGGAATTGAAAAAGTACTTCACTGCTGTCAAGTTACGTTGTATGGATACAGATAGTTTCGTCTACTGGGTGAAAGACTGGAATCCATACGACGTAACTGGGTAAAATCCCGAGGATGCGATACATCTGGATATTCGGCCGGTAATTCTTCCAGCCTAACACCTCAGAACAAGAAACTGAAACTTTTTTTAATTTCTCAATGTAATCTCCTTGTAGATTAATGCACTTGGTCCTACGATGTTCCAGTGGCTTGATCCCACCTCGAAAATAAGTTTCCTCCAGGCCTGCAACATAGTTGTCAACTCCAGCTGTCAGTTCTTCGTTTGAAGTGAATCTTCGTCCACCAAGAAAAATTTTCAGTTTTGGGAAGAGATGGAAGTCTGACGGAGCCATAGCAGGTGAATAAGGCGGGTGTGGCAACAGTTCATACCTTAGTTCGTAAAATTTTGCAATGGCGACAGCACATATGTGTCTTGTCGTGCCACCCTTCTTGCAGATAATTTTTTCATTTCTAATTCTTCAGTTAAAATGTGATATACCCTTTCAGATGTCATATGGCAAACGTGAGCAATTTCACGCACTTTCAATCGGTGATCCTCTGTGACCATTTTGTGCACTTTTGCAATGATTTCTGGAGTAGAGACACATCTTGACCGACCACAGCGCGGTTCGTCATCTAAGCTCTCCTGTCCAGATTTAAATTCATTTTACCACTTGACAACGGTTGAATACGAAGGAGCTGAGTTCCCCCAGTGTATTCTGGAAATTGGCATGAATGACCTTTGTTTTCATGCCTTTCTTTACGAAGTACTTAATCACTGCTCGAATCTCGATTCTTTCCATGTTCGCAAATCACTACGCAGGAACAACAACAGAACCATGTCAGCGCCACAGCTCTCTTCCAAGAGCACTGACGTGGCATGTGTTTACAGGCTACAGTCCAATGAATATCACGTGAACAACTCGTTGCGTCAGCGCTGACCTCTCGTGGTGATTCCGATAACCTTTCAAACCACCCTCGTATTTTAGCTAAAACGTCTTTTTCTGCATTTATAACCCTGGTCACGTTTGTTTTACAACATTGATTCCTTAGGCCTACATTTTAAAATGTCAACTATTATTAGAAATGGAAACATTGGAGTACATACTTTAAAATGTGGCGCACTAATCTAACGACTATGTGTCTACCGGTATGTGGAAATCAACATTACGACACTTCCATCTTTTTTACATTTCGAAAGTATTTTGTAAACATTTTGGAATAGTATGACACTTGAGAAGCATCGCTGATGTGGAGAATGGTTGGAAAGAATATTGTGGTATTTGAGAAGTATCATGGTAGTGGAAAATAATTAATTTGCAACTCTGTTTCATGTTAAACCAAGCACTGTACATAGAAAGCAACAATACTCGTTTTTACCTGTGCAGAAACGTTTCTACAGAGCAGCATTCTGTTAGCGACAGTATGAAATCAGGTACAAGTAAACAATCCGCATTTTCTGCAGTGTAGCCATCTCCTCGTAACAGTAAGAAATTGTGGTACAAAATTCGAACTATGCTCGTTTTGTACATTGCAGCCATTTGCTGATGACAGCTAAACTGTGATGTGAAACAAGACCTGATTTATTTCCTATTTTCAGGGCTTGCAGGATAGCATTTAAGATAAAACTCGTGTTCCACAAACACAAATTCTTAATTCATTAGTTATATTTTATACACAGATGTTGCTTTTTAATTATTTGTAGAGAAATATGCTATCTACTCGTCCCACTATTCTATAGCGAATGATGCTTACAGCTTCAAACAAGTTTTGTTATCTCAAGGGTTGGATCCCCTCAACTTCCAAATCGGAAGATTACACCACCTGGGCTACTCTCAGAGTGCAATAGACGTTTCTGGAAGAGCCCAGCCCCAAACTGAACCCAATCCTAACCCCGACTTCGACTTCAGCCCCCCCCTCCCCCCTCACCGTCTACCACCGCCATCAACCACTGCCCAGTTCTCGCCGCCTTCGACATGAACCCTCCCATCTTCACTGTCATTTACACGTCCCCCTGCCCCTTCCCCACTTTCACTATCACATCCTGACCTCCCCTCTTACACCTCACCTCCCCTACCCTCACTCCCCCAGCCTCCACACCTACAACCACTCCCATTCCCACATTCCCACTCCTGCCCCTGCCCTCACATATGCTTCAGCTGCTGCCTCTGCTCCAATCCCTCACATGGCCAACTCCCCCCCCCCCCCCCCAAATCACCTCATTTTCTTCCTCACACACCCGCATCACATCACGCCTGGCCACAATTGTCACCACAGAACCAACTGCACCTCCCAGCACCTCCACCACACCTGAAGGATCTGCCACCCTGCCACCTCCTCTCCTCCCCATCCCTCTCCCCTCCTCCCAGGCTACCCTCACCAAAAAACCCAGAAGTGCAGCAATGCTGACTCTGCTCCCACCACTTCCAATGAAAAATCACCAACTTCCTTCCACCATCATCTCCATGGATACCACCCCTCCTGCTGCCACCCATACCCTGGCCTCCACTCTCCACACCTTTGTCCCGTCGACCCTCTACCCCAAGTTCCTTGGCTCCTGTACCCTCACCACGGAGATACGAAACTATCTCCCAAGTGCTTCCATCTCCCAACTGATTCCCGGATGGATTCAGTCCTCATCAAATCCCTGATCCCTATCCCCCTCCTTTCATACAGACATCCTGTGTAAACTCCCACATATCATGTTTGGCCCCCACACATCCCTGACACCTTTCGACTCCTCTCCTCTTCCTCTCCTCACCATCCACAGCCTCCCCATCACCCCCCAAACCTACAACTCCGTGATCACCAACCTCAGCCCGGTGATCATGGAGGATGAAGTGCTGGCTGAACTAAACTCTCACCCTGACCTTGAAATCCGCTCTGAATGCTGTATCCACAATGCCTCTGGTCCCACTTATCTCCAGTGAGTCTTTTCAGAGTCTGTCCCCTCCATTGATCACCACCTCACCCAGGGCAATCTGATTTTTCACTGCCGCCACCTCCAAAACCCCTCCACAATCCTACCACTGCCAGTGCTGCTTCTTGTATAATGATCACCTGACTCCTATCTGTAAACTCCCCATCTGTCCCCATTGCAAAACCTCCCACTTTCTCAAAAACTGTCTCAACCTCGCCACCTCTCCTTCCTATAACACCTGCAATAGACTGCACATCACCTCCTTCCACAAATGTAAGGCTAAATCCGCTCCTACCACCCCTGAGATTACTGTCCCTGTTCGTCCTATCGACTACCCATCCACCCCAAGAATTCCCACTGTCTGCCCCCCACAGCTGAAGACATCATTTGTTTCTTAACCACAGTCCTCCAAAACATCCACACCCTCCAACAGATCTCCATCGCCACCCACTCCATATTCCACCTCAACAACTTCGCCACTTTCTCCCACAATCAAGCCCATTTCACCTTCACCTGCCTAGACACTCTAGTTTAAGCCTCTCCTCTCCCTTCGCCCCTCCTTCTCCTCCATCATGGAAAGGTGTGAGTGTGGCATCCTCTTCCAGAACATCTTCGCCTTCCACAGCAACAAATACCTCTTCATGAACACCCTCTCCCAACACCGGATCGACACCCTCCTCCTGAATGAAACCTTTCTCCAAACCCACCATATTGTCCCCATCTCTCCCTATATTCTCCACCAAACTGATGCTCCTGGGCCCTGAGCGAAGGGTGGAGTCACCATCGGCCACCTTAAGGACATCTCTGTCCTGCCACAATCCCTCCTCAATGAGCCAAACAAACACCTCATCCTCAGCATCTTTTTCTGTTCCTTCACCATCACCTGCGCCCCCATCTATGTCCGCTCCACTGCTCCTACTCCCTATGACTTAATCTCCCACATTGACCGCAAATTCTCCACCTATGTGATTGCCGCTGACATCAACATCCACAGCTGCTCTCCTATCGCCCTTCAGCGATGGCATCAGTTCCTCCCCACGATATGAGGTGACCTTGTTCCTCTTCCTCAGAACACACATCCCAAAGGAAATACCACTCCCAATGTTGCTATTTCCTCTGCCAACCTCCTTGGGCGTATCGCCATGGATGTCCTTGACGCCACAGGGAGCGACCACCTTCCCATCCTGCTCACCACCGACCTCCGGCCCCACCCTGCACCACCTCCCAAGGTCGTCTGTGACTACTGTTGCTCCAGCTGGGATGCCTACCAGGAATCCATTGCCACCAGGTCGAAAGCCAGCCTCTTCACTATCACTGTCCCGATGACATCACACACGCCTTGTCCTACCTTCAGAAGACCATTACTGACGCCGCAGACGCCCACGTCCCTATTAAAACCATCCACCCCGACCATCCCACTCTCCCTCCACAGGCCTGCTCCACCTCCACGAATCTTGCTGCCTCTATGCTCCTTCTACACACTCATGACAGGGATACACTTCACCACCACTGGCAACTCCAGCGACACATTTGGAACCTGATTACAGCAAAGAAACGCCGGGACTGGCGCCAGACCTGTAAGTGACTCAATGCCATCCTCCCTATAAACTCCTCCGAGTACCTGTCGGCTTCCCATCACCTTACTGGTTTCCATTCCACACCCCATTACCCCCTTATGCATAAGGACTGCCCCATTCCTAACAACCTCAGTAAGGCCAACCACTTTGCTTCCCACCTTTCCGAGCTCTTCTCCATCCCTGAGTATCCCCACTTTGATTGTTCCCTTTTCCCATTGTCATGGAACTTGCGAAGATCTCGGTCACTCCACTAGATCCCAGTCCCCAGTACTTGGTGTGGTTAATCCCTTGCAACATCAACACTCCAATCACAGCACAAGACATTAAACTTATCCTCCAGTCAAAATGCAACTCAGCGCCTGGTCACGACTGTCACCTATTGCCACCTCAAAGAGTGCACCCTCTCCTTCCTGACTGTCCTCGCTACTTTATACAATGTCATACTCTCCATTGGCTTCTACCCCAACTTGTGGAAGGCTTCCTGCATCCTCTTGTTCCTCAAACCCAACAAACCCCCTTCTGCTGCCTCTTCCTATCATCCCATCTGCCTCACCTGTGTGTTCAGTAACAGCTTCGAATCCCTGCTCTCCCATCGTATCCATCATGACCTTAAAAAACACCACCTCCTCACCTTTACCCAGGCTGGCTTCCAATCCTCCTTCTCTGCTGAAGACCAAATCCTTAACCTCATCCACCTTCTGTCCCTCCAACTTAGTTCCCATCGCTCTGCCATTTTTGTTTCCCTCGACCTCTGAAACGCTTGCGGTCACGCTTGGCATCCCTGTCTCCTCTTTAAACTCCAAACCTACGCCCTGTCTACCAATTTTGTCCATCTGATCACTTCCATTCTCTCACGCAATTCTTCCTATGTCACCCTCGATGATACCAGGTCCCGTATCTTTTATTCAACCACCTGTGTCCCTCAAGGTTTCGTCCTCTTTCCTCTACCCTATCCCCTGTACCCTGCAGATATGCCCAAGCCACCCCCACCTGTACACCTCCTCCAATATGCTGATGACACTACCTTCCTGGCTCTCTGTCCTACCCTTCAACGATCCCAATGCACTCTCCAACCCCACCTTGGCCAGTTCACCACTTGGTGCAACCAGTGGTTCCTTCATATCAATCTCTTCCAAGACCCAGGCTGACCCACCCACTCCTTCCATCTCCATAATTTCTACCTAACCATTTATGGTCATCCCATCCTGAGATAACTTGGCTTCATCCTCGACTTTCACCTCACCTGGACCCCTCATCTCCTGACCATCCAGCAGAAAGCCCATACCTGCCTCCACCTCCTGAAACTCCTGTCTGGCCTGACAAGAGGATTGCATCCTTCCACTATCCTCCACACCAACATATCCCACATCCGTACTGTGCTATGCCTGCATTGCCTGGATCTCCATCCACCCACCCGCCTTTATAATGCCGCCCAGATCCTTGAATGCCACATGCTCCACCTTGCCTTCCTTCCATATCTGCCTCCAGCTCCTGTACAACCTCATCCTCTTCCCCCACCTCCTCCTTTTCCTCCAACATATTCACATCCTTTACACTGTCTGCAGGCTTGATCTCCCCCACCCCCTGGTGTCCTTCTTCCTCTCCACGCCCACACATAGCCTCGCATCTATTGCTGTACCTCCCTCTCTCTGCCTTCACAACCTCTATATTCTTCATCAGGGCAATTTCCAGCACCTTCCCCTCCCACCTACAACTGCATAGATGGGAGGGGGAGGTGCTGGAAATTGCCCTGATGAAGAATTTGGAGGGTGTGAAGGTGGAGAGAGGGAGGTACAGCGATAGAGCTTGACTCCCAGATGATGAAATTTGCCATGATGTGTACCCTTCCTACCAACTGTAACCCAGCCTTGTTCTCCCTCTCCCAAGAGCCCCCTTTCCCGTACCATATTCCCCCAGAGCGGTTTTTCGTCCTCCCCCCCCCTGAGTCTCTGCACTCCCTCCCCATCTGTTTTCCTCTCTCGCCCTTCCCTCCCCAGCCCCTTCAGCGCCCCCCCCTCCTCTCCCCTTTGGCGCGCCCGCTACTGTGTTCCCCCTTCTCTCCCCCATTTAGCACCACCATTTCCCCCCTTTTCTTCCCTTCTCCCTTGTATCCCTAACCTTGGCAGACCCTCCCCGTTTGTTCTTCGTCATCAGCGTGCTGCATCAGTGTTGTGTTCGGTGCCATTCTATAGTGAAGGAAAGTGATGTGGTTTTAATCAAGCGCTTGCTTATACATAGTTTTGCTGTCCATGATTGTTCTGTGCTATGCTGCCCATTGCGTGGCTGGTTTAATCATTCTGCAACTTTTTACGCTCTGCCCATACTTTGCCTTGTGTCTTCGAATCCTTACAGTGTGTGGTTTTTTGTGTCAAATACTTTTTTTAGATTTTATCTCCATTTTTACAGTCATCGTCTTTTGTATGCTCTCTTCCAATATGTTCCCCCTTTTTATATCTGTGCCACCATGTTTTCTCCTTTTTGTTGTTTAGATGTCTCTCGCCTGAAGATCAGCGCCTTTTGCTGTTGCTAGCCTGCCATGGATGCGGAATTGAAATACAATAAAGAAAGAAAAGAGAAAAAGAACGAGTTTTACCAATGTGACTTGTGAGTCAGTACTTAAACCGATTTTTAGAAGTCAATAGTGCAAACATAATTCGGAAAATTTTCGGTATTTTTGACATAATGCGTTACATATGAAATTATTCTGATGATGACACCGAATCATAGCTTCTCTACTGCACTGCATACAATTGGTTGTTGAGCAGTGTCAAGGGGTGTGAGGGGCAGGGGGCAGGGAATGAGGGACTGGGAGGTTGTGGGAGGGGGAGGGGGAAGGGGAGGGGTTAGCAGGAGGGGTGTGATAGCTGGAGGTGGGGGTGGGGAGAATGTTGGAGTGACGGGCGCAGGGCCCTCCATGGCATTGGCACATCACTGTGGGTAGTGATGCTGATGTGTTGAATACTGGAATGGCCTTGAAGGTAAGAAAATGCCTATGCCGAGATCAGCACATTTATGCCCAGGATGCACAGTGACCCACTAATTTCTACAGCAAATCTGTTCAAGATTCACAATGCCTCTCTTGTAAAGGCTGCCACTGGAATTTGTTGAGCTTCTCTGTAACAGTCTCACATTGGCTGAATGATTCTGTGGTGAAACGCACCGCTCTTCGTTGGATCTTTTCCTTCACATCTATCATTCCTAACTTATAAGGCTCCCAGACTGAGGAACACTACTCAAGAATCGGTCAAACAAGCGCCTCGTGAGGTGCTTACTTCTTTGGTGAGTTACATCTGACTATGAATCTCAGTCCAGAATTAGCTTTTCCTATTGTTTGTTTTATGTGGTCATCCTACTTAAGATCGCTCTGAATATTTACTCCTAGGTATTTTACGGCAGATACAGCGACTAGGAATTTGCCACCAATAATGTAATTGTTGATCAGTGCATTTCTTTTCCTATATTTGTGCACTATGTTACTTTTATTTACATTCAGGGTCGACTGCCTGACCCTCCCCCATTCATCAGTCCTGTGCAGGTCATTCTGTAAATTCATACTGTCTTCTGGTGTTGCTACTTCCCTATAAGCACGCGCATCATCTGTGAAAAGTTTTACATAGTTTCCAAAGCTTTCTACTACATCTTTTATATACAATGTAAACAGTACTGGTCCTATCAAACCTCCATGTAGTTATTCGGAAATTACATTTACATCTGTCGATTTTGTTCCGTTAAGAATGTCTTGTTGAGTTCTGTCTATAGGGAAGTCTTGAATCCAGTAGCAAATCTGGTCAGATACTCGGTAAGCTCGTATTTTTTCACTAAACGGCAGTGCGGAACAGAATAGAGATTAGCTCAGATAAACAACTTGGGGAGTATCAAGGAGTGTTCCGGAAAGGCCGACAGAACTTTATTTTGAAGTCAGTAAGCGTCACAGAATGTAGACTGCCAGGAAAATCGTAATGTTTACCTTAAACTTCGAAAAATGCTTCGTCTTGATAAGGTCCTGATCATCAGGGAATTCTGGATTATCCCCATACTGAAAATGGAATAGGCTAAATTCATGATGAATGACAAATATGGACTGAAGTTCCTTGAAACAGAGATAGGTCAGATTACGAGGGTGAGAAAATTTAAGTACCTTGATTGGTCTAGAGAAAGGTGCGATGGATGATCGAGTCTCAAAAATGGTGAGCGTATTGGCTGATACATTTTTACAAAAAAAGTGCATCTCCTAGACTGTGTAACTATAACACACCAGTGAACGCCTCTCGATGTATTGCAGGCTAAAGAAGTTGGAGATCGTGGAACGCAGAATCCCACGAAAAATCACAGGAGCAATATAGATTGAGATCAGCTGGAAACTACAGAGCAATAAAGAAGTTTGACAGAATGTGGAGAGGATTTCGGAGACCATGAGGAAAAGACCCGCACGGGATGGACTAAAATAGACAATAAACAAATATTTGATTACCTCTGGAACAAGAAGATCATTCCGACGTGGATTAAATAAGCGTGGAAGAATCTTGAGAAATCCGATACCCCACAACCTCTCATGTTAGAATGGGACACGTTTCGAAACAGAATACAAAATTCCGAAGGGTTTAAAGTTGAAGTAAAAACTATAAAGAACGGAAGAATATTGACGAAAGCACAAAAGCAACAGCTTATGGGCTGCATGAAGGACAGCTGGAAACAAAAGAAACTCCTGGCAAAGTGGTTGTAGTGTGATCCTAGGCGGTCAATCCACCACAAAAAAAAAAAAAAAAAAAAAAGATGAGAGGAAGAAACTTGGTATAGCCTACCTGATTGGCAGAATCTTGTGACAGTCACTTGCCAGGATCACGGTGAAGACCTCAACGGAAGCTTGGGTGTCGAAGGAAACCTTCGATACTGTGCAGTTGGCGGAACAGACACCAATACCTCTCTATGATGCAGTATGGAGGTAACCACTTTCTTGTGGTGTTAGATAGTGTCTTCAGAGGCTAAGATAGTTAACCTCAGAAAGATTATTTAGCATGTCACTAGGCCTCAAGATTACAACCCTATCAGATGACTAATCACGTCCTAATAACCAAAAATCTTCAAAATGCGTAGCCGGCCCGGCTTCAGAGTCAACTTCCTTTGCACATCTGATGTGTATGGAATTCCTTCGATGCCCGAGAAACTGTGGCGAACACTCCAGCGAGCATGAAGGGTGTTGTCACGTAATTTCCACAGAAAATCGGCGTTAGCAGAGCATTCTCTGCATAATGGCCAGAAAATGTGCTTCATAAAACAATATTTATAACGAATAGTTTCTGGAATAATATAAGAAAGAAGATTACCGCCGGATGAAGTGGCCGTGCGATTAAAAGCGCTGCAGTCTGGAACCGCAAAACCGCTACGGTCGCAGGTTCGAATCCTGCCTCGGGCATGGATATTTGTGATGTCCTTCGGTTAGTTCTAGGGGACTAATGACCTCAGAAGTTGAGTCCCATAGTGCTCAGAGCCATTTTTTTGAAGATTACCAAAATCAAAATATGTAGTAAAATTCTGAATAGAGACGGTGACACACGGCTGTATAATGTGTTTTATGTCTTGTGTAGATGGAAGTCCTAGAGTCTTTTACAAAATATATGTACTTTGTAGAAATTTACATGAGATGTAAGAGTCAGAATTTGCAGTTATATGCTACATTTAAATTCTCATTAACAAAAATATTTATTTTTATCATATTAATGCTCTAAACAAGAGACTCATGCTGAAAATGTCAGAGAATTAAAATTTATAAACATGATCTACAGTTAAAAAATACTGCGGACAAACGTTCATCGATAACAGATTTATCAATCTTCTTTTTAGCTGAGCTCAAAACGCTTAGAGCCGTCTTCTCCATCAATGACATGTGTCAGCCGTCCGAGTAAGTGCTCGCCTGTCAATCTCGTGGCTACCTTCATAAGATAAGGGCATAGAATTTCAAACACACGACTCCTGTACTCGCTGCTTATGTAATATTGCTATCAAAATGTTCCCCCTCCTACCGAAGATACTTTACTTCGTTACTAAATGGGACAAATAGCAGTTGTCGATATATAAACAAAGTCTTTGTTACAGAGATGGGAAGGGAAAGCAGAACAATTTTTTTAAAAAACTGTTTATTGTTCATTCAAATGTATTCTGCAAAAATAAAAAAATAGCAATCATCAAGCCTCAGTTTGGTCTCGACAATAGGTGGACATTATCTTACTCGAGATGTTCCTCCGACCTCAGTGTCGGCTTATCCAGCAGTAACATCAGGTATGATGGTTGTCCAGCACGAAAGTTCCGCACTAGCAATTTATTATATGAAAAAATGTGGCAGAGTGGTGGCCGCATTTCGTGAAGCCAAAAATCAATATTAGATTTAAAAAAAAGTTTTACAGTGCAATAAATTAGTCAGTTTGATGCAGGTCATCGGTGCTTTAGAAACATTGTGATTAAGAAAGTTTAACGCACTAAACGGATATATGGCACAAAGACCCAGTAGCAGGTAAAGTTGATGATATGTTTATAAAAGTCTGGCTTTATTTATAGCAATGTTTAATTAACAAAAAAAACAAAGAAAATTTGTTTTGTTCTTACATCTACAGTACTCAAAATACTGGAAAACATCACATTGCGCCACAGATATCATAAGTGAACATGCCAGTTTTTTGAGTATTTTAAAAAAGATTCCTTATTAGAATTCAGAGCAAATGTTAATATTACTAGTTGGGCAATGGCGGTGCTGGGGTGTCTTATTAGTGTGGGTTGCATATGTTCAGGGCAAACTTGATGATTTGTGGGCCCTTTCTCTTCACCTATTGTTCCATTATTTGTTTTATGACATCTACAGGTTGATATATGATCCTCTAGGTATAATCCACCCTTCTAAGATACCTCCCACCCCTCCCCTTCTCTTCCCCAGCCCTCTGGGAAATCCCCTCACAGATACAAGTGCACCTTTGATATCATATTAATTGCCTCATTAATTAAATCGATGGATTAATTAACCTCACCCCCTCTTGGAAATCCGCTAGCCTTCCACTCCCACCCCCACTCGCCTTCCCCTCTCCTATCTGAAATTGGTGGGAGAAGGACTCAGTATGTGTTGTAGAGGAAGGATCTCATGACAGGAAATTCAAACCAATGTAAGTTACATAGCAAAGGATATACTATTTATTTATAAAATTTATTTTGCAGGGGCTGGATCTCTCTTTTATGTGGTTGGAAAAGCTCATCTTCTATGGTGCTTTGGAAGATGCAGCTCTTGTAAAATACTTCGAAAAGATGTAATTAAATAGACTAATTTTTGTCTGATCACGCAAGGAATACCATTACAAAATCAACATCAACATAACTCACTGCACATAATTACACTGTAATAGTCCTGATTGCACCTTCACACTGACTACAGGCAGATATTCAGCCTGGACATTGTGCAACATGTACCAGCCTCTTTCCTGGGCTGCAGCATGTGCCAGTGTCCAAGAGGCTGCACCATACCCTCTTGGGCCCACGGTATTGCATGCCTCAAGTGCCCACATCATTCTTATCACGTACCACCGCTAGGCCCACACATGCCATCGGTGATGGCCAGACCAAACCACAGACAAAGCAGTGTTTACCTGCGAAACCACCAATGTTTCCCTTTCTTGACTCCTTCCAAGCCAAATGTCTGACTGGGAATCGTTCCAGAAATACTGCTGAAATCAATAAATTGATTGACTAATTAATTTCTGGTCATGTGATCTCAGTTGCAGTCACACTCTGGAAGAATAGGAACCATGAGGCATCAACAGAAGCCAAGATCATCATCTGCCTCTTCATCACAGCAGAAGCATAAAAGTAAGTACTCATTACATGTCATAGCTACTATTACATCATGTAGCATATCCTCTTCATCTTTGTCAAGTTCCCTTTCTTTGAGCAACTTCTTGTCATTGTCTACGGACCCTTATTGTTCCTCCTCCTTTGTTCAGTAGCCTCTGCCATGTCCAGACCAGTGACATCTCATGTGTCTGGACTAGAAGCAGCTATCATCGCATTGTCAGGACCTGCAGCAAACTTTGGCCTGTCAGGACTAGTAGTGGTAGTAGCACTGTGGGATCCTGTGGCACACCGGACAATCATGTTGGAGCAGGGCAATGAACTGCTGTTATCCATCCCACTCAGTGAGTGAAGTAGTAAAGGCACCCAGCAACTCCCCAACTCTCATAAGAACTGTGCTGGGGGGGGGGGGGGCATAAACCACACAGTGCAGTTCAGTACTGGTCTCCAACATATGCACCATCCCAGAACATTCCAGTGTTACTGAAAGGACACAGTGTTGATGTGGTGCATGAGATTCTGTCGATTCCTCCCAGTGCACTACTGGTTTTCGCTTCAACTCATAATTCAACAGCTGTCATTCAAAGCTCTTAAACATTTATATAGAGCCATAATGGTCAGTGACTGGCGCGTTGTGTTAGAGATTGAAAATGCATCGGGAAGTGTTAAAGTGTGGTTTAGGGATTGGAACAGGATGAACTGTGTCATGCAGTACACTACATCAACCAACAGATGACCTCTGAGTATTCTCCATATCCGGATATTTACTTTGTTGGTCTGAAACTATCTATAACATCACTGTAGAATGGATCTATAACATCACTGTACAATGGTGTGACACTCATGGTGAGATCTGATGGTTGATCCATTTATCTGCAACACTCCACCATTACAAACTTGTTCTGTCTACAAATGGTGGTATCCCATGTGCTGGAAAGGCTGAACCATGGACTGCTGTGTGCTCAAATTGTGTATAAAACGACTGTGAACTATCTCTGTAAGGATAGTAAGCCTGCAGACGATTTAGAACAGTGTATTAATATGGTTTGAGAGAAATACACACAGAATTTTCCAGTTTCAATAACTGTAACAGCAATGCTAGGACAGACAAAACATTCAGTGTCAGTGGTGAAAAACCATACATGTTGGACACACAGCCTATAACTTTAAATGAAAAAACAATACAGATAGGGGATAGGGAATTTCAAAGGACACCAGGTCTACTGAACCTCATTTTCCTAAAACCCTCAAAAACAATAAAATTTTCACCCAAAGATCTGGAGATGTATGGTGAAGCACTACAAATGACCGGTGCACACAGGAAAGCAGGAAATAAACGCAGTGCGAAATGCAGAGACATTATAAAACCATACTTATTAGACAGTCGGTTAGGCAGTGGTGATGGTACTGACATTCAGCATAATCGAATGAGTATGGACACATTAGTTCGAGAAATGTGCAAATGTGGCGTTGGAGATGACAGTGGCGATAGCAGCAGCAGTGACGGCAGTGACCGAAGCTTCCCACATGGCGACTAGGATTGCCTTTGCCAGTGACGCATGCCTCACTGTGCCTCACTTTGGCGAAGCAGGCTTCGCCACACATGATACTCATGCCGTGGTGCACTGCAGGGGTTGCTATCCTGACACAGCCTCTGTAGAAGAGAGAGACAGAGAATAACAAAGATTAAGTACAATTTTCCAGACATAATCAGCTGCTGCTGCTACAAGGGAAGAAGGAACACTGATTGTCATTACTGGTAAGTAGAATGAGTACATGTACACAAATTATTTATTTCGCTCTGGGTCTTTGGCATCGCCCTGAGGTCATCCAATACCACCCCATGTAGATGAAGGTCCATCTCCACCTCCTCCACCCACTGTGACATTTTGTCCCTGCCTGAATTGGGGAGAGCCATCTGTCCATCTCACTGATATCACCTAAAACCACATTAATATTCTCAATAATAAAAACATATGTACACACAAAAAGCTAAAATAAAAAATATTTTTTAATGTTCAATTACATAACATCTCTGATGACTCCTTCTTGTCCTCAACACATGCCCCTCCCTGTTCTGCTTCTTCTATCAGGAAATCATCTACAACAGTACAGAGAATATACGCCTTATTACATATATTATGAAATTTTTGTCAAGCAGCAACATATTACGTACACACAGGACTAAAAATAAGAAAAATATACAAACTACCTACAATGCTGACGCTGCTGCTATTGCTGGCTTTCAGCTGCCAGCTCACCAATTATTGTGAAACAATAACTCGACACATATTCAATGCTCCGAAATTCTTAGTGAAAAAGTTACAGTTATCTATTTAGAAATCATGTACAACAGCAAAGACTCACTGACTGACCACTAAATAACAGTAGCATATTATGTATACAAAGAAGAATATATATATTTCTTATGATGCTGTTGCTGCAGTAGCTGCAATTGCTGCCTCTGATGTATCTGCTGCTCCTGCCACTGATGCATCTCAGCATTCATTTCATCCACAATTTGGAGTATGTATGCTGAAACAATAAGAAGAGATGTATTTAATATCATAACTACGAAATTCTTAGTGAAAAAAAATTTCAGTTTTTGATTTGAATGTTAACTTACCAGGTAACTTCCACTGCTTAGGCGGGTCGCTGCTACTAGCATTGCTGCCGCTACTATTGCCACACTTCAGTTTTTCACATAAACTGCTAGCACACACTCAAGAAAGAAGACGGCCTGAAACACCAGCGAATGATAGTTGAATGAGGCTGGGGGTGGAGGGGGTAGGTTTTGTATAGACTCAAGCGAGAATAAATCAGATTGCAGTATTTGGGATATCTCGGTCGATAGGTTTGTATAGGTTGGTTCACGCATGCACAAACGGGAAGTAGCCTCTTTAAAGAGCGTAATGTGGTTTCCCAGGTATCAAGTATCAAAGGGACGACGACTTCTAGACTGGGGTCGCTGGACTGTCCATGTGGCGACGCTCAAGGCGTTCCCTGGATAAGTGAATAGTGAACTACTGCTCAGTATCCATATGGGTGCCTTCGTAACCACACAAGTAACAGCCAGTGCATGGAGGAGTGTGTTTGTGTTCTCAAACGTCTTTATACACAGTGTATTATATTGTGAGTAACTCGAAATTTAATTACTTGATTTACTTTTGTCTGTGCATACACATGCAGATAGACCACATCACTCATTTGTGATGTAATCACCAGTCAGTAGTTCCCAATAATGATGCTGTGGGATGCCGGGATCACTGGCTAGTTGTCTGCGGGCCTGGGCACAAGGCTTCCATACACTGTGGGAAGCAGATGTGTTGTCGTGATGGGCCCAGCAAAGTGTAGTACCAGTGTTATTATTCTAGCACCATGCATTTGCTCAGAGCTGTTAGTGTGTTATAGAGTCTATTTGCAGTATACGTCCTAGGAATGGTTTTTTATGATAGTTGTGGAATATTTATGTCCATAATAGCGATGTTCTTTTGTGATATGTTAGTCCCACCGTCAATTGGTAGCACAGTAATCAGAGCAGTACATCGCATCTGATGTCTGTGTCATCTGAAAGCTAGTGCTTCCTAGCACCTCTTACCTGTTGGACAGCCTCATAAAGGGTTGCTGCCACCTGACACTTTGTTCGGGTATTAGTGCGACTTCTGATTTCCCGTGATGGTGTGGGGAAGAGGAGGGAAAATGGAAGGGTGGGGCTTTCTCAGATGGATGGATTATCCCCAGGGGGTCATAAATCGATTAACAGAACAATAGGTTAAGGGGAGAGGGGTGGGCTATAAATCAATCAAATTTGCCCTGAATGTATGCAACCCACACTAACAAATTACTCCAGCACTGCCATTGCCGTACTATTAATATACGTATTATGTCTCATGCTGTTTAAAAAGTAAATGTTCCATGTTTTTTTAACTCAGGGAACATGATAACTGAAGTAACTTCATAATATTTTAATTTTGCACACCAATATAAAATGTGTGTCTATTGTCTCATTACATTTTTGTATGATACACAGTTCAATGTGGGCATATTTGTGAACAGTGTTGCTGTAAACTTTGAATATAGTAGATAACATCACATTATGACGATAACTTGTCAGTTACATTTTACACTTCAATTCTGTGTTCAGTTCATGGAAGTGCAAGAATACTAGGTCTTTCTCTCTGGTAGCTAAGGTGAAACAGAATGGGTGTTACTGCTCCAAGATTGTAAGAGAAACAAAGACATCAGTCACAAATGGTCACTGAAACATTTTCAATGGTGATAAGTAAGAATTTATGCCAGACCGGGTCGAAACCGGATCCCCCACTTTATGTGAGCAGTCACCATAAGCACTTTTGTTTTTTTAAGGGTCTGGTCTGGGGGGAAAGTGGGCAGGGGTCTTCTATAGAGGCTGACCATGGTGCTCCCTTTACACCAAATGGAAAAAGGAAGGGAAGGAGGTTTTTGGATATAATGAACATACTAAATGCATCCAGAAGCAGGAATTTTTTTCCAGTTGATATATATGACATCAAGTCATGTCATGAAGAAAGAAAAGAATAGGGGGGTCTCGCTTCTGGCTGTAGGAAAGTAACTAATAGTTGCAACTACGATCCTCATACTTCCAGTTCATCACAGTGTATCTTCTTATATCTTTTGTTGGGTTACCATTGTTCCTTCTAAAATCATCTGTGTTACAACATGTTCATGGTCTCTGGCTATGGGTGATCAGCTCTACGGCAGGTTGTGTAGTACACTTGTAGTGGAACAGACCCCTCCCCATTGACGCAAATGACGAAAAAGGAAAATGTTTATTTTTTTATTCAAATGAAATTACGCAATTAATTATTTAAATTATCATTTTTGTAAATTAATATTAAAATAAATAAATAAATTTTCTTGTAAACGCGCTCTTTGGTCGGAAGCAGCGAAGACAAGGCATTGCTATCTCTGACCAAAGAGGTGCGGTAGCATTGATAGACGTCCGCCAGTCGAGAGCGGCAGCAGTTGCAATTAAGATCTCTTACTGTGATAACACGTAGAGCAGTTCATAGGAACAGTGCAAGTGACTGATGTATTCTTGTAAATGATATTGACCAGTTTGAAGATTCGATAATGTCAGATTTCATTGCAACTCAATTTCGTATGGTCGTAAATAAGTACAAGCAATAAATGAATATCAAAAACAGCAAGATCAAGAGTTAGAAAAAAATCATTTCCATACCTACCTACTTCAAGAATCGGAGGGAGAAAATCAACGGAGACAATAGCCTGACCAGCAGCTATCAAGAGAAAACGAAGACCTACACTGCCTACTGTAAAATTAGGTAAAAAGGGATTCTAAAAGCAAATTCACTCTGTTAAATCTAAAAAATTATCCAAGGTTGTTATTTCTGTAGTAAATTGACCCATATTGTCCAATACGGTCGTGAAAAGTTACGTTCTCAATAATGCATTAAAAACACTTTCTTTTGGCGACTTAGAAAACTTTAATAGAAATTTGTTCACAAAGAAATAAATTTTCTTTTGGCAATTTTACTTCGGATCGAAAATCAGGGGAGTCTCATTCACGAGTTCCTATCCCCCTAAACTTTAAAAAATAAACTACCTACCAAAAAACCAAATTTACTTCATAATTGTCTACCTTTTGACAGGACACGAATATGAGAATGTGTAAAAATTTTTTTAAAAATTGTAGACTTAAAGAAAGTATTTATTGATTTTGTCTCTGGCATCGTTAACATAACGTCAATTTCTGTTACATGTAACAACTTAAAAATTGAGTGCAACATTTCTGGATGAGCAATGCACATAATATAAAAGGAAAATTAGTAATATATTAAAAAAGAAGACGGAAAAAACGGTGAAGGAAGTACATAAGTGCATTCTTATCAGCGAAGACACCAATAGTGAGTGATAAAATGCAAATTCATACTGCTTCTTTACGCAAGTCGTAACATCTTGTAATTCATACTTTGCCGCCTATATCTATCGCTTACGCTGCTATTGTGTGGTTGGAGAATGCGTGTGACGTAAGCCGAATTGTCAAAGAGCATTGTCTGTACGTACCCAGTGTTAGAGCACGCTTGGCGGAATACGCGAGTGCAGTGAAGTTTTGTAACACCTACATTCACATTTTTGACAAATTTGAAAGTGAAAAACATCATTTTTAGTGCAAAATTTGTCTATTCGTAAAAAATCTTAACATCAATAATGTCGCAATTGTCGAGTAACGATTCGGAAGCCATGTTGCGCACTACAGGTGACGTCACAGGCCACGTCAACGAACGTGTTGCTATGGACACAGCTGACCTACATGTAAACAACATGACGGACGCGACAGTCAATATTACTGATTTGGACATACAAAGTATGGAAGTGTGTAGTGTTGACAAAAATACGCAACCGATTAACACAGCTTCGGACACGTTAAGTTCTGGTAGTAGCCGTAACGGACTTGGCCCAGAAACTTACGATAGACCCAACACAATAAGGAAAATAATTTACGTACCGAACAGAGATCAAACACAAACACAAATTTCGAGTGCATGTGAATTGCAGGACACACAACCTGTAACTTCACAACCAGACACAACACATTCTACACAGCAATTAGGCGATGTAGCAGGAAATGGAGCGTTTGCGGCCTTGCTCACTTTCCTAGGACATAGACTCGCACAGATCACACAAAAGATAGACGAATCGAGCGAGAAAACTAGGTATGACTTAACACAGAAAATGGATGAAACGAATAGGGACTTAACATAGTTAAATCAGAAGGTAGAAGAATCAAAGAGGGATATAACGCAGCAGATAAAAGGGGTACAATACGAAGTACAGAGCCTCACAGTGCAGTTAAAACACCTCACTGTGGAGCATAATGAATTTAAGAACCAATTAGGTACACTACATCAACAACAAGAACAATTACAGTCATCACAGAACAAACTGATTACTGACGTAGGAAACACGAAAACCGAAGTAAACAGTATAATGGAGAATTACGGAAACATTCCAACATAGGTTACAAAACTGTCAGATCGAAGAGGATCACTAGAATTAGAGCAAAAACATATCAAGGAATATCTAAGCTTAGTAAAGGAAAGTCTAGAAGACACTACAATGGCACAAAAGGTGGTGCATGAATACGGCACATGCCTTACAGGTTTCGAAAGACATCTAGCTGAAAAGGAGACAGAAATAGTTGACAGAGTAACGAAACAGGTTAAGACTGCCCTAGAGCAAACCAAACAAACGTCTGTAGAGACAAACACACAAACAGAAACACCTAGAACCGTCACTACTGACACTGCTATAAGCAAACCACCAAGCATTGAATTTGGTAATGAAAAGAGTATTGTACGAGTACAAGATCAGGTACAGCAACGGTACACACCACAAGCGAAAGATAGAACTTCACCAGCTGTTAGCTGTTTACACAACATGCCGTCAAGTAGCAATTATACACCGCATTGCTCGTGTAGTCATTCATCAACACCACATGCAACTTTCATAGACAAAAGCTTACTGAAGTACAGGTAGTTCCAGGTATTTTCTGCGAAAAATAAAAAAGTTCACCCCGTTGTCTTCCTCAAATCATTCAAAAACATTTTGCCACAGTATTGGAGTGAGGAGCAGAAAATACAATATGTCATTGGGTACATACAAGGAGAAGCTGCCCTATTGGCGAATGAAATTGCAGAATACTGCCACACCCATTCAGATTTCGAAAATGCATTCCTAGGCAAATTTTGGTCCCAGGGAATTCAGGAACGATTGCGGAAAGAGGTATTCCACCCTGAACCATTCAATCCAAAAAGCGGAGGATTACGTAAATATTTCGAAAAATATCTAAATAAAACTCGATATTGGGATAAAGCCATATCTTATGTTGATGTTTTGGAAATTCTTAAAGAGAAGTTACCAATCCCGATCAGAGAAAGACTCGCCACAGTACCGGCAGATAATTTTGACTATCTTCTATCAGTACTGGACACCTTTGACCTGATTCACGAGGACGGTCAAAGGCAGAACAGCAACAACAGCAATAACAGTAACCGCAACAGCAATAACAGTAACCGCAACAGCAATAACCGTAACGGTAATTACAATCACAATAATAATAATACACCCAGCGGGCAAACACAACTACCCGCGGGGGCAGAATGGTCAAACATATGGAAACAAACCGTGGAACCGCAGGGAAAACAGATACAATCCCGGGTAGCAAAACGGCAGAAATAGGAACGGGGGCAGATTTCAGCCAAATCCATATTGGCAAAATAATAACACACAGAACAATAACAGAAACAACAACACTTTCGGAAGAAACAGGCGAGCCACATATCCAGCAACTGGCAATGCGTGGCAAGCGCAAACGCCAAGTGTAAATGTTATTGAATTGAATGACAACAACACAGCCAGTACACCCGTACTAGCTAACGGCAGCGTTGCCAACACGGAAAACAGCACGCGAAACTGCTCATCCCCGCAGCAGTAGTCGACAGCGGAGTAGGGGGCAATAACACGAAAACAATAAACCTTATCAGATATGACATGGACACAGAGATGGAGGAAGATTTGTGTTTTGACGGAACAATTTGTACACATCGACAAGAATATGAGGTACAAGCGTTGGTTGAAGGACACTAGGAGGCGTACCTGTGAAAATTGTTATGGACACAGGCGCATCCGTGAATGTAATGTCAACCAGCTTGTTCGAACAGATTAACAAGACAACAGTATTGCCTACCTTTCCAGTGCAGAATTGCAAAATATTAAGTGCTATGGGGAATAAGTCAAAGGGAGTTAAAATACAGACACTAGCACCTGTTACACTGGCGAACATAGAAATAAAATGCTCATTTTTAGTAGTTGAAAAGCTCATAGTAAACTGTATCCTAGGAATGGAATTTTTCAGACAACACCAAGTTACACTGGACATAGCCATAGGTAAATGCACATTTCAGTTTGAGGGAAAGGTATTTTCTGTGACAACACCAAGTTACACTGGACATAGCCATAGGTAAATGCACATTTCAGTTTGAGGGAAAGGTATTTTCTGTGGACATGATAAGAACACCTGCAATGTATAGTAGATATTGTCATTTGGTTAATCTCGAGCTAACACTACCCAAAATTCTATTTACAAATCAACAGCAACACTATCCTGGAGGTGACACAGAACATGTGAGCACACAAGAAATTATAGAGAAGGTACATGCGTGCAACAGCTTAACACCTGAGCAACAACGTGAACTTTGTGATGTACTATGTACACATAAACAAGTATTTAGTAAAAGACCAGGAGTAGTGAAGGATTACGTGTACAGAATGGACTTTAAACCACATGAAACTTTTGCCATTCTTCTTACGCTATACCATGGGCCAAGAGGGAGGCAGTAAACAAAGAGATAGAACGAATGCTATAATGGAAAATTATAGAGCCATCTCAGTCACCTTACTGCAGTCCGCTCTTCCCAGTTACTAAATCTGACGGTACAGTAAGACTTGTTTTGGATGCTAGAGCCATCAATAAAATTATCATCCCGGTAAGAACAAAACCAGGTAAGTTGGACGAGCAACTACTAATGCTTTATGGTGTAAAATTTCTATCAACTATTGATCTGAAAGCATTGTACTCCGGGACTCTCTGCTCATGACGTGATATTCTTAAATTACTCAGTGCATACTACCAAAGAAAAATCTCACCTGGTAACCTACAGAAACCTAAAAAATGTTAACCATGACGCTCTTCAAAAGGATTGCTCAGACATCCCTTGGCATGATATTAGCAATGAACCGACTTCAGACGGAAAAATTCGGGAATTATGTCGCAAAATTATTGCACTGTATGATAAACATGCTCCTCAACGAACTGTCAAGGTAAAGAGAGCTCCCGCTCCGTGGCTCACCACTGCATTGCGCCAGTTAATGAATAAACGTGATGCTGCACATAGGGCCTTCAAGCGTAACCGAACTCCCGAGGCGTACGAAGCTTATAGGAAACTCCGAAATAGAACCAAGCAAAGCGTGAGGAATGCCAAAATCAGACATGCCCGCTCTGTCGTATGCGGCATATCAAAACCTGCTGCACTGTGGAAAAAGCTGCGCAGTTTCGGTGTAGGGAAGAGAAGATCCGAAGCTGTTTATCAAGCGTCTGCAGAAGAATTCAACGATTTCTTCTCAACAGCTATAAACTGCCACGCAGCGACAAATTACCAGCGCCAAGATATCAATCTCTTGAGAGACAAGTTTTTCCTAAAACATGTCACTACTGGCACAGTACACTAGGCAATTATGAGAATCTCTTCCGAGGCAGTAGGAAATGATGGAGTGAGCATTGGCATGATTAAGAACGTCGTAGACACTACTACTCCAGTTATCACAGACATCTTCAACTCGTCTCTTGTCAGTAGTACATATCCTACTGAGTGGAAGCAAAGTTTAATTTAACCTATACCGAAGACTGACAACCCTAAGTCGCCAGGTGACTACAGGCCGATCAGCATACTACCTGCAATATCTATAGCCCTAGAATACATCGTCCATGAACAGCTGACGGATTACCTCAAAACTCATAACATCCACGACAAATATCAGTCAGGCTTTCGAAAGCACCATAGTACAGCAACTGCATTAATCAAAGTAACTGATGACATTATACATGGTATGGACAGACGTGAAGCTACCATCCTAACACTGCTTGACTTTAGCAAGGCTTTTGATACAGTTGACTTTGATATATTACTAATCAAAATGAAGCAGCTGAATTTCTCAAACAGCGCAATACACTGGTTCGACAGCTACCTCAAAAACAGAAGTCAACAAGTCATTTGTGGGTCGGAAAAGTCATCATGGAAAAACGTGCGCTCTGGAGTTCCCCAAGGCTCCGTCCTTGGTCCATTACTCTTCTCACTGTACGTTAATGATATTTATTCAGTGATTCACTCCTGCAACTACCATCTATATGCCGACGACATCCAACTGTACATAAGTGCAAGCCCCAAGAACATTGCTGACGCAGTAGCGAGTATGAACGCAGATCTTTGCTCTGTTTCTCGATGGGCACAGAACCTAGGTCTGAAACTAAACCCCAAGAAATCCCAGGTCATACTTATATCTCATCCAAAGTTAATCAGCCGGTACTTTCGCGAAACAGTCCCTCAAATACTCCTCAATGGTGCCCAACTACCATACCAAAAAACAGTAAAAGACCTTGGAATAATCTTGGATGAACACCTAAACTGGGAAGAACAAACAGTCACAGCTTGACGGAAAATGCTCTCCTCCCTACATGCAATTCAAAAATTTAGAAAAATATTTCCAACCCATGTTAAACAAAAATTAGTCCAAACTCTAGTCTTGTCTAATCTTTACTACTGTGATGTAGTTCAACATGGCACAAATAGTGAAAATTCGAGATGCCTCGAGCTAGTGATGAATGCTTGCGTTAGATACGTATGCAATATACAGTTGTATGATCATATCAGTCCTTCATACGCCCAGCTAGGTTGGATACGCCCGCATAAGGCACGCGATCTCCACACGATGTGCTTACTTCATCGATTTCTTAGCCACTGGTGCCCCCAATACTTATCTTCTCACATTAAACACCTATCATCATTCCACAACCGCAATACCAGGTCGGATACGTCTAGCATCTTGGGTGTACCTTTACATAACACAAAATCTTTCTCCGTGTCATTCTCCATCTCAGCCATATGACTATGGAACGCGCTCCCCTGTGATCTGCGTCTTATCCAGAACCACTCGACATTCAAGAGGGAACTCAAGACTTACATATTAGGGACGGTATAGCCACCATTGTTGTGCCCCCCTCATCTCTTTCTTTCTCCTCTCCATCATAGCTTCGAATTATTACCATTCTATTTCTCTTCCTCTAACCTATCTACCTCTTCTATATCTCTTTCACCCCATTCTATCTTCTTATGTCTCTGCTTGATGAGAATAACTCATAAGCTGCAAGAATATAACGAGAAAATTCCCAACTAGCAATAGGACTGACATTCATAAAAGAAAAATATGTTTACTTTCATATACATAGTCATTACCATTATTATTATTATTATTATTCTTGATTGTTATAATTATTTTTTGATTGTTATAATTATCATTGTACTACTTTTATAATCTCTATTTTTTCTTTAACATTAATACTGTATAACATGTTATATGTCCTTAATGTTCTGTAGAAACTGAAATTTGTTGAATCTGAGTAGGCCTGGTTAGGTGTAAGAGAGGGCCTGAAGGCCCTAATCTTGCCAGGTAAAATAATGCATAAATAAATAAATAAATAGTAATGCATGTAGATAGCCGTAAATACACAGCATTTGTATGTGATGGGAGAAGCTATCAATTTTGTGTGGAACCTTTTGGCCTGAATGTCAGCACAGGAGTATTTATAGCAGCCTTGGATCAAGTGCTTGGGCCTGAATTACGTAGTCGTGTAACAGTATATGTAGATGATTTACTCATTGCTACAGCCACTTGGAGAGAACATTTAGATTTACTAAAAAAGTGTTAACAAAATTTTCAGAGTATGGAGTTACTGTAAATCTTAAAAAGTCAAAATTTTCCAGGCAGGAAGTGAAATTTTTGGGCCACATCATTTCTGAGGAAGGAATAAGACCAGACACAAGTAAAATAGATGCAATCAGAAATTGTCCTACTCCTCAAACAAAGAAACAGCTTAAGGCATTTCTAGATTAGCATCATTCTTTAGGAAGTTTATGGCACACCAAATTTTAAATAGTGAAGCTCTGTTAAACCTATTGAGAAAAAACAACACATGGATTTGGACACAGGAATGTCAGAAAGATTTTGATGCTATCAGACAAGCTTTAGTAAATGCAGACTTATTACATCACCCAGATATGATACAGGATTTCTGTTTAGCCACTGATACAAGTTTTCAAGGCCTTGGTGCTACCTTGTTTCAGATACGTTTAATGGACAACACACCAACTGTATGTATTATAAGCTTTGCTAGCAGGACATTAACTGAATGTGAAAGGTCATACTCAGTCACTGAATTAGAAGCACTAGCTGTTGTATGGGCATTCAGGAAATTTAGATACTATCTGTGGGGTAATAGCACTAAAGTCTTTTGTGACCACCAAGCTTTATCATTTCTATTGACATGCAGACTATTACATGCCAGGTTAGCTCGTTGATATCTTTACCTGCAAGAATTTCAATTCGTAATAGTCCATATGCATGGAAAACAAAACGTTATAGCTGATGCTTTGTCGAGGTTACCTCAAAATTTAACAGAATTTACAGAACTTACAGAACAGACAACAGACTTTAGAATCGTATTAATGTATGATGGTACTTACAGACCATATTATCTAAAACTTTGCAAAAATATGGTAATTCCTGCAAGAGAAAGACCCACGATGGAAGTCAGTAAAATAACAACTAATTAAGGGAGAGAACAACAAGATCTCTACACACTACTGTTTATCTGAAGGAGTTTTGTTTTATAGGCGTACACCCACTTCAAGGCATTGGTGTGTATGCATACCTGAAGACTCTGTGGAGAACATTATACAATACACTCATCGGGTTTGGGGGCACTATGGTGTTTCCAAATGCATTAGTAAGATATCCACTTATTGCTACTTTCCAAACATGCGTAGGCACATAACCACACTTACGTTGAGAATAGCTCAAATTTGAAGCCAGCTCAGTAGGGACCACCACAAGGCACAAAATAACACAAGAAGCAATATGCATTTTTGCAACATTTCTTAAGTGTATACACACAATTATCTGTAGTTGAGAAAACAACAAATTAACATTCTGTAGCCTAGCTAACATCATATGTTAAGCTACATGAAACCTAAAGAACCACTAATATCTGAATAAGATTATTGCTCTTACTGTAAACTAGTAACTAACCTATGAAGTTAATAAGCAAACAATACCTCAGGAATGCTAAGAGAATGTATGACATATCTGCATTTAACAGGAAGAATATGCAAAAGCAATATTTAAGCAATATTAAGCTACAAATCCTTTTACACCCAAAACTGTATACATGTACACACACACATTATAGTGGGAAGCACACATGTTGGACTTGTACATACCCATAGCAGAGAATATGACATGATTTTTGAAACATGCAATGGATAGCCATGTGCAGCATGAAGCTCTTAAAATATACCTGCTTAAATATTGTTTGTTAAGAGTGTACGTAATACATTGATAGAAGAAGCATGGAGAGTAAAATTAAGGTAAGTTTCAAGCTTGTAACACGAAAAAACGCTGATACACAAACGATGCTTAAAGTAAAACGCAGACCTCAGATATGCTGAGAGACGAATTTTGCACTAATTTGACACAACTTGTAGAAATCACTGGTGTACAAGTGAGAAACAAAGAGTAAATGTGGAGTGAACGTATATATTTATGGTTAAAAGTTCTTCTTTGTAGGTATTGTAGATTGGTAGTTTTTAGCATATTTCTTCACCTTCTACTTGTAGTGTAAAAATAACACGACTTGCAGTAAGAAGTGGTGAAGACCCTTGTGAATAGCGAAGTAGCAATTGAACCTTGAGAATGGAACTTATGTACAACAGGAGTTCACCCTAAATGAGAGAAAATAAGAAAGAAAAATCAAAGGTTGAAAAAGTTCAGCTCTTTAGGATAAGATATTTAAATTCATGTTTAAAAATGTATGTGTAAACAAAGCTATGTAACATGTATGTATTTAGTATTAAGGATAACTGGTGCCACAAAAGAATAATGACAAAAGAATGAAGGATTTTTCATGTAAAACAAAAGTATATATGAACTGGAATTTCAGAAGTATAATTATTTGTCCTCTTGTTTTGCATATTTTCATGACGATGTATGTCATTAAAAAAAATGTTGGCATGGAAGAAGACAAAGTGAGCCTTGTGACAAGAGTAATGGAAAAAACGTGTGTGAAAGGAAAAAGTCTTTAAGTGATTGTGAAAAATCATACCTCTCAAGGGAGGAAAGTGAAGAAAAAATCGTGAGAGTGTTAGTGCTTGTGTTACGTACCTGTGAGGTGATACTGCGGGCTGGAAGTTCGCGCTTCGACCCTGGAGCACACCAAGGGGCGTCGTAGCGGGTACTTTGGGTACTGGCGCACCAACGCGACTTCTAGTAGCATTTACCACCAGGAATCCAGCACTTTCACAGCCTCCACGTGAAAGGACAACGCGGTCATTCGCGAGGACAGGAACGACAGTGTGGGATAAGACAATGCGTGCCTTAGACGCACGAGCCAAACAATGGTCCCACGGAGCAAAAGCCTGCCGACCGGCAACCGTAAGGGAAACAATGGGTATCCAATGCCAACAGGACGAATCTGAGGACTTGCCAACGCGAGAAAAAGAGGAAAAAACGCAATTGTAAAACCAAAAAATCTTTTTTGTATGTTATATATATACATATATATATATATATATATATATATATATATGTGTGTGTGTGTGTGTGTGTGTGTGTGTGTGTGTGTGTGTATGTATGAATTTATGTAACAAAAATTTTTTGTAGTATTTAAGAATATCACCTAGTACAGCACTTCTTCAATTAGATTTAGAGCAGAGCTGAATTTTTTCTTAGAGATCTATATAGATATATGTAAAAGTGTAAAAGATACTGTTCACTATCCGCATGAACCAAGGAAAGTGACCTCATGCGTCAGTGAACTGTAGGGGGCGGTGTAGTGGAACAGACCCCTCCCCACTGACGCAAATTACGAAAAAGGAAAATGTTTATTTTTTTATTCAAATGAAATTACGCAATTAATTATTTAAATTATCATTTTTGTAAATTAATATTAAATTAAATAAATAAATTTTCTTGTAAACGCGCTCTTTGGTCGGAAGCATCGAAGACAAGGTTGGTTGGTTGGTTTTGGGGAAGGAGACCAAACAGCGAGGTCATCGGTCTCATCGGATAAGGGAAGGACGGGGAAGGAAGTCGGCCGTGCCCTTTGAAAGGAACCATCCCGGCATTTGCCTGGAGCGATTTAGGGAAATCACGGAAAACCTAAATCAGGATGGCCGGACGCGGGATTAAACCGTCGTCCTCCCGAAGACAGGGCATTGCTATCTCTGACCAAAGAGGTGCGGTAGCATTGATAGACGTCCGCCAGTCGAGAGCGGCAGCATTTGCAATTAAGATCTCTTACTGTGATAACACGTAGAGCAGTTCATAGGAACAGTGCAAGTGACTGATATATTCTTGTAAATGATATTGACCAGTTTGAAGATTCGCTAATGTCAGATTTCATTGCAACTCAATTTCGTATGGTCGTAAATAAGTACAAGCAATAAATGAATATCAAAAACAGCAAGATCAAGAGTTAGAAAAAAATCATTTCCATACCTACCTACTTCAAGAATCGGAGGGAGAAAATCAACGGAGACAATAGCCTGACCAGCAGCTATCAAGAGAAAACGAAGATCTACACAGTCTACTGTAAAATTAGGTAAAAAGGGATTCTAAAAGCAAATTCACTCTGTTAAATCTCAAAAATAAATCAAAGGTTGTTATTTCTGTAGTAAATTGACCAATATTGTCCGATACGGACGTGAAAAGTTACGTTCTCAATAATGCAATAAAAACACTTTCTTTTGTCGACTTAGAAAACTTTAATAGAAATTTGTTCACATAGAAATAAATTTTCTTTTGGTAATTTTACTTCGGATCGAAAATCAGGGGTAGTCTCATTCACGAGTTCCTATCCCCCTAAACTTTAAAAAATAAACTACCTACCAAAAAAACCAAATTTACTACACACTCCAGAGGTCAATCGAAAAACATTGCCTGTATTTGTGGTTCCTTATTACTGCACAATGTCGTTCCTCCATATAGTTCCAAAAATCAAGTACATGCTTTGGGCCCTCACTGAATAAGTAATCAACTGCATGGCCTTGAATCTACTTTACAGCATCGGTCTTGGTCCTCAGACAGTATGTCTCCTCTAGAAGAAGAGTTTGAGCAGTGGTGTTTGTTGGTATTACCTGCAGTAGAAAAGCCAACATCTGTCTGACAAAGAACAGTTGCTGTGATCTCTCCACAGCTAAAGTGGTGTTTGTCCAAGTCAGTCACATTACACTTAATGCAGTTGGGAGACTTGCGGATTTTATGTAGACGTTCCTGTGTGATCTATTGCCTGTACATCTGAGTCAAGCATGGCTGCATAGATTGTCTGCCCCTCGACACGCCATTGCATGTTGGAGCATTTCGTTTCCACCACATAAGGTTGTTGTCTCCATTGCAGGACAGTATAGATTTCTTCCTCGCTGTCACCAAGAATGGAGCCAGGAAAGCATCACATGTGTAACTGAGTTCCAAACAGAAACGCCTGAGGTAGAAGAATGGTGTTGAGATATTTTTTATCTGCACCAGAGACTTGAAGGAGACCAGCGCTAGTGCTTCCAACAGCAAGCTCGTGAAATTGGTGGGGCAACGATGACATAACCATAAATGTGAACTAACAAGTAGATTTCGGAGTGCTGTGTCCTCGGTGAATGTTCAGCGTCCGCTATGTTATGCACCAATTTTGTGCAGGGGGCGTCTATAATTACAGGTTGTTGTATGGCATATATCATTCGTGCAGTCTAAACCCGAGCATCTCATCTGGTTGCTGACCTGTGAAAGACTGACACTGTCAGGTGGCAATCGTGTCCCAATATGTGTGGCGACTGACTTTTCAATATTAATGCAGTTACCTGACGCCACCCTGTAAGTTGTGATTAATTCCATGGCGATTCTCACATCATAACTGCCATGGAGAACCAGCATCAAATTGTCTGCATATGCGGGGCACTGGAAGGTGATAGAACCGAGCTGTATTCCAGTTAGTCTTTGGCACAGGCCACATAAAAATGTTTCTAACGCCAAGGCGTATAATATCGTTGATAATGGGCAGCTTTGGTGCACTGAGGGCCGAATCTCGACGGCCACCATTAATTAGCCATTAACGAGCATCATCAATGACATATGGCGAAGTAGGCACATCACCACTTTGGTGAAGTGGTCAGAGTATTGCATGCTCTGGAGAACTGCAGTCAAGAATGAGGGGTCAGCTCTGTCAAATGCTTGACTGAAGTCAATGGATAGCAGTGCACCTAGTATGCAACGAATCTTCTCCAGTATTATAGCTTTATCATTTCACTTCATCAGCACAGAGCTGCAGATACATTGTGTGAACCACCCAGCGATGCTTGATCTATAAAATTACACACTATATTCTGCTCTTGAAAAGCATAGCCATCAATATGGTGAAAATTTGCATATCGCTAGTCAGCAGCCTGAAGGGTTGGTAATCATGGACACTGAACACACCATTCAGTTTATGAACAGGAACCATCAGTCCTTCTAAGGAGATTACAGGGAGTGGCACATCTGGAAACATCTGATCTTGGACTAACTCTGTCCGACACAGCAACAAGAGCTGCTTCAAGACCAAATAAAACTCCAAAGGAAGACCACCTGGTCCTAGGGTCTTGCTGGGCACTTCTCTGTCAACGGCATTGGAAACCTCATCTTCTGTGACATCCCCTATCAAGTGCGCTTCCAGTGCCTATGGTATTCGGCTGTGGATCAAGTGATGTCTGTAGCAACTACCAGATCTGGATGCTGTGCTGAATGCATTCGAGTATAATGATCATGAAAAGCGTTGGCTATGTCCCATTATTCGTTGAGACATGTACCATCTTGTGCGTCGACAGGAGGATCAGCTCTAGTCGCCACATTTTGCAGTGTGTGAGTATGTGATACACTGTGGGCAGGCTGACTTAGACATGCATGCATCATAGAGCTCCTTTCAAATGGAGGTGCAAGAGAGAAAAGATCATTTAGTATGGTTGACTGAAGACTGTCTGTCTGGCATAGGCAGCTGATCAGAACATTCTCTGAGGATAGTGAAGCAAAAGTCCATTACATATCTTCACCACACAGCTGCTTCTCTACCATACGCCATGAAAGTTCACGTGAGAGCCGATTTTGCACAGTCAGTCCACCATCCTAGGGCTGACGGATAAAAATCATCATGGTGGACACGCTTATTCCATATTCTTCTGCCGTTACTCAACATACTGGGGAGATGAAGGAGGCGCTGTTGAGCTTCTATGGGCTTCTGATTCACCATACCCTGTGGAAACTGAGAGCTATGGCAAAGATGCAGGCTGAGTGGTCTGGAAAAGCTGTTGGCCATAGTTCCTCATCGCAGATCGCTGCCTGCTGTGAGTGAGTAACATAAATTCGGTCATGTTGGCTGGACAAGTGACAGGGGAAGTAAGTATAACTGTGTCTGTCACTGTGGACGTGGCGCCATGAGTCTACCAGTTCAAGATTGCAGATGATTATGTCAAGATCAGCGGATAAGGAATGGCGCAGGAATGGTCCAAAGACGCCTGTTTGCACCTGGAGTCCACGCCAATCGCCAGATCGTCTAGTCAACCCTGGCAGAGCAGAGCGATGTCCTCCACAGAAAAGCCGAAGCATTCCTAGCGTCGATCTTTACTAGAAGGGGCATAGACATTGATGAGTCGGCCTTCATCCACCATGGCAGTCATGTCCCATGCATTGTACAGATATGGAACATCATCTGCTGCCACGCCCTCTCTAAATAGGACGGCCACGCCACTGCCAGTGGGTGAAATGTGGATAACATTAGCTGTGTAATCGAAGAGATCAGGAAAACTGGCTACGTGGACCTCATGCAGAAGAGCAGTGTCTGTGTCCGCAGTATTAAGCATGTCTTGCAACATGGAGACTTTATAGCGAGTTCTGAGTGTTGATATTGATTGTTGCCAACCGAAAAGTTTCTTGCCTTGTCTCCGCTTCAGGTGGTGCCGTCATGGACTACGATAGACTGTAATATCATCGCCTAAACGCCAGTGATTGACTGCAACTTATTACTTGCTCGCAAGAGCGATAATGTCACTCCCCTACATTCCTCTCTCTCTACTATCCGCGCGTCACATTTATTGTCGTCTGCTCACAGGCCATAAGTTGTCAGCTGCTGTTGTGTAGAAGTTCCAAAGGTCGGATCCCTGATCTCTTTACAACGGGCAGCTGATGGAGGGCCAACTTCCCTTGGCGTCGAAGCCAGCAGGTCAAGAGGACACGAGAAGACCGCGTCTTGAATGTGGAAGGTATCACTTGGGCCCGTCCGCGCGGCGATCGCGTCCTCTATGCCCACCGCAACGCCATCACTTTCCTGTTCCGTCATACGGAGGAGGCAATCAAATGGTTCAAATGGCTCTGAGCACTATGGGACTTAACATCTGAGGTCATCAGTCCCCTATAACGTAGAACTACTTAAACTTAACTAACCTAAGGACATCACACACATCCATGCCCGAGGCACGATTCGAACCTACGACCGTAGCGGTCGCTCGGTTCCAGACTGAAGCGCCTAGGACCGCTCGGCCACACCGGCCGGCCGAGGAGGCAATCGTCGGAAGATGCGCATCTTTGCTTTTTATGTTTGAGAGGTGATCGTTGCTTAAGGACATGAGCTTCCGTGTCAGATTGTGGGTGTTGATAGTTTGCCATCGTTGCCTCAGTAAGGAAGGCCGACGTCGACATAAGCTTGTTGTCGTTGTCCATCTTTCCTTGAGGTTCGCCCGGTTATGGCGGTTTGGGGTGTTGCAGGCTTTTCGTCGCCTGGGGTGGCAGCATGACTGGGTCGTGTCCTTGTTGGACTCAGCAGGACGTCAGCAATCACAGGTGATGGGTGGTTTCTTTGTCGATGGAGAGCGTCTTAGCCTTTTTGACGCAGGTGAAGGGGAGAATCTCCGCCACCGCCCGTGGCGGTGATTCTTCGGTCGGTGTTGGCGTCGTTCGGCATTGAATACACTTCGACCTGACATGGCCTTTGTGGCCAGAGCCAGAACACATGCATGGTTAACCGTCGTACATCACTATCGCAAGGTAACTGCCGATGACCAGTTAAGATGATATGTTGAGGCCTCTTGTGGGAAAATGTACTCAGCACATAAGAAACTCGGCTGACTTCGTTAGTAAACTGAAATCATTGAAAATGAACCCATCTGATATATTAGTTAGTTTTGATGTGGTGGCTTTATTTACAAAGGTTCCTCTTCCAGAATCTCTGCAACTTATTGAAAGAAGTTTTGACAAAGAGATTTCAGCTTTATTTAAACATGTTCTGACCTCCACATATTTCTTATTTAACAACGAATTTTTTGAACAGACGGACGGAGTCGCCATGAGTAGTCCCTTATCCCCTCTGGTGGCCAATTTATTTATGGAGGACTTCGAGGAGAAGGTGCTTGAATCTGCTGACTTGAAACCCACGGTATTCTGGAGGTATGTTGATGATACCTTTGTAGTTTGGCCCCATGGTGAAGACAACTTGCAAGACTTCTTAAGACATCTGAACTCCCTCCACGATCAAATGCAGTTCACAATGGAAATTGAAAAGGAGGGATGCCTTCCATTCTTGGATGTTTTGGTTCGGCGCAGAGAGGATGGCTCTTTGGGACATGAAGTGTATAGGAAGCCGACACACACCGATCTGTATTTACGTGCAAATAGCTGCCACCATCCTGCCCAGACAATGAGTGTTGTCCGAACTTAGACTCACAGAGCGCATATTGTTTCTGACAAAAGCAGTCTGCAAGATGAACTTTCCCACTTATAAAGAGTGTTTGAAGACAATGGGTACTCTCCACAACAAATACAGAGGGCACTGAAAATGAAACCGAAAGAGGCCACAAAGAAAGCAGGAGAAGATGAAGAAACCTTTAAATCGATGGCCTTCCTGCCGTATGTGGGTAGTCTCTCATCAAAAATAGGACGCATTCTCGGCAGACACAAAGTAAAAGTGATTTTTCGTCCTCCACCTAAGACAGCTGCACTCGTGGGCTCCGTCAAAGATGATTTGCTGCTCCGAAAATCTGGAGTTTACAAAATTCCATGTGAATGTGGCCTTTCTTACATCGGACAAACAACTCTAACTGTCCAAGAAAGATGTACAGAACACCAGAGGTACACACTACTTTTACAACCTAACAAGCCGGCAGTAGCAGAGCGCTGTATTGATAATGGTCACAGTATGTTGTATGACAACGACGAAATTTTGGCAACTACATCGTCCTTTTGGGACTCGATAGTAAAGGAGGCAATTGAAATTCGCTTGACGACGAACTTAATTAATAGAGATAGTGGTTTCAATCTTGATAAATCCTGGAATCCCGCACTTGCTGTAATAAACTCGCAAAGACGTCGTCACAGTGCAGCTCACAATGATATATCGATATGCCAACAAAGATCAGCTGCGGAGTCATAGATACAACTCGCGCATTATGCACGTCTCTGCCGCCGACCAACGTCTCTGGCGCTTTTTTATCTGTGGCCGCATGCGCGGTCGCGCGGTACAACAGTATAAAGGGACGAGGCGAGCACTGGAGCGGCAGTCTTGCGGCTCACTCTGAAGATGGCTGAACGTTATACAGCCGAAATATTAGAAGAAGAAGGAGATTTCTTGCGGCTGCACACCCGAAACTTAATGGAACAAGATGATATGTGTTTTGTCAGTTCGCTTTTTATTTGCCGGACACTATTTTAAATCTAACAGGTCAACGTTTACCACTTCTCAGCCACATGGCTGACACGTTTCCATATGGCCGGAAAGCTACAGTCATGACGTCTGGAGGCACCTCAAAAGGGCCAGAAGGCGGCTGTCTCACAAAGTTGCATCTGTTCTGTTGGCTATGTCTGACGGAAAAAACACCACACAAATATATATGTACAGTACTTTACTGCTTATTCATTTTCTTTGGGCATGCACTTTGTTCAGAAACTTCCCGACATATTAAAACTTTGTGCCAGACCAGAATTCCAACCTGGGACCTTTGCCTGTCTTGGGCAACGGCTTTACCGACTGAGTTGCACAGAGGGCCCGTTTTAGGCACAAGCGATACAAGCTGAAGGGTGCCAAAGGCGCCACAACTGTAATATTTCTATACATGACGTAGTACAAGCAGTAGCGAAAACAGACACGAGCAAAAGTGTATGAATTAAAAGGGGAGAAGGAGGTGAACGCCAAATTATGAGTCGCTAATGGGGAAAAATGTTCTTCAACTGGCCCTGTCTGTCCAGCCACGACTCGCAATCCGCTCTCACAGCTTTACTTTCGCCATTCCCTCTCGCTTTATGTAGGTCAATAGATACCTAAATTTTTGAAATGATATGAAATCATTTAGAAAATCTATTTCAGATATACATATTTCTATGGAAACCCTCTTGGATAACAAGAAGTGATAGGACTCCCTTTACAGTTAACAAAGGTACAAGCAATCGGAATAGGTTCCCATATACGTGAGAGGCTTGAAGGAGGAAGTAACAGGCTCTGAGCACTATGGGACTTAACATCTATGGTCATCAGTCCCCTAGAACTTAGAACTACTTAAACCTAACTAACCTAAGGACAGCACACAACACCCAGCCATCACGAGGCAGAGAAAATCCTGACCCCGCCGGGAATCGAACCCGGGAACCCGGGCGTGGGAAGCGAGGAAGTAACAGAATCCAGCATGTTCTCCTCGATCGTCGCATCGTCATGAGCGCCCCAGGGAAGTATGATGGTACCGCTGTTGTTTTCTGTATACATAGATGATCTCGTGGACAGCACCCTGCGGCGGTTTGTTGATGAAGCTATGGTGTAGAGTGTCGGCTTTGAATGAGTGTACGGGAATGACTTAGGCAAAATTTCTAGTTGGTGTGATGAATGGCAGGTAGCCCTGATTGTATAAAAATGTAAATTAATGTGGATGAATAGGAAAAACTAACACGTTATGTTTGGATACAGCATTAGTTGTGTCCTGCTTGACACCGCCACGTCGCTGAAATATCTGGGCGTAACGTTGCATAGCGACATGAAATGGAACGAGCATGCGAGGACAGTGGTAGAAAATCAAATTATTGACATTGGTTTATTGAGATAATTTTAGAAAAGTATGGTTTTGTAGACAGCCGAATGATTAGAGAGATTAAGTTAATTAAAGGTAGGAGTTTTACAGTAATAAATTTGATTAAAATGTGAAGGAATACTGGAAGCCAGAAGTGTTATGTGTAATACATTCTGTTCCGCAGCTCCGTGACGTAAGTGGGTCGGCAGAGTGCCAGTTAGGCAGCGCGAAGAAGAATGCTGTGTCACCGACCAGCGGAGGACGTGAAAAGAGTAAGCACGCTGCACGCCAGGGTGTCAACATCGAGGGCAGTAATCGGGCCGGCCAGCAGAGCAGCACCAGAATATTCCACTGACCTACTGGGGAAGCAGAACCGCAGACATCAGCGGCAGAAAGCCGTATTTGAGGACCGCTAACCAGCTCGTCACCATCATCCGACATGAGGCGTTGGAGTGACGCAGAGCCCGTGTCACTTAGCGCCGCCACCAGTTCAGAGTCATCCCTGTCATTTCAGTCATCGTAATGGTCGCCGTCGTAATGCAGGTCATCGCCTAAGAGGGGTCAAAATGACACCGCCGCTGTAACTATCGTCGGACGCTATCAACAGGCGTCTTGGTAGTCATTACTTTGGGTGGATTATGGTAATGCAGTGTCGCCATCGTTGTGGGATGTTGCCTCCACAAACGCTGTGACCAGGGCCATAGCCGGGGACCCTGGCCCATCGCTGCCAGACTGCCGCAGCTGGGGATGGTCGCTGAGACAGAGCGCTAACCTGTCCCTTTGCCAACGGCCCCCAGCCGCTACCACAATAGAGGCCTGAGGCATGTGGTTCCAGCCACCGCAGTACAATTCAGCAATGCAGTAGCGCCGCTACCGAGGCAGCAGATTCCAGTTACGCCAGGACAGCTACAGTCGCCGGAGTGGGCACGTATGTGAGCGTCTGCCAGCTACCTTCGTCGCTGCCGGGAACATTACGAGTGGAAGCAAACCTTGCCCAGAGAGCCCACAACCAATGTACTGCAGTTGATCAATGAACTCCCACCATCCTCTTTCTTGTGCCAAGCAGAGAACCTATGTTCATATCCGGCAACAGGCAGTGGAGTCCCGTGTCTGCTAACACGGCCCGTTCACAGTTCGTCTGCAAAACAAGACCGCATACATTACACTAGTGCGATCCGTTGTTGAGTTCTGTTCGAGTGTTTGGAATCCTCACCAGGTCAGATTGAAGGAGGAAATCGAGACAACTTAGAGAAGTGCTGCTACATTTGTTACCTGTAGGTTCGAACAATATGCAAATATTACAGAGCTGATTCGGGAACTGAAATGGAAGTGAGGCAATATTCTTTTTAATGAGCACTACCACCATACGTTTCCAATAAGGACCTCTTAAGATAAAATTACGTAGATTAGGGATCGTACAGAGGCATACAACAGTCATTTTTCTGTCGCTGTGTTTGAAATTGGAACAGGAAGGGAAGTGACTAGTAGTGTTACAGGATGCCCTTCACATCTACATCTACATCTACATTTATACTCCGCAAGCCACCCAACGGTGTGTGGCGGAGGGCACTTTACGTGCCACTGTCATTACCTCCCTTTCCTGTTCCAGTCGCGTATGGTTCGCGGGAAGAACGACTGTCTGAAAGCCTCCGTGCGCGCTCTAATCTCTCTAATTTTACATTCGTGATCTCCTCGGGAGGTATAAGTAGGGGGAAGCAATATATTCGATACCTCATCCAGAAACGCACCCTCTCGAAACCTGGCGAGCAAGCTACACCGCGATGCAGAGCGCCTCTCTTGCAGAGTCTGCCACTTGAGTTTGTTAAACATCTCCGTAACGCTATCACGGTTACCAAATAACCCTGTGACGCACCATACGCTGGCTTGCGGACTATGTTCCTTTTTTTTCCTTTCTTGAATTTCGATCCCCCCCGCAGAGGGGGGGAAGCGGTCTGACAGCAGCTTAATACTCCGCTCTACAGCCGAGAGAAGAGTTAAAAAACATAATGGTAAGGTGACAAACAATACGTATAGGCGATAAAACGGCGACTTTGTTAAAAACAGTAGAATGTTGGAAAAGTTGTGGAAGTTAAAATGGAAAAAGCACGGGGTTGACAATACTAATTAAGACAAAATGGCTCTGAGTACTATGGGACTTAACATCTGAGGTCATCAGTCCCCTAGAACTTAGAACTACTGAAATCTAACTAACCTAAGGACATCACACACATCCATGCCCGAGGCAGGATTCTAACCTGCGACCATAGAGGTCTCACGGTTCCAGACTGTAGCGCCTAGAACCGCACGACCACCGCGGCCAGCTACTAATTAAGACACTCAGTAAGTACACAGGCACAGTTAAAAATACGGCGACAGTATGGTTTATGTTCACAACACTTTAAAATGGCGGCACACAACACTGAATACTCAAACACTGCACCAGAGATTAGACACGAAGATAACAAACCACAGCCTAAAGCAGATGGGGGGGGGGGGGAGGCGAGAACCCAGATGGATGAGAGCAAAAAAGGGTAGGGGAAAACAAAAAGGGGGGGGGACTGATAGATCGAGAGGACACAGAAAAATGGGGGAGCAGGGCAGATGTGAGAAAAGGAGTGGGAAAGACAGTGGAGGGGAAAGAAAAAGGACTTGAGGAGAGAATGGAGTCAAGGAGTGGGTAGGTGGAAAAAGACGGGATGCAAGGGGGGGGGGAGAGGGAGCCCAGGAAAAGGACAGAGGGAGGGAGGGGAAAGTGAGGATCAAAGTTGATAGGAGGGAGAGCAGGCATCATCCTGGAGGGGGAGTTGATGGAAGCCACCTCAGGAAAGGAGATGAAGGGTGTAAAGGTGGAGGGTAGAGGGGACACAACGGTGAAGGCGCGGCAGTGGGCGGGGGTTTGGAGAGGAGAAGAGCAATGGGGGGGGATGAGGGGAATCAAGTCGGTGGGAGGTGTAGAGGACGATGATATGTTCTAGGAAAAGGAGCAGATTCTACAAAAATTAAGTAAATGTCTCAGCTTGAATATCAATACTGCAATTTGTGAACTGCGTAGAGGACTTCGTGTAAAAATTAACTGCTGCTCCTCTCGAAAAATATCTAAATACCAATACCTTTGCTGATAGCCGTGTTTTTCTTAACAGATGTCGTACTCCGTCTCAGTATCAGCACACGGCACTATATAAATACTTTAAAAAACATTACACAAGAATGAAACATGAGTGAGTTTTTATGTAAGGATCAAGGTTATTACGACTAATAAATGAGTACGTTGAGGCAGCACATGAGCCTTTTACTTTTTATTATTAATTCTCTTCGAGATAACAAGGTACATCAGTCAGTGCCACGTGTCCTGATAATACATTATTAAATTCAGTATAATAATACTTGTCGAGTAATGACAGCTGACTGCAACGGGTCGGTTCACTGCCTGAGAGAAGAAGCGCAGAAGAACAAGAAAAAATATTAAAATCACCCAAAAGTAGTGAAAGAGTGTATGTAGGGCCCAGACAACGATCTTATCGCATCTGTAGGTTACCTACCTGAACGACTTATATTCAAGATCACTTCCACTCCCTCTCCCCTGGGCAACAACTGGGAAACGATCGAGATCACCCAGGGGAATAACTCATCCCATTATGCTTCTTATATTCAGGGTCCTGCGACTTAAAATGGCTGGAATTCTCTCCATCGAAGATGGAAACGGTGGTGGCGGCAGCAGGGATGGAAGAGGGGCGGGGGGGGGGGGAGTGAGAGGAGCGGGCAGCTACAGCGGAGCCAATGTTCTGCGGTCGATTCAGAGATGCATCAGAGTAATCAATACCCCTGCGGCAAGTGCGTGATATTGCTAACACTGGATTCTCAACACAGAATGTCTGGGATTATTATTATTATTAGGCAGCTGGCCGTGATAATGGTTGGGTGGATCCATCTACACAAAAAAAATCACGAATAATGTTCCATATGGAACCACGGTCCTATGATCTGAAGTACTGTCTGGAAGATGGTATTGCCAGTGGTACATGCGGGAATATTGTCTGGACCGGATCAATCAGGCTGTACGTCACGAAATATTATTCCAGGCTGGATCCAGCACGTAGCACATTCTGGTTGAATCCCTCTGTGCAAATTTTGAGGACGATACATCCACACAAAAAAATCATGGGTAATTTTCCGATTTTCTGCCTGCATCCACCAATGTGCGATCCGAAAGGCGGATCCACCAACGCTACATCCTCGAAATATTGTTCAGGCTGGATCCAGTGCGCAGTACGGCGGGGAATATTGTTGGGGGCTAGATCCAGCACCCGGCACATTCGGGGCAGATCTGTCCGAGCAAAGTCCAGGATATTGCTTGGAATGCATCATCCTCATCTGGCCCCACCCCGCCGGCCGCTGTGACCGAGCGATTCTAGGCGCTTCAGTCTGGAACCGCACTGCCGCTACGGTCGTAGGTTCGATTCCGGCCTCAGACATGGATGTGTGTGATGTCCTTAGGTTAGTTAGGTTTAAGTAGTTCTAAGTCCAGGGGACTGATGACCTTAGATTTTAAGTCCCATTGTGCTTAAGGCCATTTGAACCATTCTGCCCCCACCCCCTCTCCGCCCTGCCGCCTCCAGTGTTGGTGGAAGGAGGGAGTGGGAACCCACACGGAAATAAGTGTAACCGTGTGCTTACAGCAGAATAATATCAACGCACTACATCCAACATCAGTCCCATGTTTTAGCGTTAGTGTTACCATTTGAAGGAATAAGTATATGCCCTGAGAAGGTTGGGGCTCTGTATCAAAGTTGGATGTCAAAAAAAAAAAGAAAGAAATAGCAAGCCATGTCGGGTCGTGTAATCAATAAGATCATATTTATACTTTTATATTTACATATGGAAAATGGATAAAGATTGAAAAAATGTTGAAAATGACACAAATTTTGTATGAATCTGGATACCATGTGGTCATCTAGGATTCTGCATTTATAGAGTAGTCGAGATGGGACATAAGCACTACATCACTGTGTCTGGGGGAGAACTCCTGGATGCTTATCTATAAAGCTATGAATATGAGTGATCTATTAGACTCACTACGCAATATGCATCCTAATTGAAAGAGCTCTGTGCTAAAGTTTGAGAAAGCAATGGCATCATAGACCCCTCGGTAAAAAAAAAGTTATGGATTTTGTTGTTACTTGTAAAGAGGAAGTGATAGATATGTCATCACAGATGTACTTAGAAAAAGCGTAACCTTTACACAGTTGGGGTAATCGGTCGATAGGAGCTGTAACGAGTAGATATTGGGGTAGTGGCGACATCACATGTGCCGATTACATAAGATCGGGCCGTGACTTCTGCATGGAAGTAGATTGTCAGGGAAACAGCTATGTGATTGAGGACAACGATAAGCCAGTTTGAAAAGACTGGTTAAAATTATAGAATGTAGCTAAACTGGATGACCTCCTTTTATAAAGATAATAACAAATAGTAGTAATTATATTTATTGGAGTAAATTTAACCTTCTTCCCTCAACACTTCCTATGTGTAGCAGGAACGCAACGGCGATACTCACCAGATGAGAACAAACATATTGGTAGCCACATTGTAGTTTTTATAAAGGATACAGACATGTGATTACGAGGAACGTTTATGTACTCCTTGGCTCAGGACTATTGTATCACCAGGCTGCAGGCTACAGTATGCAGTTATAGAACGGATCGTATATTTGACCCAGTGCAAGTTTGTTTAAGTGTTTCTAGTCTGTAACAAACAGTATTTACAACGTGCTCCACTGTCCCTGTCCCAGTTACGTCCATGTTGCGTTAACTAACGGATAACTTGCAGAACAGCAGCAGTTTGTCTGCTGGAGGTAATAAGAATACTCGAAACTTGCCTTGAACTATCCTGAGAATCAAGACCAAGTGAAAGCTTATCAATCATGTTCTGTCTGCACAAGATTTTAATAATCTAGTACAGAGACATCCTCAACACTGAATCCTCTACAGACGACGTAAGTATTGCTCAGATGTAATATATTAAAGCGTGAGAAGCATATTACTCTCAAACCTGGAAATTATTCTCCACAATACCGTCTAATTAGATGCGATACCCACAATCAATATTGACCACAACAGCTAATTTATGTGGTAGGTCAAGGCTGCTGTCGTAACCGAATCGCCGAAATCGTCCATGTCTCGTCGCTGCTTGGTGTGGCAGGTCACATCCATCACCACTGAAATGGGACACACAAAACGACAGCTCGGATTTTCCCGTGTTTAGTATACGAAGCCTATAATAATGTCGCATATACTTGCATAAATTTGGAGTAGGAATTAAACTCCATGGAGAAGAAATAAAAACTTTGAGGTTTGCCGATGACATCGTAATTCTGTCAGAGACAGCGAACGATCTGGAAGAGCAGTTGAACGGAATTGACAGTGTCTTGACAGGAAGATATAAGATGAACATCAACAAAAGCAAAACGAGGATAATGTAATATAGTCGAATTAAGTCAGGTGATGCTAAGGGAATTAGATTAGAAAATGAGAAACTTAAAGTAGTAGATAAGTTTTGATATTTGGGGAGCAAAATAACTGATGATGGTCGAAGTAGAGAGGATATAAAATGTAGACTGGCAATGGCAAGGAAAGCGTTTCTGAAAAAGAGAAATTTGTTAACATAGAGTATAGATTTAAGTGTCAGGAAGTCTTTTCCTGAAAGCATTTGTATGGAGTGTAGCCATGTATGGAAGTGAAACATGGACGATAAATAGTTTAGGCAAGAAGAGAATAGAAGCTTTCGAAATGTGGTGCTACAGAAGAATGCTGAAGATTAGATCATATAATTAATGAGGAGGTACTGAATAGAATTGGGGAGAATTTGCGGCACAATTTGACTAGAAGAAGGGCTCGGTTGGTAGGACACGTTCTGAGTCATCAAGGGATCACCAGTTTAGTATTAGAGGGCAGTGTGGAGGGTAAAAATCGTAGGGCAAGACCAAGAGATGAATACACTAAGCAGATTCGGAAGGATGTAGGTTGCAGTAGTTACTTCGAGATGAAGCTTGCACATGATCGAGTAGCATTGCGAGTTGCATCAAACCAGTATCCGGACTGAAGACCACAACAATAACATACTTGCAGGATTTATTTTGTACGAGTCTTCATTCCACCCGAGAGGTCGCCTAACTGAAAATGGAGTCACCCAAGCTAGTTTCAAAAGCAGGACGATTGGAGGGGTCAGGAGAGGAGCGTGTCTCTGGTTGGTCCAGAAAGAAAGGGTGGTGGAGAGAGATGTGCTCGGCGCTTAAACCGTTAGAAACGGTTGTCAACGAAGGAGTCCACAGATTTCCACTGTTGAGTATGTAGGTGTCTACGAGTTAAGACTGGTTTCTCTAGGGGTTCCGTAGAGAGATTTCAGAGGAGCTGCGAGAGGAGAGCTTGGTGCTTAAACTGTTAGCAGTGTTTATCTGCCAAAGCATCGACGACAGATTTTTGCTGTGACGGGACGCCATCTCCCTGGACAATTGAGCGCCATTTATGACAGCTACTATATCGAAGGTGACTACACATTCATTGCGCTAATTTCTCTACCACTCCTGGGGAGATGATCTGGGGTAGTGTTTAGCATACATGTGGAAGTGCACCATTTGCGACCTGGTGGCACGATCGCACGAGGAGTTTTATACTGTATCAGCATTATCCGGCGAATACAGGCGAGGAGTTCCCCGTAATGTAGATGTGTACCCGTCTTTGATATTTCCACTGCAACTTGGGATGTGTTTGCGTTACATCGCGGGCGGGAAAACTCTCAGCCATCAATGTTAAGAGCCAACCGCAACTTTTTCGGTAATTCCTTGGCACTGTGTTCACAAGCATCAGCGTTCGCGGCTACGCCTCATCACTTCGGAGTCTAAGGGGAGTGATCTACCCTCCAGCAGACGACATGATTTTTGCTGGGATTATCGCAGATTCTGAATGACTCTCTCTAGAGATGTGCTACAAATCTTCCGTTGGAGGCATCAAAATTTTACTATGACAGCACATGATCGTGGTATTTCTTGTACAATATCTTTGACTTATAGAATTGTCTATGACGTCAGTATTACCACCAACGTGTAAGTTTCTAACATTGTAACGTGACACACTAGTATTGAAGCTGTGGCTCAGCAATGATATGTAAATCAGGATCGTTCTGAGAACATCATAACGTCGGCGCAATACAACGCGAAGTGATGCGACGCGATGCAACATCGTGATGGGACGTCGTGACACGATGGAACGCGATGTTGACCGTCGTGAGATGATGGAGCGCAATGTTGACACGCGTGATACGGTGCAATGCGTAACATTGTGGAAAATACGGAAAACTGAGAGTACTTGCATATCTGCCTGGGTGAGGCCTGTGCTGGTGCTTCGAAATATTAAATAAACAGATCTCGAGAGACGTAACTTGTCATTAACAAACATACTCGGCCTTCCCCTTTGCCGTCTAGCGCCAGTGTATCCCAGTTTTAAAAGACGGAGTTGTTGTGCCTCCGTATGTACGGTGTTACATTCTCCATTGTGATTACCTGAGAGCGTCATGACGTCTAGGACAGGATTACTTTACTGGGCAAAATACATAGAATTGCGGAAAACCTAGTAAAAATATGTAAAATTGAGGTAAATGCGTAAAAATACGTAAAACTGAGAGTGTTCACATGTCTGCCTAGGTGAGGTATCTGCTGGTGCCACGTAAAATTCTTACTAACAAATAGACATAGAGTAACACAATTTGTTATAAACACATAGGCGCAACATCTCCCTATGCTCCAGAGTGCCACCAATTATAAAATAAGAAGACTGTGGAAAATACGTAAAATTGGAGAAAATATGGAAAAATAAGTGAAAACGACAGTACTTCTGTCTGAAAGTGGCCTCTGATAGTGTCACGTAATATTGGTATTAACAACTCAGGTGACGTGACTTAACGTAATTTGTTATCAACCAATGCACACAGCCCGATCCTCTCCCTATTCTGTCCAGCTCTAAAGTAACCCCTCCCACACAGATTCCTCAGTTATAAAAGATAATATGATGGCCGTGCGTGGTCCTCATTGGTCGAGAGGGGTGGGTGGGAGGTTCCCGCCATTTTTATGTTGCATGACCTTGAATATAAGTAGCACAGTTGCCTCGGTGATTTCCCTGTGTGACCTGATCAATTCCCGATTGTTCCTCAGGAGATGTGTGTGTGTCCTCGAAGATAAGTCGTCCAAGTAGGTAACTTGACACCGGGTGTGCAACATTTCACTGGATGCGATAACATCGTTATTTGCCCATGTAGACACACTCCTTCCTTAGTCCCAAAACATTTGGTGAATGAAATTAAATCAGTGTCTCTCTGTAAATGTTTACTGTCTCTGCTACTAACTAGAGTGCTCGATGTAAATATCAGCTGTGTTTAATCAAAACATGACAATTCCAAAGGATTCTGCCCCACCTAGAATTAAGTCCTATCCGTGACTCACAAGGCAGAAGCCCACTGGTTCACACTGTAAATGGAATTTACTTACCGTCTAGTCAGTCGGAAAATCACGGTACCTAGATGGAAATATCGACTCTGTGAAGGGTCTCACATTTTGTGGAAATGTTCCAGATAATAATGATTTCTTCATCAGGTAAACAATGTTCCGCAAATCTTAAAAAAGAAACAGATTACATCTATCTACATCTACGTGATTACTCTGCTAATCACAATAAAGTGTCTGGCAGAGGGTTCAATGAACCACCTTCAAGCTGTCTCTCCACCGTTCCACTCTCGAACGGCACGAGGGAAAAACGAGCACTTAAATTTTTCTGTGCGAGCCTTGATTTCTCTTATTTTATCGTGATGATGATTAATAACGTGTCATATTAACAACTCGGTGGAAATGAATGAAAGTACGGGAGCATGTCGACAGAGGTCTCGCAGTCGTGGACACAAAACTAAATAGGACATGTCGTGATGTCAGTGTCACTGTAACCCCAACCGTGGCTGGCCCTGCAAAACTGGGCAGTTTAAGGAACGGAAAAAGACGGCGCGTATTACAACAAGATATTAGTAATTCTCTCTTTTTGTGTTTTAATAAAACTATTTTTAGAGGAAATATAATAGGCTGACTACAAATATGTTGAAACTTCCCGGCAGATTGAAACTATGTACCGGACCGAGACTCTTTTGCCTTTCGCGGGCAAATACTCTACCATTTGAGCTACGTAAGCACGACTCACTACCCGTCCCCACAGCTCCAATTCCGCCAGTATCTCGTCTCCTACCTTCCAAACTTCACAGAAGCTCTCCCTCAGACCTTGCAGAATTAGCACTCCTGGAAGAAGGAATATTGCGGCGACACGGCTTAGCCACAGCCTGGCGGGTGTTTTCAAAATCGAGCTTGGGGTAACTCAGATGGTAGAGCACTTGCCTGCGAAAGGCAAAATGTCCCGAGTTCGAGTCTCGGTCCAGCACACAGTTTTAATCTTCCACAAAGTTTCATATCAGCACACACTCCACTGCAGAGTGAAAATTACGTTATGGAAACATCCCCAGGCTGTGGCTAAGCCACGTCTCCGCAATATCCTTTCTTCCAGGAGTGTTAATCCTGCAAAGTGTGTGGGAGAACTTCTGTGAAGTTTGGAAGGTAGGAGAATAGGTATTGGCAGAATTAGAGACTTAGAGACCGGTTGTGAGTCGTGCTTGGGTAGCTCAGATGGTAGAGCACTTGCCCGCGAAAGCAAAAGGTCCCGAGTGCGATTCTCGTTCCGGCACACAGTTTTAATCTGCCAAGAAGTTTCATATCAGTGCCCACTCCGCTGCAGGGTGAAAATTTCATTCTATAAACATGTTATTTTGTAATGAAGAAAAGATACATGTATGCGAAACATACTGTCATAATGCGTAATGTGTGGGGTAATCAGTTACGAAAATAAGTTGTCTTTGTAAAGCAATATCGGTCTTTTGTCTTACATAATTCACTTGTTTCTCTCCTTCCCTATCCTACTCCTAGCCGCGATCCGTTAAGACACATGTATCAATGTAAGTTTCTTTAAGTGAGAATGATCACTCATTTTTGTTCAAACGTTGTGTCATATTGTTTTATTTTGTACCACTAATACCCGTGGTATGTTATTGACGTGTTTTATAGTGGAAGTGTGGGTGAGTCTGGTTGTATGAAGGCTAATAACCGCCTTGTGTGATGTTTGTTTAAGCTCCATTACAGCTACGGCTATCTCACTGAGATCGCAACGAATTGCAGCAGTTGTTCAGCATAAGCTTGCCATATAATTTTAAGAAGTGAGATTTGTTAGTGCATACAATATTGGCGCACTTGAGATATTCCATGCTGACGGGTCGCGAAAATAAGAAACGAATCCAGTTATTCTATGCATCGTCAATTTCACTCTCCAGTAGATCTGAACTGACGACGACTCGTAGAACTAGGAAAATAGATCATTAATATGATATACATATAATATTATTTCAAAACATCTGAGTTTCATGACTGTTTCTTTTTCATGTTTACCAATGACGCAGTACAGCAATGACACATAAGAGCGATTTTAATCCGATCTGATCTGTTGGTAAAAAATCGGGTCTAGTGAAGCAGGGGATACAACCCGTCGGCTTTGACCAATGACGTCATAATTACTCATAGATAATAATGTCTTCCCTTTCAGCCATAGATAATAAAGCAGTGTTGTGTTCCGGATATGCGCTGTCATTGTACATTAAAATAACTGAATGTGATTTTAAAAGAGATCGCTACATATTGCTCAAAATATTCTTCGTGTGCCACCCCTGCTTCACTAGACCTAATACTGAGGTAATTTGGACTATCAGTTTCTTATTTTAGGACAATTTTTAGTATCTCATTTTCGATTGTAGGTATGGATTTATCTGTTCCGATGAACCTGGTTGATGGGCGTAGACATGTTGGCCACGATTTGTTTTTTACAAATGTGTGGTCTCGTTGCCGAGTATGTTCGATGTCGTGAGCGCGGCTAACATATGCGCCTCACAAGTGTATCTCGTCACCGTACTCACGCCTTATTCGTATGGCGCTGTAATAAAGATCTACTGTGGCGGTCCATTAATTTAAAACCAATAAAATCAAGAAAAAAGGGCATGGAATACGGACAGATTATAACTGATAATTCTTTTTTGAAGAAGTCGTTTTCAATATCTAGAACATAAGGTAAGACAATATACATTGCTCATTCAACTGTAGTACTAGTCCCAGCTTCGATAGCAATGCAGTCGCCTTATTTGTGAATTAAATCTTGAGAAATGAGTGGTGTATAAATATTTGTAATTATCAGGCCTAAGTAGTTACAATGTGTTTTGTAAAGAAGCCCCCTGATGGCAGTTACACATAGCTAAGCGCACGTAATTTCCAGTAGAGTCTTGAATTTGTTTCATACAGAAGTATTTTATGATGTTGAGCTGCGTGCAGATACCATCTGCAAACTGTTTACAACTTAGCTGCATTATGATAAGTAATAGAGTCGTTAAATTGTGTAGTACGGTAGTATAATGATAACCTGTCAGCAAGTTAGAATGATGACTTCATCAAATACAGAAACTGAGCCTAAAACTTCACGATAGCTGCGACGAGTGATATTACGTCGCTAGCTAGAGACGAAAATATTGCTGAACTTTTTAGTGCGGAACGAGATCCTGTTATGTTAATGTTACAGGAATCAAAAAATACAATAGTTAGAGTCCACGCAGGATTTGCTGGTCGATGCACAGTGGCCAATTTTTGTCAGAAGCGCAAGCAAGCGAATTCATATGTTTATTCAGCAGTGGAGCCCTACAACGCTTGCCCTCTTACGGCCAGTCGACGACGACAGAATCGAGGCGCACGCCCTACAATCTTTCTCAAGCTATTTTACAGGAACTATTCAATAAAAAATTTCATGTCTGTGTCAGTTATTGCTTTATGATGACATGTCCATCATTTTGCTAATGGTCATACTTATTGTGATATTAGCATCTAAGTAGTCGAATTAAATCGGGTGATGCTGAGGGAATGAGATTAGTAAATGAGACACTTAAGGCAGTAAAGGAGTTTTGCTATTTGGGGAGCAAAATAACTGATGATGGTCGAAGTAGAGACGATATAAAATGTAGGCTGGGAATGGCAAGGAAAGCGTTTCTGAAGAAGAGAAATTTGTTAACATCGAGTGTAGATTTAAGTGTCAGGAAGTCGTTTCTGAAAGTAATTTTATGGAGTGTAGCCATGTATGGAAGTGAAACATGGACGATAAATAGTTTGTACAAGAAGAGAATAGAAGCTTTTGAAATGTGGTGCTACAGAAGAATGCTGAAGATTAGATGGGTAGATCACATAACTAATGAGGAGGTACTGAATAGGATTGGGGAGAAGAGAAGTTTGTGGCACAACTTGACTAGAAGAAGGGATCGGTTGGTAGGACATGTTCTGAGGCATCAAGGGATCACCAATTTAGTATTGGAGGGCAGCGTGGAGGGTAAAAATCGTAGAGGGAGACCAAGAGATGAATACACTAAGCAGATTCAGAAGGATGTAGTTTGCAGTAGGTACTGGGAGATGAAGAAGCTTACACAGGATAGAGTAGCATGGAGAGCTGCATCAAACCAGTCTCAGGACTGAAGACCACAACAACAACAGCATCTAAGTAAAACACAGCGCTAAATTCGAAAAAGTTTGCAATGAAAAATAGGGGTCTCTGAGATTTTGCGTTTCGTGCATGTTACGCGATATGATGCTGCATATGAAATTTAGATAATGTATTTAATTTTTCGTTAGACTTGGGTGAAGGTCTCTATCTATCAGCAATCTCAAGAAAATTGATCTGATGTAGCACACTCATGCGCGCCAGTTTTAAAACCGCAATGAAGTATCCACAGCATTCCTCGGATTTCATAAACGGTTTGAAATATCGTAATGATATTTTGGAAAATGATAGCACTCCAAGAGGAGAGTATTTTTCCATATGGTTATTATGTAACACTTCATTATCTCACTACAGATTTTTCGATGAAACAATGTAATTTTTAAGGGCTGTCGATAACTGGTGAAACGCGGAATCCTGTGGATTTTAGAACAACGTAAGATAAGACATTACACGATTATTTTTGTGCATTTTCATAAGCTACTGACCTTACTTTTCCTCAGTCCTAACTTGATACACTTAATAAACCATTGTTTCAGAATTTCGCCCGCACAACATATTAATTGAGGTGACATTGTATAAACTCTTTTTGTGTTTTGGCAAAATAAGCAAATTTTAACATGGCAACAAGAGAAACGTAGATTTTACTCAAAATTCGACACTCGTGACCCTTCTCTGAAAATTATGAATGGTTAACAAGTCAGGTGAAAATAAATCGCTGCTTTTGTCACAGTTATAGCGGAATTCTTTTTAGTATAGATACTAACCAAAGCAGAGGTGACAGTAAATCTTTTTGAATGGTCACAGTGCAACATGGAGCGGAGGGGCTCCACGTTATTACGCAACAGCCTCCCCCAAAATCATTGTGAACTGTCCGATGCCACCTTTTTTTATATGCATCCGTGTATTTATTATACGGTTCAGTGCTTCCTAGGACCAATTATGTGTATTTTTATACGTATCGTTCAGTTCAGTTTGCCCAAAAACTTATTGTTCTTTGTAAATACGTATAGAACATTCTGGGTTGTCGGACATTCTCGTAACTGTTAATAGATTGTTGTCATTAACAAAGTATGTACACATGCTAAATTAAACATCAGATCGTGAAATTGAAGTAATAAATGTGTAGCAATAAATATTAAGAGGCTGTGGAAATGTTAGCATAAATAACTAACGCTTCTAATTAGCATAATTGCGATTTGTAAATTCGCTAACACAAAGACCTCTTTACGATTCAAATGAAAATAACAATCACTACCCAGTGATGTAATTTCATTCGTTATTCATTTTTATGTAATTCATTGTAATTAATGATGCTTCTAAATTACGCAAATATTTACCTCTAGTTAGTTACACCACCAAAATTTACGAAATTCCGGTATTTGAGAAAACATGTGTGTACTTAATTTACATAATCTGGCGAAGCACGAGGTGTATACTTCGAACAAATGTAAGTGATAAAACCCATACAGTCACTAGTCAAGAAACTAAAGTAAAATCAAAATAATTGTTGAAATCAGATAGTGAAATGATTTTCACACATAAAACCAAGCCAATGATAAAAATATTATGTTATTTGACATTATATTTCATAACCTGTACAAGTGTATCAGCAGTTAGTTTAGATGAATTTGTTTTCAATTGAAAGTTAAATTTTGTAATAAATTAACAATGGTAGCGATTGTTAAAATTTTATTTAAAGCGACAGAGCGATGTTGTGCGGACAGTCAGTCAAGTTTTGTTTACTTCAGGAGTCAGTGCAGTTCCGTTCGGCCGATCAGCTGATGTCAATAAATAATTTGTCAAGCTTTAAATTTTCGTGATGTTCTCATTATTCGCACCATCCACAACATCGATGAACCACAGGCCAACGCAAGTTAAGTAGTAACGTTTAAAAGATCGTTGTATGAGGTGGAGCAGAGCTGGGATTCATGTTTGAAATTGGAACTGTGTTTAATGAGTGATTGTTACAGGTTAAATAAAAACGTGAATGCAAGATCTAAACAACGATAACTTTTGCCTAGAGAATTGTTTGTGGTGAAAAAAGAAAAGCTTTACCTGCTGTGGGAAGATTGCAAAATAATCTGTTTTGGATATCATTACCTGATGATAATGGACCAAATTCTCGGACTGCGCAGCTGGAATTCATATGAGTAACTGTTCTTTTTAGTTTTCTTATTTTAAATAGTGTTGTGTGACATTTGTGTACGATAAATAACAACGAGGACACGAAAATGAATGAAGAGAACCGTGTAAGCTGTGAATTGTAGAAAACACTTCGGACCTAGGATCAAGTATCAGTGAACCATCGATCAGCAGTAATCCAAGTATAGATCAAAGTTTTGGTGGAGAGTGTTCCAGTGAAAATGTCGCCACGAGTACTCCAATTACACAGGGAAGAGTAGGCGGTGATAATTTGCTAATGTTATTAATGCACCATACAAAAGAAGCGAAGGAACAGAGGGGACAGATTAGGCAACATTTGTCAACAAACTCAACGTTAAGTCAGCAATTAAGTCAACGAATGGCGGAATTAAAGAATACTGTTATTGAAAGTAATAATCATAAGGGAAATCCAGGAGGGTTTAGCAGTACTAAACATTACTGTTGAGACAGGGCAAGGTGAACACAATACTCGTGTGGGAGCAGTAGAAGAAAGGGTAGATGTATTAAAAACAAATTTCACACCAGAGTTGATTTGAAAAACTAGATAAACATGTAGAATTAGAAAATTCTAAACTTAAAGTAGAGGAGAGTATTAGAAGAAAAAGTAGAAGCTTACAAAAGGAACTCTGAGTTAATATTTGCAGACATTGACAATCAAATAAGTACTGTAGAACTGAAGTGTGATGAAAAAATAGATTTGTGTAAAAATAATGTTGTAGATTTAAGTGAGAAAGTTGTAGAATTACAAGAGGGTGTAGCTCAAAGAAATTTTGTTAGCAATATTAATTGTATATGGGGTGGCATACCTTTAAAATGCTTTCCAGTAGATGGTAAATTGCATTCTGTTGATTTTTTGCAGCATTGTCAGGACAGTTTTAGTAATGACATGAGAGACAACGTTAAAATTAAATTTGTTAAGCGACTTTTGGATAAAGAAGCAATCCCATGGGCCAATCAGAATGTTAATTCTACCATGTCACATAATGAATTTGAAAGAAAGTTCTTAAATAAGTTTTGGTCATAATCTGAGCAAGCTAGGATTAAAAGTGGGTTCTTGAATGGTTGAATGTATAGGAAAAGTGATAGAAGCTTGAAGTGCTTTTGTGAAAACCAGTTGAGGAAGATAGTGCACTTAGACAAACTTTTTGATGAATTAATACAAATACGTGCCTTAAAAAGGAGATTACCAAACATAGTACAGTGGGTGCTGATTTATGGACCAGATACTCTATAGATCATTTCTTGAGATATGTAGATAAGTTGGATGGAGCCTTTGAGAGTAATGAGAGGCTAAATAATGGCAGATTTGGTAATCAACCATCTTGGGGGGCTGGGGTGGAATCAAAGTAGGAATCAAGGCAGGAGTGATAATGAAAATCAGAGTAATAATAGTGGTTACAATAGAAGTGATAATAGATGGAATAACCATAGTAATGGGAATGAAAACAGAGGACATGACAACAGGGAGAGACCTTGGGAGAATAGTAGAAGACAATTAGATAATCACCAATCAAGACAAGGCAATTTAAACTGACAGACACCTCATGAGGAGCCTGTCAGTTTGGAGTGAGAAATAATTACCAAAATCAGGCTAAACACCACCGGTGTAGAGACATCGAAAATAGATACATAAGACAGAGTAATCGAAGATATTGGAGCCGAAAGGACAGATCTAATGTAAGAAGGGCACATCAGAGTAGCAAATTACAGTTTGACAGTAACTTCTAGAAAAATATGAATGAAGTTGTTGAAGACAGAAGTATTAGCATCTGTAAGAATGTTGAAGAGGTTTTGTTAGAGGAGGAAACTATCTCAAGTCTATATAATCACTGTGGTGAAGAAGTTTACAAAGAAAATGTTGGTTCTGATAGTAATCTTGATGAGTTTGGATTAGGTAAATTAATGGAGGAAGAATCAATCCCTGTTAAGCACTAAAGTGATGGTACTTGTACTGGTATACTTGTCGACAATTCTGATGATCATTGTAAAGATGTTGTAGAAGTGTCTAGTATTGAAGAAGACAGCATGTGTCGAAAGGTTGATAGTGAAAGTGTCAGCGGTAAAGATGAAAGGGAGGAAGAACTAGATGACATGGTGTATATGGAGGTTAAAGAAGATTTAATTAATGGTGAAGAAGATGATGTCAGTAGTATTTGTGAAGAATATGAGAACCAGATTGTGCCAATGGAAACCGGGAAGGTATCATCAGGTAAGGAACATGTGGACAGCCATCATGATTTAGATGTGATACTAGAAACTTTATGGGATCTTATAAGGGTTATAGTGACAGTGACAGAGTAAAAATGGTCATCAAAATTATTTGTGAAGAATTGCATTCCAACTGGTAAGGTAGAACCAATCAGCAGGCTTACAGTGAGATCAGTTCCAGGAAAAGTAGACAGTGTGTAAAAGAGGGACATGACATCAAGCAATCATCTGCTGTAGCTTTAAGTAAAATACAGACAAGTAAGAGAAATTGCGCAGACAGAAATTGTATAAATGACTTGGTCCTTAGAGAGACTGAGGATGATTTGTTCCATGAAGATTAGAAAAGCAGAAAGGAAAAAGTTTCAGGTTCCCCACACATACATATAAAAGTAGCAAATTATGAGGGAGTTTGCCTCTTACACACAGGTAGTCCTGTATGTGCCATTTCTGAAAAATTTAGAGACCAGATGAGACATAGTGCTGACTTTGAAGAATATCCTGTTATTGGAATCAAAATTAAGGGAGCAACTGGTAGGCTCAACAAAGTTGTAAACAGGCAAGCCTTAATATCTTTCACCATTAATGATGTGCAGTATAATCAAGCATATTTTGTAGTCCCTGACCTCCATGAAAATATTTTGTATGGAATGAATTGGATACAAGAAAAAATAAGATTATGTAAATGCCCTCAAGAAGACACCACATCTTTGTGTCAAGTGTGTGGTGAGCACTAGGTCTCTGAGCTATGTAGCATTCTATATTCTTCTTTTCATTTTCAGATGCTACATCTTTTACTCATCTATAAACCTGTAATGAAATTATCTCTTACTATAAATACTATCCATTCCCTGTAGTATAAGTTTTCTGTATGTAATATGAATATTGAGTGACATTATTTGACGAATAATTTAAAAAAGTAAACTGTGTACTAAATTTGACTTTGTTACAGTAATGATTGACCAATAATTTATAATTATTTTGTATCTCTTAAGATGTGTAAATAATGATTCTTTAAGCATTTCAGACAATGGTTACTACTATAGCAGGAACATAAGTGAAATGGACATTTTAAAACTAGTTCATGAGAAATGAGTGTTGTGAAGCATAGTGAGAAAGTTATGACAACTTTGTAGAGATAAGGATGATAATAGGTTAAAGTATGTACTATGTATATAATAAGTATTGTAAGTGTTGTTAAGAAACTACTTTCTAGCCATCACACTCTGTGAACAATCCGTATTAGTACGTAATGTTTACTTTTTCTGTGCAGGTTTTAGCTTTATGAACCTGTGACCTGTGATGATGTGCAGGAGGTAACTGGTGGGACAATGTATAGTTCTGGGAGTAAACGGCAATTTTTTAGATCCATATGTGTGTGCACTGTTCAGTGTATAATAGTTATAGGTAAGTTAGTGTTGGCATTTTCATGACAGAATAAAATCTGGAAGTATATAAGATAATGGAGATTATTGTAGTTATATTCTGTAAAGTGTGTATTTGATCTGTGGGAAGTGATAGCATGAAGTAGTTCTAATGAGTTTCTATGATAATTACAGGCATGGTCATGATTTTATGAATTCATTAATGACATGTACAAATGGACGATGTTAAAGATGGTTGCACTGTGACAAAAGACATTTTGTGAAAAGTACCTCATTACTAGATTGTGTGATGAGGAACAGTCTGTGAATTAATGTTTGATATGATAAAGAGTTAAATGAGATCTGGGGGGGTCAAATATACTGTATGGAGGAATATACTGAAACACTAATCAAAAAGAAAGAATACTTGTATAATTTATTTTTGGTCTTTGATGTTAATCTGTATATAGTTAAATCTTTACAGTTTAGATATGCTTATCTGTATGTCATTTTGTTTATAAATATTCAAATAATATAGGATAATATATGAATGATTTTGATATATTTCTACCTGATGTGAACTTCATTGTAGCCTACATGAGTACCTTGAGTAATTAGTTCAACCCTGTTCCTACCCAGATAACTGTATCCAAGATCCTTACATGACCTGGAAGTAAAAACTAAAAACTGTGAAACTAACAGTGGACTGTGCTATTGCAGCGTAGAGACTGCCAGGAAAAGAGGGGTTGCAGACACAAGATGGACAGTGCAAAAGGACTGATGATTGTGTGCTGCCAATTCCTTAACATGTGCAGTGTGAACCAGTGACTGGAGTGACAGCTAAAAACAATAAAATTTGATTTTTTCTATTAAAACTAACACTATGAAAATTTAAATGTATTGAAAATATGTGATTTGAAAGCAGCAGATCGTCTACATGTATTAGCAGCCGTTCATACAAGTAATATTTGTACGTGTGGCTGGGGAGGGGGGGGTGTATTATGCAACAGCCAATTCCAATATCATTATGAACTATCCGATACCACCTTTTTTATATGCATCCGTGTATTTATTGTACGATTCAGTGCTTCGTACGGACTTTATTTTTATATGTATCATTCAGTTCAGTTTGCCCAAAAACCTATTTTTCTTTGTAAATACATATAGAATATTCTAGACTGATGTACATTCTCGTGATTGTTGATAGATTGTTGTCATTAACAAAATATGTATACACGCCAAATTAAATATCAGATCGTGAAATTGAAGTAATAAATGCTTAGCAACAAATATTAAGAGGCTATGGAAAGGTTAGCATAAGTAACTAACACCTCTAATTACCATAATTTCAATTAGTAAATTTGCTAACACAAAGACCTCTTTGCAATTCAAATGAAAATAACAATCATTATCCAGTGATGTAATTTCATTCGTTATTCATTTTTATGAAATTCATTGTAATTAAAGTAGCTTCTAAATTACGAAGATATTTGCCCCTTGTTAGTTATACCACCAAAATTTACAAAATTCCGGTATTTGAGAAAACGTGTGTGTATTTAATTTATGTAATCTGGCGAAGCACGATGCATATATTTCGAACATATGTTAGCAATAAAATCCACACAGTCACTAATTAAGAAATTAAAGTAAAATCGAAATAATTGTTGAAATCAGATAGTGAATTAATTTTCACACACAAAAGCAAGCCAATGATAAAAGTATTATGTTATTTGACATTATATTTTATAACTTGTACACCTGTAACAGCTGTTAGTTTAGATGAAACTGTTTTTAATTGTAAGTTACATTTTGAAATAAATTAACAATGGTAGCGATTGATAAAATTGTATTTAAAGCAACGCAGCTATGCTGCGTGGGCAGTCAGTCAAGTTTTGTTTACTTCAGGAGTCAGTGCTCAGTTCGGTCGATCAGCTGATATCCATAAATAATTTGTTAAGCTTTAAATGTTCGTGATGTTCTCATTATTCGCACCATCCACAAATCGATGAACCACAGGCCAACACAAGTTAAGTAGTAACGTTTTAAAACGTCGTTACAACGTCATATTAACAAAACATCTGAGCAAGGCTTCAGTTTAGAACTGCACTTCCCCTCTAGCGATCAGCATTTTCCCTATAGCGCCTGCCTGCAGCCCCCACCACTACCGCTCTCCCTACACATTTCCTGCAAACTGCACATCTACCAGTCACGTTATCACTGTGTGCACTCTACTATGAACCAGAGGCAAGAAAGTGTGGCTAGCAGGATAACGAGTCTGATTCAGAGACAGTAACGAATGAAGCAACAACAAGACAGTATTCAGGTCGCAAAAATTAAAACTGAGGTTGCTAGTCACATGGCCAAAGAATTGCCAGTTGATCTGGAAACAGTAACAAGCGAGCTTACAGGCTTGAAAAATATCATTAGAGTTATTCCTGAATCTGTACAGAAACTGACTGAAAGCCTTAGTACTTTTTACAACTACTGCAAGAAATTGAAATCCGTCCTACTGCAGGTAGTAACACAAGCAGATTTCTCGGCTGGTCACTACAAGAAATTAGATGAATTTTTAAAGGAAAACGAACAACAAATTACAGATAGATTAGCATCATAATTTCAAGAAAACCGTGCAGCGAACTATTGCCAAAGTGTATTCCAAATAGAGTACTTCAGTACAAGCTGTTCGAGATGTATTAGAGCACATACAGAGAGCCCTGAAGCAATATTTGCATAAATGGCAAGAGAAGGCCAAACCACACCTTAATGATCAGCAGTAAAGATACGGGTTAGGAATGGCACATCCCAGATGGCTCAGATAGCTGGGTGGGACTTAACGATGTTTATCATAGTTCAGTACCCAATGCAAATACTTATGGTGATGAAATGCATTGTAGTACTACGTCGCCATGGAACCATGTCAGTAGGAGAGTGAGGGCAGAGCTCACTCTCTCTTCTGTTTTGCTCAAAGAAGACCTACTTAAATATGTGAATTTTCAGGTGCTCCTACCTGAAAAGAAAACTGTTTTTCCTGTTACTTTCATTAAATCTTTTAAGGATGTACAACTCATGACCTTTCCAGCAAGAGATATAATACATCACAGGATCTGTGCAGGATGAAGCCGCCCTTTGAGCAGCTGAAACTGCAGAATATTGTCACACCACATGAACAGCTTGAAAATGGTTTTTTGTCCAAACACTGGCTAAGTTTATTCAAGAGAGATTGTGAAAAAAAGCATGAAATCTAGAACCATAGAGTGTTAAACAAGGGAGCTTAAGGAAGTACTCTGAGAAGTAATTAACAAAATTTGCCTCTGGGATGATCCAGTATCTGACCAAGATGAGATGCATTTGCACTGAAATGAGGATTGACACACTGTTGGATGAACCATTCGCAGAAGTGTACCCGTGGAGGCCAATCAGCTGCTGATAGTGCCTGCACACGCTGTACATGGTACGGAAACAACTGGTTCTCCCGCAGCACTCTCCATACAGTGACGTAGTCAACGTTACCTTGTACAGCAGCAACTTCTCTGACGCTGACATTAGGGTTTTCGCCAACTGCACGAATAATTACCTCGTCCATTGCAGGTGTCCTCGTCGTTCTAGGTCTTCCCCAGTCGCGAGTCATAGGCTGGAATGTTCCGTGCTCCCTAAGACCCCGATCAATTGCTTCGAACGTCTTCCTGTCGGGACACCTTCGTTCTGGTAATCTGTCTCGATACAAACGTACCGCGCCACGGCTATTGCCCCGTGCTAATCCATACATCAAATGGGCATCTGCCAACTCCGCATTTGTAAACATTGCACTGACTGCAAACCCACGTTCGCGATGAACACTAACCTGTTGATGCTACGTGCTGATGTGCTTGATGCTAGTACTGTAGAGCAATGAGTCGCATGTCAACACAAGCACCGAAGTCATCATTACCTTCCTTCAACTGGGCCAACTGACGGTGAATCGAGGAAGTACAGTACATACTGACGAAACTAAAATGAGCTCTAACATGGAAATTAAGCGTTTCCGGACACATGTCCACATAACATCTTTTCTTTATTTGTGTGTGAGGAATGTTTCCTGAAAGTTTGGCCGTACCTTTTTGTAACACCCAATTTGTAAACCCAATTTAGGGTTTGCTTTTCGGCATAAACAGACTTGATTTCGTTGTTTAGCCAAACTTTTTGAGCTATTTGTTTCGTTTTCTGTGCACTGGCAGAACTGTTTTTAACCTGTACATTGATGTATTTAGGTATAATATTATCTGATCTGCAAATGTTAGACGGTTTTGGGCAGGATGAGATGCATCCTTATAATCTTCATGTAGAGGCCACTTGGAAATGCCTGACAAGGTGTCCATATTACGTTTGTTTACACGGCCATCTTCCGCAGCAGCTGTTAAAATCTGTTACTATTCGTTATCCGTCTTGAGCTGAATGCAATTTTTTAAAAAGAACTAAACCACAGGAGTTTTGCTATTATTTATTAAGCATTTCCATGATTATCTGCAATTTGGATACATACATTTATAAATGTTTGGTCCTTATAGGTTAAAAACAGCGTTTTGTTCATAAAGCTTGTGCCCAAGTTACCTGCGGTGTTTCTTTACATATTTTGCTCCTTTTCTTCTCGCTAACATGTGAAACAACATTTTTTTGCGAGGGGGGGGGGGGGAGGGGAGGTAGTGGAGATGGGCCTGTACGTTGATTACAGGACAGAACATGTAAGAGCATTGAAGTATAGGACAAATCATTCAGCTTTTGTTTAAAATTTACACTAACACCACCACAAAATTATAATCAAAGACACAGACATGGAAATCATAAGGATAACTAACAACAAAAAACACCTCCTCACCATTCGATAAAACAACCACATCCAAAAAACACAGCAGAAAAGGAACAACTCATAAGTGATCAGACCAACTTGACAAACCACATACTCTTTAAACTAACTGACCACTTAATTTAACATTAAATAGCCACATATAACAACAGGCTCCATTTACCACTACGATCTCCTCCTAGATTCTGTCCTACAATCACCGTTCAGGCTCATCCCCTGCTCCCTCCCTCACCCCCCCCCAAAAAAAAAAAAAAAATTGCCAACCCACCATACTCCTCTCACATCTCGACCTAACGTACAAGACTGTTTCACAAATTTTCAGTAACTCTATGTCTCTCATATATATATGTGGACGAAAACAAACGAACAGACATGAACACTGTTACTGTGTGGAATGAGAAACAATTTACAAAACTGAAGTGTAAATAATGCAGCGCAAGAAATACTGCAGAATGGCGAAAGCTGCCAAGTGCACGTGTGAATCGAAGTCTTTCGACGTTAACCGCTGCTAGCAAGGAGGGAAGGAGCAAAATATGTAAAGAAACACCATAAGTAATTTGCACACAAACTTTATCCACAAAACACTGTTTTTAATGAAAAGAATCAAACATGTACAAAAGTATGTATCCAATTTACAGAATAACCACGGAAGATGCTTTATAAATAAAAGCGAAATACGTTTGATGTATCTCTTTATAATTAAACTGAAGTCAGCTCAAGACCGATAACCAGTAGTAACAGAAATACATTTTATTTCTTTTCTTTTGGTAAGATCCGCAGCTAGAATTTTCATTCTTTGTCTCCCTTGATGAGGCTTACTTTTTTGTACGCCTTGGTGCCTGTACTGATTTCGTTCGCGTACTGGCAGTTTATTATATTCACTTTTCAATGAATGTATGAGTGATATATGGTCTTGCTAAGTACAATTGACGATAAACACTATAAATACTAAACTGTGTTCGCGTTCGTGGGAACTGAAGCACGGAATATTAATTCTCCGATCAACCGGATGATCTCCCCACACAGAAAAAGAAATTTTAAATGTATATAATTTTATAACATAACGTAAAAGCATTTCATGAACTCGTGGCGGATTTACATATAGGGCCGCTAGGCACGGGCGTTGGGGCGGCACCTTAAGGAGGAGGCATTTTTTTCTCTGTACTCATTTTAACCTTTTACGTTTAAAATAACTGCGCTTGCAAACGACAAAATTTTTTAATATTGTTAAACAACCTGCTCCTTTAAATATGCCTTGAGACCCTACCATATTTTCTCCGTGAAAATACCGGGAACCCTGAAAAGCTAATCAGCAGTTTCTTAAATACTGTAACATGCGTGGGCCTCAGTATGCAAAACCTGACTCTACTTAGATTTCTTGAAGAAATTGCGGGGAAATATCAAGTCCACCCTCCATTTCTGTAATAAATATGAAAGCTCTGTGGTCTTCAGTACTGTATCTGAGCTTTGATTTAATGACATCCGTTTAATAAAAACATGATGATATTGGGAATGTTTTACATTTTTAAACACATGTTTTTGCGAGAAGAACATAAGCAGAACATCTAATAATGTGTGAAATACGCTTCACAGCAGTTTAAAAATTTTATTTATTTATTTACTTTGTTACTTTTTTGACGAAAAAAAGAAGGAACTAACTTTCATTTGTTTCATTTATTGTGCTACAGTTTGCACAATATCAAAGTTCCCACTCTGTGCAATCAACTGGTACATGGCATTGCAAATTTTATATTAAACTTCTTAACTAAGCTCTTTGTCTTCGAGGAAAGGTTATTTTTAATTTATGTAGGAACAAAAGGTGCATTTGCGTATATACATAACCCCAGAGTTCACACAAAAGACAACACGCCACATCAACTGCCAACAAGACTACTTAAACCTTGTAGTCTGTCTTCTCTGCCAACAGAACCAGCTAAAATGTTATAAGAATAAGTGGGATAAGAGTCGATTCAGCACATCTCACTGCAAGGAGTTGCAACAGTTATCTGCTTTTTAAATTAGTTGGTGAGTTCCATACTCCGTGTTTAAACGAAAAATCTTCGTGCTCGTGTGCCGTGTTCAAAGTAAAAAGCTATGTTCTCATGTGCAGTATAGTACAATTGGAGCTAAATACAGTTTCGTTTTACAATTTTTTGTTGTTGTGACTGTTGGTTGACAGTTTTGTAAGTGTCTTAACGTGAATAACAGTAAGAAAAGCAAACGTGCAAAATTAAGTGGGGCGGCATTTCGGAAATTATCGAAGGAAACGCGAGAACTAGAAGCCAATGTTCTAAAAATGCCTGGCAGAGTAGATTAATTTTTCGAAAAAAATATTGCTGGTTCGACTTCGAGTTCAAGTAGTACAGATGATATTTCTGACACTGTAGCTGTTGTAAAATACACTACTGGCCATTAAAATTGCTACACCAAGAAGAAATGCAGATGATAAACGGGTATTAATTGGACAAATATATTATACTAGAACTGACATGTGACTACATTTTCACGCAATTTGAGTGCATAGATCTTGAGAAATCAGTACCCAGAACAACCACCTCTGGCCGTAACAACGGCCTTGATACACCTGGGCATTAAGTCAAACAGAGCTTGAATGGCGTGTACAGGTACAGCTGCCCATGCAGCTTCAACAGGATACCACAGTTCATTAAGAGTAGTGACTGGTGAATTGTGACGAGCCAGTTGCTCGGCCACCGTTGACCAGACGTTTTCAATTGGTGAGAGATCTGGAGAATGTGCTGGCCAGGGCAGCAGTGAAACATTTTCTGTATCCAGAAAGGCCCGTACAGGACCTGCAACATGCGGTCGTACATTATCCTGCTGAAATGTAGGCTTTCGCAGGCATCGAATGAAGGGTAGAGCCATGGTTCGCAACACATCTGAAATGTAACGTCCACTGTTCAAAATGCCGTCAATGTGAACAAGAGGTGACCGAGACGTGTAATGGCACCCCATACCATCACGCCCAGTGATACGCCAGTTTGGCGATGACGAATACACGCTTCCAATGTGCGTTCACCGCGATGTCGCCAAACACTGATGCGACTATCTTGATGCTGTAAACAGAACCTGGAATCATCCGAAAAAATGACGTTTTGCTATTCGTGCACACAGGTTCTTCGTTGAGTACACCATCGCAGGCGCTCCTGTCTGTGATGCAGCGTCAAGGGTAACCGCAGCCATGGTCTCCAAGCTGATAGTCCATGCTGCTGCAAACGTCGTCGAACTATTCGTGCAGATGGCTGTTGTCTTATAAACGTCCCCATCTGTTGACTCAGGGATCGAGACGTGGCTGCACGATCCGTTACAGCCATGCGGATAAGATGCCTGTCATCTCGACTGCTAGTGATACGAGGCCGTTGGGATCCAGCACGGCGTTCCGTATTACCCTCCGGAACCCACCGATTCCATATTCTGCTAACAGTCATTGGATCTCGACCAACGCGAACAGCAATGTCGCGATACGATAAACCGCAATCGCGATAGGCTACAATCCGACCTTTATCAACGTCGAAAACGTAATGGTAAGCATTTCTCCTCCTCACGCGAGGCATCACAACAACGTTTCACCAGGCAACGCCAGTCAACTGCTGTTTGTGTATGAGAAATCGGCTGTAAACTTTCCTCATGTCAGCACGTTGTAGGTGTCGCCACCGGCGCCAACCTTGTGTAAATGCTCTGAAAAGCTAATCATTTGCATATCACAGCATCTTCTTCCTGTCAGTTAAATTTCACATCTGTAGCACGTCATCTTCGTGGTGCAGCAATTTTAATGGCTAGTAGTGTAAGTAAATACAGACGAAACAAAGTTAAAAATGAAGAAAAGCAAATTGTTCTTGATTTCGAGTTTCACGGAAAAATAAGCGTCGAGTCAGACATTACAAAATGAAATAATCTCGCTAGTGATGATCCTGCAGAATGTTGTGTAAATGAATCACCAATTGACATTCTTTTACAACGTGGCATTAATCAGAATTGTAACGGTGATTTCTCTGATTCAAGAAGATCAATAAGCGATAAAACCAGATATTTGAACAAAATGTATTTCACCGTAAACTTTTAAATGGTGAATCAACTTTGCGTGATTTCTAGGATACTCCTGTAGCACCGGTGCTGTTTTTTGTGCACCATGTAAATTTTTCGTAGGTAAGGCCGCGATTGCTACTAATGGTATTGCAGATTGGAAAAATATTTCTTATATTTTATCTCATCATGAAATTCACTTAAACACAAAAATTCTGAGTTATCACTCTTAACAAGAAAAAAACCACTTGGAAAACAGATAACCATTTCGATTCACATATTTAGAAAGAAAAAATGTGCTGGCGCAGTGTGTCGAAAAGGGTGTTTGCAGTAGTGAAGAAGTTAAAAAGTCGTGGACTTCCCTTCGTTGACAGGTTGAAAGATTCCATTCATTACATAATGGTCAATTTATGATGTCTCTTGACTTATAGCCGAGTTTGATCCTTTTCTCGCTGAGCACATTGAACGATATGGAAATCCAGGGCAGGGACATGCAAATTATCTTTCTTCAATAATCTGTGATGAAATAATAGAGCTTCTTTCTGAACGAATAAAAAGAATTATCATAAGTTAAAAAAACAAGCCAAATATTTATCTATAATATTTGATTCTATAACAGACATTTGACATATTGACCACTTATTTTTCATATTAAGATATGTGAACGAGAATGGTTAACCTGTTGAACGTTTCCTTTTGTTTTTACCAAACCCGAGACACAAGCCCGAAAATTTAGCCGAGGCCGTACTGAAAGACATGTCTATAAATTCCATTGATATTATTGACTGTAGAGGCCAGATATGACAACGCAAGCGACGTAGCAGGAACCTACACTGGTTTGCAGGCACACATTAAAGAAAGAAATCCGAAAGCGCATTGTGTGCCTTCTACAGCACATTCTTTGAATTTAGTCAGCACTAGTGCTGCAAGCAAGCTGTTGTCGGGAAGCATGTTCAGTTTTCAGTGTAGTGCAAAACCTTTATAATTTTTTCTCTGCTTCCACAGCGCTGGTATAAACAACTTACTTTCATGAAACCAGGAAGGAAAACGGCAAAAAGTTTATCAAAAAGACGTTGGTCAGCAAGAGAGGAAGCATGTGTAAGTCTATATGAAAACTGGGAGGGTGTTATCAATGCCCTCACACATATTGCCAATAATCCGTTTGAAAAACCACTTGTGCGAAATGAGGCTTCAGCGTTATTGAATCAACTCAGCAGACTAGAAATAGTATTCATGATGGCAGTTTGGAAGAACATACTCCAGAGATTTAATAGTGTAAATCTGAAATTTCTAAGTGTAAATATTGATTTGTAGGACTTACTGCACCTATTCGAGGCATGTTCGACTATTATGTAAATAAATCGGTGGAGATTGTGACTGATACAGACTATGAATGCACCTATAAAAGATCACGAAAAGCGAACTTATGATAACGAAGAAGCGGACTCCGAAGAAGTTTTTTCTGACCGGAAGGGAAAAATTTAGAGTCGAAACATTTCTCCCAGTAATCGACAACTTATACGGCGGATTAGTGAGGAGGAAGGAAAGCTATAGAACACTGTTGGACTCCTTCTCAGTTTTCAGTAACATTAAGAACAGTTCACTAGCGATTGTCCTGAACGTGCAACAAAACTCCAAGTGTCATACGACACAGATTTAGAGCGTTCCTTGCCTAGTGTATTTCTATGTATGGCACTTACAAATTGTTCGGCAGAACGCTCGTTATCGGCTCTTAAAAGACTGAAATCGTACCTACGTTCTCGTTGTCTGAGAAGAGATTGAACACCTTATCAATTCTTCACATCGAAGCCAACCTCCTGACTGATAACCGTCTGAACTATGAAGATATGATCAACGAGTTTTCTGCCGTCAAAGCCAGATGGTTCAAATGGCTCTGAGCACTATGCGAACAACTTCTAAGGTCATCAGTCGCCTAGAACTTAGAACTAGTTAAACCTAACTAACCTAAGGACATCACACACATCCATGCCCGAGGCAGGATTCGAACCTGCGACCGTAGCGGTCGCTCGGTTCAAGACTGTAGTGCCTAGAACCGCACGGCTACTCCGGCCGGCGTCAAAGCCAGAAGCAAACTTTGTTGACTGGTGAGTTTGTTTGTTTATTCATATTAGTTTTAAAAATTTAAGATTATAATGTGATTTTTATTATAACTTAGAGCACATTCACTGAATTTACAAACTACGTATAACCTGTTTATTTTACAGTTGCCGATGGCAGAACGCGGAACCAAACCTCGTTTACGTGCAGACGTGACCGAAGGCGCCCGACAATACTTAACAATACCCGAATGACCCAGGCCGCTCGGCGGTGTACAACCAAGTTGTACTGATACTGTAGTTACAGGTATTACAACTGATCCGTATTCTTGGCATCTGCTAAAATGTATAGTTATCGCGGAAATATACGTTATCGGAGAGTACGCTCAGATGAATAAGTAAGTGATAATAAATAACGTAGTCCAGTTCTGTCGATAAATACCGTTAGAAAGAGCTCTGGTGAGAGCAGTAGCTGCAGTACAAAACTGATCAGTCGTTACATGGATTAAAGGTATTGTGTATACTTATTATGCAGCCTCTAGCTACACAGACACTAATGCTTTACACTTTAACTATTAGATTATAAAAGAAATTAGATTTTTCCACTCTAGTCTGTAAAATTATGTAATAGCAAATCCAGTTCTGTGTATGTTCGATTGTATTTAGTTACTAGTTCGTGCACCGAAATCTCTATTTCATTTTCATTTCTTACGCTTTCCTGTAGATTCACTTATTAATATCGAACGTGTTTTTTTTATTTTTTTTATCTGCTGCACATTCAAGTTATTAGATCGTAAAGCAACAGTTTAATTTTAATTTTGAACTCATCTCTGTAAAAGTACCTATTAATTTCTAATGTATGACATGTCCGCTTCAATTTTTAGATCTTAACACAACTTTTTTTATTTTCATTGTCAACGGTTTCGTATAAAAGAACATATTAAAAGTGAATGTATAACAAAAATACGTTTCTCCTACTCGCTCTGCTGAATTTTTAGGCCATAAAATAAAAGTTTTTTCCTTGTGTTCGTTTCTGTTGTCTTTCGACAGAAGAATGTATTACCAAAAAATGCTTCAAAAGGCTCTGAGCACTACGGGACTTAACTTCTGAGGTCATCAGCCCCCTAGAATTTAGAACTACTTAAACCTAACTAACCTAAGGACGTCATACGCATCGATGCCCGTGGCAGGATTCGAACCTGCGACCGTAGCGGTTGCGCGGTTCCAGACTGAAGCGCCTAGAACCGCTCGGCCACAAACGTCGGCAATGTATTAACACAATGCAGTTTTGAAGTTTGTTTATCCGCTGCCATACATCAAGTACAGTTGAGGAACCATATTACATTTTGACTGAGCGCAACTAGACCGCTGACGCGTCCTTCAGAACAACGAATAGAAGAGTACTGAAACAGCTCGCAGCGCTCCCACCCCCAAAACGGCAATTGTGAAGTGATCTGGTAATAGTTGTTATTTAAAACATATTTTTTTTTGGGGGGGGGCGCAAATAATATGGTGTGCCTAGGGGCACAAAATTTTTAAATCTGCCTCTGGGCTAAATAATAGTAAACTACTCGTGAGCGAGGCCTAGATGCGTATAAAATGGTCTGTAAGTAACGCGAGGAGGAGAGAATAAATTTGTTTGATTCAATACTGACAACTAACGCGTTATGTGCATATGTTTGTGATGGATAAAAAGTAAAACGGTGATAGTTGACGGTGAGGAGTAGTTGAGTCACTCTCTCTGAATAAACTACACTCCTGGAAATTGAAATAAGAACACCGTGAATTCATTTTCCCAGGAAGGGGAAACTTTATTGACACATTCCTGGGGTCAGATACATCACATGATCACACTGACAGAACCACAGGCACATAGACACAGGCAACAGAGCATGCACAATGTCGGCACTAGTACAGTGTATATCCACCTTTCGCAGCAATGCAGGCTGCTGTTCTCCCATGGAGACGATCGTAGAGATGCTGCATGTAGTCCTGTGGAACGGCTTGCCATGCCATTTCCACCTGGCGCCTCAGTTGGACCAGCGTTCGTGCTGGACGTGCAGACCGCGTGAGACGACGCTTCATCCAGTCCCAAACATGCTCAATGGGGGACAGATCCGGAGATCTTGCTGGCCGGGGTAGTTGACTTACACCTTCTAGAGCACGTTGGGTGGCACGGGATACATGTGGACGTGCATTGTCCTGTTGGAACAGCAAGTTCCCTTGCCGCTCTAGGAATGGTAGAACGATGGGTTCGATGACGGTTTGGATGTACCGTGCACTATTCAGTGTCCCCTCGACGATCACCAGTGGTGTACGGCCAGTGTAGGAGATTGCTCCCCACACCATGATGCCGGATGTTGGCCCTGTGTGCCTCGGTCGTATGCAGTCCTGATTGTGGCGCTCACCTGCACGGCGCCAAACACGCATACGACCATCATTGGCACCAAGGCAGAAGCGACTCTCATCGCTGAAGACGACACGTCTCCATTCGTCCCTCCATTCACGCCTGTCGCGACACCACTGGAGGCGGGCTGCACGATGTTGGGGCGTGAGCGGAAGACGGCCTAACGGTGTGCGGGACCGTAGCCCAGCTTCATGGAGACGGTTGCGAATGGTCCTCGCCGATACCCCAGGAGCAACAGTGTCCCTAATTTGCTGGGAAGTGGCGGTGCGGTCCCCTACGGCACTGCGTAGGATCCTACGGTCTTGGCGTGCATCCGTGCGTCGCTGCGGTCCGGTCCCAGGTCGACGGGCACGTGCACCTTCCGCCGACCACTGGCGACAACATCGATGTACTGTGGAGACCTCACGCCCCACGTGTTGAGCAATTCGGCGGTACGTCCACCCGGCCTCCCGCATGCCCACTATACGCCCTCGCTCAAAGTCCGTCAACTGCACATACGGTTCACGTCCACGCTGTCGCGGCATGCTACCAGTGTTAAAGACTGCGATGGAGCTCCGTATGCTACGGCAAACTGGCTGACACTGGCGGCGGCGGTGCACAAATGCTGCGCAGCTAGCGCCATTCGACGGCCAACACCGCGGTTCCTGGTGTGTCCGCTGTGCCGTGCGTGTGATCATTGCTTGTACAGCCCTCTCGCAGTGTCCGGAGCAAGTATGGTGGGTCTGACACACCGGTGTCGATGTGTTCTTTTTTCCATTTCCAGGAGTGTATATGAATATGAAAGGTCATTTCGCTTACCGGTGGTGGGTCGTTGCGGAAGCGAGAGGTAATTGCAGTCACAAAACGAGTCTTAGCTTAGCGAGTGAATAACGCCAAATACTGTCAATTGCTCGTGATCCACACATCGTGAACATCCACACATCGTGAACATTCACTAAATCAACGGCATGTATGTACGCGCCAATCAGTGTGGCAGCATGGCGCGCTTCAAACGTCGGCTGTCCGATGTGAAGTAAGACTCATTTGTTGTCGGTGTTCTATGCATACGCCTATATTATTAACGTTCAACGGACAAATTAAGAGTGTTTTAAAATGACAAAACGATGCACAAAGACACTGCATGCTAGCCTATGTTTTGTTATCCCTATACTGAACGTTCACTAACGGAAATGAGCTAAGAACTATCTACAGTATTCCGTAAATAAACTGTACAAAACCAGGAGTGGCATAGCCATGCGAGAATACAGTGGTCTCAGGCTTAGACTCACGGGAATTCCGTATAAACAGATGCTGATGAAAGTAAAAACGACCGTTATTAAGTACAGAGAAAACAAATTAACTGTACCTTGTCGCGCACTCAGGTGTTTGATGTTATGAGTAATCATTTTTCGTTTGATCCTTTTAAAGAAAAGACTAAAGCAGTAAACGAGCCACTTGTGTTTTGGTGTCAGCGTTGAATACTCAAAAGAACTGAGTGTACCGCTGTTGTACAATTATCACTTGTGACAGTTGTGTAGGTGATGAGACTGTTGGGGATTTAAAAACTTTTAAGTCAGTTGACAATTCAGCAGAAAGAAGAACAGAACTATGTTTTATCTGTATGTATTTGAACAGTGCGTAGGTCTGATAAAGAAAACACTGCAAGACTTTATTTCTGCCCACAGGAAACACTTATTTGAGATTTCTGTCTAATTAAGATAGTAAACAGATATCATTTCTGGACATTTGGAATTGGTGAAAGAATTTTGAGTTACATTTCTTCGAGTAAATATGACCATTTCGTTGCCTCCGTCAAAGGGGACTGTATAACAGCATATTAGTAGAAATTTTCTCTGTCTTTTTGTTTTAGTAAAACTATTTTTTAAAAGCAAATATAATAATCTGACTATAAATGTAGTATTTGTGATGAAGAAAAGACACATGTACGAGGTGCATTCAAGTTCTAAGTCCTCCGATTTTTTTTCTAATTAACTACTCACCCGAAATCGATGAACCTGGCGTTACTTCTCGGCGTAATCGCCCTGCAGACGTATACATTTTTCACAACGCTGACGCCATGATTCCATGGCAGCGGCGAAGACTTCTTTAGGAGTCTGATTTGACCACTGGAAAATCGCTGAGGCAATAGCAGCACGGCTGGTGAATGTGCGGCCATGGAGAGTGTCTTTCATTGTTGGAAAAAGCCAAAAGTCACTAGGAGCCAGGTCAGGTGAGTAGGGAGCATGAGGAATAACTTCAAAGTTGTTATCATGAAGAAACTGTTGCGTAACGTTAGCTCGATGTCCAGGTGCGTTGTCTTGGTGAAACAGCACACGCGCAGCCCTTCCCGGACGTTTTTGTTGCAGTGCAGGAAGGAATTTGTTCTTCAAAACATTTTCGTAGGATGCACCTGTTACCGTAGTGCCTTTTGGAACGCAATGGGTAAGAATTACGCCCTCGCTGTCCCAGAACATGGACACCATCATTTTTTCAGCACTGGCGGTTACCCGAAATTTTTTTGGTGGCGGTGAATCTGTGTGCTTCCATTGATGAGACCGACGCTTTGTTTCTGGATTGAAAAATGGCATCCACGTCTCATCCATTGTCACAACTGACGAAAAGAAAGTCCCATTCATGCTGTCGTTGCGCGTCAACATTGCTTGGCAACATGCCACATGGGCAGCCATGTGGTCGTCCGTCAGCATTCGTGGCACCCACCTGGATGACACTTTTCGCATTTTCAGGTCGTCATGCAGGATTGTGTGCACAGAACCCACAGAAATGCCAACTCTGGAGGCGATCTGTTCAACAGTCATTCGGCGATCCCCCAAAACAATTCTCTCCACTTTCTTGATCATGTCGTCAGACCGGCTTGTGCGAGCCCGAGGTTGTTTCGGTTTGTTGTCACACCATGTTCTGCCTTCATTAAACTGTCGCACCCACCCACAAACATCCGTAACTCCATCACCACATTTCTCCTTCAACTGTCGATGAATTTCAATTGGTTTCACACCATGCAAATTCAGAAAACGAATGATTGCACACTGTTCAAGTAAGGAAAACGTCGCCATTTTAAGTATTTAAAACAGTTCTCATTCTCGCCGCTGGCAGTAAAATTCCATCTGCCGTACGGTGCTGCCATCTCTGGGACGTATTGACAATGAACGCGGCCTCATTTTAAAACAATGCACATGTTTCTATCTCTTTCCAGTCCGGAGAAAAAAAATCGGAGGCCTTAGAACTTGAATGCACCTCGTATATGAAACATATAGTCATAACGCGTAACGTTTGAAATAATCAGTTTAGAAAATAAATTATCTGAAAGCAATATCTGTCTTTTGTCTGACACACTTCACTTGGTTCTTCCCTCTTCACCTCTCCTCTTCGTGGTTGCGATCCATTAAGATGCATATATCAGTTTCTTTAAGTGAGAATAATTACTCATTTTTATTCAAACATTGTGTCATATTCTTTTCTGTGTAGCACTAAAACTCTTGTTATGTTATTGACAAGTTTTACAGTTGAGGTGCCAGTGAGTCTAGGGTTGCCATTCGTCCCGATGTAAAGGAGCCGTCGCCGTTATGGACCTTCTTTTTCTGACATCCCGACAAGAATCAATTTTGTCCTGATTTTCCAAAATACTGTTATTAGGCTGGCCGATGTGGCCGAGCGGTTCTAGGCGCTTCAGTCTGGAACCGCGCGACCGCTACGACGGCAGTTTCGAATCCTGCCTCGGGCATGGATGTTGTGATGTCCTTAGGTTAGTTAGGTTTAAGTAATTCTAAGTTCTAGGGGACTAATGACCTCAGATGTTAGGTCCCATAGTGCTCAGAGCCATTTGAACTGTTACTAGTTTGCCTCAAGTACTGTAGTAACGCCAACTATTAGCGCAACACATAAAAGCAACCTCAGTTAGTTGTATTTAATGTCAACAAGTTTTTGTTGACAACGTCGTGTCACAGATAGCGTTGCAAGTTGCGTATCCTGAATCGCTGATGCAAGCACCTTCTAGGCCTAGCGCCATCATTCGAGAAAATACCAGACTTCTCCAATAGTACGGTGCTGGATTAAAGATGATACCCAGGAAGGATTCCTCGTTGCTTCTGTAGAGCTAACAACAGTTTATAAAGTTGTCAAGCATTATCAATCCTTCAGTTCTCTGACTGCACCGGAAACCTGAGTGCCGCAATGTATCCTGACTCCAAAGCCGCCACGGAAGCAGTCTACTGCAGGACCAAAGTCAACAGCGACTGTTAAAAATATTCTCGCACCGCACTCCCTCTCTGAGCGCATAAAACAATTGCAAGAAGTTTCATTTTACGGCATAGGCACAGACGAATCGAACCACAAGCCTGAAAAGATATTTCATTTAGTTGTTCAATACTTTACTGAAACTGACAGAATCCAACTGAAGCTGTTGAGTTTGCTTCGCTTAATAATGAATCCGAGACAAATGCAAAGTTTTGTCTAGGTACTTTAAGACAACTGCAAATTCCGTTAGATAAATTAATAGCCTTTTTTGGAGACAATACTAATGCCAACTTCGGAAGGTTTCATCGAAGCGGCCAGCGGTATGTGTTTCACCAAATTAAAGAAGAATTAAGAAAAAGTGTAGAAGGAATTGGATGTTCTGCCCATATTCTGCACAATAATGTACCAAGCGCTGCTGTAGTCTTAACTGTCGACGTTGAAATAATCGTCATGAAAATATTTATTTTTCAATATACACGGTAAGGACAGAGAAGCTGGAAGAGTTCTGCTTATATGTTGACGTCAATCATCAGATTGTTCTCTCTTTCCTTAGTAAACAAGATGGCTGTCGTTAATGCCTGCAGTTGAGAGAATCCTTGAGCTTCCGATTCCATTAAAATAATTTTTTGAAGCCGAAGACAGGCCACCTAAAATAATTTCATATTTTTTCGCTAGTCCGATCAGTGAAATTTACTTCATAATTCTGCAGTCAAAGTTGGCTCTGTTTCAAAAAATATATAAAAGCTTGGAGAAGAATAAAGTCTCGATAATTGAAATAAGAAATATATTACCCGATACTCAATGTCTGAATGAAAGGGAGGCTGCCAATTTAATTGGCATGCAAACCAAGATGAACTTGAACATATTGAAGAATGAGAACCCTAACTAAGAAGTAATTAATTTGATTTCGAAATCTGAGGAAGAGACAGTGGCTTTCTATACCATAGCATTTGATTACTTAGAGCAATGGGTTATTTCTTTTAATAAATATCAAGTATCTGATTGGATGACGGCATCTGAAACTCCAGATTGGCTGATGATTGAAAACACTATTACATACCTGACTAAAAATGGTGTGAAGATTTCAGGGGACAATTGTTTTTAGGAATATATGTATCTGAAGAACTTTTTAGAAACCAAGCGTGACTCGGAAGAATGGAAGTCTAAACGCTCTTTGGAAGAAAAGTGGATTTACTTAAGGAAACTGAAAAACTTGAACAATCTTCCGAAAAATGTGGTGTAACAACTATTTCTGCCACAGTAACTTCCATGTAATTGTGTTCTAAATAAAAAGTATATTAAATAATTTTTACTCCATAACTACACCCGCATCTCAGAGTGTCGCTACAACCTAGGTGAGTCATACTTCACTTGTTACTTCCCTCTTCATCTTTCCTCCTCCTATCGGCAATACATTGAAACACATGTATCAATGTAAGTTTCTTTAAGTGATAATAATAACTTATTTTTGGTCAAACATTGTGTCATATTCTTTTATTTTGTACCGCTAATATGCTTGTTATGTTATTGACAGGTTGTACATTGAAGTCCGAGTGAGTCTGGTTGCACGAAGGCGAATAACCGGCTTCGGCGATGCCTGCTCAGTCATGAATATGGCTGTCTGAAATTCCTATGAATTGTAGTAATTATTCAGAAGCTATTTATTGTTTCGTTTTACGAACAGAGACTTGCTAGGGCGTACAGTATTTGTGCTCTTGAGATATTCGACACTGTCACGGTCGGGAAAATAAGAAACCAAGCAAGTTATTACCGAAACTTACAACATTTCGTACAAACTGAGATGTATTCAATTAAATTCTCCAGTAGAGTTAAAGTGTCAATTAGCAAGCAGTTACGATGCACATGGGTGGTGCTCTTGATAGAATCATTGCCAAGAGACATCTAGATGACTTCGCACGTGGAAGACTCATCGGAAAACTGGAAGAAGGACGAAGTTTGACGAGTGTAATGTAGGAGGCAGATATTGCTCACAGCATTGTTTCACATGTGTGGCGAGCTTTCCGAACCCCACGCTGTGCTGTCTGAAGAAGTGGAGGTGACTGACCAAAGAATTTTTAACGTTGTGTAGCCCTGTCAGCAACTGTGATAATTGAACATGTAACACGTCGGCCTCAGTTGCAAATAGATACTTAACTTCTCCCAGATTTCACCCAAAATAATTTGGCCTTCTTCTTCAGCGAGTGACACTAAACTACTGCATTTTTTTAGACAACATAGTTGCGTGGAGATAGCAGCGATTGGCTTACTTATAATAAATTAATCAAGATGACAGTCACAATCGCTTTATTTATTTTGTCGCCAACCGGTTTCAACCCGCGATGGGGTTATCTTCAGGGCAATTTACACCATTTGGTCGCTCGCTGGAGTCGTCACCCTGCCTGTGCACGGATAGTTACCAACCGTCCACAGGCAGGGTGACGACTCCAGCGAGCGACCAAATGGTGTAAATTGCCCTGAAGATGACCCCATCGCGGGTTGAAACCGGTTGGCGGCAAAATATATAATGCGACTGTGACTGTCATTTTGATTAATTGACTAAACTACTGCATGTCAAAGTTTGGCCATGTCAAGTATAAAACTGTAGTATCGTAGTAACTTTTATGACTAGTTACTACGGTGCTACAGTTTTATACTTGACACGGCCAAACTTTGGCATGCAGTAATTTAGTGTCACTCGCTTCTGAAGAAGGCTAAATTATTTTGGCTGAAACCTGGGTAAAGTTTGGTTTCTATTTGCAACTGAGGCTGGCGTGTTACATGTTGATTGACCAAAGTCAACTACAGCAGTAGATGACCGGTACACCGTACAATAGGCAAACAGCGGCTGCTATTGCTAACACATTTAACGGCTCTGCAAGGCACGCAGTCTCACACTCCATAGGGGCACGTCGAGTGCACGAGGGTGATTCCTTTGTTGGTTGACTGTACCTTGTACTACGCTGACACTGCACATCAGCGGCACCGCTTGGCAACCGTACCAACAGCATTAGGACTGGACCAGCGAGGATCGGGGTCGCGTGATCTTCTCGAATGAGAGCACATTCAGCCTGGGTAGTGATTTTGGACGTACCTCCGTGTGGTGGTATGTGAAAACACTTAATGCACCCAGTAACGCGGTCGAACATGATCGTTTTGGTGGCCTAGGTGTTTTGGTGTGAGGAGGCATGGGCGTACTGGCCTCCAAATCTTCGATCACGGCACACTCACCGGTCGACGTTAATGTGACGCTCTACTGCAGCCCCGTGTTGGTTTGTTCACCGGTGCATTGGTCCATTTTCGTGGTTGAAAATACATGATAAAAGGACATATATCAAGCAACAGTATGCAGACCTTTTACAAGTCTATATCCCTCAAAAGACGCAAAATAACATAAATGCCCTTGGTCTGCGACTGTGAAAAGACGTCTGTACTCTTCACCAACACCAGTCGTGCAAATAAATAGTTCTCAATCTGAAGATGATGGTGTCAACCATCGAAACGCGTTGTGACAAAATAAGCACGAGACTGACACAGAAATAGTTTTATTGTATTTATCAACAGTGGCAGCCCTCATAATGCTGTCCCTTATGGACGAAACACTCACTTGTGACTAGATTTTATTACATTTCAAACGAAAATATATTTAACATTGTTTGACTTAATCCAGATCCATCAGGCCCGTTACACTTGGTTTCTGTGAAAGGTTCGTTACCATATTTGGTTTTCTTTGTAAATATGGATTGTGTGTTCTTGTTTTTCTGGCGTGTTCCAGATGCTGGAGGATCTTCTCACTACAGATCTATTGGAACGAAAAGTACATCTAATCTAATCTAATTATCTTATCTAATAAAACGTAAACAATCTGAAGTCAAAGGGTAACTCCACAATTAATCCTTCGCGTTTATCGTCGGAATTTGAACTAAATACAGAAAGATTATACAATACAGATTGTGAGTTCATTTCCCTACATTGACGGCACACTAGAAATACATGATACTCCACGTCACTAACAAAATTAAACAGATACTGAGCAGCCAACTTACGTACCTCGGGTAAAGTACGCGTTGCTTACCAAGGACTGGATTTTAAACGCATCAATCATTGCGACACATTCAATTCTGACGTCTGAATCTTTCTGACGTTCCCAGAATCCATCATTGTATAATTTATTTATACGACAACCTTCGTAATTTTCATATTAATTACATTCCTCATCTTCTATATCACATAAAATTCTAGAATTTAGATAATTCATGTATTTGAAATACTTGGGGTACTGATAATGTCACTATTCAAGGCCACTATCAAAATAGGTGAGAGAAGAGAACGTGTGCCTGTTTTGACTTGCAAAAGTCACATTTGATATTTTCAGCCTTAGTGCCAATTCAGCATGGGTCGACGATGTCTCGTGAACTTTTCTTACCATTTTCTAGGTCACTTTGTTGTCTTTTATAGCGCTCAAATCTCACGTGAATGTAAGAGAGTGCGTCAATAAGTAAGAGACGGGTTAAGAACTGAAACCCACAAAAGTACTGATATGGATAAAATTTCTATTTCTCAACATTCTCACCGTTAAAACTGAAACATTCGTCCCGACTTTATACAAGCGTCTGATGACCAAAAGTTACATTTCGTTAGGCTGCCGTTGGAAGGAGATGGTGATTTTTTTTCTCTAAAGATACATGCTGCGGTAAATATATGACAGCACTGAAAGACCTAAGCCGAAAAAAGGTTCCTGGAGTAGACGGCATTCCCTCTGAACTTCTGACATCCTAGGCAGAGGTACTCATGGCAAAACTATTCCACCTGGGGGGCAAGATATATGAAACGGGAAAATACCTCCAAACTTCACCCCCAAACTTCAAGAAGAATCATACTCCCAGCTAGGTTGGATACGCCCACATAAGGCACGCGATCTCCACACGATGTGCTTACTTCAACGATTTCTTAGCCACTGGTGCCCCCAATACTTATCTTCTCACATTAAACACCTATCATCATTCCACAACCGCAATACCAGATCGGATACATCTAGCATCTTGGCTGTACCTTTACATAACACAAAATCTTTCTCTGTGTCATTCTCCATCTCAGCCATACGACTATGGAACGCGCTCCCCTGTGATCTGCGTCTTATCCAGAACCACTTAACATTCAAGAGGGAACTCAAGACTTACATATTAGGGACGGTATAGCCACCATTGTCGTGCCCCTCTAATCTTTTTCTTTCTCCTCTCCGTCATAGCTTCGAATTTTACCATTCTATTTCTCCTCCTCTAACTTATCTACCTTTTCTATATCTCTTTCACCCCATTCTATCGTCTTATGTCTCTGCTTGATGAGAATAACTCACAAGCTGCAAGAATATAACGAGAAAATTCCCAACTAGCAATAGGACTGACATTCATAAAAGAAAAAAATATGTTCACTTTCCTATACATAGTCATTACTATTATTATTATTCTTGATTATTATAATTACTTTTTGATTGTTATAATTATCATTGTAGTACTTTTATAATCTCTAATTTTTTCTGTAACATTAATACTGTATAACATGTTATATGTCCTTAATGTTCTGTAGAAACTGAAATTTGTTGAATCTGAGTATGCCTGGTTAGGTGTAAGAGAGGGCCTGAAGGCCCTAATCTTGCCAGGTAAAATAAATGCATAAATAAATAAATAATAATTCAGTTGCAAAGAAAGGAGGTGCTGACAGGTGTGAATACAACGAAACATAGTTTAATAAGTCATGGCTGCAAAGAACTGATACGAATTATTTACAGAAGAATCGGAAAACTGTTACAAGCCCATCTGGGGGAAGATCAGTTTGGGTTCTGGAGAAATGTTGGAACACGTGAGTTAATACTGACCCTACGACTTATCTTGGAAGATAGGTTAAAGATAGGCAAACCTTCTTTTGTAGAATTGGAGAAAGCCTCTGACAATGTTAACTGGAAAACACACTCTCAAATTCTAGAGTGGCACGAAATGGAAGCTATGGTTGAGAGGGGAGTGAGGCAGGGTTGTAGCCTAGCCGCGATGTTATTCAAACTGCACATTGAGCAAGCAGTAAAGGAAGCCAAAGAAAAATTTGCAGAAGGAATTAAAGTTCGGGGAGAAGAAATAAAGACTCTGAGGCTTGCCAGTGACATCGTAATTCTGTCAGAGACAGGAATGGATAGTAATTCTGTCAGAGACAGGAAAGGATTTGAAAATACAGTTGAACGAAATGGACAACGTCTTGAAAGGAGAGGCAGGTACTGGTAACTACCACTGAAACTACTGTTACATGACGTAAGACGACATACAAAAAATGATTCAAATGGCTCTGAGCACTATGCGACTTAACATCTGTGGTCATCAGTCCCCTAGAACTTAGAACTACTTAAACCTAACTAACCTAAGGACATCACACACATCCATGCCCAAGACAGGATTCGAACCTGCGACCGTAGCGGTCACGCGGTTCCAGACTGAAGCGCCTAGAACCGCACGGCCACAGCGGCCGGCGACGGCACACGCCGCTAAGGGCTGCGAGAGCTGACACTCGCTGGAAGTGGCATCAGATCATGTCGAAGTTGCCACAACGTGTACACGAAACAATCACGGCATCTAGTAATAATCGAAGATGCCAGTTGCTTAAGTCATGAAAAATATTTTAAATAGCATATAAGTGATCATCTCAAATATCAGTAGCGAGCATAACGCAAAATGAAAAATTTTATAGGACAGTGCAACAGCATATGTTAGGTACATTTTTGTACGAAGCAATTATAATGTAATAAATGAGAAAAGAGAGAAAAACGGTATTTTAGAGTCTACTCTGAGAAAAAGAGTAGTCAACTTTAGGCTGTATACCATTAAGAATAAAACTGTCATTAAAAGAAAGGGGCTTGAAAATTTCTAAGTCTTCAAGAATATTAAGTCTGAAGCCTTTCTTGTCTGTGTGCAGGGTACTGACGTCATGAACTTCTTCAGGTTTGTGGTCTATAATTAATAAATGATCGGCAAAGAACTACTTATGTATGTTGTACCTTTTCTTTTCCTAAATGATGTTCTTTGTATCCATCAGATATTGCTCGCCCTGTTTGTCCTATATAACAGGCTGGACTGTGCCACAGCTAATTTGATAGACACCTGAGTTCTGTAAGGGAGAATGTGCTGGTTTGGCCTGACAGAGGATTCATCGAACCACCTTCATAATTCTCTTATATTCCAGTCTCGTATAGCGCGCGGAAAGAATGAACACCTATATATTTCCGTACGAGCACGAGCCCTGATTTCCATTATTTTCTCGTGGTGATCGTTCCTCCCTATGTAGGTCGGTGTCAACAAAATATTTTCGCATTCGGAGGAGAAAGTTGGCGATCGGAATTTCGTGAGAAGATTCTGTTGTTGTTGTTGTTGTTGTGGTCTTCAGTCCTGAGACTGGTTTGATGCAGCTCTCCATGCTACTCTATCCTGTGCAAGCTTCTTCATCTCCCAGTATCTACTGCAACCTACATCCTTCTGAATCTGCTTAGTGTATTCATCTCTTGGTCTCCCTCTACGATTTTTACCCTCCACACTGCCCTCCAATGCTAAATTTGTGATCCCTTGATGCCTCAAAACATGTCCTACCAACCGATCCCTTCTTCTAGTCAAGTTGTGCCACAAACTTCTCTTCTCCCCAATCTTATTCAATACCTCCTCATTAGTTACGTGATCTACCCACCTTATCTTCAGCATTCTTCTGTAGCACAACATTTCGAAAGCTTCTATTCTCTTCTTGTCCAAACTAGTTATCGTCCATGTTTCACTTCCATACATGTCTACACTCCATACAAATACTTTCAGAAACGACTTCCTGACACTTAAATCTATACTCGATGTTAACAAATTCCTCTTCTTGAGAAACGCTTTCCTTCCCATTGCCAGTCTACATTTTATATCCTCTCTACTTCGACCATCATCGGTTATTTTACTCCCTAAATAGCAAAACTCCTTTACTACTTTAAGTGTCTCATTTCCTAATCTAATTCCCTCAGCATCACCCGACTTAATTTGACTACATTCCATTATCCTCGTTTTGCTTTTGTTGATGTTCATCTTATATCCTCCTTTCAAGACACTGTCCATTCCGTTCAACTGCTCTTCCAAGTCCTTTGCTGTCTCTGACAGAATTATAATGTCATCGGCGAACCTCAAAGTTTTTACTTCTTCTCCATGAATTTTAATACCTACTCCGAATTTTTCTTTTGTTTCCTTTACTGCTTGCTCAATATACAGATTGAATAACATCGGGGAGAGGCTACAACCCTGTCTTACTCCTTTCCCAACCACTGCTTCCCTTTCATGCCCCTCGACTCTTATAACTGCCATCTGGTTTCTGTACAAACTGTAAATAGCCTTTCGCTCCCTGTATTTTACCCCGGCCACCTTCAGAATTTGAAAGAGAATATTCCAGTTAACATTGTCAAAAGCTTTCTCTAAGTCTACAAATGCTAGAAACGTAGGTTTGCCTTTTCTTAATCTTTCTTCTAAGATAAGTCGTAAGGTCAGTATTGCCTCACGTGTTCCAACATTTCTACGGAATCCAAACTGATCTTCCCCGAGGTCGGCTTCTACCAGTTTCTCCATTCGTCTGTAAAGAATTCGCGTTAGTATTTTGCAGCTGTGACTTATTAAACTGATAGTTCGGTAATTTTCACATCTGTCAACACCTGCTTCCTTTGGGATTGGAATTATTATATTCTTCTTGAAGTCTGAGGGTATTTCGCCTGTCTCATACATCGTGCTCACCAGATGGTAGAGTTTTGTCATGACTGGCTCTCCCGAGGCCATCAGTAGTTCAAATGGAATGTTGTCTACTCCCGGGGCCTTGTTTCGACTCAGGTCTTTCAGTGCTCTGTCAAACTCTTCACGCAGTATCTTATCTCCCATTTCGTCTTCATCTACATCCTCTTCCATTTCCATAATATTGTCCTCCAGTACATCGCCCTTGTATAAACCCTCTATATACTCCTTCCACCTTTCTGCCTTCCCTTCTTTGCTTAGAACTGGGTTGCCATCTGAGCTCTTGATATTCATACAAGTGGTTCTCTTCTCTCCAAAGGTCTCTTTAATTTTCCTGTAGGCAGTATTTATCTTACCCCTAGTGAGATAAGCCTCTACATCCTTACATTTGTCCTCTAGCCATCCCTGCTTAGCCATTTTGCACTTCCTGTCGATATCATTTTTGAGACGTCTGTATTCCTTTTTGCCTGCTTCATTTACTGCATTTTTGTATTTTCTCCTTTCATCAATTAAATTCAATATTTCTTCTGTTACCCAAGGATTTCTATTAGCCCTCGTCTTTTTACCTACTTGATCCTCTGCTGCCTTCACTACTTCATCCCTCAGAGCTACCCATTCTTCTTCTACTGTATTTATTTCCCCCATTCCTGTCAATTGTTCCCTTATGCTCTCCCTGAAACTCTCTACAACCTCTGGTTCTTTCAGTTTATCCAGGTCCCATCTCCTTAAATTCCCACCTTTTTGCAGTTTCTTCAGTTTCAATCTGCAGTTCATAACCAATAGATTGTGGTCAGAATCCACATCTGCCCCAGGAAATGTCTTACAATTTAAAACCTGGTTCCTAAATCTCTGTCTTACCATTATATAATCTATCTGATACCTACTAGTATCTCCAGGATTCTTCCAGGTATACAACCTTCTTTTATGATTCTTGAACCAAATGTTGGCTATGATTAAGTTATGCTCTGTGCAAAATTCTACAAGGCGGCTTCCTCTTTCATTCCTTCCCCCCAATCCATATTCACCTACTATGTTTCCTTCTCTCCCTTTTCCTACTGACGAATTCCAGTCACCCATGACTATTAAATTTTCGTCTCCTTTCACTACCTGAATAATTTCTTTTATCTCGTCATACATTTCATCTATTTCTTCATCATCTGCAGAGGTAGTTGGCATATAAACTTGTACTACTGTAGTAGGCATGGGCTTTGTGTCTATCTTGGCCACAATAATGCGTTCACTATGCTGTTTGTAGTAGCTAACCCGCACTCCTATTTTTTTATTCATTATTAAACCTACTCCTGCATTACCCCTATTTGATTTTGTATTTATAACCCTGTAATCACCTGACCAAAAGTCTTGTTCCTCCTGCCACCGAACTTCACTAATTCCCCCTATATCTAACTTTAACCTATCCATTTCCCTTTTTAAATTTTCTAACCTACCTGCCCGATTAAGGGATCTGACATTCCACGCTCCGATCCGTAGAACGCCAGTTTTCTTTCTCCTGACAACGACGTCCTCCTGAGTAGTCCCCGCCCGGAGATCCGAATGGGGGACTATTTTACCTCCGGAATATTTTACCCAAGAGGACGCCATCATCATTTAATCATACAGTAGAGCTGCATGTCCTCGGGAAAAATTACGGCTGTAGTTTCCCCTTGCTTTCAGCCGTTCGCAGTACCAGCACAGCAAGGCCGTTTTGGTTAATGTTACAAGGCCAGATCAGTCAATCATCCAGACTGTTGCCCCTGCAACTACTGAAAAGGCTGCTGCCCCTCTTCAGGAACCACATGTTTGTCTGGCCTCTCAACAGATACCGCTCCGTTGTGGTTGCACCTACGGTACGGCCATCTGTATTGCTGAGGCACGCAAGCCTCCCCACCAGCGGCAAGGTCCATGGTTCATGGGGGAAGATTCTGTCGCAACGAAAAACCCCTTTCTTTTAATGATTTCCAGAGCAAACCTTGTATCATTTCTGCGACACTCTCTCCCATATTTCGCGATAATACAAAACGTGCTGCCTTTCTTTGAACTTTTTCGTTGTACTACTTCAGTCCTATCTGGTAAGGATCCCACACCGCGCGACAGTATTCTAAAAGAGGACGGACAAGCGTAGTGTAGGCAGTCTCCTCAGTAGGTCTGTTACATTTTCTAAGTGACCTGCCAATAAAACTCTGTCTTTAGTTAGCCTTCCCCACAACATTTTCCATGTGTTTTTTTCCAATTTAAGTTGTTCGTAAGTGTAATACCTAGGTATTTAGTTGAATTTACAGCTTTTAGATTAGACTGATTATCGTCTAACCGAAGTTTAATGAATTCCTTTTAGCACTCACGTGGATGACCTCACACTTATCGTTATTTAGGGTCAACTGCCACTTTTTGCACCATTCAGATATTTTTTCTAAATCGTTTTGCAGTTTGTTTTGATCTTCTGATGATTTTATTAGTCGATAAACGACAGCGTCATCTGCAAACAACCGAAGACGGCTGCTCAGATTGTCGCCCAAATCGTTTATATAGATAGATAGATAAGGAATAGCAAAGGGCCTATAACACTACCTTGGGGAACGCCAGAAATCACTTCTGTTTTACTCAATGACTTTCCGTCAATTACTACGAACTGTGAACCCTCTGACAGTAAATCGCAGATCCAGTCACATAACTGAGACGATATTCCATAAGCACGCAATTTCACCACGAGTCGCTTGTGTGGTACAGTGTCAAAAGCCTTCCGGAAATCCAGGAATACGGAATCGATCTGAAATCCCTTGTCAATAGCACTTAGCTCTTCATGTGAATAAAGAGCTAGTTGTGTTTCGCAGGAAGGATGTTTTCTAAACCCATGTTGACTATGTGTCAATAGACCGTTTCCTTCAACGTAATTCATAATGTTCGAACACAATATATTTTCTAAAATCATGCTGCATATCGACGTTAACGATATGGGCCTGTAATTTAGTGGATTACTCCTACTACTTTTCTTGAATATTGGTGTGACCTGTACAACTTTCCAGTCTTTGGGAACGGATCTTTCGTCGAGTGAACGTTTGTGCATGATTGTTAAGTATGGAGCTAATGCATCAGCATACTCCGAAAGGAACCTAATTGGTATACAGTCTGGACCAGAAGACTTGCTTTTATTAAGGAGGATATTTACTTCTACGTTACTCATGTTGGCAGCGGTTCTCGATTCGAATTCTGGAATATTTACTTCGTCTTCTTTTGTGTAGGCATTTCGGAAGGCTATGTTTAGTAACTCAGCTTTGGCAGCATTGTCTTCGATATTATCTCCATTGCTATCGCGCAGAGAGGGCATTGACTGTTTCTTGCCACTAACATACTTCACATACGACCAGAATCCCTTTCGATTTTTTGCCAGGTTTCGAGACAAAGTTTCGTCGTGGAAACTGTTATAGGCGTCTCGCATTGAAGTCCGTTCTAAATTTCGAGCTTCTGTAAAATATCGCCAATCTTATGGATTTTGCGTCTGTTTAAATTTGGCATGTTTGTTTCGTTGTTTCTGTAACAGTGTTCTAACCCGTTTTTTGTACCAAGGAGGATCAGCTCCGTCGTTTGTTCATGTATTTGGTATAAATCTCTCAATTGCTGCCGATACTATTTGTTTGAATTTAAGTCACATCTGGTCTACACTTATATTATTAATTTGAAATGAGTGGAGATTGTCTCTAAGGAAGGCGTCAAGTGAATTTTCATGCGCTTTTTGAATAGGTATATTTTTCGCTTATTTTTCGAGGATTTGGGGATTGTTGTTGTTGTTGTTGTGGTCTTCAGTCCTGAGACTGGTTTGATGCAGCTGTCCATGCTACTCTATCCTGTGCAAGCTTCTTCATCTCCCAGTATCTACTGCAACCTACATCCTTCTGAATCTGCTTAGTGTATTCATCTCTTGGTCTCCCCCTACGATTTTTACCCTCCACGCTGCCCTCCAATACTAAACTGGTGATCCCTTGATGCCTCAGAACATGTCCTACCAACCGATCCCTTCTTCTGGTCAAGTTGTGCCACAAACTTCTCTTCTCCCCAATCCTATTCAGTACTTCCTCATTAGTTATGTGATCTACCCATCTAATCTTCAGCATTCTTCTGTAGCACCACATTTCGAAAGCTTCTATTCTCTTCTTGTCCAAACTATTTACCGTCCATGTTTCACTTCCATACATGTCTACACTCCATACAAATACTTTCAGAAATGACTTCCTGACACTTAAATCTATACTCGATGTTAACAAATTTCTCTTCTTCAGAAACGCTTTCCTTGCCATTGCCAGTCTACATTTTATATCCTCTCTACTTCGACCATCATCAGTTATTTTGCTCCCCAAATAGCAAAACTCCTTTACTACTTTAAGTGTCTCATTTCCTAATCTAATACCCTCAACATCATCCGACTTCATTCGACTACATTCCATTATCCTCGTTTTGCTTTTGTTGATGTTCATCTTATATCCTCCCTTCAAGACACTATCCATTCCGTTCAACTGCTCTTCCAGATCGTTCGCTGTCTCTGACAGAATTACGATGTCATCGGCGAACCTCAACGTTTTTATTTCTTCTCCATGGATTTTAATACCTACTCCGAATTTTTCTTTTGTTTCCTTTACTGCTTGCTCAATCTCGCTACGACAACCCTGTGTTCACTAATCCCTGCATCGGTTTTGATGGTCGTTATTAATTCTGGATTATTTGTTGTTAAGAGGTCAAGTGTGTTTTCGCAACCGTTTACTATTTGCGTGGGCTCATGAACTAACTGCTCGAAATAATTTTCAGAGAATGCGTTTAGCACAATTTTGGATGATCTTTTATGCGTACCTCCGGAATTAAACATGTATTTTCGCCAATATATCGAGGGTAAATTTAAGTCACCACCAACCTATTATCCTATGAGTCGGGTACGTGTTTGAAATCAAACTCAAGATTTCTTTGAACCTTTCAGCAACTGTATCATCTGAATTGGGAGGTCGGCAAAAGGATCCAATTATTTTAAGCTATTATTAGTAGAAAATAATACATACAATAATATTTGCTTTGGAGGAGAAGCTGAATCCTGTAAGACACAGGTCCTAAAAACGTTATAGAATTATTTTTATTTCGTTCGTTATTAGGAGAAGTACCAAGAGTGGTAATTCTGTTTTTTATTTTATTTTTGAAAATACTATCCACTATGATTGGCCCTTATTCATTGCAAAATTCAGATGTCTATAAAAGTATGTGTGACATATGTCCTACTATATAGGACAAACAGGACGAGCGATTTCTATTAAATACAAAGAAAGCTTCTTAGGAAAAAAGGTATAAACATACATAAGTCGTCCTCTGCCGATCATTTATTAATTACAGGGCATAAGTCTAAAAAAGTTCTTGACGTCAGTATCCGGCACACAGAGGAGGAAGGTTTCAGACTTAATATTCTTGAAGAGTTCGAAGTTTTCAAACCTCTTTCTTTTAATGACCGTTTCATTCTTAATAATTTTTAATGCCATAGAGCCGTTACTTAGAAATTCCTAAAGTTGACTCTAAAATATTTTTTCTGTCTTTTCTCATTTATAACATTATAATAGTTTCGTACAAAAACGTGCCTCATTTACTGCTGTAGCGTCCTATAAAATTTTTCGTTTTGCGTTATCCTGGCTACTGATATGTCAGATGAACACTTAAATACTCTTAAAAATATTTTTTGTAAATTAAGCAGCTGGTATATTCGACTGTTACTAGACGGCGCGACTTTTTCGCGTCCACGACGTGGCAGCTTCGGCTTGTGAGCGTCTTCGTCTGATACCACTTCCAGTGAGGGTCAGCTCTTGCAACCCTTAGCGGGGTGTGCCGTGCTGCGTCATGGAGCTATAGTTTCACTGGCAGTTACCAGTACCAGCTTTATTTCAGTTTCAATATCTTTAATTTTAACGGTTTTAATATTAACTTATTAATGATGTATTTCTTGTGAGAGAGCGTTATTGCCGTTAAATGTGTTTCGTTGTTTACTGCATGCGAGTGCAATCTCATTATAAATCTGTCCGGAATAAAATCTGTTTGTTCCTTAGTTTTTTCTCTGTGTTGGTTGTTACTTATAATCTGTTTAGGCACTTGTGGGTTTACTGATGAAGACGCCCAAATTTGGTGCCGAAACCTGATACAAGTAAAATTTTGTTGCAACTGGTAGGCTGTTTTGTACCTATCATATCCTTGCTCTGTTGCTGTATTACAGCCATGTTTAAAATTGCAACACTGAAACTAGTAGATGAGGTTTGCTGTTTAGGTAGTAAAATAACTGATGATGGCCGAAGAAGAGAGGATATGAAATACAGACTGGCAACGGCAAGAAAAGCCTTTCGAAAGAAAAGAAATTTGTTAGTATCAAATAATAATTTAAGCGTTAGGAAATCTTTTCTGAAGGCATTTGTCTGGAGTGACGCTTTGTACGGAAGCGAAACGTGAACGATAAGCCGCTCAGGCAAGAAAACAATACAAGCTTTTAAAATGCGATGCTACAGAAGAGTCCTGAAGTTTAGATACCTAGGTCGCATAACTAATGTGAAGGTACTGAAAAAAACTGGGGAGACAAAAACTTTGTGGCGTAATCTGACTGAAAGGAGGGATCTGCTGATGGGACACATTCTGAAACAATCAAGGAATGGTCAATTCATTGTTGGAGGGAAATGTGGGCGGGAACGGATTATGTTATAAATTGCAGAAGGAGACCAAGAGATGAGTACAACAAGGATCTGTGTTGCAGTAGTTACTCGGAGATGCAGAGCCTTGCATAGGATACAAGAGGGTGGGCAGCAGCATCTAATCAGTCTTCGGGCTGAAGGCCACAAGAACGACAATATAGTCGGGAAAATTTTTGACTAATAGATTATGTGCAATGTGGAATGACAAGAAGAAATCACTTGTAGTAATGTCAGAGCTGTAAGGAAAATAGTCAAGGAAGTCTCACTCGTCATTTCACAATCTGACGTGTGGCTGGCGGAAAGCAGTTACACATTGTGCAAGAGCGACACGTCTCTGGCGGCCGCATTTCCTGAACGGCTTACGAAGTTGTCTGAGAAGCGTATTTACAGTTTGCCTTTGAGTTTGCAATTCGGATCACAGAAGGTAATGGCCACGACTTTCGCGGCGAAAGGTAACTCTTGTAATGGCTAAGTACTGACGGAGGCCGATCAGGAAAAGCCAGTAGACGTTGCTGCACAAATGTAGAGCTTGCCTTGCAAAAGGGCCGTGGCTGGCAAAGAACTTCTGGAGCTGGTCACCGGGATGGAATTAGTCGATATATGGGACCAACCGGGATACACATTTTTTACGAGCCACTCCGCGAGCCGTTTGGATCGGATCTACGTTTCAAGGGCGTTAGCGATGTCGACGGTGGACGCAGAAATCTGGCCGACCGCGTTTACAGACCATGAGGCATATATTTGTTCGGTTAACCGTGATAGACAGCAGGTATGGAGGCGGAGGGGTAATTGGAAGATGAACGTCTCCCACCTGCGTGATGCGGAATGCCGACGCATGGTGGCCGACGCCTGGCATGGCTGCCTCCGTCGGCGAAATTCTTACGATTCTGTCCTGCAGTGGTGGATCGAGTGCGCAAAGCCAGCTTTACGGAGGACGTTAATAGGTTATAGGAAGGAGGTTTCTCAGTGGCAGCGCACGACCACTGACTTTTACATTACGGCCCTCCGGGAACTGTCCGTTCAATCACCTACACCGGAACGCCAGACGGCCGTCCGCCGATGTCAAGACGAACAACTTGCGACGCCAAAGACGGAGGGTACGATGATACGCGCTAGGTCGCAGGATTGCCTGCCCAACGAGGTTTCCTCGATGCATTGTATGATGAAGGAAATAACAAGAAGACGAAGGACGTTAATTCATGAGATCGATTACGGCGATGGCCGTGGTTTTCGAACACAAAGGGGCATAGCACAGATTCACGGATCATTTTAGCAGATTCTATGCGAGCGACGGGGAGGGCAAGCGGGAGCTGGGGAACGTCCTGGAAGAGATACCAGACGCAACGCTTGTGAAACGGTAAGCGGACGTTTTATCTGAAATTACGTGTGAGGAGCTGGAGGAACAGATTACACGAGGTGCCTGGAACAGCTCTTTAAGGTACACTACAACACGTTTACCCTTCCAGCGCGAGAAAGGGGCGTTGGTTTAGTGAACGTGCACGAGAAGCCGCGTCTCTCGCTTACGGCGACAATCATCAAAGAACTGGTACCAACATTGCGTCTTCTCCCGGTCATTGTCGGCCACATATCGGCCCCGTTAACGTATGTGTGTACGCTCATCGTTGAACACAGTTAAGTTCTAAGGCGTTTACCGACGTCCCGACAGTCGACATCGAAGGACGTATACCATTTTCTTCTTGGACACATCGCCCGAAACAGGGTGGAGCAGAAACGTCCAGCCGTTATTTGGCACGTGGTGTGGCGCGCGATACTCCACCCTCACCTACCAACAAGTCAGGTCAACATGTACATTGTAGTGAACCGGAAACACCCAACGAATGACAAAAAGTACGCAATACATTTGACGGATTCGCCTGTGTGTCAGCAATGCGGCGTGCTGGATACGGACGACCACCGGCTGGTCTGCGGCGAGGCGTTGGCTGTCTGGACTCGAGCGAGGAACATAATAGCGTCATGTGGCGCACTATATATACAGCAGTACCTTACGACATAGTATTTTTTCCAGAGGAAACTATTTTCCGCGTCATAAGACGAACGCAGTGGCGTGGATCACAGGTATGACTGTCCATTACAAATACAGAGACACACGTCTGAACGTATCGCACGTACTGGATTACTAGCAATACTTGCAAGGACACACAAAACTGTCACGGCTACGAAAGTACATACTGGTATTCCAACTTCCTAAAAACGGTTTTTGCGGACCTGCCATATACTTGGGGTGTGCCGGATGCGCAAAGGTAAGCGGCGGTGCTGTCGTTGTGAAACCGACCAAGTAAAGTGATCAGCTAAGGAGAACTACGAGAGCATGCGACACAGGAAGAACTAACACTTGCACAGTTAGGAATTGAATGTTTCTTCGCATTTCGTTTTAATATCTATAAATACTAATAAGACTAAAAACAGCCGACCAGTTGCAATGGATAAAGTAATCTTTACCTAGGTTGCGACAGATTTAAATCTGTCTTCTTCAGAAGCCGACAATGATACATCATTCCATATTAATGTAATACTGCCGCCTTCTGAAGAAGACAGATTTAAATCTGTCGAAACCTAGGTAAAAATTACTTTATCCATTGCAACTGGTCGGCTGTTTTCAGTCTTATTACGTGGAACCGTTGCTGTTGCGCAGCTATGTTTAAAATCTATAAATACTTCTTAAGGGTGCTGGAGGTGGCCCACTTTGATTATGTTGTTACCTCATGCTGCGTGGTAGGACGGCAGTGAGATTCCTTCCAGGATAGTTATAATGTATAAGGATGTACTATGGTCTTGTCAACAATAAAGGTTTCTGTTTGTCATACCTCCCTAAAAAAAGAAAAGACGAAAATTAAAAAAGTAAAAAGTTGGCAGAGCACTTGCCCGCTATATAATTTTTAAAAAATTGAAAAAGTGGTCGGAGCAAAAAAAGTGAAAAAAAGACCGCAACTGCGCGGGGTCAAATCCCGTTCAGACCGCAATTTTATCACTGTGATTTTTAATCGAGCATTCACTTCTCACAGATGTTGGAGTGGCCACAAAATATATGTGGTTCGGATTCCACGTTAGGTAAGGTTAGGGACACGCAAGTAGCTACAGTGGCGTCCAGTTGAAAGACCTGCAAGAGGCCTACCGGATACACTACACAGAATGCTCTTTGGCTCGTGCTTGTTGGCTTGGTTGCTCCCGTGAAAAGCTGGCTTCAACCATACAAACATTGTTTTGAATAATTTCATATCGACAGTTCAGTTCTTGCACATGTAATTTTGATAAAAGTGGCTAGAAGAGAAAATAAAATTATAGCTGTTTTTGATGTCACAGACGACAACCATCAATGAGGACTTGCAGTTCGTTGAAATGAAATGTGTCTTGCAGTACTACATTTTATAACAATTACTGTAGACCATTCCTTATAATAATGTTTGAATCTTGTGCATTTGACTATCAGTGAAACAGTTCTTTGTTTATTCCCTGTAGTCGCCGCAAAAATGCGAAGTATTTATTGAATGACAAAAACAAACATTTTTCTTGCAGCAGGCACACAGGACAAAGAGAAAATTGATGCAGTCAGGCACTTCGCAGTAACCACTAGTTTTAGTTACACATTTCTGGCGCCGGCCGCTGTGGCCGAGTGGTTCTAGGTGCTTCAGTCCGGAACCGCGCTGCTGCTACGGTCGCAGGTCCGAATCCTGCCTCAGGCATGGATGTGTGTGATGCCCTTAGGTTAGTTAGGTTTTAATAGTTCTAAGTCTAGGGGACTGATGACCTCAGATGTTAAGAGCCATAGTGCTTAGAGCTATTTGAACAGAACTGGCATTCGAGTCAGAAATGGTCCCGACCGCTGTTCTGCATATTGCACTGCGCACCAGTCATACTTGCTCAAATTCACAAAGCGTGGTGAAGAAAACTGGTAACGCACAAATGACTGGAGTTTAAGAATACTGTTCCGCTGATAAACCTGAAATGAGAGAGCGGTATCGGAAATTATGTAGTCTGATAATTTCCTGAAAAATGCTTTCCACTGTCGAAAAAATTCTTTATCGAGAGATTGAATTGTACTAGTAGTTCCAAAATGGTTCAAATGGCTCTGAGCACTATGGGACTTAACATCTATGGTCATCAGTCCCCTAGAACTTAGAACTACTTTAACCTAACTAACCTAAGGACATCACACAACACCCAGTCATCACGAGGCAGAGAAAATCCCTGACCCCGTCGGGAATCGAACCCGGTAACCCGGGTAGTAGCTCCAGGCGGAATCCATATTACATTTACAAATTTTTCCTCGTCCTCCACAAAACAGAGGCTTCGTTATGTCCAGCCCATGAATCCAACAAAAGCAATTAATTAGTTTCTGCAGCTGGTAGGAAGACGTTTCGAACGAAATGTTGAAAATTTTTCTTTCCAATTTTTCCTGATTTTTATACATTTTAATTACAAGAGTTCTGCAACCAAACAGTCCATTTTTTTTATTTTTGGTCCTAATTTGCCTTGCGGTCTTGAAGACAGATATACAACTGCGGAAACAGTCAACCACTCATACTTGTCGCTGGCATTATCGTATATGAATGTGTCCATGCATTCATCGATTGGGCAAAAGACTCCGTCTTTTTTTCACCCCGAAATGATTAAGTGCGGTGTGCACGCAGTTCTTTCACGAAACCTGACTGATAAGCGTTATAAACAGCAGTTGCGGGGACAACTGTGTCGTCTTTACGTCAGCTATGATTTCTCTGTACCATGCTGCAGCTGCTCTACACGTTTACGTGACGTAAACTTGGTGATTTTGCGTCTTCCTATTCTGTACGATTTCTTGAACCTGCTTAGCAGGTCGAAGAAACCTGGAAATTAGCAATGTTCATGTCAGATGCAATTCGGAGGGCCTAGTCTCGTAGATCACCATGGGTAACGGTGCATATCCTCTCACGAGCAGTTCTAAGTCTTTCGAACAGTTTTACATTCACATGGTTTCGGGTTTCCGTTTGGCGCATATTTCTTACTTCATGTAATTCATTCTTCCGTTTGTACAGTTCACGCTCCGATTTTACGAAACGAAAACGCCTTTGCACACTGCGTAACTTCAAGAGTTTTCCCCCTCCTTTTCGTTTAAGCAATATTTCACTGCCTTTTCTTAGCCACTGAAAGCTGTTACAGTACATGCTTCTTCTTTTGGGCTTGGAAGTTATTCTTCTTCAGAACTCTTAGTGGCACAACTGAAGTCGACCGAACCACAGTTCATGGAATCGTCACAGTTATTTCCTTCTTCTTCTAACGTATCCACAATTTCAAGCGAAATGTCGATATCATTCGAATGAATGACAAGGAAATCAGTTAACAAATGTACGTCCACAGGAGAAGTAGGTGACTTCAGTTGGAAACCACGTTCTTCATATTTCATCACTGCTAAATCGAGAACGTTAATCTGATTCCACAGTACTGTGAAACTGGAAGGAAAAAAGGTACTACTATCAGGCATGCCTTAAGAAAGCACAATAAATATTAATTCAGTTTCATCTGTATTGTCAATACTTACCAATACTGCAAAAAGCAACTGATAATTTGCAACAGATGTTACTTAAGTGTACCGTAGTGTCAGAGAAACTATCAACGAACGGTAGCCTGAAACGTTCTTTACAAATTACGATCGCTTTGTGTCGTGCTTCCTGTTTACAAATGTACCACCGGCCTCTGTTGTGTGTGTTTGTGTATGTGTGTGTGTGTGTGTGTGTGTGTGTGTGTGTGTGTGTGTGTCTCTGTGTGTGTGTGTGTGCCTAGTTGCGCATGAGCAGTTGCTACAGCGCCAGTAGAGGTGTACATTTCTACCGCCGCCTGGCGCGCTACGAATTTGGCAATTTTCAGCCATTTTTTTAAACACTTGCTTTTAGCAGCTAAAATTTTGACAGTCCATTTCTTTCGTTGTCTTCTTCCGGTGTAAAAAATTTCAGGGTAGGTTTCAACATGTGTTATTGGACAATTCCCTTCACAGTCTGGCATGTGCCTTACCCGTGATTAATTTTATGTGGTCGTTCCACTTTGAATCGCCCAGTATGGGAACTCCTAGGTATTTTATCGAAGTAACTGCTTCCAGCAGTTTTTCTGCGACTGTGCAATCTGTCTATGTATTCGCAATGTTACATTCGTTTACCTTGAGTCTCGAAAGTTACTCCCTGCACCAAACGTCGATCCTCTGCAGGCCTTGCTATATTTCACTACAATTTTCTAGCGTCCCAACTTCTCTGTATACAACAGCACCACCTGTGAAAAGCCTAATGGAACTCCCGACGTTATCTACTAGGTCATTTATATTTATATCGTAAAAGGTAATGGTCGTATAACACTTTGACGTCTAAAGCTTTCTCTCCGTTGAAAATGACATGCTCTGTTCTGTTTGCCAGAAACTATTCAGTCCAGTCACCCAGCTGTTCTGATTCCATACGCTCATATGTGGTCCCTTAAGCGGCAATGTGGAACTGTATCAGCCGGCCGCGGTGGTCTCGCGGTTAAGGCGCTCAGTCCGGAACCGCGCGACTGCTACGGTCGCAGGTTCGAATCCTGCCTTGGGCATGGATGTGTGCGATGTCCTTAGGTTAGTTAGGTTTAAGTAGTTCTAAGTTCTAGGGGACTGATGACCACAGATGTTAAGTCCCATAGTGCTCAGAGCCATTTGAACCATTTGAAGCCATTTGGAACTGTATCAGAGGCTATTCGGAAGTCAAGGAACATGGCATCTTACAATCCGTGATCCGCACTGCAGAGTCAAGGACAAACTGTAAATGCGACTGTTAAACCTCAAAACTAATTTTCGAAAGAGGCACAGCACTTTACCCATGTAAAGCCGTGTGGCTCTTTCGGAAATTAAAATCTTGGAGTTCTATACGTAAGTTAAATTATACTCTAAGTTTCTCCCACCTAGAGCAGTGGATCCCCACCTAGAGGCAATTACCATTTGAGGGGTATAAAATAATTTCCTGAAGGGTAACAGAAAAAAGGGTTCAGTTGTGTTTTGCTAACGAAATTAAACTATTTTTAAAAGATCATTACTATTATCACAATTTCGTAAGACAGTAATACTGATTACATAAGTCACCAACAACTACATGTTCTTTCTTTCTTTCCCCGAATACCAGCATTTACACATGAGACAATGTCGTGAAGGTTACAGCTTGTGAAACGAGTTTACGTATTTACGTCTGTACTCGTATGAACATCTTCCTCACACAGTTCTCCGACCACCTACATACTTTAAACTTTATACCACGCACCTACAACAGTAAAGCATATACTTCTCATACGCTTAAATCTCTGATGAAAATGCCTTCTCAGCAATAGACCAAAAATAGACCAAAAATTTCGCAATAGACCAAAAATTTCTCCATTATTCACTTCGCAACAATAAACGAACTAACTGACAGCACAACGCAACAGTAGTTATGTAATGACCACTACACTGCTGTAGTGCCTACACTGAATTATTATTATTATTGTTGTTATTATTAGTACTACTATTATTGGCGGCAGTGGTCAGACACAAAGTACTGGCAAGCTAAAGTCTTCCAATTTCTGCCATTTCAGAAGTAAGAACTCCAGCAATCAACGGAAACTAAGCATCAGTTTAGTGCACACATTTTCATTTGGTTCATTTTAAATAGAAAGTACACTGTGTGCGTGAAGCAAGTGCCGCTACTGACAGGACTGGTACAGAGGAAAAGCATGTTTTGTAACGAGTGTCTGCCCCCAGTGGGGTAGTTAGCTTTCTTATATGAGAAGGGGTTGTAGGTACAGGGCATAGGCAAAATAATGCGAACGCCTGTATTTACTCGGGAATGGTTTATTAATAAGGGGTAGGACCCTCATTTGCACGTAATACAGCTTCGATTCTTCTTGGAAGACTGACATGTAATAATTGCATAGTCTCCAGTGGAATGTTATGCCACTCTTCGATCAGAATCTCTTCTAAATCCTGTACTGACGAAGGAAGAGGAAATCTGCTCCGGAGTCTGCGCCCCAATACCGCCCACAAGGGTTCGATAATGCTCCAAGTCCGGGGACTGTACTGGCCAGGGAAGACGCTGCAGTTCAGTTGCATGTTCCTCATACCATGATTGTACTGCCTTGGCTGTGTGAATGGGTGCATTGTTGGGGAATAACATTTGAATCATGCGGTGCACCTGATTACCTGGTGCACCTGATTACCTGAAATGTTCACATAATCGTTGGCTGTAACACAGCCTTTGAGAGTAATGATGGTACCAGAAGAATACCATGATATGGCTGCCCACACCATCACACTGCCACATCCAAGCTCAACCGCTGGAATCAAGGAATAGGGATTATAGGCTTCTTTTGGAGTTCTCCAGACGTAAACCCGGCCCGATGTTGGAAATAACGAAAACGTTCACTCGTCGGACCATATGAGGTGTTTCCACTGAGCAGCCGTCCAGGATTTATGCTCCTGACACCATGCTCTACGCTTCTTTGCGTCGGTTGTCGTCACTAATGGTTTCGGTATAGCAGCTCGTCCAAGAATGTTTGCTTTGTGGAGTTCTCGGCGGACAGTGTCGATAGATATGGCGTCTCGAAGATGTCTGTTGAGCTCTGCAGTCGCTTTAGCCGCCGTAGTCTTTTTGTTATTTTGACACAATTCATGTTAGCATACGACGATCTCTGTCATTTAGTTTTTATTTGCGCCCACTGTTACGTTTACACGATGATGTCTTTTTATGTTTTGTGTACGCTGTCATGACTGTTGAAACAGATGCTGTTGAAACACTCAATAAGTTGGATATCTTGATTACTGATGATGCTCCAGCTACTCGGGTCCCCAAAATCGGTCCTATTTGGAACTCTATTAGGTCTTTCATTGCACTTTGACCTCGGCCTCTGGATGCAAATACGAAGTGTGCACTACTCGTAAACAACCTGCACTGATGCCTAGTCCGTACTGAACACGCACAGTTCAGCGCGACACGTGCCTTACCTGCGTTGTTGGCCGTCAAACACAACCATCCCATTACTACCTCTGTTCACAATATTTTGCCTATCCACCGTAGCACCTGCGTTGCGCTGAGAATTGCTTCATCATTCTATAAAAGAAGGTTGTTCGAAATAAGCAGCACCAATTACCTCTTTTACTCATTAGTACGTGGTTTAATAAAACGGCTAGAAAAACTAAATATCATATCTTTCGTAATTTTAAAAATAGATGTGTCAAAGGAAATTCTTTATCATTCTCTAGTCTGACTACGCACTACTGATTATGATGGTGTGGGGGTGGGGGTTGCGCGGACAGGAAGTGTTTACACAATATCTCATTGGTGACTGCACACTGGGGTCACGGTCTCAGACAGGTTGGGAACCAATGACGTAGAAGGTAAAGTCTTCTGAAATCGTATGAATCTTTTTGAAACACTGTACAAAAAACACTAACATAACCAACTTTTCAGTTGTACTGGAGGTTGGTGCTGAACAATATTTTACATTTCTGCCAGCATCTAAAGAGCTTCAAAAAAATTATTCCACATTTTATTCATTCTAAAATACCAGTAGTCTGTGGTGAGTAGGTGTAGGAGGTATATAGGAGGCAATTCGCATATTTAAAAGTTTGTTGAAGCCTGTTGTCCCACTGAGAGTGGGTGACTGACCCCTGGGCGCAGACTTTTCTTCACGGTAGTCACGGCTAACGACAGCAGCTCCCGTTGTGCTGTTGTGTTGGGACCACTGTCCATAAGGTCTGTATACCTAGCTACATTTATATTCTACGCCACAGCACAGCAATCACTGACGACCAGTTGAAGCCTGATCGCTGGCAACCAGGACTGTGGGAGCCTGCGACCGTCTTCATTGTTGGTGCTTTTATGCTGTTCTAGGAAACTGATTACGTGTTTTATTCCACTTGGAAGTAACCACTGTGTTACGCTGTCTCTATTATTCTGTTCCAGTCATATAAAGCTCTCCTTCTTAGCTATGTAGGTACTACAATAAACCGCCACGGAACTCGAGGCAGTTCGCCTTCAGCGGCGGAGCGGCTCAGAGGATTGTTAATACGTCCACGCCGCGGAGCAATGCGCGCGCAAGTTTGTTTAATTCGTTGTGTTTCGCGAGCAACTACGCTATAGACACAACATGGCTCACTCATACAAAAAGGCAACCGGCAAGATCAGCTTCGCTACTGGATTCACACGACCTAAAGCGTTCGAAATCGTATGCTTGGTATGGGAAGAGATCAGAATAGATCCACTGGATCTGATAGGCATGTACCTCCCTATAATATTAAACTGGTCAACGACACAGCATGTGATAAGACTGTACATGGCCTTAAGAAAGGGCTACGATTCAAACATTCTGATGACAATGTGGGGACAGTGTCAATCGATCACACGGGACTCGGTCTCCTCACTCCTAGGGTTTTTGACCTTCCCTTCGAGGTTCCAGAAGACGTCGCTGACAATACTTTACAACCCTATGGATATGCACTCAACCATCAAGCCGAAAAATGGACCGAGCTTACATGTCCCGTCTTACATTATTATTGGTGGCTGTAAAGCGATAATTATTTACAGTGGGCAGCCCAGGACAGGCTTGGGTTGTGGTGAGAGTGCGTCCAGAGGAGAATAATTCAAGTAATGACGGGCGAAGCTGTATTCCCACCCATGACAGCATTCAAGCCTCCTACGCACTCTGCCTCCTTCTGGAAAAAATCCTCCTTACACATTCCTAGTACCAAATGACGGTCGATCCAATGGCACAGTCGACATTGGTGTATAGCAATGCGTCCAAGATGTCAGACGAAGAACGCCCCACTGAGCAGCTGGAACGGAAGTCCGATGTCGCATGTCTAACAACCCTACCACAACAAAGGTCAAAAATTAATTATGATTGTAGTGTTGCTCACGCTGCTAAATATTGCATTTTCGGGCAACAACAAAGTTATATTATGTGGCAGGTGTCATTAGAGCACAGTTAATAAAGTCATTTCTTGAAACTCGTTCCAAAACATCACTTCACAATGTAAAACATACTTGAAAATATCTTCCTCACTGTTAAAGTTCACATTTCATAAACTGACTACAATTTGCGTCTTTTTAACATGACGACCAAAGCTTGACTCTCTATTAACCACTTACGCGCCCAAAAATCAGAGTTACAAGTACGTCAATGATCATAGTGACAAAAGAAAGAATACACATAAGAATAATATCATTGCAATATATACATATCGATGTATCGAAGTACCTCTACACTAATGAATTCACATCTGAATGTTGTCACAGAAATATGTTAACTATTTCACAGAAACACAGTAGAATATTGCTGGTATCGAGAGGTTGAGGTGAGGTGCCGTAATGGTTACGTGATTCAAGTACCATTACACATGGACGGAAATGAATACGTAAATTGGCTGGCTGGTGGTACGGATGGTCGCTTTTGTCCCCGACTTTCAAGACAGTGCGGCTTCCAAACAGCGTTTGGACATGGAGATTGATTAAGACAGCGAAAACAGAAGTCTCCAAAAAGGCGAAAGAAAAGACGTCGCACACCAGTGGACGATTGATATCGCTGTATGGGGGAACATGAACGAGAACAGGCAGACGATGGCGGCACCAGCGTAGAGAGTGCTGGGGTCTCCGACGACGACTGACACGTTATACGATCGAATGCGGTGGCCTTCACTCCACCAGCGAGACCTTTAAGGCAGATCTTCAGAAAGTACCAGGACTTAGCACGGTAGAGGAAGACATGGACGTAACAGGTAAAAAGGCTGAAAGGTCTGGCTACGGTATTCGTCTTGGCAGAACTGCGCTGATGACAGTGAAGAACTCCAGCCGTCTGCAACAACGAGTATCACGGTTGAGGCGACACCTCCCACTTTATAACAGACAATAGCCAACTCGCTGACGCCGCCGACGGAGAGCGTACCAACAAGGACAACGAGCACGTAACATGCAGGCCCCACAACGCATAGGAAGTCAACAGGTTTCCGCATCCATTAATTCTAATACCATACGATCGTGAATCAAGACGACCTTACTCAAAGATATGCTACAAGTGGAAGATATAGATATCGCACTTTTTCAGGAAATATACGTCGACGAATTCTCATCCCTCTATGCTCACGGCAACTTCATGTGACCAGCTTCAGAAACCGGTAATGGCATAGTGATACTCCTTAAGGAAGTCATCTCAGTGGAGGACGTCACCTACCTACCATCGGAACGGGGAATGGCTGTGACAGTAGACGAAGTGTGGCTTTCAACATCTACACTCCGTCAAACACATACAAACGAAGAGAACGACGCGCTTCTTCATGGAAGTACTAGCCCTGCCATTACTACGGCGGTGCGCCCCTTACATCCTCGGCGGCGACTGCAATTGTGTGCTGGAACGGAAGGATCAGTTCCCATATTATAACCTGTGTCCAGAATTGAAAACACTGGTATGAAATCTGTAGTTGGTGGATTAGTGGAAACATATCCATGGAAACCGAACCGGATACACGTAACGTAACTAGCCTCTCCACCAGCCGCATCGATCGCGTCTACTTCACGCGCGGCCTCCAACCTGACATCCCTGATGCAGAACTACGGCCAGTGGCCTTCGCCGAACATACAGTATATATCTGCACGATCGCCCTCCAAATGCAGTAAGTGTGGCGAAACTGCGGCCTATGGTAAATGAGTGTGACCGACCTTAACGCACCAGAGTGTCACCGTGTTACTGAAGAAGTTTGGCTGTCTTCTGAAGGGCGTCGACTTATATACCCTACGACATTACGCTCGTGGTTGGAATATACAAGACCGGTGATATGGCGTGAATTGATTGCGTTAGGGCGCGAACACTCACAGTGGTGACAGAAAACTTTAAACTTCTGTTTCACGATATTACGAGAATGTACCACCCAGCCTCTGTCTCCTGAACAACAGGCGATGGTACAATGAGCCAACGCAAAAATCATTGCTATTATGCGTTCTTCTCTGGGAAGAGCGGCGGTCCGCACAAGGACACTAGAATGTGTCGCGGGCGAACGTTCGTCGATGCACCCTGTCGTTAATGAATATGAGGCGCCGCAGAGCCCTAATATATGCCACTGACACAGAGGATGGCACACATGTGACGACACAAAATGACATAGCAAATGCCTTCGTTGACCATCATACCTAGTTACACACCACAGAAGAACACGAAAGGACGCTATTCAAGACTTCATTCACACGCTCTTTAGGACGCTCGATCAAGAGGCGGAGGCCACACTACTGGAGGAAATTAATGAGGACGAAGTGACAGAAGCTGTAGGCAAGGGGGCACCTGTAACACCATAGCTCTAATGCTGTACAGATTTATTTTGCTTTTGTTTTATTTAATGTTACATCGTTAAGCTTCTGTAAATGTCTTTGATTGAATGGATAACACAAAATTGTATACTACCTTCTTTGTTAAAACTTTGATGTCATGATTTGATTCTATGCAATGTAGTATATCTGTCATTTAAATTCTTTGTCCCTTTTGGAGGGAACAAAACTTACTGTATATAATTGTAATTTCTGTGTGAATAATTTTTTGTAGAAATGTCAACATGTGCAAATGTTCTGTTCTATTTCATCATTTGGTTGCTGTTATGTAAACTGCTGATCCTCACTTAGGGTTCTTAGTTAGTTTGTATGTAAAAGGTGTAGTGGTTCCCCTCGGGAACGGAACTGTGTAGCGCGCGCAAATTGTGGTTGGCCTAGGTAGAAAAGGTGGAACAAGGGTCAGTCGGGGACGAGCTACCAAACTGTGCACTGCCATGTAAATGTTGCATATTGTGCTGGTTCCGAGAGAGGCTTTTCCTGCCGCTTTCCAATGGCTCGGACGGATGGATACATAGCTGGAACTATTCTGGAATTTGTATCTATCATCGCCACCAAGAAATGACAGAGTCCAGCAATTCTACCTGCAATTCCACCTACCAACATGCAATCGCCACCTCATTGCGCAATCACTGTAATGGAGCACTATAGTAATGTACAGTGAAGGATCAGCTTAATGAATGTGTTAGTGTGCTCAAATATAAGGTAATTTATAAGTGAATTTATGTACCTCTCAGGTTCCTCTCCGTTTGAACTAAAGTGATTTCCGAGAGTCCTTACTGAAATAACATTAAAGCCCAGTGTTTTGCTAATTGATGCCTCTTGAACATAGTAAAAAGAAAGTTAAAGTTAATGTGGCAAGAGAGTGAGTTGAAGTTAATGATGCTTGCTGAAAATAACTTTCCTAGTAAAACAGCTTATTAATGTGTTGTTGCCAACTTCAAATTAAAAGTTCTTAAGACTGAGGTTTATAAAGTTTTGCTTAGTAAATGATCACATTACTGCCTGTTGTAAATCGCAGAAGGTGAGTCAGTATCTTACATATATGTTAATTTTGTCTCTCACTGTAGTAAAAGTGGAAAACTGCAGTTGTGAAACGTTATATACTCATGTTTGCTAAGTGTTTGTCTCTATTGTGTATTACAAGTGCATATTAATAGTATAAAAGGATCCACAGTTTGTCTATTGTGTTAATGCTCGGTAACAAGTAACAGAAAGACCACTAATTATGAAAACCATAATTTCTTTATTCAAATGATAGTGAGAAGCAACCTGTTAGTGGATTCCAATTAACTTTCATTTTAAATAGTAAAGTATTTAACTGAGACTTAACTTATATCCAATTAATGATTCTGCAGTGAATAGTAATAATAACGTTAAAAAACCATTCAGTTTGTGTAAGCCCTGAAAGTAATAGTGTGTTTCGGTATCTGTTATAATTTTGCAAATAGTTGGTGCTGCTCTAGCTGTTAGTTTCAATCTTACCGTAAACATATGTATGTGTCAGAGTTCACTGCACTCGCGAGTGACAAAGTATAGGTTGTGTTTATCCATTAAAGTTACTAATAACTATTTTCTTGAACGAGAATGTTAATCATTCTCTTGCCTAATTAGGCTGGCGACCGTTTTCCGTAGTTTTTAAACAGTATAGCTAGGCAAAAATATTGTTTGTTACTGTTCGAATATTTACGTAATTCTGACTTTCATTTTCCGATAAGCTACCTCCTTTAGGTACAATACGGTCAACATAACAAAATTCCTCTCAGAGGGTAACACTGCTCTGTTGCGTTGTACCATAATTGCTTTCAGGGCCGGCCTTAGCCATCCAGGTGCCCCGGGCGAGTCGTCCAGTTGGCGCCCTTTATTGTATAAATAGCGAACCTGGCAGTGCTTTGCAACACGGTATTTGACTGTTTTCTAGAAATCGTCTTAAGTGGTTAATGGCGTCATCTTATGATCATAACATGGTTTTTTCCATTGTAAATTTGAGTATTTTATTTTTTTAAATGGAAATGAAATCCAAATAATCTGAAAGCCCGCTAAGACGCTCCATGTGAGTCTAGTGTAGCCTGTGACGTCAGTCCAGCATGCTACTGTCGCTGCCGTAACAGTCAGTATAGCAGTGATATATTGTTTGGGCATTCACGTTTTGGGAAATTGTCTAAAAATATTGCGTAGTACTGCACTGTACATCTACAAAAACTCCAGAAAATTGTTTTTGCGTGTTCCAAACAAAGAAAAGATGCGTAAAATGTGGTTGAAACAGGCTCGTATATCCCAAATATTTCTTTTCTTTTCTGAAGCACCTCTGTACTAAAGCGAACAAAACAAAACAAAAATTATTCAAATTGGTCAAGCCATTTCTTTGTTTTGGTGAGACTAACACACAACAATTGATTTTTATATATAGGAGGTAATATGTATAACGAAAAAACACTAATTTTGAATTGGGTACCATATTTTTATTAAATTTAATATAACTGTAAGCCATAAACCTATATTTTCTGTCAGTCATCTGAACACAAAACATATTACTCCTAATGAAAAACAATTATAAACAACTAAAATTTTACTTTTCTCGCTTTTCTGTCGGCAAAGTCTCTGGTCAGATTAGCAAAGTCCAGGTTTTCTGCAACTTCATTTTCAATGGACAGTGAGGCCAAACTGGTTAGTCTTGTTTGAGACATTGTAGACCGCAAGTACGTTTTTATCAACTTCAGTTTGGAAAAACTGCGTTCGCCGCTTGCGACAGTCACTGGTATTGTTAGCAAAATACGTAACGTTATCCAGATGTTGGGATATAACTCTTGAAGATTATGCTTTTTTATGAAGTTTAAGGCTTCAATAGGCGTTGCCTGGCTGCCTTCGAGATAGTGTTGCAGGCCTAAAATTTCGTCGCACAGCAAATTTCCATCAATATCTGACTTCATGTTGACAGTTAACTTTTCTTGTAATTTAGAACAGCATTGTATTAGTTCTTCTTTATTTTGATTTTTTTTAATGTCAAACAAGAAACTCCACGTCGCAGAAAATTCTTGCATCTGTTCAAATCTTTCTTTCATGGATATGTGCACGGTGTCCAACAGTGCATTGAAAAACTCTACTTTAAACTTCTTTTTTGGGTCAGTTATTTGATCATCAACAGCCTCTTCACCCGGCCTGCGTTTAATACGTCTTAATCGCATTTGTGGTTTAAATAATGGCTGCGTATCAAGATCCGAAGCCAGTTCAGTTGCTGTTACAATAGCTTGTTCGAAACCTGTTTGTCTATATGTTTCCAAATAAGAGCAACATTTGTCAAGGATTCCCATAAACTCGACAAAGTTGATTGTGGGTGACTGACTTGCTTTACTCACAACGTTAATTTGAAACAGAACATCATACCATGTCACGAGAGAAACAATGAAGCTGAAGTCTTTTAAATGTCCTCCTAGTGTTGTCGCTTCGTGTGACACCGCAGCATCGCTTTGTTCAGTAGCATCGGCAAAGGAAACCAAAGCGTCATGCATTTCGCATAATTGATAACGAACCGCTTTGACGCTATCAATTCGAGCTTCCCAGCGTGTGTCACTTACATTTTTCAGGGTGTATATCTTCAAATGGTCGGTCAAAATTTTCCATCTATTTACCGATCCAGCAAATAGATTAAACATTTTTTGTAACATTCCGAACAGTGTCACGGATTTTACTGATGATTTTGCCGCATCACACAATACCAAATTACAACTATGGCATCCACATGGCACAAAAAAAGCTAGTGGATTTAACTTCTTAATTCTGTTCTGGACGCCTTTATTTTTCCCCTTCATGTTCGCGCCGTTATCGTAGCCCTGTCCTCTGCAGTCATTAATGTTAAGGTCAAGATCACTCAATGTTTTTAAAATGCTTTCTGTAAGACCTTCACCGGTTGTATCATCTATTTGCAGAAATGAGATGAAATGTTCTTTTACACTTACGCCATCCTCTGTTATGTCGGCGCATCTTAAAGTTATCGAAAGTTGTTCTTTGTGGCTTATATCTGGAGTACAGTCAGCTATGATTGCATAATACTTTGAACCCTTTATGCGGAATACGATTGTAGACACAACGTGTGATGCCACGAGTTCTATTAATTCATTTTGTATATTTATGCCGCAATAATGGTAAGCCAAATCACCATTCAATGCCAGTCTGACGTGCTCTTCCATGATTGGATCAAACTTTGCCAATAACTGTACAAGACCTAAGATTCCATTATTTGGGGTAAATAATTTATCTGATAACCCTCTGAATGCCATATTATTTTCAGCCAAATACAAAGTAATGTGCATCAATCTTTGAAGCACAATGCTCCATCGTAAACTTTCTTTAGAAATTAGCTTTTGTTCTTCCTTGTCAATAGTTAATCCAGCTTTAAACCTGATTTCAGCTTCAGTCTATTGAGTAAATGCTTTTTTGTGGTTAGGACTATTTTCATGCAGTTTCAGAGCTTCACTTAAATGTTTCCAATTTCTGAAACCCACAGTGGTAGACAAATTAGTAGTTGACTTTAAATCAAACAGTCGACAACAAAAGCAAAAGACACTGTCGTTTGATACAGAATAAACTAGCCACCGTCGTCTGATAGTTTCTTCGTTTGATAGTTTTCTTGTGTAATGAGTTGAAGAGAAATGACGCCCATTTTCATCTTTTGGAAAGTTATTAGGCATACTTGTGAGGGTCCACATATTATAATGCGATCTATATCTCTAGCATTAAGTACTTTTGGCCACGTACCTACATCAGAAACATTGTATTCTTTTATTGCAAGAACGTTGATACTTTCATCGACCACAGATGTCATGTGTTGATTTTGACTTGGAGAAATTCATGCAAAGATGTACTGCGCTGGTCAATTTGATCACCTTCAAGAGGTGATTGTATATTTTTTGTGTATAATTGTTCACAGTCTGAAGAAATATTTGCTGATACATGGACTTTTGATTCAATATCTGAAGTATTTGCCTTAGAATTTCCTTTAAGGTACTTATAAATATTCATGTGCTTTTTAGTTTCTTCAAGAACTTTTTCAGCTTTTCTTTTCCGATTTTCTGAACCAGAAAGCTTTTTTTTAATCATTTCCTTCTCTTCTGGCATGATTTAATAATTTGACAAATTATTGCTTGGACACTGCTCTATTTCGCGACCACAATATTCGATCTATAACAAATAAAGAAATTCACCTATCAGTAGACGTAACTAGAAAAAAACCTGAACTGAAAGATAAAAATGTTTTTCGCACTTACCAGAAAATTAAAATGTTGACACAGTCACGACACTCGTTTCACTCACAATTATTCCGCCACGAAAACATGACCGCTGCCTCCGACTCTTACTGACAATTACTGACATGCGGGTGCAAATCGTAGCGCTGCCAACATATGCAGTCTAACAAACATTGTGTGGCGCTGTATTATTTCAGTACGTTGGGGAGAATTCTCTACGAATGCAGTGCACGCATTGCATGATCTATTAATTAATGTACATGAGTCATTAAGTCACAAATATTCGATATAAATACATTCGTATTAATTAAATCATAATGTAATATATATTTCACAGTCTGTATTTTCTTTTATTTGGAGCGACCGGTAGTTTCTGTTCTGAACGAGAGATGGTGCGGCTGCATGGGCTCTTCCTTGTTGCAGTTCTTGAAACAAATAAGAGAGGCGCTTTGGTAGAGCCCGTGCTAGCCCGCGTCAAACATGGATGGTTGCAGACAATACGAAGATTGCATTCAGCATGATTTCTCTTCTGCTACCCCGAATTCATCGCGCATTCGTGAGATTAGCGACGTATGTTGAATGAGACTGAATAATATTTTAGTTTCGCGAAATGGGTGATTGTAAATTGTATTTTTTTTTTTTTTACATGCGTTTAGTATGTGGCGCCCCTTCTACATCTACATCTACATCTATACTCCGCGAGCCACCTTACGGTGTGTGGCGGAGGGTACTTATTGTACCACTATCTGATACCCCCTTCCCTGTTCCATTCACGAATTGTGCGTGGGAACAACGACTGCTTGTAAGTCTCCGTATTTGCTCTAATTTCTCGGATCTTTTCGTTGTGATCATTACGCGAGATATATGTGGGCGGTAGTAATATGTTGCCCATCTCTTCCCGGAATGTGCTCTCTCGTAATTTCGATAATAAACCTCTCCGTATTGCGTAACGCCTTTCTTGAAGTGTCCGCCACTGGAGCTTGTTCAGCATCTCCGTAACGCTCTCGCGCTGACTAAATGTCCCCATGACGAATCGCGCTGCTTTTCGCTGGATCATGTCTATCTCTTCTATTAATCCAACCTGGTAAGGGTCCCATACTGATGAGCAATACTCAAGAATCGGACGAACAAGCGTTTTGTAAGCTACTTCTTTCGTCGATGAGTCACATTTTCTTAGAATTCTTCCTATGAATCTCAACCTGGCGCCTGCTTTTCCCACTATTTGTTTTATGTGATCATTCCACTTCAGATCGCTCCGGATAGTAACTCCTAAGTATTTTACGGTCGTTACCGCTTCCAATGATTTACCACCTATGGCATAATCGTACTGGAATGGATTTCTGCCCCTATGTATGCGCATTATATTACATTTATCTACGTTTAGGGAAAGCTGCCAGCTGTCGCACCATGCATTAATCCTCTGCAGGTCTTCCTGGAGTACGTACGAGTCTTCTGATGTTGCTACTTTCTTGTAGACAACCGTGTCATCTGCAAATAGCCTCACGGAGCTACCGATGTTGTCAACTAAGTCATTTATGTATATTGTAAACAATAAAGGTCCTATCACGCTTCCTTGCGGTACTCCCGGAATTACCTCTACATCTGCAGATTTTGAACCGTTAAGAATGACATGTTGTGTTCTTTCTTCTAGGAAATCCTGAATCCAATCACAAACCTGGTCCGATATTCCGTAAGCTCGTATTTTTTTCATTAAACGTAAGTGCGGAACCGTATCAAATGCCTTCCTGAAGTCCAGGAATACGGCATCAATCTGCTCGCCAGTGTCTACGGCACTGTGAATTTCTTGGGCAAATAGGGCGAGCTGAGTTTCACATGATCTCTGTTTGCGGAATCCATGTTGGTTATGATGAAGGAGATTTGTATTATCTAAGAACGTCATAATACGAGAACACAAAACATGTTCCATTATTCTACAACAGATTGACGTAAGCGAAATAGGCCTATAATTATTCGCATCTGATTTATGACCCTTCTTGAAAATGGGAACGACCTGCGCTTTCTTCCAGTCGCTAGGTACTTTACGTTCTTCCAGCGATCTACGATAAATTGCTGATAGAAAGGGGGCAAGTTCTTTAGCATAATCACTGTAGAATCTTAAGGGTATCTCGTCTGGTCCGGATGCTTTTCCGCTACTAAGTGATAGCAGTTGTTTTTCAATTCCGATATCGTTTATTTCAATATTTTCCATTTTGGCGTCCGTGCGACGGCTGAAGTCAGGGACCGTGTTACGATTTTCCGCAGTGAAACAGTTTCGGAACACTGAATTCAGTATTTCTGCCTTTCTTCGGTCGTCCTCTGTTTCGGTGCCATCGTGGTCAACGAGTGACTGAATAGGGGATTTAGATCCGCTTACCGATTTTACATATGACCAAAACTTTTTAGGGTTCTTGTTTAGATTGTTTGCCAATGTTTTATGTTCGAATTCGTTGAATGCTTCTCTCATTGCTCTCTTTACGCTCTTTTTCGCTTCGTTCAGCTTTTCCTTATCAGCTATGATTCGACTACTCTTAAACCTATGATGAAGCTTTCTTTGTTTCCGTAGTACCTTTCGTACATGATTGTTATACCACGGTGGATCTTTCCCCTCGCTTTGGACCTTAGTCGGTACGAACTTATCTAAGGCGTACTGGACGATGTTTCTGAATTTTTTCCATTTTTGTTCCACATCCTCTTCCTCAGAAATGAACGTTTGATGGTGGTCACTCAGATATTCTGCGATTTGTGCCCTATCACTCTTGTTAAGCAAATATATTTTCCTTCCTTTCTTGGCATTTCTTATTACACTTGTAGTCATTGATGTAACCACTGACTTATGATCACTGATACCCTCTTCTACATTCACGGAGTCGAAAAGTTCCGGTCTATTTGTTGCTATGAGGTCTAAAACGTTAGCTTCACGAGTTGGTTCTCTAACTATCTGCTCGAAGTAATTCTCGGACAAGGCAGTCAGGATAATGTCACAAGAGTCTCTGTCCCTGGCTCCAGTTCTGATTGTGTGACTATCCCATTCTATACCTGGTAGATTGAAGTCTCCCCCTATTACAATAGTATGATCACGAAACTTCTTCACGACGTTCTGCAGGTTCTCTCTGAGGCGCTCAACTACTACGGTTGCTGATGCAGGTGGTCTATAGAAGCATCCGACTATCATATCTGACCCACCTTTGATACTTAGCTTAACCCAGATTATTTCACATTCGCATTCGCTAATAACTTCACTGGATATTATTGAATTCTTTACTGCTATAAATACTCCTCCACCATTGGCGTTTATCCTATCCTTGCGGTATATATTCCATTCTGTGTCTAGGATTTCGTTACTGTTCACTTCCGGTTTTAACCAACTTTCCGTTCCTAATACTATATGCGCACTATTTCCTTCAATAAGAGATACTAATTCAGGAACCTTGCCCTGGATACTCCTGCAGTTTACCAATATTACGTTAACTTTTCCTGTTTTTGGTCTCTGAGGACGGACGTTCTTTATCAACGATGATAATGTCCTCTCTGGTAAGCCGTCAGGTATTTTATCGTTTCGCCCAAGGGGGGGTCCCTCTAACCTAAAAAACCCCCGTGTGCACGCCACACGTACTCTGCTACCCTAGTAGCTGCTTCCGGTGTGTAGTGCACGCCTGACCTGTCTAGGGGGGCCCTACAGTTCTCCACCCAATAACGGAGGTCGATGAATTTGCAACCATTATAGTCGCAGAGTCGTCTGAGCCTCTGGTTTAGACCCTCCACACGGCTCCAAACCAGAGGACCGCGATCGACTCTGGGCACTATGCTGCAGATATTAAGCTCAGCTTGCACTCCGCGTGCGATGCTGGTTGTCTTCACCAAATCAGCCAGCCGCCGGAAGGAACCAAGGATGTCCTCAGAACCCAAGCGGCAGGCGTCATTCGTTCCGACATGTGCTACTATCTGCAGCCGGTCACACCCAGTGCGTTCAATAGCTGCCGGAAGGGCCTCCTCCACATTACGGACGAGACCCCCCGGCAAGCACACCGAGTGCACACTGGCATTCTTCCCCGACCTACCCGCTATTTTCCTGAGGGGCTCCATAAACCGCCTAACGTTGGAGCTCCCTATAACTAATAGGCCCGCCCTCTGTGACTGTCGGGACCTTGCCGGAGAATCGGCCACTGGCCCAACAGGCGAGGCATCCTGTGGTGGCTCGGAAACGATGTCATCACCACTAGGAAGCACCCCGTACCTGTTGGAAAGCGGTAAGGCAGCCGCCACGCGGCCAGATCCCACCTTCGCCTTTCGGCCAGGCACGCGAGAGCCCACCACTGTCCGCCATTCACCCTGGAGTGATGGCTGACCGGTAAGATGCTCACTGCCGGAAGACGCAGCGACATCAGGGGTTCCATGTGATTCCAAGGCCACCGAAGTAGGCATAGGTCTCACCACAGTTGCCCCAACGCCACTACGAGCCGACGCCTGCGCCTCGAGCTCGATGAGCCTAACAGACAAAGCCTCCACCTGCCCCCGAAGAGTGGCCAATTCTCCTTGCGTCCGCTCACAACAACCACAGTCCCTACACATGACTATGTTTACCCTACCCTATACGGTGACAAATTCCCAAGATAATCTTCTGATGAGCTACTCTGATAATCAAGAAACACTCACTGAAATACGAGACGCGAAAACTACGCTAGGTTTTCCCAGAAAAACTATTTAAAAGCTAAGCGCAGCAAATAAGTACAAAAACGCTTTATACAAACAGTACTCGCTGCTGCTGGTGCTCTCGCTCTGGCTGTCACAAGACAACTGCTGATTCAAGTGACTAGTGGCTAACGGCCGCGAAACAAACAAAGACGGTTTTAGGGCGCTTTCTGTTCTAAACGATCAAGATAACACTAAGAAATCTAACACGAAAACTACGTAAAGTTTTATCAAGAACTGTTAGTTACTATGCAGAGCAGATAAACACAAATAGAATCCCTTCCTTAGTGGAAGGTCGTAAACAAAATGCAAAATAAACGCTTTATACAAACAGTACTGTGCTGGTGGTGGTGCTCTCGCTCTCGCTGTCACAAGACAGCGCCCTGGGCGACCGCCCGGGTCGCCCCACCCTAAAGCCGGCGCTGATTGCTTTAATAAAATAGTTTTATTACGCAACCTGCATCCAGCTTTAGGGTTATGGTACAGCAGTAGTAGCAGACACGAGTGTCATACACCCAGTAAGTTGCCGGATCCGAACGGAATACCGTTGAAATTTTATTGGACCTTTCAATACTTGATGTTTCCCCGCTGGACTGAAATCTGCCGTGAACTAATGTCTCTCGACGTACCACTTTCGTCTGCATTAGTAGAGGGGATGATCATCCTAGTACCAAACCTTCAGGCGGCACACGACCAACACTTCTTAACTGTGATTTTGAGATTTTTACCAGAATGATGGCGGCACACCTTACAAGAACACTGCATCGCGTTGTGTCAGTTGACGAGACATCCCTAGGCGGCGGCAGCAACGTCCAGACGGCACTAGGCGAATACAGCAATTCGATCGCACTGGCAAAAGCACTTCGACTACATGGAGCCTTAGAGAGGATCAGCCATACCTTCATTACAGAAGTGTTGATACCAATGAAGTTCTCGCAGCCCTACACGGAGCCACCTCTAAACTGCTTGATAATGGCCGATTGGTAGCGCCCCTTACTATTACGAGATCAATCCGACAACGATGTCGCTTATTAACCATCTTAAACGCACTGGCTCTTGAACCACTTCTCAGCAGCCTTCTCCAACACTTGACAGAACTTACAATATGGGAATACACTTCCAATGCAAGGCATCTGCTGACGACCTGTTACTGGTGTTACGGACTGGCCACGACTCAAATGCAGCACTGGATTGGATAAACTGAGATGGTGCTACCACGGATAGCCGTAAAGCGTAGGCAAATCAGTCGCCCTGAATACACTGGCCAACAGTGAAAATATATCGAGCTCAAAAATAGTTAATTCTTGTGTATTTTCATCTGCTGAATTAAAAAAAAAAAACACCATGACAATGATAGATTAGCAGTTGCTTTGGAGATAAAGTGACATTTCCTTTTTATAGTCCACATTTTCAATTTTGTTTTCGGAGTTGGCACACCTTTCCAATAACAAAACACAAATGCTCTTAGGCTGTTTGTAAGTCGTCAACATAGATACCGTTGCTGTGACTGTGAGTTTCGTATAGTTACTGCCGTAATTAAAGCAGAATTTCTGGTTTGAGAGTGCTTTGTAGTGCAAAATTAGTAAAAATCCCATGAAAATGTGTAAATAAGGTGTGAATAATTTTTGTTACATTTGAGGTGAAATGCATTTTCCTCACAAACCTAATCTGACGCCTCTTGTGAAGACTACCTATCGGCATTATTTCGGTATGAAAGTAGGGACCAGGATAAATCTTGGGCTCGCCGAGTGTGTTGCAGCGCATGTTCAGTTACACTGTGAAAATGGCTGAAAAATAATAAATGATCTGTGGCTTCTGCTGTGCCTATGGTTTGGCGGGAGCCTTCAAACCATACAGATGACTGCTGTTTTTGCTTGACTCCACCTATAAAGGCAGGATTGTCTATGAAGAAAAGAATAACAGTTCAGTACCCGAATCTTCGATCTGCTAATCGACCCATTTCCCATTCAGAGAGTTTACCAGTTCCTTCTCCACTAGAAAATTGTGTGTTTGAAGTAGAAAATGAAGACAGTGTGGAACAAGAAGAATAAAAACCAGACGAGCCTACCACATCCCGTGACCCTGATTTTGGGGGAAAAGATGATAAACCGCACAGACTGAGTCAAGCGTTCCGTGATCTCATTAGAGACCTAGACCTGTCAAATGAGAAGGCCGAAATTATTCGAACTGCAGCAATGAAATCTTCTTGAAAGTTATGTCGCATTCTTACACTACAGAAAATCTTATAGTACAGGAAAAGGCACATGGAATTGCTTTCCTTTTTGGAGAAGAAAAACAATCAGGTTGTTTGCTGCGACGTTAATGGTTTGATGAAATCTTTGAATTTGAGCCACGATCCAACTGAGTGGAGGCTATTCATAGACTCCTCCAAGCTTAGTCTGAAAGCTGTGTTACTTCACAATAGCAACCGTCTTCCTTCTGTTCCTGCTGGTCATGCAGTTCACATGAAGGAGACATATGCAAATATGCATATGACAACCATCTTAGACTCAATAGAATATCATGAACAAAAATGCAAAATCTGTGGCGATCTAAAAGTCATTGCCATAATGTTCTGAATGCAACTGTGCTACACAAAACATTGCTATTTCTTATGTATGTGGGACATTAGGGATAGGCAATCGCATTGTATTAGACTGACCTGCAAGAAATCTTAACCCCAGCGAGAAAAATGTCGTTGCCGAGCCTCTCGTGGACCCAAGAGATGATATTCTTCCACCCCTACATATCAAGATGGGTTTGATGAAAAATATTGTCGAAGATATGAACCAAAAAGGACGGGACTTTAAAAACATAAGGAATAAATTTCCGAAATTAAGTGATGCAAAAGTTAAGGAAGGTATTTTCATCGGGCCACAAATTCGAAAACTTGTAAAGGATCCTTACATTTGACCAAGTTTTCGAGTGGAAAGAAAAGGAAGCTCGGGAAGCATTCAAGGTAGTTGTTCGTGAATTTTTAGGCAACAAAAAAGGTGATGTAACTCATCCACGAAAGAAGAGGCTTATAAGGCGCTTGCTCGCCGGATTCTTGAGTATTGTTCATCTATCTGGGATCTCTATCAGGTAGGACTGATAGAGGAGATAGAGAAGATCCAACGAAGAGCGGCCCGTTTCGTCACGTGATTGTTTAGCTGGCGAGAGAACGTTTCGCAGATGCTAAACAAAATCCACTGGCAGACGTTACAAGAGAGACGTTGTGCATCACGGAGAGATTTACTATCGAAATTTCGGGACAGCACTGTTCAGGAGGAGTAAGACAACAAATTACTTACCCCACATACATCTCACGCTTTGACAACGAGGAGAAAATTCGAGAAATTAGAGCCATTATAGAGGCTTACCGACAATCATTCTTCCCACGCGCTATTTGCGAGGGGAACAGGGTTGGAGGGATCAGATAGTGGTACCGAAAGTACCCTTCGCCACACACCATTAGGTGGCTTGCAGAGGGGGAGGGATCAGATAGTGGTGCCGAAAGCACCCTCCGCCACACACCATTAGATGGCTTGCAGAGTATGATGTAGATGTAGATTTGATAACTACGCTCAATCGGTGACAGACTCCTGCAAAAATACCATAACCTTGCAAGCAACATGTCCCTTAAAATCCATTTTCTCCACTCCCACCTAGATTTTTCCCTCCTAGTTGTGGAACTGTCAGTGATGAAAGTGGAGAAAGATTCCATCAGGACATTTCTGTTATGAAACAAAGATATCAGGGCTATTGGAATGAAGCAGTGCTTGCGGATTACCGTTGGTCTTTGTGTAGGGATGCTCCGGAACTCCGTTACAAGAGGCAAGCTAAAAGATGACGATCTCACGCAACCACCACATGATTCTCTTCAGACTCAGGCATCTGCGAGGTATTCTTCTAGCAATTTAGAACTCTTAAAATGTAACTACTATTTTAAAAAAATCAAATACTCTTTCAATGTTGTTAGCAAATGTAATTAAAATCCCTTAATATGAAACACTTCCACCCAATGTGTATCACATAAACTAGAGCTAAGAAAATTTTTTCGTTGTTATATTCGTTTTTCTCGATGCAGAAATGGTAGTAATTGACTCCTGAAGTGCAGGAAACATTCAAAAATTTATTTTTTTGTTGTCCAGGAATATTGGTACAGTGCTACCTGCTGACTACGTTACACCCTTTCAGATACGGGACAGTATAAAAAGTGTCTGGGGATTGTGTTCACAAGTGAGGAGCGACGTACGGCGGCTATCAACTTCAAGCGATTGCTCCAAGCCGGCCGTGTGGCCGAGCGGTGCTAGGCACTTCAGTCTAGAACCGCGCGATCGCTACTGTCGTAGGTTCGAATCCTGTCTTGGGCATGGATGTGTGTGAGGCCCTTAGGTTTAAGTGGTTCTAAGTTCTAGGGGACTGATGACCTCAGAAGTCCCATAGTGCTCAGAGCCATTTGATTGCTCCAAGCTGTCCGGAATGGTGTCTGAGCAAACGCCTTGCACGCCCTAGACTTGATTCAGCGGGTCGCCTAAATATCTACTTCGCGTCACGTATCCTCCACTATGCAGAGATTCTTCCGATGACGAACACAGTCGCTCGATGCGTACTGGCAGCATTTGGATACTTATTCAACACTGGATTACTCTTCAAGGTCTCATACGATGCCCTGACCCTAGCCATTGGTAGAGGAGGCCCCGGGCTTGTACATGTTCACGATCGCACAGTGGCGGTTTATCTTAGTGCGTTGTTGAAAACATGGGGTAGGCAGCAGCCGAGTCTGTTGGGACTCTTGATAGACTAACGGACACCAGCTTCACGAATTGGCCGGTGACTGTGAAGAACATCTCACAACTATTTCATCATATCGGAGATTTTCCCTTTTCATCATAGCAGAGATATTTTTCTTGAATATAGCTACGTTCTGAGAATTGCTGGTCAATAGACCGACGACAGCGTGTGACATTCGTCGAATACTCTCGGGCAGGCGCTCTGCCAAACCTGTGGAAGCACGGCACCCCAAAATCCACTGGTCAGTGATATGGTGGTTAGTTCACCATACCACCCTTGAGACAGAAACACAGACAACTTGATATCTTGTAGTTAACGGTAAACAAGTCACCGGATCCCCTCTCCACGCCATCAATATACTGAACTCCCCGTTATGCCAGGTGTGTCAGGTTAGAGATGACGAAGCCCACCGTCTTTAGTGCGGCCCCTCGGTGGAAGTGTGGCAACTAGCTACGAAGATGATTTCCTTCCTTCTCCACGTGGGACAGCAAGCCATTGACACTACGATTGTTCTTTTTCCGGACAGAACGTCCACGAGCCAAGTCGTACACGGTGACATGGCTACGAGCCCAAGCAGTGCATTATCTGGTTCGCGATGACCCAAAGAAAATGCTGTACTTCTGGAAGACCTGCATGAACGACATGCGGCCATTCTGTGCAACTCGAAATACCAACAAATTTTTTCTGATATTCTATGGAGTGTATTACGAGATCCTGGAACGCCCCGCGTGTGACAAGCTGATGCTGAAAACGATGAAGAGGCATACAGTGACCATGACAGTTGTCGCCTTCAGTTCTACGTGACGACGTGCCCGGAGGAAGAAGCTCTGGATAGGACCGCTCTTACACTCATCTACCAGTGGATATTTTCTTTTTTTATCATTATTCGAACGCGTATCATTTCGTTAGTGAAGAGTGCCTGGTGGATGATATCTTTGAAAACTCAAAAAAAAAGGTGTGTTTTGTTTCCTTTGAATTATTTCCTTTTCAACTATGTTAATAGCTCTCTTATTCAGCTGCAAAAAAATAAAATAAAATAAAATAAAATAAACAATACGAAGACACGCCTGGCTACAATGTAAGGTACAATGGGATAGGCGATGAATGCGACCACCAAGAGGGACGCAGTCCATTATTCTTTTGTACTGAAGGAAGCAATCTCTGTCTATTATTTGTTACACCATTTATGTAATACCACTTCTTATCACCTCCTATTGCCTAATAATAATAATTAAAGAGCAGAGATTTTGAAAAGTATACTTTTTACGTTTTCAAGAAATAATTTTTCTTTTCTGAAGGGCATCTTTTATTTTCAAACGAACAAAAGAATGGTAAACGTAAAAAAAAGTAGGAGAGTTGGTGATATAAATCTCATGATGACCAGTCAGTGCGCCAGTGTCCTGAATTGGATTCCAAACGTCTCCACCGTGTCTCATGAAGTGAGGGCATGTGACACTGTTTGAGACAAATGCCAGGATGGTTCCTTTGAAAAGGCAAGTCCAATTTCCTTCTCCGTCTTTCCCTAATCCGAACTTGTGCTCCGTCACTAATGAGCTCGTTGTCGACAGGACGTTAAATACTAATTCCTCCTCCACCTCCTCATTACATTCACCTACGCCATACAAAGACACATATGACACAACTGTCACATACTGTAAGGAATAGGGCCAATGTCAGCAGAAGAAGGCGTCTGAACCTGCCCTGTGGGATGTCCCAGGCGACAATGCCACACGACGTGTGCATTTTAGGTGCTAAAATTAATTCTGATGGATAGCTTATAATATCTTCATGTAACACTTTAATGATCCTTGCTAATACTTTAACCGGCACAGTAAAGACCTTTACTATGCGGTAGATATTCTCTCTCCTCAGTTCCCAATCAATACAGCATTGAAGTAAGTAAACATATTAAACGTATTTTCCTTTTAAACATAATCAGAACTAAAATTAGGTCATAATTCAAAAACTTACGCTCTTACTTGCGACTACCTATACACTTAGGAAGTCACGTGCAGTATGCTTCAAACCTGTAGGTAGATAGCAGAAGAACGTAAACAGGGTGCTTTGAAGTAAGTAGCTAATGGTCGAAGATTATTTAATTTCCTGTTGACATAAACAACTTACGCATTATAGCAACAACATTAAACGCATTATAGCAACAACATCAAACGCAATGGTTCAAATGGCTCTGAGCACTATGGGACTTAACATCTATGGTCATCAGTCCCCTAGAACTTAAGAACTACTTAAACCTAACTAACCTAAGGACATCACACAACACCCAGTCATCACGAGGCAGAGAAAATCCCTGACCCCGCCGGGAATCGAACCCGGGAACCCGGGCGTGGGAAGCGAGAACGCTACCGCACGACCACGAGCTGCCATCAAACGCAGTAACTGTTCAAACTGACTACCGTCAGTGTCAGTGAATAGCTCACAAGGGTGAATACGTACATGCCGCACCCTCTCAAACGATCATGCTGTGTGTTGTACAATGCGACAGGCAGCTAAGACCCTGCCAACCAGCTCTACAGCGGTGTCTGGTATTGTTACTTGTAACCCCATAGGAAAAATTCCAGACGAGAGAGATACGGCGATTTCACTGACTTTGGGCCACGTTTAATGGTGAGGGGTATCTCTCGATGAGAAGTTCTTAGAAATTAATAACGAAATGGTATGGTGCCCTTGTGGACAACAAGAGATGCGGCCTCCAACAACTATGGCAGCAAGCACATCTCGAACGAACACCATGTAACGTGTACTATTCAAATGGAGTAGCAGCATATAAGATTACCCATTCTTCTACAATTTCAGCCCACAAGCTCGCAATGAATCGTAGCGTATGGGTTATATACCTCCTGGCATGTATATGAGGCAGTTGAAAACATGATCGCGGTTAAAAGAATCCGCATCCGTGAACAATAGAAACTGTAGAAAGTTCAGTATTGTAATACTACGATTTGCAATTTATTGACAAAACTTAGTTCTGAGTTCAAAATCTGTTTCTCTCTGATTACATAGGCTGTTTAAAGTAGAAGTGTAAAGTAGCACTTGTTGTAAATGGCTGTGACCTGTGCTTTCTGCTGTGCGTGACAATGCGTAGATCGGTCGAGGTGTAGCAGATTTTTCATGACTCACAGTTGTATACCAGAGCTCCAGGAGCAGGTCTACTGGGGTCTCCAGCGTAAATGACTAAATCAGATGTAATGTCCGAGACACGAGAGTAAGTCTATTTCACTAAATCATGAACGCCATTGAAAATGACTTCTATTTTCCTACGAAGTACGTAGTACGTGCTAATAACGCATATTAACTTCGTATATGAACGTATGGTTGAGAAGAAATATCACCTTGAGAACCCTAACTTATTTTATAATCGTTTAGCGAAAGATATTTGTAGTGGTATCTCGAGGTGTATCGTAATGGATACTAGCTAGTCTATTTGGAAGATATCATTGTCTTTCAGATTTTCTTCGATAAAAAACAGTGCTTGCACTTTAAGATGGTTCAAATGGCTCTGAGCACTATGGGACTTAACTACTGAGGTCATCAGTACCCTAGAACTTAGAACTACTTAAACCTAACTAACCTAAGGACATCACACACATCCATGCCCGAGGCAGGATTCGATCCTGCGACCGTAGCGGTCACGCGGTTCCAAACTGACGCGCTTAGAACCGCACGGCCACACCGGCCGGCGCACTTTAAGAAAATCAACAGTATCTGTCCAAGTCACATTTGATGTTTAGTTGTCCAGTCCACTGATTTTTGCACTAATCAAGTTTTCAAGAAAAGTGGACAACTGCACCGTTCCTCAGCTGCTAGATTTAGTAGAGTATCAGGTGGCACTGGGCAATGATGAAGCCACTGGAGCCTCATTCGGGAGGACAGCGCATAAAATTCCTTTGGTATTGTCCATATTACGATTTTCTTTGATTTCCATAAAACAGTACAGGTGAAAGCGGGCTACTTTACTATGTATAAGACATGTCCGATTTCTTTCCCTCGTTCTCCTCCAACCAAGCTCCTGCTCCGTCTCTGACGACCTTAATGTCCAGGGTACATTGAACTGTAACCTCATTGTTTCCCTTCTTGCAGCAGTACTGAAGGATGGAGGCAAAACAAGTATGAAGCCGCTGCTGGAAATCTGTGAAACTACTTGACATGATTGGCAGCATTTATCAGCTTATCTAATTGAACTAGAGTGCGGCGTAGTACATCAGCTTAATGCGTTAATATCTGCTTTGAAACCTGTCACTGAAAAGAAGAGCTCCTAAGTGCTTATATTTTCGAGCTCTTACACAAATCGGTTTCCATGATCAGGAAGAATGGAAAGGGAAGGCTTATCATTATCAACATAAGTCGTTGGCCTCATTGCTGAGGTCGTAACACCATGAACCAGGCGTCTCCATCCCCGATGATTACCATCTTCTTTTAGAACCTGGTGAAGAGATGGACCCAAAATTTTCTTGGTTTGATCAGTCTACACGTTCCCTGCTCTTCCTGTCGACCTCTTGCCCTCGATCTTCCCTCCAATATTTACTCCAGGTTTCTCCATCTCTTCACACAATATGGCCAAAGAACTGCAGTAGTTTTGGCTGACGCGAGTAGAAAGGCGCTTGGAGGTATTGAGTTGCTCAGTAATGGACACATTTGTTCTTCTTTCTGTCCATTTTATGGGCAGCACCCTGCGCCAGCACCAAAGCTCAAAAGCATCGTTACGCTGTTTGTCTCTGGCTTTAAGGAAGACCGAAAAAACAAGTATTTCAACAGATCGGACCCTTGTGGTGTTCGTTATTGCACTTTGTTCTGCCATTCTTTGATGAGCTTCTTCGTGGCCACTCACCCTAGCGCGATTGGTCTTCTTATCTCATCTTCACAGCTTCTCGTTTCACAGATGGTTGACATCAGATGGACGAAAGAATATATGACTTCCGGTTCCTTTACTCGACCGTTTAGTTGAACCTGTACTTCCCAATCAATTATCATGAGTTTGGAGTTGCTAAGATTAAGGTACAATCCATATGATACACTAATGTCCTTTACTTTTGTTATTAGCTCAACAAGTTCGTCTTCACTGCTGGCTAAATGCACGGTGCTGTCAGCAAATCGGAGGCTATTAAGGAAAGGCTAAACATCTCTAAATTACGAATTATGATCTTCTAGTGTGCCTCTATTCCATTTGTAACTATGACCTCATTAATAGGTCCCTGTTGTTATTAAGGTGAACATACACTGACAGAAAAAAAATCACGAACCCAATAAGGAGTTGTGCGACTTAAACGAAATTTCTACATCTGAAAGAAGATGTGTATTCAAATTTCGCGCCAGTCGCATAAGAGTGGCGTTATTAGCGCCACAATGAGGATGCAAATCAGGTTTGCTTTAAATACACGCGGTAACGATCATGAACGGTTTGTTACCTTTGAGACTGGACATGGTGAGTTGATGTTAGTCAAGAATGTCTTTAAGGCGACAAAGACGCCATTATCCACATGTCACTGAGTTTGAACGAGTTCGCGTAATAGGACTACGATAAGTTGGATGTTCGTTCTGCGATACTGCAGAAAAACTTGACCGGGATGCAGCCACTGAACATGATTGTTGGCACCGTGGTCACGAGAACGTACAGTCGCAAATAGAGTGTGTAAGTAGGCTGTTTAGGTTTTTATGTTGATAACTCCACGTAGAGTTCTGTATGAAAATCACCGACTGTCCTGTGTGCAGTCTGTGGCTGGTTGGACTCATTGTTGGAATATTCGCTTGTGTAGTGTTGGGCGGTTGGATGTGAACAGGTTGTAGCGTTGGGCGGTTGAAGGTGAGCCGCCAGCAGTGGTGGAAGTGGAGAGAGAGATGCCAGAGTTTTGAGAGGTTACTACAAGCGGACGATCTGGACGTGTGTCCGCCAGAAAAAGGAAATTTGTAAAGATGGATGTCATGAATCTGGACTCTGGGCGGCCACCTAGCGCCACCGAGAGGGAAGACCATCGTATTCAGTGTACGGCTCTGGCGCATCGTTCTGCACCTGCAGCATCAATTTGAGCAGCAGCTGGCACCATAGTGACACAACGAACTTACTTCAAGGCCAGATCCGAGCCAGACGCCCTGCAGTTTGCATTCCGCTGAACCGAAACCACCGCCATTTACGGCTTCGGTGGTGTCAAGCGACTGCTCACTGGAGGACAGGGTGGAAGTCTGTGGAAGCTGGTTCTGCCTCGGCGCCAGTGACGGCCGCGTGCTGGTTAGAAGGATGCCAGTGGAGGGTCTACAACCAGTCTACCTGCATGCTAAACCCACTACTCCTACACGTTGAGTTTTGGTCTCGGGTGCGAGTTCGTATGACAAGATCAGCACTCTTGTGGTTATTCAATGCACCCTGATGCAAAATTGTACGTCAGTGTGGTGATTCGACCTGTCTTGTTGCCATTCTTGAAGAGCATTACAGGGGGTGGTTTCCAACAAGATAACATCCGCCCACGCACCGCTGTTGTAACCCAACATGCTCCAGTCTTCAGTCGGGCACATGTAGGACATCATCGGACGACAGCTCCAGCGACATCCAAAAAACGGCATTAACCGTCTCTGCGTTGACCGACCAAGTGCAACAGGCATGGAACTCCATCCCAGAAACTCACATCCAGCACCTGTACAACACAATGCATTCACGTTTGCAAGCTTGCATTCAACATTCTGGCAGTTACACCGATTATTAGTGTACCAGCATTTCACATTTGCTTCTCTCGCACTTACCTATGATCTTTCAATGTTAATCAGTTAAATACGTGACCTACACAAATGTATTCCCGAAATTTCATTACACTAAATTAATTTTTGTGGTGTTGTGATTTTTTTCTCGTCAGTGTATTTGGAACAGCTGACAGTCTCTGCCCTCCTTTTTTTGTGTCCGAGGGGAGTCCAAAGCAAGGGAGTGTTGTACTACTATTTTGAAAACTACTCGGACAGGTGGACTGTCGACAGTAAACAAATAAATAAGGAAATAAATCTCCAGGTGCTTCCAAAAATGTTGGGTAATATGTTGATGTTAAATCCGGAATCTCTTCTTGAAGAAATGAATGTATGCTGCATCCAACCCTCTGCAAGTACGACAGGAATTCAATAAGAAATGTCGGACAGTTTAAGATAAAAAGTTCTAATTTTGTTTGCTACTTCCTTAAACATTCTCCAGTTACTTTCAGTAACTGTTGGTAGATATCAGTGCTATAATCAACCTTATCAACCTTCAAAATGGCATCTTCAAATGAGGTGCGTGTCAAGCAAATTGCAGTTATTGATTTTTTCCGGAAAACCAGACCATGGCAAATATCCACAGGCGTTTACAGAAAGCCTACGGACACTGGACAGTGGATGAAAGCACAGTAAGCGAAGCGTCTGTTGTCACCAGAAGAAGGAGAAGAAAATCTGATCTACCACGTTCAGGTTGACAGCAGACAGCTGTGAAGCCTGCGATGTTGCAACGTAAGGACACACTTATTCAAGGTGGTCGACGAATAACAATGAAGCAGCTTATTTATCGGCTTGAAATCTTTATTGGTAGAGATGACACATTTGTCCACCAGTTAGCGTATTCCAAGGGTTTTGCCAGCTGGGTTCCTCGAAAACTAGCTGGAGAGCATAAAGAGGAAAAAAGAAACATCTGTTATAGTTTTGAGGCTTGTTGTGACGATTTCTTGTGAAACATCACAGAAGATGAACTAACCATTTTGAACCTGTAACAAAACAGCAATATATCGATCATCATACAATGTCTCCTTCGAAGAAGAAGTTCAGAACAGTTCCCTCAGCTGTTAAGATCATCGCTACAGTCTTCTGGTGCTCTGAAGGGCATATTCTGTACATGTTCTCCCCCACGGTCAAACGATCAATTCCAAAGTCTACTGTGAGTCTCTTAGGAAATTGAAGAAACGATCATAGCTCGTTTGTGGCCATAAAAATGCTGGCGTAATGGACTCTGTGGGAAACATTGCAGCAATGATGGGGAAATTACTGATGCAAGAATAATTTAACTGAGACACAGACCAGTGTAGTGGTGTCACGACGGCATACTGGCTCTCACTTTATTGTGATGTAAGACCACAGAACTGAATGGAGATTACGTTGGAAAATAGTGTTTTATAGCCAAAGAATTGGGGAGAAATATGGACCATTTAAACCATGGATAAATTCATCCTGCTTTGAGAAAAAAAAAAATGTTGTAGTTCTTATTGAACGACCCTCGTATGTCCGACACACAAGCCGGCAGCTGTTTTCTTTGTGTGACTGACCGAAATTGTGAGTCGATAGTGAAGATGTTCACATTAAAGACAGTAGCAGTGTAACAACGCATCTTGGACCTACCATTGTCATCTCATGACAAACTGTCCCAAAAGTTCTAGTATGTAGCACATGCAAGGGGCATTTCTACATTTTAAAATTGTTTATGGACGGAGAAGCAACAGTGGCATAAAATCTTCTAGTAGAAATAATAAACAATTATCAGTTGCCAAATGGATTGTTTATGAAAATCCCCTTACCACATTTCCAACGTTTACAAAAACATCTTCTTCGGAAGGAAATATTGACAAACTAGACAAGTTAACAGTGAAAAACATGTTATACAATAATATTTTGTTAAGAATACAAAAAATTATTCAGATTTACTGGGTTACACGTTGTGGCAGAGGTATGTTAAAATACAGCCAAAATGCGTCAGTCAGACATGAAATTTCACGTGTACGTATTTAAAATTAATGAAATGGCATAAGTTACCATATGAAAATGTGGTACGACAAATTAAGTAAACTGTGAATAGTGCAAATATTAACAATAACAAAATGAATCAGGGATGAGAAGGGGTAGGCGGTGAGGGGGGGGGGGGGGAGGAGGGGCAAAAGGGAAGAGGAATGCGGGTAGAAGGAGGGAAGGAAAGGGAGGATGGAGAGAGGTGGCGGGGGAGAGGGGAGATGGTAAAAAGTGTATAACTCACAAAATATAACATACCTGAAAAATTGTGGATATCAAGCTTCTAAAAATATATTTATATCATAGCAAAGAAGAAACATAAGTACCACTGGCATTAATAGGGGAGGAAAACGATATGTCCTAAAGTCATATGGAAAATCGTGCCATTTATCTGGTACTTTCGCATCTGTTCATTTAAAATGGATCCCTCTTTGTGAGTAAATTGTTCAAAAATCTCTAATTCTTCTAGCACGTCAAGCCCGTAACTTTTAGTTTCTTTATGCAAAAGTTGTAAGTCGTCTAGTTCCGTGGTGTGTGTTGGAGAAGAAACAGATGTCCAGCAAAACTGGAACTGTACACATTTCCCCCCACCTTCACTTAGTAGGTAATCTTTATACCTTACTTTAAACGGTCTTTCTTATGTAATTTTGTAAACAGCAGAGTTTGTGAAACGATCTTCTTTTGTTCTAATAGAATAGTTTATTTTTTGTCGTAGGCTGTTGTTTATAAAGAAAGCAACTTTGCAGCCAAACTTTTCGTTTAACAGTCCACTTATCCTGTACGATACATTTCTTAGAAAAGGCACAGAAATAAAGTTATTACTCTCATTTTCTGTCTTCAAGCTGCTGTTGCCCAAAGTTGAACACTTAACTGCTGTTTTTCCTTTATTACTTACTAGTGCCCTCTCTTGCCAGAAGTTTTCTTTAGCCCGAGCGTTGCGTGCGTGACGCTAGTGCGCTGGCTATACATCGGTGAGGAAATAACAAATGACAACAACCATGTGGTGCATGTTTTAATTATTATGGTGGTGAAGTATTATACTTGACTGACGATAAATTTTAATGTAACGAATAATTCTGAACAGTTTTTTGTATTCATTGGTGAAGTATTATATTTGACTGACGATAAATTTTAATGTAACGAGTAAGTCTGTACAGTTTTTTGTATTCATAAGAGATACATGTCTATGCATGCTACTTACTGCAAATGGAACAAGCTGCTGCTAATGATTGGTGTACATGTGGAGAACTCTGTTTTGGCCAATATTTCGACAACAATAAATAATAATTTGTTGAATAATCAATATATGCAATAACTGCATCACCAAGCTGTCTCATAGTGTAAGTGGCATCAATACCTTTCCGTTGGCGTGCCATACGTGTCTGCTACAAGTTGTAAGAGAGTTATAAATAATAAAAGTTCAAACAATAATAGTTCTTAAAACGACTCTGGCGATAATTTTTGTGAGTCTAGAGCTTTTTTCTCTGTAGCACACCTACAAGTAATTTTTACGGTTTGTGTAAATATATAGTATTTACAGCCTAACATTCAGTCGTTAGTCCACGATGGCTTCCGTTCCTCGTTCACGCAGACTCTGCCAGCCAAGCCGGTACCTGGGGACCGCGCAACGGCTGGTCGTTTGCCACCCCGTGTCCGCCACGCCTTCGCCGCAACGCACACCAACTCCCTGGTCTTTGTACCAACAATTTGTTATCATTTTTTACTGGTAAGATTTTTACAGCATATTACCTCTGTGTGTCTTGTGTTACATTTTCGTCTTGTTTGCTCATTACAGTATACTGTGGATGAAAATTTCTTTTATCTCGAAATCTGTTGAGCCTGTGTTAACTTCGTACCAGGGTAAAACTTAAATTAATGTATACTCAGGATTGTCAAAATAAACTGTAGAATCCAGTGTTGAGATGGCTATAAGGGCACCTACCGGAAATCAAATAAAAAAGAAAATGAAATCTCCCTGACCCAGCCGTACATACGACTCTGTCAGCTCTTGAAGCTCGCGGCGACGTAGTACAAAATAATTGGGTCAAGCGACTTGTAAAAAAATGATCTCATATGCCGCTGCAAGAAATCCCCAATGCTTGCCACTGAGAGCATCTAAGTACAAGATGCCTCTCTACTGGTGAGGATAGTTGCCCTTTGAAACGCTTAGGAAGTGGAGAAAAAACTTCGGGACTGATGCTAAGTACCGTTTCTTTTTCATTTCAGTTAACAGCTGCACTGGGCGACCAACATTTGATCATGGTTTTAACGGAGGTGACCAACATTTGACCATGATTTTAAGGGAAGTTTTAAGGGAAGTTTAAGAGAGTTTTAGTATCAATAAATTTCAACTGCACAACTACATCGCGTTTTCTGGGAATGGGTGACAACGGAGATCTACATGTAAAAAAGGACTTGACATATTTTGCTTAATTTTGGTCTTTTACGTCATACAGTATTATATTTTACGTTTGGAATTGTTTTGTTGTGTGAGTCAGTCGCAAAATAAGTAATGTAATGGGTGTGTGCATACGTGAAAGTCTCTACAGTGAGGTAACAGAAGTCCTAATGTCCTGGTAGACCGCCTTCTGCCCGGCGTAGTGCAGCAATTCGACGTGGCGTTGTGAGCCCGCTGCAGAAGTATTGGACCATGCTGCCTCTTGTAGTGGCACTACCCAGTATTTTAGGTAAAAGTATTAAATATTTTGTGTGCAGTAAAGAGCAGCGGGGCCGCCGCCCGGCGCGTCGTTCCGCCGGGAAGCGCCGCCATCGCCACTGGCCGTGGCTTTGCCTTCACCACCGCGACGGAGTACTGACGCAGCGTAGTCGGGCGCCGTCCTGCAGCTCACGAGGAGAGCCGTGCCTGCCTCACGTAGAAAATGTTCAAATGTGTGTGGAATCTTATGGCACTTAACTGCTAAGGTCATCAGTCCATAAGCTTACACACTACTTAACCTAAATTATCCTAAGGACAAACACACACACACACCCGTGCCCGAGGGAGGACTCGTACCTCCGCCGAAACCAGCCGCACAGTCCATGACTGCAGCGCCCTAGACCGCTCAGCTAATACCGCGCGGCGCCTCACGTAGAATTGAAGATATAATTAACATATATTGAGAGCTGCCCACAGCTTTTCCACTGGTTTCCCACCACCTACAACATCACCACACTCGCACCACCGCCTACAGAGGTGCCACCATAAAGTTGGGAGACCAAGAATGAAGTGCTCGGATTAAAAAGAGTGTCACATAAGTAGGCAGTCCCTCTCCCCTACTTTTCGGTCTATACGTCTAAGAAGCGATCACAGAAATAAAAAGTAGGTTCAGGAGTAGGATTAAAATTCGTGGTAAAACAATATCCACGATAAAATTCACTGATGATATTGCTATCCGCAGTGGAAGAGAGAGAGACTTACAGGATCTGCTGAATGACAAGAAGAATCTTATGAGCATACAGTATGAACTATCAAAAGAGATTAAGTTAATTCTGCTAGCTTGGAAGCAAACAAACACATGATTGACGAAGCAAGGAGGAAACTGCAGCTGCACTCCGATTAAAAGTACTCTGTTGTTAATAGATGGGGGTGATGGGTAGCAGAGTTGCCGGCTCGTACACAGCATGCCGTACGCTCGTGACCTCGATAGTTGGCCGAGCACCAAAAACAGAAGCAAGTCATCTACTTACCGACAACTGCTAATGCCCTCGTAGGTTGTGGTGGTGGCCACTGCTGCTGTACTATAAGACACCGTAATCACTCGTTATAGGCGAAAAACGCGAATAAGATTTTCATTCAGTCACATACATGTCGCAAAGTAATAAACAATCTAAATAAATCAGAGAAATTGTAAGGCGTGAATATAATTGATTTTCTTCCTTCGTAACACATTGTACCACTAACGGATGCACGCCAGTAATATATAAATCACTTTCACTATCGTCTCTGTAGTCACTAGAACTGCGGTCAGAATTTAATGATACAGTAAATTGCTCTACATTATTTTCCACTACACATTTATTCTCCCGTGCTTTTTTCATTACTTCCTTCGTGAGTTTTACAGTACGCAAATCGAAGTTCAGTTTATAGCATCCTTCGTCTATCTTTACACTTCTGTCAGCGTACATTTTTTGTTCTTCCTTGCCACATAACACTTAACTTGAGCCCGTATGATTTCTATGGAATTGAAATGGCAGTGAAATGAAATGAGCGTTTCGCGTCATTGGCCGGGAGGCCCCTTACGGGGCAGGTCCGGACGCTTTGGTGCAAGTCTTATTACATTCGACGCCACATTGGGCGAGCTGCGCGCCGGATGATGATGAAGACAACACAACACCCAGTCCCTGAGCGCAGAAAATCCCCGACCCAGCCGAGAATCGAACCCGGGCCCGGAGGACGTCAATCGGTCACGCTGACCACTCAGCTATCGGGGCGGACTATGGCAGTGATGTGATAACAATCTAAGAACCTTACGCCCACTTTGTTTTTACCAGTTCGTCTACAACATATAGAGGTAAATGTGATTCTGACAAAAGAGATCCAGTAATTCGTGCTTTCTACAATCGTCAGGTTTGGGAATGATTTTTTTGTAGCCAACCGATAACGTATTGTTTTCTGAAAGTTATTGTGGGCACCTTATCAAGATAGGGGCGCCCATACGATAGTCTGTAGGGGGGGGGAGGGGCAGACCTGGGGGCATGGAGTATTTTTAATGTTTTGGAAGACGAATGGCGACTTGTAATACCGGCATTTAAATCATTTTCTGGAAAGAAGTGCACCTGAATACAATATACTCTTTCCTGAGAGCTGGGAGGGGTGCACCCCCCCCCCTTACTCCCGGGTATGAGCAGCCTTGCATCAAGGATAGTCCAATGATACAAGGTGTTGTCCATAACAGTCACAGAAAGTTTACTCAAGTTTTTGATGGGTGTTTGATATCAACAAGAGCTACAGAACGAATCACACGCTCCAGTTCTGTATGCCATTAGCTGAGACAAATGTACATTGCATTTTAATACGTCATCAACCGCTAAGGCGAAGAAATAATTATTTATATAAATTCTCAGCTCTTTACATCCGTGAATGTAGAAATAAAATAACCAAACATTTTATTACATTGATAACAGTGTTATACTGACAAAATGAGAGCTATTAATTTTATACCTGTATTACTTCGAGGACACACTTTTTTAAAGCCTTGTGTGCTTAAAAAATGGTTGAATGTGTATTTGTTCACACAACAGTTCCATTAACAGTCCAGTACTTTGCTTTTATGCTGACGTGTCTAACAGAAAATTTCGTTTCGTTTAATATTCTTACAATACACTGTAACTGCAGTGCCAACTTAGATGGTGGATGTGACTGATGTGGTAAACTGCATGAGAAACAGCACAGTGGTAAACTGCATGAGAAACAGCACACGAAACATGAATCTGGCATAGTGCATGGGAACAACTTTGGCTGTGCTGCACACTGGCGTAGTGTGAATATATGAATTATATTAGTTACTCCACACTGTAGTGAGATATGGCTTTCCTTCCATCCTTGAAAACGGTTTCGGTTTGGTAGGTGTATTTCGTGTACAGCAACATATGACTTAAAGTTCCTTGAACGTAAAGCGACCACATGTTTCACTGCAAGTTCTCCGAATTAACAGTTGCAGGTTTCTAAATTTCAAAACATCATAACAACGATGACCACTAAAGGCAAGTTATGATGTGAGACTATAAGTTGCAAAAGAATCGAAGCTTTCAACTAAACAGTTTATTTAAGATCGTGTGATAAAGATTGTGGCTGTGACATTTTTCTTTTCAGTATTTTTGTGTAGAAACTGTAACATTTACCAAAGTCTAACTTCAGCAGCAGGTATACTTATCCCTTATTTGCATAAAAATATTTTTGTAGGGAGGCAACGGAACATACAAAAATTACTTCGTATTGGTGCTCCTTCCCCTCTCCTCCCGACCTTGTGTCCTGTTACGCCCGTTCCTCTCCCACAGCCTGCCGGTGCGTTCCCGTCACCTGGCAAGTCTCTTGTCCGCAGAACAGGCAACACGGGGAGCACCAGCGATTGTCTCACATCCATACTCTGCGAACCACTTTGAAGTGCATGACAGTAGGTAAGTCCCACAGTATCAGTTATTATGGCTATTTCCTATAACATTCAGCTATGAATCGCAGGAAAAGTAATTGTTTAAAAGCCTCTGTGCGTGATTCTACTATTGTCCTCATTATCCCTATCGAAGCAACATGTAGGGGATGAAGTATATTCCTAGATTCATCATTTAGAGTCGATTCCTGAAATTTTGTTAGTAGACTTTCTCGGGATAGTTTCCGTTTATCTTCAAGAGTCTGCCAGACCAATTCTTTCAACGTCTCTGTGACCCTCTCCCATGGACCAAACAAACCTGTGACCATTCATGCTGCCCCTTCTCTGTATACATTCAATATTCCCTGCTAGCCTTATTAGTACATGTCTCACACATTTCAGCAGTGTTCTAAGATGGATCACATGGGTGATTTTTAAGCAATCTCATTTGTAGGCTGATTGCATTTCCTTATATCTATGCCAATAAGCTGAAGTCTGTACCTGCTTTAGCCGCGACTGTGCCTATGTGATCGTTTCATTTCATGTCCCTACTAAGTGTTATATCCAGATATATGTACGAGTTTACAGATTCTGATGTCTCCTGCAACAGCACCCAGGACCTACCTAGGAGCAGAATTTTCTTGTTAATATCTTCATCTAACATAGGCTTCCTTACATTGAGTGTCTGCTGTATCATACCTATGTTTACAACTATTGAAAACCATGCTCCACGTGAGTCTGACAGCTTAAACTTAAGATTAAATAAAAACAGTATTTCTACAGTTAAGACTGATAGATGGCTCTTGCATAAATGGTTTTTTTAATCTTGTTTATTATAATTGATGGTTTTGCAAAGCCCGTAACTGTGTCATTCATGATTTAAATAATGAAAATCTTTATTTTTTTTACTGCACTGGTTATTTATTTTTTCATGTTTAGCAAACACGCTTCAAGAATTTATTCTCATTTTCATGCGAATTTGTTTACATAAACATTTTTGTGGTGTTTGAATATGTCATTTTCTACCTGTCTTGTACTATTGACGACTTTCTGAGGATAAAAAAATGGCTCTGAGCACTATGGGACTTAACAGCTGAGGTCATCAGTCCCCTAGAACTTAGAACTACTTAAACGTAACTAACCTAAGGACATCACACACATCCATGCCCGAGGCAGGATTCGAACCCCCGGTTCCAGACTGAAGCGCCTAGAACCGCTCGGCCACACCGGCCGGCTTTTTGAGGATATACTGCAAACGGAAAATCATGCAATTTTTCATATGTTAATGTTACAGATGATATTTTTGTTTTTCTACTCACACGTTTTGTGCATCCTCACTACACAGAATACCACCAACACGCAAATCATTGCATAAATACTTTGTTTTTGTAATCAAAACATGCTACAGAGATATTACGACGGTATGGTTTCTCAAACACTTTGTTGTAGAACTTTAAGTTTTCAAAACGACTGCAGATCTAAAATTCAGCAACAAACTCTTTATGAAGTCACTGGTGAAGCAATACTGTTGTAATATATCCGTTGCATATTTTGACTGCAAAACAGGCATTGCAGTTCTAAATACACACATTTTACTATTTACTGTTCATGTCGCTTCTGCATAATCTTTCATTGATTGTATCAGTACCATTTGTATTGTGATATATTGTGAGATTTCGAACATCCGCGAGTGTCGCGATAAACTCGAACTGTTATCGTCAATTATAGGCTTAAATTTAATTGTGCTCTTTTAAAATTTTTGAGGATAGTAGGCGTACCCTCCTTCAAAACAATCGTTCTCTAATTTCATTATACAATTGCGTGAGAAACAGGTAACTTTTTAGAATTTTCAGACTCAAAAATATATTTTTGTAACTTAATACTACAATTGTTTTCGATACTTATTTCATAGCAAATCATGGTTTGTGGATCACAGTTCTTCCAAAGGGTACATAGCCCTTAAATTTCATTGGGTATCACGCAAATAAACATGCGTTTTTGAGACTTTTCGAAAGCTTCGATTGTCGTTTGCATAATCTACAATAAGTTTGTAGTAAATCGACATTTGTGATTTAATTATCATAGCAGATCTTCTAACTACACATTGTGTTACATCTAGTTTTCCCTTAAAGAGGAGTAGTGTGCTGGCATAAGCTGTTGCCAGCACACGAGCCGGCAAAGAGGTTGCAAGAAGATCGATAATAGGTGCTGAATCAAGTGCGCCTATCAGGAGAGAGGCCAAAGACAGCCGCGCAAGCATCGCAAGGCCAACGCTCTCCCGACCACCAGTATTTTGATCAACGCCACGGACGTGAGGGCCCAATCAGTCATAGACAGTCAGCCCAGTTACAGACAGATTAAGTCACAGTCGCAGTCAGTTCAGTTACTGGCTCAGTGGGACTTGTACTTCGCCAGCAGTGAGGCTAACGTGGACTATTATGGAAGAGCTTGTATCACAACACCTTGCTTAATGGTAAGCAGCTTTTCGTTCTTATGAATAAAGAACCCTGTTAATACATGTGTGTAGTTTGCATTGTAGAAAGAGGATACTGGCCAGCCGGCCGGGGTGGCCGAGCGGTTCTAGGCGCTACAATCTGGAACCGTGCGACCGCTGCGGTCGCAGGTTCGAATCCTGCCGCGGGCATGGATGTGTGTGATGTCCTTAGGTTAGTTAGGTTTAAGTAGTTCTAAGTTCTAGGGGACTGATGACCTCAGATGTTAAGTCCCATTGCGCTCAGAGCCATTTTTTGATACTTGCCAAAAAACCAACATCCTCTTCTTTGCTTCTCAAGTTACAAGACTTTACAGTGGCAACGATGACACAGAAGTGACGACTAGGATAATTAAGTACAGATCAAGGAGGGGAGCCTCAGAACTAATCAAATTTCTCTTTTCAGAGGCTTTGCTTGCTTTTTTCCCCTGTAACATATCTGTGTACCATGCCCTACCCTGCCCCTCCAGCCCCTGCCTCCACGCCTCAGCCACATAAGGCCAATGTGATGGATCTAACACAAGCTTTTCAGTTTCAGAACCAACTAACTGCTCCCTTGCTGACGACGGTACAACAACTACTGGCTACACGACCCTCGTCGGCCGCACAGCAACAACCGACAGACCGACCAGCCCAACAACTACCGCCGACCAGCATACCGACGTTCCGGCAGTTCAGCGACACAGAGGAGGAATGGCTCGAATACCTGACATAGTTCCAATCCCATTGATAAGTTCATAACGCACAGGGCACTGTGAAGATATAATACTTTCTTTCGACTGCGCGGTCCCCAGTGTTCAGGTTAATACAAAAGCTGTTTCCAACGGCGTCTCCCGACGAACTCAGCCCTGACGAAGTAATCGCTGCATTAACTCAATATTACGACCAGCAAGTCCAAGAAGCTGCAGCGAGATATCAATTATTTTGCTTGCAGAGAAAGCCGGGACAGACATACCATAAATGGTGTACAGAATTACTAGGAAGTGTAAATTTAAGTGTAGTTGTGACAACTTTTACAGTGATTTAATGATATGAGATGCAATAACATTCAATGTCCCAGCCAGTGGAATACGGGAACAGATCGTGAAGTGCTCTGATCCATCACTTCCTCAAGTGTTGCAAACCTTGGAGCAATATGGTTCGGATGCCATAGCAGCTGGTAAGTTTAACCAGGCCCCGATTTGTCGGGTCGAGTCGCCCCTTGCTCACGACCACCCCAAGCAACCACGACAGGCGCGTTCACAGCCGCGCGGATAGCCACGTGGACAAGTAAACAGGCCAGTGAACTTAGTGACGTCTTGCTCGCCATACACAGGATTTCCCATCACGTAACATAACGTGTTCCACTTGTGGAAAAAACACCTTGTCCAATCAGGTTTGCAATGGCACAAAATGTTATATCCTAGCCAGTGGTGCCAGCCGAGCCCGCTGCCAAAAGGTTGGCAGCATCAAAGTCCGGACGCCGTCCGCATAAGCAGCGCCAGCGATACAGGAAATCGCCGCAAGTCTGCGCGCGCCACCGCTGGCTTCTGGCTTCTTAAGCGCTGGAGTCGCGAGCGCCAGGACAGTTCTGTGTTCGCCGCTCAGTGGTATGCTCGCCACCGATTTGTGTACTTGCTTGTCCGTTGTGTGTTCATCGCAGCAGAGTTGATGTTTGTCGTCAGCCGACGCTGACCTAGCCGCTCCGACTCGATCTAGACAGGTTTCTGTAGACACGGAGTTCACTACTGTGTTTCTGTATCTTCGTTAATAAAGATAAGTACCGACTGTTATTTAATCAGAGTGTTTGGGTTTTCATCTTTCTGTTCACTGTTCCAGCGGACCGGTCGGCCCGCTATTAAAAGTGTGGCGGTGACTTCGTAAGCCGTTTCTACAGCGAAGTGTTTGTCGCGGCACCACCGCCATAAAACAAAAAATGCCAGTTTTGCCCGCTCCCAGAAAAAACAGGCTCGTGCAAACCTATAGCTGGTTCTGACAAAAGTAAGATTAAGGTTGTGCCTCCTTATCGCCCTAGTGCTGTGCAACGACGTTCTAAGAAACTGTTTGTCCCCTTACGAACTGGTGACCGACGTGTAACCTTTCAGTTAGACACAGGTGCATCAGTAACTTCGCTTAATCGTGCCACGTACGAACACTTAGGCTTAACAAGCCTTTCTAAATCTAACAAGCACCTCACTGCTTACAACGGATACGACGGACAGTAAATGTCAGTTCGCCGGCCGCGGTGGTCTAGCGGTTCTGGCGCTGCAGTCCGGAACCGCGGGACTGCTACGGTCGCAGGTTCGAATCCTGCCTCGGGCATGGGTGTGTGTGATGTCCTTAGGTTAGTTAGGTTTAAGTAGTTCTAAGTTCTAGGGGACTTATGACCTAAGATGTTGAGTCCCATAGTGCTCAGAGCCATTTGAACCATTCCAGTAAATGTCAGTGCTTGGACAGTGTATCTCCAGCACTTACAAATCTCCCATTAGGAGAGTGAATTTTATTGTGTTGAAATCAAGATACAGTGAAAAATATTCGTTTCAGATGCATTTGGTTTGTCTCGACTTAAAATTCACGAGAACATACTTCCCGTATCAGATTTTGCACCAAAAGACAGTGTCGCTAGTTTGCTTAAAAAATTTCCTGAACTACACTCCTGGAAATTGAAATAAGAACACCGTGAATTCATTGTCCCAGGAAGGGGAAACTTTATTGACACATTCCTGGGGTCAGATACATCACATGATCACACTGACAGAACCACAGGCACATAGACACAGGCAACAGAACATGCACAATGTCGGCACTAGTACAGTGTATATCCACCTTTCGCAGCAATGCAGGCTGCTATTCTCCCATGGAGACGATCGTAGAGATGCTGGATGTAGTCCCTGTGGAACGGCTTGCCATGCCATTTCCACCTGGCGCCTCAGTTGGACCAGCGTTCGTGCTGGACGTGCAGACCGCGTGAGACGACGCTTCATCCAGTCCCAAACATGCTCAATGGGGGACAGATCCGGAGATCTTGCTGGCCAGGGTAGTTGACTTACACCTTCTAGAGCACGTTGGGTGGCACGGGATACATGCGGACGTGCATTGTCCTGTTGGAACAGCAAGTTCCCTTGCCGGTCTAGGAATGGTAGAACGATGGGTTCGATAACGGTTTGGATGTACCGTGCACTATTCAGTGTCCCCTCGACGATCACCAGTGGTGTACGGCCAGTGTAGGAGATCGCTCCCCACACCATGATGCCGGGTGTTGGCCCTGTGTGCCTCGGTCGTATGCAGTCCTGATTGTGGCGCTCACCTGCACGGCGCCAAACACGCATACGGCCATCATTGGCACCAAGGCAGAAGCGACTCTCATCGCTGAAGACGACACGTCTCCATTCGTCCCTCCATTCACGCCTGTCGCGACACCACTGGAGGCGGGCTGCACGATGTTGGGGCGTGAGCGGAAGACGGCCTAACGGTGTGCGGGACCGTAGCCCAGCTTCATGGAGACGGTTGCGAATGGTCCTCGCCGATACCCCAGGAGCAACAGTGTCCCTAATTTGCTGGGAAGTGGCGGTGCGGTCCCCTACGGCACTGCGTAGGATCCTACGGTCTTGGCGTGCATCCGTGCGTCGCTGCGGTCCGGTCCCAGGTCGACGGGCACGTGAACCTTCCGCCGACCACTGGCGACAACATCGATGTACTGTGGAGACCTCACGCCCCACGTGTTGAGCAATTCGGCGGTACGTCCACCCGGCCTCCCGCATGCCCACTATACGCCCTCGCTCAAAGTCCGTCAACTGCACATACGGTTCACGTCCACGCTGTCGCGGCATGCTACCAGTGTTAAAGACTGCGATGGAGCTCCGTATGCCACGGCAAACTGGCTGACACTGACGGCGGCGGTGCACAAATGCTGCGCAGCTAGCGCCATTCGACGGCCAACACCGCGGTTCCTGGTGTGTCCGCTGTGCCGTGCGTGTGATCATTGCTTGTACAGCCCTCTCGCAGTGTCCGGAGCAAGTATGGTGGGTCTGACACACCGGTGTCAATGTGTTCTTTTTTCCATTTCCAGGAGTGTATTTTAAGAAGGAATGGGAACAGCTAATAACTTTGTATCGCATGTTACATTGAAAGACAATGCACAGCCTAAATTTTTCTGGGCCAACTCCGTTCCTATTGCTTTAAGAGACAAAGTACCCAGTGTATTGAAAGAATTGCAAGATAATGGTGTAATAGCTCCCATTCAAGCTGGTCAATGGACAAGCCCTCTTGTTTTGTTACCTAAGCCTTCTGATCGCATTCGCATTTGTGTTGACTTCAAGTCTACTGCCAACCCTCTGAGAGTTGTTGAAACTTATCCGTTACCTCGCCCTGAGGAACTCATGGACAGGCTTGGTGCAGAACGTTACTTTTCTAAGATAGATTTGCGTGATGCTTATTTGCAAATTCCATTGGACGAAGAATCACAGAAAGTGTTTGTTGTAAATACACACTTAGGACTGTTCAAGAATTTGCGTTTGCCCTTCCGCACCCGCCATTTTTCAACGTTACTCGGAACAGTGACTGCAAAAGTACGATTTTGTTCAAACTACCTTGACCATATTGTCGTCCCAGGTCGTACACCAGAGAAACACATTGCCAATTTGCGTACTCTTTTGCGTGTGTTGTCCGAAGCAGGACTCAAGAGTCGTCTCCAAAAGTGTGACTTTTTTCAAACTGAAGTACAGTACTCAGGTCATGTGGTAAACAGGCTGGCTCTGCACCCTCTTCAATCTCATTTGCTTCCAATCCGTGACCTACCTGTTCCTCGCAATGTGTCGGAATTGCAGTCATTACTAGGCAAGATGACATACTGCATTCGGTTCATACCGATAGCTGCTCAGATCGCAGCTCCTTTGCATCGCTTCCGTCGCAAATGTACCTTCTGTGTGGACTAAAGGCTGGCAAGATGCATATCAAAAACTAAAAAATGCCTTGCGTAGTGACAGATGTTTAGGGCATTTTGACCCTACCAAGCCGGTAGTTTTGTAAGTCGACGCTTCTTCCCACGGAAATGAAATTGTGCGAAAGCACAAGACACATCTATTACTTTTGCCTGAAAGTCGTTAAATCAAACTCAGTGCAATTATTCACAAATTGAAAAAGAGGCTCTCGCCATTGTATATGGTATGACAAAATTTCATCACTATTTGTATGGCCGCGAGTTCTTTTTAGTGACAGATCACAAGCCTTTGCAGTCCTTGTTTCATCCGTCAGAGCCGGTTCCTACACGCCCTGTTCAAAAATTGCAACGCTGGGCTTTTGTTGCTTTCGCAGTATCAGTACGTAATTGTGTATAAACCTACGGCAAAGCATGGCAATGCAGACGCCCTATCACGTCTTCCGACTGGCCCAGACTCTGATTTTGATGCATCTGCCGCATCTTGTTACCAAATCGATGCACAGGACTGGAATCTTTTCCCTCGCACTACAGAAAAATAGCAGAGGCCGAGGAAGCAGACCCACATCTCAAGATTTTGTTGCATTACATTCGTACGTCTTGGCCTCGTTCACTGAACAGTATCTAGAACTCAGTCATGCGTCGATAAGTTGCACATCTGCATAACCTTTTGGTGCAACAGGGTGCATTCAGTTCAAAATGACAGTGGACAGTCGTATGTGCTTATTCCCAAAGTGTTGCAGAAGGATGTGTTGCGAGTGCTCCACCAAGAACACTGGGGAACTGTTCGCACTAAACAGTTGGCGCGACGGCACTGTACTTGGCAGGGCATGGACGCCCACATCAGATTGAACAGATGACGCCAAAGTGTCGCGCATGCGCGGAAAACCAATCCGCTCCACCATAGACATTCTCAGCTTGGTCTAAGACTCAATCCCCATGGCAACGAGTGCACAGTGACTTTGCAGGACCATTTTGGAACACTTGTTGGCTCATAGCAGTAGACTCTTTTAGCAAGTTTCCAATTGCAGTGCCTATGAACTCTGCCACGTCAGGTAGCACATTCAAGCGTTGTCCTCCATATTTTGCATAGAAGGTTTGGCAGAAGTACTTGGTCGGGCAACGGGCGCAGTTCACTTCAAGTGACTCTGGCATTCGTCATCTAACAAGTGCTCCATTTCACCCAAACAGAGAAGCAGAACACTTTTTCCGCACCACCCACACACGGGAACAGGCGCTGCAACTCATTCTCGCCTCCTATCGCTTCCATCCACAAGACGAACCATCACCGGCGGAACTTCTACAAGGCCGCCACCATCGGGCGCTGCTACACTCGCTACACCCACCGCAGCATCCGGTGCCGCCAATGGTTCTCAAGTATCGCTTTGCGCCGCGCGATCTTGTTCTTTTCAGAGTTTATGGCAACCGTGGCCGCTGGAAAAGAGGCGTGATCCAGGAACGCATCGGCTCCTCTATGTATTTGGTTGCAGGTCTTGTTGGTTTGCAGCGCTGCCACCAAAACCGAATTCGTGTGTGTCATTTGCCCCATGCTTCTGCTGCTTTTCCTCCCCCAGATTTATGGCCTCGAGGGACCGCGCGGCCTTCGCAGCTGCCAGCTGGTGCCACCAGGGCACCCCAGGAGGAGGTGCGCCCTCTCCCCCGCCATCGTCGCTTGCTGTCACCGCCGCCATCACCGTCATCTCGCCAGGACAATCCTCAGGCCTGGACGTGTGTGCTGGCAGCAGTTTTCTGGAGGATGTTCCTGTTGCCTCGCAAGCCAGATGGCGGGGTACGGTCGGAAATACACTGTCCTCCACTGTCATGGCTCCCAGCTCACCTCTACGTCCAGCGTCCTGCCTCCCTCACCATTGTCATTTGCAGCCTTCCTACACGACAAAGGTAGGGCATTTCGGAGGGGGAGGGATGTGCTGGAGTAAGCTGTCGCCAGCACACCATTCAGCAAAAAGGTTGCAAGAAAATCGGTAACAGGCGCTGAATCAAGCGCAACTATCAGGAGAGAGGCCAAAGATAGACTTGTAAGCAACACGCCGCCAACGCCCTCTCGATTTCCATTATTTATATCGCCGCCTCGGACCGAAGGGCCCAATCAGTCACAGCCCACTCGTAGACAGAGTCAGTTGCAGTCGCAGTCAGCTCAGTTACTAGCTCAGTCACAATTCTAGTTGGTGTCTGTCAGTTCACGTCGTTGGCTACAAGAGTGTAGTGTTTTTTTAGCGGGACTTGTACTTCACCAGCAGTGAGAATATTACGGAAGAGCTTGTACTACAACAACTTGCTTAAAGATAAGCAGCTTTTTGTTCTTATGAATAAAGAACCCCCTTAATACATGTGTGTAGTTTGCATTGTAGAAAGAGGATACCGGCCACCAAAAAACATCCTCTTTCTTGCTTCCCATGGTACAAGACTCTACAGTTGCAACGATGCCACACAACGTAGCCCTATACATTACCTACATTTATCGTAAATTAACTTTGCTTTAGGGTTTGATAACAACTATAATTAACTCAAAACGTTTTTGGAAACTAATAATTTTTACCACAGGTTTTTGTGTTGCCTTAATAGAAATCTAGTTTTGTGTATTTGCTTCAATTCTTCTTGGGAATTAGCAACTTTTTAGCTCAACATATTAAACATTAATCAGTGGGCCTACGTTAAAGTTATTTGTCCACTGCCTTGTGATATGTTGCACCACAGAAAGGTAGCCCCAGTGTCAATCCTGTTCTCGAACAGGGGATGAGTTGGTCGACATTTGTAAGCAGCCAGAAATAGCCCTGACTACTGTCAAACGATTGGCAGCCACTGCAAATCGGTGTGTTGGAAGAGCTCCCAAGAGCTGTGTGCCTGTGATACCAGTACCAGAGATATATAAAGTTCTATCCTTTTCTGTGGATCCTGTCTCCTCTGCAGAAAGTACAGGATCTGTCATTACTCATCCACTTGACTGCAAGCTGAGTGTCAATGGTAGATCTAGGCATCCTGTACAGGGTAGATGGGGCCAGAGAGGACTCATGGTGTTGTACTGATCCTCCTAACCAACAAGTTTGAGCTGCTGTGTTTCACTGAAACTCAGACAGAGCCAGTGGAAGAAGAGGTAAACGCAAAAGGGCAGTGTTCTGTTAATTGTTGGCATGTCAAATGTACAGCAAATGATGGTATCGCTGGGGAAATGGCAGCAAGGGACAGGAAAGGAGACCAGCCAGGCGCATTCATTGTGTATGAAAAATGGCTCTGAGCACTATGGGACTTAACTTCTGAGGTCATCAGTCCCCTAGAACTTAGAACTACTTAAACCTAACTAACCTAAGGACATCACACACATCCATGCCCGAGGCAGGATTCGAACCTGCGACCGTAGTGGTCGCGCGGATCCAGACTGTAGCGCCTAGAACCGCTCGGCCACTTCGGCCGGCCAATGTGTATGCCTGACAGGCTCATGCAACATGTTGAAGAGCCTATTCCGGCTGCCAATGAGGGACCAGGGTGCAACCAACTGTATATTGTACTGTACATTGGAACAGATGATGCCTGTCATCTGGGCACTGAGGTCATACTTGGGTTATTCCAACGACTGACAGAAAAGGTTGAGATGACCGGCCTTGTGTATGGTGTTTCAAAGAAGCTCACAGTTTGCCGAATTTTACCCAGAACTGATTGTGGCCTTTTGGTTCTAAGTTGAGTGAAAGGGCTTCGAAGGTTCTGTAACAAGCTAGGCTGTGACTCCCTGGACTTGCGCCATAGTACTAAGAACTGTAGAGTTCCCCTAAATGTGTCAGGTATAAACTATACATCAGAGGCTGTTACAATTGTATCTGACTGTATGTCGGGTGGACACAAGGGTTTTTTAGATTACGCGACTCTCTATCCAATCCAGATAACGATAGTCGCAGGAAACCAAGAAGCATCAGTGTAAGACCAAAAGAAATGTCTCCTGCAGGTGACAGTATTACAATCATAGTGGTAAACTCCTGAATCATTCACAATAAAGTACCAGAGTTTGAAGTGCTCGTGAAAAGCAGTGAAGCTCACAAAATACTAAGTACAGAAAGCTGGCTGGAACCTGAAATTGATAGCAGTGTGATTTTTAGGGAAAATTTAAGTGTATATCAAAAGGATTGGCAAATGGGAAATGGATGTGGCGTATTTTTCAGAGTAGACAAGAAACTCAAATCCACCGAGATATAAATTGAAGTTGCATGTAAAATTGTTTGGGTAAGAGTCAGTTTCAGAGGTGGGCATAAAATGATAACTGAATTTTTTTATCGCCCACCACACTCATCTCCTGATGTAACCAAAAACACTAGAGAAAACCTCAATCCACTTGCACATAAGGTCCCCAATTATACTGCAATCATTGTTGGAGACTTTAATCATCAAACAACTAATTGGTAAAATTGCAGTTTTGTTACTGGTGGTCATGATATGACATCCTGTGAAATATTACTAAATGGCTTCTCTGAAAACTACCTAGAACAGATAGTTAGGAACCCCATCCATGGCGGAAATATATTGGATCTAATGGCAACAAATAGACCTGATGTCTTTGAGGATATCCTCATCAAAACTGATATCAGTGTCAATGAAGCAACTGTAACAACAATGATTACCAAAGTACAAAAGATGGCTAAAACAAGGCGAAATATAAATATAAATAAATATATATATATATATATATATATATATATATATATATATATATATATATATATATTCAGTAAACTAGATAAAAAATCAGGAGTGTCATATCTCAACGAGGAACTCGTAACTTTCAGCACTGGGCAGGAGCATTTAGTGAAACTATGGCTCAAGTGTAGAGGAATGGTTGAACATGCACTGGATAGATATGTACCAAGTAGAACAGTTCATAAAGGGAGGGAGCCTCCATGGTATGCAGTCTCTGTAAAGAAACTTCTAAAGAAACAGTTGTAAAACAAAGCGTAGATCTATAGAAAGATGCTGAATGGAACATATTTGCCTGTCAAAAGAGCAATGCATGATGCCTTCAATGACTACTGTATTAGAGTATTATCAAATTATATTTCACAAACCCCAAAGAAATGTAGGTCATGTATAAAAGCTGTTAGTAAGGCCAAAGTTAGTGTCTAGTCCTAGCGAAAGGGACAAGAATTGAAACTGAGGATAGCAAAGCAACAGCTGAAACGCGTAACTGCATTTTCAAATGTTCCGTTACAAACGAAGACCTAGGAGAACTGCCCCAGTTAAATTATTGTACCATTTAAAAGATTAATGAAATAAGTATTAGTGTCAGTGGAGCTGAGAAACAGCTGAAATCGTTAAAATTGAACAAAGCTCCAGGCCCCTATGGAATCCCTGTCAGATTCTATACTGAATTTGTGGCTGAGTTAGCCCCTCTACTAACTATAATCTATGGCAGACACCTTGGTCAAAAAACAGTGCCCAGTTCTTGGAAAAAAGCACAGGTCACACCTGTCTACAAGAAGGGTAGAAGAAGTGATTCACAAAACAATATTCTTGACGCCGGTTTATTGTAGAATCTTAGAAAATATTCTGAGCTCTAATATAATGAGATATCTCGAACAGAATGTCCTCCCATATACCAATCAGCATGGATTCTAAAAACATCGATCATGTGAGACCTAACTCAGAGAGCTTTGGATCAAGGCAGTCAAGTACATTTACATCTACATCCATACTCCGCAAGCTACCTGATGGTGTGTGGCGGAGGGTACCTTGAGTACCTCTATCGGTTCTCCCTTCCATTCCAGTCTCGTATTGTTCGTGGAAAGGATTGTCGGTATGCCCCTGTGCGGGCTCTAATCTCGCTGATTTTATCCTCATGGTCTCTTCGCGAGATATACGTAGGAGGGAGCAATATACTGCTTGACTCTTCGGTGAAGGTATGTTCTCGAAACTTCAACAAAAGCCCTTACCGAGCTACTGAGCGTCTCTCCTGCAGAGTCTTCCACTGGAGTTTATCTATCATCTCCGTAACACTTCCGCGATTAGTAAATGATCCTGTAACGAAGCGCGCTGCTCTCCGTTGGATCTTCTCTATCTCTTCTATCAACCCTATCTGGTACGGATCCCACACTGCTGAGGTAGATGGAGTATTTCTTGATTTCCGAAAAGCATTTGACTCAGTACCACACCTATGCTTTTTGTCAAAATTACGATCATTTCTCGTGTCTAGTGCAATTTGTGACTGGATTTGGTAGGGAGGATGCAGCATGTTATCTTGGATGGAGAATCATCGTCAGATGTAAAAGTAACTTCAGGTGTGCCCCAGGGAAGCCTGCTGGGACCCTTGCTTTTCGTGTTGTACACTCCTGGAAATGGAAAAAAGAACACATTGACACCGGTGTGTCAGACCCACCATACTTGCTCCGGACACTGCGAGAGGGCTGTACAAGCAATGATCACACGCACGGCACAGCGGACACACCAGGAACCGCGGTGTTGGCCGTCGAATGGCGCTAGCTGCGCAGCATTTGTGCACCGCCGCCGTCAGTGTCAGCCAGTTTGCCGTGGCATACGGAGCTCCATCGCAGTCTTTAACACTGGTAGCATGCCGCGACAGCGTGGACGTGAACCGTATGTGCAGTTGACGGACTTTGAGCGAGGGCGTATAGTGGGCATGCGGGAGGCCGGGTGGACGTACCGCCGAATTGCTCAACACGTGGGGCGTGAGGTCTCCACAGTACATCGATGTTGTCGCCAGTGGTCGGCGGAAGGTTCACGTGCCCGTCGACCTGGGACCGGACCGCAGCGACGCACGGATGCACGCCAAGACCGTAGGATCCTACGCAGTGCCGTAGGGGACCGCACCGCCACTTCCCAGCAAATTAGGGACACTGTTGCTCCTGGGGTATCGGCGAGGACCATTCGCAACCGTCTCCATGAAGCTGGGCTACGGTCCCGCACACCGTTAGGCCGTCTTCCGCTCACGCCCCAACATCGTGCAGCCCGCCTCCAGTGGTGTCGCGACAGGCGTGAATGGAGGGACGAATGGAGACGTGTCGTCTTCAGCGATGAGAGTCGCTTCTGCCTTGGTGCCAATGATGGCCGTATGCGTGTTTGGCGCCGTGCAGGTGAGCGCCACAATCAGGACTGCATACGACCGAGGCACACAGGGCCAACACCCGGCATCATGGTGTGGGGAGCGATCTCCTACACTGGCCGTACACCACTGGTGATCGTCGAGGGGACACTGAATAGTGCACGGTACATCCAAACCGTTATCGAACCCATCGTTCTACCATTCCTAGACCGGCAAGGGAACTTGCTGTTCCAACAGGACAATGCACGTCCGCATGTATCCCGTGCCACCCAACGTGCTCTAGAAGGTGTAAGTCAACTACCCTGGCCAGCAAGATCTCCGGATCTGTCCCCCATTGAGCATGTTTGGGACTGGATGAAGCGTCGTCTCACGCGGTCTGCACGTCCAGCACGAACGCTGGTCCAACTGAGGCGCCAGGTGGAAATGGCATGGCAAGCCGTTCCACAGGGACTACATCCAGCATCTCTACGATCGTCTCCATGGGAGAATAGCAGCCTGCATTGCTGCGAAAGGTGGATATACACTGTACTAGTGCCGACATTGTGCATGCTCTGTTGCCTGTGTCTATGTGCCTGTGGTTCTGTCAGTGTGATCATGTGATGTATCTGACCCCAGGAATGTGTCAATAAAGTTTCCCCTTCCTGGGACAATGAATTCACGGTGTTCTTATTTCAATTTCCAGGAGTGTATATTAATGACCTCGCAGACAATATTAATAATAACCTCAGACTTTTTGCAGATGACGTAGTTATCTATAATAAAGTACTATCCGAAAGAAGTTGCATAAATATTCATTCAGATCTTGATAAGATTTCAAAGTAGTGCAAAGATTGACAACTTCTTTTAAACGTTCAGAAAAGTAAAACTGAGCCGTTCACAAAACGAAGAAACGTAGTATCCCATGACTACCATATCAATGAGTCACAGTTGGAATCGGCCAACTCGTACAAATGCCTGGGTGTAACACTTTGTAGGGATATGAAACGGAACGATCACATAGGCTCAGTCATGAGTAAAGCAAGAGGTAGACTTCGGTTTATTGGTAGAAACTGGACAAGTGCAATCAGTCTACAAAGGAATTTGCTTATAAATCACTCATGCGACCTTTTCTAGAATATTGCGGGACCCATACCAAATAGGACTAACAGGGGATATTCTACACATACAGAGGGCAGCGCCAATGTTCACAGGTTTGTTTGATCCGTGGGAGAATGTCACAGGATACTGAAGGAATTGAACTGGTTCACTCCGGAAGGTAGACGTAAACTATCCCGAGAAAGTTTATTTAAAAAATATATAGGAATCATAATGACAAGATTAGAATAATTACTGGATCCACGAAAGGCATTCAGACAATCATTCTTCCCGTACTCCATACGTGAATGGAACAGGAAGAAGCCGCGATGACTGGTATAATGGTACATGTCCTGTGACATGCACCTCACGATTGTTTGCAGAGTATAGATGTTCAAAATGGTTCAAATGGCTCTGAGCACCATGCGACTTAACTTCTGAGGTCATCAGTCGCCTAGAACTTAGAACTAATTTAACCTAACTAACCTAAGGACATCACACACATCCATACCCGAGGCAGGATTCGAACCTGCGACCGTAGCGGCCGCTCGGTTCCAGACTGTAGCGCCTAGAACCGCACGGCCACTCCGGCCGGCAGTATAGATGTAGAAGTTGATGTGATGATTTGCGTGTGTGCAAAGACCACACAAATATTTACGTCAAAAAGTCACTTGAAAATGATAATAAATTCTCGAAACGCGTTGTGTAAAGCCGGGTTCTCACGGGGCGTGACACGTTAGCGTGAGACATGCTGTCGTGGAACACTACCCGTGTGAACGAAGAGACGTGAGTTTGACTGTGACGTCACGGACAGACGTGAGGGCTCACGCTTCATATCAAACGTGTTTGATTTTCAGTCGTGAGTTTGCCTCGTCTGTGGCTGTGTCAGATTACAACATCTAGTGCTACGAAAAACAAGATGGCAACTAGTGCTATTAAAGGTCGTGTGATCAAGTTGCAAGACAGTGAAACTTTAGAATTTCTGGAACTTTACGCTACTGAGCAGGTGTTGTATGATGACAGCAGAGAAGAATACAGAGACCGAGATGCAAGAATGGCTGCTGCCAAAAGAATTTGTGATGCGCTTCAAATTCCAGGATTCGGACAGAAAAAAGTAATTGCGAAATTTAAAAACTTGAGTAGTTCGTATTGTCAGGAACTGAAGAAAATAATCGAAAGCGAACGGTCTGGAGCTGGCACTGACGAGGTTTGTAAACCAAAAATCTTCTGGTTTGACAAGATGAATTCTTTCATTCGCCCATTCGTTCAGCAACGACCCACACTATCAAATATGGTAAGTGAAATAAAAGTTTGTTTCCATATTTGAAATTTTATACGTTTTCAAAATTGTTCCTCACATTTACATTATTACAATAGTTTTTATAATGATTATACAGAATAGTAGGTACATCATAGGAACTGAACCAGCTCCTTTTAATACAACAATATCTAGCACTGTAACTATACATTCTTATGATAGAATATATCTAGCAATGCATTTACTTTGTGACACATACTAATTGAAGACAACCATGTACAACATAACTGAGCACAATATTGACACTGATGTGCTCTACGGTTCTGTATTTGGAACGTCGCCGAGTAGTACATTTTTCCAGGGCACAGCACCTTCATTATTAAAGTAATCACGATACTTATTCCGAATTTGTTGTGCCTGTCGATGTGGATGTCTTTTAGCAGTTTGCGGAAGGTTCTGTTGGCCAGTAATTTCCTCTTGACGCCACGATCCAGGGAAAATATGATGGTTTTCATCCTCGAAGTCAATTAAACCTCGTGAGATGTAGGCGGGATTCGTTTTCCGCAGCCAGTTGTGCAACGAGCAGCAGGCTAGTGTTTCTTTGTCCACCGACTATATTTTTAAAGATATTGGTTTTTCAAATACTCTAAATTTACTCACAAGTATGCCGAAAGTATTTTCTACAACTCTTCGAGCCCTTGAAACTCGATAGCTGTAGATTCTTTTCTGTCGAGACATGTTACGCCGACTGTAAGGTTTCATCAGATAAGTCTTTAGCGGAAACGCATCATCCCCTACAATAACAAAATCACTTGGCATTACAAGGGAATTTGTCTCCAAAGCGTTGTACAATGAGCTGTTTTGAAATAGACCACCATCAGAATTTCTTCCTTTAGCTCCTACATCAACATACAGGAAACAATAATCGGGATCAGCTAAAGCTAGCAATACAATACTGAAACTAATTTTCTAATTGTAATAATCATATCCAGTAGCGGGAGGGGCACGAATAACAATGTGTTTTCCGTCCAGAGCTCCTGCGCAGCCCGAAAGTTCCATCGCTCTCTAAACCCATAATCTACATTTTTCCATTCATCTGAAGTTGCCGGCGCCTGAAACAAAATTAATGTTTTATTGCAGGTGTCACCAATAAACACAAATGAACAATCACAACTGGAGAAGCCACAATCCTTATCTGTAGATTTAACTGCTGTTGACGATCTCAACGAGACCACGCCAAGCACATCACAGATTCCAGCAGTAACTGAGACACCCAGGGAAGTACTAAAACGAAAAGTGCCTTCAACTCCATCGCAGCCTTCATCATCAAAAATCGGCGAAAAAGTTCTGCACGACTCCCAAATCTTTTTTTTTTTTTTCATATGCGATTGAGAAATTACAAGCTATTTCAAATCGTGCTGCAGTAATGAACCAAGAGGACTCCTACGATTATTTCGGAAAGTATGTTGCGTCAATGCTACCCCGTATTGGGCCTTCAATTGCCGTGATCCTTCAAGAGTCAGTTACGTCACAAATAACAAATGCGATGTGCCCACCACCAACTCCCTCCAACCAATCAACACTACCAAGTGAGAGAGAATCAAATATGAGTGCTGATTTCTCAGATGACTATTTATTTACAAATTTATAGGTCGATCTTATTTTATTACTCAAATGATTACTTTCTTTCTATGCTGGTAACATTTTTAATGATCAATATTATTACGCTGATCAACCATTTTCGTATTATTGTTTCTTTCTATTCCTTAAATACTTAGACCTAGAATACCCGTACATAGCCCCCCCCACCTCCCCCCATGAACCATGGACCTTGCCGTTGGTGAGGAGGCTTGCGTGCCTCAGCGATACAGATAGCCGTACAGTAGGTGCAACCACAACGGAGGGGTATCTGTTGAGAGGCCAGACAAACGTGTGTTTCCTGAAGAGGGGCAGCAGCCTTTTCAGTAGTTGCAGGGGCAATAGTCTGGATGATTGAGTGATCTGGCCTTGTAACACTAACCAAAACGGCCTTGCTGTGCTGGTACTGCGAACGGTTGAAAGCAAGGGGAAACTACAGCCGTAATTTTTCCCGAAGGCATGCAGCTTTACTGTATGGTTAATGATGATGGCGTCCTCTTGGGTAAAATATTCCGGAGGTAAAATAGTCCCACATTCGGATCTCCGGGCGGGGACTACTCAGGAGGACGTCGTTATCAGGAGAAAGAAAACTGGCGTTCTACGGATCGGAGCGTGGAATGTCAGATCCCTTAATCGGGCAGGTAGGTTAGAAACTTTAAAAAGGGAAATGGATAGGTTGAAATAAGATATAGTGGGAATTAGCGAAGTTCGGTGGCAGGAGGAACAAGACTTTTGGTCAGGCGAATACAGGGTTATAAATACAAAGTCAAATAGGGGTAATGCAGGAGTAGGTTTAATAATGAATAAAAAAATAGGAATGCCGGTAAGCTACTACAAACAGCATAGTGAACGCATTATTGTGGCCAAGATAGACACGAAGCCCACGCCTACTAAAGTAGTACAGGTTTATATACCAACTAGCTCTGCAGATGATGAAAAAATTGAAGAAATGTATGACGAAATAACGGAAATTATTCAGATAGTGAAGGGAGACGAAAATTTAATAGTCATGGGCGACTGGAATTCGGTAGTAGGAAAAGGGAGAGAAGGAAACGTAGTAGATGAATATGGATTGGGGCTAAGAAATGAAAGAGGAAGTCGCCTGGTTGAATTTTGCACAGAGCACAACTTAATCATAGCTAACACTTGGTTCAAGAATCATAAAAGAAGGTTGTATACATGGAAGAATCCTGGAGATACTAGAAGGTATCAGATAGATTATATAATGGTAAGACAGAGATTTAGGAACCAGGTTTTAAATTGTAAGACATTTCCAGGGGCAGATGAGGACTCTGACCACAATCTATTGGTTATGTGCTGTAGATTAAAACTGAAGAAACTGCAAAAAGGTGGGAATTTAAGGAGATGGGACCTGGATAAACTGAGGTTGTACAGAGTTTCAGGGAGAGCGTAACGGAACAAATGCCAGGAATGGGGGAAAGAAATACAGTAGAAGAAGAATGGGTAGCTTTGAGGGATGAAGTAGTGAAGGCAGCAGACGATCAAGTAGGTAAAAAGACGAGGGCTAGTAGAAATCCTTGGGTAACAGAAGAAATATTGAATTTAATTGATGAAAGGAGAAAATATAAAAATGCAGTAAATGAAGCAGCCAAAAAGGAATACAAACGTCTCAAAAATGAGATTTACAGGAAGTGCAAAATGGCTAAACAGGGATGGCTAGAGGACAAATGGAAGGATGTAGAGGCTTATCTCACTAGGGGTAAGACAGATACAGCCTACAGGAAAATTAAAGAGACCTTTGGAGAAACGAGAACCACTTGTATGAATATTAAGAGCTCAGATGGAAACCCAGTTCTAAGCAAAGAAGGGAAAGCAGAAAGGTGGAAGGAGTATATAGAGGATCTATACAAGGGCGATGTACTTGAGGACAATATTATGGAAATGGAAGAGTATGTAGATGAAGATGAAATGGGAGATACAATACTGCGTGAAGAGTGTGACAGAGCACTGAAAGACCTGAGTCAAAACAAGGCCCCGGGAGTAGACGAAATTCCATTGGAACTACTGACGGCCTTGGGAGAGCCAGTCCGGACAAAACTCTACCATCTGGTGAGCAAGATGTATGAGACAGGCGAAATACCCTCAGACTTCAAGAAGAATATAATAATTCCAATCCCAAAGAAAGCAGGTGTTGACAGATGTAAAAATTACCGAACTATCAGTTTAATAAGTCACGGCTGCAAAATACTAACGCGAATTCTTTACAGACGAATGGAAAAACTAGTGGAAGCCGACCTATGGGAGGACCAGTTTGGATTCCGCAGAAATATTGGAACACGTGAGGCAATACTGACCCTACGACTTATCTTAGAAGAAAGATTAAGGAAAGGCAAACCTACGTTTCTAGCATTTGTAGACTTAGAGAAAGCTTTTGACAATGTTGACTGGAATACTCTCTTTCAAATTCTGAAGGTAGCAGGGGTAAAATATATGGAGCGAAAGGCTATTTACAATTTGTATAGAAACCAAACGGCAGTTATAAGAGTTGAGGGGCATGAAAGGGAAGCAGTGGTTGGGAAGGGAGCGAGACAGGGTTGTAGCCTCTCCCCGATGTTATTCAATCTGTATATCGAGCAAGCAGTGAAGGAAACGAAAGAAAAATTCGGGGTAGGTATTAAAATCCATGGAGAAGAAGTAAAAACTTTGAGGTTCGCCGATGACATTGTAATTCTGTCAGAGACGGCGAAGGACTTGGAAGAGCAGTTGAACGGAATGGATAGTGTCTTGAAAGGAGGATATAAGATGAACATCAACAAAAGCAAAACAAGGATAATGGAATGTAGTAGAATTAAGTCGGGTGATGCTGAGGGAATTAGATTAGGAAATGAGACACTTAAAGTAGTAAAGGAGTTTTGCTATTTGGGAGCAAAATAACTGATGATGGACGAAGTAGAGAGGATATAAAATGTAGACTGGCAATGGGAAGGAAAGCGTTTCTGAAGAAGAGAAATTTTTTAACATCGAGTATAGATTTAAATGTCAGGAAGTCGTTTCTGAAAGTATTTGTATGGAGTGTAGCCATGTATGGAAGTGAAACATGGACGATAAATAGTTTAGACAAGAAGAGAATAGAAGTTTTCGAAATGTGGTGCTACAGAAGAATGCTGAAGATTAGACGGGTAGATCACATAACTAATGAGGAGGTACTGAATAGGATTGAGGAGAAGGGGAGTTTGTGGCACAACTTGACTAGAAGAAGGGATCGGTTGGTAGGACATGTTCTGAAGCATCAAGGGATCACCAATTTAGCATTGGAGGGCAGCGTGGAGGGTAAAAATCGTAGAGGGAGACCAAGAGATGAATACACCAAGCAGATTCAGATGGATGTAGGATGCAGTAGGTACTGGGAGATGAAGAAGCTTGCACAGGATAGAGTAGCATGGAGAGCTGCATCAAACCAGTCTCAGGACTGAAGACCACAACAACAACAACAACAACTATGTTGAAAATACAAATTAAATAATATTCGAAAATGTTGTATATTATATGTTATTGTAATTACCTGTATGTATTCCATAAGTGCCTTGTGGACCGCTTCGCAGGTTTCAGGTATAAATTTACTAATTGTATTCCTTGGAACACGAAATAAATATTCCAGACTTTTAAAAGAGTCCCCTGTGGATAAATAGCGTAAAGTTACTTGAAGTTTAATGTTTGTTTTTACTGCTTGTCTCATATTAGTATCTGATTTTGAAATCAGAGGTGTCAACGCGTGCCAAAAGGTAGTCTAACTGCGCCTGAGACATTCGTAAAAAGTTTTTGAAATCTTCAGGGTAACTGTTTCTTAGTCCCATGTCAACCAAATTATGTGCCCTCTATGTTCTTTGAAGTATCCAGTTCCTGACCCACCATACTCTTTTGTTCCGTTTTTCTTGAGGTTCCACCAACCGATTCATTCTCTGTGCCAAAACAGTAGCAAAAATTGAACTCACCACAGCACAACTCTCGATAAGGAGCTCGTTCATGACCGGCTTCGCGCGATCAACTGAACCACGCTTGCGTTGACACTCCACTCCGTGTGAACTGCCCACGCCCCACGACTGATGGTTTCACTCCTGTCATGGCACGAAATCAAGCACGAAAACGCGGCACACGTTCGTGCTCACGCCCCGTGGGAACCCAGCTTTAGGCATGAAGAAATAAGTAATTTAACTGATGCAGTTTTTCTTTGTTTCAGTCATCAATGGTTTTGTCCATAAACATTACAAAACTGTAATTAATAGCGTCTGATTACTGCAAAATGCTTGGCACAAACAATTACATTCAGGTAGTGCCATCGGCGTAACACGCGATTATCGATACACTGAGACAGTTGGAAACGCAAAAAAGAAAGTGTATTTCAAGTGGAGTTAATTCTAGCTAACATGCAAGTTAACGTGAACTTTTGTATTACACTATTGGCCATTAAAATTACTATACCACGAAGGTGACGTGCTACAGACGCGAAATTTAACCGACAGGAAGAAGATGCTGTGATATACAAATGATTAGCTTTCCAGAACATTCACACAAGGTTGGCGCCGGTGGCGACACCTACAACGTGCTGACATGAGGAAAGTTTCCAACCGATTTCTCATACACAAACAGGAGTTGACCGGCGTTGCCTGGTGAAACGTTGTTGTGGTGCTTCGTATAAGGAGGAGAAATGCGTACCATCACGTTTCCGACTTTCATAAAGGTCGGATTGTAGCCTATCGCGATTGCGGTTTATCGTATCACGACATTGCTACTCGCGTTGGTCAAGATCCAATGACTGTTAGCAGAATATGGAATCGGTGGGTTCCGGAGGGTAATACGGAACGTCGTGCTGGATCCCAACGGTCACGTAACACTAGCAGTCGAAATGACAGGCATCTTATCCGCATGGCTGTAACGGATCGTGCAGCCACGTCTCCATCCCTGAGTCAACAGATAGGGACGTTTACAAGACAACAACCATCTGCACGAACAGTTATACGATGTTTGCAGCAGCATGGACTATCAGCTCGGAGACCATGGCTGCGGTTACCCTTGACGCTGCATCAGAGACAGGAGCGCCTGCGGTGGTGTACTCAACGACGAACCTGGGTGCACGAATGGCAAAACGTCACTTTTCGACTGAATCCAGGTTCTGTTTACAGCATCATGATGGTCACATCCGTGTTTGGTGACATCGCGGTGAACGCACATTGGAAGCGTGTATTCGTCATCGCCATACTGGCGTATCACCCGGTGTGATGGTATGGGGTGCCATTGGTTACATGTCTCGGTCAATTCTTGTTGCCACTGACGGCACTTTGAACAGTGGACGATACATTTCAGATGTGTTACGATCCGTGGCTGTACCCTTGATTCGATCCCTTCGAAACCCTGCATTTCGTCAGGATAATGCACGACAGCATGTTTCAGGTCCTGTACAGGCCTTTCTGGATACAGAAAATGTTCGACTGCTGCCCTGGCCAGCAAATTCTTCAGATCTCTCACCAATTGTAAATGTTTGGTCAATGGTGGCCGAGCAACTGGCTCGTCACAATACGCCAGTCACTACTCTTGATGAACTGTGGTATCGTGTTGAAGCTGCATGGGCAGCTGTACCTGTACACGCCATCCAGGCTCTGTTTGACTCAATGCCCAGGCGTATCAATGCCGTTATTATGGCCAGAGGTGGTAGTTCTGGGTACTGATTTCTCACGATCTGTGCACCCAAACTGCGTGAAAATGTAATCACATGTCAGTTATAGTATAATATATTTGTCCAATGAATACCCGTTTATCATCTGCATTTCTTCTTGATGTAGCAATTTTAATGACCAGTAGTGTATTATCACCTTTCGCTCAGTAACTAAACTCAGTATCTAAACTGCGACCTACTAGCAAGATAACAAACAGCAATAACATTTTATGAATTAATTTATTCTCTGCATGATCGATGAAGGAGATCTATTCGGTTTATTCGAACATCCTTGGTAAGAGTCTGCGATCTCTATCCATGGTAAGAGTCTGTGATCTCTATGCAACGGTATATCTCATAAATATCTCAATACAAAACCTGTTTGTCTGTACAACAGTACAGATTAGAGATCACTCGTCAGAGTCCAACCACAGTCTAATATAGACCGTGGTCCAACCATACATGGTTTTGTTTTTACCACAGAGATCACTGATTTTTACCAGTGATCTCCATTGATTTTTACAGAACAGGTGAGCTAGGAAAGGGTTGTGTTTTGTAAGTCGCGGAGAAGCTGTCAATTGACAGTAGACGTTGATCATATCTTTTACTATTAGCCTTTAAACAATGCATAAATTCGTCATAGTCAACAATTATTTTATGTCTATGTTGCTGTACAGGCTCATCAAATAAGTTAAATTCTCTGAATTTTCAAATGTAGTCCGGTGAGTGTCCCAAAGCCGTCGAAAGAAGGTGAGGAATCGACGCATCTAGATAGGAGCACGAGGAATCTTTGCTACAGTACAGGAAGTATTAACGTCTAGATAGCGCTGCGTCGCCAGTTTATCTTATTAAATGTGCGCTATTGTTGCGTAAACCAACGTTGTAATTCAAGGAAAGATGCGATAATTAGAATCTGACAGGGGTTACGCCTACATTTCTCTTAATCCAGTAGACGTGACAGCTACCCAAATGACGCACTCTCGAAGAATTTATCATTTATGTTCTTGTTTGTTGTGATACCAAACAGATGACCCCGATATGTGCCAGTTAGGTATAAAATGATGAGCAAGTTGTGACAGCTCATTTTATCAGAGTAGCCTGTGTACACAATGAAGAAGTACACATTTGCTTTGTGCGACAGAGCAACACGAAGCAGCAACTACAATTATAAGAACACTTCGAACAAAAAATTGCTACAGTGTCACTATACGTGTCAGAAGCAACAAATCCGCAGCGCAGTCGGATATTGTGTGTGAGTTTATTGTTAGTGGTCACTAAAATCTGATCACAGTCTATGTCACAATTTTCGAGAACAATTTGTTTCATGTTTACAGTCGTGTAATATCGTTTTCCAAACGTAACTAAATATTTTTCCGGGCTTTGTACCATTTACCACACTTGTGAGAAGTTATTGCTCTGAGTTAGAACCGTCAAATGTTCGAATCTAAATCGGGAATAACGCTTAAATGTGTGACTGTTATGGCACCGTTGAATGTATTCTCTTTCTTAGCCTCAGTGTTTTCTGTGTTCAAATTTGTTGAACTGCTGTATCTGTTATTAATTTTCTTTTCTAATTTTAAGGTAAGGTTGTGTGAAACAGCAAATGTGAGGATACAATTACATTTTAAGAATGAATCTTAATATACTGAAATGAATAGAGATCTGTGCTTTATTATTTACTGATATTCGTCCATAGACCATTTGTTGCAATAGTATAGGACGCGTCAGAAACGAGATAAAACATATCGACATATAAAATATTAACAAAACATTGTAAGATAAAACCTACCGGTATCATAGGAAATGGCCCAGCATTCACCTTAGCGACGAGTGGAAACTACGGAAAACGGAAAGGCAGGATGGCCAGACAGAAATGAACCCCAGACTTTCCAAATGCAGGTCGAGTATTTTGCACGCGCAAACGAAGTTGGCAGTCGGCGCGGTGGCTGATGGGAGCGACTGCAAAGGCATTTTCCATTTACAGCCGTTCCCATCAGCCGGCGCGCCGAGTGTCAACTTTGTTTGCGCGTACAAAATACACGACCCGCATTTGGGAGGAATAGCCATGGTGCTCGGTACACGATTAGAAGGGAACAAAATACATCATGCAACATGCACAATAAGTGAATAAATGAAAGAAATTGAAAATATAAACACTACTGGAAACGTGAAAACACCTGAACAAATTACCAGATAACACTACAGAAAAGTACGAAATGCACAATAAGTCAATGAATGATGTATGTGTAAACCTTGAAACTTTGTTTTTAAATCACCCCTCAAAAAATAAAACACGAGCACATTATATAGCACTGCTGAAAGGTATAAAGCATAAGCACACAAAATCTGGCTGACACTATAACTACCACAGATAGGCTAGCACCAGATCCTTTTGCGAAATGATGTTTACAAAGACAAACACAGCACCAATGGTACAGTACATCAATTAACAGAATCAAAACAATGAATGAGGACCTACTAATGTTTTACTCTAACATATTCACTTACATTGTAGAAACACTTAACAACAAGAAGTGATTTTTAACTGTGATCTAAAAGCTGTTTCCATCCCCACCTTTATGTAATTTGCAGCATATTATAAAGAGTGGTGCCAAAGTGTCGCTGACTGCAGGTTTTTGTAACTTGTTCTCCATGGAGTGACACACAGTTGCGGTAATTGGATTTGGGTAGCAGGTCATCAACTCCAGCTATTGTAGTCAACATATGTAAAAGGAGGGACAGTAAGCAAACACAGCTTTTAAAACAGGGGTTTGCATCTGTTCATGTCATGTTTTTCCTTTTATTGCAGACATGTACTGTTTATTTACTTATTTCATTAACAGTAGGACTACAGAGTAACCCAGCACCTTGAAATGTAAGGTGGGTCGGATGCTTCTGAATCTAACAGCAAAGACTTCTCATTGTTACAATCTCATTGGTATACAGTTGTTAATGCTTTATTTTAATTATATAAAGAACATAATATATAAAGATTTCTCTGATGTTACAGCCAATTGAATGCTTAACGATTTTTAAAATAGTTCCATATAATTTCTTACTACCTAGTTGATGAGAATATAAATTATAAAATGCAAATTTCACAGAAAAAAAAGAAAAAAATTAGCACAATGGGCGTGGTCAAAATAATTTGCAGTAGATAGAGGGAAGTGATATGCTGTATTTGGATGTATAATACAGTCTAAGTAGTATGTTGGTTAATAATGGCCTATTTTTACCTATTTCAGATGAGTAGGTCTCGGTACAACCTCAACCTATTCTCATCTGAAATGATTTGTGGTAATGTATGTTTACACGGATTATACAGATTAAATGCTGATTGAGCACTTCATACATGGAATACATTAATTTTAACTTTACATGAGAAATACACTTATGTTTGTAACTTGTTAGTAGAAATAAACATGTACTGTATTATTACTTGTGTCTGGGATTTGATCTATGTAGACAAAATGGATGTCATTGTAGTTAAGCAAACTTAACACTCTTTAAGTATCTGAGAAATGTTTAATGGTAGATTTCTGTCAAGTATTGATGGTCTGCATTTTCACTACATCTGTATAAACTTGCCATTAGCCCTTTACATTACCTCTCATATTCTGGTCTGCTGATTTGATTTTTAACATTTAAGTGTGTAACCTTATCTGTAACTCAAAAATAGCAACAAATAACTACAAAAATTCAAATGGCATGTATTAAAAAATGTTCATTTTGCTCTGTTTGTGATCATTCACATTCTTTATTATAAATGTTTGTGTAAGACATTTTGGTAAATTAGCATTATCCCACATCATTTTATGCTTATAAATGAGGCTATCAGCGCAATAGTGACCTAAGCCATATTTTTGGAAAAAATGAGATATTCACACACAACATCACTTTACGCCCTACCATTACGTCCTACAATCACCGGACATATATTCGGAGACCATGGACAATGTGACAGTGTCAGATGTTGTTTATGCACAAAACGGGGTGCAGTAATGGCCTGTGCCACATAGACCACTATTTCACCATGTACGCATAGCGAGTAGGCTGTTAGGACAGCATACCGTACGTCAAACAGCGCGTGATGGCTGGTGGAGGACACAGCTGCAGTATTGTGGTCGACTTGCTGAACAGTCATTAGTGTGTGTGTATACTACAGAATGATATGTGCAGTAGCCCTGGTGACGATGTCGAAGGATGGTGTTATGTTCCCTTGTTGGACTATATGATTTGATATGAACACCGTGCAGATAAGGAACATTTCCATTTTGGACGTACTTGGATCGGACACTACTGCCGATGCCTCAGATGTGGAATGTGCACGTGGCCGATTCAGCCAACGTTCAAGTGGTACAGTAGATGAGTTACTTGTCATGTTAGCAGAACCCAATCTACCAGTACATTGAAGGATACCACACCCACTATGTCAACCATGGACGTATCGGAGGGGGGGGGGGGGGGGGGGGGGGGATCGTAGTACTGGTACCGTAATTGCACAGCAACAAGGAAGAAAATGGGTCCAGAATGCACAACTGTAGGCATGGAACATTTGAAAAGAAAAATGATTGAAAGGGGAAGAATAAATTAGTGTGAAGGGAAATGTAGTGCCGAATAAACGTCTCACCCTTGGAGCATGCATGTGTCAGAAGGAATGTGGTTGACATTTTTCATCTGAATACCTGCAACATCTATTTGACTCTTTCTATGTATTAGATAGTTTCGACTTGCAGTTAGCATACATTTTTGCTATGGTGAAGGTAGTCCCTATGGCGTGCGTGTATCCCTCTGGTACTACAGAGTCACAACGAGTAACAACACGCCTATACCATTTCCAGAATGAAGAGCGAGTGGATGTGAAGGTGTGTGAAACGTTCTTTAAGAACATTTTGCAGATATCAGACGGTAGAATTACAAGAGTTCTTTCACAGAAAGTGCACCACCAGATCCCACCCATCGATAAGCGAGGCACATGCCCTGCTAAAAACAAAACACAAATAGCAAAGATGGTTGTGGTATAGAACTTCATAAAATGGTTTCCAGCATATCGGAGCCATTTTACATGAATGAATGAAACAGTGGATCGGAAGTATTTGTCACCAGACCTGAGCATGGGGAAGTTACACCATTTATATAAAGCCGAGCATGATGATCCGGTCTCGTGCTACATGTTTGGTCAGATATTTGATACAAGATTTAATCTGTCCTTTCATCACCCTGTAAGTGATTCCTGCTGTAAATGTGACCTCTGTAACATCAAACATGCTGCAGCCGACACTGTGGAAGAGAAGGGTAAATGAGAACATGAAAGAGAGTTACATCAACGAAAGGCCGAGAGCTTGCAAATGGGAATGCATCCCAATCCAGCAGAAGGGAGGCATCAGGACAACGATACAACTGTGATTGCCTTTGATTTAATGAGGACTTTACCAACACCGGTACTTATGACAGGTATCTGTTACTACAAGTGACAATTGTGGACATACTGCCTTGGAATACATGACCTATATAATAAGAAAGCTACCGTGTATATATGGAGTGAGAGCAAAGCATCCCAAGGATCGCAAGAAATTGGATCGTGTCTCATGCATTACATTAAACATAACATCCAAATAAAGTGACTGATTATGTACTCGGATCAATGTGGCAGGCAAAATCAGCATATAAAAATGGCCTTACTGTGTCAGTTCATGGTTCTGCATGCAGACTTCACACTAGAAGTAATCCACCACAAATTCCTAGTTAGTGGGCATTCATACCTACCATGTGACCAGGACTTTGGCATCATCACAAAGAACAGTAAGTTTCACCCAAACATATACACACCCTCTGACTGAATGAATGTCATTATCACTGCACAAAAACAACAACCCTTCACCACTATACCGATGACAAGGAATGACTTCATGTCCACAGCACATTTAGAGAGAAACATACATAACTGTAAAGTGTCGACTCAAAATACCAGGGTGCAATGGTTCTATATTCAGTGGCTTCAGTATAAAGCATCCTCTCCCAATATCATGTTCTATAAGTACTCCAATGAGCCAAATATCCCATTTGCCGACATCAGTTTTGCTAAACGTGTGTCGAAAGTAATTGAGAATCTGGACGTACTATATCCCAATGGACACGCTATTAGCACATTGAAAAAGACCGATTTAATGACCCTGTTGCAATTCATACCCCCTGTGTACCATGGTTATTACTGCAACTTGAAGACATCTGCCCAGCCCTGTGGCAACACCATCCCTGTAAATGATATGTAGGATGAACATTAACACCTCATGTTTATCTTGTCCAATGTTTGACTACAGTGTGTAAAGCAATAATGGCCTGTCCACATGTATCATGTATTACGGCCAAGTGCGCTGAAACAATAGTGGCCTAACCCCCACAAAAAACGGTCTAGAAACACTATTATGGTTAACTCCATGTATAGCCAAGTACCGGACACCGTACCAAGCTATGTGTACCACAATCATTTCTATACGCTGCAATCACTACCTTACACATCAATTCTGCAAATGTCAATATCTTCCAGTGACCATTCCCACAAACCGGTGTGCTGTGGGTTAGGCCACTATAGAACTGATAGCCTCAAATGTTTGTGTAAGACCTTCAGATAAAGTACCGGTAACATTATTCCACGTCATTTTATGTTTTTGTGTGGACTGGACATTGTCCATCAAATACTGATGAATAACAATGTTTCAAATTAGGAGTCCTTGTCTTTGTTGTTGAAAATTGTGGTAGAACTCCTCAAAACTGGAAACATGATACTTTTGAAACACTCTTGGCTTAAGGTCTTATGACATGAGAAATTTAATCACTGTACAGCATTTGATTGTGACACACTTCATAACTTTCAGAATGCTAAGGGCATTCTATGAAAATACTTAAGAGATGTGACCAGTGTCTTGTGCAAATACTTTTTCACTGACAGACCAAGAATTTTTTGAACACCTGTTACATAACACACATTCAGATACATGGTCTCATTCGCCATAGGTTGTCTTTTTGAAGACACATGGTTTTGAACACATCTTTGTGTACTGTGTGAGGTGAGAATACATTCTACAATTGTGAATTATCAAAACATACAGAATTTTAGAGACAACGTAAGAAATGGCCTCAGAAATGCAATGAAGAAGAAATACTGGAAAGGTCTTTTTCCTTTCTGCCATTCTCTTCCTGATAACTGAACCATTACCAGGATGTTTTAAATTCAATTATAAGAAAAGAAGCCGGAGAAATGAATTAAAATTTCCTCGAAGCTACATGAAAAAATACTCATAAGAATCTGTTACTGGAAATAACAGTACTTGTGAATTAGAGAGATAACTGCTGGACACAATTCCATTGTATAATGTGCAAGAGTTTCACAAGCTGTGACAAGTCCCAAATTGATCAATGACCCGAATATAGAATAAATTTCCTGTACTTTATGTCTGTGGTCATTAGACTACCGGTATCGGTCTATAATGACTATCTTCGGATCTGCAGCAAAATATGGGAAAAACACAAATACTCTAGCAGATTGTCTACAGCTTTAAACAATAAAATAGACCTTAATGAAAAGTATTACTGATATACATGTGCATTTGTGCATTTTAAATATAAAGAGGCATACCGGTTTTATAAAAACATGACCTAATATACTGGAGCCTTAGTGGCATCATCAAGTGCTAAACATAAAATCAGTGCCAGCATCATCAAATGTATATAAATAATGGTATATACAAGAGTTCATCTTGTCTGCAGAACTACTGTTTAAAGGAAACTGTCATATAATAGCCACAAAATGTTTGTGTTGCATGTTCGCTAGATGTCACTACTGTAGGCATACACACATTCTTCACTGTATTTTACATTGTAAATTAATCAGTGAGGAATATGTGTACACCAACAGCAGTTACATCTAGTGAACTGGTAACACAAACATTTTGTGGGTACTGTATGGCAGTTTGCTTTGAACACTAGTGCTGGTGACAAGATGACACTTGTATATACCATTATGTATATACATTTGACGATGCCACTTTGGCTCCAGTATATTAGGACATGTTTTATAAAGCAGATATGCTTCTTCATAATTAAAGTGCACAAATGCACATGTATTTCAGTAATACATTTCATTATGGTCTATTTTATTGTTTTAAACTGTAGACAATTTGCTAGTGTATTTGTGTTTTTCCCATACTTTTCTTCAGATCTGAAGATGGTCATTATAGACCAAAACCGGTAGTCTGATGACAAAAAATTGTAACAATAGGCATAAAGTAAAAGAAATTTATTCAGGAAGAATAAGTTGCAAATACCTTTCCGGCCATTCAGGTTTGGGTTTCCTGTTGTTTCCATTAATCCCTCCAGTCTGTACACTTTCCCTCATTTAAAAAAAATCACCACATGCACCTCAACATTTTCCAACATTTTCTTATCTCTTGTCTACACCTGCACTCAGCAAGTTACTCTGTGTTATGTGGCTAAATGTACATGGTGTACCAAATACATCCCCCCTCCCCAATTCTTCCACCACCCTTTTCTATTATGGCCATTATGAGAGATATAACAGTAGGAAATGTGTATTTCTTGACTTGTATTGGAACATGGGCTCACAGAATTTGCAGAGGATATCTCTCTATGATGTACATCACCTTTCTTGCAGTGTGCATATTTTATATTATCTTTTTTTTTCTAAACAAAAAAAATAAAGCTAGCAATCCTTACCTCCTTCTTCCATTAAACAAACTCTGACAATCTCAAGAGGATAAAAAATACTGAACAAATGGTTGAATGAAGATTTTGTAATGAACCTCCATTATGTATTAATTACACTTCCTGGTATCTATTTTTTTCCCTACAGTTCCTTGTGCACACGTATAACTGATGCCATTTACACTGACTCTCATATGAAACTCTTACTTTAACACATTTTTAACATCTCTCAGTGTAGTTACAGCTGTCACTATTAGCACCATCTCTAAAATATTCCACCACATGTTGTTGTTGTTGTTGTTGTTGTTGTTGTCTTCAGTCCTGAGACTGGTTTGATGCAGCTCTCCATGCTACTCTATACTGTGCAAACTTCTTCATCACCCAGTGCTTATTGCAACCTATATCCTTCTGAATCTGCTTAGTGTATTCATCTCTTGGTCTCCCTCTACGATTTTTACCCTCCGCGCTGCCCTCCAGTGATAAATTTGTGATCCCTTGATGCCTCAGAACATGTCCTACCAACCGATCCCTTCTTCTAGTCAAGTTGTGTCACAAACTCCTCTTCTCCCAATTCTATTCAATACCTCCTCATTAGTTATGTGATCTACCCATCTAATCTTCAGCATTCTTCTGTAGCACCACATTTCAAAAGCTTCTATTCTCTTCTTGTCCAAACTATTTATCATCCATGTTTCACTTCCATATATGGCTACACTCCATACAAATACATTCAGAAACGACTTCCTGACACTTAAATTTATACTTGATGTTAACAAATTTCTCTTCTTTAGAAACGCTTTCTTGCCATTGCAGGTCTACATTTTATATCCTCTCTACTTCAACCATCATCAGTTATTTTGCTCCCCAAATAGCAAAACTCCTTTACTAATTTAAGTGTCTCATTTCCTAATCTAATTCCCTCAGCATCACCCAACTTAATTCAACTACATTCCATTATCCTCATTTTGCTTTTGTTGATGTTCATCTTATATCCTCCTTTCAAGACACAGTCCATTCCGTTCAACTGCTCTTCCAAGTTCTTTGCTGTCTCTGATAGAATTACAATGTCATTGGTGAACCTCAACGTTTTTATTTCTTCTCCATAGCCTTTAATACCTACTCTGAATTGTTCTTTTCTTTCCTTTACTGCATGCTCAATATACAGATTTAATAACATCGGGGACAGGCTACAACCCTGTCTCACTCCCTTACCAACTGCTGCTTCCCTTTCATGCCCCCCGACTCTTATAACTGCCATCTGGTTTCTGTACAACTTGTAAATGGCCTTTTGCTCACTGTATTTTACCCCTGCCACCTTTAGAAATTGAAAGAGAGTATTCCAGTCAACATTGTCAAAAGCTTTCTCTAAGTCTACAAATGCTAGAAATGTAGGTTTGCCTTTCCTTAATCTATTTTCTAAGATAAGTCGAAGGGTCAGTATTGCCTCACGTGTTCCAACATTTCTGCAGAATCCAAACTAATCTTCATCTGTAAAGAATTCGCGTTAGTAATTTGCAGCTGTGACTTATTAAACTGATAGTTCGGTAATTTTCACATCTGTCCACACCTGCTTTCATTAGGATTGGAATTATTATATTCTTCTTGAAGTCTGAGGGTATTTCGCCTGTCTCATACATCTTGCTCACCAGATGGTAGAGTTTTGTCAGGACTGGCTCTCCCAAGGCCGTCAGTAGTTCCAATGGAATTTTGTCTACTCCCGGGGCCTTGTTTTGACTCAGGTCTTTCAGTGCTCTGTCACACTCTTCACGCAGTATTGTATCTCCCATTTCATCTTCATCTACATACTCTTCCATTTCTGTAATATTGTCCTCAAGTACATCGCCCTTGTATAGGCCCTCTATATACTCCTTCCACCTTTCTGCTTTCCCCTCTTTGCTTAGAACTGGGTTTCCATCTGAGCTCTTGATACTCATACAAGTGGTTCTCTTTTCTGAAAAGGTCTCTTTAATTTTCATGTAGGCAGTATCTATCATACCCCTACTGAGATAAGCCTCTACATCCTTACATTTGTCCTCTAGCCATCCCTGTTTAGCCATTTTGCACTTTCTGTCAATCTCATTTTTGAGACGTTTGTATTCCTTTTTGGCTGCTTCATTTACTACATTTTTATATTTTCTCCTTTCATCAATTAAATTCAATATTTCTTCTGTTACCCAAGGATTTCTACTAGTCCTTGTCCTTTTACCTACTTCATCCTCTGCTGCCTTCACTGCTTCATCCCTCAGAGCTACCCATTCTTCTGCCACTGTATTTCTTTCCCCCATTCCTGTCAATTGTTCCCTTATGCTCTCCCTGAAACTCTGTACAACCTCTGGTTTAGTCAGTTTATCCAGATCCCATCTCCTTAAATTCCCACCTTTTTGCAGTTTCTTCAGTTTTAATCTACAGTTCATAACCAATAGATTGTGGTCAGAGTACACATCTGCCCCTGGAAATGTCTTACAATTTAAAACCTGGTTCCTAAATCTCTGTCTTACCATTATATAATCTATCTGATACCTTCTAGTATCTCCAGGATTCTTCCATGTATACAACCTTCTTTTATGATTCTTGAACCAAGTGTTAGCTATGATTAAGTTATGCTCTGTGCAAAATTCTACCAGATGGCTTCCTCTTTCATTTCTCTCCCCCAATCCATATTCACCCACTATGTTTCCTTCTCTCCCTTTTCCTACTCTCGAATTCCAGTCACCCATGACTATTAAATTTTCATCTCCCTTCACTACCTGAATAATTTGTTTTATCTCATCATACATTTCATCAATTTCTTCATCATCTGCAGAGCTAGTTGGCATATAAACTTGTACTACTGTAGTAGGCATGGGCTTCGTGTCTGTCTTGGCCACAATAATGCATTCACTATGCTGTTGGTAGTAGATTACCCACACTCCTATTTTTTTATTCATTATTAAACCTACTCCTGCATTACCCCTATTTGATTTTGTATTTATAACACTGTATTCACCTGACCAAAAGTCTTGTTCCATATCTCTAGTAATTGATTATATGGTAAATTTCCTGAAAAAATTGCTTTTAAGAAGCAGAATGAAGTGTGTGTCATTCCAGAAACAGACTCACCCTAGAAGTGGATCAAAAGTGTGAAGTGAAATTATTTTCAGAAGCAGAAACTGGTACATCAGTTCAGTCCAAAAGAACACTAAATGTAGAAATTTTAGTCTCATACTTTATTTTCATTTATCTTACCTTTTTATTAATTTCATGTTCCATGGATCCAAGTTACAAGTGTATATCTCAGATATAGAATGTGTCACATGTTATAAATGCACTCTACATGATTAAGTGTATATATTACTTTACAGCCAGATGTGTAGAGGATTAATTACCCGAATAATGCAGCACTAATGATTGGGTATTATGTTAATAACAATTACAAACTTTTGCTGAACAGTATACAAACTCATTACACCACGATACTGACACTGTGTTATAGAATGTTTTATTGACAGCTAGCAGTTCAGTACATCATAGTATGCACAAGTACTCATTTATTACATTAATGGTACTCACAGATTTTAAGGTCAGTGTGTAGGCTGTTACTGGTACCTTACAACTTATGGAGTATTATCATCAACATATACCTTATCGTTCCTTTGTATCTATGAAGTATTACATGAAGCCAAAAATTCCTTTGTTGTGTAGGACTTTGCTAAATGGTAGTGTTTTAGATGTTTTTGAATTTATGCAGGCCACCAACAACAGATTTAACACACGCTTATTGGAAATTGTATATCTTGATGCTTAAGTAATGTATTTCTTTATGTACTGTGCTGATGTTTTTTTATCTATGTAAGTCCTGTTTATTTTGTGTAAGATGCCCATCATACAGACTGCTAAATCTGTATTTTTTTCCAGTGAAGGTTATCAGCTGAGAATGTATTAGCAAGGCATGATGAGAATTTTAAAATGTTGAACAGTGCTGATATTGTCACTGGATAAGTATTTAGTAGTCAATAGGTGCAAGGAAACTGCTTTGCTGATGCATTTTGAATTCAATCATCTTCAGAACAGCAAGCCAAGAAGAAGAACTGCATACAGGCAGTATGGGGCCATATGAACATGATACATTCCAAAATGTATGTTTTTTTCTGTATGACTGGTCCTCATTAGCCTTCTCCAAAACCACATATCCATTGCATCTGAGCACTGTCCTCAACACTGTGCAGCATTCACAGTCATATAGGAGCACAATTTAACTTAATGTCTTAACAAATTTTTCTTCCTTCTCTATGTTGAACACCTTTTTACTTGTGCTTCAGATCCGATTTTCATAAATGGAGTACCTACTTCATCAGATTATATTTCTTCTTTTTCTTTGATGTATTCTTCTTCCATGATGATGCCTTTTCTTACATGTTTTGCCGTGAATTGCAATTTCTTAATTTTTCAATATGCCCTGTCACTTATTCCATTTTTATGACTGTCTCTGTATATTATCATTTGTAGCCTGGTGCTTAGCCCCACAGTATTTTTCTGTGATGATATTCTTTGTGACTCTGTAGCTTTCATGCACTAATTTCTTTCTTTTTCTATGTTATTCTTTTCCTTAATTAAATTTACTATACTGCATTGTCATTGGTGATTTTTTTACTTTCTGTTTTTTCCAGTCTTCTGTCTGCTGTTTTGTTGTATTTCCTTTCACTTTATTTTATAGTGTTAAAAGTACTATTACTATCAGTTCATAAGTTGGTTTTGTACCACATTCCTGTCTCACTGCTTGCTCTTAACATTTTCAGTATTCCATCTTTTTAGACACTCTTCAGGTCTGTTTTAAATTTTAAATTACACTTTTGCCAAGACTGACACTGTCTACATCTACCCTGTATACATTAGGTGTTATCTGATTTCTGTATCTTCTCTCCACTTATGTGAAATCAGTTTGGTACCTTTTCTTATCACCTTGAGCTTTCCATGTGTATCTTCTTTTATGCAGTTTGAAGGTTATGTTTATCATCACCATGGCATGTTCCTCACAAAATTCAAGCAGATGCTGTCCTCTGTCACTGGTGATCACCATGCCAAATCTCCCTGTTGTCCTGTCAGGATCATCACCTACCACATTGCTGAAATTTTCATTTGTTATTTTTATATACTCTTCAGTGATTTCATGCATATTTTCAGTTTCATCTTCACATTGTGTGAGAGTTGGTTAAAACTAGCAAAGTTACCATGTTTAGCTGCAGTTCATATCACCACTATGTAGCTAATACATAAGGCATATATACATTTCATTTATTCACTCTGTTATGTAGAGTTTATCATGAAGGTGAACTTTTAGGTTTTTTTATTGTGTCAAGGTATACATTAACAAAGAGCATCAGCCGTTAGGAACAAATTCTGTAGACGTTACTAAAAAATTAGGTGTCAGTACAGTGTTATTCCCTATAGGCTAGATTTTACCACAGAGAAATTGCAATATAAAAAACTGCTGCTTTGTCAGTCATATTAAACCACTTCTGTTCATGTTGTGCTGCCAGCTTAACATTTCCATGATCATATTGACATTTATCACCGCCCCTAATTTTTTAACAAACATCTCGGAAAAGGCAATGATGCAACTGAAACAACAGTTCACAACAGAGGTATTGGAGTATGAGGGAAAGCTAACAGCTTAAAAATTTGGGAGATACTGTGGTCACTCATGTTACATTCTGAAATCAGTGTTTTATTATGTTGACTTTTTATCAATCTATAAATCTATGTTTTGTTCTGTAAATCATCATTATATATTGTGTTATTCAGGCAAAGATCTTGAATTAATATTTAAGCTGGGAAAAGCATTAAATTTAAAGAAAAAGAATGTAATTATTTATTTTGTGACTCAAGTTACAAATTTGAGACATCCTACTGCTAATGTACATTTTGGGTCAAAAGTGTCCTCAAACTGTTAGGAGTTTGGGTCTGGTTTTTATCACAGAAAAGGCATATTAGGTTGGCATTCAAGTGACACAGTTACAGATTTCTAAAAATATTTGTACCATGTAATACAGGGTGTACATTTAAGTCCAGGAACACTTTCAATTATTTATTGCACAAGAACCAAACATTGTACAGATATCAATATCATACATATGTCATTTTGAAGAGAAACTCAGGAAATGTGTTAAAAAAAAAAAAGAGACACTGCCACAGCGTAGTTTGGGAATTTGCCGATACTCAGTGCTAGTCGCAAACGTGGTGAGTCCAGGTGTGGAGTGAGCTTTATGTGTGTTGGAGTTTGACAGAAACAAGTGTGCTACAGCTGTTCAACGGATGTTTAGAACCAAGTATGATAAGAAGCCACCAACAAGGAAGGCCATTTACCACTGGCACAAGGAATTCGTTACAACAGGTTGCTTGTGCCCGGCAAAGAGAAGTGGATGACCCAGTGTGAGTGAAGTGAATGTGGAGCGCATACGAGCGACATTCATAAGGAGTCCAAAAAACTTGGTGCATCATGCATCCCATGAACTCGAACAGTGTGGAAAGTCCTGCATCAGAAGTTGTCTATGGAACCAATTTGAGCTAGTGCAGAAGCTGAACGACAACAACAAAGACAAGTGTTTTGAGTTTTGTTCACAGTTGCAACAATTGAATGAGGATGGCGGTGGCATTGTTGATCACTTAATTTTTAGCAACAAAGCCACTTCTAACACTAATGGGAAAGTGAACAGGCATAATTGTCTAATCTGGAGTACAAAGCATCCACACAAATGCTTTGAATTTGAGTGTGATTCCTCAAAAGTAAATGTTTTTTGTGCCTTGTCATGTTGAAAACTGTATGGGCTGTTCTTCTTCACCAAGAGCACTGTCACCGAATATTCCTACTTGGGCATGTTGCAGCAGTAGCTGATGCCTCAAATGCAATTGGACTCTCCATTCATCTTTCAGCAGGATGGGGCTCCACCCCATTTTCATTGTGAAGTTCGGGGCTACCTGAACACGGAGCTGCCACATCGATGGATTGGCTGCGCTACAGAAAGGGACAGTTGTTTCATGAAATGGCTTCCCTGATCACCAGATCTCACTCTGTGTGACTTTTTTCTGTGGGGACACAGTAAAGATTTGGTGTATGTACTGCCTCTACCACGCGATGTAGCAGAGCTCCAGGAGAGAATATAGGAAGTGACTGCCACAGCCGATGATGCCATGCTGGGATGGGTATGGCAAGAATTCAATTACACTATTGACATCTGCCAAGTCACTCATGGTTCACATATAGAATATTTGTAAAAAAACTTTCAGAGTTTCTCTTCAAAATGCAATATGAATGACATCTATACAATGTTTGGTTCTTGTGTAATATATAATTTAAAGTGTTCCTGGACTTTATGTATACCCTGTATATTATAGTATACTGAAAAAAGCACATGACTCAGTGTCACATGACTTATGTTACTTGCTACTTATTGTTGGACAAACTTTTCCCTGTGAGCAGAGAAATGAAAATATAACATTATTTACCTAATAAGATATCCTTGACATTAAGATTTCATTTTTTAAACAATATTAAAAATTATAGGAGCATGACCTCTGGGAAAATAAACTGTAAATTCAATTAAAAGTCAGAGAACTGAAAATATCCTCTTGCAATGACATCAGGGGGATTAATTTTATTTGTAATTTTTTCATGTGTGTGCAGAATTTCATCACATTTTGCAGGCTTTTTCTAACAGTGCCCAGTATACTGTATGATCCATTGCACAGATTAAGTAAGAATTACCAAAACTTACATGTACTTCTCCAACATAGAATTTACCATCATATTCTACTTTGTGCCAGTCTCCAGTTTTCACACTTTCTATAGTTTCTTCAGTATGATGATCTGCAGCATGGAAATTCTTTGGAGACAGCAGTTTTTTGTACCACCCCTTTCTTGTAGTGAAAGCAGTGAATGCTTTTTATATTTGGTACTGATAATGCTGAAGAAAATATCTGAGCCAGATTAAGTGTCACACTGATTCCTTGAATTTCATCAGTAGACGTTTGAAAAACCTGCATAGTTGTACTTGTAGCTGCCTGAGCAAAAGTTGATGCATCAGCTGCTATGAATTTTTGCTTTATTGCTGCATTCTACACTTGCCGTTTTGCAACTGCACAAACTCCGTCTATGCCTCCTTTACCATGGAATGTAGCAAAAAAGTTTCAATAAATTTCCACATTGTGGAATGATTGAAGTTGAGGTACAACAGCAGTAATATATTTTGTTTTTAAATTGTGAAACAGGTCCATCTGACCAGACTGAAACTACCTTCACATTTTCATGTATAGTTGACAGTACCTTGTTGATGTACACAGTAGAAGTATCCTTGGAATGGGATAACCTGACTGAAATGGCAACAATTGGCTGATGAGAACCTGAATGCCACTGTGACAGTGAAAATACTAACGTGTGCTTGTGCCCAATGTGCGCTTTTCATCTCATCCTGATAAATGCAAATCAATATACAGCAATGCAAACTCCTTAGAATCTTGGCCCAGAACCACTTCCTTTTACTAATACTAAGATGAACTCTCTTTGTATAGCAATGAAGAAGAAACTGAGGAATTATGGAAGTTATATATTTCACTATATCAGCTGTTGAGTCTTCTTCTTCGACTTTAATAATTTTAACACAGTTTTCTTCCATCTTCCAAACATACCATAATAAATTCACACTTTCTAGATCGTCAATTTTGCAGGCTTTATTGAAACATCTACCATTTTGACATGTGTTATGTTCATTCCACCAACAAAGCTCACTGTGTGGTTGGCGTATGATGGCTGATACAAATGTGTTGCAGTAACCTGGCATATTACCATGTTTCTTTTGAAAGCTGCTGATAGCATTTATGAAATTTCATGATACTGACACAAATATACGTAATGATGTAGTTTGCTGCTTAATTGAGTGTACTTCTGCAAACTCAGATTTCCCTATTTGAACTTCAGGGAGTGCCTGTTCGAGTGCCTCATATGTCTGCATTATGGACATGTCTAAGTGACAAATGTGAACTGTCTTTTTCTCATTATTTCTTCTAATCACTATTTTGTCCTTCCTTCCTGGTGACTAACATCGTCATGACAGAAGAAACTAGTTACCAAGTCTCTAGCTTCAGAACTAAGGCCTCTGTTTTCTGGACTTCTGGCATGACTGGGTCTTTCAGACCTTCCATGTGAAGAACTTCTACACAAGTCACTGAACAACTTATGAACAATTACAGCTTTATGTCGTATGAAGATGGCAAGAGATGATTGGCTCAAGCCATGGCTTTGCCCAGAGCACTATGTGACTTATATGGTGACAAAGCAGCTCTACTAGATTGCTGATCTTGCATCTTATGTTGCCTATGTTTTCTGACTCCACCCCTAGTTTTAGCTCTTCTTTCTTCTAATAACATTCATTGCTTATGTTGACTCAACTGTTGGAACTTTTGTTTCCACTTTTGTTGACAGTTTCTAGCTTCTTCCAGATGCTTCTTCTTAAATCCTTCATAGCTTTCTTCACTCTTTAACTTTTCCCTCCTACTTTTCTCTCTTTCTGCTGCTGTTAAGGGTTAAGGGCATTCTCATCTTTTAACCTTAAAAAAATATAACTGCAACTCAGATTACATGACTCACATTACACATTTAATTTTCTGTTTTTACTATATTGGCTGAAATTGTAAAATTTTTAGTAGAGATATAAGTTACACATCACACAAAGAAGTAAATTACTTAACAAGATAAAATTAACTCTACCATTCCTCTTAATATAAAAACTTAATTACATGAAAGTGAAACTTAATTACGTGAAAGTGACTCATGTTACATTAAAGTTCATACTGTTGAATTATTTATCCTAACCTGTAATTTACCTACTTCAATTTTATACTCTTTATGCAACAGAGTAGGGTATGTAACTGTAATATAAATAGTGATACACTAATTCTTACCAGCCAATTAGTTGGAATGAAGGTCCAAAATCTCCAATAATTCATACTCTCATCACATGAAAAACATTTGGCTACAAATTGTGGAGGGAAAGCAATAATAGGCAACAAGCCATTGTTGCTATACAATGAAAAGTCCAGCCCTTTCAAACAATGAATAAAAAGTACCGAATTTTGAAATTATTATAAATCAGATATGTATCCTGTTTTACATAAAATATCCCAGATGACATTACTGTACATGCTGAAAACATTAAAGATTAAAAATAAATAACTAAATTGAACTGACATGCTGTGTATCACTCACCAAGTCAGAGTGAAGAGCACTCAGGGGAAAGACAAAGAAGACGCAGAAGGAGAGAGAATAATATTTTTTAAAAAAGCAAAAATTAGTTTAATACGGCTGAATCAGAGGAAATGGAGAAATTATGTCATCTTGAAAAAAAGAATGTGAAACCACCAGAAACAAAGAATACATAAAAACTAGATTACTGTAGGCATATAAAACCTGCTTCAGTGGAATATCCCAAATATTAATTAAGACAATTTTATTAGCACCATGCCTTGCTGCCAACAAACAACTTGTTACACATGGCTATCAACTTGTTCTGAAATGTGCCAACTGATTTTAGTTTACTTCTCTTATAATGCAGATTACTGAACTATTACTTTTAAAGCAATTAAGCACTTGTACCATAAAATCTGCACAAAAAGCCTTTTAATTCTGCACATTTTTGTGACTGTCTGTTGATAACTAGCTTTGCTCCTTTCAATTTGGGGCATGGTGACACACTCAGGACTTAGGCAGCAAAAGGAGTCACCTGTTTTGGACTAACACAGCTGCAATATTTTTACGGCTACCTCAATTCTGTGGGCTTTTGAAATGGATGTGATTAGCCATGGAACCCAGCAGGTGGCAACCTTGGTGATTTTTAAAATCCTTTCCAAGGCATTGAAAATTCATCAATGATTGATTTTTGCTTTTTTGAGTATCACCTCATCAGTGAAACACTGGACTTCAAGCATCACGACCTTCACTTATGCTGCAATTCCTGGTTCTTCGCAGAGAAAAATTCTGCCATTTCATTGCTCATCACTCAAACTTGATTATCACACTGGAAACATCTACACCACCAAACCACTGTTCATTGTTGCCATACATTTACACTAACTAAGCCTGAATTGTTGCAATGTACAAGGGTAATCCCAAAAGTAAGGTCTCCTATTTTTTTTATAAGTAAATAGACCTATCTATTTCTACAATGGTCTACATCATTTCACAGCTTGAACATTTAGCTATTTTCAACATAATCAACATTTCTGTCAATGCATTTTTGTAGACGCTGTGGCAGTTTTTCTATGCCCATGTCATACCAGCTCGCCGCCATGCTGTTCAGAAACCTATGAACTTCTTCCTTCACCTTGTTGTCGGGGCTGAATCGCTTTCCGACCAAATGTACTTTTAACTTAGGGAACAGAGGATAGTCACTGGGCGCCAAATCAGGACTATAGGGTGGGTGGGTGATTATGTTCCACTGAAACTGTTGCAGGAGATCAATGGTTTGCCAAGTGAAGTGTGGGTGACCATTGTCATGGAGAATGTGTACAGCCTTGCTCAACATTCTTCTTCTCCGGTTCTGAATTGCCCGTTTGAGTTTTTTCAGAGTCTCACAGTACCTGTCAGCATTGTCCTGTTTGGCTGCAAGGCGATGAAGAAATGTGCAGGAAGCATCAACTCATTGTCACATGTGGTCCTCAGTCAGCATGTGTGGCACCCATATTACACACACCTTCCTGTAGTTAAATGTTTCTGTTAAAATTATGTGAGCGGTGCTTCAGGGAACCTCGGGACCCAACGTGCAGAGATCATCCAGGGTGATCCACCGATCTTCACGCATGCTTTGCTCAACCTTCAACACTGTCTCCTCAGAAATTGACAGTCTCCTGCTCCTTTGTTCATCATGAATTTCGGTCCGACCAGCTGCTACCTCTCTACTCCAATTACGAACATTTTTGACACCCACGCATGACTCACCGTACACTGCCACCAATTGGTGATGTATCTCAAGCGGCGCAGTGCCCTTTGCATCCAAAAACTGAATAACTGCCCACAATTCACACTTGGCGGTAACATCCAATGGGAGCTCCATTCTCAACGGCTGCCAAGCCAAGACTGAGCACCTCAGTGCGTGAAGCACTCTTCATAACAGTGTGACCAACTGCCACACAAACATTGTTCTGTACTTATAAAAAATAGGAGACCTTACTTTTGGGATTACCCTCATAGTTCACCATCAAACATACTAAGTTTATGGCTTGTAGAAAATAAACTAATGCTGAATCACAGTAAAACTCAGTTTCTACAGTTTCTAACACACAATTCATCAAAACCTGACGTTTTAATTTCACAGAATAGGCATATGATTAGTGAAACTGTGTAGTTCAGATTTCTAGGTATTCAGACAGATAGTAAACTGTCGTGGAAAGTCCACAACTTTCTTGTTCAAAGACTTAATGCTGCCATTTTTACTATTGAAACGGTATCTGAAGTGAATGATCGTTGGACATGAAAATTAGTCTACTTTGCTTATTTTCATTCGCTTTTGTCACATGGTATTATATTTTGGGGTAACTCTTCCCATTCTAAAAGGATATTTTTGGCTCAGAAATGGGTGGTTTGGGCAATAAGTGGTGTAATTTCATGAACCTCTTGTTGACCCCTGTTCACGAGTCTGGATATTTTGGCATTGACCTCTCAATATATGTATTCCTTACTATAATTTCTTGTTAACAATATTAGCTTATTCCCAAGAACAAGCAGCTTTCACGCAGTTAATGCTCGGCAGAAAGCGAACCTGCTCTTGGATCTGACTTCCTTAACTCTTGTGCAGAAAGGTGTGCAGTATACTGTTGCATCAATTTTCAATAAGGTACCATTTGAATTCAAAAATCTTAGCAGTAATCCACGCACTTTCAAATTGAAACTGAAGAGTTTCCTGATGGGTCACTCCTTCTATTCTGTCGAGGATTTCCTTGAAAAATCAAGCTGATTCTTGTTGTATTATTGATTGCATTTACCTAAACTTATGGATTTACTTTTTTGGGTTCATAAAAATTTTATTTTTATCTGTTATTACTTTCATGTTGTAATTTCATGTACTGGCACATTTTATGACCTTGGAGATATGCTCATCAATTTGGTACTATGGAACTTGATGGGTAAATAAAAATAAATAATAATAAAACTTGAGAATTCAAACCTACCAAACTGGCCAACTGAGATATTTACACTTTACAAGGTGCAAAGAACAAAACCTAGAGCTTTTATCATAAAGGATAGCATGATGCTGTTACACAGAGGAATTGCAGAAAAGCTCAGAATGGGATGTCTTTTTCTTAGAGAGGGTCACAAGTCGTTGAGGAAATAGAATGCTAGTTAAATGGCTTGGTTTTCGTACAACACAAAACAGATAGATTGGTGTTGATGATTTTCTGCATAATAGGGTGTGCAGATTACAAACAACACAGTAGTATAACTACCCAATAGGATATGTATGAGTGGTATTATTGACTAACTGCCAGTCGAATTACACGTTCCCAGATGTAACTACTGTAGACCTGGAACCAAGCATCAAAACCTGTTGGCACATGGTGATAAAGGGATAATCTTCTTGGTGAGCCATGTATGGAACATGACGCCACATTTGTGGCAAATAAAGTTCTCGCAGGATGTCAGACTGCAGGTCGAATTTTAGCAGATGAAGCTAAGACAGTACATACAAGAAGGGATATTGGCACAGGTCATCACATTGTGGCATTTGCAGTTGAAAAAGCCATGCATGGTAAAATTAAGTTTGGTTTGGGGATGAATTTCAAGCAAGTTATAAATGCAGCATGTCACACACTAAATAAGAAAAAGAAGAAGATGGAGCAGGAGTATTTAAAAGAGAGTACCCTGGCAGCAGTGCATACACCTAAACCCACTCTGAAGCATAAAGGAGATGTTAAAACACCCAGTATTCTGCCAATACCCAAGACCTCAGGTGGAATTATTCCCTTCCTCATTCTAGCCTTTGCAGGCCTCTAAGTGGTGGGTTCACTGGCAAATAGTGCTGCAGCTGTTTCCAGAACAGTGAAAAACATGCTGAACTCCCAGGGGTAACTAGAGGAAGCAGGAAGACATAATCACATGATGGAAACAGCAGCCATCGGGAAAGGACTGTACATAAAACCGTACAAGAAGGGGCTAGTTCTCTTCATAAACAAAAAAAAGCCCCTTTGTCATCCTACCTGATATAGCACTTACAAATATAGATCTGTTTAAGTTTGTTAGGAAAAAATTCAACATTCGAAGATTCTGTAGTGTGTTTATGTGGGATGCATTACTGAAGACTATATGAAAGTCTAGAGAATGCAAAATTCTGAATGTTGATGTTGTCAGAGGACTTAGAAGCCAGTGAGTGGCTTATGTTAAAAAAGTACTAATAACGTCCATTTTTTTGTCTCACTTGGTGACCTACAACCTCTAGAAGAATTACAGTGATACTTCACAGGCAGAAGTTGTGTATTCTACAATTTTCAAAGTTATCAAGACTTCCAGACATACCTGTGTGGTCATCTGTACATTATGTTTCTCCTGACATTTACGAAGAAGGATATACAAGGATATGCATTGAGCATCACCAGTTGAGGTTCAGGTGCAGTGTCATACACTCTGACTTTAAAAGAATGACCATCAGTATTACACGTGAATCACTTTCCACTGATTGATTTAAGTACTGAAGAATGGAGTATTGCGCTGACTGGCCTGGAGACATACAACAGCATCCCAAAAATGACAGAGGCTAACAATAAACTGCATGTGGAGATTAATGGTAGAAAATAAATTTTGGTAACAGAACCTGTAATATACAGTATTGATGATTTAAATGAAATTTTAAAACAGTATGTGAAAGGGATCGTGCTATGTGCAAACATCAGTGCATTTAAATTGCAACAAACTCCTATCTCAACGATAGATTGGTTCATACAATGTGCAGATTTTTCCTGTCAGTCAGATTGGTGTATAAGATTGGTGAGACTCCTACCAACGCTGTATACCTTCCAGCAACAGTTCAAACTATTGGCAGCTGGGTATAATCAATTTTTCGACTTTTGTGGTGAGACAACCATTGTGCAACTACATCTAAGACAGGATTGGTGTAAGGTATAAAGCCAGTGCACACAACCCATGGCACAGCACTTCACAGCAGAACCACAAGGCGATAATATGTATTAACTATGAGTTTCTTACGTCAGCGGACCTGAAAATCTGCAATAACATCACTTCATGTACCTCTCCCAGTAGAGTTGTTGTTGTTGTTGTTGTCTTCAGTCCTGAGACTGGTTTGATGCAGCTCTCCATGCTACTCTATCCTGTGCAAGCTTCTTCATCTCCCAGTACTTACTGCAACCTACATCTTTCTGAATCTGCTTAGTGTATTCATCTCTTGGTCTCCCTCTACGATTTTTGCCATCCACATTGCCCTCCAATGCTAAATTTGTGGTCCCTTGATGCCTCAGAACGTGTCCTACCAACAGCTCCCTACTTCTTGTCAAGTTGTGCCACAAACTCCTCCCCAATTCTATTCAATACCTCCTCATTAGTTATGGGATCCATCCATCTAATCTTCAGCATTCTTCTGTAGCACCACATTTCGAAAGCTTCTATTCTCTTCTTGTCCAAACTATTTATTGTTTATGTTTCACTTCCATACATGGCTACACTCCATACAAATTCTTTCAGAAACGACTTCCTGACACTTAAATCTATACTCGACATTAACAAATTTCTCTTCTTCAGAAACGCTTTCCTTGCCATTGCCAGTCTACATTTTATATCCTCTCTACTTCGACCATCATCAGTTATTTTGCTCCCCAGATAGCAAAACTCCTTTACTACTTTTAGTGTCTGATTTCCCAATCTAATTCCCTCAGCATCACCTGACTTAATTCGACTACATTCCATTATCCTCATTTTGCATTTGTTGATGTTCATCTTATATCCTCCTTTCAAGACACTGTCCATTCCGTTCAACTGCTCTTCCAAGTCCTTTGCTGTTTCTGACAGAATTACAATGTCATCGGCGAACCTCAACGTTTTTATTTCTTCTCCATGGACTTTAATACCTACTCTGAATTGTTCTTTTCTTTCCTTTACTACTTACTCAATACACAGATTGAATAACATAGGGGACAGGCTGCAACCCTGTCTCACTCCCTTACCAACCGCTGCTTCCCTTTCATGCCCCTCGACTCTTATAACTGCCATCTGGTTTCCGTACAAATTGTAAATGGCCTTTCGCTCACTGTATTTTACCCCTGCCACCTTTAGAATCTGAAAGAGAATATTCCAGTCAACATTGTCAAAAGCTTTTTCTAAGTCTACAAATGCTAGAAATGTAGGTTTGCCATTCCTTAATCTATTTTCTAAGATAAGTCATAGGGTCAGTATTGCCTCACGTGTTCCAACATTTCTGCAGAATCCAAACTGATCTTCGCCGAGGTCAGCTTCTACCAGTTTTTCCATTCGTCTGTAAAGAATTCACGTTAGTATTTTGCAGCTATGACTTATTAAACTGATAGTTCGGTAATTTTCACATCTGTCAACACCTGCTTTCTTTGGGATTGGAATGATTATATTCTTCTTGAAGTCTTAGGGTATTTCGCCTGTCTCATACATCTTGCTCACCAGATGGTAGAGTTTTGTCAGGACTGGCTCTCCCAAGGTCGTCAGTAGTTCCAGTGGAATGTTGTCTACTCCCGGGGCCCTGTTTCAACTCAGGTCTTTCAGTGCTCTGTCAAACTCTTCACGCAGTATCGTATCTCCCATTTCATCTTCATCTACATCCTCTTCCATTTCCATAATATTGTCCTCAAGTACATCGCCCTTGTATAGACCCTCTATATACTCCTTCCACCTTTCTGCTTTCCCTTCTTTGCTTAGAACTGGGATTCTGTCTGAGCTCTTGATATTCACACAAGTGGTTCTCTTTTCTCCAAAGGTCTCTTTAATTTTCATGTAGGCAGTATCTATCTTACCCCTACTGAGATAAGCCTCTACATCCTTACATTTGTTCTCTAGCCATCCCTGCTTAGCCATTTTGCACTTCCTGTCAATTTTATTTTTGAGATGTTTGTATTCCCTTTTGCCTGCTTCATTTACTGCATTTTTATATTTTCTCCTTTCATCAATGAAATTCAATATTTCTTCTGTTACCCAAGGATTTCTACTAGCCCTCTTCTTTTTACCTACTTGATCTTCTGCTGCCTTCACTACTTCATCCCTCAGAGCTATCCATTCTTCTTCTACTGTATTTCTTTCCCCCATTCCTGTCAATTGTTCCCTTATGCTCTCCCTGAAACTCTGTACAACCTCTGGTTTAGTCAGTTTATCCAGGTCCCATCTCCTTAACTTCCCCGTCTTTTCGCTGTTTCTTCAGTTTTAATCTACAGTTCATAACCAATAGATTGTGGTCAGAGTCCACATCTGCCCCTGGAAATGTCTTACAATTTAAAACCTGGTTCCTAAATCTCTGTCTTACCATTATATAATCTATCTGATACCTTCTAGTATCTCCAGGATTCTTCCATGTATACAAACTTCTTTTATGATTCTTGAACCAAGTGTTAGCTATGATTAAGTTATGCTCTGTGCAAAACTCTACCAGGCGGCTTCCTCTTTCATTTCTCTCCCTCAATCCATATTCACCCACTATTTTTCCTTCTCTCCCTTTTCCTACTCTCGAATTCCAGTCACCCATGACTATTAAATTTTCGTCTCCCTTCACTACCTGAATAATTTCTTTTATCTCATCAAACATTTCATCAATTTCTTCATCATCTGCATAGCTAGTTGGCATATAGACTCGTACTACTGTAGTAGGCGTGGGCTTCATGTCTGTCTTGGCCACAATAATGCGTTCACTATGCTGTTGGTAGTAGCTTACCCGCACTCCTGTTTTTTTATTCATTATTAAACCTACTCCTGCATTACCCCTATTTGATTTTGTATTTACAACACTGTATTCACCTGACCAAAAGTCTTGTTCCTCCTGCCACCGAACTTCACTAATTCCCACTATATCTAACTTCAACCTATCCAACTCCCTTTTTAAATTTTCTAACCTACCTGCCCGATTAAGGGATCTGACATTCCACGCTCCAATCCATAGAACGCCAATCTTCTTTCTCCTGATAACGACGTCCTCTTGACTAGTCCCTGCCCGGAAATCCGAATGGGGGACTATTTTACCTCCGGAATATTTTACCCAAGAGGACGCCATCATCATTTAACCATAGAGTAAAGCTGCATGCCCTGGGGAAAAATTACGTCTGTAGTTTCCCCTTGCTTTCAGCCGTTCGCAGTACCAGCACAGCAAAGCCGTTTTGGTTAGTGTTGCAAGGCCAGATCAGTCAATCATTCAGACTGTTGCCCCTGCAACTACTGAAAAGGCTGCTGCCCCTCTTCAGGAACCACATGTTTGTCTGGCCTCTCAACAGATACCCCTCCGTTGTGGTTGCACCTACGGTACGGCCATCTGTATCACTGAGGCATGCAAGCCTCCCCACCAACGGCAAGGTCCATGGTTCATGGGGGTAGGCCCAGTAGAGTATGATGAGTGAATTATAGGCCTACACCAGGAATCATTCTCTCATAAACCTAATGCTTCAACCACATTTAATAAGAACTACAAAATTAGGATCATCATCCAGCACCAAGATGCTTTAACCCTCCCATGCAAGAGTTTCTTGTATTTGGACAGTTGTTTAGGAAGCAGGATTGTTCTTCTACTGTGGGGTCGAAGGTTACACATAATGCATTAGCATTCCTGTTGCAGGAGGTTTAATATGAAGTGATGATTTACATGTGTGCGATATTCTGTATAATGGAGTAGGCATAATACCTGTAAGTAGTCAAACAAAAGTACTATTTCCAACATAAGCAGTTAAAAACATACAGTGATTCATTTTGTTCAATTTTCAGTTTGCAGTCTAACTCCAAAATTACGCAAGAGAGGCAGATAATCAAACATGCAAACATCATCAAACATATTCATCTGAACAAATGCACAAATGTACTTGAAAATGAGAATAAATTCTCGAAACACATTGCGCTAAACATCAAAACATAAGCAACTGGTGCAGTTTTCATTATTTAAATCGATTTCATCCCGCTCACACTTTGATAGTTACATAAAGTGCAACTTTGTCCAGATATTATGTCTGTAGTTATCCTCAAGCACAGGTGATATAATTTTAGATATGTCTGGTGTATGTCTCTGGAAGTTGAAAGTGTTATGTGCCTCCTGCTCCCATAACCCATGCAGCACAATAGAAGAAATCCCATGCAACCAATACATATAATTTATTATTCTCCATCTTAAGCTTCACCTCCTTCGTAGCACTCATGTTGAAAACTAATGTCATATGTGTGTCTTGTACATCCTTTTTATATACAATGCAATGGAGGATAGGTTTTTTTGCAAATAACAACAATAAAGACATATCATAACCAAATTCATTTATCCAATTCTCACACTTATATAGATACAATTCGGTTCTTGAGACACAATTTGGTTCTTTTTTTCACAACACTGATATAGTTTGGCTTTTCAGACACAACCTGGTTATTTTTCACAACACTGGTGCAGTTTAGATATTTTTCATATAAGATTTTTCAGTGCAAAGATAGTTTTTTATTTACACACTATCATTAATACTAATAACTATGACTTGAGAAAACCTCCTACAGTCCACCCAACAGAAGCATTTGTTGACCATTTACAATTTTTGGGGCACATAAGCACAAGCTGGAAATACATTTTTTCTATGGGTAGCATTAGTTGAAAATATCACTTTTTTCGATATACTGTGGATTAAATACATCTACACTATAAACTTATCGGACATTGATTAGTGGCAGGAGAAACTTAAGAACTATTCTGTTTACAAAACGCGTAAGGACTGTTCACAAGTGCATGAATTTTTAAAGGCTACATACAAGTATATGTGTCAACATATGTGGTGTGCATATATTTTACACAATTTTTTTCTGTTTTCATCGAAAAATGAAATGAGAGTATGGCATTGTTGGCCGGGAGGCCCCTGTTCGGGGAAGTTCGGCTGCCAAGAGCAAGCCTTATTTCATTCGACGCCACATTGGGCAACTTGCGCGCTGGTGATAAGGATGAAGTGATGATGAGGTAACACAACAACCAGCCCACAAGCAGAGAAAAACTCCAACCCAGTTGGGAATCGAACCCAGATCCACTTGCATGGGAGATGTACACATTACCACCCAGCTAAGCAGGCAGACTCTGTTTTCACTATCAGTGCATGTATAGTGTGCATATATTTAGAAGTGCACAACTACACCAGCACACATGATGTGCATATATTTTACACGATTTTTGGTCTATTTACACTATCACTGCACTCATGGTGTGTCTATATTTACAAGGGCACATGATGTACAACAATATCAGCACACATTGTGTGCATACATATTTACATTATATAAGTATTTATGTATGATAAAAAGGTCATAGCATTCTGCATACATAAACTATTTCCAAACACTATTCACAAGTGATCTCACTCTCTCTGGTTCACGCCACTATCATCAAGTGAATTGTTTGAGTACAGGTGTATTTCAACCCTGTGCTCACAAATGACCCATTTATCATCATGAGGTGACAGGCCGATTTTAGATTGCAGCACAGTGTACACTTCATGCCCTCAGAATTGAATACTAGTTTGCTGCACCATATGGTATGACTGTGGTGGAGTGCCATGAAATCACTGTACAGGCACTGCAAGTAATCTACAGTCATGATGGCCCTTGACTCTGCATGATGCACAGTCTTTGCCCACCTTTGGGTGGCACCTTCCAGTGTGTAGTATGCACATATTTTGAATCTAAGACCCACAAATTCCACAATTGGCAACCCATTCGCCTCATCCTTCATGAGACCAATAACCTTCTTGTTCTGTGGAACAATATTGTAAGGATTATCGGCCACATAGGAAGATGTGTCGAAAGCATTGGTATGGCAATTCATTACTCCATACAGGTCACAGCTCTTCGCTCAATAGATGAAGCTATCTGTAGCTATATAAAGTAATTTTGGATCAACGAAATAAATTTTCGCAAACTGATAATGGAATCAGTACATGTGGAGTTTGGACGGGTTTAATATGCACATCCCCATGCAGATAGGTTTCATGAACTCTAATGCAGTCTTCGCCGTCTCCAAGAAACTGAGTTCTTACTGAAGATTTTGGTCTGGCGATACATTTCCTTATTCCATAACACCCATCCCATTTTGTCCTAATAATAATTTCACGGTGTTTTCCCAAATTTTCCATTGTCTTTCCGAAAATTGCGTTATACATCAGTTTAGAAAAATCTTTTTTTAAATCATTCTTCAAGGAAGCCCTCCTTTTGGTACTTAAACCAATATATTCCTTCAACCAGTAGGTCTGTTTGAAGGAGTTAATGTGGGTGATTCTAATCAGCTCCATTCCGAAGCTGAGACACTGGTGGACACTCCTATAACGCATCATGTATCTCTACTTGTTCTCCAGTGTTGCCATCATTTTAGGCATGGGAGCAAACTGCTGTGTGTATTATGTGGGCTAATAGGATATTTGAAGTCTGCTTCTCAAGATACTCCACACCAGAATCAGCCACCACACTATCGAGATTTCCACCTAATCTGATGCATTCAGCTTCAGACAGCCATCGAAACTCACCAATCGACAGTGATCGTTGCATGGCATGCCCGAACAACTTATTCACATCCAAGTACATGATGTAGCTCGAATCACTGGATGTGTTGAACCTCTCGTCCATCCGTTGATTATTTGCCCTGGCACGACGATGGACACATCGGCAAGGTCACCCATGGATCCCTTACTCAAAGAAAAGAAAAGAACATTGGTCAATAGTTTGATGTTCACTGTCCTTTTCTTGAGCATAGCGTCCCAGGATGACCCATGTGCTGTGTAATAAAAGGCAGGATCCAGAGCATATGTCGTCATGTGTACACTCCAGGATTCTTCTAAAAGATTCATAAGCAAATGCATATATGTATCCATGTAAAGTTTTCGTACTCTCCTAAAGTAGAGATGCTAAACTCCTGCCAAACACCCACAGCCTGCTCATACTCTGCATCCAATATGACATCACCTGTAAGGTTACTAGTGAATGCAGTTACATTGGGTAGTCTGGTTTCATGGAATTTTCCCATATAATCCAGATACTTGTGTGAGAAAACTGTCTTCCTTGTCACAGGTTGAAACTTTGTGCTTGTGCTTTGTGCTTGTCCTCCTGAGGGGGAGTTTCAACAAGTTTCTGGAGTGGTGCCTCCATAAAAAAGTAATGAGTCCAGGAGGCGGAGCGTAATTCATGGCATCATTCCTTTGGAGAATGAAACATAATTGTCAATGCTCTCATGCTGAACATGTGAACATGTGAACATCAAACCAACCTAAATTGTAGAAAAAGACAGTTATGTGTCATTGCAATTTGTACTTCAGATTGCACAGCACTGTGGAACTTCCCTGTTAGGTGGCAGTGGTCCCTATGAGGAGTTTCCGCTTTCCAGTCTAAAAGCTGCCGATGGATATGACAGTCAACTGCCTTCTTGTATAAATCATCATTCTCCTTTGACTTGGTCGTGGAAATTTTGGTGGTTATCAACCACCCATGAAAGTTTTTCAAGCTCAGTGATCAGCCAAATCGGAGGATTATCACCAATATATGATTAATGACACCTAAGACTCAAATCAAACCAGTATGCTGCCACATATTGTACATGTTTCTTTGTGAAGGTGGTATGTAAGGCTGTAGGGTCGCTTTCACAGTTGGCACAGGGGAAAGGAGGCACTCAGAGTCAGCAAACATTACAAAATGGCAACGTTTCTGATGATGGGCATTTTTTAAACTTTAAGATTTTGACTTCCTCAGTGGACGTTACAACACATATTGGTTTTCTGGCAGAGTGATCCACAATATGCTTTGCTAATAAGTCACTTTCAGAAAAGGAATTGAGACACATAAAGTAAATATGCTTTTTACACACGTTTTTACTCAATGAGGATGAAATTAGTTGAGACATATCTTTGACCCATATGTAACAATTGTTGTTATCCCCATTGGAGAATAGCAGCAGGTTCACATGCAGCTTACACTGATTAACAAATTCAGAGAAATGAAGGAGTCCAACAACTTTGTTTGTAACTTTGCCACCTTTATCTGGCTTGTTCTTCCTCAGGCCATAAACATGAACTAATATCCCGATATAGTGTGCCTCAAATTTATGAGTGTCCTGGGTTTCAATGGGGAACTCCAAACCTTGAAAATTATAGTGCCTGGGAATATTATTACCTACAGCTTATTGAGTTGGATGGTGCAGATCTTCCTTATAATTTCTTCCACAAGCCAGGATCGATCATGCAAAACAAAAGTTGTCTTTTTTATTTTGGAAATTAATACATGCTTGCTTGGCCGCTATATCCTAAGGAGGCTTGATATAGCTGGACCCCCAATTTATTGACTCAAAGACATCTGTGTGGATCTCGGAGTGTAGTACTCGGCTGAGTGCTGGGTCTCTAACTTCCATATCAGAAAACTTGACCTGAATAGCACTAAGGTGAAATTATGAAACCACTTAGAGACTGAGGTACTGCACAATTCCACGTAATTTTCCTCCCAAATGTACACAATGCCTGTCTCCTCTATAACTGAGTCCTGTTTGGGTTTATAAAACCGCACAGAGCTCCATTTAATGGCCAGATAGCGCGGATCATTAATTATCTTGAGGAACTCTGCTTTCAGAACAGGAAGGTACGCTTTCAGAAAATCGATTGGGTCTCTGTGGTCCCCTTTTGGGTTCTCTATACAAGAAAACGAGATGTGTTCCTCAAATGCTTCGTCAATCGCTTCACATTTTCGCTGTGGCAACACATTACTAACCTTGCGTCTTTCTATAACACGACAGGAGAGCGAATTGCCGCTCTTACTACCACTATAGCTATCAACCGAGGATTGCAGACATCTTGTAGGTGAACTGGCTGTGGTGTAGAGTGACCAGTTATGGTGGGGGCTGCACCGGCCTTGCGAGGCCACCGACAGTGGAGTGCAGCTGTATCAGGCAAGTACGAAATGGCTCTGAGCACTATGGGACTTAACGTCTATGGTCATCAGTCCCCTAGAACTTAGAACTACTTAAACCTAACTAACCTAAGGACATCAGACAACACCCAGTCATCACGAGGCAGAGAAAATCCCTGACCCCGCCGGGAATCGAACACGGAAACCCGGGCGTGGGAAGCGAGAACGCTACCGCACGACCACGAGCTGCGGACAGGCAAGTACGAGCACCTGGGCTAAAGGGATGGCTGCCGTGAACTGCCCACGACAACAGTCTCGACCCAGATGCTGGCAGTGGCGATCACCTAGTGGCTGGAAGGGTGGAAGCTCGTGGCTGCCAGAGCAGTGTCGCAGCAGCGGCAGAAAAGCTGCTCATGCAGCTACAAGCCTGTCCTGGCGGGCAAGGTGGGCCACTAGGACCGCATTTTGGCATTGTCTTTGCTTGCCCCAAATCCCATGCCAATGTGTACTGTGGACGTTTTGGAGTGGATTGTACCCTGGATCCATCAGTTCATTGACTGTAGAGAAAGAATAAGGAAAAAGAAAGAATGAACACTGATTATATCCACTACAATAAATATAGACAGGTATATAAATTACCTAAAGCAACAGCGATGTGACGCGGCCTCCATGATGACGCCACATCTTTGAAGTCATCAGGGATCGCCTTCACCCTGTCTGGCATTGGCGGCTGGGACTCACCGAGCCAAAGCTCCTGCACCATTTCTTCCACCCACTGTGGCATTTCCTCATCTGGACGAGCATGGAGCCACTGTTCTAGCTCACCAATATCGCCTACAACAACAACAACATATTAGTCTAAAAAAGCAAATTACAATATTATAAAAAAAATTAACGAAAAGAACATTCACTTACACGACATCTGTGATAGGTTTATCACGGGTGGTGTAACACTGTCCCTGACCGCCATGCTGCTCCGGGGGTTTACAAGCTCACCAGCCTGCGTCCTCTCAGCCTCCAGCTGCTGGTCAAGCTCAGCTGACATTTCAGGAACGAAAGCTGTAACAACAAGGAAACATTTTTCTAGTGAAAATATACAACTAAACTGGACTGATGAATTCATGCTATGAAACAACGAGAATATACTACGAAATCTGAACACCTTGATTTGGTAAACTCATATTTCAAAATTCGTTTTAACGAAAATATAACATGAAATATGAACTTATAAATACTTGTTACGAAACTTCCTTAACGAACATATACTAAGAAATCTGAACACTCTGAGCACTGAGATAACGAAAATATACTTCGAAATCTGAACACACTGATTTGACGAACATTTGCTACTAGATTCGTTTTATCAAAATCTGAACACTCAGGGTAACGAAATAACGGAAATAAATATAGAAATCTGAAGACTCAGAGCAACTAACACACAAGCACTTGCTATGAAAATATCTATTTACATGGCAATTCCTCCAAATAATGCATCAGACGTTTCCTGCTGCCACTGACGCTGCTGATGCTGCTTGAACATGCTGAACGCTTCATGGCGGTGTTAAGTGACAAAAGAGGCAGCCGAATGCACTAACGATGGTGACAACGGAACACAGTAGAGCAGGGTGAAGATGACTGTGGAGGGTGTATGGTTTATATAGACTCAAGCTCCGCTTACTAGTTTGGCAGAAACCAATAGGAATTCTTATACAAGGGAAAAAGCCTGGTCAGCAGATTCAGACATGTCAGTTATTGTTCGCATTCTTCAGGATCACCCACATACAGAACGCAGGTGGGAAGATAGGGAATGTCTGTGTCGGTGTTCAGCAATCTACCCAGAAAACCAATTGTCAGCTACATCAAAGCCAAGATCAACGTCCTGGTGTTTGCCATACAACTTTTTGGGATGCCTTCGAAGCAGAAGTTTAGACAGGAAATGCACCATCCTTCCACTTCGTGCCTTTATCAGCGTCTTTAAAGTGTACAGCTGGTCATTCTCCTTCCGTGAACAATAGGATAAGGTGAGGAATACCTCAAAGCATGTGCCCGTGTGTGACGACAGGGAATGCATCATTCTTTGTTGGTCCTTCTACGATGCTCTTTGAAGTTGCTGCTACAGGTTTGCTGGCTCAAACACGCTGGGGGATGGGGTGGTAGAATGCAGGAACTATATTCTTAAGTGAGCACTTCTTCCAGGAAATGTCATTGGATACAATGGGCACAAGAGCTGCTTCTGTTCTGCATGCAAGGAAACAAAGGCCCACACTAGCCGGTAGCATGGCCCAACAGACCAATAATGACTGTTGCGGCGAGTGAATGTGCTCCCAGCACCCAGCTCACGCAGAGCTCCAGGCGCCATGCACTAAGGGTGTTTTCTAGCAGCTCATCTCTTGGGAAGGTGCAGGGATCTCCAATGGTGGTGCATCTTATGTGGTGCGTTTAGATCCTTATTACCGATGTTTTGAATCTGTATAGACGCATTTTTTTGCGATATGTTATTGGTTGATCTGCGATTATACAAGTAGAGCATTACTTCACAGACAGCGTTTCACACAAATCTGTAGCGGTGTAATTACTTTGGCTTAGAGTTTTGTGTTGATGTTGACACAGTATTGCATTATAATAGGAAAAAAGCGGTCTATTTTTCACCTTTCAACAGCAGAGAATGATGAGCTTTTCCCGCCAAATAAAGAGATCCACAGCCATGTGTCCCAAAAACTGACTACCTACTTAAAGAATATGCAGACTGGCTGGTTCAAATGGCTCTGAGCACTATGGGACTCAACATCTGGGGTCATCAGCCCCTAGAACTTAGAACTACTTAAACCTAACTAATCTAAGGATATCACACACAACCATTCCCTAGGCAAGATTCGAACCTGCGACCGTAGCAGTCACGCGGTTCCGGACTGAAGTGCCTAGAACCGCACGGCCACTGCGGCCGGCTATGCAGACTGAATTTTATAAACAAACAGTATATCTTATGCAATGTAATAGACATTGATTTCAATCTGAACGAAAAGTACATCTGATCTAATCTAATAACACGTAAACAACTCTGAAGTCAAAGGCTATCTCCAGAACTAATTCTTCAAATTTATCGCTGACAGTTTCTGAACTAAATACAGAAATGTTACAGATTAGATATCGAGATTTTTTCGCCGGTTTCTCTCGTCTGAAGTTCCAAAAATCCATCAATGTGTAATTTACCTATACAACAATCTTCGTATTTTCGTGTTGATTATATTCTTCATCTTCTGTATAACATAAAATTCTTTGGTTTAGATAACATTCATGTTTGGAACTCCTCATACGTCTATAATGACACTGTTCGAGGAAGCCATTACCAAAACAGATGAGACGAGAGAACATGTATCTGTTTTGACACAAATGCCTTACAGGCGCAACAAAATTCCAGAGTTCGAGGAACTCCTGAAAAACAGTGCTCACAAAATACTGTAAACTGATTGAAACTTGAAATTGAGAGCAGTGAGATTCTTGTGGAAAATTTAAGTATATAACGAAAGGATAGGCAAATAGGAAATGGAGGTGGTGTATCTGTCACAGCAGACAAAAAACTCAAAACCACTGAGATAGAAACTGAAGCTGCAAATGAGATTGTTTGGGCAGGGGTGGGCATAAAATGATAACTAGATTCTTCTATCTCTTGAATCATCTCATGATGTAACCGAAAACTTTGGAGAAAATCTCAGTTCATTTATGCGTATGTTCCCCAATTGCACTGTAATCAGTGGAGACTTAAATCATCCGGCAAGCAATTGGAAAAATTATGGTTTTGTTAGCGGTGGAGTGATAAGACATCCTGTGAAACATTAATAAATGCCTTCTCTGGAAACTACATCTACATCTACATCTATACTCCGCGAGCCACCTTACGGTGTGTGGCGGAGGGTACTTATTGTACCACTATCTGATCCCCCCTTCCCTGTTCCATTCACGAATTGTGCGTGGAAAGAACGACTGCTTGTAAGTCTCCGTATTTGCTCTAATTTCTCGGATCTTTTCGTTGTGATCATTACGCGAGATATATGTGGGCGGTAGTAATATGTTGCCCATCTCTTCCCGGAATGTGCTCTCTCGTAATTTCGATAATAAACCTCTCCGTATTGCGTAACGCCTTTCTTGAAGTGTCCGCCACTGGAGCTTGTTCAGCATCTCCGTAACGCTCTCGCGCTGACTAAATGTCCCCATGACGAATCGCGCTGCTTTTCGCTGGATCATGTCTATCTCTTCTATTAATCCAACCTGGTAAGGGTCCCATACTGATGAGCAATACTCAAGAATCGGACGAACAAACGTTTTGTAAGCTACTTCTTTCGTCGATGAGTCACATTTTCTTAGAATTCTTCCTATGAATCTCAACCTGGCGCCTGCTTTTCCCACTATTTGTTTTATGTGATCATTCCACTTCAGATCGCTCCGGATAGTAACTCCTAAGTATTTTACGGTCGTTACCGCTTCCAATGATTTACCACCTATGGTATAATCGTACTGGAATGGATTTCTGCCCCTATGTATGCGCATTATATTACATTTATCTACGTTTAGGGAAAGCTGCCAGCTGTCGCACCATGCATTAATCCTCTGCAGGTCTTCCTGGAGTACGTACGAGTCTTCTGATGTTGCTACTTTCTTGTAGACAACCGTGTCATCTGCAAATAGCCTCACGGAGCTACCGATGTTGTCAACTAAGTCATTTATGTATATTGTAAACAATAAAGGTCCTATCACGCTTCCTTGCGGTACTCCTGAAATTACCTCTACATCTGCAGATTTTGAACCGTTAAGAATGACATGTTGTGTTCTTTCTTCTAGGAAATCCTGAATCCAATCACAAACCTGGTCCGATATTCCGTAAGCTCGTATTTTTTTCACTAAACGTAAGTGCGGAACCGTATCAAATGCCTTCCTGAAGTCCAGGAATACGGCATCAATCTGCTCGCCAGTGTCTACGGCACTGTGAATTTCTTGGGCAAATAGGGCGAGCTGAGTTTCACATGATCTCTGTTTGCGGAATCCATGTTGGTTATGATGAAGGAGATTTGTATTATCTAAGAACGTCATAATACGAGAACACAAAACATGTTCCATTATTCTACAACAGATTGACGTAAGCGAAATAGGCCTATAATTATTCGCATCTGATTTACGACCCTTCTTGAAAATGGGAACGACCTGCGCTTTCTTCCAGTCGCTAGGTACTTTACGTTCTTCCAGCGATCTACGATAAATTGCTGATAGAAAGGGGGCAAGTTCTTTAGCATAATCACTGTAGAATCTTAAGGGTATCTCGTCTGGTCCGGATGCTTTTCCGCTACTAAGTGATAGCAGTTGTTTTTCAATTCCGATATCGTTTATTTCAATATTTTCCATTTTGGCGTCCGTGCGACGGCTGAAGTCAGGGACCGTGTTACGATTTTCCGCAGTGAAACAGTTTCGGAACACTGAATTCAGTATTTCTGCCTTTCTTCGGTCGTCCTCTGTTTCGGTGCCATCGTGGTCAACGAGTGACTGAATAGGGGATTTAGATCCGCTTACCGATTTTACATATGACCAAAACTTTTTAGGGTTCTTGTTTAGATTGTTTGCCAATGTTTTATGTTCGAATTCGTTGAATGCTTCTCTCATTGCTCTCTTTACGCTCTTTTTCGCTTCGTTCAGCTTTTCCTTATCAGCTATGATTCGACTACTCTTAAACCTATGATGAAGCTTTCTTTGTTTCCGTAGTACCTTTCGTACATGATTGTTATACCACGGTGGATCTTTCCCCTCGCTTTGGACCTTAGTCGGTACGAACTTGTCTAAGGCGTACTGGACGATGTTTCTGAATTTTTTCCATTTTTGTTCCACATCCTCTTCCTCAGAAATGAACGTTTGATGGTGGTGACTCAGATATTCTGCGATTTGTGCCCTATCACTCTTGTTAAGCAAATATATTTTCCTTCCTTTCTTGGCATTTCTTATTACACTTGTAGTCATTGATGCAACCACTGACTTATGATCACTGATACCCTCTTCTACATTCACGGAGTCGAAAAGTTCCGGTCTATTTGTTGCTATGAGGTCTAAAACGTTAGCTTCACGAGTTGGTTCTCTAACTATCTGCTCGAAGTAATTCTCGGACAAGGCAGTCAGGATAATGTCACAAGAGTCTCTGTCCCTGGCTCCAGTTCTGATTGTGTGACTATCCCATTCTATACCTGGTAGATTGAAGTCTCCCCCTATTACAATAGTATGATCACGAAACTTCTTCACGACGTTCTGCAGGTTCTCTCTGAGGCGCTCAACTACTACGGTTGCTGATGCAGGTGGTCTATAGAAGCATCCGACTATCATATCTGACCCACCTTTGATACTTAGCTTAACCCAGATTATTTCACATTCGCATTCGCTAATAACTTCACTGGATATTATTGAATTCTTTACTGCTATAAATACTCCTCCACCATTGGCGTTTATCCTATCCTTGCGGTATATATTCCATTCTGTGTCTAGGATTTCGTTACTGTTCACTTCCGGTTTTAACCAACTTTCCGTTCCTAATACTATATGCGCACTATTTCCTTCAATAAGAGATACTAATTCAGGAACCTTGCCCTGGATACTCCTGCAGTTTACCAATATTACGTTAACTTTTCCTGTTTTTGGTCTCTGAGGACGGACGTTCTTTATCAACGATGATAATGTCCTCTCTGGTAAGCCGTCAGGTATTTTATCGTTTCGCCCAAGGGGGGGTCCCTCTAACCTAAAAAACCCCCGTGTGCACGCCACACGTACTCTGCTACCCTAGTAGCTGCTTCCGGTGTGTAGTGCACGCCTGACCTGTCTAGGGGGGCCCAACAGTTCTCCACCCAATAACGGAGGTCGATGAATTTGCAACCATTATAGTCGCAGAGTCGTCTGAGCCTCTGGTTTAGACCCTCCACACGGCTCCAAACCAGAGGACCGCGATCGACTCTGGGCACTATGCTGCAGATATTAAGCTCAGCTTGCACTCCGCGTGCGATGCTGGTTGTCTTCACCAAATCAGCCAGCCGCCGGAAGGAACCAAGGATGGCCTCAGAACCCAAGCGGCAGGCGTCATTCGTTCCGACATGTGCTACTATCTGCAGCCGGTCACACCCAGTGCGTTCAATAGCTGCCGGAAGGGCCTCCTCCACATTACGGACGAGACCCCCCGGCAAGCACACCGAGTGCACACTTTCATTCTTCCCCGACCTACCCGCTATGTTCCTGAGGGGCTCCATAACCCGCCTAACGTTGGAGCTCCCTATAACTAATAGGCCCGCCCTCTGTGACTGTCGGGACCTTGCCGGAGAATCGGCCACTGGCCCAACAGGCGAGGCATCCTGTGGTGGCTCGGAAACGATGTCATCACCACTAGGAAGCACCCCGTACCTGTTGGAAAGGGGTAAGGCAGCTGCCACGCGGCCAGATCCCACCTTCGCCTTTCGGCCAGGCACGCGCGAGCCCACCACTGTCCGCCATTCACCGTGGAGTGATGCTCACTGCCGGAAGACGCAGCGACATCAGGGGCTCCATGTGATTCCAAGGCCACCGAAGTAGGCATAGGTCTCACCACAGTTGCCCCAACGCCACTACGAGCCGACGCCTGCGCCTCGAGCTCGATGAGCCTAACAGACAAAGCCTCCACCTGCCCCCGAAGGGTGGCCAATTCTCCTTGCGTCCGCTCACAACAACCACAGTCCCTACACATGACTATGTTTACCCTACCCTATACGGTGACAAATTCCCAAGATAATCTTCTGATGAGCTACTCTGATAATCAAGAAACACAACTGAAATACGAGACGCGAAAACTACGCTAGGTTTTCCCAGAAAAACTATTTAAAAGCTAAGCGCAGCAAATAAGTACAAAAACGCTTTATACAAACACTACTCGCTGCTGCCGGTGCTCTCGCTCTGGCTGTCACAAGACAACTGCTGATTCAAGTGACTAGTGGCTAACGGCCGCGAAACAAACAAAGACGGTTTTAGAGCGCTTTCTGTTCTAAACGATCAAGAAAACACTAAGAAATCTAACACGAAAACTACGTAAAGTTTTATCAAGAACTCTTAGTTACTATGCAGAGCAGATAAACACAAATAGAATCCCTTCCTTAGTGGAAGGTCGTAAACAAAATGCAAAATAAACGCTTTATACAAACAGTACTCGCTGCTGCTGGTGCTCTCGCTCTGGCTGTCACAAGACAACTGCTGATTCAAGTGACTAGTGGCTAACGGCCGCGAAACAAACAAAAGACGGTTTTAGGGCGCTTTCTGTTCTAAACGATCAAGAAAACACTAAGAAATCTAACACGAAAACTACGTAAAGTTTTATCAAGAACTGTTAGTTACTATGCAGAGCAGATAAACACAAATAGAATCCCTTCCTTAGTGGAAGGTCGTAAACAAAATGCAAAATAAACGCTTTATACAAACAGTACTCGCTGCTGCTGGTGTTCTCGCTCTGGCTGTCACAAGACAACCTACCTCATGAAGGAAATATACTGAATCTAATGGCAACAAATAGACCTAATCTCTTTGAGAATGTCCACATCGAAACTGGTATCAATGACCATGACACAGTTACAGCAACAATGATTACCAAAGTAAAAACACAAATAAGACAATCTGAAAGACATATATATTCAGTAAACCAGATTGAAAACCAGCAGTGTCATGTCTCAAGGAGGAAATTCAGACTTTCAACACAAAGCAGGAGCATGTAGAGGAAGTATGGCTCAAGTTTAAAAGAATAACTGGCCATGCACTAGAAAGTTATGTATCCAGTATAACAGTTTATAATGGGAGGGAACCTCCGTGATATACAATCACTGTAAAGAAACTTCTAAAGAAACAGAGATTACTGCATAATAGGTGTAAAAGAAAGTATGAAGCTATAGATAGGGAGATTCCAAATGTAATGCGTTTGGCAGTCAAGAGAGCAATGCGTGATGCCTTCAATGACTACCAGAGCAGAATATTGTCAAACAGTATTTCACAAAACCCAAATTAATTCTAGTCATATGTAAAGGCTGGTAATAGCACCATAGTTAGTGTCCAGACCGTAGTGAATGAGACAGTAACTGAAGTAAAGGGTAGCAAAGCAAAAGCTGATATGCTTAACTTCGTTTTCGAATAATCCTTTACAAAGGAAAACCCAGGAGAGTTGCTCCAGTTTAATCCTCGCACCAACTGAAAAGACGAATGAAATAAGTATTAGTGTCAATAGTGTTAAAAAGCAGCTGAAACTGTTAACATTGAACAAAGCTCCAGGGCCCAATGGAATCCTTATCATATTCTATAATAAATTTGTGGCTGAGTTAGCCACTCTATCGTAGATCCCTCGAACAAAAACCTGGGCTCTGGTCGTGGAAAGAAGCACAGTTTACACCTGTCTACAAGAAGGGTAGTGATCCACAAAACTGCCATCCAATAACCTTGACACTAATTTGCTGTAGAATCTTAGAACATATTCTGACCTGAAACATGATGAAGTATCTCGAACAGAATTACCTCCTCCATCCTACCCAGTATGAATTCCGAAAACAATCATGTGAAACCCAAGTCGCACTTTCCTCATCTGACATACTGAAAGCTTTGGATCAAGGCAGTAAGGTAGATGCAGTATTTCTTGATTTTCGGAAAGCATTTGACTAGTTATCACACCTACGCTTCTGTCAAAAGAAGTGCGACCACATGGGGTGTGGTCTAAAATTTGTGACTGGATTGAGGGCTTTTTGGTAGGGAGGACGCAGCATGTTATCTTGGATGAAGAGTCATCGTCAGATGCAGAAGTAACTTCAGGTGTGCCACAGGAAAGTGTTTTGGGACCCTTGCTGTTCAAGGTGAATATTAATGACCTTGCGGATAATATTAATAGCAAACTCAGAGTTTTTGTAGATGATGCAGTTATCCATAATGAAGTACTGTCTGAATGAAACTGCACAAATATTTAGTCTGATCTTAATAAGACTGCAAAGTGGTGCAAATACTGGCAACCTGCTTTAAATGTTCAAAAATTTAAACTCATGCACTTCACAAAACGAAAAAACCTAGTATCCTATGACTACAATTTTAATGAGGCACAGATAGAATCGGTCAACTCATAAATATACCCAGGTGTAACACTTCGTAGGGATATGAAATGGAGTGATCAGTCGAGGGTAAAACTGGTGGTAGACTTCGGTTCACTGGTAGAATACTGGGGAAGAGCAATAACTCTACAAAGGAGATTGCTTACAAATCACTTGTGCGAACGGTTCTACAATATTGCTCAAGTGTGTGGGATCCATATCAAATAGGACTAACAGGGGATATTGATCGTATACAGAGAGGAGGAGCACGAATGGTCATAGGTTTGTTTTATCCGTTGAAGTGTGTCACATAGATGCTGAAGAAACTGATCTGGTAGAATCTTGAAGATAGAAGCAAACTGTCCCGTTAAGTCTACTAACAAAGTTTCAAGAACCGGCTTTAAATTATGACTCTAGGAAAATACTACAACCCCCTAAATATCGTTCACACAGCGATCGTAGGCATAAGATTAGAATAAATACAGCGCGCACTGAGGCATTCAGTCATTCTTCCTGTGCTCTATATGTGAATGGAAGGGGAAGAAACCCTGTAAACTGGTACAATCGGCCGTATCATCTGCCATGCACTTCACGGTGGTTTGCAGAGTATAGATGCAGATGTAGACATTACGTACGTCACATTTAATAATTTCATCCTTAGGGTTAATTCAATCTGTGGCCACGTCATCTCATGGACCGTTCTCGTCATTTTCTAGGGCACTTTGTTGTCTTTTATAGCGTTCAAATCTGACGTGAATGTAAGAGAGTGAGTCAAGAAGTGAGAGGTGGGTTAAGATCTTAACAAACAAAAGTACTGATACATGAAGGGCTTATTTGAATAGTGGTACAAGTCCATTTTTGTTCATTCTGAGATACAGAAATACAGAGTTTCATTCAGTAAGTATATATACTTGAATATTTCTGGCATCTCAACTGCAGATTTTCCAGCGCTCATTTAATGTTAGGACTCTGTATCTCAGAATGAACAAAAATGGACTTTTACCGCTATTCAAATAAGCCCTTCATATACAAAACGTCTATTTCTCAGCATTCCCATCCTTAAATAGTGAAAGATTCGTCCCGACGTTTTACAAACATCTAGCAATCAAAAGTTACATTTCGTAAGGGTGCCGTTGGAAAATAGGTGGTGATTTTTTCTATAGATACTTGATGCGAGAGGAATTTGACAGAATACTATAAGACCTAAGCCGAAACAAGTTACCTAAAGTAGACGACATTCCCTCATAACGTCTGATAGCTTTGGGATACACAGCCATGAGAAACTATTCCACCTGGTGTGCAAGATATGAGTCAATGGAATACCCTAAGACTTCAAGAAGACTGTGATAATTGCAACTGCAAAGAAAGCAGGTCCTGGCAGGTGTGAATATTACTGAACTGTCAGTTTAATAAGTCATGGTTACAAAATACTTATACGAATTATTTACAGAAGAATGGAAAAACTGGTAGAATCCGACCTCCGGAAGATCAGTTTCGTTCTGGAGAAATGCTGAAACACGCGAGGTAATTCTGACCGTATGACTTACCTTTGAATGTAGGTTAAAGAAAGACAAATCTAAGTTTATATCTTTTGTAGAATTAGAATAAGCCTTTGATAATGTTCACTGGAAAACACTCTTTGAAATTCTGTAGTAAGCAGGGGTAAAATACAGGGAGCGAAAGGCTATTTACAGTTTGTACACAAACGAAACGGCAATTGTAACAATCGAAGGGTATGAAAAGGAAACAATGACTGAGAAGGGAGTGAGGCAGAGTTGTAGCCAACCCCCAATGTCATTCAATCTGTACATTGAACAAATAGTGAATTCACCCAAAGAAATGTTTGGAGAAGGAATTAAAGTTCAGGCTGAAGAAACAAAGACTTGGAGGTTTACCAGCGACAATCTAGTTCTGTAAGTGACAGGAAAGAACTTGGAGGTACAGTTGAACGAAATGGACAGTGTCTTGAAAGGAGGATAGAAGATGAACATTAGCAAAAGCAGGACAAGGGTAACCGAATGTAGTCAAACCAAATCAGACACTGCTGAGCGAATTAGGCGCTAAAAGCAATAGATGAGTTTTGCAATTTGGGATGATAGCCGAAGAAGAGTGGATATAAGTTTAGATGTTCAATGCCAAGATAAGTGTTTGTGGAGAAAAGAAATTTATTAACATAGAATATAAATTTAGGAATTAGGAATTATTTTCTGATGGAATTTGTGTGAAGTGTAGAATTGTAAGGAACTGAAACATGAACAATAAGCCACTCAAACAAAAAACAATAGAAACTTTTGACGTGTGTTGCTACAGAATAATGCTGAAGATTAGATGGGTATCTTGCGTAACTAGCAAGAGGATACTGAATAGAAATGGGGAGAAAAGAATTTCGTGGCATAACTTAAAAAAGGGATCGGTTGATAGGATGCATTCTGAGTGATAAAGGAATCGTCATTTAGTACTGAAGGGAAGTGTGTGGTGCAGAAGTTGCAGGGGGAGACCAGGAGACGAATACAATAAGCAGGTTCAAGAGGATGTAGGTTGCAGTAGTTACTCGGAGATGAAGATCCTTGCACAGGATAGAGGAGCTTGGGGAGCCGCATTGAACCGATCTTCGGGATGAAGACCACAACTATAACAACATAGTCGGGAAAAGTTTTGACAAAGAGGTGATTTACTCGTATAATAGGATCAAACAAGAAGAAATAACTTGGAGCAATGTCAGAGCTGTATGGAAATGGTCAAGGAAGTTTCATTCGTCATTTTGCAATCTGACATGTAGCTGGCGTAATGCGGTTACACATTGTGCAAGAGTTACGCACCTCTGGTGGCCACATTTCCTGAACGGCTTACGAAGTTGTCTGAAAACCGCATTCACAGTTTGCCTTTGAGACTTCAATTCGGATCACAGAAAGTAATGGACATCACTTTCGCGACGAAAGGAACTCTTTGTAGTGACTGGCTGAATACGGAGGGAAGCCGGTCAGGGAAAGCCAGTTGACGTTGTTGCAAAAATGTGGGGTGTGCTGTATGTAAGGGCCACGGCGTAAGGCCATCGGTTGTGTCGCAGGCGTGAGGGATGGCCACTCCTGTTTTGTCGTGAGCAGACTGGCCAGATTAGAGTGCAGTCTAATCCGGCCATAGCCAAGGTAGTGAAACTATCTTGACACTGAGGACCTAGTGTCCTTGCAGAAACAGAACTAGAAAAATAAGATTGTTAACTAAAACGGATTTCCCCTGAAACAAACATTTATTAAAACTTGTCACACATTTCTTGCAGTCGACAGTGGAAGCTGCGTAGCACAGTCATGGTTTATATCAAAGGCACGGATTGTTACAGTCGTAACACATGTTGCGTCTACATCTGAATCAACATCCATCCTCCGCAAAACATCTTACGATGTGTGGAGGAGAGTACTTTCTGTACCATTATCTCTTCCCCCTTTCCTGTTCCAGACGCGAATGGTTCGTAGGGATAATGATTGCTGGTAAGCCTCGAATCTCTCTGATATTACCTTCATGGCCTTGTCGCGAGACATACGCAGGGGGAAACAATATATTGGCAAAATCTTCTAGGAACGTGCGCCCTCGGAACTTCATCAATAAATCACACCTTGATGAAAAACACCTGTCTTGCAGCGTGCGCCACCGGCGTTGGCTGGGTATCTCCGCATTGCTTTCGCGTTTACTAAATAAACCAGTAACGAAATGTGCCACTCTGCTTTAGACCTTCTCTATTTCCTCTATGAATCCTATGCGATGTGGATCCAAGACTGAAAAGCAATATTCAACTACTGGTCAAACTAGTGTTTTGAAGCTGCTTTCTTTGTTGATGCGCTACATTTCCTGCGGACTCTTACAATAAATCTCAGTCTGACATTTGAGATTAATCTTATGCGCTCGTTCGACTTTAAATCGCCCAGTATGCGTACTACTAGATATCTTATGGAAGTAACTGCTTCCATGAATGTTCTGCAGATAGTATAAATTGTCTATGTATTCCCAGTATGTTACATTCACTTATGCTGAGTATCCAGTGCCACTCCATGCACTAAACGTCCACCTCCTGCAGGTCTTCCTGCATTTCGCTACAATTTTCTAGCGTCGCGACTTCTCTAACAGCATCACCCATCACAAGCCTCATGGAACGGGCTTTGCCTACTGGGTCATTTATATCTATATTGTCCTATAACACTCCCTTGCGGCACGCCAGAGTTACTTTGACGTTGAGAACGATACGCTATGTTCTGTTTGGTAGAAATTCTTCAATCCAGCGACACTAGTCTGATATTCTGTTCACTCGTATGTTGTTCATTAGGCGGCAATGCGGAACTGTATCAAACGCCTTACGGAAGTGAAGGAACACGGCATCTATCTGGGCGCCTGTATCTACAGCTTTCTGAGTCTCATGGACAGAGTCAGATGGGTTTCACACGATAGTTGTTTTGGGAACTCGTAGTGATTCCTACAGAGGAGAGTTTCCGTCGTCAGAACTGCCATAATACGCTAGCATAAAACATGTTCCAAAGTTCTGCATCAGGTCTACGTCAGACATATGGCCCTGTAGTTCTGTGCATCTGTTGGACGACCCTTTTTTGAAATGGAAATGACCAGTGCTTTTTTCAGTCATTAGAAACGCTTAGGCGAGGGGCAAGTTCTTTCGCATACATTACGTAGAATCGGACTGGTATCTAGTCAGGTCCAGCGCCATAACGAGATCGAGGTAGACTCAAGCCACAAAGTTATATAGAGTAGCTCCTGTCTGGACAGTCGACTGCCTTATTTGATTACCGATATTTTAAATGGAACCAAAGCGAACGGAGGCAACTTGTGTCTTTTGTGGTGAGTCAAGGCTGCCTTTCGGCCACATGACTCGCTAGCTTAGACGCCATGTTGCAGTAGTTGACGTGTGCCTAAGGATTCAGAATTTCTGAAAAGCCTGCCAGTTTTGTCGAACAAAAGCGTTTACGGTTTTGTCGTTCTCTAATCATGACAATTGGATACATTGGAATTACGATGGTAATTCTCAATTACGGCTATATCCGGACGACAGGCGCCTCTAAGGCGCCCCTCACGCAATGTTCAACTTTCTGCAGCCATGTGTCCTTATTGGACAGAACTCTCTCGATCGCCCTCAGTTTTTCACACTGAATTTCTGTATTCGTATAATACGTTCTATGATTTCTTATATGCGATTTTTGTTTACTGACCGAGCGCTATCTGCATAGGCAACGGTGAGGGCAGCAAAATACAATAGCCGTTTGTTTGTTTGTTTCAAGCCACGAGATTGGAACGGAGTTCCGTATCCACAGTGTGTTTTGCCCCATTTCCTTAGAAAAGATTTACGAGTCGGTCCTTCTTGAAGCAAAGACGGCTACAGAAATAATGTACCTGGATATGTTGGAAATCTGGCTTTTTACCAGAACTGAGGGAACATAGCGAAACTTTTATTTTTTTCAATGGGACGGAGCACCACGCGTTGGACCTGCATGTAAGAGCACTTCTTAACAACGAACTACCTCAAAAATCGATTGGTAATAAGGGCCATTGCACCAGTGACGTGCAGGGTGCCTCATCTCACTGTATGTGAAATTTTTATTTCCTTTCTGCGTGCTTTGTGAAAGATTCCGGCTATGCATCTCCCTTTCCAACAACTCTGCGTGAACATGTGATGCCGCAAAAGCAACAGTGAATCTCGTAACTCCAGAAAAGTTAGCAGAAGTATGGTAGTTGGAAGTTTATTGTGCCCCCCGGTGGAGATCACATTTAACATTTCTGAAAGTTTAAAGGACCAGGAACCGAAACCAGAGTCTTTATTTCGAAGGTAAGCCCTGTACCAACTGAGCGACCCTAGCACGAGTCACGTCCCTTCCTCACAGCTCCACTTCCGCCAGTTTTAATCTACCAGGAAGTTTCGTATCAGTGCACACTCTACTTTAGAGTGAAAAATTCATCCTCAAATGAAAACTTTGATCCGAAACGGAATTTTGAGTAGCACCTCAAGGTTTTTCTTATATTCATGTATGTGAAAGACATACCCCTGTACAGCCGTGTGGCACTTTCTACTATTAAAGTCTTGGAGTTCTGTATGTAAACTGAAGTTTACCCTAAGTTTCTCTCTTTATTCATGTAGAAGGTGGTTCCCAATCTGGGGATAATAACCCCCTGAGCGGTAAAACGTGATTTTCCGAGTGGTAACAACGAAAGGGTTCAGTTGTTATTATCAGTATTTCGTAAGACAGTAATACTGTTCACATAAGTTACCAAAAACTAGATTTTTTTCCTTCAGAATACTAGCATTAACACATGGGACAATGTCGTGTAGGTTACAGCTTGTGAATGCTATGACAGCAGAATCGAGACATATACATCTCATATTGTTAAATATCTCATGAAAATGCCTTCTTTGCACTGTAGGTAATGCCTGGAAAACTCGCAAATTTCTTCCTTATGCACTTTGCAGCTGTAAACGAACTACGAAATAACTGACACAACAGGAATTTCGTAATGGTTACTACTCTGCTGTAGGGCGTACAACGTATAATTACCATTATTATTATTATTAGTGGCAGAGATAAGGCACTATATACCGGAAGGCTGAAGTCTTCCAATTTCTGCCAGTTCAGAAGTAAGAAGTCCAGCAATCAAGTGGTTTACAAGACTTTAAGCCTCAGTTTAGTTCACAGAATTTCAATTTGCTTGCTTTTAAATGGGGGTGGTGGTATGCGTGAAGCACGTGCCGCTAGTGAGAGGACTGGCACAGAGGGAAAGCATGTTTTGTAGCCAGTTTCTGTCATCAGTCGGGGTACTTACGTTTCTTTTAAGAGGAAGGGTTGCAGGCAGCACTTGCGATACACTGAGAATTGCATCATTCTATAAAAAAGATTACTCAAAATAAGCAGTCCCAGTAGTCTCATTGAGTCATTAGTTCGTGGTTTAATAGAACAGCTACAAAAACTACGAGTGTCGTTCAATAAATAATGCAACACATTTTTTTCTGAAAACAGGTTGGTTTTATTCAAGATACTAATATACCATGTTTTTCAACGTAATCTACGTCCACCCTACTGGGAGGGTCTGCATCCCCGAATGCTGCCACTCTACTGGTCGACGTCGCAGCCCATGTCTTTCTGCACCTATAACCTCCCCATCATCCACACACTGCTTCCTTCGGAGTGTACCGTTTATTGTGATCCATCGGTCACCTCGATAAAGAGTGACCGCACGTTGCAAGGATGCAGCAGGCACAGGCTGCCGGACGCGTTTGCGCGGCCTTGTTGCGATGACGACGCCTGCCAATGACTCACCACGCTTTAGTTCACTGCCAGGACTCTGCAGACGTTCTGAATACGTGCAGTACTCTGGTTTTCCATCACGGAAGCTCAATGACAGCTCTCTGCCTGGAACCCACCTCCGTTACAGACGCTGCTTTGTATGCTACGTATAGCGCCGCCACCTATCGGAAATTCAGGGAACTTTAGGGGCTGAAGCGGCGATATTTCACGATGTCCCTTAACAAACTTAGCATTTGTTCAACCGAAATTGGGCGAGAAAAGGAGTGTGTTGCATTACTTATTGACCGCCTCTCATAAATATCATATATCTTTCGTAAGTTTAAAAATCAATGTGGCAAAGAAAATTCTTTTTCAATCTCTAGTTTACTTAGGTGCTATCGCTGATGATGGTGTGAGAAGTGGGGGGGGGGGGGGGGAGGGGGCAGAGGTTCCTAATTAATGTCTGACTGCTGACTGCACTAAGAACCCAACAAGCCTCCATCTGATGCCTCTTCCTATCGTCCTATCTGTCTCACATCGGTGTTCAGCAAGCTCTTGGAATCCATCATTTCCTGGCGCATCCATCTCCACCTCCACCAAAACCACCTCCTCCCAAACACCCAATGTGGCTTTCGACCTTCCTTCTCTGCTGATGACCAACTCCTCCGCCTCACTCATCTCCTCTCCCTCCAGCTTAACTCCCGCCGTCGCTCCGCCATTTTTGTCTCACTTGACCTCGAAAAGGCCTACGACCGTGTCTGGCATCCCGGTCTCCTGTTTAAACTCCAAACCTACGCCCTTCCTATCAACTACATCCATCTGATGGCCTCCTTCCTCTCCCACCGCCCCTCCTATGTTACCATCCATAATGCCAATTCCCACACCTTCTACCCCTCTGCAGGTGTGCCCCAGGGCTCTGTCCTCTCCCCTCTCCTCTACCTCCTGTACACGGCAGATATGCCCCAGCCCCCCCTTCCAGTACACCTCTTGCAATATGCTGATGACACCGCATTCCTCGCCCTCGCTCCTACCCTCCAACGGTCCCAATGCCTTCTACAGAATCACCTTGACCTTTTTCCTGCATGGTGTAACCAGTGGCTCCTGAAACTCGATCCTTCCAAGACCCAGGCAATCATCGTAGGTCGTACCACTCACTCCTTCCGGCTCCTGGATTTCTCCCTTACTGTCTGCGCACGTCCTGTCCGCCTCACCCCCACCCTCACCTACCTTGGCCTCACCATTGACCGTCATCTCACCTGGATCCCTCATCTCCGCTCCATCCAATCCAAAGCCCACAACCGCCTCCGACTCCTCAAACTCCCCTCTGGCCGGACGTGGGGGTTGCACCCCTCTACCATCCTCCACACCTACAAATCCTTAATCCGTCCCATCCTCTGTTATGCCAGTCCTTCCTGGATATCTGCCCCCCCCCCCAAATTCTATACGTCCCTCCAAATCCTTGAGCGTCATGCACTCCGCCTCGCCTTCCGTATACGCCTCCCGTCCCCCACGCGGATCCTCTATGATCTCATTCCTTTCCCCCATCTGCTCCTATTCCTCGAACATATCCGCATCCTCTACACCTCCCGCCGTCTTGAACCCCCTCACCCCCTGGTTGCTCCTCTCCTCTCCCATCCCTGCCCCCTGCCACGTCTTCACCGTTGTGTCCCCCCTACCCTCCATCTCTACACCCTACATCTCCTTTCCCAAGGTGGCTTCCATCAACTCCCCCTCCCGGATGATGCCCTCTCTCCCTCCATTTATCCCTCCTATCAACTCTGATCCTCACTCCCCCTCCTTTCCTCTGTCCTTTTCCCGGGCTCCCTCGCCCCCCTTCCATCCTCTTTCTTCCCCACCTCCCATCTCTTTGCCCCCTTCTCTCCCCCGCATCCTTTTACATTTCCCTCCTCTGCCTCCTCTCATTCCCTCTCGCGTCTGCCCTTCTCCCCCCTTTATTAGTCCTCTCCCTCCTTGGTTCCCCCCCCCCCTTTTCGTTTTTTCCTCTCCTCCCTCCTTGTTTTTCCCCCAACTCCAGGTCCTCCCCCCCCCCCATCTGCCTTGGGTCGGGAGTGTCATCTTTGTGCCGCCTTTTTCGTGCAGTGTTTTACAGTGTGTTTTCCAGTGCGTGCTCCGTGTTGTGTCTTTTGGGACGTGTAGCGAACAGCCATCATACTGTCGCTGGGTGTGCTTTTATTACTTGCGAACAGAAACCAGAGTGTCGCCGTGTTTTTTAATTGTGTGCCTACTGTGTTACTTGTCTGATTCCTGTGTCTTTTATCTACATTGCCAACCCCCTCTGCTTTCTGTTTTAACTTTCCGCAATTTTACGCCATTTTTCACTTTAAATCGCCATTTTATCGCCTGTTTCTTCTTGTTTCTTTCTCCTTCCTTTATTTAAAAAAAGTCTGTAGGCTGTAGAGCAGCGTAGTAAGCTGCTGCCGGCCCGCCCGCTTCGTGGGGAATTGAAAATCAATAAAGAAAAAAAAATTGCACTCAGGAGTAATGGTCTCAGAAAGGTTGGGAACCACTGGCGTAGAAGATATGGTCTTGTGAAAACGTGTGAATCTTAGGCTGTACAAAAAATACTAAAATAATAAAGGTTTTGGTTGTGTGTCAGCTGGCTTCTCAGGACGTAGATTGTCTGCAGTCAAGATGGTTGCTGAATAAATATGTACTACGTCTCTGCCAGTATCTAAAGATGGTCAGCGCCATTGTTGTACACTTCATTTGCACTAAAGTATCACTGGTATGTCGTGAGTAGATGTAGAGGGTCTATATAGCAGTTGCCTATTTCAGAGTTTGCTGATGCCGATCCCGATGCTGATAACTGCACCCTCATTTCCCCTCCCCCCCCCCCCTTGAGTCATCGGTTTTCTTACTGGTGCGATGCGGCCCGCCACGAATTCCTCTCCTGTACCAACATCCTCATCTCAGAGTCGCAGTTGCAACGTACGTCCTCAGTTATTTGCTCTATGTATTCCAGTCTCTGTTTTCCTCTGAAGTTTATACCCTCCACAGCTCCCTCTAGTACTATGGAAGTTGTTACGTTGGTGCCATTTGTTACGTTATAAATATAAAAAATTATATATTTTTTTTATACATTTTTATTTTTAATTTATCAGCATGAATTTTTCTTTTGTTAGAGCATGATTCTTTCTCTCAAGGATATTATCTTTTCTTATCACTTTTACGTACGTGCATAGGTAAATATGAAACGGGTTCTTGAAGGGCCACTGTTATTCATGTACCAACTTTAGTTTTTGAACGTGATAACTAAAATATAGTTGCCATTAACTGAATTGAACGTAATTTTGTTAATTTCTATTTATTGATTGCAAACCAAGGCTCGAGAGAATTTCGATTGTTGCTGTGGTGTGGCGAAGATAAAACTTACTGAACTCATGGAATCTGTATAATTTAAAAAAAATGAGCTTTAACGTAAATTAATTATCTGTTGCAATTTAGAAAGGTTCTTACAACGAAATCTCTCGCATTTACAGTTATTGTTAACACTTAAAACACCGCCTTAACGAAACACTGTCCGTGTGGGCGAGGGGGTTTGTGTGATCCAATGAAGTGGAGGGCTATGCCGGCGGTGGTGTAACTACCGGCAGGGCCTCCCAAGCTGGACAGGTCTCCATAGAGGATCCAGACAAAGTGTGTCTCACAACGTCCCGTCTAGTGTCCTGTCCTATCCTATTCTGTTCTGTCCCATCCTATACATTCCCTTCATTTCCATTTCCTCCCTGTGATTGTGTGGCAGCAGACACAGTCCCCTAATGTGGACAACGGAAGATCCTTGGAAACCAGAACGACGTTGATGCACATAGGCCTTACTGCGAAGGGATGGATAGCGTTCTGTAGTCGTGGTGAAGACAAGCTATCTAAGGGGTAAGGCCCTGAAATAAAACCTTGGCAGGTGTCCAGGCCATGAGGTGGCACCACCACCAGGACACTCGGGGGCTGTGGGCTGATAACCCGCACCACCAAAAGACACATATCACAGAAACTAAAAGGAGAAACAACCGGATGGATCTTAAGGATATGACCTTTGGCCTGAAAAGGAAAACCCGTATCGGTTTTTGGAATGTAAGGACGTTGAGAGAGGCAGGAAGGCTAAGACAAGTTGAAAAAGAGATGGAGAACTATCGACTAGATATATTGGGACTAAGTGAAGTAAGGTGGCCAGAATCTGGGGAATTCCAAACACAAAATGGTGGAGTGTTGCTGTATGCGGGTCAGACCGGTGAGGACGCGATGCACAAGAATGGTGTAGGGCTCTTACTATCTAAAAGCAGCAAGAAGAGCTTACTGGAGTGGAAACCAGTCTCAGAATGGATAATAACCGCACGCTTTAAAACAAATGTGCGATATGTCACTGTAGTTCAATGCTATGCACCTACTGAAATAGCTGAAGGAGAATTAAAAGATGCATTTTATACAGAGCTTAACGGAGTTCTTAGACAGATAAATTCTAGGGACATAAAAATTTTAATGGGTGACTTGAACGCAAAAGTTGGTTCAGAAAATGAAGGGCTTGAACATATCATGGGCGTGCATGGCATGGGGATCAGGAATGTAAATGGTGAACTGTTGATAGATACATGCGCTCAACATGACCTAGTCATTGGAGGCACATTGTTTCCACATCGTAACTGCCATAAGGTAACATGGGTTTCTCCAGACCACGTTACCGAAAATCAAATAGACCACATAGTCATAAGTCGCAAGTTCCGACACTCTCTGTTAGATGTCAGAAATAGAAGAGGGGCAGACGTTGGAAGTGACCACCACCTAGTTTTGGCGGAATTCAGACTGAAGATAGTGGCAAATAGAACCAAGCTCAATCATAGGTGCAAGAAAATAGAGGAGGCAAGATTAAAAGACCAACAGATCAAAGAAACATTTGCCCTTGAACTACAAAACAGATTCCAGGCCCTCTCTGAAGAAAACTTTATGGAAGAGGGAATTGAAACATGCTGGCAAAAAATCAAGAACTGTTATTTAGATGTGGGAGAAAAAATCCTAGGATTTAAGGCACATCAAAGGAAAGAATGGATCTCCGATGCTACGTGGAATGAAATCAGCCACAGGAAATATCTAAAACTTAAGTTAAATTTTTGTAAGACAAGAGCGCAGAAGAGCGAAGCGCATAAAGAATACATGGAGGCAAACAAAAAAGTGAAAACATTGCTACGTCGCGATAAAAGGAAATGGATAGATGAGCAAGCAAAATTAGCAGAAGAGGCAGCAAGACAAGGAAATATGAAAGACCTCTACAACATTACCAAACGGTTGTCAATGAAGAACTTCAGACATGAAGGACCAGTTAAGAACAAGAATGGTGTGATGCTTACATCTCAACAGGCACAGCTACAGAGATGGGAGGAGCACTTCAGGGAACTGTTAAATTGTGAAGACAACCAAGAGAAACAAGTACAAGATGTTCCAGAGGAAGTCGAAGAAGACCAAAATATAAATTTGCAGTGCCCCACAATGGACGAAATTAGGATTGCCTTGAAAAAACTAAAAAATACAAAGGCTCCAGGCCTAGACAACATAGCACCGGAGCTCTTAAAAGCCGATACTGAAAGTACTGTTAAAATGCTCCATCCTTTGCTGAAGCATATTTGGCTTGAAGAGAAAGCTCCAAAGGAGTGGAAAAATGGCTTGGTGGTAAAGCTCCCAAAAAAGGGAAATTTGTCAGACTGTAACAACTGGCGTGGTATTACATTGTTGTCAGTGCCCAGTAAGGTCCTCACCAGAATTATTTTAAACAGAATTAAAGAATCCCTTGAAAAGCGACTGCGTAAAGAACATGCCGGTTTTAGGGCACAACGCAGCTGTGTTGATCTTATTAACACTCTTAGGATCATCTTAGAGCAAAGCAAAGAATTCCAAGCAACCATGTACCTGGCATTCATTGATTTTCAAAAGGCCTTCGATTCCGTGAAACATAAAGTGCTCTGGCAGGTGTTGCGGAAGTATGGCATACCACAGAAGATCTTAAACATCATAAAAGATCTATATGATGGCTACGAATGCTGCATACTCCATAAGGGAAATATGACAGAGCCCATAAAAGTAACAACCGGAGTCCGGCAGGGTTGCATTTTGTCACCAACACTTTTTCTACTCATTCTAGACTCTGTTATGAGAAGAGTCACAGTAGGCAGGAAACGAGGAATCCAGTGGGGGATCCACGAACGCCTGGAGGATTTGGATTTTGCAGACGACATAGTTTTATTAGCTCCAAGGCTGACTGATATGCAAGCTAAATTAAGCTTGCTGAAAGAAGAAGCAGAGACTGCTGGCCTCAAGATAAATACAGGCAAAACAAAGGAAATGAGAGTAAATTCATGTAACATGGAGACGCCCCTGTTAATAGGTGAGCAGCGAGTGGAGACTGTCAACTCATTCCTGTATCTGGGTAGTATAGTGGCGGAAGATGGCGGAGCTGGAGATGACGTGAAAAACCGCATTAAAAAGGCAAATGCTGCCTTCATACAATTGTATCCAATATGGAAAAATAGAAATATCACATACAAAACAAAACTCCGTATTTTTAATACAAATGTGAAGGCCGTCCTTCTGTACGCCAGTGAAAGCTGGAAAATGGACAAAAAGATAACAACCCAGTTACAAAGCTTCATAAATAGATGTCTTCGACGCATCATGAATATCTGGTGGCCAGAAAAAATATGTAATGAGGAGCTTTGGCGAATAACAAACCAGATACCTATAGAAGACCAGATACGAGAGAGAAAGTGGGGCTGGTTGGGGCACACCTTGAGAAAACCAGATGGAGCCATCGAGAAAAAAGCATTGGAATGGAATCCCCAGGGAACAAGGAAGAGAGGAAGACCAAGGGGCACATGGAAGAGGACAGTGGAAGGGGAAGCAAAAAGAGTTGGCAAGACCTGGGCAGAATTGAGGCAAATGGCCAAAGACAGAGACGGATGGCGAGTTCTCTTGGATGCCCTATGCCCCCATAGGGGCCAAAGGAATTAAGTCAAGTCAAGTCAGAGCATGATTCTTTCTCTCAAGGATATTATCTTTTCTTATCACTTTTACGTACGTGCATAGGTAAATATGAAACGAGTTCTTGAAGGGCCACTGTTATTCATGTACCAACTTTAGTTTTTGAACGTGATAACTAAAATATAGTTGCCATTAACTGAATTGAACGTAATTTTGTTAATTTCTATTTATTGATTGCAAACCAAGGCTCGAGAGAATTTCGATTGTTGCTATGGTGTGGCGAAGATAAAACTTACTGAACTCATGGAATCTGTATAATTTTAAAAAAAATGAGCTTTAACGTAAATTAATTATCTGTTGCAATTTAGAAAGGTTCTTACAACGAAATCTCTCGCATTTACAGTTATTGTTAACACTTAAAAACAATAAATTAATATTTCGGCGCGTAAGGGCCGACCAGAGGCTGCATCAGAAGATGAGCTTCCCGCAGCGCAAATTACTGAAAAAATGCTTATTAAACGTAAGTAGCCACTGCGAGCATTTGAGGTGACAACTATTACAAGGAAATTCATTTTGTGATAACAATAATTAGTTTATTTTAGTAGAATACAGACTAACTTACATAAAATATGTGTAGCCGCTCAATGGCTGCCTTCTGTATCGCCAAAGTACGCCCTTCCTCCTCGGCCGTACAATCGCGTCTGTTTTCGATCCTTTTTTTTATTTTCATAGACTTCTCTTAAATAAAGATGCTACTCTTAAATTATCGCTGCATATTAGTTGTTTCAAGAACATTAACTGTATCTTTTATACTAATTGTATTCATAAAATACGTTAACTACGGTTTACAACCGATAAAAATGTCAATATTTATGTGACGTACCGTCACAAAGTTATTCTGTGATGTCTTAACAGATGTCTGACCAACCTATACCTTCTTCTTGTTCGTGTGTCCCATATATTCCTGTCCTCGCCGTTTCTCTGCAGAACCTCTTCATTCCTTACCTTATCGGTCCACCTAATACTCAACATTCTTCCGTAGCACCAGATCTCAAATACTTCGATCCTCTTCTTTTCCGGTTTTTACATAGTCCATGTTTCACTACCAAATAATGCTGTGCTCCAAAGGTTCATTTTCAGAAATTTCTTCCTCAAGTTAACGCGTGTGATTGATACTAGCAGACTTCTCTTGGCCAGGAATGCCCTCTTTGCCAGTGAAAGTCTGCTTTTCATGTCCTCCTTGCCCCGTCCGTCATGTTTTATTTTTCTGCCTGGGTAGGAGAATTCCTTAACTTCATTTACTTCGTGATCACCAGTCCTGATATTAAGTTTCTAGCTGTTCTCATTTCTGCTACTTCTCATTACTTTCGTCGTTCTTCTATTGACTCTCAGTCCATATTCCGTAGTCATCAGACTGTTCATTCCATTAAGCAAATCCCGTAATTCTTCTTCACTATCACTGAGGATAGAATCTCATTAGCGAATATTATCACTGATATCCTTTCACCTTGAATTTCACTTCCACTCTCGAACCGTTCTTTTTATCTGTCGTTGCTTCTTCAGTGTATACATTGAACAGTAGAGGAGAAAGACTACATCCCTGTCTTACACCGTTTTTAATTCGAGCAATTCGTTCTTGGTCTGTCACACTTATTGGTCCCTGTTGGCTGCTGTGCATATTATATATTACCCCTATAGCTTATCCCTATTTTTCTCAGAATTTTGAACAACTTGCACTAGTTGATACTGTCGAACGCTTTTTCTACGTCGATAAATCCCACGAACGTATATAGATTTTTCTTTCGTCTTGCTTCCATTATCAACCGCAACGTCAGATTTGCCTCTCTGGCGGCTTTACTCTTTCTGAAGCCAAACTGATTGTCATCTAACGATTCCTCAGTTTTCTTTCCCACACCTAATGGTGTGTGGCGGAGGGTACTTTTTGTGACAACACTAAATCTCTCCGTGATGCTCAACGCCTCTATTGTAACATCTGCCAATGGAGTTTGTTGAGTATCACCGTAATTTTCTCATGCCGACTAAACGATTCTGTGACGAAACGTGGTGCTCTTCGTTGAATCTTCTCTCTCTCTTCTATCAGTCCCGTCCGGCAGGGGTCCCAGACAGATGAACAGTACTCAAGAATCGGTCGAACAAGCGCCTTATAAGCCACTTCCTTCGTGGGTGAGCTACATTTCTTTAAGATTCTTCCTATGAATCTGAGTCTGGCATCTGCTTTTCCCACTATTGTTTTATGTGGTCACCCCACTTAAGGACGCTCTGGATAGTTCCTCCTAGATACTTTACTGCAGATACTGTTTCTAGCTGTTTGTCATCAATAGCGTAGCTATACAGTAGTGGATTTCTTTTCCAATGTATGCGCAATATGTTACATTTATTTACGTTCAAGGTGAACTGCCAGAGCCTGCACCATTCGCCAGTTCTCTGGAGATCATTCTGCAAGTCGTTACTATCTTCTGGCGTTGCTGCTTTCTTATAAACAACAGCGTCCTCTGCGAACAGACTTAGAGAGCATCCCACGCTTTCTAGTGGATCATTTATACATGTTGTTAACTGTAACGCTCCTATCACACTTCCTTTGTGAACTCCGGAAATTACCTTTACGTCTCTCGATGTTGTTCCGTTAAGAGCGAGGCGTTGAGTTCTGTCTGCAAGGAAGTCTTGAATCGAGTCGCAAATTTACTCCACTAATTTTCACTAAACGGCCGTGAGGGACTGTGTCAAATGCCTTCTTGAAGTCAAGGAACACGGAATCAACCTGAGCGTCATTGTCTACGGCACTTTGGATCTCATGGAGGAACAGAGCGAACTGAGTTTCGCAGGGTCTCTGTTGAATTCATGTTGATTTTTGTAGAGGAGGTTTTCCTTCTCCAAGAACGTCATAATTCTTGAACATCAAACGTGTTCCATAATTCTACAACACATTGACGTCAACGGTATATTTCTATAATTGTGTGCATCTGTCCTACGGCCCTTCTTTCTTCCAATCACCAGGTGCGCTATGCTGCTCAAGCGATCTACGATAAACTGCTGCTAGAAGGGGAGCAAGTTCTCTCGCATGATCTTTGCACAACCTTACGCGTATCTCATCTGCTACTGACACCTTTCCACTGCTAAGCCATTGTAGTAGTTTTTTCCGTTCCGCGATCGGTTATCTCAATACCTGCCATTTCGATGTTCGTACTGCGATTAAAATGAGGGACCGTGTCACGATCTTCTGCGGTGAAACAATTTCGGAAGACCGAATTCAGTATTTCGACCTTCTCTCCGTTATCTTACGTTTCGGTGCCAGTGTGGTCACTAAGTGAATAAATAGAAGATTTTGATCCAAGTTACCGATTTTACATACGACCAAAACCTCTAATGGTTTTTACTCGGATCGATTGACAAAGTCTTACTTTCAAAGTCATTGAATGCTTCTCTCATTGCTCTTCTTACGCTCTTTTTCGATTCGTTCAGCTTTTGTTTGTCAGCTAGGGTTTTACTTCTCTTGAATCTAAGATGAAGTTCTCTTTGTTTACGTAACAGTTTTCTAACACGGCTATTAAATCATGGTGGGTCTTCGCCATTCCTTACGACCTTAATCGTAACATACTTGTCTAGAGCATACTGCATGAGTTCTTCGAATTTTTTCCATTTGTTTTCCACACCTTCGTCATCATCACCGAATATTTGATGCTGACTGTTCAGGTACTCTGAAATTTGTATCTTGTCACTGTTCCTAAGCAAATATCTTCCTACCTTGCTTAAGATTCTGTGTCAGGCACGTTGTCATAGATGCTGCCACAGGCTCATTCTTGTCAACATCTTGGATGCATGATCTGTTACCTAATTGTGCGATACTTCTCGCACTTGTCGGCTCTAGAAATCTTCGGAATTGTGTGGATCACGCTTTTCCAAAAGTCAGATGGTGTATCGCGAGACTCACATTCTGCACACCAACTTGAATAGTCGTTTTGTTGCCACTTCTCCCACCGATTTTAGAAATTCTGATTGAATGTTATATATCCCTTCTGCCTTACTCGAACTTAAGTCTTCCAGAGCTCTGTTAAATTCTGTTTCTAATGTTAGACCCCCTATCTCTTCTACATCGAGTCCTGCTTCATCTTGTATTACATCAGACAAGTCTTTGTCCTCATAGAGGTCTTTGGTGTATTCTTTCCACTCCTTTGCATTTAACAGTGCAATTTCCATTAGGCTGTTAATGTTACTACCCTTTCTTTTACTTTCACCGAAAGGTGTTTGGACTTTTCTGTACGCTGAGCCAGTCCTTCCGACAAAAATGCCTTTTTTTTCTTTTTTTTCACATTTCTCCTTAACCTCCTTGCACTTCCTTCGGTAGCCGCAACTAAAGAACAGCTCTTGTTATGTCGTTGCGTTGGGACCACTGTCCACAGGGTCTGTACATCTACATATTTTACACTCTATGCCGCTTCCCAGCGATTACTGGGGGCCGGTTGGTGCGGAATCATTGGCAACCAGGGCTGGAGCCTGCGGGGGTCCTCTCTGTTGGTGGTTTTAGACTGTTCTAGGATTCTAATCATGTGTTCTATTTTGCTAGGATGTAACCGAGGTGATACGTTGTCTCTATTATTCTGCTGTTCCAATCACATCATGCGCTCCGTGTCAGCTATGCACGTGCCATAATAAACCGTCGCGGAAGCCGAGATCACTAACACACGCTAGTAGGATGTCAGTCGACACGGAAGTAAGCTGGTTCGAATCTTGGTGGGGGTTGAAATTTTCACTGCCAGTGTTTGGCCGGTATGGGAATGAGAGATTGTGGCGTAAATCTCGTTATCACCAGTCTGCCCCTATGTCCTGAATTAAGTTCCAAACCTCTCCACAGTGTCTCACGAAGTGAGGGCCTATGACACTGTTGACGGCGATCTGTCCGTCGGATGCGGATGTTAAGATCCGCGACCGCCTTGGTGCTATTCGCTAGGACTAGGCTACGTCCTATAATCTGGTTTCACCCTCTCCCTTCTCTCACCACCATCATCATCAGCAGCAGCATGCATCAAAAACACAACACCACACTAAAAACACATCCATTATACTCCCCTACACCATACAAATACATACGACAGAACTTTTACATACAGCAAGGAAAGGAGCCAATGTGAGCGGAGGAAGGCGGTTGAACCCACCCTATAGAACGTCCCAGCCAACGATGCCACATAACATTTGCATTTTAGGTGCTAAAATTTATTCTGATGGATAGTTTATTATTTACTATTTTTTCGAGTAACTCATTAGTGATCCTTGTTAATACTTTAATCAGCACAGTATACACTTTTGCTATGCGGCGGATGTTCTCTATCATCAGTTTCCAATTTACACAGCTGTGGAGTAAGTAAACATATTAAACATATTTTTGTTTTATACATAAACAGAATTGAAATAAGGTCACTAATTCCTTGGTTGGAGCTACCTATATTCTCAGGATGCCATGTGCAGTTTGCTCCAAACCTGTAGGGTCAAAATTACTACAGACGGCAGAAGAACCTAAACAGAGAGCTTTGAGGTAAGGAACAAATGGTAAAAAATGAGTATAGTTTCCTATTTACGTAAATAACTCATGCCTTATAGCAACAGCTTAGAAATACAGCAAGCGTTCAAATTGGCTACCACCAGACTCAGAGAATAACTCATTAGGGCGGACACAAATATGTCGCACCCTCTCAAATAGTCTACTTGTGTGTTGTACAATGCGACAGGCAACTTCATACCAACCAGTTCCACAGCCGTTTGTGCTAGGATTTCATGTAACCCCACATGAAAAATTCTAGACGTGCGAGATCTAGCGTTTTCACAGATCTTGGGGTACCTCCAATGATGAGGTCACCTCTAACAGATGTGTTCACGGAAATTAATAAGAATTGGTATGGTGCACAGGTGGGCAACATAAGTGTGGCCTCCACCAACTGTGGCAGAAAGTGCGTCTCGAATGAACACCATGTAATATGTATTGCTCCAAGTCGGCACCAGCAAATAAGATTACTTGTTGTTGTACAATTTCAGCCCGAAAGCTAGTCAGCTTAACCGAGAGGTTGCGGGATCGAATCTCAGTCGGACCACGGATTTTTCAGTCTGTGCTTTGACATAGCCTTCACCGCTCAACGATGTGAAGAGTCGCCAGAAAGCGGATTCCACGTTAAATTCTAGGTCCCCTTTTCCCGGTTGGATAACAGGATACGTTAGGACCAAGCGCCCGCCGAAGTGGCTTCCAATGGAAAGACTTGCACTAAGTCAATGAGCCATACGAAATTATTATTATTATTAGCTCGCAGGAAGTCATGGCGTGTGCATTATACACCTCCAGGCATGGGCTCGAGGCATTTAAAAATATCGTCGCATTTAAAAGAGACCGCATCAGTGAACAATACAAGCTGTAGGAACTTCAGGATTACGATACTGCGATTTGTAATTTATTGACAAAACTTAGCTGTGACTTCATTACCCGTTGCCTCGTGCTTTCGCGCTTCGTTTATGTTACGAGTGTAACTGCTGATCCACTGATCCATACCGTGTTCTTCGGAGTGTACGTTTCAAGAGTATGTTGGCGAGTGCTTGTGGACCAATCTTCTTCCACGCGATCCACTACCGTGTCCTCAAATTTCACTATACGCACAGTTCTTAGCAATCTCGTTATGTCTCGAACGATCCGGTTTCCCTTAAGTGCCTATCAGTACCGACGTATTTCTTCCTGTTGCGAAGCTTCCTCTATATCTTTTTTTCTGCTTTCCGCGACCACTTCCTGCTGCACCATACATTAAATCAATGTCTGCAAATTTCTGTAACGACTAATACTGTCTTCGAAAACCTGTTATGAACTGTAAATAGTAATCAGCTCCCTCGCGGAAGAATCACAGACAAATGTTATCTGTTTTCCGAGGCAACGCAATCAACGTTGACGCGACACGAAGTTCTCCGTTACGAAACATAAGCGGTTTACAATTTCCTGCCTGACACGCATTTCACTTTCAAGAACGCATACAACCTGGAAGATTCATTTGAGACTGTTGGTTCCTTATCTCAAAATAGTCAGTTTTGAGCCCATTTAAAGTCTGTACACGTAATTTCAGCCCCTAGATTTTGGGACACCGTGTATGAGGAGGTTCGAAATAGGCTTTATCTGACTGCTGTATTCGGAATTCTTTCTAGTTTAAGTTATTGCTGTTTTGTGTATAGACACAACTATTTTTTCTAGTACATGACATTCTTTGTACAGCACTTTTACTAATGTCCAGCTGGTGAAACGCCACAGGATATTAATAAATTATTTGTGATGAAGAGAAACATACATTTCAATTGTATAAGTTTCCATGGAGGGTGTTATAAAGATAATGACTTTGTAGTCAGAATACCTTCTACGAAAACGCAGCAGACAGACGTTGTGGATATTAAGTTTCCTTTAAATTTACGTCTATGGTCACAATCTTTTTGTTTAACAGATTACCGGTTTCGGTCTTTAATGACCATCATCAGATCTGCAGCAAAAATGGGAAAAATATAAATACACTCGCAAACTGTATACAGCTTAAGAACAATACATAGAGCATATTGAAAAGTAGTACTAACTAAATTTACATTTGTGCGCTTTAAATATTTAGAGGCATACTTGTTTTAAAAAACAAAGTCCTAATGTACTGCAGCCATAGTGGCATCGTCAAATGTTAAATGCTGAATCAGCACCATCATCGTCAAATACATATAAATCACATCACATGTTCGACTCATGTTGTCAGTAAAACTACTGTTTCAAACAAGCTGCCGTACAGTAGCCACAAGATGTTTGTGTTGTAAGTTGACCAGATGTCGCTAATGTCAACATACACTAGTTTTCAATAATTAATTGAAACAGCGAAAATAAAAGGAGGAGACAATAGTTAATGTCTGCAATAAGCTTATAAAGTATAAAAGGTGTTACAGTAATAAAAAGCAATAAAAAGAAGAACACGACAAAAGTAATATTGTTAAAAAGACGAAGAGTTAAAAAACAGTGGTTGACATATGCTCTACTGCCAATATTGTAGACAATGACATAAATATTAAACACCGTTGATATTGAACCGAGTAATATTAAACAACATAAAACAAATCGCTAAAGGAGCCACAAATGAAAGAAAATATAATTCTGCACATAATCAGCGCCCTCTGTTAGCGCTAACGCCAGAATTCCTCACAGGCGGGAAGTGGTTGGAGGAACGTGACCGGCAGAGGGCCCCTCGTACCCTGCAGCACTCCGTTGCAAGAAAAGAATGAGAAAATTCCGTAACAGTGGATGATCTACATAATCTGATTAATGCAGTCTATGTAATGAATAAAAAAGGAACAAGAACCTACTAGAGTTATGCGTAAAACGTATGAAAGCGAAGTAAATATGTGATGCACTCAATACAAGGTGAACTTACGAATACACTATATATACCAGAGGGGCGCAGTGATTTGGTCCTTTTCAACAATATCCGCGCTCTCTCTCTCTCTCTCTCTCTCTCTCTCTCCTCTCTCTCTCTCTCTCTCTCTCTCTCTCTGCCAACAAGAACCTCTTCCTGCACACCCTTGCCACCCACCGCGTGGATGCCTTCCACCTCAATGAAACCTTCCTCCAACCCCACCACTCCATCCACACCTCACCCTGTCTCCTCCACCGCTCCGATAATCCACTCCCAATTGCGCGTGGCGGAGTTGCCATTGGTCACCACCGCCAGATCCCCGTTCGGCTCCAACCTCTCCTTCCCGACCCCACCGAACACCTGATACTCAGTCTCTTCTTCCCCGGCCTTACCGTTACCTGCGCCACCTTCTATCTCCGCCCTAACGCCCCTATTCCCTTCGACTTCCTCTCCCACATTGACCGTACCTTCTCCTCCTACGTGATCACCGCCGACCTCAACATCCATAGTCGTTCCGCCGCCCAGTTACGGCGGTGGCATCGGTTCCTCTCCTCCCTTCAAGGCGACCTCATCCCCATCCCCCAACACACCCGTCCTGAATCCAATTCCACTCCTGATGTTATCCTCTCCTCCCCCAACCTCCTTGGCCGCATAACGGTGGCTGTCCTGGAGCCTATTGGTAGCGACCATCTCCCTGTCCTCCTCACCATTTCAGACGGTCGTCGCCCCCGCCCCGACCCTCGTAATGACTCTCCCCCTAAGTATGTCCACGACTATTCCCGTGCCGACTGGAATGCCTACCGGGCTACCCTTTCCACCCAGGTCGATAGCCACCCCTTCAACTACCACCACCTTGACAATGTCACCCATGCCGCCTCCTTTCTCCAGCAGACCTTGTCTGAGGCCGTGGAGGCCCACGTCCCTACTGTCGCCATCCACCCCCACCGTCCCACCTTACCCCCACAGGCCGTCCTCCTCCTCCGTGAATCCCGTCGTCTCTACCGTGCCTTCCTCCACACGTGTGACCCGGACACACTACGACGCCACCGGCAACTCCAGCGACACATTTGTAATTTGCTCGCGGCTAAGAAACGCCGGGACTGGCGACAGACATGCACCCGTTTAAATGCTACCCTACCAATCAACTCATCCAAGTACTGGTCGGCCTTCCGTCGCCTTACCGGAACTAAACCCTCCCCCTACTATCCTCTTCTCCACGATGATCACCCCTTCCCTGACACCCTTAGTAAGGCCAACCACTTTGCCTCCTACCTCTCCGATGTATTTTCCATCCCCGATGATCCCCAGTTCGATTACTCCCTCTTCCCGGATATCCGCGATCGGACTGACACCTCTGTCCCTCTCCTTGCTCCTGGTTTCCAGTACTTGGACCACATTGCACACACGGAACTCAATGCCCCTATCACTACACAGGATCTCATTGATACACTCCGCACAAAATGCAACACCGCTCCTGGTCATGATCGTGTCACCTACCGTCACCTTTGTGAAGCTCCTGTCTCTTTCCTCTCCACCCTGGCCAGGCTCTACAATGTAGTCCTGTCCACCGGTTACTACCCCGACCTGTGGAAAACATCCCGTATCCTCATGTTCCTTAAACCTGGCAAACCGCCGTCCGCTGTCTCCTCCTACCGTCCCATCAGCCTTACCTCGGTCTTCAGCAAGGTCCTGGAATCTATCCTCACCCGACGCATCCACCAGCATCTCCGCCAACACCGCCTCCTTCCTGTTACCCAGTGTGGCTTTCGGCCGTCCTTCTCTTCCGACGACCTTCTCCTTCACCTCACTCATCTCCTTTCTGAACAGCTTAATTCCCGTCGCTCCGCAATCTTCCTCTCCCTGGACCTCGAACGTGCATATGACCGCGTATGGCATTCCGGTCTCCTCTTCAAGCTCCAAACCTTTGCCCTTCCCATTAACTACGTCCATCTGATCGGCTCCTTTCTCTCCCGCCGTCCTTCCTATGTCACCGTCCATAACACAGATTACTACACCTTTTTCCCCTCTGCCGGTGTGCCCCAAGGCTCCGTACTCTCCCCCCTTCTGTACCTTTTGTACATGGCGGACATGCCGCCACCGTCAGCCCCCGTCCACCTTCTCCAGTTTGCCGATGACACCGCCTTCCTTGCCCTTGCCCCCACCCTACAGCGCTCCCAACACCTTCTCCAATCCCATCTTGACCGGTTCACTGCTTGGTGCAACCAGTGATTGCTCAAGGTCAATCCCTCCAAAACCCAGGCGATCATTGTAGGCAAAACCACCCCTTCCTTTCGCCTCCTTGATTTCTATCTCACCATCTATGGCCGTCCTATCACCCTCACTCCCACGCTTAAGTACCTTGGCATCACCCTCGACTGTCGCCTCTCCTGGACTCCCCACCTCCGGACAATCCAAGCCAAGGCAGGCTCCCGACTCAGTCTCCTCAAGCTCCTCTCCGGCCGTACGTGGGGTCTGGACCCCTCCACCATCCTCCACACCTATAAATCCCTCATCCGCCCTATCCTTTGTTATGCCCATCCGGCTTGGATCTCCGCGCCCCCCTACCTTTTATAAATCCCTCCAAATCCTTGAACGTCATGCTCTCCGCCTTGCCTATCGCATCCGTCTTCCCTCCCCCACGCAGATCCTGTACGATCTCATCCCCTTCCCCCACCTCCTCCTTTTCCTTGAAAGGATACGGATCCTGTACACCTCCCGCAAACTCGATCCTCCTCACCCGCTCGTCTCCCCGATCCTCTCCCACCCCCGCCTGCTGCCGCGCCTGTATTCGCACGTCCCACCCGGTCTCCATCTCTCCACCCTCCTTACCCTCTCCCAAGGTGGCTTCCGCCAGCTCCCCCTCCCTGATGATGCCCTCTTCCCCTCCATCTACCCCTCCTACCAACTTTGATCCTCCCGCCCTCCTCCTGTGCTTGCTCCTCTGGGCACCCTCCCTCCCTTCTCTCCCTTTTTCCCTCCCTCCTCCTTTTCTCCTCCCTCCTCCCCCGGGCCTCCCCTCCCCTGTCCCTCTCCTCCTGCCCCCGTGTCCTCCGCCATTGGCATCATTTTTCTCCCCTCTCCCCCACCTCACCCCTGTTCCCCTCTTGGCAGGTCCCCGGACTCGCACACGCTAAGTGGACGTTCGCGCGCCGGAGATCACCGCCATCAGTGTTTCGTGTGTGCCGTCGTGTTTAGTGTTCAGTGTCCACCGTCACACTCCCTCGTTCACCAGTGCCATCGTCATCTTCAGTGTTTGTGCGTCGTCTCATCAGTTAGCAGTGTGGATTATCGACGAGTGTGAACGGCTCCGTGTTTGTCTCTATGTGTCTCCTGTTTTATTGCCCACCGTTCTGTAACTTATGTGTCTTCTCCTGTTTTTGCTGCTTGTATATTCTATGGCTGAAGAGCAGCGTAGTGTGCTGCTGACAGCCTGCCTGTTAACTGGCTTTAAAATAACAATAAAGTAAAAAAAAAGCAGTGATTTGGGTAGGATAGGGTCACATAATATTCAATTAATTATTGAAAACTAGTGTATGTCGACATTAGTGGTATCTGGTGGCTATTGTACGGCATCTTGTTTTAAACAGTAGTTACACTGACAACATGACTCGTGCATGTGATGGGATTTGTATGTTATTGATATTTGACGGTGCCACTATGGCTGCAGTATATTAGGACTTTGTTTTTACGAAACAGGTATGCCTCTTCATATTTAAAAAAAAAAGCGCACAAATGTAAATTTAGTTAGTACTACTATTCAATATGCTCTATGTATTGTTCTTAAGCTGTATACAGTTTGCGAGTGTATTTATACACTCCTGGAAATGGAAAAAAGAACACATTGACACCGGTGTGTCAGACCCACCATACTTGCTCCGGACACTGCGAGACGGCTGTACAAGCAATGATCACATGCACGGCACAGCGGACACACCAGGAACCGCGGTGTTGGCCGTCGAATGGCGCTAGCTGCGCAGCATTTGTGCACCGCCGCCGTCAGTGTCAACCAGTTTGCCGTGGCATACGGAGCTCCATCGCAGTCTTTAACACTGGTAGCATGCCGCGACAGAGTGGACGTGAACCGTATGTGCAGTTGACGGACTTTGAGCGAGGGCGTATAGTGGGCATGCGGGAGGCCGGGTGGACGTACCGCCGAATTGCTCAACACGTGGGGCGTGAGGTCTCCACAGTACATCGATGTTGTCGCCAGTGGTCGGCGGAAGGTGCACGTGCCCGTCGACCTGGGACCGGACCGCAGCAACGCACGGATGCACGCCGAGACCGTAGGATCCTACACAGTGCCGTAGGGGACCGCACCGCCACTTCCCAGCAAATTAGGGACACTGTTGCTCCTGGGGTATCGGCGAGGACCATTCGCAACCATCTCCATGAAGCTGGGCTACGGTCCCGCACACCGTTAGGCCGTCTTCCGCTCACGCCCCAACATCGTGCAGCCCGCCTCCAGTGGTGTCGCGACAGGCGTGAATGGAGGGACGAATGGAGACGTGTCGTCTTCAGCGATGAGAGTCGCTTCTGCCTTGGTGCCAATGATGGTCGTATGCGTGTTTGGCGCCGTGCAGGTGAGCGCCACAATCAGGACTGCATACGACCGAGGCACACAGGGCCAACACCCGGCATCATGGTGTGGGGAGCGATCTCCTACACTGGCCGTACACCACTGGTGATCGTCGAGGGGACACTGAATAGTGCACGGTACATCCAAACCGTCATCGAACCCATCGTTCTACCATTCCTAGACCGGCAAGGGAACTTGCTGTTCCAACAGGACAATGCACGTCCGCATGTATCCCGTGCCACCCAACGTGCTCTAGAAGGTGTAAGTCAACTACCCTGGCCAGCAAGATCTCCGGATCTGTCCCCCATTGAGCATGTTTGGGACTGGATGAAGCGTCGTCTCACGCGGTCTGCACGTCCAGCACGAACGCTGGTCCAACTGAGGCGCCAGGTGGAAATGGCATGGCAAGCCGTTCCACAGGACTACATCCAGCATCTCTACGATCGTCTCCATGGGAGAATAGCAGCCTGCATTGCTGCGAAAGGTGGATATACACTGTACTAGTGCCGACATTGTGCATGCTCTGTTGCCTGTGTCTATGTGCCTGTGGTTCTGTCAGTGTGATCATGTGATGTATCTGACCCCAGGAATGTGTCAATAAAGTTTCCCCTTCCTAGGACAATGAATTCACGGTGTTCTTATTTCAATTTCCAGGAGTGTATTTTTCCCATTTTTGCTGCAGATCTGATGATGGTCATTAAAGACCGAAACCGGTAATCTGTTAAACAAAAAAGATTGTGACCATAGACTAAATTAAAGGAAACTTATTACATATACGGGTCACTGTGTTTTTCGGCGACGATGTCGCAGCTTGTGAAAGTTGTGGATATTCGCTAGTAGTTCTGTGCATCAGATCAGCAGCATTCGTTTGTTGTAAGTGGCTGCGATCTGTGCTCTCTGCTGTCTACGACAATGAGTTGATCGGTCGAAGTGTAGCAGATTTTTCATGACTCACACTTGTATACCAGAGCTCCAGGAAAAGCTCTACTGGGGTCTCCAACGCAAATTACTGCGTCAGATATGAACTCTGAGACACGAGACTGTTAAGTCCATTTCACTAAATCATGAACTCCAACTACTGCAAACGAAAATTACGTCTATTTTTCTACGAAGTCCATATTGCGTGCTAATAACGGATATTAAATCTCCGTGTATGGAATTTTGGTTGTGAAGAAATATCACCTTGAGAACTCTAACTTATTTTATAGTCGGTCGGTGAAAGATAGCGGTAGTGGATTCTCAAGGCATAGCACATGGAAACTAGCTAGTCTATTTCGAAGATATCACTGTCGTTAGGAATCTTTTTCCGTAAAATTAAGTGCTTATTCTTTAAATATACGGATTTTTTGTTATAAAATCTCGTTCAAAAATCAAGCAGTATCTATCCAAGTCACACTTGATGTAGTTGTCCAGGCCATTGATTCTTACACTAATCAAGTTTTCAAGAAAAGTGGATAGTTGCATCCTTTCCGAGCGGCTACTCGTCTCAGAGTATCACGTGACACTAGGCACTGACCAGCCACTGGAGGGAGGAGAGCGCTTAAAATTTCCTTTGTATCTTTTATATAAGGATTTTCCTTGATTTCCCTAAAATTGTACAAGCGAAAGCAGGTTAGTTTACTTTGTTTAAGACACGGCCGATTTCTTTGCCTCACTCTCCTCCAGGCGAGCTACTGCTCGGTCTCTGATGATCTTGACGTCCAGCGAGCGTTAAACACTAACCGCATCGTCCCCCATCGTGGAGCAGCGCTGAAGAATGGAGGCAAAACGTGTGAAGCTTCTGCTGGAAATCTGGGAAACTACTTGATGTGATTGACAGCTATTTATCAGCTTATCTAATTGATCTAGTGTCCAATATAGTTTACCATGTTAAACACTGTAATACCTGCTTTGAAGTTTGTCACTGAAACGAAGTGCACACGAGTGCTTTTATTTTCGAGCTCTTACACAAATCGGTTTCGGTGATCAGAAAGAATGGAAAGGAAAGGCCAGATATCTCTAAATTACGAATGGTGGTGTTCCTGTATGCGTCTACTCCAATTAGTGACTATGATCTAATTAATACGTCATGATTGCTATTAAGGTGGATATATACGAAGGAGCAGACAGTTTATGATGTTCCTGAATCTTTTTGTGGCTGAAGGAAATCCAATGCAAGAGAGTGTTGTACTGTTAATTTGAAAACTACTCAAACAGCTGGATTATCGACACTAAAGAAATAGCAAAATAAATAAATCTTCAAATGATTACGAAAATGTGGGATACTATGTTGACGTTAAATCCGGATCCTCTTCTGGAGGAAATAGATGTATGCTGCATCCAGTCCTCTGCAAGTGCAACGGACGTTCAACGAGTAATCAGATCATTTCCTCTCGGAAAATTTAAGATAAAAAAGTACTGATTTTGTTTGCGACATCCTTAAACGTTCCCTTGCCATCTCATATATTTCCAGTAACTCCTGATAGGTGGGAGTGGTATAACCAGTCTTCAAAATGACATTTGCAACTAAGGTGTGTTCCAAGCTAAGAGCTGTTATTGACTATTCTTTTTACGGAACAGCAGACGATCACAAATATGCACAGGCGCTTACTGAACATCTGCGGACACCGGGCAGTAAATAAAAGCGCTGCAAGCGAAGCGCCAACAGCACAAGGAGAATGAAATCAGATCTACCACGCGCAGACTGGCCGAACACAGATGTTAAAGCCTGCAACGTTGCAATGTGCGGTCGTACTTACTCGAGGTGATCAACGAGTAAGAATGAAGAAGCTATTTGCTCCACTTGACATTTCTTTTGGTAGTGCTGAGACACTGGTCCACCAATTGGCATATTCAAAGATTTGTGACAAGTGGGTCCCTTAAGAACTAACTAAAGAGCATAAAGAGGAAAAAAGGAACATATGTTATAGCTGTGAGCCTGATGATGACGATATCTTGTCAAACTAGTGATTCACCATTTTCAGCCTGAAACACAAAAGCAATACATGGAGGCACCATACAATTTATCCTTCGTAGAAGAAGTTCAGAACAGTACCTCCAGCTGGTAAGATAACTGGCAAAGTCTCCTGGGACTCTGAAGGAATTATTCTGTTCATGCCCTCCCTCACAGTCAAACAATCAACTCCGAAGTCTATTTTGAGTCTCTTAGGAAATTGAAGAAGCAATTACAACGTGTTTGTGGCCTCAAAAATGCTAATGTAATAGTCTCCGCGGGAAGTACTATAGCAACGACGTAGAAACTATTTATGCAACAATAACTTAACTGAGATGCGGGCCAGTGGAGTGGTATCATGACGACGTATTGGCTCTCACATTATGGTGGTGTAAGGCCATAGAACTGGAAGGAGATTACGTTGGAAAGTAGTGCTTAATAACCAAAAAATTGGACAGAAATATGATTTATTTAAATCATGAACGAAACCACCCTGCTTCGAGAAAAAATTGTTACATTTCCTTCTAAATGATCCACATATGTCCAACACGCAAGCTGGCTCCTGTTTTCCTTAGGTAATCGATCGAAAATGGACTTGCTACTTAAGGTGTGCACATTAAAGACAGTAGCATTGCAGCAACGCGTTTTGGACCAACCCTTATTAGCTCATGATATATTTATTTATACAAGCTGGGCGTCATTTTAAAGGTAACGAATTAATGAAAACGTTCACATGAGTATATGAACCAGCATCTAAACAGAGAGATGTGGTTAGGTAC